>NW_024371038.1:193201-1414537 GCF_014805655.1 Passer montanus | reverse complement strand
GTGGGGCCGGGGCGGGGCCGAGCTGGGGCGTGGCCGCGGCTTGTCCCGGCTGGGGGCGGGGCGTAGCTCAGACCCTGAGCGCCCATTGGCGGAGGGGCGGGGGCGGGGCCCGGGCGGAAGCGCCGCCCCGCGCGGGTTTCCCCAGGCGCCGCCGAGGGTTCCGCCATGGAGGGCCCGGGGTCGTGGCCGAGCTCGGCGGGCGCGGGGCGGCCGCTGACGGAGGACGAGATGGCGGAGGTGAAGAAGGACGTAAGTGGCGGGCGGGCCGGGCGCCGAGCGCGGCGGGAGGGAGCGCGGCGGGGAACGTCGGGCACGGCTCTGCCCCGGGGAGCCCGGCGGAGCCGATCGCAGCTCTGCCCCGGCGGAGCCCATCGCGGCCCTGCCCCGGCGGAGGCCGATCGCGGCTCTGCCCCGGCGGAGGGCAGGGCCCCGGCGCGGTGTCCCGGCCCGCGGTGAAGGCGGCGGGCGGGCGGGGGTAACGCGGCACCCAAACCCCGCTGAAAATGCGTGTGCTGCCCCTGCGGCCAGTGCAGCTCCTTCTTAGAAAGCGTGCATGTCTTCCTTAAGTGTACTTAGATGTTTTTTTGTTGAGGCTTATTGTTCTATACTTTTTTGGGCTTTCCCCTGTAATTATTCACTGATGTCTGGAATTTCAGGGAAGACTTCATCCTGATTCATTCTGGATTAATTTATCTCTAGGATACCGATTCCCGGTCTGAGACAACGACTAACCAACCTCAACAAGTGATTGCTTAATTAAAAAAAAAAAAAGTAAAATCACAGTTTATCACTTATTTATTGCCTATTCATGGTTGTGTTTGTAATTTACAGTGTCTTATGTTTGACTAATTGGGGTTTTTTTATGTTCTTTCAAAGTGCAGTGAAGACTCCTTGCAGTTTGGTTTTTGTTTCTTTCTAGCTTTATGCTTAAGTGATTTCCTTTACATGCTTTGTCATAGTTCTGTGAGGCATGTTTTTCAAGCTAGTACTCGTTTCCACGGGCTAACACTGCACTAGGTGGCATTGGGTAGTTACACCAAAAAAGGGTAAAAGCTCCTCGAGTCAGGCACTGGAGGTGTAACAGGACAGGTGTGTTAGCCCGGGTCAGGGACCGAGCCCAGGGCTGCATCTCCCACAAGTGCATGATTGGCACTGCAGCCCTTGTCCTTACAGCTCCTCCTGTAGACTTGGAGCAGAGGGGATGGAAATCTTAGGTAGAAACAAATAGCATTCATTTTATCATCAAAATGCAGTCCCATAAATCTGACTTTAGAGCTTCTGCACTCACATTTTAAATGTGGCTTCACAACAGACTTGGCTCTCTCAGAGCTGCTCAGGTAACTTTGATGGGCTCTCTGCAAGCCAGGCTGCTGTGCTGGCAGAAGCACTGTGTGTGACAGGGGACAGCACAGCTCAGGATGCTAAAACTGGCAAGGACAGCTTGCTCTGGGCAAGCTTGTCTTGAGGAGGACTTGTAAAGTTTGGGGTCTTGCAGTTAAGAGCTGAGAAGGATGGGGGCGACCCCTATAAAATCATTCATACAACGGAGTGGGGCTGCAAAAGACAAAAAGCAGCCACTCATGTTGAGAGTACATGCATTTATGGATGAAAGTGCATGTATTTTGGATGCCAGTAGTTTGTTGAACTTGTTGATAGTGTAAATAAATAGGTTTAAATTTTGTAAATAAATAGGTTTATTTACAAACCTTTTGAACTGTGAGTATATTCGTGCTGTTGCTTTGAGGCTGCTTTTGCTCAATGTACAGAAAACGTCAATAACTCAATTATTTTGGAGTTGAGCCTCAAGGATACAACAGTATGGAAATGTGGCAATCAGATGATCAGTGAAAATGGGTGTATTTGTAGACAAAGTGAGTAGGTGCTGTTTGGTATAATTTCATTTTTACTTGACTGTTTTGAAATGTGCTAACCTCAGACCTTATGTAATCACATTTTCTGTAAGTAATCACCGTATTTCTTAACAAGCATTGGAACTCCTGAGTTCAGTCAAAGACTTAATGAAAGCAATAATTACATAACAGTTTTTTTAAAAAAATTTTTACACTGAGAAAAATCTCAACTAAGTAACACAGCGGCAGCCTTAAATATTATTTTGCTGACCTGTATCAAAATCATGTAGGTTCCAGTTACAGGCCTCTAAATAATTGGAAATGCTGGCTAATACTAGTTTGTTTTGTTTTTCAGGCTTTAGAAAGGATGCGTCCTTACCTGTGTGATAAGATCATAGCTGAGAGACACTTTGATTACCTGCGTTCTAAGAAAATACTCACTAGGGAGGACACAGAAGAAATTTCTGCTCGATCTTCCAGTAGGAAAAAAACTGGGAAGTTACTGGACTACTTAGCAGAAAATCCAAAGGGACTAGATACTTTGATTGAATCTATCAGACGAGAAAGAACACAAAACTTCCTGTTACAAAAGATAACTGATGTAGTGTTGAAAGTCAAAAATGAAAAGCTTGAAGCTCTTAAAGGTAACAAACTTTTAATAATGTTGTGTAAGACATAGGTTTTATTTGGAGGGTCTGCAAAATTAAATCCAAAACAAAAGTCTTCCTCTGCTATTTGGAACAGCATGTGTGGAAATATTACCAGTTTGTGTTTAAGATCCTAGTGCATGTATCCTGGCTTTGCCTTTTTACTATCTGAACACATCCATCATAAATAACAAGTAGCAAAAAAAAACCCTGTTGTATTGTTATGATGGATAAATCTGTCTTCACATTTCAGTTTTGCTTTTCAAAAATGGGTGGTTATCTTCCATCTTGCATTTCTCTCCGCTATTTGCTGCAGTGGCAGGGTGCTCTGGTTCAGTTATACTTTGTGCCTAGCAGAAGGTATGCTAGCAAATGCAGCTTGAGGGGAGTTCCCCTGTATGCCTTCGATGCCACAGCTTTAAAGTAGACACTGTAAATACATGTGTGTGTTTTTACATACAGGCTCAGAGGTTTTGTTGACACTCAAACCTTGAAGGGACTGTGTGTACTCATATTTTAAGGCAGAGAAAGAAAGTATAGGCTTTCTACACCAAAGTGTTACTTCCCCTTCCACGCCCATCAAAAGGCAGATAAAGAAGGAAGAAGTATGTTTTAACTGTAGAGGTTAAGGGCCTGAGGTTTGCTCTGGCTTCAGGTAAAATAGCCTTCAAATGCTGTCCCCTTTGGAGCAGAACCAGCAGGTGAAGCTCTTAAAAGTTTGAAAAACACAGTGAGAAGAATCTAAAAAAAGTTGGGCCAAAGGGCTAAAGTGACTTCCCAAAATGAACTTTAAGTTACAGTGCATCTTTGTCAAGTACTATCTGGTACTGAGTACACACATCAGCCTAGATAACCTGCATGTTTGTTTTTGAATTTGTCAGGAATTCTGGATGTCACAGGTAAGATGAAAGGTTAGTCTGTTAAAAATTTGGACAATTGATTTTTGACAGTCTTAGTGATATTAAATCTAAGATGTCCCCATACTGTAATTAAATCCAGTATCTGGTTTTTTGTCTTAGGTTTAAGCTGCAGCACCTGTATGACCTCACTGTATGGAGGAACAAATAATCTTTCTAGATCCTTTTCTGATGAATCAAATTTTCTGGATAAAACAAAAGACAAAGAATCTACCCAGATACATCACCCAGAAGAAGATTATAGCACCGCTGCCTTTGTGTCTGCTGTCTCTCTTCATTCAATGAATTTACCAATTGCAGAGATGGGCAATTCACAGTGCAGTGTTTTCTCAGCCACCCTGCCAGGGCCTGGGGACCCTGGTGCACCCCCACTGCCCCCAGAGCTCCAGTCAGAGCAGCAAGAGCCATGTACCAGTTCAAGTGACAATTGCTTTTTGCCTTTAAGATCACGTTCTGTTCAGCCACAGTGAGTGCAGTGACTTTCATCTGTTCATCCAAATGGTACTGAAACTTTGTGGGATGTCTCATAAAGGCTAAAAAATGTTTTCAAACTGTTAGGAAAATTGGAGGAAATCAACTATGCAATTTCTGTTTTAATTTTGTAAATGTGTGATGCTGGAGCTGCTTGACTTTTTTTGTTTGTTTTGTTCTTTAGGGAGCTTTTTTTCAAAATATTGTGGTGTTATACCAACAAATGTTTGGTCTTTAAACCAATGTGTATAAGATTTCACATTTAGTTGTGGATACTTTAGCTGGGATTATAGAACAAATGGGTTTTTTCTTTCTGCAGAAATTAACAAATCAGGTTTTCTTAATGTTTCTGTGATGGGTGAACTGGGAAAGACAGTTAGGAAAAGTACTGAGCATGGAAAAAATCTGAACTAAAAACTTAAGCTTACTTACCAAAAAGCTTAAACTCATTTACCCAGTTAAACGTTTCTCACTAAGATAATTTCTGCTCTCTATGTATATGTGTGCTGCTCCATTTGCAAAAAATGCCCAAATCTGTGCTTGTTAGCAGGAGTTTCCTCCTTGTGTGGACTTTGTCCTACTGGTACATCAAAAGGCATCAGTATTGCAAATACACTTCTGCAGGCCTCAGCGTATTCTTCTTGTATATTAGTTAAAGATTCCTGATTTGAGATGCACTTTAAATATAAATTCTCTTTAGTACTGGAAAAGGAATGTAAACTGCTCTAATGGCATTGTGAGGGCTGCAAGAAAACATTGTAGGATGGTATTAAGGACCAAAGCTTGTATGCTTTGTCTCTCAAAAAAGCATACAAGGGAGGTGGAGGAGAAGCTGTGTGACACAAAGTATGATACCTGAATGACTCTTGGAAATATGGCACTTCAAATACCTCCTCTTCCAAGCAGACAGACAGGTTTACATTTCAAACTGTTTAGAGTCAAATGCATTTTAAACTGTTTCAACATGGGAAGGTTCTCATTTCTTGCCACTGTGTAACATACTGTATTCCTCTCATACTGGAATTGTAGCCTACCTTTTGTGCAGGTGCCTGTAATAATTTCAAAATGACCTGGTGGATTCTTAATTTGACATGTACAGCTGTGTTCTGCAGTACTACACCTTAAAGTGATGGGATGTTTTCAGTATATCAAAGGGTAGGTTTGTATTAAAGGTCCTAAATTACGCTGGCTCTCGTACTGTGTATAGCCATGGAATGCCATTCCAATGCACACGGGTAATATTGCTAAACTGTTCTCCTCTTGTGGAGACAGGCCACCTGCAGGACCTCAGTGTAGTCTCTGTAAATAGTTTCTCTCTATTATTCTGGTTTTGGAAGTAGATTAAATTAAATGCAGTGTTCAACTACGCTCCATCCCGAGTATATGAACGTCTTACACATGAGAAAGTGTTTATAAAAATCCTTGTTTTTCTTGTCTACATCTACAATCATATACTGTCCAGACAGTGGAACTGCTTTGATTAAATGACATTCTGGAAATTAAGTGCCTAAATATGCAAGCCAAACTGTGTTCTTTAACATGAAATTAAGGATAGGATGAACTCCCTCTCTTCCATTAACTTGAATTGTAGTTGATGTACTTGGGACATCTAGAAAGTGATTTGTCTAAATGCCCACTGTAACCACTTAAAGAGCTGTGCTTAGGCTGGAGCCCCTTCCTGGGTTCTTGTAAAGAGAAGAGAGTGAGCAGGGTTGGCCTTAACAGAGCAGATACACCAGCCCTGCAGGGTGGGGGCTGCCCTGCTGCTCCCCATCCTGCCCCGTGCAGCCTGCAGGGACCACTCCCAGTGGAGCCTACAAACCTGAGACCTTGAGTGAATGTATTGTCTTTTCAAATGTCTGTAATGTGCGTTTTTAAAACATGTTTTTATCACAACTTTTGGAATAAATTCTTTTGTATAATTGCCTGGTTTTTGGTCTGCCTCTCATTTTTAAGGTGTACAGGTTGCAAGAGCAGTTCATGCCATTACCTTGATGTGTGGTTTTGGTTTTGTGTGTGCAGGAGGCTTTTGTTCTCCTTGTCTTTTTAGAGACGTTTGTCTCTGGTGGAAAGACTGACTGAATGTGAAACGCCTGTGCTGGTAGGACTGCACTCTGTAAGGAAAACATGCATGTGAAATCAACAGCTCTGCTGCTTAACTAGTTTCTGCAGTTCATGACTGCTATTACTAACCTGATTCTTGCTTTTTTCTCAAATGACTCTATTGCTCAACTTCCTACGGATGTGAGAAGAGTTGCTTCCAGCCACCCACATCTTGATTTCATTCTTAAATTAAGATTTTTATTAATAGCAGGGGAGAAACAAAAACTTTGAGTGCTGAGAGGCATGACAGAAAAAAGGACTTGCAAATGCTGCAGGCACTGTGGTGTCTCACTTCAGTGGTTGTTTTCATTGTACTTTGTGTATAGGGCTTCAAAATAATGACATAGTATTGATTATGAGAGATCAGCTGGATATGGTTTAGTATCTTTACAGTGAAGGAAGTGATCGTAGTATAACCAAAACCCCTTCCTCAGATCTTATCCTGGTAGTGTAAGTAGTTCTGGTAGTGTAAGTAATTGGAACATAGAATCATAAAGTATGCAGAGTTTGAAGGGACTCAGGAAGACTCCAAGTCCAGTTCCCAGCCCTGCAGAGGACATCCCCAAGAGTCACACCCTGTTTGTGGGAGTGTTGTCCAAACCCTTCTCAAGCTCTGTCAGGCTGGTGCTGTGACCACTGCCCTGGGGAGCTGCCCCAGTGCCCGAACACCCTCTGACCTCTGGGTGAAAAAGCTTTTCCTGACACCCATCCCCAACCTGTCCTGACTCAGCTCCATCCCCTTTGAACAGCACCAGTATTTCAGCTGATGCAGTAATGTGTGTATGAGTCCATCACAAGGGAGGTCTAGTACAAACTCGGTCCAGCAAATTTGAAAAATCTGTTTTGGTACAGATACCGCCTGGAGCAGTGATCAGCACTGTCTGCCCTGGGTTAGCCGGTGGTCGGACATTAAGGAAAACGTGTTTCCCCCCCGCTGAGGCCTGCGGGTGTGAGGAGGGAGCAGTGCAGGCCGGCTCGGTTTGGTGTCCGCTCCCGGGAAGGGCAGGCCCCGGAACCCTCGGCGCGGGCGCGGTTTCCGCGGGCGGCGCGAGGCGGCCCCGCCATGGCGGCGGAGGGGGAGGACCCGCTGGGCTACTTCGCGGCCTACGGCAGCTCCAGCTCCGACTCGGAGCCCGAGGAGCCGCAGCCCGACGAGCGCCCGGCGGGAGCCGGCGCGGCCTCGGGCGGCGTCCCGGGGCGGCCGCGGCTGCCGCCGCCCGACGAGCTCTTCCGCCGGGTGTCGCAGCCGCCCGCCTTCCTCTACAACCCGCTGAACAAGGAGATCGACTGGGAGAGCCGCGTCCTGCGGGCGCCCGAGGAGGTGCGTGGGGCGCGGGTGAGCCCGGGCGGCGCCGGGCCCGGCCCGGGCCGCTGTGACGGGCGCTGTGCTCTCTCCCGCAGCCCCCCAGGGAGTTCAAGGTGTGGAGGAGCAGCGCCGTGCCCCCGCCGGACACCTACAGCCCGCCCGAGAAGCCGCCGCCGCCGGCCCCCGCCCTCGACATGGCCATAAAGTGGTCCAACATCTACGAGGACAATGGCGACGACGCGCCCCGGCAGGCCGGCAAGGCCCGGTTCCTGCCGGACGAGGAGCAGGAGCCGCTGGAGTCGGGTGAGGCCCGCGGGGCGGCCCGGCGTGCCCGGCCCCGAGCGGGCGCTGCTGGCTGCTCTGCAGCCGCTCTGCCCGGGGACAGAGCGCTCTGCCTGCGGGGCTGGGGGCTGCCTCTGCTGGGCTCAGCACAGCCCCTCTGCTCCTCTGCCTCTCTGGCATTACAGGGAGGCATTAAAGTCTGTGAAACCAGCAGGTTCAGTCACGGTGCTGCTGAAACAGAAGGTGGTGTAAAAGCTTCAGGTGCTTTACACTGAGGTGTTGACCTTAGTTGTAGATGTAGGTCAGATTATTTCTATAACATTTGCAAAACTTGGGGTCCAAAAGGGAAATCAAATAGGATGCCCATGGGATAGATTACTGAAGAAAATATTTACTATCTTCTTCACTTTCTATGATGGTACAAGCTGTAAAGGTAACTTAGGAAGTAAAGAAGTATTTGGTAGGTGAGAGGATTTTTTCTTTTTTAGTTGCTGGAGAAAGAGAATAGCCAGCAATAATCAAGAGAAGAGAACCAGAAGAAGAAATTCACACAATAATGTTTTCATTCATTGGTAAAGTTGTCAACAAAGCTTTTCCAAAAGAAGGATTTTTTTGCTGTCTTGCCTCTTTTTTGGTTCTGGGTGTTCTTTCCCAGTAGCAGTTTTTGTGTCTTTCTCCATGTGTTCTATATGTTTCCCTGCCCATGCATTTCTCTTAGTCAGCCTTCATCCAGAGGAAGACGATTAGAATGTTAATTGACATTATTTCTGGTTCAAAAATGTCATTTTGTAGCTTTTAATAATTTGTTTAGAACAGGTACTGTCCAGTAGCATAAAGCCTCTTTTCAGTTACCTGCAGTGGCTTGTGGCAGTGACAAGAAGTGATTCCTGTTTTGTCCACACATTGTCTGCATTCCAAAAATGAGGGTGTTGTCAGGTAATGCTACAGTGCCTTTTTTCCAGCCATCTCAGGTGTGGTTAAGTCAGTTGTTCTGAGACAGGATGGTGTTTAAGACAAAAGACTGGCTTTGCTGACTTTAATTAACTTTCTTTTATTTAAAGATGGTGAAAAAGACGACGAACCAGCTTCCGCTAAGAAACGTAAAGTAGAGTCTGGAGAACAGGCAAAGAAGAAGAAGAAGAAGGTATAAGCAGGGCATTTTGGATTTAGACATAAGAATTTCAAGGAACTTGGATTTCTCTGCTGGAATGGGACACAAATACGTGTTTACTACATTTCTCTCTCGGGTAGGGAATTTTATTTCTGTAGTATGCTTGCCTTTTGGAAAGCACAAAATTAAGTGGACAGTGTTGTGGTAGAACTTGTTTACTGAACAAAATTTAAACCTGTTTATTTGAAACAAGGATTTAGATTAAAGATCCATTGCCATGGATACTTGTGCTCATGCAGGTTACAGGGCTTCACAGTATTTTGTTTATCAAGAAACCTGGTAACATGCATTTTTCTGGATTGACTTTTCCATTGTGTCAAAACCTTTTATAAAGGAGTATATACTAAAGATTTTTTTAGGTACTGGTCTGTGATATGTTCACATAATGTTGTTTTTAAATATATGTATAGACTGCAAATAGTCACTGGAATAAAACTACATTTGAAAACATCTGTGGTATAAATATTGCATTGCATGCTTGGTGAATAGGAGCAATGAATTCTGTATTATATGCCATTCACTGATGTGTGACTTAACAGATTCCTCAGGGCTTTTTTGTTTAAATAAATACAGAACTACAAACTGAAAAAAATGGACCTAAAATTGAGTTTAATATTTTATAATTATTTTGATGTTACGGAATCTCCATCAGTGAAACATGAGACCAACTGATGGAGGGAGAATTGAAGCATGTAATGTGTTCTTCCTGAAACAGAAAATAGAATCAAGATATTTATGTGGACAAAAATTATGACAAAGCTGTGGTAGAGTCTTTGCTGCCAAATTGTATTTATTGCAGTACAAACAGTTGGTAGTCTTCTCAAAGTGCTAGCCAGTATATGTTGCATTTGTGGTATGCTGCTGAATGGGTTTTTGGATCTGTATATGACAAGGTACCAGCTTGTACTGGATTGGAGGAAAGGTTGCTGTATATTTTCAGATAAAGATTCTGTGCCTTAGAAAATCTGCAGTGAGATTAGTGCCTGCTAACAGAGGTTCATGTAATTAAATTGTTAATTTAAAAATTTTGTGGTTTCTATTTTCCTTCTGTCTTGGACTAGCTTTACTTTGTCAGAACAGATTCTGTATACATATGTGCTAATATGATGTTAATATTTTTTAAATGATTTTGAGAGTTTTTTTTAACCTCAGTATATAGAAAAGTGTATTCGCCTTCTGGCTTGGACTAGCTTTACTTTGTCAGAACAGATTCTGTATACATATGTACTAATATGATGTTAATATGTGCTAATATGATGTTAATATTTTTAAAGTGATTTTGAGGTTTTTTTTAACCTCAATATATAGAAAAGTGTATTCATTTTCAGTGAATATATGAAGTTGTTAAGAAGTTACACAATTCTAGCCTTGGCAGTGTGATAATTCTTTCTCTGGATCCTTGTGTGCTTACAGACTCCGCAACTGCTCCTTGCCATTTTCACAGGCTGTGGGGCCAAATCTGTGATACCTGACACAGCTGGGGGCTCCCTGTGCCCACCTTTCCTAGTGCAAACCCAGACACCAGCCACTGTCCTAAAAGGCTCCAGGATGAGGGCAAAGCTTATGGAGTGCCAGCTCTCTAGGGTTTCTCCAAATATTCCATCTGCATTTTTGAGTCTTACAATAGTTGTGTTTGCTAGTGCAGTGCTCCTTGAAGAGTGTTACAGCAAGGCTGATGTCCCCAGCTCTGGAAATAGGATGCATTCCCATGACTGCTGTGCCAAGGAGGCTTCTGTCCATTTATTTTTTGCTGTTCCACAGGGCAGCTCGGGGAGTTACTGTGCCAATTGCTCCTTTTGTTTTCAGACCATATGATATACGTAGTGTCCAGTTTTCTTGAAGTTAACACCATCTGATACTCATTTTCAAGGAGAAAACCAGCATATCCAGCCTGGGAGAAGAACAATGGTATTTTTTGTAGGTGGAGGGAATCTTCATGGCAAGCAGAGACCATGGCAGCTTCCCTCTTCAGGAGAAATGGAACAAAAAGCTCTTCACCTTTTTCTGAAGACATTTGAAACAAGGCTCTGAGAGCCTCTGTGAAGCTGAATTATTTGGATAGATTGATTCTGTAGCTGCAAGTTTTTTTTGGTGGAGATGCTTCAGTACAGCTTCAGAAGGAGATGATAAGAGAAGTGGAACAATGCTGCAGCTTCTGAAGCAACTCAAAAGACTTCAAGAAACAGAGGTTTTCTTCAGGCTTGGGCAGCTAATAATGAAAATTTGTTGACACATCAGGCACTGTGAAATGTGAGTAAACACCAACTGAACTTAAACTGATAGCTCAGATGTTCAGAAAATCTTTGACTGTAGAACAGTTCATCCTGGATTGTCTTTCAAGGGATGACAATGACAGTGAACCCTTGCTGACAAATGAGGAAGATTGCCTCTGAAAATTGGTGCTGTGTTAACTCATTATTCTACTGTTTCTATAATGAACCAAATTTGATTACAATCATTATGTGTATTGGAGGGAAAAGGCAGTAAAATTACATACAGGTTTGATTTGAGGAAATTATCTTAAAAATTTGTCAAAACCAGAAAAATAGTGTCTGGAATGTAATTAATTTGCAGTGAGCACATTGCATTGCTTCAGATGCTGGCACAAGAGCAGCTGCAGTACTTGGCTTTCCTGGAGATGCAGGATGATCTGGAAAAGAAGAATTAAAGTCAGTATAAAAGTGCAGGTAATGTTGAGGGTAGTGGCAGGCAGTGCTCCTTCCCAGAAGAGCTGACAGGGAGGTTGTGGCAAAGCCACCCCTCTGCTATTGTGCTGTTCCTGTTCTCCATGCAGACTGGTGCTCGTGAAGTGCTGATTCTTTTACAAATAGTTTGTGATAAACTTAGTGCAGCCAGTATGAAAGTAAGTCCAGAGAAATGTAATGTGTTCCATAAAGAGCAATTTATTGTGAACCTGGAGTCAGCACAGGAAGAGGTGTTTTTATCATTGGAGAGAAGGAGAAGCTGTGTAGTGCTGGCTCAGTCTGGTGACAGGAAGCTCTTTTGCCAGCTTGCTAATCTTAGAGAATCAGGACAAAAAGATGCAATGCTTTCAGTCTTTTTCTTTTCAGGCTTGAAAGGTTCTTGTTCCTGTTTATGGGTTAGCTTGCTCATTTATCCAAGCCCCTTTGGCCACTGGTCACAGATGTTTGTGCTTTTGCTTTGGGTGTGAGAACAGTGCAGGACTGTCTTAAGAGCATGGAAGATGATTACAGCTGAATTCTTTGTTCTTGTAGGATAAATGGTTGTACCAGTTGAAAAGGACCCTGGCAATGGCTACAGCCATTTTCATTTTGAGAAATGTTGTTTAAGGACAGCCACAATTCCTTGTTAGACTGGAAACATCTGAAAGCTTGTTTTCCCAATAGCTGCACAAATGCCAGGACCCTCAGGCCTGGGCACAGGCATGGTGGTACCAGTGCCCTACAGAGATGAGCTTGCTGACAGGCCAGTTCTCTTGCAGCAGCTGAGTGGGAATGGCTGTCCAGGCATGCTCAGGAGGAGATGCCAACCTCTGTGTAATGGACAGGAGGGCAAATGTTACAGAGGAAAAGAATTCTCAAAAATACTAGCATAAAATGTGATTAGAAAACCTTTGAGCAAACAGAGGCACCTTGCTAAGAAATCTGATTCCATTACTGCCAAAGGCATTTTCTGTCTGCACTGACTGAGGTGAAGTTCAACAAATGATGTAGCAAGAGCAGTCATTAGCTGGGCAGGCTGTGGCTGTCTCAGAATGTCAAGACTGAAGCAGAAGCAGGATTTCTGTACAACAAAAAGTTGGCAGAAAACTGCTGAAAAGAAATACTGTGTTTTCATTGCACAGGAGGCTTCCTGTGAGACATGAGAATCTCAGGGAGTAGTTCTGGGACAAATATGTGTAAGCAGTGAGCTACTTTTTAAACATTTAAAAGTCATGTAATTAGGAACCAATGAATAGCAGGAATAATAGAGGGACAAATATTGCAGTGAGCTGGTTCTTTATGCTGAGAGTATCAGACCAAAGGGAACATCATCTTCAGAGGAGTCCACAGAATTTGTGTCACTGTTAGAAATGTGCAAAGATTGTTTGGGGCTGGAAGGCAGAGTCACAGCAGAGACTGGAATGGGTTTGTGCTGCTGGTTCCTTTGAACTGTTTTCTTCAGGGCACTTCTGAAAAAAGCAGGAATTTTCAGGGAAGCCTGTGCCTGTGGAGCTCAATTGATGTAAGAATGCAATGAATTCAATGAATGGAGATAAGCATTTTTAGTCCTTATCAAATAATTTTATCAGGGCTCTTCATTTAGAAGATGAAGTGGTCTTCATCTTTAGAATGCTTTAGTCTTGGTAGCTTCAGAAGACAAAGATATATTTTCTTTGCTGTAGCTGTGAGCAGCAGCAAAAGAACTCTGTATTTTCTTGTCTTCTGACAAAGTAAACTTGTTCTCTGGAGCAAACTCTGATTTTCCATCTCTTCCCATAACTTCTCCCACCATATGTTTCTTGCTGCAGGTGGACTGATACAAAAACAAGTACAGGATTAATACAGGAAGGTGTAATGGGGGCTTAAACCTAAACCACAGCACTTCTCAGGGGAGGATTAACACACTCCTCAAACCAAACCACCAAAGAAACAACCTTGCCAGCAACAGGCTCACAGCAGAAGTCACTGGGAAATCTTTCTGTTGGAAGCAGAACATGGTCCAGCTTTGTTAAAAAAGGAACCTCTCTGACACTGGTGAGGGATATAAGGTCAGGCCAGGTAATGTGAGAGACGAATTTCACTTCTGTTGCAGAAAGGATCACTACTACTTAATGAGGACTTAAAGAAGGGGTTTTTTACACGCACAAAAAAGTTTCTCTGTTAGGCTTCTGATCTAGAAATGTATCACTTTCTGTGGTAATCCCTTCCTTAGGACTGATAAAATTGTATTTTGGAGACTAAGAGCTTATATGTTGTCTGAAATGTTTCAGAGTTGTATTATTTGTTGCAATTAGAAGGTTGGTGATGGCAAGGGCTAGTTCCAAGCATGCTGTTTTAATAGTTAGGAGTACTGGGGTTTGTACAAGATCTAAGGTTTTTTTACCATTACTGGCTTGTTCTCACAGGAACCTTTATGCATGGCTCTTGGATCCTTGTAAAGAACCTGTATCTCTGGCAGCTGTGTCACCATGATCTTTGGCAATAGTAATGAAAAACTGCTTCCCCCTTGAAATCTTACTCTTTTTTAAGTATCTCTGCAAAGGCTGTTTGCAGGTTTTCCAGCTGTGCTGCTCCAGCAGAGAGCGCTTTTGTTACTGTTGGCACAGAGCCTGTTGAATCATCTGCAGCTCAGCTCCACTCTACACAACCCAATTCCCTTCTAATTTTCTTTCTAATGCTTGGTTAAGTGTCTCTTGAAACAGTACACATCTATTCTGTTTACTTTCTCCATATCTTGCTCTATACAAAGGCATTTTAAACAGCTTTTGCACTGTAAATTTCACATGATTTTTGAAGGCTGTGTGGGGAGATTACCATAATCCTTTCTCTTTAAAAAAAAATTCTTGCATTGATGGATCATGGTGAAAAAGTTATTTGGCACACTATTTAAGTCAAATGTGTTTGTCTCAACAAAGCAGTGAAAATCAATGTGAAAATAATGAATGGTTAAATGTAATGCTAAATGTCTTTTTCAGACAAACTACTGAGTTTCAAAGTTTCTAACTTAGAAAAGCCCAAAATGGGTCTTTGATCTTGTGCTTGAAAAAGGTGTACTTGGTTTAAATTTAAGAGTACTCAAGAAAAACTCTTCTTTCTGTAAAATAAGAAAGCGAGGAAGAATTGGCTTTGAAAAATTGCATTTTTCTTTTAATAGCATGGACTTCTAACCTTCTTTCATGGAAGGTTACAAAAATAAGGCTGGAATGTGCCTTCCCAAGGTGACCCAGCCCACTGGCTGCCCCAGGCCAGCCAGGCTCGCACCATTCCTGTCAGACCTCTTGGCTTTAAAGCAGAGCTGGAAGGGGAGACAGTGATGCAGTGACAGTGACTGCTCAGAAGGCCCCAGCAGCCCTTCTGCCAGGGCTGGCAGCTTGGTGCTTCAGTGAATCAGTACAAACCAGCAAAAACATGCAGTTAAACAAGAAAGTTTAACTTTCTTCATCTTGGGGAAGCATATAACCCTCTCCAGCAGCTCCATGGTCTGTAGTTTGTGTTCACACAGAGCGAGGACTCCTGTTTAAGCACAGGTGTGCGTGGCTCAGGGTGACATATTCAGGGTTATAAAATGGGATTTACCTCAGGATTTGCCTTGGTTCTTTGGTTGTGGCAGAGCCAAGGGAATATAAAAAGATTTCATGCAATTTAAAAAAAATTTAACTAATTCTAGACCAAATTACAGAATTATAGCAAAAGACAATTTCTGAGGCAAATTTGTCTGGTCACAGAACCTGCTAGAGTGCACTGCAGCCAAGTTTCCTTGGAACAGACTTATGCTGAGGATTGTATTGCTGCTGAACTGGGGTATCTCTGGACAGCATTTAACACTAAGGCCCTGCAGTTTACTCAGAAGTCAAATTTGCCTTTAAAACCAACTTTTTTTCTCAAGCTTATTCAAAAGGAATGAAAATACC
This sequence comes from Passer montanus, assembly GCF_014805655.1. Taxonomy (NCBI): domain Eukaryota; kingdom Metazoa; phylum Chordata; class Aves; order Passeriformes; family Passeridae; genus Passer; species Passer montanus. The sequence continues at coordinate 1,399,195 of NW_024371038.1, read as the reverse complement.
ATTATACTCGAGAGAAGCAATGGGGATCCTAGAGATGGAATCAACCCACTCTGTGTGTTCAGGGTTTTAATTAAAGGACCTAATTTAATTTTTCACAACATACGTAGCTGAAGGATAATGGTCTTGTTCACTGAAAATACCTAATGTGATTTGCTTATAGGGCAAATGCTTCCAGGGCTGGATATGCCATATGGTAGGAAACTTCACCTTTGCCTGCTTTGGCTGCAGCAGGACAGTAATGCTGGGGGTGATGCAGCTGAACTGCTCTGAAATTCAGAGTGTAATAAATAATGTGAACGGGCTTAAATTAATCAGTTGGTTTTTATTTTGAATATATTGTAGACCCTGATTTTTTTTCTTTTCTTTCTCATGCTGCAAAAATCCCTTAGATTTTAATAGCATTGTGCTGAAGGTAACCTGAAAAACTATCACATTTAATAACAGCACTAATTCCCATTAAACTCTCCCAGATTTTTTACCAGAACTGTGTTTATATCCCAGGTTGTGCACACACAGTTGAGCATTAAGAACCAGAAATACTAGCAGCTGGGAAATTTGCTCCCCTGGCACTTGGGAAGGAATCCATTTCCGGTGATCTGCTCCATCTTGAACGTTTGTTTGTTTTTTCAGTTATGTTTCATATGGCTTTTGATTGCTAAATTAGTAGCTCTTCTGTTTTACAAGAATAAGGTTTACTGACTCTCTTGGTTAATGCTGTAGGGTTTTGGGGAAGCTCTATGTGACTGGTTCTGTTTCTGATATCATGCTAAAGGATGCTCTTTAATCTGGGGCTGCATTGGCCTTAGGAAGTCATTCACCCAGCAGGAGAGTGCCTGTAACGTGACCTCGTCCGTGCTGTGGGCTCGCTCGGCTTTGCTCCCACAGCAGCAACACCCAGCAGCAGGCCAAGTGCATTCAGAGCACTCCTAGAGTGCATCCTCCGAGCTGAGCTTCATCTGAAAGGAATCCAGCTGGTGCACTCTGGAAACCAAAGTGGAGAATGCCAGGCTGATAGGGAGAGTCACTTCAAACGCTGCCTCCTGCTCCAAACCGAAATACTTGGGCAGGCACACCCTGCCCGTGCCAGGGCCCTGCTCGCTCAGCACCCCAGCCCTCCCAAAATACACCCTGCTGGGAAAACAGCTCTCCTCAATGCTTCTGCTCTTGGTAGCACGCCAGTACCGCCCTCTAAAGTCTGCTCTTCCTCACCTTAGGTTGTCTCTTTCATATTAATTGATTCACTGGTTCTTACATTACAAAGGGTGGTGGAGGACAGTAAATTGCAGCACTGATCATTGCTTGTGGGTTCCCTGAATGGTAATGCTTCTCCTTAGAGATGCTGCATTCATTCCTGCAAGAATCTACACATGTGGATGAAATTCAGCTATGTATTAATGCCACCACAGGCAATGGAAAGTCTGCTATCTATGAGCTAATTGCACATGTGAATTTACAGTGCCGGGACAATAGCAGTGAGCCTCTGTTTCTTGATGGGGATGATGCCTTGTGCACCTTGCAGCAGAGTAAGGAAAAGGATTTATGCTTTTTTTACTCCTGGAAAGAATGGATTCCTTTATACTTCTATGCTCTCTTCTCAGGAAAACATAACTGAATTTTGCAAGCTTACAAATGCATTTTTTCATTTTAATATAGATGTCTTAAAAGATTAATTTCTCCCTGAAGACATTTGGGCAAGGTGGAAAGAGAGATTGATCATTTCCAGATGTTCTTTGCTGACAGGCAAGAAAAATTCTGCTTCATGTCAATGCTTGTGAATGCACTTAAAAAATATCCATTTTGTATACAAATCTGCCAGGGAGAGCACAAGCCAGTGCAGCAGGGGCTGAGATGCACAGATTTGCAGTGTCATAGCTGCATTAATAAGGTAGGGCTTGCCCCTGCTGACTGGGCTGAAAGCCTGGGGAAGTTCCCTCCCTGTAATCTCCTATGGACAGGCAGGGGAGATGTCTGATGTCTGTGCTTTTCAGACAGAAACACCACGTGCAGTGTGCTTTGAGGTAGACACTTGGCTCCACAGCGTTTGCTGAATCAGACGTATTAAAATAGATAATTCACTGTTTCTTTGATGTTTTAGGAACATTTCATACTGGGATTCCTAAACATTGCACACTGAATTCTGGCAAGACTTGGCCCAGTGAATGACAAGTAGTTTGACTTCAGGCTTCTGGGAAGTACCCCAGATTAGCAAAATGGGGAGCTGGTGTCCTACTGTCGTTCTAGGACACGAAATAGAACGACATGGACACTGGAATCTCTAAGGTAAAAAAGAGGGAAAGTTTAATTCTGACTTTAACATTTATAGATTTTTAAAAGTGACAGTGGATTGGAGGATGACAGTGCCACCTCTAATGACACTGGACAAACCAACAGTCTATCAAGTTTTTCTTCTTCTAGAAAAGAATGTAAAACAATTCATTATTTACATAAAGTTTGTGAGAAAGTTTGTTACAAGAATGTAAACATCAGAAGAACATAGAAAAAGAGGGTGACATCCTACATGTCACCTGGGAGTGTGAGAAAGTTTGTTACAAGAATGTAAACATCAGAAGGCTCAGAAGAGCATAGAAAAACAGGGTGACATCCTACATGTCACCTGGGAAGACAGGCAGGCCCATGGAGCAGCTGGTGTCCTGCTCCCTGTGTGTCCCTCTCACTTCCTGCAGCGCATGAGCAGCACTCCAGCATCACCCCTGCTGGTGTCCTGCTCCCTGTGTGTCCCTCTTGCTTCCCACAGCAGTTCCTACCCCCTGCACAGTGGAGGCTCACTCTGGTACTGGCTGTCTTGCCTTGCAGTAATCTCCAGTGGTTACAAATGAGGACTCTTAGTGGTGAAAGATAAGCATCAGTCAGTTCTGTAGGAAACCCTGATGCCTGGGAAGTGCAGATTCTTCTCCGTTTGTTCTGGTCTCTAAGGCAACAGCAGCCTGAGCATGAGAAGTAAGGAGCTCATGCCTGTCAGCAGCAAAGGAAATGCCTCCTTGGGAAGCAGTCCTTCCTAACAACTGTTGTCCTTCTCAAATGGTGTGTGGAACCCGAAATGCCACTGGAGACCAGGATGCCTTTATGAGTCACAAGCTGGTTTTCACTGGTGGACAGAGGAGGTGGGGGCAGTCAGTGGAACCAGCCCTGCATGTTGCCTCCTTGTGCACATTGAATCCTGAAGGAATAGATTTCCACTGGAAAGGTCAGTAAACCTGTCTGCTTTCAGAGGTTGCTGAGTGCTAAGACTGTTTTAAGTAACTGACAGACAAAAGACTGATAAACCCATTTTCTTACCTGCAGAGGACTCTGACCCTGTGAGGGGCAAAGCTCAGGGCCCTGGGAGCGTTTTGGGCAAAGCCCCTCTGAAGGGCCAAGGGCTGCAAGTGTGAGGATTGCAGTGGATGTGAGGTCTAGAGATGGTGAAGGTCCCCTTCAGGAAATGAATCTTCTATGGACTGTGTCGTGGCACTTGTCCCAGTGTCCCAAACCTCAGCTATAACAGAGTAAGAGGGGGAAAGACAGGAGGTAAAACTAGGGGGCATGATTCTCTGGGGTTTTTCAGGTAAAGCAGGTAAATATCTAAGGGTCTTCACTGAACCCCTATATTCTCTAGAAAGGAATAATATGCTAGCTTGGAGCATTAATTGAGTTCTTGTGTTTCAGAAGCAGGAAAAGGAGATATGAAAGATGACTCTGAAGTCAAATTTTGGAGTACTTTCTATGAGAAAAAGATGTTGATAGGAGGAAGGGGCAGGACTGGGGAAGAAAAAGGAACACTGCCGTTTTTGTCCTTAAAGAAGGACAACATGCTGTGCAAAAGAGAGCTTTGAATCCTGAGACAAGGTGTTGATGATACCGAGGTGTTAAAGCTCTGAGACTCAATACAGTAGTTAACAAAACATCCACTTTACTGCCTCAGTAGTGCTGCTGAACTGATCTGTCACTTTTGGGATTGCTCATAGAGCTGTGCAGGAGGCAGTCTCTGGTGTCTGCTTGGGGTTCTTTTTTTCCCCAAAATACATGTTTGAAGATCTGAAGAAGCATGTTCAGGGTATATTTCCTCAGGGTTTTCCTTTCTCAGCCTGCTTTGCTGCACCAGTAGCTGCCCAGGTGGGGTCCTGCCTGTCACACGCATGTGCAAAGGTGCCAGCTCAGAAGGGTCACTGGTAATGGGTCTCAGTGCATAATTTAGCCTGTGACACCTGATGAACTGGATGCACGATTAGAATGTGCTGTTTGGGGATACATCTTCCAAAGGGATGCTAAAATTTGCAGCTTTACAATTTGACCTGATTTTCTTTTGTTGCTGGTCATGAAGACAGAAGCCACTACACAGTTAAAATCTGTTTTTGTTGTGTTTGCTTGGGTTTTATTTTGGGAAGAAGTGGGATAATTTTAGTTATTCAGCACTAAAAATTAGATCAAAATTCTGGCAACTGTACAACATAAATGAGCAACCTTGCAATATAGGGGTTTTTGTCACCTTGGAAACACAGTTTGAATAAGCTACTTGGAGTAATTTTAGTTTCAGGCTTTCCTCTGCCCTTGTCCCTCCCATGCAAATTCTGGTTTTACACTCAGTGTATCCGGTTTAAATGTGTTTCTTTCATAAATAGACAACAGGGGAATTTGCCAGACAAAAGTGGAAGAACACTGAAAATGACCTTGCACATGATGTTTCAGAGCAGAAACTGGTGCTTGGAAACATACAAAGTTAAACCCATCCAAAAATAGATTTTAGAATCTGTCATTTTAGATCTCAGAGCTCAATGTAAAAAACACAGAAGCTTAACTTTAAATTATTGTTTTTTACATGCAGTGAGTCTTGTTATTCTGGAGACTATGGCATTTAGGAAACAAATTTTAGCACTAAGAAGCAAAGCTGAGGGGTTAAATAAAGAGAAATATACAGTGAAAAGTTGATGTAATCTATTAGACATACATGGTCTTTCAGAACCCCCAGTATTGTGACATCCATGTGAAATTTGTTGTATTAAAATTCTGTGGGTCTTTTGTTGTGAACGTTACACAGATTATGCTGGGGCATAGCTGGAAACTCAAGTAATTAGAGAAGAGATTAGGATAAAGTAGTGCTTCTATCCACTAAAGAATGTAAATATTTTGAATATTTTCAATAGCTCACACTTCTCTAACAGGTCTCACCTGAAGAGTGCCCTTACTGTGAGTGCCCACTAGAGAAAGCACAGAAGGCTTTGTAGCCTTTTCTGAATACTTGATCAGCTGAGACACATTGAAATATTGTCTCTGTGGGAGTGAAAAGTCAAAGGAAAAAGTAAATTGATTTTCAATTATTTAAAAGAGTAAATTGCATTTGAATATATATATTACTGTCCAGGTAATATTCCTGCAAGCTCAGAGGAACCCGTGCAGGACTGGCTGGTGGTCCCTGTGCCAGTGCCTGGTGTCACCTCTGCCCCCAGCAGTGTGGTTTGCTAGGATGGGCAGGGAAAGGTGCCATGGTCTGAGCAGCCACAAAAGATCAGCAGGAAATTACAGCAGTACATCATGAGACATGATGAGACAGAACATCTGACTAACATTTGGGTTAAATACTTGGAAATGCTTCCTAGCTGCATGACCACAGGATGAGGTGAGGTCGTTGGGATAATAATAGAACCATATAACTCGAGATATTTAAACCCAGATTGATTTGAATATGAACAAATGGAGGACATATGTATGTGATTAAGGGAGCACTAATGAGATTCTAACTCTATTTTTCACCTTCATTTTCATGGATTCTGTTTTGTTATGATGGACTGAATGTTATGATGGACATCAATAATTAAAAGAATCTTGACCACAGCCATGAGCTGCTGTGCTTTTACCATTCCTTGTTATCACAGCAGTGAGTGCTGGAAGCAAGCTGTCAGCAGACAGTAGGCAGCAACTCTGGCAAGTTTGCAAATAAGGGACTTTCCCCACTGCAGCCAGCTGGCTCAAGTATTAATCTCCTTGCTGCACTGCTCTTTACAAGTCAAAAAAGCTCATCAGGTCGCAACATGTATCCTATACTGGCTGTCCAAAGCAGGGAAACCTTTTTCTCTGATGAAACACAGTCTTACTTGATAGGTGCACTCCAGGACATGCAAAAAAACCCTCCATGGTTCCTCACCATTAATGTCTCTGATTGCTCCATTTGACACACACACAATAGAGAGAATGAAGAGAATATTTCATGTATGAAATTCCACAGATCTCTCAGCAGCCTGGGGTGATATGCTGTGTTTCTCTGGCTTTTTTTTCTCTCCCATTTATTTTGGCTTTGTAACATACAGGATAACTATAATGAAATTATCTTTATGCACACTTGTAAAGTTTTCTGAGTAATAGAATTACTTCTATAAAAGAGAGAAATAGACTAGGTCCTTTCAGCTTGCAAAAGTCATTGCCAGATTCTGCATACAGAAATATCTGTTACTTAAAATTTAAGATTATGAAAACACATCTTTAAGGCATCCTTGTGATTATCTTAAGTTGAGTACTTTGAGCACAGCACACTACATACAGTTCTTTAAAAGGATCAGTCTTTCAATTTAAGGATGTTTCCACTTTTTTTCCCTATATATTGCTTTTCCTGATACCACCTTCAGAAGTTTCTCATACTTTGTGAAACTTTGTCTCTTATACTATGTAAAAGAGTTTGGAAGTTGATGGTTTGAAAAATTGCTGTTTCTAAAGTTAGAAGTGGAAGAAAGGGGAATCTACTTTCTGAAAGTTCCTAAGAAGATGCTCATTAACTGTGTTCCCCCAGTCTGGCATTTTGTTGGCTGATAGTAGGTAATTGGAGGTCATTCCATTCATACAGGGTTGTAAGTTTTGCAGGCTTTTTAATAAATGAATTTTGCACATGCTGCATGTTTTAAGGCCCTGTGCATAATGTGATTTATGACAGATGTACCTTGCACCATCCCGTGGGCTGTGTTGGGTGGCCTGGCAGAGCCAGCTGTGCTAAGGGTCTGCAGGTGTTACAAGCTCCTGTTCAATATTAACATGGACTGCTACAGCTTGAAAACCTTGTAGCTCCAGCTAGGTGGGAGATGAGAGTCACAAATGTTATATTTAATCTAAATTTGGATTAACAACCAAATTCTGTGAGAGCCTGAATGGTGGTGGACACTTTGTGAAGTCACAAGGTCAAGTAGAATGATGGACACTGGTGGACATGCATGAGAGTTCTGCTTCTTCTCTGTCCTCGTGGGGCAGAAATGGCAGGACCATGAATATGGTCCTGGCCTAAAGACAGAACAAAATAGACAGACAAATGCTTATTTACTGATTTCATTTCTATCACAGACAACCTCCTGACGTTTTGAGCAAAAGTTTAAAGCTGTTTTCCTCTGACCAAATATATTATACTATTTGCTGTATTTGCTTTCACTTCAAGCAAGGTTGAGTGCCACCAATCTGCTGGTTTTGTCTCCATGTTAGGAGAAGGTAATTGTGCTGATGCTCATGATACAGACTATTTTTACCGTATGGGTCATGCTTTGGCTTCTTTATACTCAAAATACTTTTGTATTTTTAGCATATCTTCAGTGAGACTGACATCCTACCATAGCACTGGCATGTTGTAAGACTGCAGGCAGAGGTGGTAATGACATCCCTGAAGTTCAATGACATGTTTTGAAAAAGTCATAGAGATGTTAACTTGCATTTTCTAAAATGTCAAATACTAACTTTAAAAAATACATGGAAGATGCTAAAAAGAGCATGAATTACTGTCTTATTTCTGCTTAAGCAAAGCACAGAAGGCAGAGCTGTGAACATTCTGGCTGCTTAAGTTAGCTGATAACTATGAACAGAAGAATTTCCATCACAGTGCTCATTTGACTCTAGGTTTACCTTATATGGCTGTTCAAATCCTTCCCTGTTTAATTGTAATTACAGTTTAACAGGACAGGTAGACCATACCCCTGGAAGCAATGGGCTCAGCACTTTATATAAAGGCAGGGTAACCACCCTGATGCTGTAGGTCACATTGCCAGAGCCCAGGTGGCCCATGCCACTGGAGTCAGAGGAGGGCTGATGGTGGCAGTGGCTTCTCAGAGGTGTGTCACCTCCTGGTGACAAGGCACCCACGTTTTGTTGGACGTGGCCAAGCAACAGCAATATGTGTGCAGCACACCAGGTGTAAGATCTTGGCAGCAGTGCCTCAAAGCTGTTCTGGTTGAGGAAGGTGTCTGGCAAGGATGCTGTCTGAAAGGAGGCCGTGGTTTCAGCCAAACACTTCACTGCTCTTGGAGTCTCTGAAGTCTGCTTTTCAAAAGTCTGCTTTAGGAAGGTGTCTGGCAAGGATGCTCTCAGAAAGGAGGCCGTGGTTTCAGCCAAACACTTCACTGCTCTTGGAGTCTCTGAAGTCTGCTTTTCAAAAGGGCTACTCCAACTGCAAATATTTCCAGTGACCAGGGAGCAGATGGTGGACCCATTTTGGCAGTGAACACCTTCAGCTTTGTCCAGCCAGTTGTCTATCAACCTCCTCAGGTTTAGAATATAAATGTTTTATTCTCCCATTGGTTTGTCTTCCTAAGATAAGTAGCTGTATTCTGGGCCTCTGGGGTGCCTTGGCTGGCCAGTTCAAAATAGGGTGTGGGGGTAACAAAGCTCTGGATGACTGTAGTGGTGTCTAGGTCTGAGAGAGATCAGTCGTTTGGCAGGCTGGAGATAAGACACACAGCTATTAGCTGCCTGCTAGAGTTTCATGGGACTCTTATTTCAGTCCATTTTGATGTCAGGAAGGCAGACGCTTTCAACAAAAAGAGTGCTCATAGATTTTATTGGGGCATTCAAATGCTTCCAGTTCCCAGCTGTCATCAGCTCCACTTTAGTCATATAGTTGTCACTTTATCCCTCTGTCTGCAACAGGTCTTGAGAGAAGAAAGATACTGATTTGTTACGCTTTAATGAAAAGGAGACTCATTCATGTTTCCAGACACTTTTAGCTTTACTCACACAAATGAATCCCACTGAAGGAAAATAAAGTACATCTTTCCACAGGTACATCCAAAATTAATAAGAAACTATTATTTCAGATACATCTGAGGGGATCTTGTATGCTGTGAGGGATGGAATTTTCTGAAGTCAGACCGGAGCAGTTCAAAACCAGTCCCCAAGTGTGTACAGAAATGAAAGCCTGTGTACTTAGGAAAGCACAACTTCTTCAACCTATCTGCTGAGGCAGAGCTTATCTCTGGTGCTGTCAGCAAGGCTGGAAAAGGTTGTTTTTCAGTCTTTCAAGAGGAAATATTTAGCTGCATAATTTCATTATTCAACTATATCAGTGCCCAAACATTGCTACCTATGCACCAGCATCTTCACCAGGGATATCCTTCTGATAAATGCATTTTTTTTTCCAGCTTAAGTAGAACTTTTTGCCTGTTCAGATATTTACAGTTCTTATATTACCAGCTTGGAAAAAAAAAAGTAATTGGTGAAATCTCAATTTGTTAATGAAAAAAACTTTTAAAAACATTTCTCTTTGTACCATCAGAAGAATATTTTCTCTTTGCTAAAAGTTACACTGTTTAACTGGTCCTAAATATTTGCCTGTCTCCTGACAAGAAGCCTCTTCAAGTCTATGCAAGCTCTAGTCCCATTCTCTTAAAGTAGCTTTTACTTTCTGTAGAAGGCCAAATAAAAGGACTCACATTCAGCACTGTGTGCTTTGCAGCTCCTGAACAAAACAGGCTGAGCTGAAAACAAAAGCTCAGCTTTGACTCTTACTCCACTGGCTCAAGTTAGCTCCAGCCAGATCCTTAATGTTACTTTATTTGCAGGTTTGGGGTTTTATGTACAATCAATGCCAACACTGTTGGGCAAATACAGGATGCATAGGGATTTTAAAAAAATCCAGCTGCCAACAAGAAAAAGTGCTTTGTAACCACAGTTTGGAATGGAAACAATTTTCTAAGATACAGATCAAACTGTGTTTATAGACTCAACTATTGGCAGCTTTTCACCAAGCTATTTCCTGTGTGCCTATTGCATAGAGGAATAATCTGAGTGCTTAAACTAACATTTAAAATCATACAGAACATGAAGGAAATAGTGTGTGAAGCAGCGTGGAAAACACAATGGTGTAGAATTTTCTTTTGTTTCCATAGGTAATGCTCATGGGAGAAGGCAGTAAGTACTGCACACCAAATGCCAGTACTCCAGTTCTTTGCAGGATTTGGTCCTTATTCTGGCCAGTACTTACTTTCTACTAATGTTATTTTAAAATTGCTGAAATATCCAAATAACAAACGTTTTCAAAAATGCTTCCTAAATTAGACAAACTTGCTAAATGTTATATAGTTGCTCTAAGTGCAGCAAATTATTGTTCCTTAGTAAAATAATTCAGGCAATCAAATGTACACATGAACAGAAGTAATCTGATTTCCCATTAGAACAGGTGGAAAATCTGAAGGTCTGAAGATAAAGGTCAAGGTAGATGTAAACTGGTTTGCTCAGTTTGAAATGGTTGCAACAAATTTTTCTTGCAGAAAAAGCCCAGAATTCAGCTGCTAGCTGTTTGGAATGTTTTTGGTGTTTTTCAGTGTTGCAGGTTTCCTCTCCCAGACTTGAAACACATGCCCTTCACTTCAGGCATGCATGTGCTGGTGGCACATCTCACCTCCTGACAGCTTCAGTAAGGTCAGGGCTGGCTGTGGTGCCCATGCAGATTTTTAACCGGGTTTTTCTTGCTGATGTTCTGCTTGGCTGGACTTCATTCCTTCTATCCAGGCTAGAGAGCATGGCAGCTCCAATAGAGGAAAACTTTATGGTTAGGAGAGTAATTTAGGTAGGATGGAACCTGTGGAGATTGTCCAGTCAGCCCCAACAGAGTGCAGGAGCCATGCTGGTGACTTTGGCCAGGGCCACACAAGTTCTATCCACTGTCTCCAGGAGAGAATTTCCGCAGCTTTTCTGGGCAACCTCTTCTGGCATCTAATTATGACACGCACAACAACAATATCAAATTTGTTTATACTTTTCTTCTTCAGCTGTATCCTTACAGATCACTTCTGGGAGGTTTAGTAAAAGGCTTAGCTTTACATACTGATTCCAGCTAGAAATCAAACATTTTTGTTGGGAAAGAAAACCACCTCAAGAGGTAAGATCAACTCAGGTGAGGTGGTGCTGGGCTCTTCCTTTACCTGGACTCTTGGATAATGAAGAAAATGTAACTGTGGATGAATTTTCTGGAGACAGATGCATGCTGGAGACAGACATGGATTGTACACAGCAAGTGAGCTGTCAGAAAAGCATTGACAGTTTTGGGTCTCTGCATTTCTTGCACTCTAATTTGCCTGAGATGCAGTTCCAAACGCAGTCCATGGGTGTTGCAATGCAGCTGCCAGAAGGAGCGGGATCTGAGGCCACGGGGGCAGATCCATTGGGACTCAGAGTTTCCCATCTGCACAGCAGCGAGTATTGGGATCATTCCAACCACCACCATTGCTTCTGGGATTTTTCCCAACCAAAGGCATTCTGGAATGGTTTTACATCTTGCTCTGAAACTCGTACACAGTTATTTCACAATATGTGTATTTAAAGGAATGCAAATGGTTTCAACAGACAGGATGGCAAAATAGCATTTCAAGTTGTTGCACTGTGATATATGGTAACTACTGTGAGATTTATTTTAGATTAAGAGAAAACACAACCACTCTGAAATAAGTTGTTTTTACTTTGTATAAATACAGGTATTACTGGGTTACTACTGTTGGTGTCTCACATATAAAGATTCAAATATTTAATCTAATTTTGTTCTTCAGGAAGATTTAGTTTCAGATGAGCAAACTGTAGACCTTGCTCAAAATTTGGTAAGAGAGGAAATCTATGAATATGTGTGATGCTCATACGCGGCATGTTGCTTTCTCTAGAACCAAACAAGCCCTTCCTTTGGTCCAGGATTTGAGTGCTGTGCTGGGCATGCAGAATGCATGGAATGCCTGTCTGCTCCTGGCTGCCTTCCACAGCGCAGTGACAGCCAAGCTGCAGCCAAGGGGTAGGAGATGGCAGTGGGTCCTCTGCTCTCACCCACCACAAGACAGGGGTACTGCAGATTGTTCGTAAGCTATGCCACATAAAAAGCTGCAAAACATAGTCCTGAAGCTGTTTATAATGAAATTAAATGTAGGAGATGTAGACTTGGGTACAAATTAACCAACAAATCCATCTCAGTACTTTATCTTGGTGAAAAATCAATGCTGTATCATCTGCTAAGATCGTACTTGACGGGCTGTGCATTTGCTAATGGAACCAATGCATGATGTAGCTGAGCAGCATGTCCAAAGCTGCGTTTTTGCCCACTCGAGCAGCCTCAGCACATTATTTGCCCTGTCCTAATGCTGTTTGTCTTCTACCGGCGTGGCATTTGGGCTGGGATAGTCACAGCTGCCAAGAGCGAGGCCAGCTCCATGCCCGCACGCCGGGGCCGGTGGAGAACCTGCCGGGAAGCGAGAACTGCCACACGCCCAGCCTGAGCCCGGGGACAGACACAGCTCTGCAGCCCACAGATTTGTTTCTTTGGGCGCTGGGGGAGCCAACATCAAGGCAAAGTAAGCGATTAAAATCTGCTGCGATTCCTTTGGTCTGTGTCAAGAAACGCTACGCACATGGCGGCCCAAGGAGATGATGACACGGGGGGCCGCCGTGGGGAACGGGGTACCATGGGGAGTCCGTGCCCACACAGCGCCCGGGGCCGGGGGTACGGCACTCCCGGGCCCCGGCTGCGCTCCGAGGGCACGGCACTCGTGTCCCCGGCTGCGCTCCGGGGGTACGGCGCTCCGGGGGTACGGCACTCCCGGGCCCGTCCGGCGGGCCCGGCCCTCCCCTCACGCAGCCCCGTTCCCCCGCCCGCCCCTCACGCAGCGGGCTGCGCGCTCCCGCGGGCCGGGGGGCAGCGCCCGCTGAGCGCGGCGCGGAGGCAGCGCCAGGCATGGCCGACCCGCTGCGCAGGACGCTCTCCAAGCTGCGCGGCAGAAGGTCGCAGCGAGGCGCGGCGGCGGGCGCCGGGCACCGCCACGGCGGAGTCTGCGCCCCGCAGGGTAAGTGCTCGGCCGCGGGGCTCCTCCACCTGCCGGCCCGCGCCGGACGGGGGCTCCCGCGGCCCCGGGATGCTCCGTGCCCGCAGCGCCGGGCCGGGCGGGCGCTTGGCTCGCGGGTCGGTCCTGAGCGGCGGCAGCGAGCCGTCGGTACCTGCGCTGCTGCCGGGAGCGGGAATTCCGCGTGGGAGCCGGAGCTCCTGCGGCTTCGAGCAGCGCTGTGTGCTCCTTGTCTGGTCTCCCATCTGCTTGTCACTCCTCGGCTGCTGTTTGCCCGCTGGCGTTGGGTGGTTTGTTCGCTTTTTGAAGATGCACTCGAAATCTTACAGATCAGTTTTCAGTTTTGTCGTTGTTCCGTTTGAATATGTAGTAGTTATACTGTTAGGAAGCTTAGTGAAAGAGAACGTGTTTAAGTATCAGCCAGAAGAACTGAGAGTTTTTTGATCCATATATGGAGAGGCTGGATGAAGCTGTGCCCTGCTTCCATGCAATCTGCAAAGCCAGGCATGGCATCGTGGTGAAGTATTTTCTGTGCCCACGGAGTTGGCATCAGGTCAGTTTTGACTGCAGTTGAGTTGAAACATTGAAGCTTTTATTTCTGAGCATACACGTGTTGCTACTATTATAGCTTAACTTGAAATACTGATTTATTTAATTTTTTGTCAATGGAGTGAAAGGTGAAGGAAATACCTGACTTTTTTTTTTCTTGAACACCATATTGAAGCCTTTTGAACAGGAACTGTTGTCATGTTTGGTATTTGTGTGGAGACATGGTCTTAATTATATTAAATGTAATATTAAATAGGTATGTGAAAATGCTAATAGTAGGCAGCATTCTTCTGAATGAAGCATTGCTCTAGAACAAAAAGTATGTTCCTGACCTGTAGGTCTCTCAGGGCTTTGTATTTATTTAAAATTAACTCACTCTTGTAACAGCTAACAACACTGAAAACTAGCTCTGTGATATTGAACCACTGGTTGTGCAGATACTTGCATGTGAACCAGTTTGTTACTAAAATAAACACAGGCATAAGGGCTTTCAGGATCAGGGCCAAGTTCGAATAAAGGGGAAGCAGTGCTTGCAAATACTGCTAGCAATTGCAGAAACTGCAGTTGGAGATGTGTGTGTAAGTGTATGACTTGGATGAGTTTCAGTGAGCGTTTCCAATCAATGACCTCTGGCAGCAGGTGGCTGATGAGCGTTGGGATCGTCCTGAGTCCTGTGGAAGGAAGGAGTGTCCCTGCGAGCAGCCTTGGTGGAGGAGGGATGGTTCTGCACTAAGCTTTTGCAGATGGCTCTTTATGGAGATACCTGGGTGGATGTTGAAAACAAAGTTTTCTGCTGCTAGGACTGGAGGGCAGCCTGAGGCTCACACCAGATGTGTCACTGGGCGTATGTTTAGGCACAGTGTACTGCTTAGGAGCTGTTGTTTTGGGAATTGCAGCCTGTCCTAGCCAGTGCGGAAGGACCCGTGTTTCTGCAGCGAAGCAGGAAGTAGCAGATATTTTTGTTTGTGGAAATACAGCTCTCGGATGCTCCAGCTATTTATGTCACCGGAGCAGGGACTATCCTTGGAATGAAGCAAGGACTTTGGGATAGCTGTCACTGGCAGGAGGATGCCTACCCGAGAAGTCCCTGGCCCAAGCAGGCTTCTTGGAAACATAGGCATAGCCCTAAGCCCATTGCAGATTAGTTTCCTCTCCTTTTGTTGAGTTCTTGCTTGAAATTGTAGTGTGACAGTGTGTAAGGAGGAACCATTACAACAGCATGCTTCCATTTCCAGGCTGGGGGGGGAGGAAGGAGTATGATTGCTGCCAAATCACTGAAACCTTGACAAGAGATCTGCATTCACATTTTCCTCTGGTTCTGTTACCTGACTGACTTAGGCCCCAGTGTAGCAAAGCACTTCAGTGGAGGTGTGCAAAGGCTTCAAAAGGAGCAGGATTAATTTTGTTAATTCTTTGAAACAAGTTAATTCTTCAAATCACAGTGACAATACTGCAGTTTAGCTGAACAAGCAAACTGTATGCTTTTGAAAAATCACCAAATGATGAATCTTTCATCAAGTAAAATGGTGGTGTTTCAGATCTTATCAAGGATCTCTTCTATCATTAATGTACAAACCTAAAAAGAGGGTCAAAGGGAAGGTGTTCAAATGAGTCTTTTTCATGTCTCCCTTTCTACAGCAAACTTGGCTGGATTTACAGAGCTGCTCCATGAGTCCTCCAGAAAGGTGCCCATATTTTAACATCCATTATTGGTGCGAAAATAATTCTTTGCTAAGAATAATGCTCAAGCAGTAAGGAATAGCTGCTTCCATCTGGAAATTCCAGTTGCAGAGGGCTTCATGTGAAAAGAGGTTGTCTGTTTTATGTGAACCCAGTTACCCCTGTCCAGCCTCAATGGCTGAGCGAGCCCATGTGGGTTGTCCTGGTGTGCAGAGCAGCATGAGGGTTACCTGACTGCTCCCTGATTTTAATTTGGATGTGTTTGCAGCTGTTCTTCCAGTCGTAGTGCAGGGGTTGCAGCTCCCTGATGTGCTGCAGCCAGGGGGTTATGGCACTGCTGCCGAGTGGAGCTTGGCTGTGCTCTGACAGGAGGCTCAAGTGTGAGTGGCACTTTCCATGGGCAATTAAATGTTTGTCTGTTGCTTCAATGAAACTCTCAAGTTTTGGGAACAGTCAGTGGAATTTGTTCACTTCTTGTGTGAAATTTTTGTTGTTTAAAAACCTCTCTACATTTCTTCTTTCTCCTTCCTTATTTTCATGGTGGTGTGTTTTGTTTTATTCCCCCCAAATCAGGGGATGATTCTGTCTTAATTGTAGGTTAAAGCTGGTAAGGACAGTCCTTTCTGGAGGTTCTTGTGTAAGACATATCGTCATCTTTATTTATGCAAAAATCTAGAAGTTAGTAGATGTGGGGGTTTTGTAGCCATTTAAGCAGTACCTTGGGACTGTTTCTTCACTGGCATAACTAAACTGGAGAAGTACTGTGTAGTAACTTTTCAAACCGATTGCACCTGAACTTGGCAGAAAAAAGCAGCCATTTTTGTGGAAGTATGCATGACCTTTCAGCAGAGCTATCTCACTGCCATTTATCTAAATTACGTGGTGTTAAAAATACAGCCAAGCGTGCCCTGGCTCTTTATTAGCTATGTGCACATTCTGCTTTGATGGGCTGAAATCTAATTTTGTGCTCATAGCACCTTATCTTTTGTCCTTTTGGATGAGGTCTGATGCAAGTGTTATACGACAGCAGATGTGTTTATATGTCAAAAGCGAAACGATATTCTAAACATTTGTCTTTCCCTCTCTTTTTGCCTTCCTTTCTGGGAACAGATTTCATAGAAAATGTTTACATAGCTTCGAGAAGCAGGAAGGAGCCCGAGTGCCCCCAGGCCAGCGAGGTGCCCGAGCACAGGCCGCAGCTGAACAGCATCACCGTTTCCAAGAAGCGCAGCTGGCTGCAGCAGAGCACCCACCGACGGCCCCCTCCTCCTCTGGAAGAGGAAGATGCCTGTAAGGAAGCGCCCGGGGCCGTTGTCCCGGTGCCCAGGTCTCCCGTCCCGCTGCCCGAGCCCGCAGTGCCCTGGGCTCCCTGCAGGTCGGCCGCGGGGCGGGAGCGCGGGGCGCGGAGCTGCGGCCTGCTGGGGAGCGCCGCCCCGGACTGCGCCGACGAGGGCGACGCCGATGATGAAGGAGAAATATGGTACAACCCCATCCCTGAAGATGATGAGCCCGACTTGCCCGGGGTCCACCCTCCTGCTGTGAATAGCCTTGTTGCTGTGGGCTCCCCGTCAGCTCGGTACAAAGCCCACCCTGGGGGTGACTCTGGGATGGCCGCGAGTCCCCACGAGGGTCCCTCACGCCCTGCAGAGAGCTCGGGGAGCGGCCGGGCGGCACAGCCCGCTGAGGGCAGCCAGGCGGATGCCACGCAGCCCGGGGAACACGCACAGCAGCCCCTGCAGAAGTTTGCCTGCAAGGCTCCCGCTGTGCCAACAGCAGAGGACAATCCTGCCTTCAAGTGTCCTTCCACAGGTAAGACTGCCCAGGAACACAAGTGTTTGCACCTCTGTTGTATTTTAGAGGAATAATTAACCTTTGTTATGTCTCTTTCTCTTTCTCCACCTTGTGTGTTATCAAGTAAACTTTTGGTGGAAATGCGTGTCAAGTGCATTGGAAAGGACTCGGGTTGTGAGACTGATGCCTGCTAAGCGCAGAGGTGCACAGTTGTTTCCCAGTTTGTTCATGGCATGTCCAGGTGTAGTTGGCCTGGGTCTCTTTGGCTCCCACCTCACTGAAGACAAAGGTTTTACAAAACGAGCTTGCTGAAGCCTGGTAATGTGAGGACACACTGGGTTTCCTTTGTCAGCTGGTGTCTAGCCCTGGCCTTGGATTCCTGCCTTAAAGCTACTTAATGTCTGCAGAAGTTTCTTTAACTTGCTGTCTGGGACTTTTTAATAAAGACTTTTTGGTAGACCATATAAGTGCTATTCATCACGTCGCTTTCTGTAATTACTGTCTTGTTGACTGTCTCAGGCTAATGTAATAGACTGGAGAAGAGTGGTTTTCACTTTCAGGAGCCAGCCTCTTTGTTCCTTGTTATCTTTGGCTGAGTGTTTGATAGTCTCGTTTCCATAATTCCATTAGTGTGTGAATTCAGCATCATATTAAGGATTTTTCCCAGTCTGTCAAAAAACCCCAAACAAACATAAAACCACACCAAACAAAAGTAAGCAGAAAAAACTCTCCCAACCCTTTCCAAAAAGGTATTACTTTTAATTACTTACGTGCCTTGTATTATCTCGACCTTAACTCTAGTGTCCTGTTCAAAGTTAGAAACAGCGTAAAGTTCAGGAGGCACAGAATTCCAGGTTCCTTTCTTTGGAGCAAGGTTATACTTTGCACTGACATTTAAGAGCCTGTATTTCTGCCTGGTTCATCACAAAGAATCTGAAGCATTGCTGGGGAAGCCCAGGTGTGTGTTGCATTCTGCAGGGGCTTCTTTTTGGGTTGTCCCCATCCAGCCTCACCATCCTGGCCGTCTCTGGCCCCATGTCCCTGTGTACTGGGAGCTGCTGTGCCTGGATTCCTGATGTAAAGATATTACTTCTGGGAACGGGGTTTGTTTTCAAAGGCACCAGAGCAACTGCTGTAAACAGCAGAAGGAAAAACTCAGTCTGCTGGGGGCTCACATTTTGTTCTTTTCATGGAAATGCTGCAGATACAAGCAGATTTGTAGTTGCAATGTGTGTTAAAGTTTTTGGGCAATTGTTACAAATAGCTAACTTTATAGCTGTTTTAAATACTTAGACCAGTTTTATTTGCTTGCATGACAGATGAGATAATATGTTCTTTGGTAGATTTTTGTCATTTTTGGGGCTCTAGATGCTTTGTAGAGGTCACTAAGTGTGGTTATTTAGGAAGGCCATGTGTCCTGCAAACTGCTTGACCTCCATTTAGTTGGTTAATCTCTCTATACATGGGTGACTATTTATTTTTTTAAAAGAAGTTTGTCCCTTTCTGTAAGAAGAAAAATGTCAAACTTGTTTTCATACTGAAGATGCACTTATTTCTGAAAGCAAAGTTGTCAGTTTCAAGAGTTTCCTGAAACTGAGAGAGAAGTTACGAATTTCACCTGATTGTTTGTTATGCATTTAGTCAATTAAGGTACTTCAAATGCAGCTCTCCTTCTACATGTGTTGGGTGGTGATCACATTGAATAGATTAATTGATGATGAAGTGGATCCCTGCTGCTTAGTAATTGGCTTTATTATGGAGAAGTGGCTTAGTTCTTTTTAATCCAGTTAAAGTATCTACAGTTATTTCCAGTCAAATTTAAAATGACAGCTCATCCATATAAAATTACGACATGAAAGGCACCATGGCCAATTTCACTTTATTTGTGTTAGGACCTTGTTTGAGTTATACAGCTGGTATGAAATGGATGTGCCTGTTTGTAGAGAGCTGGGAACATTAAACAGTAACTCCTGTCAAATAAGAAATGAAAGCTTTGGGGAAAAGTCTGCTTACCTTTCCTATTGATGTCATATATACAATACATCGATATTGGTTAGCATTGGAGCCTAAATGTAATGCTTTCTTTTTTTGGCTTATTTTTTTGAGTCTTTATTAGACAGGAGTTTTTTTATGAAAAGAATAAATGATAAAATTCTGTTATTGTGGATCTTTCCAAACAGAGCACCAAATAGGTATTTCCTGTAACTGTTACTAGTACAATGGATCATAATTGTAGAGGTGCTAATTTGTTCCATACTCTTAATTTACACTGCTAGCTCCTGGTATTAATCTGGTTACTTTCTACAGTAAAGGCCATTTATGTTAATAGGATTTGTCAGGTAATTCTTTCGTGAATAATTCCGGCCTTGTTGGCTTTAAAAAAGAAACTGATTAGAAATAAGGCACCCTTATAGCAGAGCTTGGGAAACAAAATAATGTATTTTCTTTATAACACGTATTCAAAAGGTAGGAGTGAGAAGGTAACTTGGTTCCAAGTTAATAATGTAGAAACAGCCCAGCTTAGGCTCTTAGGTCTGTGGGAGAAGAATTTAGGTGGAAAGAACCCTGGAGGCTGTATTTAATTATTGTCTCCTTGCACAGACAAAATGGTTATGATTGGAAAATAGAAATTTTTTTTTGTTACAAATTCAATATGTGATTTTTTTTTTTTCTCTGTAAAATGTTGAAGTAAATTTTCTATATAACTGTTTAGGACTGTACTCATAACTGTGTGTTGAAGAAAAGCATCCCTTTGTAATCTTGGCTCCTGAGACAGATTTACACCACAGAGCTCTGAATAGTGCCTTCTGAAGAATTTGCAATATTTTTGCTTTTGGGGGGGATAACTGTTGGTATTAGTGCCTAGCTAATGAGTGGAATCACCTTGTGTATCTGTATCTGAGAGACATCCTGGTAGGACCGGTGCATTGAAGGTTGCCAGGATCTGGATTGTGCTGTTGTTACTAAAAATGTACTTGAGTTAGCTGTCTGGGTGGAAAATCCTGGTAAGAATCACTGTAAACAATTTCTTTCCAATGTTATGGAAAGTGAAGATGGATCCCATATTCCCACTTAACCTTGATATGTGCCAACTGAAACTTGGCTTAATTCCTATTAAAACTACAGGGCTCTTTCTCCACTTAGACTGTGACCATTATCCTGGTTTCCAAATACATCTTTTGGGGCCAATGTATGCAAATATTTTGCATGCTTGCACGTTGCAGGCAAGCTTTCAGCAATATACATAGAGTATACTGGGGAGCAAATGCTACCTACACCTT
Source organism: Passer montanus (assembly GCF_014805655.1). Lineage (NCBI taxonomy): Eukaryota > Metazoa > Chordata > Aves > Passeriformes > Passeridae > Passer > Passer montanus. The sequence continues at coordinate 1,378,839 of NW_024371038.1, read as the reverse complement.
TCCTTTCACGTTACAAATACTGTTTTTGAAATTCAGTGGTTTTTTCCCAGATGGAAGATGCTTTGTGGTTTACCTGTTTTTCAAGTGCAAGGAGCTGTGCTTTCACAAGACAGAAGTGCATTGATGTGAAATACTTGCACAATGTGTGAGATACTGGAATGGTTATGGATTTGGCAGAAGGGTCCCTCTGCTCCCTCTCTCTTCTGCAGAGATGAAGCCAGTTCTGTCTTTTGCTCCTATAAAAGTTAATGAATTAATCACAATTTTATTAGTATCAGTGTGTATAGTAATCAAAGAAAGCAAACTATCTGTACAAAATTCTGAGATTTTTTTTTACCATTTTAATAATTTCTATATTCCTTGACTCTGAAGCAGTATCTGAGATAGGGACTGCTTCAATTTGATATATCATGAGTTGTTCTCTCAATGCCATTTACAGTTCTGCTCTGAAGTTTTATATCAGAACAGGTCTAGAACTGTGCCTTGCACCTGAGAAACTTAACAGCCTTTGACATCAGTAGAGCTGATGTGCAGTGTGTCAGTTGAGGATCCAGATCAGTTTCTCTTGTGGATTCTACCACAGAAAAACAGTAGCCTTCTTTCACCTATTGTTTGCTGTGAGAACAGTTTTGAGATATTTGGGCTCTTCTATTTTGATTTGCTGCTTTTTCATTTTTAATACATTAACTCAGTATTTCCATTAGGTGTGAGAGTGGCTGTTTGATGCTTCAGTAGCTTGGTGTAGTAAGCAACTGATAGCTTTCTGACCAACTTAGTCACTTCAACTTGTTGCCCAAAAATAAATTGCAGGTTTTCTGAGTAACTTTAAAATAATTCAGAAACCCTATGTTAAGCAATGGGGAATGTGACATATATAACAGGGTAGTCAAATGTGCCTGTAAAACAGCGTGTGTTGCTGGCAATGGATGTGCCAGTGATAAATGTGCCCAAACATATATAAACAGCATTAAACAGGGTCAGACAAACATGTTTACTGTGCTAAATCACTGCACATGTCTGGCAGGGGCTGTGTTGCAACTGCTTGAGTCTGAGCCCTCTCTTCCCTTGGGGCAGTGTTGTGTAGGGGTCTGCTGGGCTGAGGGGACACTAGTGACTGTCCTGTGGACACCGGGGTGGTTGGGCTGGCAGAGGGGCCTGGTTTGTGAGGCACTGTGGGCTCCTCGTGTTTCTGTGGCATGGAAAGGCTTTATGCTTTCACACAGCCACAGTGCTGAGCAAAGTAAAAGCTGGCTCTATACTCAAGCTGAACCCACAGCTGATGTTACACTCAGTTACTTAGGGTGTCAGTTCATTTTGACTTGCATTGCATGGTCCTCCAAAAGGTTCTTTTTTTCCTGTGTTCATACTGCTGAAGTGTCAGGAGGCACAAGGTAAATGTATCAAAGCCAGTATAATAGAACAGCTCAGGCTGGAGTCTTACCCTTCAGTGGAACAAGGAGCATGAATGAGACCCCATGCAGTTGCAGCTTGGAAACCTGCAGGGGTAAAGACTGATCCACATCCCTGTTTGTTCCAGGGATTGAGTGTTGTCACTGTAAAAGATAGATGTTACTTACACATAAAAATGGTCAGCTGTGTATATAAAACTGACCATCTCTGTGCTCACCTGGTGCAACAGGTGACTCTTATGTTTTGTCTTCTCCTATCACCCTTCTCTAAGGATATTTTTAATGTCTCACTGCTGTTTGCAGTGCAATCTTGTAACTTGGTTGAGAAAAGAGGTGCAACTCAGTTTCTCTGTCACCCTTGTGAGAAAGCTGGTTAGGCTGGGAAGTGAAGTGTTACTGGACTGTGCTGCAACTCCTCCTGCAGCTTGTTCAGAGTTGTCATGTACACTCTTTTAAAATTGCGTGCATACCTCAGCACATTGCTGGCTTTAGTGGAACAACATGTGGCTCAGTGCTGATGGGAATACCATCCTGCATAATACTCGACTGTTAAGTTTCCTCCAGCCGCATATTTCACTTTAACTGTTTGGTGCTGAACGCAGCAGAAGTTGGACACATAAAAGTCGTAGTGTTAGATTGACTCTTTGGTTTTAATGAGCTGGGGGGGGATGTTTAATTTGCTGGCCTGCTTTTCCAAGCCTGTGCCAAAGAGTTTTGACAGAAAGAGGAGATTAATGTTAGAGGCTGCAGTGTGGCAGTGATTGCTGTAGAGTGCTCCACGCCAGCCCACCAGTGGGACCGTGCGGTGATTTGCAGTACAAGGGAAGGCTTTGTCTGCCTTTATCAAACACCACATTTCTAACTAGCTGCTTGCCAGAAAAGCACAGCAGGCGTGCTAGAAATAGCCCTTCCCCTGCAAGGGAACTACTTCCATGAGATGCAGGATTAAATGAATTTTCTTCTGTTCCTCTGGAAAACAGATTCTATGCATTATTCTTAGTAACTGAAACTTCCTTTTATAAAGATACTCTTTTAAGCAACTGTCTTCAAAAGTTACTTAATCCAAACTTCTATTGAGACTAGAACTAGCCTTTGTAGGGTTTTTCTTGGAAGGGGGCGAGGGAACCAAACCACAGCAGATGACTTTGGTCAAAGACCATATTGCCTGATTTAGCTGTTAAGGCTTGGTGAAGTATAAAAAGTACATTACAGTCTAATGGTGGAAATTAATTTGAATGCACAAAGCACTTGTAAGAATCACTTGCTGTGGGCTTGGAGTGATATGTTTATAATTAAAGTAGTAAGTCCTTGGCAAATCTGAAGGAGAAACCCCTTTAAAGTATGGTTTACTAAGCATCTTGTGAAAACAACACTTCTTTCTTTCTTTTTATATGCTGTAAACAGTCTCCTTTTCCATGGCTAGCAAAGGGGAATGATGGATGGATAAAGGTGTTTGAGTCTCTGTGAGCTGCGTGGGCTAATTGCTTTGCACAGGGTTGGTGTGTTTAGGGGCTCTATAGAACCCCAGCCTGCACAGGCAGGGCTACCCAGTCCTCTTGGGAGCTGCTAACATTTGAAAATGGTGATTGGAATGGCAGTTGCTAGCAAGAGGCACTCTTTGTTTCTTAAGGGGAGGAAAAGTGACTCTAAGTGAAAGTAATCATGTAATTTTATTAATATGTATCAATCGTTCTGGCTTCAGCTTCCCTCCTGCATGGTTTCTTACCTCAGGTAAATTGATCAATTTTCTTACAGTTATTACTGCCTCGTGCTGGTAAAAGTGAGAACGACTTGAGCAAAACTTGGTATTTGCATTTCCTTGAGTATTAGAGCATGAGGTGAGCCACAGGTTCCTGGTGCAGTACTGGCTTATGTCTAATTGTGTTCCTTAATTAGCTGTTCTTTACTGCTGAATTGAAGGAGTGTTGTTGGTTTGGTTTTTTTCTTTTGCTCTTTTTAGCATCAGTGCTTGTTGGGGTTTTTTTTGGTACCTTGAAAGGGGGGTGATTTCCTGTGAGGATGTCACTTGGGAACTGTCTAACTTTAAACACTCCTGTGGGGTGGTGGTGCCAGGAAACGTGGAAGGTTGCTGGCTGGCAGGCAGTGAAATGAGGCAGTGCAGGATGCAGCTTTTGGAAGGAATAAATCTTACATCGTGCTGTAGAAAGGAGAAGCTGAGAGAAATGAAAGAAAAGGTGTGAGACTGCCTGTATCTACACAGGAGAGATTTAGGGCTCTTTGAGGTAATAGAGGGGCACAAAGAGCCACATTCTTTACTAGAGACAAGTGTCTTTCCTCTAGACATAAGAGGAGTGGCAATGCTGATGTGTTGGCTGTGTAGCTAACTGCTCTGTAGACAAGGGTGCCTTTGCCATATTTCCAGGATTTTTTCAGTAAGTCTGGTTTCCTTGCACTTGTGCCCCAGGAATGTGGCCATGTGTGAGTGTGTGGGGGATGCAGCACAAATGGGTCGAGCTGAATGCAGAGGGTGCAATTGCTCATTTGTTTATATGTAGTTTCTGGCCCTTTCATCTCCATAAAGCAGAACAAATCTGGCTTTTGACAATGAATTGCCAAGTTTGGCTGAACAAGTCAGCAGAGCACAGCTTTCTGAGCACTTGTGAACATCTGACTGAATGAGTGATGTTTGTCTGAATGAATTGTACTTATCAGGTTATGACAAATCATGCATGTTTTCCCCAAGTTCAAGATTTTTTTTTTTTCATTGCCAAGAATTGCAGGTTGAAAATGATTATTCCTTCTCTTTTCTTCTAAAGGGTTTGGAGCTGCTCTTGCACGCAAGCCTGATATACCCTCCACAGAGGTTTCTCCTCCAAGTCCCTGTCCCCTGAAAAAAAGCGGATCAATCAACTGGCCTTTTCCTGATAGAATTAAATCTCCCAGGACTGTGAGGAAGCTTTCCATGAAAATGAAAAAGCTGCCAGAGCTGAGCAGAAAGCTGAGTGTGAAGGGAAGTTCAAGCCATAGTAGTTCAGATAATCCTCCTTCCCAGCTGAAAAGTAGCTGCCGGGATACAAGCCATACAGTGTCTTTGCCTTCTTCTGGAAACTCAACCACAGCTGCCAGCAGGAATGTGATAAGCCGTTACCATCTTGACAGCAGTGTGTCCTCACAACACACCTACAAAAAGAAGAGCTCAAGGAGATCCAAATCCTTCAACAAAGGTGGTTACCTCAGTGATGGTGATTCTCCTGAACTTATAACAAAATCAGGTAAACACAGACATGACACCAAGTGTGGGAAAGGAAAGGAGAGCCTTCCAAGTAATAGTGGTAAACCTGAAATAGATATTGATGCCTTCAGACACTACAACTTTTCTGATCAACCCAAGTGTTCTCAGTACATCTCTGGACTCATGAGCATTCACTTTTATGGTGCTGAAGACTTAAAGCCACCACGAATAGACTCAAAAGATGTCTTTTGTGCAATACAGGTTGACTCAGTAAACAAAGCAAGGACTGCCCTGCTCACATGTAGGACAGCATTTCTTGACATGGACCACACATTCAACATAGAAATTGAAAATGCTCAGCACTTAAAGCTGGTGGTGTTCAGCTGGGAACCCACCCCACGGAAGAACAGAGTGTGTTGTCATGGAACTGTGGCTCTTCCCACTCTCTTTCGGGTCACCAAAACGCATCAGCTGGCTGTCAAACTGGAGCCCAGGGGGCTCATTTATGTCAAGCTGTCACTCATGGAGCAGTGGGAGAACTCTCTCGATGGCCTTGATGCAGACCGTGAGCCTGTGATGTTTGGGGTTGATGCTCGGAAAGTTGTAGAGAAGGAAAATGCAGGCTTGATGGTGCCACTTTTGCTGCAGAAATGCATTCTGGAGATTGAAAAGAGAGGCTGTCAGGTACTGTGCATATTTTAATCTCTTTTGTCAATATTTCTGTGTTGATATAGCTGTTGTTGCAGTGTAAATAGTGAGTGGAAATGGGGGAAATTAAAAACATCTTTACAAGTATCTTTTTTATTTGCTGCTTGTGTCTGGTGAACACTTGCTGTTGTAATGTGGGAGGAATAACAGGGTTGTGTGCAAGCAGCACTTCCAGCTTGGCCTTTGTGGAGGAGAAGTACACTTGCTCACAGGATCTGCTCCCAGCAGAGCTTTAGGAGTGGGGGTAGTGAAGCAAGCCTGAAGCTCCCAGTCTGTAGAGTCTCCCTCAGAAAGCAGAGATCAGTTGAGAACTTGAGAGTGTTTGACCCCTGAGACATGGGTCAGTCTGTAGGGACACACATCTAAATGTAAAAGTGAAATGGTTCACTGTTTGCTCAAACCCAAAGCTGAAACACTGTGTGCAGGGACACAGTGAGCCCATCTTTTGGTGCAGTCTGAAGCCAGTGTGCCTAAGACCCATGTCTGTGATCACTTTGTACACAGCATTAGGATGAGGATGAGTCCCTGAGGGGCTGAATTAGTTCTTTGCCCACACCACTGCTCCTTGTCTTTCTTCAGGCTGTTCTCAAAATTGGGAGTGCTGCAAAGCAAAAGTGCCCAGTGTCTTTTTTCCATGCCATTATTGGTTGATGTAATCTAATGAACAAAAATATGTATGAGAAATGAGGTATGGAAACAAATCACTGGTTATGGGTGCTAGACAAGAGGTCTCTTAAGAAGGACTGTGCACAGGACTAAGCTCAGATGTTCCCCATGGCAATTAATTTGAATCTGGTGGGAGGACTCTTGCCTGCTCTTCCACAGCATACCTGAACCCTCCTTGTCTTTTGCACCTGTTCTCACTCAGGTGAAATTGAGAAGTAGTCACACCTACCAGTGTTACTATTTTAAATTGCTGACAGGTTGGATATGCTTGCAGGTGTGATGAGATTAGCTCTGCTGTTTATAACCCAGGTCATGAACTGTAGAGGGAAATGGAACTTCCATGTGGCTCTTTTGCTGAGAGTCATTGCTGGTATTAGCTGTGTGATTTTTCTGGTGGATACTTCTCCTAACATCCAATCACTGGAAAAGAGAAGTTTTATTCTTTCTGGTATTTGTCCTATGGTTTCAGCACTTTATTATGGGCTTGTTAGTACCTAGTCATGCAAATGATATTGGGTAATCAAGGCAACACTGGTAATGAAGCAATTGGGATTTGAGTTATCTGAATGTACCTGATTGATGCTTTTGAGCATGAAATCTATTTTTGTATTTGCACAGAGAAAGCCAAAACTGCAAAGTATACAGTTAACTTCTTCTTTTAACCACATGCTTGTCTGACATTTTTGACTTTCGTATGGAGTGCAAATATTGTCATGGTGCATAAGTTCCACCTGAATTTCAGATGTGGAAACTTTAAAAGTGTAAAAGAAATTGTCTTAGGCAGAATGGGAAATTGTCTTGAGAACGGGGCAATACAAATTCCATTGGGTAACTTTCCAATCAATATACGACCAGAAAAATACTTTTGCTTGCATACCTTCATTCTCATGGTCTTGAGACAGTACGGGTGGGGTTCTTTTGGTTTGGTTTTGGATAATGTCTTGTCTTGAGTCCATGGTAGTTTTAAATTAATCTTTTACTGCACACCTGCCGATAATGCTAATTAAAATAAAATTAATATTTCTAATAATTAGTTTTGTAAGCTCGTAGTACTACTTTGCACAAATGCTGCTGCTGAAAATTAAAAATAAGGATAAAATGGAAAATTTCAATACATGAAATCACTTGATTTAACTGGCAATTTAGTTCAAGAATGGTGTGGGTTTCACTTCTATCACCTTAAGCATGCTAAATAATAGCTGTTTTGCAGAAAACTTTCAATATAATTTGAAACACATGGAAGTCAGCATCTTGTCAACTTTGAAACAATATATTATAGATATAATAATGGAGTAGTAATAATTTTCTTGTAACTCTGGTTAAGGGTATAAAAATAAATTATTTTTTTTACTATGTAATGTAATACTGTAGGAAAATGCTTTCACTTATTTTTGGTTTGTATTGGTTTGTTAATTGATTTGTAACTTTCCTCATTTTTAGTATGGAGTCAGTTTGTATGACTTTTTCTTCTGGTAATGATTAATGACTGTATTTGTACTGCAATTTTGCTTGCATAAAGCTCTAAACACTTCTCACTTGTTTTTGCTGAAGTTTGAATTCTATTTTGTATAATTAAACAATTATGCCAGGAAAAATAATGCTGATCTGAGTAAGTAGGGTGAAAAGCAAATATATGTTTAATCTGTATTTCTTTCCTGATTCTGCATAAAAGCAAAACATTAAGCAATTCCAGTTTGGAACTTGTGTTAGGTCAGTAAAACACTTCTCAGTACGTTGACTGTGCTGTGAGAAAACAGGAGCCTCCTTCTCTGGCTGCTCACAGCCCCCATGTCCTGAGGGGTGTCTGATCCTGTGAGGGGTGATGGGACAGCCTGACTTGGGAGTACAGCAAACCGAGCTGCATTCCCAAACAGCAGCTGCTGCTGCTGGGCTCTGGTGGCACAGCACACAGTGCAGTCACCAGCTGCTGCTGCTGGGCTCTGGTGGCACAGCACACAGTGCAGTCACCAGCTGCTGCTGCTGGGCTCTGGTGGCACAGCACACAGTGCAGTCACCAGCTGCTGCTGCTGGGCTCTGGTGGCACAGCACACAGTGCAGTCACCAGCTGCTGCTGCTGGGCTCTGGTGGCACAGCACACAGTGCAGTCACCAGCTGCTGCTGCTGGGCTCTGGTGGCACAGCACACAGTGCAGTCACCAGCTGCTGCTGCTGGGCTCTGGTGGCACAGCACACAGTGCAGTCACCAGCTGCTGCTGCTGGGCTCTGGTGGCACAGCACACAGTGCAGTCACCAGCTGCTGCTGCTGGGCTCTGGTGGCACAGCACACAGTGCAGTCACCAGCTGCTGCTGCTGGGCTCTGGTGGCACAGCACACAGTGCAGTCACCAGCTGCTGCTGCTGGGCTCTGGTGGCACAGCACAGGATGGCAATTACCAGCTGCTGACTCTGTGGTGGCACAGCACAGGCTGCAGTCCCTGGTCCATGGCAGGCAGTGCTGATGAGGGCTGTTGTTTGTGCTTGCAGGTGGTGGGGCTGTACCGGCTCTGTGGCTCAGCAGCAGTGAAGAAGGAGCTTCGAGAGGCATTTGAGAGGGACAGCAAGGCTGTTACTCTCTGTGAGAGCCAGTACCCAGATATTAATGTCATAACAGGTAACACATTTACTTGCTTTTCTTCCAGCAGAGTTGTGCCATGTTCCTCATGTAGGTGCTTTGAACTCTTTTTCTATTGTCATTTTAGCAAGCTCTTAACTTCTCCTGAATTCTGGCTGGGAATGAGTGCAGTTGTTGTGGGGATGTAAGTATGGATGAAGCAGCAGTGACTTTTATTCCTCATGTAGGTGCTTTGAACTCTTTTTCTATTGTCATTTTAGCAAGTTCTTAACTTCTCCTGAATTCTGGCTGGTAATGAGTGCAGTTGTGGGGATGTAAGTATGGATGAAGCAGCAGTGAGGGGAGGGGAGGACATGGAAGGACCTGTTTTCAGTAACTACTCCACCAGGTACAGAGGGAGTCTGAAAGGAGCTGGGGTCTTGGAGCTGGTTAAACCTCTGCCATTGGTTTGTATTGGAGCAGATCTGGAAAAGCTTGGCTGTGATCAGGCCCCTCTGCTGTGCTGGTGGATCCTCACCTTGTGTTCCAGGGCTGCCTTGGATCAGCTGTTCTCCCCTTTATGTTGGAGATGCAGGAGTTATGAAAACAGATTTCCTGTTGTATTGTGCAGGCTAGTTAGAGCTGCAGGAAAGTGCCTTCATTTGACCACTGCTTTTTTAAAAACCTTGCTGAGCTTTCTCCTGCTCCCTGGAGTGGCCCTTCATTTGGTGTCATTCAGCAAGCTCCAGGCACAGGTTAGAAGGTCCTGGGCAGCCTGTTTGCATCAGCTCCTTACATGGCTCTCCTCACAGGAGTTGCACTGCAGAACTGAAGTAAGTTGTTGAAGTTTTTCTAGTTTGCTAAAAACTGGAACAGTTTTATAACTATTGATACTTGATGTAATCTAAAGTTGATGTAATTTCAGGCATCACTGAGTAAGCCAGTTGCTCTGAGAAATTAGTCAGAAGTAGTCACTGCCTGTATATCAAGGGATGGAAAGTGTAACAGTAGTTGGGGTATAAATTTTCTGTGCCAAAACCCTTTCTGTAATAGCCAACATCCAGCTGTATAGAAGAGTTATATCCTGTTCGGAGGTTTATTTCATTTCAATGTACTGGGAATTAATTTTATTAATTACATTTTATAATGATACAACATGTTATCAGAAGATACTACCCAATGACATTTACTGAGTTACATAAACTTCTTGGTTCAGTGTGCAGCCAGTCAGTTTGCCTTACTTGCCTTGGCTGATTTTGCTGTGGGGTTCAATGTTGTTCACAAGTACCAGCATTCTCAGCATCAGAAACTTGTATTTATAGAGTTGTTTAGGTTGAAAAAACCTTCAAGATCATCAAGTCCAGCTATTAACCCACCAGTGTTTCACTCTGATGTTATACAGCTTTTATAAATGAGGTGTACAGTAAAGGTAAAAAGTATAAATCATCTTTTAAACTGGGTCATTTTCTTCCCTTTACAAATAAATTGATGAGAAAAAATGGTGAGAACTTCTAATATCAGATTGTTCCATGAAATTATTTTGCATCCTGAGTTTGCATTGCAAGAGTGAAAAGACTACAGCTTTGTTTTCTGCCTTACAGAAAGTCTATTGGGTGTCCTTTAGTTTGCATTCTCTTGCAAGAGTTTACTTACATGCTGCTTTCCTTACAAGGGAAAAAGAGTTTTAAGGAATTACACTGAAAAGCAGATTCTTTTCCCTGGTAGCCCTGCAGCTGTGCTGTGCAGGTGCCTGCAGTGGCTGTGTCAGCGTTGTGCTGCAGGGACTGACTGCTGTGTGGGCTGGGGGAGCAGGGAGGGAAGGGCTGTTGGCATCCAGAGCTTCCACTGGCCAAATGCAGCCACTCCAGTTATTGGAGACTGCCTGCTGTGGATTGGTGGGGGAAACTACAGTTTTTGTGGACAGCTGAGTTAGCCACTGTGCCTAGTGCTAGGAATAAAAGAGCCCACAAAACTTACTGCATGTGCTTAGGGAGTTGGGTTGAGAGGGAATGTTTCCCTTGATTACTTAATGCTGAGGCTGATGCACATGATTCATATTTCTATCAGCCAAAACATGTGTTCCACAGAATATGAATCCTCAGCATAAATCTTGGCTGATTTGAAGAAAAGTGCTGCCTTATGTCCTTTTTGAAATTTGAGTAGCTCTCCTTTCCAAAAAGATGAATAATCTATTTTTTGACAGCTCTCCAAAGGCTAAAGAATGAACATTTAATGATTAAATCTTGACTGAGAAATACTCGTGGGGTTAGCACAGGCTGACACACAATGAGGTGGGCTCATGGACCAAACTGAGGCATGCAGGCAGTTCATGGAACTGACCTGTAGCCGTGTTGCTGCTTCGTGTCTGTTGGCATCCACGTGAGTTCATAGCTCTGCATAAAGCTTGCAATACTCTTAACAGTTCAGTGGGTCAGAAAAATGAGGAATTAATGAAGTGGATGGCAATTTCTGCTCTCTGTCTAAATTGGTTGTGTGTGGTTGTGTCAAGAGGAATGTGCTAGTGGGCTGGCAGCGGCAGGAAGCGTAGATTCATGGAAAAAAAAATAACAGCAGCCTCTTAGAGGGCTAATTTAGCTGAGTGAATAGCAAAAGGATTTAGAAAGGTCAAGGGGCATTCATGGCTCCCAAATCATCCTGCTATCTGGAGCTGAACCAGAGAAAGTCCTTTGGCAGGTGGTAGTCCTATCATTGTGGATGCTATTGCAGGAATTCCGGCTAAATACTTATTAATAATGACAGTTGTGAGTGTTTAGTATAGGCTAATTTGATTAGAATATATAATTTCCTACTGTAAGCTGGTTTTGATTTCAGCCTCTGCCTCCAAAAAAAGCACAACTGAAACAGAGATCTGGATAGAAGTCAGCATCTCTTGCTAATGTTTTGCTTATGAAAAAGGAGAATATCCCAGACTATGTTGTACAGCACCAGCATCTGCCACATTTGTTTCATAAATATTTTAACCAGCTAATCCACATAGGGAACATGAGCCTCTAAATTCAGGGAAGAAGAAATATTTGGTGGGAAGGGAGAATATGAGTAAGTTACTAAACAAAACCGAGCCACTTTAGTGGCAAAGTACCAAAAGTGCATATTCTTTTTAAAGCAAACAAAAAAAAAATCCCACAAAAACACCAGGGGAAATATTTTTTTTCAGGAAAAAGTGGTTGTTCTCATATTTTGTGTTCCTGAGGGGATGTTCCCATTTGAAGCACAGAGTGGGCTCCTGGAGGCCGTGTGGTGTCTGCAGAGATGGTTTTGCCTGTTTGCCCCGTGCCCCTGCTGCAGCAGGAGGTGATTCAGGCAGTGCTGCTCCTGCAGCACAGCTTCAGTAGCTGCACTGCTGCAATGCACGATTCTTTTTTAAATTAAAATATTTCTACAGGTAGAAGACAACTCTTACGTGCATTCTGCATGTGAAGGGCAAAATGTTAACTTCTGTTCCCTGTATTTTGTTAGAAACTATCTTGTAACAAAGCCCACACCGTTCAGTTCATTGTACAGCTCTGTTACAGACTCGAGTTGATGAAAACTGTTGCTTTGTTAAATAGCAGAGTGTGATAGTAATTGCTGTGATGTGAGATTTTACAAGGTTGTGAGGAGGGCCAGCTAAAAAAATCTGCCTTTCAAACTTTACCTGTTTGGAGGACAGGCTGCTTTGTTAACTGCAGTACCTGCTTTTGAACAGTTTCTTTTAGTCCAGCATTTCTTCCTAACAAAGTATTCAAAGGCAGCTGTGATCTAGCTAAAATTAGTAGATATTTGTGGCACAGAAAGCAGTTTTTAAAGGAAAATGAAAACTGCTGGGAAGCAGGCTTGTTTCCTTCCATTTTTTGGTTGTATTGGATATTGCTCCCGGATAGCATCCTGCTATATTCTTTCCAGAGGCTGCTGTTAGAAACCTTAATAGTTTGGGTTTTTTGTTATTGTTCTTCCAGTCACTGCCTGCCCCTGTCAAAATGAAGTACCAGCCAGGTTCCAAAGCCGGTTTACAAGAAAGCAAATGCTCAATTCCTCTTTGGAAAGAATAGGTGTTAATGAGCGCTTGCCTGGTTGTTGCAGTCCCTGGAAACAGCCTCTGCCCCAGCACACCCCAGCTGCAGAAATGCTGCAGTATTTCCATGCACCAGGGAGGGCTCAGTGCCTCCCGTGGGTGTGAATCACATCTGTCACAGCTGGGGCTGCAGGGGGTTGGTGGCTTTCTCTCATGAGGACATGTTTGGTTTGTGCTTGGCTGGGTGAGAAGACACCATGTGCTTTGCTCACTGGGGTGTTTGCTCATAATTTTATAGCTGAAAATAAACAGAAAATAAAAACTAACTGATAGGCTTATATAAAAGAGGACAGGTTATCAAGCTGGACTTTGATGTTAGTAGGAGCTCCTTTCCTTGGATGGGAGGTGGACTGCTCTGAGTCCTTTCCTTGCCTCCCCTCACCCTGAACAAGGGAAGCTTGGAGAGATGTTCACCTGTGCCCAGTGCCCTCACTCCTGCACTTGCAACAGCCCTGTGCTCCTGCCCCTCTTTACTGTGCCCTTTTGATGTGGTCCTCCCATCCCTCCCTCCTGAGTGCCAGGCTTGGCACTGACTCAGAGGATTTTCTTGTGGAATGAGTGCAGTTGATGTACTTTAATGCTCCCAAAAATTGCAGCAAAGAGAATCTGCAGCTGTTGTGTCTCCTTAGGTGTCCTAAAGGATTATCTGCGAGAGCTGCCCTCTCCCCTGATAACCAAGCAGCTCTATGAAGCAGTGTTGGATGCAATGGTGAAAAATCCCTTGAAAATGACAGCCAACGGTTGTGAGAATGACCCAAGTGACTCTGAGCACACAGCAGCCCTTCTGGATTGCCTGCCAGATGTTGAGAAGGTGAGTAGTGTTAGCATGTTCAAGTAAATCACAAGCTTCAGAAACTAAAGGAACATTTTCACACTGGATATAAAATGTCTCAGAACTGTTTATCAGATCAAGTGGTTCACTTGGATGCTCCACATGTTTGAAAAGAATTCCATGCTGCAATGAATTAGAGGGTCTGCATTGCTGAATTTGCTTGTTTTCATTTTATATTGTTTCTTTAAAACTGAATGAAAGGCTGTTATCTGTACTTTTACAAGATCAGATAAATGACAATTCCTGTGTGTTGTCCTGCTCCACGTCTGCGGAGCTCTCTGATCTGTGTCTTGTAATTACCTGGGCAAATCCATTCCTCTTTCTTAAGGCTGTGCAATAAAGCCTTCCCTTCCCATGCTGTGCAGTGTAAGAGAGCTGTGCACTGTTGTCTGCCAAATTCCTGTGTAGCACCACAAACCACAGCCCCTTCTGGGGGGAGGGAGTGAGGGGCCTGCACGGTATCTGGAATTACCTGGAAGCTTGTTCAGATGCTGACATCATATCGAGGGTTTCATATTTTCTAATGTACCTGGATCATCTGTACTGCTTTCTGCAGCCTCTCCTTCCTTCCTGATGTACCCTTTTTACTGTGAGAAAACTCATCTATGTAAAACTGAGTTCAGATAAGAAACAGAGTTTTACCAGAAAGTCTGTCTTAATTGGTCTGCCCTGTCATAGTCAAATACAGCTTTTCTAATTGAGCACTTGGATGTTCTGTTGATGGATGTTGGTAGTAAAACCAGAGCTATCGGCCTTGGTATTTTCTCTCTAGAGCTGTTACCAGCAGCACTGTTGCCTAGTGTTTGGTTTCCTGAGCAGTATTTTGTTTCTTTAGGCTACCCTGAAGATGCTGTTGGATCACCTGAAACTGGTGGCTTCTTACCACGAAGTAAATAAGATGACGTGCCAGAATTTAGCTGTGTGTTTTGGCCCTGTGTTACTGAGCCAGAGGCAGGAGACCACCAACCATAACAACAGAGTCTTCACAGACTCAGAAGAGCTTGCTAGTGCCCTGGACTTCAAGAAGCACATAGAGGTTCTTCACTACTTACTTCAGTTGTGGCCAGGTACTTTTATCTGATCAAGCAAAAAAAGTAAAACCATTGCTGTGTGTTTGCACTGTGTGACACTGTACATTAGAGCAGCACAGAATTCTTAAAATATGAGGTACTATGGCATCACCTGTTAATCTAAAGAAATTATGACAGTTTCTATTTGGGCACTTTGCTAAATGGGAAATTTGTTGGTTTAGTTGCTTTCTTACCATATGGCAGTGTTTGAGTATAATGAAAGAAATAGTGAAGATTTTATGTGAGTAAAGACACTAGAAAACACAAACCCACTGACATTTAAGTTTCCACATCTGAATTAGAGACGTGTGGGATTTTTTTCCCCCCTGCTCTCCAGCTTTGACCTGATGGGGTTACTTTATTTCCACCCTTGTAATTTGGCAGAGTTGAAGACATCCTTAGAGTAAGAGGTTTGCAGCTTCTACTTGTTTTTGTAGAGCTTTGCATAATGAAAAATGTGGCTACTCCATGATGGGTTTGAGTTGACTGCAGATGCTGCTGCTCATTTGTCAGCTGCAGGTGGGCAGCTCCAAAGCTGCTGATCACCAAAAATGAAAAGAAGCTTTCAGTCAGATGAGTGAGTCTATGCAGGAGAGTTGGGCATGTAGGTGGAGGAAGAGGGAGACCAAGAGCTATTTGGGCAGCAAATACTGTGCAGAAAGTAATCATGAAACCCTGGGGATGGGTTATGGCATGGCTGCTGTGGACTGCAAAACCAAGTGGCTGCAGCTCTGCCTGTAGGAGTGTGTATTGCTCTAAGAGGGTAGGAGTAGGGTAAGTAGTACAGTTTTCCTTCACTTAGAAGAAAAAGCTGAGTCCTGTCTCTTACCTTGCAAGAACTGTGCAGGATATTGTGTTAAAAGGGAGGTAAAACACAAATGCAGAGACTTGAGTAGGTGAACACCTCCCAGTGTAAACAGCACACTTGGACTGAATGGAAGGATCACAGTCTGGTCCCTTATATTTAATCTCCTGTATTTGAGACAGCTTGATAACCAACATGTTGTGCAATACTTCGATTTCCGTATATTTCTAAGCGAAAACAAATGGGCCTTGTTTGGTCAGACCGTGTAACACTGGCAAGTTATTGTTAACCCATGGCCCTTCATCTTAATGGAGCATGGTCTAAACAGAAAGGGTTTGTTATAGTGGAGGGGGGGAAGCAGTGAGAGTTATTGCATGTTACTGTGCAGACATAAAGTAAAATCCCCCGGAGAGACCTGAACTGTGGATCCAGAAGGAGAAGGATTGGGCACATTTCAGGACTGAATCTTTGTGCTTGCGTGTGGGGAGTCTGACAAGAGGGGCTCACATGGTGAACTGCATGGGTTTGTGTGCACTGCCTTTTCAGTGTGAATGGGAATAGGAAGTCTCTGCTGCTCATTACAAGAAGCAGTGGTCTGTATAAAACCAGAAGTTTTGCAGCTCAGATACTTAATAGGCCCAGGTGAGTGAACAGAGCTGTGCTGTTTGCCTCAGGCAGCGGGTCACGGCGGAGGAGCCTGTTAGTAACTTGTGCTGTGCAATGGTGAGCTCAGGTAACGCTGCCAGCAAACCTGTGTGAGTGTACATCTGCTTGTGCTGCACAGAAAAATACTGCAAGGGAGCTTCTTCAGTAGCACAGAATGCTAGGGCAGAAGAGAAGCACGAGAGCCCAGCTCGCTGTGTTGTCAGCTTCTCTAGGTGTTTCTCAGTGGTGTGTTTTTGTTGAGTCTTTGTATCTTTTGCTGTGCCTGCTTTCTGTTACTCCTTAGCCTGAACAAAGTGTGGGAGCTGAGCTGTGTGCTTTTCTTTGACCCAGAGCTGGATGGTGACTAACTCATACAATGAATTTAATTGGAGTTCTGGGAGTTTCTACTTTTAGAGAAAGGCTTCTCTGCTGCAATTTGAATCCAGCATGAATCTTCAAATTAGGAAAAAAGTAGATTTTCCTAATTATTTTACATCAAACAGTGGCAAAGCACATGAAACATGCAATGTGTTGGCTGTAAGATTGCATGTGTTTGTGCATGCTCTTAGTGGGACATCCAGGGATGACAGTGGGCATCTGCCATGGACTTTTTTGTTGCAGCATGGATTCAGTTCTGACTGATTTAACTTCTCTCTCCAGTTCATCACTCGCCTGCCAAAGAACCAGCACATCTGAATGCATTTCCTGAGCACTCATCCTGCCTGAATTACCTGAGGCCCAAGAGGCAGAGACCTCAGGTGCTGAATCTGAGCGGCACCGAGATGTCGGGGGTGCTCAGACCGAGGCCTGCAGGCCTAGACAGCCCATCGAGCAACCGCTATGCTGGGGACTGGAGCAGCTGTGGGGAGAACTACTTCTTGAGCCCCAGAGACTGCCTGGGGGAGGCAGACTACGATGACGTCCCTTCGGAAGGCACGGAGAGCGGGGATGACAGCAGCAAAGCCGAGGAGCTGGACGGCCCCGCCAGCCGCGCGCAGCCCGGCCCCGGAGAGCAGCCCCTTGGCAGTGAGCTGACCGTGCCGGCTGTGGACTCTGCAGCAGATCACACAGCACACCTCAAGGACCTGCAGGAAAGTATTGACACCCTCATAGGAAACCTGGAAAGGGAACTCAATAAAAACAAACTAAATATGAGTTATTAAATCCTGTCCTGTGCGACGTCTCCTTGTGCCTCCGTGGCCCTCGCTGGGCTTCCCTGGCTGCGTGAGGAGTGATGGTGCCCCTGAGCACCTTGCGGTAAGGCCATGGCCCACCTTGTGTTAGCACATTTGAAGCCATTCCGTAATGTTTCTGCCTTTCTGTTGGAAGGTGTTGTCCTGATTCGTGTTGGAGACCAGCTTAGACTGTGATGTGATTCCACATAGTGGCGTTTCTCCCTAAAAACACTATGCACTTAGGTGGCCTGGGCAGTACCTGATAGAAGACAAAGCAACATCTCTGCTGTCAGTGGCAGCAGAATTCCTCATTCCTGAGCTCCTGGCTCTGGTGCAGATGTTCCTCTCAGAGGAGGAATACTGCTTGGCCTGAGTTTTGCAGCAGGGACTTCAGATAGACTTGTTTTACTATATATGCAATGGCTGCTATGAAAAATGCTTTATATAATATTTATATATAAAGTTTTAATTGTACAAATATTAACATATTACTGTATTAACACTTTTCAGTAATTATTTAAACAAGCAAAAATAAATATTTTTCTAACCTTGTTTGTATATATCTATGTATAAATGTGCATGTGTCTGTAGCTATCTTTGTAAAGGAAAGGTCTCAGAATTATGAAATGTTCCCATTTGCAGGAAGACATGTTCAGTGATGCCAGGACAAAGTTACCCTTTGGGTAGCACAGCATTTGATTTATGCACAGAAACATGGCCAGAGAGAAGGTAGGGTGAATGATTAATGTAAATGACCTTGTGTATTGCAGGAACAGCATTTGCAGGATTTGACTATTAACTCTTCACACACACACACACCCCACCCTTTTTCTGTTTGTTTGTTTGTTTCCCTTCATTGTTTGTTTCTTCCTCTGTGGGTTTTTTCACATATAAAGAAGGTCTGGAAGGTATTTACTTTTCAAAAAAAATTTTTTGTTTTTCCTTTATAACCTCTTGCTTCATTCTTGATGTTTTGGTACATTTTTTTCTTTCCAGAGTTTAATGTATTCTTTTTGTGGTACTCTTGGCTACTGCTGGTAATTAGATGCATTTGAGCCCTCTCTAAAGGATTGTGGCTCTGGAGATGCAAGATACAAGTTCAGCACAAAGCCAGTTACTTTTTTTTTTTTTTTTTTCATTACTCTCCCAAAAAAATGGAAACCAGAGTTGTCACATGAGGTTGAAGGGGTGGAGTGACATTACTCCTGGGGAGTTTGGGTGGGATTGCAGTTCACTGTGACCTTATTAGATTCAGCTGTCACCATCTGCTCAGAGCCTCTTTTATCTCTAGTCATTTGTGGTGAGCCATTAAACGTTTCATGTTAAGGAAACACATTGTTGATACAGGTAAAAATGGTCATCAAATTATTGTATACAGGTGTTTTGACAGTCCTTCTAACCAAAAGGACATACAGAGTCATTTTTGTCCTCCACAGGTCACATACACACCCCTGGGAAAGGGGGATTTGGGCAGGTGGGGCTGAGAAGGTTTTGGTGTTTTCAGAGGACAGTTGCTGTCAGCTGGCAGGGTAGGAATTAATTCTATGTCTTTTTGGTACGATTTTTGACATCCCAGCTTGGCTTTCCATTCACGCTGTGGGTAAGTGCTTTCCTGCTAACCTGTACTTCCTTATACTGCTTAATTGAAGTTATTTATTTACAGTAGCAAGGAATTAAGAATTGCTATGGCAAACTTCACCCCTCTTTTCTAAGGAATTATTTTAGCATGATTCCAATGGGCTATTCAATCTCACTAATTTATTTTTATAAGTGTTAAAAGATGCAAAACAATTATTGCAATATAATGATATGAATGAAAATGTAAATTTAACCTGAAGCATTTATCAATAAATCGATGTATTTTTTTAAACTTTTATACCTACAGAATGTGCATACTTTTTAAGCTATAAATTTAAATTCTAAATAAAATTTGAATTAAGAGTAAAATCTGTCTCTGCCTATCCTGTGATTATTTAAACCTGTCTAAGCTGATGTCATCCATTTGCACTGGCTGTATACATGAATTAATTATATAAAGACATTTAGCTTTTCAGATGTTTTGTTCTGTTGTCATGTCCAGATTGACTCAATGTTTGAGTTAGATAATTAAAAACAAACTACTACTCTATTAGCACTCTTTGAAATGTGTTTGCACTTAAATTTATTTATTAATCCTTCATTGCTTTTAATAATCAGATGATGTAAGTGGTCACCTCTTGAATGCATGTGAGCTTTTCCTCCAGGAGGGCTCTGTAACTGTCAGCTTTAATATTTTAATATTGCAACAGTGGAAATTAGTGACTCCATAAATTGTATTCATTTTAATATCATGAGGTAATTAAAATACATTGATATATTGTATTACTGAAACACTTCCTGGTAATTTAGTTATAACAACTTCTAAAACACATTTTGTATCTTAGAAATCCTCCTTTAATGAGACATTTCCCAAGTGGTATTTTTGTTATGTTATCCTTTATATATATATATATATTCTTATAGAGACTGTTGCATTTCATAGAGTTAGTTATATAATCTGGTCAAGCTGCATTCTTTTTGTGATTGTTACAGATTCTTAAGGAACAGGATTACTGTGGGAATTACCTTAATCTAGGAACACTAAATTGGGAGATTAAAACAACCTGCTTCTACCAAAGCAGTAATTAAGTTTTATACACAAAGGGGCAGCCCCTGGCTGTGTGTGGATGCAGGGCAGAGCTCCTCCAAGCCCCGTGGCCACAGCCAGGAGCCTCCTTTGCTGTGCTGACCTGTGCTGTTGCTGCTGGTGAGACTCCTTTGGCATCAGGAGCAGCTCCTGCTCACCAGGGGCTGGAAGAGGTTAACAGCAGAGGGAGAGCTGCAGTGGAGTTCAGAGCAAATTGTCCTTGGAGTCTGTGGACTTCCTTCAGGTGTGACCTCTGCTTCCAGGTAAAGAAAATGGGTGTGGGTGCTTTTACAGAGTTCCAGGGCTTGCACCAAAATCACATTCAAATGGTTGTACCCAAGCACAAGGCACTGATGGCAGGGCTGGGTCACAACCAGGAATTGTAGTTTGTAGTCCCCAAAAGCAGAAATGCAAAGGTGCTTTCTCTGCTGCCAAGGGTTAGGGATAGGATACACTTCAGTGGATTTAGGAGTGGACTAGGGCCATTTGTAGAGTTTTAATCCTTTCCTGTTTGTTTAAATAGGATTTTCCACATTCCAAACACTGCTGGTGCTGTGTGGCTGATCCACCTTTTTGCTTCTCCCCCTTTTAGCTTCCCAAAGTGCTCATTACAGGAGCATGCAAGAGGTGGGTGGGGATGGTGTGGAGTGTGGAATAGTGGGGTGGCATGACCTCAGGCTGGCTTAAGCCACTGGGGACCTACATGCTCAGAAAACAGGTTTTTACATCTGTCTTTCCCAAATGTGTAACCTGTGTGTGTGTTTGTTAATGCACCAGACAAGAAATGGATTTGCAGCTATTCGGACATGTTCTGAAAACAGGGAAACATCCCCAACAGATATGTAGGATTTTTACAGAAAAAATCTATAAATCTGATAAACCAGAGAAATGTGTGGTATTCCTACTGTCAGATCTTAACCCCTTCCCCTTTGTCCCCATCCCAAGGAATAGGATGGGGATACTGGGTTCCTGACAGGAAGTGTATTTTGATATAGGAAGCTGTTGTCTCACATTCTGCAGCTGAAAGATGGTTATTTGGGGTGTGAGGAGGACTGATGTTGCACTGTCATGTAACTATGATAGATTTTCTTTAAAATGTCATCCTACATAATGAGTTTACTGTTTTCATTCTGCTTGTCGCTTAGAACCAAGCAAGAAAACCCGTAATGTGTCTTAACATCTTCAGGGCAAAACTGCAACGGCCCGACGTGAGATGATGCAGAGCTGACCCTACAGGTATTTGAACATCTAGAATTGTGTTAGATTAAAGGATCCTGATGGGATGTATAATCTCATGTCTCCTGTGTTAGCTGGGAACAGAGATGAGAAGGAAAATGGCTTTCAGGAGGATTACTCCCTTTCCATTGGAGCATTCTCTGCAGCTCCCCAACTACTTTGCTCTAGGGAGGGAGGAGAGCTGATAAGCAGAACCCTGATGTGCTGCCTCTTGGGTTTTCCTAACAGCAAAGCCAATCTGAAATCCCTCTGTCTTTTGGGATATTTTCTTAATCAAAACTCTTAAGAGTGCCTCTGTGGTGGGGAACAAGGCTGCCA
Organism: Passer montanus; assembly: GCF_014805655.1. Taxonomy (NCBI): domain Eukaryota; kingdom Metazoa; phylum Chordata; class Aves; order Passeriformes; family Passeridae; genus Passer; species Passer montanus. The sequence continues at coordinate 1,357,496 of NW_024371038.1, read as the reverse complement.
TTGAGGCTGCTGCCTCTCCTGGGGAGTAGTGACAGAGCTGCAGTGGAGGGGCTTGGCTGGGCTTTCCAGATAAGCCATGACCATCTGATTGACTGATTTATATGTAGTTTGCAGCCCTGTTAATCAAATCTGTGGAAGATGCTCTGAGGGGGTGTACTAATGCAGTCCAAGCCTGATAATAGGTGAGCTTTTTAATTAGTCAGTTGTATGATGTTTACATATCTGTGTAGAGCAGGCTGTTAGTTAAATATTGATTTAGCAGAGGAGCAGTGTTTTCTTCCTGTTTGCACTCTGACTGCAAACACTGTGCTGCAGGTGCTAGGGATATGCTTGTTGAATTTTCCTTGGTTTTAATTTAGAACTAGTTAAACATGAAGGACAAGGAATATTGCTATAATATTTAAATTTTAAAGTAACAAACAAGACCATTTATCAAACCAAGTCCTGTCCAGTGGCTCCAAATCTCTTAAATCTGATCAAAGTTCAATCAAATGCTAAAAGTACATGATAGAGAGATCCTGGCTGTAGAAAATTGAAGGGCCATGTCTTTAACACTGCCTAACCCCAATTTGCAGTGTTTATTTTGGGATGCAGGAGCCTCACACAGATCCTGTTTTCTCTTTGGCTGTGCTTCACTCTGACAAAGCAGAGCACTGGGGCTGGCTATTGCTTGTCAGCTGAAGATCCTTTCTGCAAATCCCCTGTGTGTCAGTTGTCTTTTGTGCTTTAGTGTCTACTGTGACCACATGGACATTTGTTTGACAGGAGTCTGTGACCCTCAAACAGTTTGGTGAGTCATGGAAAGAGTGAACTCACCCGTATAGGGTTTAATCTGTCCTCCTCTGATAGATTTAATTTCTGCCTGGCAGGCTCTGCTCAGTTACATGGTGTCTGACCTGGCTATTGAAGTAGCAGCAGAACCACTTACCAAAGACTCCTCTCTGGATGGACAGTGGGCATTAATATTCATGAGCTGTTACTTATTTACACTGGTAAATATTAAAACTTCTGTATAACACCATTTGATCTCTCTGAGGGATAATTGTCTTTTGACAGAAGTGCACAGCTACAGTGAGCTTACTAAAAGCTGTTTGTTCTAAATAATAGTGATTTATTTGGGAGAACGATATATTTTAATGGACTTGGTTTTCTGTTTGTAAGCACTTGCCAAGATTAAGTAACAAAAAGTTTGTAAACTGATGATAGCAAGTAAAAGTGGTTCAGAGTCCTGACAGAGCTTTGAAAACTTAATGTTCATTATAACTGTATTAAGGAAAAACAGTGGGGAAACTGGGTCCAAATCAATTGTTCTTTAACCACACTGTGAGCAAACAAATAGATAAGGTTAATGAAACAATAATCTCTCAGTGCAAGATTCTTTATTTCCAGAGCTAAACATGTTCTGCTGAAAGAGAGGTCTTTCAATAAGAAGCTTGCTGGTTCTAAAGGTGATAATGGTCTCTAAACATCCAGTGAGGAAAGTATTCCTTGTTTCTAAATCCATTACTATCTGCTTCTCCAGCTCTAGCAACACGGTATAATGTGCATTTTCTTGATCCTCCATCTCTTCTTTTGTTTTCTGTAGTCATATGCTGAAGGAAAAAAAAACATACCAGGCAATATTGCACTGTTAATCTTTGAAACCTGTATGTGACCCCATTGCTTTCCAGTGGATTGTGCCAGTGCTGTCACAAATTAATGAAAATAGGCATCACCATGGGCTTCATCAATCAACCAAAGAAATGGCAGTTTAGTTATTATGACAGTTTAGTTACTTAGTATTATTAAACCATTTACCAAAGAATGGATAGGCAAAATTCGTATGTAAAGAATAGAAGGCTGGAATACATCCTTACTTGAAGGAGCAATGTTTATAGGGAAGTTGACAAAATGTAACTCTTTGACCAAGCAACTGGTGTAAAATGAAGAGCAAATTTGTAGTTGTTAAATGTCCATAAGCTCTAATGCTCTTTCATGGGGGGTTCATTTGACCACGAAATGCACCACATGAACTGGGACCATCTTTTCCATTCTTAAGAACTATAGATACAAAATTAAGAGCTGCTAAACAATTCTGATTATGTCCATCCTGATTTTTCATGGAAAATCCTGTCTAGAAATACAGGTGCATTTTAAAGATAAAAAGAGCCATAGAAAATGTTCTTAATTCCAAGTATAACATACTGTTTTCTGTCTCTATGTCTCCAGTTCAATTTCAATTCTGTTTTGGCTTGAAATTTTTGATACTCTTCAAACTCCTCTTCACAGTACTTCAGATATTTGACTTCTCTTTCCAAGTAATCGAGTACCTTGGCATGCTGTAAACACAGTGGCAAACAAGGGTCATTACATGCTAGAGACACAGATCTCTTGCTGATGATATGAATGGTATTAATATTTTATCTAAATTGGAAATATATAAATGTATAAATATATTTATCCCAGTAGTTTGCAGCAAAACAATACAAAGATATGACCAACTTCAGGCACAACGAAACCATAAACTACTATACTTTGATAGTACATTATGCATTTATTTTATCAAGGATTCTGTGTTTTAGTTTCTATTAATCTGTTCTACAGCCTAGTGATTTTCAGTGAATACTTTGGTAACAATGAACATTGTCTAAATATTAGTGACTGTTCTTTGGTTGATAATTCTGCACCCAAATTATATACTATATATACTGAATTAAAAAAGGATTTCAGTATATATATGTTGCTATGCACTCTAAAACACTTTTTCTGCATGAAAAGTGTAATTTTATGGATGTGGCAAAAAATGCTGACCTCTTAATTGTGTTTTCATGTAGCCAGGTTGGAACAGTGGAATTCTGCCACCTGTCACAGAGATTTCCTTTAGCTGACTCTTATCTAAGCTCTTTACAAAGCCAGCTTGGCTACAGGTGGTCTTGGGAGAATATTGCTGTACTTATCTCAAATTAATTGCCATTATTTGAAGGCATTTTTGTCTAGGCAGACTTGTTTCTGTGTTGGAGTTTTCAGGATGAAGTGTCAAAGAGATTTAATAAAAATTCTTACTAACCTCATTACTTGAAGGGTGACATAATGTTTGACAGATTTCCAAAATGTGCAGAACTCCAAGATTGTCAGAAACAGCCAGAAAATGCTGCTCTGCTGAAAGATATTTGACCAAAAAAAAAGTATAAACAATCCAAATTCCAACAGCAACGTGAACCTCCACCCAAAGACAAACTACAGAGGGTTTGTTTTTCTTCTGGTCTTTTTAGTTTGTTGTTCACTGCAGCAAAAGACCCTCAACCTTTTTTCTCTGTTATTCTATTAAGCCCTTTAATGTTTTTCTTTTAACAGACTGTTTTTAATGAAATATTTTCAGTTGCTTTTATGCCATGGTGGTACACTTAGAACTGAAGTATCCATTTTTGTATGTACATTGTTAAATTTATGGAAGTATGTACTTACACAAGATCATTTGTAATAAGATTTGTGTACCTCAGAGTCATAGGGCATTTTGCAAATAGGATAGCACAGTAAAGCACAACCACCATCCACATACCTGAGGCACTGGAGGGGCTGATGAAAGTGATGGTTGATTTGGAGATGTTCTGGAAATGAGATGGCTCATGAGTTTTCTTCAGTAAGTCCCAAATATCTATATTTCCATTTTCTCTGCCAATGAAGAAAACTCCTGGTCTTGTTAAGGACCATTGTCCTGCAGTGTATCTTCCTGCAGAGCAGCTTGACTGAAGGATTGGTCCATTCTTAATTTTTTTTGAAAACAAAAGATAGACCAGGCAATCAAACAGTACTATCAGTTCACTGCTTCAGATCTTCTGTCTTTGGAAAATGCTCACAATTTAAATGGTCCCATTACAAAGATTATATCAATGGCAAAATTCCTGCTACCTGCTGCAGATAAAAAGGATTGTGGGGAAGTAAAAAACCTGGTATCTCACTTCCAGTCTCTTCAGGTAATCTGTCTGTCTGCTGTTAAAACCTGTGGTCTGGAGATTTTCTCAAGTGCAGCTAACCTGGATTCCTGCATGAGACACTTAAAACCCCCCATATTTCTTTGTTTTCATGTGATGAAACAACCTTGTCCTAAAATACAAGTTCTTCAGATTTGTCCAGCAGGCATTTCCTTAGCAGGAGAAATGAATGATTGGGAAGCTATGCTTTTTACAAAGCTGGAATTTAAGAAAATCACTTCACTTTTTCTGTAAAAGGAAAGTTTACTAAGCTTTATCTAAAATAGTTTTCTGACGTGAAGATGGAAAGCTGTGTTAGATTAACTTACTGTAACTCCTTCTTTCCAAATGGCAAACTTCTGGCCTCCAATGCTTAGAAAGATGTCTTTAAAAAATGGCGATTTCTGGAGAGTGTTGATAGTTTCGGTGTGGAGAGCGTATTTCTGGGAGTGCTTCTGACCTAATGGAGGAAAAAGGCAGTTGCTTGTTATAGTGCCTTAGGGATCAAGAAACAAGAGTGCAGGACTTACCACAGCCCTGGAAGATATCAGACTGTTTTTTTTTACTCACAAGGTACAGGAATTGGATTTGCCACAAATCTAGTTTACTTCCATGATTTGTGCCAATATTTTTGTGCTATTTCTCATGCCAGCTACAGTGCTTGCACTTCTGAGGGTGCACTGTTAAATCCAGGTGTTACCAGTGAAAGAGACTATTAGAGCTATGAGCAAGAACCTTAAAAAGATAAAGTATAAAATATTTATGTCTAAAGTTAGTGATATATTAACGCTTCAACAGGTATTGAGAAACTTGAACTTACTAACTGGTTTTGCTGTATTAGTATCAATTTTCTTTTTCCATTCAGAATAAACAACTTCTCCATCCTGTAATGCCAAAAAAAATCAAGCAAATGCTAATGTTAGAGCTTGGTGGCTTATTTCAAAGTGACTTATTTTTAAGCTGGGACTTTTCTTAATTATAACCATTGATGCCAAGATGATTTTTTACCTTTTCTTTTATATACCTTTTATATAACTTTTATGTATCCTCAGTATTTTTAGCATGAATACTTGTAATTCCTTGAGTCTAATACCTTAGCATAGTCCTAGTGTTCTGTTAGGCCAGGAGACCAAACATCCTAAAGGCCTTGTAGTAGGAGGCTGGAAAACCCTACACTATCTTGGGAAACAAAGGTCCCCTCTAGAACATATCCTGTAAACTGGAGATTTTGCCCACCCAGGGGGAAGTCCTCAGATGGGAGAATATCATGCCATTCATCCAGACCTCCCACTGGGGATAAGCAATTTTGGAAGGTATAAATTGATACAAGATCTGTCATGTGTGTGCCTTTGGCAAAGTGGTGCACCAGTAATGTTCCTTATAAATACTGAGGTAAAAACCCCTTATCCCTTAACCCTGTCTGGCTCTCAATTTTTAAGACCAGGGAAAGGCATCACCATCCTTAAATATGATCTGAGTAAATGAAAACCTGAATTTGCAGCCAATGACTGAAAACACAGTATAGTTTTCATTACCAGCTTTCAGTTATGAATTGCCAAAACTGCTTTACTTGTTGTGATGCATGTCGGCAGCTCTTCCTGCAGAATTAGGTGTTTGGTTTTGATAGTTCATGCTTTGCTCCATTGCTTGGGGAAAAGCTGACTGGAAGCTAAAAGGTAGCTAGGAGCCTGATTTTCATTTTCATATGAACTCAGAACTGGGAAAGACCCATGAATTTTAGTAGCATAGGGTAGGTAGCGGGTTATGAACAGTTGGAATTTCCAGAGGGGAAATTAAGTTGCGGGGGGCAAACTGTAGAATAAATGTTTTCACATGACATGTGGGAAGACACTAAAAAAAATTACTGATCTTATGTGTTCTGGAATAAGGAAATATTCTTTGGTTCCTAATAGGTGGTGAAGCTCAACATATTTTGGAAATGTCTTCTAATTCTGCTCTTGAAGTAAGGGTTCACAGTCTACCGAATATTGGAGGTTTATTATTTTTAAGCATGTAGCTAAAAGTATTAATAATGTATTAATGAATAATAGAATTAATTAATATTAATAATATATTAAAGTGGAAGTAAAAGGTGGCATGTTCAGAGAGATCTTTTTAGTTACACCTGAAGAAAACATGCAAGTCCATACATTTGTGTGTGAAAACTGTTATTTAACTCTTCAATCTTTCAGATATCTTGGATTAACATTTTCATTGGTAATACATTATTTTCACTTACTTCATTTCCAACAAAGAAGTCTGTGGATATAGTCTCTAGCAGTTCCAGATTTTTGCTTGAAAAAGCACTCATCTCTGTATATGGGCTCTCTTTGGGTGTTCTTAGTGTGCTCCGAGATCTTGCCCTCCCTGGGAAATGACAGTGACATCTTTTTGTTACACACTGGAATTATTAGACCAGGCAAATCCTTTGTCTTGTAAAGGTAGTTTGTGGATAAGGGGAATTTCAAGAAGAGATATGAAGAAAGGCTGCCAAGTAAAGCAGCAGTTCTGTAGGTTTACTGTTTCCTGGTGGAGTCTCCCCATTGCTGCAACTCTGAAGTCAGAGCTCCTTATACCCAGACAGTGCTTAGGGCAGCACCATCCTGTTCTGTGCCAGCTTTGCACAGCACCAGTGTCTCTGTGGGAGCTGCCCCTACACATGACCCATAGCTGCCACAACCAGGAGCTAACGTCTCTGCTCCAGGGAATGGATTATGTTTCTAAAAATAGTTTTCTGTAATGGCTGAAAAGGACATATTGTTTTAGGGATAAAGAGATTGGGTGAGGGATTTGCATAGGCTTTTAAGTGAAATTGGATAGAGTCACTGTGTATATGGAATTGTTCAGTTTGGATTTTTACATGTACATCTCTTCATAGTCAGTACACGTAGGTCACACACCGAATACCACTATACTTCAGAAATTTTTTTCTTCAGATGTGTTCAGCTATACAGTATTTTGTTGCTCAGCTTTTATTATGTATATACTGAAACACAAGCTTATTAAAAACATTTTCCTCTGTAAGGTGTAATAAAAATATTACCTGGGGGTTTGTAACGATAGTGCAGTTTCCCTAAACTGATTCTCGTGGGACCATACTCGGTGTTGTTGTCCCTTTCACGCAGATTTATCTGTTCAAAAAGAAGTGCATTTGCTTAACCATTTTGTCAGATCTTTGAGGTACAAGTCTAAACTACTTTCTGCTCTAATAGAACAAATCTTTGCAGTGTGTTTGTAATACTCCACAAACAGTATTTTTTGCCTCACATACAAGCATGGGGAAAATGGTGTTTGTGTTACCTTCTTCCTGTAAGAATTTTTCTTTGTTTCTAGCAAAAAAGCCCAAACAACCCAGCTCCAGTGGTCATGCTTGTTCAAAAACTGTGTCAGCTGCAGGTATTCTGAGCAGCACAGATCAGCATGCCTAAAATTATAACTTCTTTTTCTTACCTAACATTGTTTTCATCCTCACTTTTTTTTCACAAACTGCTATGACTGTTTTCATGAGAATGTTGGTTTGCTAGTAATTATGGTTCTGCTGATCATGACCATGTTGCACTATTTGGAACCCAGTGAGATAGACAGTAGAGCATCTGAAAAGGTTGACAGGAACTTACAATATTTACACAACTACTTTTGCACCTACTGCAGTTTTTTAGAAGCAGTCATGCTGTTTCTCATGAATTAGCTTTTCAAAATGCATTTTATTGACGTTTTAAAGGAATATTGAAGTATTTAATTTCATAATCCAAAAGAAAATCACAAGGAAGTCACAATTTGCTGGAAAAAATAGAGTTGGGAAGCAAAATACATTCCTACGGAGTTCTGGCCATATCTACAGTTTGGCTTGATCCCTGTGTTCTATATTTGTGGACACTACCTTTATAAGAGGTTTCCAGGAGAGATCTAAGTCCTCATCAGTGTTTGGATTATCATGGGGCATGCGCGATCTTTTCTCCTCCTTCATTTTCTCAGATAAAAATTGTTCACGACGTTCGATGGATGGAATAGCCCAAAATAATATTGAGCTGCAAAATAATTGTATAATGTATATCTTATAGTGTTTTGGTTTGCAGCTACATGCAATTTTCCTTAAATTTTAAGGCTTGAGTTTTTTTAACCTTTTATCTTCAAGCCTTATATAACAGTAGAGACTCTGAAAATCAGACAAAGGCTAGATAATTAATTGCTTTTTTTTGCAAATGATGAAATATATTTCTTTATTCACCCTTTCCTCAGTTTATTATAGCAAAGCAGCTAGATAATGTTCATCCAGTTTGCTTATGGACAGTTATTGGGTGAACTTACTGGCACTGCCTGGGTAAAATTCCTGAAGGCTCTAGCAGGTAATTTAGTAACTCAAGTTGAAGATCAGTCCCAATTTTTGTGTGTACCAATTAATTTGCTGACGCTCACTGGAATCTTCAGCCCTCTGATTGTTCTTTTTGTTCTGGTTTGATACAGCCAATGAATCTTTCCTCATTACTGATCTCTCTCTCCCTTTTCTAACAGGAGTTGCTCAGAGATCTGTGCTCTTCAAGTATGACATTACAGTGACTTCCCTGTTCTTAACTTCAGGTAAATACATTCAATTTGGAACCCTGTAGAGTATGTATTGCACATACCAATCAGGGGAGCAGGTTACAAGTTGCAGCTTTTTTTCATCTTTGTTTTCAGAAGTACCACCCTTTTGGTTTTCCTGAAAATAACAGTAATAATTATTACAGGGGAAGAAGATGATGAAAGACAAAAATCACACTCTGATATGTAAGTACTTCAACACAAAAAACAGGCTACTAGAAATTAAGTCACTGTTTCTGCTTGGCTAAGGTTTGAAAATCAGGGCTCATTAATTTGCATTTATAAAGTCAAGATATTTTACAAATATGCTTCAAGTGAACTGATACCAGCTTTGCCTGCTACACACCTTAAATTCTAAATTAACTTAGCAGGATAAATACTTACTTGGTACCACTTCAAGTCAGGCCCTCTTTAACTTGCCATGTTTGTAACTTCTTTTATGCAGCTTAACCAAAGAGCCAGTAATTAAGAAATTTATCTCCAACAGTTCAGTGTAGTGGGAGTGATGTGCCTTTGCCAAGTTTACACCATGGGTCATCTATCCTAAATTATCACTTGGCTGGACCTCACTGTGAGATTGCAGTGGTGCCTTCAAATGTTAATTATTTATAGTTTAGTTTGTGTATGTGGGGTTCTGCAGGTTTTATACTATTTATCATTTACCAGGTAGTTATTGGTTTATACCAAATTAGTTTTAATTACTCAGGAAAATAAAGGAGAAGTGTCAGAGGTAACAAGGAATTATAGGCTACTCAAATCTAACTTCCAGTATGTAAAAAACAAACATATTTTGGCAAAAACTGTACTTATCAAGTATGTGGCAGAATTTCAGCTATTTTTTTTTAAAGCCAAATTAGGCCTACTCTAATTTCCATTCATGAGTTTGTTTACCTGGAATCACAATGGTAGTAATACAGGCAGGCATAGCTGAATTAGATTCTGGATATGACTTTGAATAATTTTTCATTAATATGTAATTATAAAACTGCTGATTTTATGAACTGTGTCATAAAAAATGCTATGTTGTGCAAAGGCTGACACATATTCCATGTTTATATAACAAAAAGTATGTCCCAGTACATGTTGCTAAATACTGGCAAAGGGACTCCTTTGTCAGTGTAATTTATTAAGCATGGGTCTCCTGTATCTGTTATCCCAGATGAACACAAAAACAGCCTTCTGAGCCTAAACTTTGGCTAAAAAGAACCCCACCCAAACAACAAAAACCACAACAATGTTCTGCTATCCAATCCCTTTCTTCATGATTTACATCTGGTACTAGTTAGTATCCATGACTATTACTGTATAAAACAATGATGAACAGTGGGATCAGCTGACATTTGATGGTATATGTGTGCCCCTTTTCTCACTTTTCTGGAAATTCCACTAAGGACTGTAGTATCTGTGAAGTCTTACTTTTCTTTTTCAAAAATTTATTGATATATAATTTCCCTAAACCTTTTAAAGATTTCAGTTTTCTTCTTCTTGGCCTGCTTTTCCAGTGTCATTATTTTGCATTTGACTACATTTGCATTTCAGATTAATTTAGCACCATTTGCAATACTTTGATAGTAAATCAGCACCCAGTGTTCCTATAGACTGTAGGTGCTTTGGAGCTTTAAAACCATAATGAAAAAGGTAAGTTTTGAGTAGACGGGCAGCATCTAGAAAAATTAAGGTGAGTACAATAATGCCATTCTTGGGTATCCAGATATTTAGGTATTGAAGTTATTTCTTGGAATTCTTAGTGACAGGCTAGATTGCTCATAGTAGAAATTCAATACATTTTAAACATGGAAAGCTTGCTATAATTTTGAATTATGCTTGTCTTTAAAGTTAAGGAAATTTTTTCCAGTATTAGCAGATTCATATCAGACTGAGAGCGCAGCACAGTTGTAAAGCACAGTGAACACAAGAGGCACCAGATTATTAGTATTTACTAAATGCAGTGGGAAATAATGGATACAAATAATTAACTCTAGTATTTTCTCTTGAGTTTACATTAGGATTTCTGAACTAATAGATTAGAAAAGCAATAAAAAGAAGAGAAATGAGTTTTTAAACTCACCTCAATGTTACATGGTAGCCATTGTACATCTGTTGCTGGCTTTGTGTGACAATATGGTGTGGAAGAGGCTGCACAGTGTCTCACTAGAGGTGCCTCTGTACTGCTCTGCTGGACTCGCTTAGGTAATGGCTAGAAATGTTTTAAGAAAAGATATCTTAGTGTGTTTTCAAAATAGAATAGTAGATCTATCAAAGAATAAAAGGTTACTTTGCATTCTCTTAACATTTTTAATGTATTTCAGATCAGTTTATAGAACTTTTTAGGGGTCTAATACCTTCCATTTGAGAAAAAAAAATCATCAAAACAGGCCTTTGGATATAAAGCACTAAAAAGATTTCCAACACGCCTCCACAGACACGCAGACATCATTAAAGTCTCCTCTCCTCTTAGGGCTTTCTTCTGCTTATCCTCCTTACTGTCTTTTTCCACTGAAATCATCTTCTCATCTTCCAAGCTACCTTTTCTCTGTTCATAAAGATCTAGAATACTTTCAGTATTGCTTTCAGTAACAAACAATATCTGTATTTGACAGGCTTTGTAAGGTAAGAGTGGAGGGTGTATTGGTGCCCATTAAAGAACAGACTCACTGAAACATAAGTTGCACAAAATGCAGTAAACCTTTTAAAGCTGTACTAACAAGTAGAAATTATACCATGATAATTGTGATAATGGTTTGATTTCATGAACTCATCAGATTTCTTATACTTTCTAGCGTCTTATTGCAAAGATTATCTACTCCTCTCTTTTGAGTCAGGATACCCTTTCCTGTTTTTCCTCCACAGACATACAGATACACTGCAATGTACTTAAAACAGAAGCATTTACCACATTAACAGCTGTTATCTTCATTTCATAGAATCATACAATGTTAAGGGGTTGGAGTGGACCTTAAAGATCATCTAGTCCCAGTCTCCAGCCATGGACAGCGACACCTCCCACTAGACCAGGTTGCTCAAGGCCTGATCCAACTTCACTTTGAACACTGTCAAGGTTGGGGCATCCACAGCCTCCTTGGGCAACCTGAGCCACTGTCTCACCACCCTCACAAAGTAAACAATTCCTTCCTAATATCTAACCTAAATTTCCTCTCTTTTAATTGTTACCCACTACTCACTGTCCTGTCACTACAGTTACTAACCAAGAGTCCTTCTCTGGCTTCCCTCTAGATTCCCTTCAAATACTGAAAGGTTGCTATGAGGCCTTCATGCAACCTTCTCTTCTCCAGGCTGAACTGCCCCAACTTTCTCAGCTTGTCTTTGTAGAGGAGGTGCTCCAGTGCTCTTATCAACTGTGTGTCTGTGTTGGGGGCACCAGAGCTGGATGCAGTGCTCAGGGTGGGATCTCACCAGAGCAGAGAGGCAGAATCCCCCTCTCTTGCCCTGTTGGCCATACTGCTTTGGATGCAGCCCAGCATTCAGCTGCTGTTCTGTGCTGCCAGTACTCAGTGCTGGGGAACCCCTGTACACCATATCCAGCCATCAGCCCTGGAATTACCTCAGTGACCACTGCTGCTGCTGCTCTTGGCTCACCCTCTGATGAGTCAGTGATTTCATCAGCAACAGGCTTTGTACTTTCCAGCTTTTCTTCATGTTTAGAAATATCCCACAATACAACCTGCAATGATAAATTAGTACATTACAAATTATATTTGTATATGTGTATTAATATGCTGTGCATGAATACGCTTTTTTTCAAATTATGTAAGTTTGGAGAAACAGAACAAATTCACTCTCTGAACTAGAATTTATTGTCTTTAAAGTATTTTCTCTTCAGCTTGATGCAATCAGAAGAAAGGTTACATTTGTCTCTGAAAAGAAGTCTTTACAGCTTGATCTATTTATCAGTACTACGAAGCATTGTATGGTAATGGTTCAGCTGTGGAATAACCAGGCATAGCTTCAGTTCAGGATAAGAGAACATAACACTCTGTGACATCTGTCTTTTGTCTGTCTGTGTGTTACTATGGATGCTGAGTACCTCTTTTCACCCTTATTTTCATACTGGAAGAAAATACAGAAATGTGCAATTTTATTTTTAAAGATTGAAAAACCTGTCCATCAACACAGCCACCAGCAATGATATTTGGATCACTTGGACTAAACTGAAAGCAGCAAATGTCTTCAGGAGCCTTCAACACCAACTAGAGAGAAGAAAAACAAGATAGCTGAGACGTAGTCACACCATTTGTTTGTTCTCATGTTATTTAAATACTTGGCATATTTAAAAGTCATGATTAAATACCTGGAGGCAAAGAGGGTCAAACAAACTCCAGAAAAGTATAACTGACTGGTGTAGCAATGATTTATTAGAAAGGTTAACTTGTTCTTCACACAAAGGCTGCTCTCTTGCTGACAGTGCTATAATCCCTAATCAAAAGAGAAAATAAATTTTCTCAAAAGAGACAAGTCAAGTTTCAACACATTGATAATTATCCTAAATTACTTATATTTATACCTTCTGAATACAGTGAAAAAACCCACCAAGCAGGAAAGAAACCCCAAACAAACTAACCATGTATATTTCTTTTTTTTTTTTAGATCTGCTTTGAGAAGACTATTTTTGTTAGTTAACATTAGGTTATTTTAAAATGAGTCATAGAACCTATGCATCAGGACAAAACTCCTCTTTTTGCTCGTGCTCCTCAGTGGTGCAATACTGCACCTGAAATGATGTGACAGACATGTAGTCCTGGCCACCCACCATGAAAACAAATTTTTGTAACCCAATTAATTTTCTTACTCAGGTTGCAGTGTTGGCTAGTAGTATGCTGGGAGCTGGGGCATTTACAGAGGACTTTATTGTGCCTCTAGGTCTGGCCATAATGCACAGCAGGGAGCAGGAGTTGACATTTTGTGTGTGTTGTGATGCTCCGTGGCACTTGGCAGAGCCGTGTCCTGCTGTGGCTGTGACATTCCCCACCAGTGTTAGGCTTGCTATGACAGCCAGGCATGGGCACAAGCACACTGGTATGCAGGGCCATCTGAAGAGTCTGACACCACAACCCTGCTTAAATGAGCCTCGTGGGGGAAAATTTCTCTTACCTATAATCTCCACTTGTACATTAGGGTAAAGGATTTTGCATGGCTCATATGAATTCTACAAAAAATTTGTCTCATTTTTCATTTTCCCTCAAAATGGCAATTCAAACAGGAATACTAAATCAGTTTTGATTTCTTTTTAAATTTGAAAGCTGATGATTTTATGAAAGATGCATATTTTGTAGCTGTCATATAATACCCATCACTGAAAACTCAAATCAGTACTGTAACTGCATTACCATAAATGGTTGGATGCCAGCAAACGCAGCTAATGGTTCTGTTCTTGAGATACTGCACATCTGTAAATGACTGGTATTCTTTAAGATAAACATCTGGCTTGCCTTCTTCTTGGTCATCTGCTAGGGCCTTCCAGTCATCAAAGAAAACATTCATAATTTCATTTTGCTGCAGTGCAATTTCCACTCTGTTTTGTGAAAAGAACAATTAACACTTCAATAATCCAGATGTGACTACTCAAGAGTAGAATTATAAATATTTCTGTAAAGAGGTGACTTCTGTTTTTCACAAAATTATGATTACATTAGTTAAAAAATCAAGTATTAATTTCTCAGTGATGTATCAGTGCAAGGAAACCATCTTCTGTTTAAACAGAAATAGCTACTCTATCAAGAATCTTACTCTGGTTCTTTGTGGACCAAGTACAGAACAATTGTCCAATCCTTTGTGCAAAAAATGTCATTAAGTAGGACTTGTCCCACTCAATGGGACATGGTTAAGGGCATAATCATGGGTGGGACAGCACCTTTGCTCACAGCACAACTGTCTGCTTGAGTGGGCAGTGCTTGAAAGGTCAGCTTTGCAGTTTGTTTGGAAGGATGTATCACTATCAAATTTAGGAGTTCTGATATCTATTTAAAGCAACATTCATATCTACATAGCATAGACTTCATGGTTATTTTCATATAAGCAGGTTTTAAGTTATTTTTTGTTAATATTGCAATAATAAAAAAGGAAAAAAAGAATATAGAAACAAAAAATAAAATTGGTATTTGACTAGACCAATGATCCATTCAGACAAGAGTACTTGCTGGTATTCTGTATTATTTCAAGTAGTCTTCAAGTGTACTGCTGAAATAATTTTACCTTAAATGTACTGCTGTAAGAAAATTTTTCAGGGTCTCAGATGACAGACTCTCTGCTTTTGCTTCATTTGACAACTGCCTTGGATAATACTGCGTGGATGCATTTTTTGGATAGGTCCTACCCAATTGGAATAAATTTGAATGTAAGTATAAAAAACATTTCAAAAACAGAAACCTATGTAATATGTAAAATTAAAATATATAGTTTTTCTAGACACTTTAAAAAATATTTAAGAAAAAAGATGCAAACAGAGCATCCAGTATTTTTCTATTAATTGGTTTGTAACTGAGTAACTCCAGAATTTTAGTTGAGATAAGAAACAGTGCATAGCTTAATAAATAAGCTGATAAATGTTTTCTCATGCTTACCATTTTGTCTGAGTACTAGTTTCTCTTAGTTTTGGAACCATTTGCACACCCACATCCCTTTCAAGCATTTTAATACTAAAAGTATCATCTTCATAGGCCGTACATTCAGCATAGCTGTCTTTTTCATCTGCAGCATTCTTGTCAGTAAATGTAATGGGTGCACCAAACTTCCTGCGAACTCGAGAGATCTTGTACTTAATCTGGAAAAGATACATTCCCATGGCTAGCAGAAAAGAAGGCTTTTGGAAAATGCATGCTTTAAAATGTCAGTATTCATATAATGCAGAATTAGTTCTGTTAACATTTTCTGTGTTAAGCTTACTCAGATTTCTGCATTTTGAAATTCTGAAGTGCTCTTATAAATAAACTACATATGTAATAGAAGACAGGTTTGTATTTGTAAAACTAGAAGTTGTAGCATTTTTGGATTACTGCTAGTAGGACATGAGAATTACATTTTCTAGTTCATCCAGTATCAAAACTGCACATTTAATTAAAGGATTGATTTACAGGAAGGCTTATATAATATTGAATTAGGCTTCCAAGACCTAATTTTCACTTCTTCCCTCTTGGAGGAATTCTTAACTTCGGGAGAGATATTTCAACTTCCTCTGCAGTGCCTAGGGTGAGAAAAGTACTTCAAAGAAGATGCAGAAAAGTTCAGAGGAGTCTCCTTATGTTGAGAACTAGGAAGGATGAAGGGACATGCCTTGACTTCTGCTCACAAAGAGAAGTAGGTGCTTGATTTTGGGCAGTAGAGAGGTATTGGTTTGTCTTGGTTTCATATCCAGGTACTTTTCCCCAGCACCTCCCACAGAATTGGAAAGGAAAGGAAGCTAAAAATACTTTTAAGTGGACCTTGCCAACAATACAGAATGGGAAATACAGAATTCTTGGACTGTATTAAATTGAATGACTGTGAAATAGTTTTAGAGCAATCAGACATCTTTTTAGGTGTAAGCAAGATGTTCAGTTGCTGAGAACTATCAAAACTTAGCCAGTCTTCCCTGAAGAGGGACTTAGGTACTGAGTAAAAATCATTCATGGACAGTTGGATACTTGGAGATGCCCCACACATCACCAATTAGGTGAGTAGATCTAGTTTTTGGACATATCATTGTCTCTCTATATATACATATATAATCTGTAGATGTAAGTAATCAAATATGTCCTGTAAAGTCAGCTTGTAATACCTGTGGATATTTAAAGACTGTTGCATGCTACTTAGATGCCATTCATATAGTAGAACACTTCACTGAGCTTCATGGAAACAGAGCAATGACTCCCATTGTCATCTGGCCACTTGGTAAATTGAACAAAAAGTGGCAGAGGTGCCAGTGATCAAAGATGATCAGGACTTCTGACCTTAAACCTTAAAAAGTAGTTATGTCCAAGGTGGTGATACATACCTAATTTGCAAGACTTAAAGAGAACAGAGCTCAAAATAAAAGTTTCTGCAGCACTTTCAGCTTTTCTTAAAAGTTTAGCTATTTCTCTTTTTCTCTCTGTTAGTTTTCTTGAAAGACCTCAAGAAACACAAGGATTGCAGCTTCCAATTTCCTGACTTGTTGTTTTTTTAAGGAACTTAAAATAAACATAGGGGGTTTATATTTATTTCATTGACTAACATCTGTTGATTCTGACCTTTGTATCCCTTTCTTTAACAGATTCTTCTTCAACTTCCTTTTCACTGCCAAGGGAAACCCAAGGTTTGTGGACTTCCGGAGTCTCCTCAATGTTTTCTTCTTCTGTTTCTTCTTTTTCTTCAGCAGCTGCTAAAGACTGTGATATCAAACAGTGAGAAATGTTACTTCTTCAAAAATTTGTTACTGAAATGTAAGTATTAACTAGAAACACATGTTTCAGTTTTCACTCACACATCTTTACTTTTGTCTCAGTGCAGTGAGTCTGAGTATACTGTGGCCCGGTGTAGGGCTGGCTTAGGTCCTGTTCATTTGTGCATTAGCATTTTCTAATAATATTTAATATCTAACTACTAAAGTGAGACTGTTGTCTTGAAAGCAAATAATTTTATATAAAAAGAATTTATAGTGATTTTTTCCATTAGGTCTTCTAGACTGGAACAGCATTTTACTTTTCTTAATTTTTGTTTCTCCTGATTCCCTGATGCTGGATGGCAAACTCATATTGAAAAATTATATAATCTTTCTATAAACATTCTCCTACAGTGAACAAGTTCTATTTATCTGGAGCTATTTAGAGCTCAAGAGCATTTTCATGTTTTGAAGAATATATTCATAGATATTATGAAAAATAAGTATCATACTTGTTTGAAAACGTTCTATATATTTATTTTCTGTTATTTTTATGTCTGAGAAACCTGATTATTGGCAGAGAAAATGAATGCTTCTGTTAAAAATGCAGCAGTGGGGGTTATACTGGCCCTCTGATGCAAAATGCAAAACCTTAATTTAGCCCTTCTCAGAATAAAATATATTTTTACAGTGATACACATGTTTTTCCATTATCAGCTTAACCATTAGAGAAATACTGGGTGCTTAACAATACCATTCCTGACATCTTTGTTTGAGACTAGATTCTGAAATATTTATAGAGAGAAAAATGCTCTGGTATAGTTGGATTTTACCTTTAGAAAGTTTTCTTTGGCTTCTTCAGAAGCAACAATATAAAAGTTCTCTCCATACTGGAAGCTTGGATCAAAAACTACCAAGAGTTCTTCCCCTGGATATTCCTATTTTAATGAAAAAAAAATAGTGGAAAACTGAAAACAAAAAATACTCAAAACAAACATAAAGTTGTGACTGGAAAAGCTATCACCAGTTTAGTAGGTTGGGTTAATTTTGTATTCTTAGCAGAAAATTTCATGTGCCAACATGAAAGGAATAGATGGGGTTTATTTTGTAATAAAAATAAGTCTGGGACAAAACTAATCTTTCATACAGACAATTAAACAGAAAATAAATTGTTTTAATGATTCTCAATAAATAGGCCATGAATTAGGGGAAGCCAAATATGTGGAGCTCTGTCAGTTCACAGAATCAAAAGTAATATATGTTGCTTTTAGCATATTTTCAATCTGCAGTTAGTAAAAAAAAATGCATGGCAAGCCATGAGAAACTTTGAGTCAACAACAGTCCATGACCTCTAGCACTCAGATATTACAGCACCAGTTTGTTTACACAGAGTCAAACAAGAACAGACCCACTCTTCACAAGAATGGACACTCTGAGAGCATAAGTCTTAAAGTGAGAATGAAATATGCTACATACTAGGATGACTTTTTTGAGAAGGTGGAAATCAGAAGATTTAGCTCTTGTTTTCAGGTCTTGAATTATATCCTCTTTTTTAATACACTTGAAAAAAATTTCTTCTGTGACATCTTCATCAGGTTGGCAGCTAAAAATTTCTTGGGTCTTTGCAGTCAAATGTAAAGGAAAGATTTCTGGGTGGCCTTTGAAAAAAAGCAAAATTGCATGATAACTTCAGAGTGTTGTTCAAACATGCATGTATACTTTGATAACTCTGTGTCTTTACTGTTTCTAGCATAATGCCTTTGAATCTCTCTGCTTTGTTTTTGGTATTTTGGAAGGCATGAAATACAAATTATATTTATTTTATTTATCTTTGAAAATACTCCACCCAACATTTTGCACATAATGAATATGATTTCCCTGGTATGGGTGGCTTTTTTTCTTCTTGATGAACAGTTTATTAACAACTTCAGTGAAAAATATTTAATGGGATTGGTTTTAATATATTAAGGGCAAAACTGCATGGTTCAGACTTAAAGCCTTTGAATAAATACCCTTCCATATTAAGCCAAAGTTTAATCTAGGTGAGGCTTCTCCCAGGTAAGGATGCTTTTCTGATCTTGGACTTTCATCTGGCTCCCATTGAGTTCAGAGTGCAGGAGAGACTATTTCTCACTAATCAAATGAGACTAAAGCAAGCTCACTGAGATTAAAGTCAGATATTTATTTTCAGTTTCATTGGAAAATATATATAGCTGTTGTTTTCTACACACATGATGTCTGTTAGGCTCATTCATATTAACTCAGAACAAGATATTTCTTATCTTTGTGCTAGCACGGATATCTTCATTGGTGTGGGGGAGGCTGGATGCAGTTTGGAGACCTGTCAGCTGCACTCTGCAAACACCATCTGAGGATAACATGCAGTGCTTCTTACTGTGTGTGCCAGGTGTGAGTAAGGCAATGGATGTAATGCTGGTCCTTCTCACGTTACATCTTCTGTCCCCAGCTTGCCTTACAGCTCTAAGGGGCTAAGATCACTCTAGGCCCACCTAGCTGAATCCTGCCCCTGAGACTCCTCCTTTGTACACTGCCCTGCTAGCAGACTCATGCTCTGTCTCAGCTGCCCTAGGAAGAGCATTCCTCATGAAGGCCACTACATTTTTGCCTGAGAAGGTTAGCAGATGTTCATCTTGTTGATGAAGTGGAAACTAAAAGACTTAGGGATGTGTATACTGCATGCTGTTTTACTGTACTGAAATTTGCTAGCTGTTGTGATAATGGCTGATGTCTTTGTTTCAGTCTCTTTTCTTAGCTTAAATTACTTAGTATTTTCTCTTAATTCCCAGCACCTGTGGGGCTTTTCCTCTTTGTGCGTGCCTTGAAGAGAAGTTAACATACCTCAAATAATGATTGTGACCAGCTCTGTCAGCATGCTTTGAGAAGTCATCTCTAATCTAAGCCAGCAAGGACTCACAAAACGATAAATCCTCCTTAACCTCTGCATAATCCTATCACATAATACATTATGTTTGATGAATCTGACATTTATCCTTTAAAATCTGTCAGTGCTGCTACTCCACTGCATCTGCTCTGCCATAGTCATCATTAAAATTAATGGCATGCCTGATGTTTCTGGTGCATGCTACACTGTTCCAAGTATGGATTACTTAGTGCCCTCTACTTATTTCATAGCCTATACAATCTGCAGCATGCACAGCTATTAGTTCACTTTCATCACAAGCTGTAACAATATTGCATTAATTTCCTTTTTGATATCTTGGTGATTTCCAGGATTTCTGTGTGGATGCTTCCAAAAAATACAGAATCATAGGGATGTTGATTGAGAAAGACCTCCAAGTTGTTTGGTCTAAACTCACTGTTGCTAACACCAGACCTCAAAAATCCCAGCCAGGAGTAATGGTTGCTTTAGACATTATTGTTTGTAACAATAAGCTTTTATGGTGCTGTATTTTAAATGCTGAATCATGTGTACAGCCTTGTGCACAAATGCTAATGCTGAAAAAAATCCTTTTAAAGAGATGTAGGTTTCATTGCCAGATGAAACCATACAAGCATGCATTAAAGTTAAGCAAGATTACAATGGACATTACTAAGGAGGAAACAGAGTAAGACAGATACACTAAGTGCATTTTTTTCAACTCTCTATTGCTATAAGATCAAGAAAAAAACAAAGCAATGATCAGACTTAAAATTACACCTTTCCATCTAAAGAACTAAAATTCTATATTACAGAATATTATTTTTAACAGAATCTATAATATAAGGAGCTGACACTGGAGTTCTTACATTATAAACATTTTTATTGAATGCTCTTTTTCAGTAAAAAGTGTGTAACATCTGATCATAGGCTTCACATTGTTTTTGTATTTGTAAATTGTATCATTTGTAACAGCAGCTCTTAGTGCTAGGAGAACTTCACAAAAGACCAAGAAACTTCAAGGAAGAAATAAAAAAACACTTGCAGGCCTAAGGAGTGTGTGCACGGTGTGTAAATCTTGCACAGGCAGTGTTTGCTTACACCAGTGTTGTTTTCCTGCTTTCAGCACCAGGTTCCTACCAGTGCTGTAGCTGTTAGAGCTCTAACCTTATTTGCCAGTAGGTGGAGGTACAGTTCTCTCTTACTGTCTCCCGGAACACGGAAAACACGTTTTTAAAGTACCACTTTAATCATCGCAGGGATCACTTTTTGTGCATTTTCATTAACTGCAGCTTAGACATTATGGTGATGCTAACCAGAGAACAATTTTCACCCAGTGTTCATAGGATTATGGAGGAAAACAAGTGATTTACAGTTTCTTTTAGAGCTACCTTGTTTGCCACACTGTTTTAGCTTTTATTGTTACAAGCCAATTGATAAGATAACCCTTTGGACTGTTCCTGTAAACAATAGATAAATTTTACTTTAATATCAATTTCAGTTATATCTGAGGGATAATTGCACAAACTGGGTCAGAAGAAAAATACAACCAGAAATACGGAAAATAACAAACCATTGGAAATCATTTGGTGTCTAAGAAAAAATAATATATTTAAATTTGGATTATTGCATTATTTCAGCCCTTAATTATGGCCATGCTTAAAATGGAACTTTACTTGAATATAAGGCTAATTGTGACTTTTAAATGGTTAACTTTTTTCCCCTAAAAAAAAAAAAGCTCATCGATGTCTTTTGGTATCTGTGATTAAGAACCACAAGTGATATGCTAAAAATAATCTTTGACAAAGATCAAAGATGAATAAATTATAAAAAAAATAATGTTTTTCTTTCAATTGCTAAACTATTTCTAAATTTCAGTGTAGTTACTGTGGTAGCTGCATTTCTAAATAGTTTCTATTTTTTCCCATTAATAAAAAATTATTTTCTTTTTATTCCCTGCATTAGTAACACTAAAGCTTCAAAATGCTTTGAGTATTCCAGAACTACTACTTTATAGCTCAGTCATCATAGCACTTACCTACACTGGCCATAGAAAGATCAGCTTCATCCTTTTTACCTGAAATATAATGACATGATATTATCAGTAGTGTTGGTTACAGAATTATAATGAGTAATTTTACCTCTCTCAGATATTTATATAAAATAGCATATTCTAATTGATCTCATCTTTTTTTTTTTTAATGCATGGGGCCAAAATAATTAAGGTAGATCTCATAATTAAGATCTAATAATTAAGGTGAGCCCAGGTTGCTGTTTGTTTTATTGTTGCTGTACCTTACATACCAAGATGTGTTTCTTTTTCCTTTTCACAATTCCTTAGCTTTGTTTTACCTTTTTGTTTCTTTGCTGCTGGTTTTGAAACTTTCAAGGCGGTCTTGCTGGATTTGAGGTTTTTTGGCATTTTTTTGGATTTCTCTAGAGAAAGATATGTGTCATTAATAATTTTAAATAGACAACAGAATGAACTATGTATGAGTGAAAATTTCGTCCATGACTTTATGTAGCTTATCATTATAATAATATTTTCATACGCAGCTAAAGGTATGTTTCATAGTTTTAAATCATAAGCTGTATTTTCATATCATGTGTAATAGATGGAAAAACTCATTTTGTCCAGGGAGTTTACAAATGGACTCTGTCCAAAATAATGGCAGGTTAGATGAGGATAGAGGTTTCCCTTACTGAAAGCTAAGGACCTGAGATAAAGTGGGAAGAGCATGGGTGAAAATTCACCTGTTATAAATGTTTGTCCCAGTGTTTGTAAGTGTAAACCATTGCCCAGCTGCACAAAGCATTTCTATTTGCAGTTTATTTTTCAGTGTAGCTCTGTGGAGGACAAGCTTGGGAAGAAGATGTATGCCTGATTAAATGTAGCAACCACACAGCAGGAGATGTTATTGTACAGAAGGCTGCTCCTGTTTCATTTGCCCTCCTTCATCCCAATATCTGGAGAAAGGGTTAGTACAGGAGGGCAGGAAAGACTCAGTGCCATGGCAAGAAGAAATGCAGTTCAGCCTGCCCGCTGCTCAGGCTGGACAGCACCACCATGTGGGAGGTGCTCACATAGCAGCCGATGGAACAACTAAACCGGGATGGCCCAAATTCTCTTAGCAGTGTTAAAAATGCTTGATGTTAATATTGAAGAGCCAGAGGTGTTCAGATGGCGTGAGGACAATGGGACTCTCACTTTGTTTGTATCCTCCCTCTCCATGTTCACACTTTTAAGACTGTAAACTGACTGGGAGAAGAACCATTTTTTAAATGTCTAGAGAGCACCTATGGTATTTGGGTGCTATCACAATTTTACCAATAACAAGAGGAAAATAGATGCAGATAGGACAGAAAGAGATGGCACCTTCAGGAACGCTGGTATGACATAAATATTTCTTATGATCTCTTACAGGAGCTACAGCCTGTCTGCCTGTGCACATGAACAGCACATTTACTGTCAAGATGCTTAAGTTAAAAAGGTGAGTTTATAAAATAAATGTTCTGTCTTGAGGGTTTCCTTATGAACAGTCTGAAAATAGTGAGTGCTAAAACAAACATGCTGTGGCCTGTGCATTTGCAATTTCTGCGGCATACCCAGACTGAGAAACAGTGGTTTACTGTTTTGTAACACAGTTCTCAAATACTCCAGAAGCAAGCAATATAATCTTAGCCTTTGATCTAAATTTTAGCATGGAGATGGCCACTGATGGCAAAATATGGGTCATGGATTATAGCCTGATGGAATAGCTGAGGTTTGGGATACATGTTGGCCTCCCATGAACTCAAGGTAAATTTCGGTGTTGGCTTTAATGTGAGCAGCCTGACACTCTTATAACAGCTATACATATTTCTTTTTCACTCCAGTCAGTGTAGAAAAATATACTCTATAAATCCTCAGACTCCTTCCTGTATCATACTGGATCTGGCAGATCACAGGGGGCAGGCTGCATCCATGGCAAGTTAGTGCATATCTCTCTTTAATCTCTCTTGATTATGGCAAATGCAGTCCCCTTCATTAATCTGTCTGAAGAATAGTAGCAATTTAATCTTTTGCTTCAGCCAAAAAGCAATGGTGATATCAATGCAAAGAAAATTAATGTTTCAGAATTCTGAAACTTTTGCTATGCATGGGATGATGTTTTTAACCCCTATGCCCCAATTATATATAATGAATGTAAGGAGAATGTTGGCAATTTTTTCTGACCTCATTCTCACAGTCTTTTTGTCAAATACAGGAGTAGAAACACTGTTAACATAGTTCTGTGTAAGCCAATATATTTTCATATATATATGTATAATTATATACTTTCATAGATATATATATATATATAATCTTTCAAAGGAGCCTATACAGTATGCTTAGCTTATTGACCTACCTCACTGAGAGTGCATATAACTTAGACGGTCAAAAGAGACTAATTTTTCCTTATTTATAAAGGAAAGCTGTGCAAAGCTGTTTCTTATCTATCTTCTTGCATACTTTACATACAAAAATTGCAACATTTTGTAAATAGGTTTTGTGACTATTCTAATTTGAAACCAACATTTATGCCTCTGTGTAAGAGAGACAGCCCTCCAGGGTAAGAGGTGGGGGCAGCTGTTGTAGAAATTAGTTGAAGCACAATATAAACCATCTCATATATATTCCAGTCACAACGTTTTAATTCACCATTTCATAATTATGCACTGCAACAAAGCTAGTTTGGAAATTTTGAGTGAGTTCCTCTGAGTGTCCTAATCTCTAAGTCACATGAATGGAGGAAACACTGAGAAGGCTGACATAAGTCACATCCTATGTTTAGTAAAGGAACTCACAAATAAAAACATCCCTTTCCTTTCAATGGATTTCAAGCATGTTTTACCTATATAAACAGTTAAAACTCTTGAAAATGGTGTCCCAATAATCAGTTCCTCCTCCTTCTCTGAAAGGAGGAGCTACAGAGGTGGTTGCAGCAGTACAGAGAGAAGGGCCGTGGTGGGGAATCTGGTGTCAGTGCCTGGTGCCTGTATCTGCATTGTTGATACAAAGGTGCAGATTTAAGGGTTTAGGGGTTGCAGATGAACAGAGCAGTCACTGGGGCTGTTGCTGCTTCCCTTGGGGTGCACAGGGCCTCCTGGCCGGAAAGCAGACAGAAAATTACAGACTGCTTATCCTCTCCTACAACATCCCCAGCACGGTATCACCCTGCCCCTCCGTCATCCCGTGGCCATGGGATGGTCAGTGGCCAGGAAACAGGGAAGGCCTGCAGAGAAAGCCAAGGCAGAGCTTCCACAAACTTCTCTGGGTGGCCATGGGATGGTCAGTGGCCAGGAAACAGGGAAGGCCTGCAGAGAAAGCTTCCAGAAACTTCCCTGGAAGCATAACCAGGCCCACAGCCATTTACAAAGCCTGGATGCAAAGCTGGTTTTTACCCAGGAATATGGTAACCTCTAGGTGTTGCCTTCAAGAAACACACACACCAAACTTTCAAATATCTATTGAGGAGAAGCCTTGTGTACCTCACCTCTTCCAAAAAAGTATAATAGAACAAAAGTTCCAATATGGAAGTCAAAAGCTACTATTTTCAGTAGTTACCTTTTAGTTTGGGGATTTGCTTTTTTTTCACCCTAAGTTTTTATGCAAAATACTAAATGCTATCAAGAAAGCCATGAAAAAATCATTCTATTTTAGTGGACTGTCTGAAAATGTGACCAAAATGATTAATTTTTTAATCATGCTTAGTTCCTACTCTCTCTCTCTCTCTCTAGGGTATTTCTATACTGCTAATTTAAAAAGGACTTGTCAAGTACACACAAATGTATTATGCCTTTCCATTTTGCTTATAAAAATTCATGATTCTATGATTGAGGAGAGGTTAGAAACAACATTTAAATTAACATAATTTGAAAATTTTAAGAGTGTGAAATCTATATAAAATTATAGCTTTTGAGAATTGTCATAAATATTGCCATGTATTTAATTTTTAGAAAGTAAGTAATATTTAGGTTTCATTAATTATGTTCAGTCTAGTTTTTCAGCACTTTTCCAGTAGAACACAGTGTTACATTATGTAATTGCTAAAATCTGGGTAAATATTTGACAACTATGTTTGAAATTTAATAGCCTAGTTTGTTTACAGATGGCTCTAATATTTTGAACATTAGGCTTAAGAGAAAAAATAAGATCAGAGTGTTCTCCTAATCATTTAATGTACTGAAACATTTACAGCTAAAAACCAATCCGTGAAGTTGCTAGGTTCTGCAAAAGGCAAAAAACTAATTAGCTATCAGTTCTGCAAAAGATGTCACCTGATTTGAGGACACAGAATGATTCATTAGTTGCCTAATTGAATGATTTAAGGTCAAATTTGTGTACATTACTATTTTAGGACTGTAATTTACTATAATTTGGAATGACAGAAGAATTGGATGCATGTCCATTTTACAAAAGCACTACAAGGAAAGGATTAAAACCATGTGCTAATTGCTTAATTTGTTGTATCACTAGCAAGCTAAAAAACTCATTTCTGTTGGTTAACATTTAGGAACTTGTTAAAAATACCATCTTGAAAATTACTTTGTCTCTCCAGAATTTCACATGCAATGTTGCCTTTAATTACATTTATTCCATTTTGCTCTATACAAAGAGCAAATAATTAAAAATTATTAAAAAATATTCATAACACATGTGCATATGTGGACACAACTTTACTGTATAAGTTGTAGGGAGTAAAGCTGAAGTTTTGGCAATGACTGAATCATTTCAGCATATAAATGGTTCAGTTTGAATGTACCTGGTTTCACATTTACAACTTTTCCTTAAGTCAGGCTTACTTGCACCTGGTGTTGATTTTGTTATTTGATAGAAACCAGTAGGTGTACTTACAGTATCTGGGATGGTAAGTACAATATGTGTAAAATTAGGTTAAGAATTAATAATAAAGCCATAGGAGAACAAAGTGAAAACTTCATTAGGATGTTGGCTAATACTGTGTTCTGGTTCTCACCTTTCTTTTACTCGAAGAGAAATAGATTAAAATTGGAAAAGGTATAACAGGGATGATTGAAGACATAGAACATATTTTGCACTGGGAATAAACTAGGAATATTTTTAGCCTGAAAATGATATGATAGAAGTCAGTGAAATCACAAGGGACACAGAGAAAGTGACCAGGAGATGCTGATTCATGGTCCTAACACGAGATCAAGCTGGCATCGCATGAGCTTACAGATGTGGAACAGACAACTGGGAACAAACAACAGGACTGCACAAGGCTTTCATTGCACAATAAGTGTGTGCATTTGAAAATATACTGCCCGTGGACAGGACTGCTGCCAGAAGCACACAATTTCAGAATGTAACAGGGCAAACTGACAGATGAAAAATTGAGGGCTACTAAAAATAATGATAATACATAGGCCTGTAGAAATTAAACCACAAATCAAAAAAAAAAAAAAAAAAAAAAGGAGGAAAGAGTGGAAATATGGTTTACTATTATCTTACTCGAACAGAACTTCTGGTAAGAGCCAGTACTGCTTGTCTATGTTACTAAAATATTGTAACAGTTTGGTTGGTACTTAGAAAGTTACTAAGTATGACATAGAAGTTGTCATAACATGGTCCTTCCAGGAACCAAACAGCAACATATGTTGCACTGTCGCTACTTTTGAATCAGAAATGCCATATTGTAGAAATTGACATAAGATAAGACTTGTTTAAGCAGAGGTAAGAGAAATAACCCTCTCGTCTCCGAGCTGTGGGAGCTGGCTGGCCGAGATGCCGTGTGGGTTTGGGGGGTTTGCAGCGCTGGCAGCCCCAGCTCCCCTCAGGCCCGTGCCGCGGGGAGGCGGCCCGGCCGCGCGGGGCAGCGGCGCGCTGGGCGCCAGCGGCTGTGCCCTGCCGGCTGCTGCCCGTGCCGCGGGGCTCGGGCATCGCTCGCATTTTTTTTTTATGAGGGGTGCGACACAGCTATTTATAACACCATCACTTCCCCTGGTGGAGCAGCCTGTCACTAAATCGGGAGCCGGCGTTACCGTCCTGTAGGAAGTGTATTACAGCGCGGAGAGCCGCCCGTCACGTGCGGCAGGAGGGAGATGCGCGGCACAAGGTGTCAGAGGCCGCGGCTGCCGGTGGGCACGGCCCCGCGGAGCCCAGCCTAGCCGCGCTCCGGCCTGGCCGGGGCGGCTCCCCCTCAGAGCCGGTGCCTCCGCGGGGCTGCGGCATCCCGCGGCGCTGGAGCCGCCGGCAGGGCTGACACGGGGAGGGCGGCTGAGGGCAGGGCCCGGCCCGGCCCGCAGTGACCGCCCCGGCCGGGCTGTGGGGAGCACGGGGCTGCGCCGGTGGGAACGGGCCTGGCCCGCCGGGGGTGGGCAGAAGTGGGTTTGGGTTTGGTGGTGTTTGGGGTTTTTTATTTTTTGGGTTTTTTTATTGTTTTAAGTCTAGCGCTGATATTGACGAAGTGGGTTTGGGTTTGGTGGTGTTTGGGGTTTTTTATTTTTTTGGGTTTTTGTATTGTTTTAAATCTAGCGCTGATATTGACAGGAGTATTGCAGTCACAATAGGGGTTAGTTTTAGAAATGCTGGCTCAGCTGTCAGAAAGGTGAGTGGAAACCACAGCAGACTGCACTCTGTCCTGCAGGACAATGGAAGTCGGATAAAACAGGAGCTGAACTTTTTTGGCCTCTGTATGGGCCTGTCCTGAGTGTTACACTGCTGACTCCAGACTTTTCTTGCGTTCCCTGACAGCTGGCAAAATTGCAGGTCTTGAGTCATGTCTAAAACAGACTGTTGTTCTTCTGTGTGCAGGGGCTGCTGGAGGAGACTGGATGTGACTGGACATTTGTAAAAATGTCTTTGATCAATCTTGATGATGATTTTTTGTTTGAGTTATATACAAAATTATTCTTATGGGAATAAAAAATAAACTGTCTAATAAGGCACACCTTTATTCACAGCCAAGGCTGTCTTCCCTGTTCTTAATGTCATCTGAAAAAAAATATTCTTGGCTAGTTCTTTAGTATTTTATAAAGCATTTATAAAATGTTTGGGAGTCTTTATAAAACATTTATAAAATGTTGAATTTAGTAACAGATCAAAATATAAACATGCTGAATACTATGCAGAGTAATGTCTCAAAACATGTTTATAAGGTTCTTATCTAATCTTTTCCCCTCATATTGAATTCAAATGTGAGCCTCTTTGGCTAATCATGATTCAATTACATCTTTGTCTTTTTGTTTGGTTCATTATCACTTGTGGTTTGCATTGGGTCTTTTATGGCAAAAGAAAAAGACACAATCCTGCCAAATCACAAGTTAATGGCCTCAGGTGATTTATCTGCATTGCAATTTGTCATGCTCCATTTCCAAGAGTAAACCATGCTAACAGTAATGTATAAGAAAACCTCCGCCTCTCTTGAAAATTCCATTTCTTTCAGGGACTGGACATAGGCTTGTAGGTGTGGGGGAAAATACTAGCTACAGCAGGAGATAATTTTTCCAGAAGAATGAATGGTCATGAGAGGCTTTTGGTGCTCCTCTTGTGTCAGGGTGTTTTGCACATAGGCTGTTGTTTTCAAGTGAGAGAGGAAGAAGCTTTTAGGAAGTGATCCTGTAAGTCCAAATGGACAGAAATTCCATTATTAAATAAGTGTCCTGGCAGCCTAGCTGTAAATTTAAGAACTTGGCCATATTTTTCTTGGAGTTCTGCAGAACGTGTGCAATAATATGTGAAAGGTCTGAAATTCAGTGTGCAGTGTAAATGCCTTTCACAGAAGATGAGCACCTCTGGAGTCCAGGTTGTTAGTGCAGACTGATCTGCTACTACTATATTGATGCTTGCAGGTTTTTCACCAGACAAGGACGGCTTTTCTTTTCAGAAATGGAAAATCCTGAAGTGGCTGTGAGCAGCTGCAGTCCGCATGATGATGAAAACCTTTGCAGCTACAAACGACACTCATCAGTATCACAGGAGGGGCTTTTGGAAGACCAGCTTAGAAGGAAGTTAAAATTTTTCTTCATGAACCCATGTGAGAAATTTTGGGCTCGGGGCAGAAAGCCTTGGAAACTTGGGATTCAATTACTGAAAATTGTAATGGTTACAGTCCAGGTGAGTACCTATGGGAGCAGGGACTCAGCTTATGGGAAGTCAAATGAATGCAGGTGACATGCTATTTATAGGGTGGTGCAGAGAAAGGGAAGGATAGATTGCAAAATTATCTTATTTGCATATGTGTAGCTAAGATCTCAGGTGGCCTAATTTTCTCATAAAACTATAGAATGAAAAAAATAGCCTTCCAATGCAGATGAAAGGAACTGTGTTTAAGGGCTCAACTTGACCTTTTACTTTACTTTTTTTTTCTTTGCCATTTTCCCCCACAAAGGATGGCATCCCTACACATCTGTTACCCCAATACCCGCTTCACTGTCGTGTTTGAGGGAAGGAAAAGTAATTTCTGTTTCAATATCACAGTGATAAGAACTGAAATTGGTGACATACAAACTCTTGCATTGAAAAAAAACTCAGAAATTCTTCCTCACTCTTCCTCTCACCCAGCCTTGCACCAAAGATTTCATATAACACATTTATCTACTGCTCAAAACACAATTCTTTGTCTCAAAGTTCTGTGCTTAAGGCAGAAGAAAGTTTTCACAAAACCTTTCTCAGTCCTCAGATGATCCTTCAGAGTTGCCCACATGTGATTTCCCTTTATGGTCATGCCAGTGCTATGGCAATACATGTATAGAAAAGAATGTTTTCTTTCCATTTGCATGAATGATGGCACAAACTGCAGAAAAAGCTCTTCTGCTGTGCATCTGGCAGCATGTTTGTGTCCCTTACTGTTTCATTTTTAAATGTGTCATCATTCTCTGATTGCCATCTCTCCCATTTTGCAACTAAAAGTAAAATTTGATGATGGAAGAATCCAAATGAGAAAGAAACTAATGCTGATTTCGTATTTTCAGATAAAATCTGCCTTGTGGTAATTCAGTCTGTGCAGTATTGGTTTGCTGGTGTATTCCTGTGGGCTGAGCCTCCCTACAGAGCATTTTAGTGTCTCTGTAACTGAGATACCCTTATCAAAACCTGCATAGCCAGTTTGCACCATGGCCATAAATCTGTAGACTAATGATTCAGACTTATCTCTGATGAGTTTCTTCACAATGCACCTGACACCAGATTTGAAACAACAGTCAAGAGAATTGTGAGCTCCCAGAAATAATACATCATGTACTACTGGAAACCTTTTCCAGTCTGGATAGTAGCTAACAGAGTTTTGTGCTCACTTTTCGTGAATGGTTGCAATACATATTTTTTACCAGCTTCATGTTTTATCCTGTTACAAGCACAGCTTTGGTGAGTTATTCTCAAAGCTCTTTGCACTGAAACTTGGTTGAGAGATGTTTGTTTTCCTGAGTTGTCCTCAATTTCCCTTTTGTGCACTGGAGTTAGGACTTCAAAGTGGGGTCTTGTTAAGTCTGGTCCTGCCTTTTTGGCTGAGGAGTAATGATATTCCCCCAGGGCAAGTCAATTGATGCCAGGCCAACTAACAAAGCAGTGTAACAGTATATAGGGAGCTCGAACCTGAGTTGGTATCATTTTCTTTGTAAAAGTTCAAGTCCTTGGCCAAGATGCTGTAAACATGTTAAAGACACATTGTGAAACTCACTGTTTCCCTAAAGTCAAGCTTTCATTTGACCAGCTGAGGAATGGAGCAGCCTGCATGTAATTGCTGTGTCTACCAGTGAGCAAAAGACTGACTGTTCCTAGAACAGGGTTCATATGTTAATCTAGAAGCCAACCTTGTCTTTGAACAGGAAATATAAATGTCTTTTTCAGCTGGTGGTTTTTGGATTGAGCAACCAAATGGTGGTTGCCTTCAAAGAAGAGAACACTGTTGCATTCAAACACCTGTTCTTGAAAGGATACATGGACAGAATGGATGATACCTATGCTGTATACACACAAACAGATGTCTATGACCAGATATTCTTTGCAATAAACCAGGTAGGAATTGTTGTTGCAATATTTTAAATATATATGATCTTTGCCTGGATACCTTTTTTTGAATTGAACTTCTGTGTCAGTTGCTTAAGACTAAAACATCAACTCATTTAGGTTTGCTGTCATTGCTAGAGCACTATAGTGTTATAACATCCTTAAAGCTAATCAGTGTACAGGTTCTACACTAAAAGCACTCCTTGGATTTTAGCCAGAATCCTTTCCAAATAACAAATTAGGCTTTCTAGTAAGGATTGCAAGGAGAAAAACATAATAAGCAAAAAGGTATTTAGATCCAAATCCTGTACTTCATGTTTTTGTCAAATACCTTAAGATATTTGAGGACTCAGCTGTTGTGTGGTTTAGGTTTCACAGTTCTTTAAGTGATGTTTTAAATAAAAGAGATGGTTATAACCAATCCAAACACTTCTGGTTTGCTTTGTTTCATTGTTTTGTTTTGCTTTGTTTTGTTTCTTTTTCTCAGAGACTAGCAGTTTTGTTGCTATTTAAGTTGGTTTGTTTGTTTTGAACTTCAGTACCTCCAGCTGCCCAACATCTCTGTTGGCAATCATGCTTATGAGAAGAGGGGAGCAGAAGTGACACCTCTGGCTGTTTGTCAGCAGTTCTACAAGCGAGGAATCATCTGTCCTGGAAACGACACCTTTGATATAGACCCAGAGATTGTGACTGGTGATGAACCTAATCTATTTTATCTGTTCTTTGGGAGGATGGGACCTACACTTTTGATAAATTCTTTTAAAAACTTTACAGTATGGTATAGTCTTATCACATAATCTGTATTGAACTTACTAGTAGCCAAAACTGGTAAGAAAAGTTCTGTGTAACTAACCCCTAGCCCTCACCTCCAATGTCTAAATGCCACAAAGAAGTGATTGGCCTTTAGCACTGGTGACCATCTAATACAAGTGTTTGGGGCTAATTTTCAGGAGCGATCCCTGTGAACTCATGATGAGTGACTTGGCTGGTGTTCCAGGAAGCCAGTGTCAGTTGGCTTCTCAGATGACTCCTCACTCAAGTGTGCTATCTTGTCTGGTGTAGCCAACAGCCCATAACAGCCTCGGGAGTGGGACAGGCAGATTACGGTTAAAGAACCTGATAATCCATGAGATATTGTTGTGAGTCCTTATCCATTCCAGACTGCTTGTACATTGAGCCAACGACTTCACTAGACAACAACACAACAATGGGAAAGCACAATTTGAATTTCACTCTGGATTTCCCCAGGTGAGGGCGAATGACACCTCCTGTGTTGGGGTTTTGGTTCATTGTCCCTGTGCAGGGCTAACCTGGAGCTCTGTTGCAGGCTGGTGGCAGTGCAGCTCACCTTCAATCTGAAGGCAATCAACCTCCAGACCGTCCGTCACCACGAGCTCCCCGACTGTTACGATTTCACTCTGCGGGTACGTGGAAGCCTGCCACGTGTCTTTCTGTTCAAAACCAGAAAGTGACTTGCTGGTTTACTGCACACAGTCAGCACAGGTGTTGAGTACCACTGGGTCAGTGGTGCCTGGATTACTCTGTTATGGCTTAGTGTACCTGTAAATAACCAGCAGTTGTCACTGTTAAGCTTAGAGTGCTCCTGATGTGGTCCTGAAGTACTTGCTTGGCTCACAGCCACTTGTGCTCTAATCCATCTGAAGTACAATGGAAGTGTAAATCTCTTCTCTTTAGAGATGCTTCTGGGAAAGGTTGTTTTCAGATCATGGAGCAATGAGAACATAGTTTCAAAAAATTTCACCTAGTGACTAGTTGTTCAAAAAATTTGTGTCAAATACATGGTTCAGCAGATTTTTCTTTCCTTTTCACAGCATTTATTTGAAGATACTTGAATTAGTTTAAGCTTAGAAAAGTTTTGTAACTTCTCCCCTAGTACAATTATTCTGAATCATTATGCAGGCTTAGCAATACAGTGGGCTACATATGTAATTGCTTAACTTTATAAAGACATGCATCTTTTTTTAATTTGTTGTTTTTTAATACAGATCGTGTTCGATAATAAAGCACACAGTGGAAGAATTAAAATAAGTCTAGACAATGACATAGCAATCAGGGAATGTAAAGATTGGCATGTTTCTGGATCAAGTAAGTGACATAAATGTGTTAAATTTTCATGCTGAAATTTTGTCCACTAGCACAATTTGTTAACCTTTTTCTTTATGAAAAGGTGAGGCACCATTGACATACAATCTCTAGTATGTGCACTCTAAATCTGATTTTCTAAGAATTTGTTGTTCTTCAACCCCTGATCTGAAAACCTGGGAATCCATTCACACCAATACTTTCTGTAGCAGTTCTCAAGGCTTGCATCACTGGTAACATCAAACCAAACTTTTTCAGAGCCTCACTATGCACCCTTCTCTCTTTTGCTACTGAACATGCTGCTGATTTCTTAAGGCTGAGTTGTGAAATGTTCTAGCACCAGGCAACAGGACACATGATAGTGGTGGAAAGTTGAAGCTGATTTACTCCTATTTCAGCACCTAGCACCAGGAAAGATAAGGAAGCATTGTTGGTAAAGCTTGCTGGAGTGGAATGGCTAGAAATACTTCTTATTGTTGCTTAAATGCCTTTTACTGTGTATTTGGCTATAACAGGATAGTTAAATTTCTTATATAGTCACTCACAAGAATGAGCCACCTCTATTTGGCCTGGTCAAAACATAATCTTTTTTCATTAGCAAAAATAATCTCTTTGGTAGTCAGAAGCTTTCCAGGACTTTTAGATTCCACTATGCAATAGGATGAACCAGGTCTTTCTTTCTACTTTGCCACTTTCTCTGTGGCTATGCCTGTGTTAGGGAATGAAGGGCTGGTGGTGGAAGAGGCTAAGTGGTGTTTTTGTGAAGATCCAGGCTGCAGTGGATTACTGGGGGCCGAAGGAGGCGCGTCCCGGAGCTCAGCCGCGGTGCCCTGGTTCGCGGCCGCCGTGCCAGCAGTGCCCCGCGGTCCGTCTTGGGTGCCCGAGGGTCCCTCAAGCACAAAGGCAGCTCCTGGAGCCCCTCTGAAACCCAGGGAGGGGTGGGCAGGGAGCAGCTGCAGCTGCACAGTAACAACCTACTGCTGTTCTGCACTGCATGGCAAAACCAACTTAAATGGCAGCAGTGTAACAAGGAAGTACTGGGTGGGCTTTTTCTGAGTAGTGCAGTTCGTGAAGTCAGCTGGAATCTCAGCAGCTCATTTTGTAGAATTGGTGTGTGTCCTTGCAAATTTAGCATTTACTTGTTTGATTTTTTTTTTTCTCAAACCACCATCCTTTCAGCATTAAAAATCAGATCTTTCTACTGTCTCACCTATTTTCAGCTGTATGGTAGGTATAAAAACAAACAACAAAAATATTTGGTGCAATGTTTAACGTAAGATGACCAAGAATGTGAATTTTAGTAACATAAGAGATGGAGAACTCATGTCTAATTCCATGCTGATCTTGACTAGCTGAGCAATAGTACGAGTTATTTGCACTGCCCTAGGACAGAAAAACTGATTATCAAATACTGATCTGAGAGAGAAGATACATATGATAATGTTCCTAGGATTTAAAAAAAAATATTTCTGAAAAGCTCTATGACTCCAAAGGCCATTCCAGTCCCTGTAAAATGATTAACTCTCACCTATAATCCTGCAGGGCTGTAAGAAGCACTCACGCTTTGGTTTATCTGTGATATGGTATCAACCCTCCTAAATTTATCAAAGTGGTATCTGTAGTGCAGATGCACTTGTGTCTCTCACAAAATGTGTCAGATAAACTTTTGTGGGAAGAAATGCTAAGATTTTTCTTAATTCAGTTGTATAAATATAGTTAACATCAGAATTTGATTTTTACTTCAGTGATGGTCAAGAAGAATAAATGCACTATAAACATGTACATTTTTGTTCTTGCAGTACAGAAGAACACTCATTACATGATGATCTTCGATGCTTTTGTCATATTGACTTGTCTGGCTTCATTGATCCTCTGCACACGATCAGTGATTAAAGGAATTTGGCTCCAAAGGGTGGGTGTAGCTCCTTCTTTGGAAAGCCTTGTCTTGTGTGAGACTGATTAACTGTTTTCTTTCCTCCTTTCCCCTAGGAATTTGTAAGCTTTTTCCTATATTATTATAAGAAAGAAGTATCTTTCAGTGATCAAATGGAATTTGTCAATGGATGGTACATCCTGATTATAGTTAGTGATGTCCTAACTATTGTTGGATCAACTCTAAAGATGGAGATACAAGCTAAGGTAGGCTTTTCACACTGTCAGATGGAAGCAAAACTGTTTCTGTCTAACCCAGGTTTAAATCTCTCAGAGGACTTTAGGCTGGCTGTACTTGCTTCTGAGTGGCATGACATTTTAAAACTCTATCTTCTCCTCCAGAATTGCAACTCATGCATGTTGTTTCTAATAGCAAGATTTAAAAACTCCAAATATCACTCTATATCATAGTGCTGATTATCTTTGCACCCTGTGAGTCTGAGGAATAAAATGCACTTTATCTCTGAAAGTTTGACTATTGACTTCCTCCCTTCTTTACTTATATTTACTCATTTGATTAATTTCTTCAAATCTAGAATTTAACTTTTGGAACTCTGTTTACAAGTGTTTAACAGAGTCTCTCCACTTAAATGTCACTTTGCTGCTTTCCCAGCTTCTGTTTTCCAGCATGCACCTAACAGTCAGCCACAGCAGGGTCTGGGCTTTCACTTCCTAAAACAAACTTGATATGGACAAAACTCAAAATATGTAAAACATTATGTTTGACAGAATTAGGGGAGAAAAAATTATTAGAATATGTTATCCTGAAGCACTCTGATATTCAGATAATATTATTCTTCACAAAATCTGTAGCAGACTTTGAAGTGTGACATTGCAACATAGTGAACTTTGGACACTAGTGCTGAGAGGATGGGTCTGAAATCCATCTGCTGACAGCTTGACTATCACAAACACCCTGTGCAAATTGCCCTGTCTCACCACAGGACCTATAAACTCACTGAGAGTAGAAAGAAGCTGTGAGGAAGCTGGCTAAGACAAGAGATAGCTCCATCCTGCTTTGGGAAAAGCAAAGAAGAGAACAAGATTGGAATAAGACCTTGCATTTGGGATTCCTGTATCTTATATTATGCATACCTCTATTTATATATTTTGCTAAATTTTACTAAATTTATTTTACTAAAACTCCTCTCTACAGGTACATTTTGGTCCATTTTGCGAGCTTTGTGTACTTGCAAAACAAGATCCTGTTCCATGTTACTGTATGAAAGTGGTTGAATAACAAGTTCACATTAAAGTATCCTAAAATTGTTTCTTGTCAAGCTCTAAATGAATTATGCTGATAGGAAGGATTAGCCAATATATATTGCCAATATCTATTATTTATGTTTTATTCTTAGGAGAATAGAAACAGAAATGAATGAAAACTTCTTTTCAAATAAGCTGTCACGATCCATGCCAGAGTAGAGCTGCAGTTCAGGAACAGAGTACATGCTAATTTGGATGAAAACAGGCCAGTATCTATAGGTGGAAAAACCAGCAAAGTGCCAATAGATATAAGTTCCACATAGAATTCATTAGAAGCTAATTAGTCTTCTCCTTGATAGCTTTATATAGTTCATAGTTCCCAACTACATAACAAGATCCTCCTGAGTATTTATCTGAGCAATGCTGACAAGTCATGCTAATTTTTACAAAGAGTTTTTCCTAACTAGTGGAAGAACTTATTTGTTCTGTGTCATGTTTACACTGTCATTGGGATGCAGTGCAGAGATTCCTAAGATGCTCTGAGGAATCTGTCAGTTCAGTTTCCAGAAGGAGTTGCTGCAAGTCGAGAAGCAGCATAAAAATGTTTGCAGTGCCACTGCAGATCTTGGTGATTTGGGTACCGAGGAGGTGTCTCTGCTTCTGCCATGCACCTGCACTCTTGGACTTGCAAATAAAGCTCATCTTGTTAGAATCTGATTTACAAACAGCCATGTGTAAAGGCATGAGCAACTCATAAAATCAGTTGCACTTCAAAGTGCCCCTGCTCTTTCAAGGGACCTCTCTCTAATAATGTATATTGCCTCAAACTAATTTCTGATTGGGAAAGTTTGCTGAAGGAAAAGTGTTTCTAAACAAATCTTTGTAATTATGAGAGGCATAATTTAGAATCTGTCAGTTGTTACAATATTTAATTTTTTCCTTTATTATTTTTTTGCTTCTTCTCTTGTTTGTTTTTTTTTTTTTTCAGAGTCTGACAAGTTATGATGTCTGCAGCATACTCTTAGGAATATCTACTATGCTTGTGTGGCTTGGAGTCATTCGCTACCTAGGTTTCTTTCAGAAGTATAATGTAAGGATCTCCTGGGATCTTCATATTGTTGGTATTTATTCTGTTTGTTGCTATAAGAGGACTGGAAGAAGTTTCTGGTTAAATTCTAACTGTTTGCATTGCCTTGTGCAGCTTCTCATCCTAACACTGCGAGCAGCATTACCCAATGTAATGAGGTTCTGCTGTTGTGCTGCTATGATCTACCTGGGCTATTGTTTCTGTGGATGGATTGTACTGGGGCCATACCACGTGAAGGTAATGTTCTGACCATGAAAAAAGATAACTTGAATAATAGAATGAGAGATTACTACTGCTGTTTTCTAGTTCTCCATGTCAAGGCTTCCCTTAATGTAAAAATAGAAAAATAGTGCATCTTCAACATGATGCTGCTCTGTTTGAGGAGTCTGACTTCCATGACTCAATCAGACTTTCCTCAAGTTATGAAAGCTCCAAGTCAGAAGTGGAAGCTCCTGTGACTCCCAATCACATGCTGATATTTTAAGAAATAATTTCCATTTTGCAGAACACTGGTATCAGACTAAAACTTCAGAGACATTGTGCTTATCCCTCTTAAAAGAGAAATTTGCTTATCTGAATTGAATGTGCATGCATATAGGAGGTGACAAACTGTTCCTCAGATGTTTTACTGTTTGCACCTTGTCATCCCCGGGGTGTAGGAAGAGATCTGAGGCAGCCAGTCATCTCAGTGTTTGTTCTTCATGTTATGTACAGTCTTTGTGTCCAAATAAAGCAGTGACATGTCCTTGTCATCTTCCCTCCTCTCTAGTTTCGCACTCTGAACATGGTTTCTGAGTGCCTTTTTTCATTGATCAATGGAGATGACATGTTTGCCACCTTTGCACAAATGCAGCAGAAAAGTTACTTGGTTTGGTTATTCAGTAGGATCTACCTCTACTCCTTCATCAGTCTGTTCATCTATATGGTGCTGAGTCTCTTCATTGCACTCATTACAGATACATATGAAACAGTCAAGGTAAGCACAGACTATTCAATTGGAATAACAGGGCAAGATTGGTGCTATCAAAACTGTCATCTCCCTCAATATTTTAACTTGCAGTGCATGCCAATCTAAATAATAAATACAATGATTACTTTTGAGGGTGCAAATTGATGACAGGAGGGTTTTTAATCCCTCTCTACTTTGTTTTTCTTAAAAAAACTGTCTGTTTTTCTGCTCCAATGGAAGCTAAATATCTACTAAAAAGCAGTATTTTCACATTAGGTCCTATGAATCTTCTATTTTTGAGCAGTGTCTCAAAAGTGGTCTGGGGAGAATTTGGGTTATTGTAGGTTTTAGCCTTGTTAAAGGTTTAATTAAGTATCAATTTTTAGCACTACCAGCAAGATGGCTTTCCAGAGACAGAACTTAAGAAATTTATATCACAGTGCAAAGACTCACCAACCTCTGGGAGGTACAGGTTAGAGGAGGAAAGTTCTTCATCTCT
This sequence comes from Passer montanus, assembly GCF_014805655.1. Classification (NCBI taxonomy): domain Eukaryota; kingdom Metazoa; phylum Chordata; class Aves; order Passeriformes; family Passeridae; genus Passer; species Passer montanus. The sequence continues at coordinate 1,317,948 of NW_024371038.1, read as the reverse complement.
CTTCTGTTGTTGTAATGGTATGTATCTATATTAAAATTATCTATTAAGGTATATATGAAAGTAACATGCTAAGAAATGTCCCTGGTACAATGTTTATGAAAAATACTAAAATTCTGGGGGAGGTTGTGTGCGGAAACCCACACAAAAATCCCAAGATATGAACAGAGCACTTCAGCAAAATGTCTACAGCCAACAATTTTCTTAGAATATGTGAGGGGACTTCCAAATTAAGACTCACTTAAAGTGAAAAATTACACAGAAAGTAAGATAATATATACAGTAACATTGGAACCCCATATGTGTAATATGCAAGCATTAAGATTTCCTGTACTCACTGCAACAGGCAGGACTTAGAGAACTCCTTCAGTGTTCTCTTATGCACTTTTTAATCACACCTTGTGCAGTTAACAGGCCTGAAACTTGGGGAGAAAATCAGCTTGTCAAGGTTTTAAGACAGCATGCAGTTTAAGATACTACCACAGCACTTGGAAAGCATTGCCTAACTTCCATTATGAAGGGAAAACACTTCAGTTATTTGAAGCTGTGTTTCTTCAGGAATACTGATTTCAGGATACATGGTTTATATTTAACCTGGCTGGCAGCAAGTCTGAGTCTTCCTTGCTGAAGAGCCTTTCGGTGGGGGAGCTGAAAAATATTTGCCTCTTGATTAAAAAGATCAAAGGTGCAACTCCTTGGTATTGGGCTGTCCTGGCAGGCTGTGTTGTTATATGCCTGATAGAATGTATTTATGAGAGAGAGGAGATGGGGATGTATTTTGGAGTAAGGAGATGACAGAGCCTGCTGTGAACCAGCCTCTGTTCTGACCGAGTGTTTTACTGGAGATAAAAGTGTGGGATGAAGCAGAGCAGGGCATCTTGCTCCTGGGTAAAGGACATGGACACATTGACATTTCCTTTTCTGCATACACCTCTCAGTTTAACCAGACAAGAAAGCCAGCATAGGATGGGTCAGGGTGGGGGTGTAATAATTTTCCTACTGACTGTGCAGTGGGGATCAGGCATCTAGGAGAGCAGTCTTGTATTCAGAATGTTTTCTGGTGGTTCATAGCAGTTTCTTGTCAATGGATATTAAATTATTAATAGTTCAGTTGCATTTTTAAGGCTCCTTGTGCAGTGAAACTATTATTTTGATGCAGGTACCTGACAACTTCCCACTCCTCTCTTGCACAGGTTGTAGTGGACATATTTAATGGATTCTGGGAGTGTATCATGGAGGCTTTGAAGCAGCACACATTGCAAGAACTTGACAGTGGAGCTGGTGGAAAACCCTATTTCTGAAGACTTAATTTGCTTTTCTCAAAAAACAGTGTAAGCCTATGGCAGAAGTTTATGCTAAACTTATAGACTTTTGTTTGGACATTCACTGCTAGTTCAGGGGCTTTGGGGATGGTTTTTAGTAGTTTTATTCTATTTGATTCCTTAGTTAAATTGTGCTAGAATGCAAAGGGCATAAAAACCTGTCTGTGTTCAGAGACTTGGCTAGATTATAAGAGTAGAAGATAAATGTAGTAACTTTCAACTATAAGTAGAACTAGTGCTGGACAACTTCAGCTTTGAACACCAAACACTAGCCCTCAGTACTGCAGGCATTATCTGTCTGTGGCTGACCTGCTACTGAAGGAATGAAAACTCACTAGATCCCTCAGCATTTTTTGTTTATTTGCACTCACAGTAAAAATAAATACTATGAAATTTGGTATAATTTATTTCTGGAGTCATTACCTGAGTTGATACACAAACCACTCAAATATAGCTGAAAGCATAAAATAAATATTTCTTTAAACACAAGTACCACTGGATGTAAGTGGCAATCTATTCTCAGAGAGGCTGGGATATGCCAGGCTGAACTGAAGTTTCAGGGATGAGTTGAATGGAGAAATGTTCTCATGTATCAAGCACTGGGCAGAGTCAGTTACAGTCTTCAGCTTAACAGTGTTTGGATCTTATGTTTTTAAGGGAAAAATCAGACAAAAAACCTATTTTTTAAAATTTGAAATCTTCCTCTGGCATACAGGTCTGTAAACCTGAAGTCTAAACTGAGTTAAGGACACAGGAGATATGTCTCTGTGACTCTAATCTCTCCACGCTTTAGAAACTGGATGTTTCCTAGCAACCTAATAACCTGCTACTGTCAGTGGCTGGATGAAACATTAGCTCTTATAAAAGTTCAGTTTTGACAACTTAGTTTATATTCTTTGTTGATTGTGATACTATTTAATGGATGCCTTATTTTCTATAGTCTATTCACTCTGGGAGCAGAATAGAAAACTAAAGGGAAGCATATTTTAGAGAACTTGCATTTGTGAGCAACATTGCTGTAGCTGTGTGTGACAATGTATAATGCTGTAGAGGACACTGTTCTGTCTGGATGCTTACACATTGTAAATGTGCCACAATAAACAGCTGCAGTAAATATGGGTGTGTCAGTATTCATCTTTAGAGTTACTATGTTGCCAGGTTACTACAGGAGCTTTGTTTTTTAATAATGCTATGCAATTTCTGGCATGAAATGGAGTGTGTGAACTTGGATTCCCTGTAGCCATGCTAGTTCCCATGGACCCTGGTGAGGACCTGTTTCCAGCTGATGTTTAACAGTGTTTCAGAATTTGCCATAGAAACAAATATTCAAGTATTTAACCTTACACTAAAAACACTTCTCAAATTCAGCAAAGGCAAACCAAGTACAAGGCATAGGCAGAACAGATTATGCACAGCATCTGAAAGTTTTGTATACTGAGGTCCTTCTCTTTCAACACTCATCTAAGACTGAAGACTTTTGAAACTTTTGAAGAAGATGCAAGGCAGTCTTGCCTCAAAAAATATTAAGTGACCATGTTTTCTCTTGACAAAATTAACTCCTTATGGATCTTTGACAACACACAAAATATAATGTGCACATCACATTGTGTACAATAATTTATGTAAGGAACTCTGGCAAGGGTGGCACGCACTTTTAAGATCAATGAAATGCAGAAGGCAGACTTAGATGGCTTTTTCATACAGAGCTAAGAGAAAGCTAAGATTAATAATTCACTTAAAATACAGGTACATTTTGTAAAGAGCCATGGAATGCTCTTTTTGCCAATACAGTTATAAGGCAAGAAATGGTCTAATTTCATTTAGAAACGGGGTAGAACATGTGCTTTGTCACTGTCAACTTATTAAATTGGCAGCAAGTTTCCACAAAATTTGACAGAGTTCTAAAGTGTCAAATTCTTACAGAGTTTTAAAATAGCAGAGAGAAAGCATGTTAATAGAAGCCTGCAGTATGAGCATAAGGCATGGTAATCTACAACAGGTGACCACAAAGTAGGAAAATACATTGTATATAGAGTCTTTCTATTCCTAATACACGTGGCAACATCTTCCAGTGAAGATTGGTTTCTATTGCTTGATCTTCATCTGCCTGTTTTGCCCGCCTGAGAAGAAGCCAACCAGTCAATGCTGTGTTTTCTAGCCTGCTGGCTGCTTTTGAGATGAAGTACAGCTCTGCCAGATCTGTTGTGTGTGTGGTGAGGCTTTTTAATCTTATCAACATACAATGTGCTGGTTATGGCCTTGCAGAGCCAGGATGTGTGACAATGATCCTATTCTAAAAAACCCTTGTGACCTCCCAAGAATCTCAGCATTAGCAATGCTGGTAGCACATGTAAAGCTGCATCCTAGAGACATTGGTATCTTTATGCTGATACAATCAAGCAGGCACAGATAGAACTGTAAAATGCAGCTGGGGAGAACAAGGAAGCAGATAAAGCATCTGATAAACTCATGCTTAAATATGCCCTCTTAAGGGAAACAGGGCTTTCAGCCCTGACCAAGAAACTGTGGAGGGGTAAGAGATTTTCTTTGTTCTGATTCTCACTGGGCTCTGGAAAGTCACCTGAAAATACCAATAGTCAGCACTTCCTCATGAAAATAAGTTGCAGAGTGCTGTATTGGGCAGCCGCTGTTTTCCTACCAAGGCTCATTTCAATGCCAATGTTTTGCATATACAGTTAGGGAGAATTTCTTGTTTTCAGCACAGACCAGATCTTTTAACATAATGAAGTTACACTGAGAGGAAGAGGTGGCAGGCTTACTTGTTTCTAAGTACCAGTTTCCATGTTGGATTGAAGCACATTCTCAAGAGAAGATAAACAGTGCATATACAAAAGAGTAAGAAATGAAATTTGGATGTGCTCATACCTATCCAGTATTAAAATATATAAGGGCATAATTTATCTGGCAGATGGGGGGACAGGAACAGAAACAAGAAGTAGGACAACACACAGACACTGCTGTAAGAAACAAAACCTGTGGCTGCACCTGTGAGGAGAATCTTCCTGCCTCAAACAGTAGCTAATGCCAGAGGAAGCTTTAAGAAAACTTTCATGCATGAGCTGACACAATGCTCTTGCAGCTAATGTTGAGAAACTGCATATGGATGTTTGGGCTTTGTTCCTTCTTTTCCCTTACAATGTGATCACAACCAAACACAGCATCATCTGAGAGCATTATGTAAGAATGCTGTGCTGCCCATGTCCACTGTGTGGGCAGGTAGAGAGCTCAGTTGCTGCAATGATGCCTCTTATGAGTCTACATTCTAGACTCATAAGTTAAGTTTGGAGTAACTGCATTAAACCATATTCTTGAAGGAACTAAATACCTCTTGACCTGCAAGACAACCAACTCTGTAGTAGTTAATCTCACCTGCAGTCTTGCCTGCGTGCTATCACCGTGTCTACAACTGCTAGTTGGCAGTAAGATAACTCCTGTTATGGCAGAATCAGAGATTATGCTGAGTTGGAGGGGACCCACCAGGCTGATCCAGTCCAACTCCCAGCCCTGCACAGGACATCCCCAAGTGTCACACCAGCCAGCCCCGCACGGGACATGGCCGAGAGTCGCGCCTGTGCCCGAGAGCAGCGAGGCTCGGGGCAGGGGCGGCGGGGCACGTGGGGCGGGCGCCCTCCTCCGCCGGGCCATAAAGGCTGCGGGGCCGGGGCTGCTCCGCCGAGTCCTGCCCCGCCCGGGCAGCGGCCGAGCCCCGCGGCCCATGGAGATCCCCCTCAAGTCCCTCCCCGGCGGGCGGGCCGCCGCCAGCGGGTGAGGGAAGCGGGCCGGGCTGAGCCGGGCGGGACGGCGCTGGGCACAGGTGGGCAGCGGGCCGGCACACGCGTGTCCCTCCCGGGCTCTCGTGGCACACGCGTGTCCCTCCGGGGCTCTCGTGGCACACGCGTGTCCCTCCCGGGCTCTCGTGGCACACGCGTGTCCCTCCCGGGCTCTCGTGGCACACGCGTGTCCCTCCCGGGCTCTCGTGGCACACGCGTGTCCCTCGGGCTGCCGCACAGGTGGGTCCCGCGCTCCGCCCGCAGCGCAGCGCTCCGTGCGGGCCCGGCCGCGGCCGCTCCTCCCGCGGCAGCCGGGCGGGGTGACGCTGGGAGCCCTGCACGGGAGGGCTTTGCCCGACGTTTCTGAGAAGAGCGAAGCGGTGCCGTCCTCTGGCAGCGTGCTGAGCTTAGTACAGATCGGGAAGGTGAAGCTGGGCTTCCCCAGACTGACTCGTAGAACTCAGCTCAAGGATGGCTTTTTTCCTATTTTTTTCCCTCCTTCTTGCTTCCTTAGGACCCCAGGGTTCTCGTTAATACCTCTCCAAGATACAGAGCTCAAGCAGATAAATGTTGCTGATACGGAGCTCTGATGGGCGCTGTTAGTGTCGCTACCCCAGTGAGTTACTCATTAAAGAAGGTGACTGTGCTCACTAGCTAAGCGCACTTTAGCCACTTGGTTCAATGGTGCTTTTTCTGCTGGGTGAAGAGCTAACTACTACAAGTCTTTTCATGAGTAGGTAGCTGTAAATTGTTGAAACCTCTTTCTTGAGTGGAATGTTGAGCTCCAAAATGCCTCGCTACAGAACAGCTGAACAACAGACTGTGCTGCCAGGTACAGCAGTGAAGTGTGGGTGACAGCAGTGCAGCTGCTGGAGCTGAGTTAGTACCCGTTGTAATATATGACACATGACAGCTGGATGTGCACCTCAGCATGCGTTGTGCAGTTAGTCTTCATTCACCGAAAATTGGATTGTGTCAGTGCTTCACAAAACGCTGTGGAAACCGATTAAGTGGTGTTAATTACACCACCGTGTCAGACCTTAATTGCTTCATTGCTCTGTCCTGCGCTGGGTACTTTGCTTCAATTAGGTTTAGATTATTAGGCTAATGACAGTGTGGTAGAATTAGATGGTTTGTTTTAAATATGGTAAATCACTGGTAGTCTCTTGTGGCTTCTAAACTTCTTCAGTGCTTTGGTTGGAGGTTCTAGTTCTGCTGATTTCATGTGGTCTATTTGGATGTAATTTTTAATCTATCCTAGAAAGGAATGAATTCAAAACCAGTTGATCTATTTCACCTGTTGTCCTGTTACCTGTTTCACCTGTTTAAAAATGAATTATTTCTTAAATACTACACCAGAGAATGTCTGTTTTTTAATTGGAAGACAAAGTCCAACAGTGATACAGGCTTGAATCTTTGATCTCTCTTAAGCAAAAAAACAAAAAGTGCTGCTTTTTGCTGAACAAGTTTTCTGCTCATAATTTCTACAGTTAATTAATAAAGGGAGGTTAAGACATCAATGAAAATAATCCCTAGCCACAAATGAGGGTTGTGCAAAGATGAAAGTGCTGTTATTAGTCAACATCAAGTTTTTGGAATATCTGCAAGGTCTTGACACACATCTTTGGAATAAACCATTATGGTTTTTATGCTATGTATTTGAATATTTTAAAAACCCACTTATTAGAAAGTTTGCTATTTGATTTGTGAGGTTTTGGCTTGTGTTTGTTTGGTTTTTTTTAAATTTTTATTTTATTTTTAAAGATTTGTCACTTCTGATATGCTTTTACTGGAAGCTTAGGGAAGGCTTTTGCTGAAGTCTTGGAGTGGTTCTTGTGTCATGCCTTCATGCTTTAAAATGTGACCAGATTTGGCTTAACCCTGTTTCCTCTTTCTTCCCCACCTCCTGCTGTCCCTTTCACTGTGGGTTAGCTCTGCTCTCTGTGTACCCACGCTCTGCCTGCTGGAGAGAGGCTGAGAGGAGCAGTGGTGTCTCTGGTGTCAGTGCAGGACTGGAGCATGTGTGTCCCTGTGTCCTTAACCAGTGCTCACAGCTGTAACTATCACATGCTCTTCTGCCAGGTGTGTTTGCATCTTTCAGAGTTCTTGCATCTTAGATGTTACTAAAGCTGGTCCAGTATGTTTTTATTATATGTTTAAATAGGGATGCTGCCCGCAGTTTCTTTTTCTTGGAAACTTCCCATGTTTTTCTGCTTCAAAAACCAAAATCATCCTGCCTCTCATCATCTTCATGAAAGATTGATTTAAGGCTGGGTAGGAAAGATAACTTTTGAGCTTTTAATATTAAAATAGATTTTTTGTTGTTTTCACTTCCTCTTCTGAGGAAACACCACAGTGTCAGCTTTACTGTGCTTCTTTAACTGAAATGTCTCTTCTTGTGGGACAGCTGGTTCTAACAAATCAAATGTCCTTTGTGATCTACAGTTTGAGCTTAAATATCTGTGCACTTCTGACAGGTGAGGACACAAAAAGTAAAAATGAAAAAGTATTCCAAGCATCTGAAGACTTGGAATTGATGCTTTTGGTTTTGAGCCTCAGACAAAATGTTATCCTTTATAAAATTCAGAACACTGGGAACAACATTCTGAATGGTCAATGGGACTGATAATCAGCTGGTGTCAGATATGATACTCTTAACCTGTAAAGAGAGGAAAAGAATTACAAGTTGTGTTCTGATCTGCGTGTGAAGTAGGAAAGTTCTGAAAATTTATGACACTGGAAAACAGGGTTAAAATTATTAGGAGATGGGTAAAGTTCTTTCCATGTCCCATTCAGTTGAAAAGGAGAAACTTAAGCTGATTTAAAACACAACAGTCCAATGTACTTAGTCCTCTGATTTTTAAATGCCCAGGTATTTAAATAAGTAAATGCCTATGAATTTAGCCCTTGAAGCTGCATGTTCATAAGAGAAGTGTGTGTAAAGCCTGCTCTGGTTTAATCTTTAAGACACCTTTTTCTTCTGCTAGAATTAACAAATATGTTAACAGTGGTCCCTCTTTGTTTCAAGTTGATTTTTAAGAGAGTAATAGCAAGTCTACATTTCTTTCTATTACAGACCCTCTTATTTAATGCCTATTAATTATTTGTCTAAATGGTGTGTTTTAATGATCAGATGTGTTTGAAGGAATTTTAGTGATGTGATCACAGGAAAATATTTTTGCATTTCCATAAGATAACCCAAAAACTATTTTGGACCTTTTATGTCATGTGGTGATCTGAGGTGATACTGCAATGAGGAAATTGTCTGCCAAAATGTTCTGTTGGTTTCTAATTAATATGTTTTTTGTGGCAGAAATATGATGACTCAGTCAGATTTGGATCTAAAAGAGACTGCTTTGAAAGAGGATTTGAAGTTTTACTTCATGAACCCATGTGAAAAATACAGAGCAAGACGTCAGATACCATGGAAATTGGCTTTGCAGATTTTGAAGATACTTATGGTTACGACACAGGTAATCCTCTGGTTTTACTCTTAGAGTAGCAATGATGTGCAAGAGAAGCAGCTCTGTGCTTCTGGGCCTTTGCCATCCCTGGGCACTTGTTACTGGCTTGAACCTCCCACTTCAGTCCATAAAGAAAAAAATACTGTGAAAGGTGTTTCAAGGGGGAAGAATAACGTAAATTATGAAAGCCTCCTGGAGATTTTTAGGGCAGTCATTGCTTTAAAGTGTTATGTCAAAATTTTGCCATTTTTGACATACTTTAAAGCAAGTTACTCTTCCCATGAAATTCAGCACTATCTTCAGGCTTGTCACAGTACTGTGGCATTCTTAGATTACAGTTTCACTGGACTATTTCAAAAGTGCTATTTCCTGATGTCTAATCAGAAAATTAAGGTGCACATTCAGTGTGAAGATGCTGTGGTTTCTGATGATGATGGGATGGCTGGGCTGCAGGAACTGGATGTGCCTCTTGCTTCTGTCATCAGACAATGCATTTGAAAGGCATTTGAAAAGTCTGTTTGTATTGTTTGAGATACTACGTGGAGGCAAAGAAGAGGGTGTTTATGAACTGCACTGGTGTCTCAGTGCATTTGGTTGTGGTACAATCCTCTAACAGTGACTGCATGTGGAGGGAAGCAAAATGGGGCACACACATAGGTAGAAGTTACTTTTTCTGAACCTTTGAAATGCAAGACTGACGTCTGACAGTTTGCAAGAGCAGCTGAATATACATGCTGGGTTGTTCCTCTTCCTTCGAAGACTTCACATGTCTCAACTTTACATGTCTCTGAAGAGGTTCAGTACTGCCATCTGTCCTAACCCACTGGCTTCCATTTTTGGGGGTATCACTGAACATGTGATTTTTCTGTCTGCTGCCCCAGTCTCTGTCCTTTGTGAGCAGGGGTGCTCTGCTGCTTGGTTTTCAAAGGCCACAAGATTTTTCTGGACTGCTGCTTGAAAATTTTCTTGTTAGCCCTTGGTTTTGTTCAGATGTCAGGCACATGGCTGGGGCTGGGGGATATCCTCCTGCTACTGTGCCTGTGAAGAAGCTCTTGTGGAAAACCGAGCAGTTTCTAGGCTCTGTTTATGTTTTCATTGGTGGTGGTGGTGGAAATAGGGCCATCCATTTCCAAGTCTTCAGTAGTAACCTTGCTGTTTGCTGTTCCTGCTTGTTATATCCTCCTTAAGCAGCACCTGGGTCAGGCAGGTGAGGCTTTTTATTGCTCTAATCCTGTGCCATGCCCGAGGTAGGAAAGGTGCAGGGATTTGTCCATGGCAAAGCAGAGCATTTCAGGGGCAGCAGGTTGTATTGTTAAGTTAGCCTGTCTGCCATTTGCATCTGCAAATCCCAGTTGGAGTTGTTGGTCCATGATGTGTAAAAGCTGCAAGTGGTGGAGCTGTCTGTTCAGTTGCTGCAGTTAGATTCTGTTTCACCTGCCCTGCATGTGATACCCTTGGCTTTGGTAATCTTATGCCACTGGTTAAAGGGTGCTCTGCTCCTGCCAGAGTTACAGCAGCAGGCACTTGTCTGGTTTGTATTTATTGTAATTTAAAGCTGTTTCCAAAATGCTGCTGCTTGACCACTGTTCAAAATTCAAATAATTTCTTTTTTTTTTTTTCTTGGCAATTTTTTTTTTTTTTTCTTGGCAATTTTTTTTTTTTTTTCTCAGCTTGTTTTTTTTGGTTTGAGTAACCAGCTGGTGGTCTCATTCAAAGAGGAAAACATTGATGCTTTTAAACACCTATTCCTGAAAGGCTATTCTGGAACTGATGAAGATGACTACAGCTGCAGTATATACACACAACAGGATGCTTATGATAGCATTTTTTATGTTATTAATCAGGTAGGTGTGAGTGTGTGTTGATAACTGTGTTAAAGCTGAAGCTACAGCTATAAACTTCTGCTAAGCTTCTGATTTTCTATTTCAATGTTTGGATTTCAGTTTGGTGTTTCACTGAAGCAGTGAAAAGGGGATGTCCTCAAGTTTGTGTTGTAGCTGAGTTTTCATCTCTTGGAGATGAATCCAAACCAGAATTTTACTCAGGTAGTTCTTAATACCAAAATCCAGAAAATTGAAAATTGCTCATCTTGCATGAACTGGAACCTTGGTTTAGGTCTTACTTTGGAGCCCTATGAGCCTGAATATGCTTATGCATGCTTCAAAATATGTGTCCTTAACAGCTCTCCTGAATTGCAGCTTCGTGGTGAGGGCTTGAGGCCTCAAAATGGGGAACATGGTACTTAGGAGTGTAGAGGCATTCACTCTGATTAAGGATGATATTTTAAAGACAGTTCCTTTATAATTGTCAGAGAAAAGTGAGTAAATCTAGGATGAAAATTCTGTAAAAGTTTTTGTATTTAGTATTAATATATTTGGATGTCACAAGATGAAAGACTCTGGGATATGAAATGTGTCTTGTGTTGGGAATGATGATAAACCCAGAAATTACTAACACAGGATGAATAAAAAGTGGCTTTAAACCACCTTTCATTTTCACTGCCCTTGGCACATGAGCTCTGGCACCTGGATTAAAGCAGTGTTGCCACTGCAGCTGTGCCCAGCAGCATCTGAGAGTTTCAGGGCTGTGAAGGACCAAACCTCTCTCAATCATCCCCTTGTGGGGGCTTGCTGCTCTCCTGGCCTCTCCTGTAAGCTGCAGCAGATCCAGCAGCAGATCAAAAGTGCTGGACAAGACCTAAGACTCTCAGTACTGCCATTTGAAATGAATGGTGAAGTAGTTTTCTCTATCTTTCTTTGAACTCTCCATATTGCTACTGTTTCTGCAATAAACCATGCTTTCTTTTTTATTTATTTTTCTTCCTTGCTTGCTTTGTTTCACTTTCCTTCTTTTGTAGGCACTAAGGCTGAGGTGAATTCCAGATACAAGACAGTAGAGAAATAATAGCTTTATATCCTCAAGAATGAGCCAGGCATCAGAAAAAGGTCTCTTCATACAATGTCTGTGTGGAATAAATATAGTCATATCCTTTAAGGAGATTTAAATTGTGACATCTGGGTTCTTTAGTGTCCTGTGCCATTCCTGAGACTTTTATATCACATGTAAGAATTCAAAAAGCATGCTTTCAGGTGAACATTGACTACTGTTGCCTTTTTTTTGGTCTGTCTTTAGAGGGTGCCTTGTGGGAAGAGCCAATCTAGATGACTCCCAAGCTAAAAGCAAAGCTTTTTTTTCTTTTTTTTTAAATTTTATTTTGAGATGGGCAGCTAGAGGACATGGGATTTGGTGTTCTGGTTTGTGTTTTTGAAATGCATGGTTGGGTGGGTGAAGCAGAAGGAAATGACATTACAGAAAACAGTAATTGTGCACAGCAAAGCTGGAGTTGTAAAAACTGAGTTTTAACCTTTGTGTAATATACCACTGGGGATATTCTAACTCTTTGGAAAAAAACCCCAAACAGACCACCAACATAAAAGCCCAAACATACATTTACACTTGGAAGAATACACAGGTTTCCCTTGCCTCTCTACCGGGTTCAAACTGAAGTTTCTATTACAAAATTTCTAATACAAATTTAAAATTTATATTATTATAAAAAAGTGTAATAGCAATTTCAGCTATTTGCTTCACACAAAGCTGTGTGAAGTTGTTACTCATGTGCTCTGCCCTGTGTAAGACCAGGATATTCTGCTGCCTGCTCTGAGGCTGTTTGGGAATTTATAAGCAGGAATGTTGCTTTTGTTGTTTCCTGGTGTTGTTTGGGGTGGTGTGTGGGTAGCCCAGCACCTCGTGCTGTCTGTCAGCAGGGCAGAGCCTGAGAGCACACGTGGCTGGGGCAGCAGCTGCTGCAGGCAGTGATCTGGAGATGCCCTCAGGGGGATGAGGAGCTGTGACTAACTGCTGTTTCCACTCACTTGACCTGCCTTAGTCAGATGTGGCTTCCTTGGCTTGCTCTGAGCTCGGATACTGGCAGGGTGAGAGGCCATGCTTTGCTCCTGGGCTGTCTGAGCTGTGCACTCAAAGTGGCACTGCAAGGCAGAGCTTTGCATACAAGTGTGGCAGCTCCTGTTGCAGTTCCACTCCTGGGCATGCAGTGTGTGGTGGTTAGTGCCTGCTGGGATGTCACTGATGAGATGGGCTGGTGGCCACAATGCCCATAGGAAGGGGGAAATAGGATGACAATGAATGATGCATGATAAAGAAATCCGTGTTAAACGGGAAAAGGGACTAATCTTTGTCAAAGCCACTTGAACAAATTTTTAAGTAATGAGAAATCTTGCCTGATTTCCCATGTTTATTTACTTGAGGCCTTCAAGAAAGTTAAATGCTTTCTTGAGAGCAGACCACTGCTGTACACTGACCTGAGCTCTTTTGCTGGGTCAGGTAATGATAAAAACTAAGGAATTGCTGTGTGTTCCTGCCTTCTTCCCAAAAAGCCATGGTTCTGTCTGGCTTGTCTTGGACAGTGTTAGCTCTTGGGAAACTGAGCTGGCAGGCAGCTGCCTTCATGGTTAGTCATTGATCTCCTCTCCTTCATGGCTGGTCCATTGATCTCCTGTCCTTCATGGTTAGTCATTGATCTCCTGTTCCTCATGGCTGGTCCATTGATCTCCTCTCCTTCATGGTTAGTCATTGATCAGCTGTTGAGGAGCCAAGGGCCACCAGAAAGGCTGTGCCCTGGGGGCTTGCCTCACTTCCACAGGAGTGGAAGGTGTGACTCCAGGGATCACAGGGTGCATCTTGCTTCCAGTAGGCACCAAGGCTGTGTGGAAAGCAAGCCTGGAGAGGACTGGGCTGGAATGTAGTTCTTGGTGTTGCTCAGGGCTGATCCATGTTTGAACAATGCTTGGTTTGGCACAGCTTCATTTGCTTTCACTGTTAGTCCTTGTTTTCAAGAGTATCTTGCAAATGAAGAAGGTAACTTGTGCTATATTTTGGAATAAGTGGAAAAAGAAAATACCTTTCTCACAGGCATGTTTTCAGCTGTGTCTGTGCTTGTGTAAAGCTGGCAGGTTAAGTTACTTTTGGAGCTGCTCAAGCTCTGTTCCCTGGTTGCTGGTGATGCAGTGAATGCATGGCTTCCCTCTTCTGTAGTCACACAGGGAGATGCTTTGGGTTTGTTCTTGGCATGGATTTGCTAGGAACCATGACTTGGACCATGTGTACAACAACTGAGTTTCAGGTGGTGTGAAAACTGTCCCCTTCATGAGGTGAAGCTGTCCCTGGGGGTGTGTGGCTAGCAGCAATACTGCCCTGAGGTCTAATGAGCAGCTCTCTGACAGTGTGTCATCATCTGCAGCCAGCCCAGCAGGCACAGGGCTCCTGGCCGCTGTGTCACCAGGATGCTGATCACTGCTAATTAGCGGCCAGCAGCCCTCCTGTCTGTAAATTGACAGGGAAGCTTTTATGTGAAAGGTTTTTCATTTAAAAGCCTGTATTGATACCTGTAACGTTGAGGTTTCAATTTGCTTTCTAATGCAAAAAAACAATTACTTTCTCTAAGTTCTACTTCCGTTTTTATTTTTAAACTAGTACAGGCACTTAAAGAACATATCCCTGGGGACCCTTGGTTATGAACATGAAGAATCAGGTCTAAAAATCTGTAAACAGCAGTACAAGAGAGGCACGCTTCCTTCCAATGATACACTGAACATAGATGTTTCTACTGAAACAGGTACTGTACTGTTGCACTTAAAATATTGTGCTGTGGAGTACTTGAATCCTAGTTCTAAAGCTTAAAACCAGTAGCTTTTTGTGTGACAATCACAGGAACATTGCCATGCTTTTTGCCTATTTCCCTCTTGGTTTTTAGCACCTGTCTAGGAAAGACAGCTGTGATTATAAGAGGCTCTCTTCAACCACCTACAAATCTGCAGTTGATGCTGAGGTGGTGTTTTGCTGTTCTTTTTCTTAAACACACCTGTTCCCCCTCTGTGCAGGAGGTTCAAACAGGGAATTCTGGGTGCTGGTCAGTCTGCACCTTCCATGGGTGGGTGCCCTTCCTGCCTCTCAGAGCTGAGTCCTGGCTGCTCACAAGTTGGTACACAAACCTCCTTCTGACCCCACTAGCTGGGCTTCTGAATAGCTTTGCTCAAAATTAATGTTTTGCCTGATCAGGACTTGCTATAACACACTGATCATCTTAGTTTAATGCTGCTTTCAATGTGAAGTTTTTATGATAACATATTTTTCTCTTGACTTTCCAGAATGTATCCTTTTAAAGCCAAATGAACTAACTGGTAAGAAGGCTGAACTGAAGCTGAACTCTTCTTTTTTCAATCTTGAATTTTACAGGTAAAGTTATGGGGCTTTTAAAAAATTATTCCAACTTGTTCTCTCATATTAATATGGTGGATTCTGATTTGTGCCGTTTGTGTATATTTCTGTGATATTTAAATATCTTTGTGCAATTTTTCAAATATCCAGGCTGATACAGGTTGAAATCTCCTTCAAGCTGAAAGGCATTGCTCTTCAGACAATCCATGCCCGTGAACTGCCTGACTGCTATGCATTTCAAAACACTGTAAGTGAAAATGGGCTGTGGCACTTCCAACCCTGTATATGTAAGGAGAGCTCAGGCTAAGGTGTAGGTGTCATCCTCACACCTGGCCTGCAGGAGAAGCACAGCTGAGCATGTGCTGGCCCTCACCCCTCCTTCCCAAAGGCTGCTGAAATGCTGCTGCCACCAGACAATGTTGCTTTGTAACATATTCCAGTTGGTAACCTCATAACCTGAGAGAGGGATAAGGAATTGTTCTTCATCTAAAGACTGAGTGTGAAGTCTGGCCTCTTGGAATACTGCTCATTAGGCAATACATGTGATCTACTCAAATTATGCCTGCACTATCATTTATGGGGGCAACTTTCTTAAAGCCTATCTGATCAACAGTGTTAATGCATGCTGTGTCCAAGGCACTCAGCAGGATTACTTTTTCTGGAATGCAGTCTTACTCCTGTTTCTGATGTAGCTCTGTATTTTCAGATAACTTTCAATAATAGAGCCCACAGTGGAAAAATCAAGGTCTATTTTGATAGTGACACCGACATTCAGGAATGCAAAGACTGGCACATATTTAACTCAGGTAAGTGTGGTGGACGTGTGTTTGCAGAGCAGCAGCTATGGGTCTCCCTTTGCTTTCCCTGGTCTGTAGCAGTCTGCCCAGCCTGTTCATCCCCAGCCTGTTCATCCCCCTGCCTGTAAAACAATGCAACTTGCCTAAAGCAATTCATTACCTCTTGCTAATCAAGAGCTAGGAAATAATTCCTGTTGTGAGGGTGTTGTGAGATGACGTGATCATCTCCGCATGCCAGTGTGTGTTAGCAGTGAGCTCCACCTGCAAGGAGGGTGAATGTTCCTTCCATAGATTTTAATTGTTGTGCTTCTCTGAGATAACTCAATTTAATCCACTAACACTGGATAAATTTCCAACTGAAGCCTTCTACAGCTTTCAGTTTATTTTTCTTCTACCTGATTGACGCGTGCTATTTCTGAAAGTTTGGTTTTTGTGTTGGCTTTTTTTGCCACTGCTGGCAAAAAGTATGAACAAAGGCTGGCATCTGCCATGTATTTGCAGTGTTAAGGCTTGGTCTGACAGCTCAGGAATGTGCACTAAAGGACCCTTAAAGAAACAGCAGCTGTGACAGGCTTTGCAACTGCTTCTCCCATGTGGTGACTTGCTGCAAAGGACTGTGATGGAACAATATTTTTGAGTGTGCTATACAGTATCTTGATTAATAAATATGTCAAGTGGGCTGCTTTTTGCTTCAGCAAAGACAGCTTTTCTCTGATAATGCCGTGTTGTACTGATATTAAAGTGGTAATTTATAGAATATTCTGAATAACCTCAAAGTGCCTTGGCTTCCATCTCTGTAATTTCTTTCAACTATCTGTTCCTGAGTAGTTTATTTTGTGTCTAATTACCAGCTGAGGGACCATGCATAATTCAGTACTAAAGGTGAGCGGAAGGGATATTGCAACAATTAAAATTGAGTGTTGGCCTCTTTCATATAGTTAAAAATGTATGTTATGGAAAAGATAGGGATTGTTGATGTAAGGAAGAAAGGAAGACACCTAATTTGTGTTCACATGATGGCTTTTAAATTTGTGGATGAAAAGAAAACAGTACAGAAAGTCCAACCAGTCTCTTATTGCGGACTGAGGTGGGAATTTTTTTAAAATTTAATGGCATTGATAGAGGCCAAATCTGCATTTCTTTTGCCTCGTGTGGTTGTAACACTGTGGAAGCACATTTGGATAGGTAAGGTATTAAGGTACCCATTTTTGGGTTTATTTTGAAGAACTTGAACATATTTTTCATTCTTGTGGCCCAGTCCCCATGACTGTCTTGATGTAATTATCTGCTGAGCTGTGTTCAAGATATGCTTGCAGGAAGAATGCAGCTTGTAACCATCTGCTTATGGGGTGAGAGTATTTGAGCATGAATTGTTACAAAATGTCACATAACTTGCATAAAAAAAGTTATGAAAAGTCTAACCTTACTTTATTTCTGTGGCTCTTCACAGTTCTCCAGAAAAACACTCAGTACATTCTAGTCTTTGATGGGTTTGTCATATTAAGCTGCTTGGCTTCTCTCATCCTCTGCACACGCTCCATCGTTCTTGCCTGGAGGCTGCAAAAGGTGAGCACGGTGCTCGTGGCCTTGATGCTTGCTTGGTCTCTGCCTTCTTGGCTGCTGGTCCTCTGGAGGGGACCTTTTGAAACATGGAGCATTAAAGTGGGTAAACCTGTTGTAAGATGTCCCTCTTACTGTTACCTGTAGAAAGGATGTGTAGGTGTCTTGGTGGACAATTGCTAACTGTGAATGGATTTCATTTGTGTAGTGCTGGAATTTGAAGTATTTTGTTGTATCTCTCAATGGGCAAAAGAAGGAGACTTCTCCCCCCCACCCTCCCCAGGATTTTAGACAGAATGACTGAGTCTTTGTGCTGCAAAGTGTCCTGCACCTCCAAACCACAAATCTTTCTTCCCTGGCTTCAGAGTGGAATTCCCATAGAGGTCTAGTCATAAATTAATGCCTTAATGAAGATCCCTCAAAGCCAGCTCTAACTGGAGAAAATGTAAAGCACAGCACATAATCTAACTCTGGCTGGTTTTTTTTTTGTAAGCATGTGGCTGATGAGAGTTAGAGTCCATGGTAGGTAGGATATGAAAACACAAACACTTGTTTATCTAGCTCAATATGTCCTTTTTGTAGCTTGGAAACAAGACCAAAAGTCAAGAGGATGTGATTCTAGAGGCATTGTCAAACTGCTCTCAGGAATAGGCACTTCACATTTATTCTGAGCAAAAAGAGCAAGTGAAAGCAGATGGGCTGTGCTGGGCATAGAGGTGATATTGTTTGCTCTATGGGAAATGAGAGCTCTTGCCCTGTAGCTGCATTTGAGTTCTTTTTCACTTCTTTAGTTGGGGGCCTTGCTCTGTTAGAGGAGGATAGCACCTATGGTAAAGGGGTTAACAGGCGATGGTCAGGTTAGTGGGAATAGGTTATGAAATCAAGTGTTCTGTGGAAAGTTCATTTTCACTGGCCTAAATCCATCTTAATTTTTTCCCTATTTAGTTCTGTTGCTATTGAGAATAAGTTTTAAACTACTATTCCAGTGAATACTGTTGTGTGGAACTTGAACATTGTCACGTTTTTCATGCAAGGCGACCTGTAACTAAACATCTAAATGCTTGTCAACAGAGATTTGTGAATTTCTTCCTGGAGAAATACAAGCGCCGTGTCTGCTATGCTGATCGCCTGGAGTTCCTGAACGGGTGGTATGTCCTGGTAATTATCAGTGATGTGATGACAATCATTGGGTCAATCCTAAAAATGGAAATAAAAGCCAAGGTAAGAATTCCATACTTAGCTAAAATACTAATCTTGCTACAAACATGCTTTAATCTGGGGGCAGGTGGAAGTGAGCTATAATAGTCAATAGTCATCTGTTTGCTTATTTCAGTCCATTTTCTAGTTTATCTAATAACTACTTTTGGTCACTCTTACCCAAAGTCTTTCAGTGAGACCATGTAAGCCATTTAAACATCTTATTTCCACAGTGCTAAGACCCCTAATTCCTGGTATGGGACCAGTGGGTAGACAGGTCCTAACAGAAAGACCCAGCAATTTGAGTTGTTCGTTCAGTAAGGAGCAGCATGTGCAGGACTGGGAAACCACGAGTCCTCCCCTTGAATGAAATGGGGCTCTTGATGGCTTGAGGGATTGTCACAGCTTGCTTTCCTGGCAAGCAGAGGCACAGACAGTGTGACCTGCTCATCCTTGACCTCCCTACCTGAGCTTGCTGAAATCAATGTGCTTTGTCCAGCTGGCAGCTCTTCAGGAGCTTTTGGGGTTGGTTTTTTGGTTTTTTCTATTTTTTTTTTTTTTAATCTTCAATAGATGTGTGTCAACAATTCATGGGTTCACAAAACTTTGTATTCTGGGAAAACAGAGTAGGTGGTGTGCTGCTCCTGCTTCATGTGTACTGAGGCTCAAAGGGCAGATCCCAGAGTGGCCTTCAGGGGAAGCACTTGGGAATCACTGGCTGCAGGTTGAGGAGGGGATTGAGAGTAGGAAAACTTGAGCTAGATGGCTCTCATGTGCTTACTGCAACCTGTTCTAGCCTTCTAAAGTAAGGTGCAAGTAGATTTGGTTGTGGTAAAAACTGTAATGAAACGATGGTCAGGTTCTGATCTGCTGGCAGAGAACCTGTTCAGAGATGTAAATGCATGTAAGCATGGAAAGGGCTGTAGTTCCAAGGGTCACTTTTTGTGTAAATGATGGCTCACGTTTTTTAAATAGTGCACGAGAGCTTCTTTGCCTAGCAGCAAATAGTAAATTTTGAGTTATCCAATCGAATTTTGAAACTGTGTTGTAACCAAACTAAGGGCTTTTTTTCTTCATGCAAAATTTCAAGAATATCAGCATAGGTGTACTTCCATTTGCAGCACTGTTGTGTTTGAATGATCTCAGTAAATAACTGCAGTTCACATTGATCTGATTTTTGTGATGTAGCAACAGCTTTCAGTATGAGGCTGCCCTGCTTTGTTTGTTTGAACTGCTGGAACTTGAATAGCAGTCAAGCAGACATATCTACTGCTTTGTGATTTGACCACCTGCTCTGTTTGCATCCCTCAGAACCTCACAAGTTATGATGTCTGCAGCATTTTACTTGGAACATCAACTTTGTTTGTCTGGGTTGGAGTCATCCGATACCTGGGATATTTTCAAACCTACAATGTAAGGAGAGAATCAAATGTCTAAAAATTAAAGCATACCTTTATATATATATATATATATATGTATATATACATGCCACTTTTTTCCAGCTCTCTCTCTAATTCTGTTTTGATTTTTTTCCCCCCTTCTTTGCTCTGCTCTGACTTAGGTGCTCATTTTGACTATGCAGGCATCGTTGCCGAAAGTGCTGCGGTTTTGTTGTTGTGCTGGGATGATCTATCTTGGCTACACTTTCTGTGGTTGGATTGTCCTGGGACCTTATCATGAGAAGGTACATCAGCAGTATCCCTCTTTTTGTGGTGTAATGATGGGAACATCTGTGTGTGTGTGTAGCTCCTAGCCAAGCCAAGAGAAATATGTCTTAAATGAAAATGTCTGTTTAAAAGCTGTAACGTGAACATGGGCGTGTTTCTCATTCCATCTGTAGCTCCTTCTACCTGCTCCTTATAACAAAATAACTACTCTTGCTTTTACTGTGTGCTCGAAGTCAGGGTGATCTCCAGCACCAGGCTGCTTGTGGTGAGGGGATGGTTTGCCCAGGCCATGTGCATTGGTCTGTCTCTTCTGCCCTCTTCTGGCAATCCCACTTCAGCTGGGTTAAAGAGGCACTAAATAGTTCGCTGGAACTTTAAAAAAAAAATCGCCTTGGCTCTGGCCTTGTTTTTCCAAATCTTCCCCATGCTATGTAACTTCAGCTCCTAAATTGTGACTCATAAAGGGATGGAGACTCATAAAGGGATGGATGAATGCTTGTCTTGTTTGCTTCCCTTCCTGTGTGGGGGTGTGTTGTGGATTTGTTTGTTTGTTTTCTTAAGGTTTGTATCAAAGTGTGTTCCTGGTATGTCTTGTCTGAAACCTGGGTGCAGGAGCAAGGCTTTGTATATTCTAGAACACATGCCAAAACAGCCCTAAAGCTTGTTTGCTTTTCCTCTTGGCAGATGCTCTGTGTGACAGTTTGAACAGAGCAGATTCCTGTCGTGGCAAATTCTAAATGTCCATTAATGACTAACAAATGCCTGATTTCTCATTCTCGGTCTCTGGGTGCACACAGTGTGTGTGACAGACGTGCTGCAGTGCTTTTGCAGAGCTTGCATTGCTCCGGCTTACTGGGGTTCTCCCCTTTGGGCAATGCAAGGATTCAGCCTGCACATTCCCAGCTGATGACAGTGCATTTCTCTGGGGAATGCTGGATGCAGTGGGATCTTTTGCCACACTAGAGGCTCAGTTGTTTATAACATTATAAGGCACAGCATAATTATTGTTGTAACTCCCCTGCCACAAGTATGTTATCTGAGCCATAGGAAGGGCAGTCAACATGCTTATCTGTGACAGTGTTACTTCTTGCCTAAATATCGTGTATGAATGTCAAGGAAAGCAGCTGGAGATGGGGAGGATTCCCGTTCCTGCCCGTTCCCCGGTGTCCCACAGGAAGGCGATGTGGCACTGTGCAAGGCAGCCCAGGGCTGGCTCCCAGGGGCTCTCCAGCCACTGAGCCATCCTGGAAGAGATGGGAAGAGTCTTCCCTGATGTGCAGAAACACTGGAGAGCTCCTTATGCTCAAAAATATAGAAATACACCCTCTACTACAGTCGGAGTAATTTTGTGCTATGTCAGTCCAGGGGCTTCCAGGTGAGAAGTCCTTAGGTCTCTCTCTGTGTCAATGCATCAAACTTGAGTTGCTCAAAAATTACCTGTGCCACGCCTCTTTTCTTCCTGGATAATGTACTGCTGAGTTTCACGCTTTAAAATTAAATTCAAAAAGAATAATAAAAAAAGCCATAGGTGTAAACCAGACCTGCTGTTCCTGTGCACCAATATATTCTCCTTACAAGCATATACCTCTTGACATCTTGTTTCATTGTGGGGCCACAATAGTGTTAGTTCATTGATAATACACAATATTTTAATGTGGCTGTTAATTCATATTGTCCAATAAATTGTAGTTAAGAAATCCAGTTACTTGGAAGGACAGAGCAAAATGGGAAGTGGGCTTACCTGGTAGCTTCAGGACACATTCCAGTTTGGGGAAATGGAGTTTGGAGTTTAAGAGACTGTCCTTGAAATTAAGCCATGATTTTTGTACAGGCTGTGCTCCAGTAGCTTCATAATACAACTATAGCTTGTATTTACAGCTCATAGAGTGACAGATTGTTAATTCAGTTTGGACCATTTGAGTTCTGAGGGCTATGTGCTCACTCTAGCCCCTTAACACAGTATTGATTGATTACCCATACTCCAGTAATGCTGCAGAGCTGGGAAGCCAGAGAATGTGGATGGTGTTCCCAGCATACTACCACTGTGTAGATTCTGTGAAATCACTTCAGCTGTGCTTTGGGAAATGGAATGATACTTTTCTGCAGGTCCAGAATTGCTTATAATTCAGTAGCTTTCTGTGCTGGTCAGTTATTTACTGTTCTGCCTGTTGAACGTCACAAGTTTTATTTGATAATAAATAGTCTTATGTCTGATCTCAACACATCATGCTTAGTCAAGATGATATTTCTACATACTATTTACATAAACTACATAATAGTTTCTATTACTGATGCATATTTTGGCCTGAATGTACAGGGAAGTGTGGTAGCATTTAATTGCCTGAGTTGGCTTTTATGTCTGCTTTGAGTAAAACTCAATCTTTGAGTCTTGATTGATCTTCATATTCTGCTAATAATTTGTACTCATTTTCTAGTTTGAAGATCTGAACACAGTGGCTGAATGTCTGTTTTCTTTGGTCAATGGTGATGATATGTTTGCCACATTTGCTCAAATCCAACAGAAGAGTTCCCTGGTGTGGATGTTCAGCCGATTATATCTGTACTCCTTCATTAGTCTGTTTATATACATGATCCTCAGCCTCTTTATTGCACTCATTACTGACTCCTATGACACCATAAAGGTAAAGCATTTGTTTTCTGTTGCACTTCTATTCAGTTTTGTATTCATTCTTGTTAATTGCTCAACACCATAGCATCTACCTTTGCTGCTGATGTGTGATGAGGTTATTGAAATATTTTAGTTTAGTTTGTGCCAAAATTGGATGGATGGCTGGGCTTGCTGATGTCTCAGAGACATGCCTTTGGCAGGAGTTTGGAAAGGTTCAAGCAGATAACTCTAAAGTCATTTAGGTGTCCAGGCCTCTTTAATGTGCTGCTTAGAAATGTGTGGTTAAAAGGAAATGTCTTCTGAGAGGTGCACTACTTCTCATTCAAGTTAGAATTGTGCAATCCATTTCCAGTATGGACTGTCTGAAAGTGAACCTCAGTTTTCAGTAATTACCTTCTGTTCTTCATCTCAAATGCTCTCTGCCCTCTGTGCTGCTGGTAGCCTCAGTGACCAGTGGGAGGGCAATGTGGATCACACCCTTCAGCTCTCATCTCTTGTCTTGGCGTCACGTACAGGCCAGCAAAATAAGGCTGGTCTGACATGAGCTACAACTTCCAGACCAAGCAAGAGTTTTGCTTTTGAAGCACCTCGAAATATAGCTTAATTGTCTGTGCTTCTTAGTCTACTGGATGGTCTGATCTGCAAAAAAATGGTGTTTTAGTGACTCTTCCCTCTGAGCATTTTATATGGATCAATTGGGAGCTGTTTCAGTATGCTGAACTTGTTTTTTTCATAGCATTTCTTGATCATGGCAATATTGAATAGACACACTGAACTCTTCACATCCAGAATTAGAGGTTTTACGGAAAAGGAGCCCAGGGCACTTGCAGTGAGCACAGCAGCTCACTGAACGAGGGAGAATCAATACCATTATGGCCTGAGATCACTTGCTTGGCCTTATGGGCAGCAAACAAAACATAAGAGAATCTGTGAACAATGTGAATTTTCTGTCACTTATATTGGAACAAAGCAAGCAATGTAGTGTTTCTAGGATGGGAATATTGTCTTTCCTTCCTACAGCAATATTGAATTATTGAACCAAATAATCTGGTTTAACTGCCACACTCTAGAGGAAATTTTAGAATGTTTCATGCCCAGCATCTTCTCATGTGTTGTAAATGAAATGCTTTTTCTTTCAGAAATACCAACAAAGTGGTTTTCCAGCGACAGATTTACATGAATTTCTAAAAGACCATAGCAGTGCTGGCTACAGAAAAGACAGAACTTCTTTTCCACTCCTCTGCTGCTGCAGGAGGTCAGTAGGGTGTTTTTTAATGAGTGTTTTCTTGAGAAGTACAACAGCTCCCCTCTCACTGCAAAATGCTGCTCCACGAATGCTGGAGTATCCAGAATTCAGCCTGTTGATATTTGGATGCTGTTTTTCCTCCTGTACTTTACTTCACGTTAGATCTTTAGTCAAATGATGATGCAAAGGCAGCAGTTCTCAGCTTAAACTTGTTTTAACTGTTAGACTCTCATGAAAACTGCTGTGCAAAAACTGATGAGAGGACTGTGGAGTACAGCAGGAAACTACCAAGGGTTCTGCTTCAAGCTGTCTGTTTCTAAAAAGCTTTGCTACTAAGCTTGCAGTAGTAGCAGAAAGTGAGAGGGTGATTCAGCCAGAGGTTGGTGCTTAATCCCAAAACTATGTTGTGTCTGAGGCAAGCTGTTTGAATACCATCTGCCAGAATATTGGAAACACACTGGTAAATGTCTTCTTGTGGGCATTGTGGCAGTGGTCCTTTTTAAGGTGGGGGTGAGAGACAAATGTCTCATCTGGTGCTTGCTGGTCTGCTTTGAATTCTGTTTCTGAGGCAGCATAACACCTCTGAAGCCCTGTAAGACAGGAGGGACCTTGTCACTGTCCCTAGACAGTCCAGGATGATCCATTCCTGTGCACAGAATGGTTGTGGGCACTGTGCAAGGAAGCCAGGCTGTGGGAGAACGAGCAGATTAAAATGTGGACACGTAATCACAACTGGTGTAACAAATCCCCTTTTAGCAGGAGGATAGTTGTCTGCTTATATACTGATGCTTTTGTGAAGTACATTTTTATACTTTTGGTGTACCCTGGCAAAAGGGGACCCCATAGCCAAAAAAGGAACATGTGAGATGATGATGATGGGCAGGTATCCCAGTGGCTGCTGGGGCACATGAAAACCAACTAGTTAACAAGAATTCCAGCCAGGCCCAGCTTCATGTTCACCTGCAAATCACTGTGCAGAATAAGAGATTTGTGTGAGCAAAATTATTATTGAGCATAACAAATATGCACCATGCTATGCTGTGCAGTACTGAGGGCACAAGGCTGGTGGTTGGAGTGAAGATCTAGAGCTTTTGCTACTGTAGCAGGTTTTACATCGCTGTCCAGTGCAGGGGTTAGAGTTGTGTGTGGAAATGGGAGAGCAAAGATGAAGGATCAAAACTGAGCTCGTATGGGTAGATGCTTCCTCTTGCATTTCTTGCTGATTGGAGAATTGTGAATTTTTTTCTTTGCAGACAACAGAGTGATGACAACTTGATACTTATTAATTGATGACTGCACATTGAAATTCACTACTGGTATATGCAAAGAAAGCATAGTGGTATGGAGAAGGATAATTCTCCAAATTGCAGTGGAACCTGCCATCTGGATCTGCTCATGAACAGACTTGTCTTAGCTAATTAAGGTTTTGGGGGAAGAAAGGTATTGATGTGACAGCAGCTGGCTGACCAACAAGAGAACCAGAAGCTGTGTCTGGAGAAGAGCTGTGAAGAATTCTGTATTCTTGCCTCAAATTTTGTCATGTTAGAGAAGACTGATCCTTGAGCATTGTCTGTGGAAGCTCTGTTTGCTAATGACATTGAGGAGAAAGGAAAATGGCCTTGAATCAACTGTTGTTAGTAAGAAAAATAATTATACAAAAATAATTTAAAAATCCTGTGTTTAAAAGTATTAAATAAAAAGAAGTCATGAAGGGAGGAGTTCATCATTTAACTTGATGCATTCAGCCTGTCATTTCTACCTGGCACATTTAATTTATTTGAATTAAATTTATGTAAGACAAAAAAGCTGCACAAAAGTGGAAAGTAACTGTTGTTTTCCCTCTTGTATATCATTTTAACAGAAACTACTTATAAGTCACAGTCTTTTCTTTAACAGCTTCACTAAAAAGCAGTTTGTTATCCTTTTATCTTTTTTGGCTGTCTTTTCTATTATACCCACGATATTGATTTATACTGTGTCCAAATTCAACTTACTGCATTAGCTATAATTGAATACTTCTTTACAGGGTTGAAAACTTTCATGGTAAGCATTATCTGAAGGCTCCTGGAAAGATTTTTTTTTTTGTTTTTTTTTGTGTGTGTGAGTATTTGTCGTAATCCAGAGGACAAATTCAGGCAAAACCAGTGCCATGGAATTTTACTTCTATTTCAAGCACATGTTAATTGGAAGAAAATATGTAGCAACTAAGCCTAGCAATTTGTTTGTTCAGGTGACTTTCTAGCTGTCTTTGGGGTGTTCAGCTATAAAGACTGCACTTTTCTCTTGCCTCTTTATAAACTTTATTCAATGAGAACAGAGGACTTTGGGGAACTTAAAAGCCCTTCCAGGACAGTAGTGCATAAATGTTAATCAGGTATTTCTGGAAACTTCCAGGGATGCTGACACTTCCAGGGGTGGGTGTATTATTATATGAGATGCCCCACTTTTGTCTCCCCACTATTTGCTCTCTAAAAAAGCCACTCTTTAGTAGGTGATGGCAGTGTGGGCAAGGATTCAGCCTTGCTCTGTGTTCTGAACTACTGACGCTCTAAAAAAGCCACTCTTTAGTAGGTGATGGCAGTGTGGGCAAGGATTTGCTCTGTGTTCTGAACTACTGACAGTGTTCTCTGCAGGTTCTGGCTTGTCAGTGTTTCAAATGGCAAAGGCAATTCAAAATGCTGCTCTGATATGAGTGGCAGCTTTTTTTTCCCCCCTTTTTTGTTTATTTTAATCTCCTTCCTAGTGTTTACCTTTGTAACAATTATACTTTTACTGTGGTTGTAGAAAGTGAATGCCATTTTGCCTTGCTTTGGCTGCAGCTAGGTGTCAAGAACAGATTTTTTGGTGTCAGGAATTTGATGCATTCAGGTTCTGCACATTTTAATGCTTCTGTTGCTGAAATGTGAATTTTCTTCCCATCCCAGCGGTGCAATGTGTTGCTGTGGCCTAATCTCACTACAACTTGTGGCTATAGCTGAAATTGCTAGCAGTAACCAAGACACTGTGCTCTTAGCAAAGATTTTCTGTAACTGTCTTTTTATAAATTGAGTGATCTAGAACAGAGCATACTGTCTTCCACTGTTGACAGAAGAGTCAACTTTTCTCCTGGTGTTTATTTGCAGAACTTGTTTGGGACGATGTTAGTCTTTTGGTGTGTGTTCTGGGGCCCTGGATAACCCAAAAACTCTTCTGCAGACTGCAGGAGGGTCACAATTAACTGACTGCCAAGGTCCCCCTGTCCCTTACAATGTGCAGTCTACTTGGTTATGTACAAGGTGCTGATATTTTCTGAATTTGTTGCTATTTTCCTGGTTAGCTTTCTGGAGTGCCTCTTTCTAAATCAAACAGTTCCATCATGTCTGAGAATTAACTGAGTTTCCCTTACTGCTCTGCCCCCTGCCAGTACCTGCAGAAATCTTGGGTTAGAGACTGGAACCTCTAGGTTCTGCAGGAGCAGAGAGCAAAGCATGAGTGTGGATAATTAGTGGTAATGTGTAATGTGTGAACAATGTGCAGGCTCATCACCTCCAGGGGCCTGGTGCCTCCCTTGCCCCTGACACTGAGCCATGGTGCAGAGCTGTGGCTCCTCACTCAACCTCCAACTCTTTGTTAATGTGACCTGCCAAAACCACTGCTCAGTTTGTGACAGAACCCCTCTGGGAATGAGGGAAAGCATTATCAACAAAAGAAATGCAGAGAATACTTAATAATTCTTAACTGGTTTTTTAAGACTTAATTTCTGTAATGGAATCAGAAGGCTTTCTTGTCCAGTATTGATTTTTTTTTTTTTTTTATGGTTTGAATCATATGAAATGCTTGCTAGCTAGACTGCTGCTTCAGCCCTACCATATTAGAGCAGGTCACTAAATGTGCTGTAGAAACCAATTTTTATCTTCACCATCTGGTGTTCTGGTTTTTTTTTCCTCTTGAAAAGGAAGATAAGACACACTTGCTGGAGGCTATTACTGTGTCTCTGTTCCAGAGGTGAAACTTAACAGGAAATCTGGCATGTGTTGGCTCTGAATTCTGCACATTAATACAGATTTGAACACAGTTGCTGGCTGATAGGTGGTCCCACTCCAGCTGCTAAGGAGGTAATGTGCAGTAATGGAAGCAGAACTGGAACATAAAGTTTTGCAAAGTGCTCTGAAAAAGGGCTGTTGCCTTTCATAGTCTTGTTCTTTGGGAATAGGAAGCTTTTGCTAATTGCTTATAGGACTTAACAAAAGGATAGAAATGGATGAGACAATGAGAAGCTTGTATTAGAGATGGACAGGAGTGAAGAGAAGAAAATTTCCTGAGCCATCTTCAAGGTGAGCATTCATGTGAGGGGAACAAGGTCAATAAGATATTGGGCTCTTATACTGAGGAGGTGTGGTTTTTTTTTTTTTTTTTTTTTTTTTGTTTAAAACAGAAAAAAAATTGAATGGAGTCTGTTTGGCATTTCATAGATAATGCTCACGTGCAAGGCTGTACCTAAGCTTTAACACCTCAGTTTCACGCTGTAATTGTTACCAGGATTTCTGAGAAGTGGGACAGAGATCTTCTGCTGAGATTTTGTTTAGTCAGTTCAGCTCTGAGCTGACCTGTGCCTGGGTCTGCACTATGTGGACATATGCCTGCCCTCAGTAAGTGATAGAGGCAGCAATGGGTCAGATCCATTTGATAACAGGCTCCAGATAAATTTGAATTTGTACGGCTGTCTACTTTTGAGTTTGACTTGTCTTTGATTACAAAGCTGCCTGTGCTCACTCTGGCCCCTTGGAGGTGGCATGAGCCACCAAGTTTCTGTATTACATGGGTGTGAAATGCTTTTTTTGCTTTTTACACCGTTTCAAAGAAGAGCTACGTGTGGGCTCCACCTGTCTGTACTGCCCGGATCTACTCACAGAAGTTATTGCGGTTTTATCTGGGTTTTGCATTCGTTTCCTGATGTGTGAATGATGATGGACCTTCTGATGGGCTTCAGCCCTTTAGAGCTCTGCAGCTCGGGGGTCTCGCTAGTGTTCTCCACAGCCACCCGTGCCGGGGCAGAGCCAAACCTTGGCCGCGGGGAGGAAATCACGTCCTGGCGAGCTGTCCCGGGCCAGGTGCGGGCGGGGCCGGGCGGGTTGAGGCCGGCGGGGCGGGCCCGTTCTGGCGGCGGCGCTGGCGCTGCTCCGTGCGCTCCGGGGCTGCCGGGCTCAGCCCTGCCGCCGAGAGCAGGGCCGGGGCCGTGCGGGGCCAGCGGTGCGAGCGCTGTTGCTGCCGGCTGGCCGGGCTCCGCCAGGAATGCGCCTTCGCTCCAGGAGTCGGGCTGGCAACACTTCTTCAGTGCTGTAAAACTCTCCGCGGTGTAGCGGAGCCCCGGGCCGTGCTGGTGAGCGGAGCGGGCAGCGCCCGGAGCCCGGCGGGGCAGCGCCCGGAGCCAGCCCGAGCCCGGCGGGGCAGCGCCCGGAGCCAGCCCGAGCCCGGCGGGCAGCCGCTCCGTCCCGGACAGACGTCGCGGTGCGTGCGGACACGGACACACACGCGTTCAGAACACACACGTGAGTTTCCGAGCGTTCGAGACCCCCTTTGCGCACCCCGGGGTGCCCCGGGACCCTGCCCTGCCGGGGCGCGGGCAGCTCGTACCGGGTGCGGGCGCCGGCAAAGGGTCTTAAGTGGTTTTTTGATACGGTGTTTTCTTAATCTGTGCAGTACACCGAAAAAATACACTGCGTTATTTTGCATTCTTTCCCTTAAGGAAACAAAGTCGGGGCCGGGAGGAATGGGAGAGGAAGGAGAACAGACCTAAGAACATGGTCTCTGGAAACACAAGGGCACAAAACTTCTATCTGTGATATTGTACTTAGGTCTGTTCTCCTACCTGTGATATGAGTCTAGAAAAAAGACATTTCTTGTTGCAGACTGGTAAGCTGCATTGCTGTAGCTTTGTTCTTTAGGCTATGCTCTGTGTGTGGTTTCTTGCATGTTCTTATGGTCTTCTAAAAAGTGCGGTAGAAAGTACAACTCAAATCCAGTTGTATGGTGAAAAATCTGGTTTCACTAAGCTCATCTCTGTGCTGAAAATTAAAATAAAAGCAAACAAATCCAGCAGCCCCACAAACCAAATCTGCATCATCAGTAAAGAAGCAGCAGTTCCTACCACCATGCAAAGCTGAGAGATGTATTTAGGTTTTTTTTCAGAATGCTAGGTGAAAGTTTCAGACAAGTTAGATTGGCTGTGTCCTTATCCTCTTGTGCTATTCCTTTTAGGAATGTCTTCTGGCATAGGCTTTATGCTATCAGATAATGAAATAAAATCTCTGAAGTATATGATTTGATGCTGTAGAGAATGTATTTTCTTTGGGTATTAGTCTTCAAGACTGACATACCTGAATTCTACTATTATGCCATTAGACCAACTTCTATGTCTTGAGCAAATACATCTTGGAGTGTGCCATTTCTAACAGCTCCACTGACACCTTTGCTTGTGAACCCAGGCTCTGAATCTCTTAACAGATCAGATGCAGTCAAGTGACTTGTTTTAATCAGCAGTGATGTGATTTAGGTCCTCATCAGTATCTCCTGAAAATAAACAATAAAAGTTGACTTGTTTGGGACTGTGCTGGAATAGTCTGTATCTGCATTCTGTAGGTTTTGTGAAAGAAAACTGATTTGTTGAATGGTAAAACTGAGCTGGTAGTGATCAGTGAGAGGACCTGGAAGTTCTGCAGAAATGGGAAACTTACTTTAGAAGCAGAACAGGTATTTTCTTCTAGGCATGTTTCACAATGTATAGGCTGTTTGAATGACTTTTAAATACTTTAAATGCTGTGTCTGTTTCCGCATTATAGGATGACCTGCCAGCTCCTTCCAGAACCACACTTAAAGGAGACTAAATGAAGGCTTTGCAGCAAAGTTTTTAGTTTGAACTCCATATATAGATCTAGTAAACCATAATTTCAGAAGGTCTTAAATTACCAAAGTCTGAAGTCTAAACTTGTGGTAACTTAGTGAGTTACTTGCTATCTGTCCCTGACAAATTTCTGCAGTGTGTCAGAGCTTTCAGACAATTTAGGGCATTAGAGCAGCTTTGTACAAAAGGGATTTCAGGAGCTGGAGCCTGAGCTTTGCAATGCCTCGGTGCAGGGTGCAGGTGCCCCTGTATCTCTGTGTCACAGTTCAGGTGCCAGTGTCAGCCTGCAGCAGTTTGCAGAGGAGCAGCACTGTCACTTACAGGCACAGGGTGACTCTTGTGTGCCCTGACAGTGATTATTAAGCCTCTTATCTGACTGTGTGTGCAGAGCACTGTGGTTCGTGGCTGGTGGTACTACTTGCTCTCTCTGCAACTTTAAATATTTAGTCTTGAGGTTTTACATTTTTGGTAGGTTTAATACTTTTCTTGAGGCTCTCTATTTGTACCATATAGCATTGGTCTTTTATGCAGGATGTATAAGTAAAACCTTAAATGTTTCTACCACAGATGCTTAAGAGTTACCAAAGAATCCTCTTCATTCCTTTTGCCCCAGTCCAAAAGATGACACCACAGAAATGGACTATTACTGGAAATATCCAGAACCATGGCGGAAGTAGGAGTGCTGCTGTACTTTCCATAAGTTAACATTATGTCAGTGAAACAGGCTTGGAGAGAAAATGGATGTGGCACTTTGCTCTCCTTAGTCTAAAGGGTAGAGACCAAGACCAAGGTAGTGGAATAATGCTGCTTGGGAGTGATTGATTTGAGTTCAGCACGTTATCTGAACTTGGAGATACTACAGTTAAAGAAAAAAAAAATTAGAACCAAACAAGACCACAAGTAGATTCCCTTACTAATAAGGAAGTTCTCTGGTTAAAAAACTTATTCATTTGGCCTCATGGTTTTTTAGTCATAACTTTTTTTTTCAATTTGTAAATCTACATTTTAAAAAATGTTTTTGAAAAATTACATTCTCAGGTCCTTGAAGTGTACCATGTACCATGCTGTTTCAAGTACAGGCAGTGCCTGCACAATTTCTGTAATAAACAAAATGTAAAACAGTTGCATTTCTGAGATAATTTGTCTCTGTAAGACCTGCTAAATGAATGTTGGCTTCAATTGCATCCTCTAGTAGTACCAGATTTAAAAAAAAGCTTTAGTTTAGATAAATTTGTATGCATAATGTTGTGTTCTCTATGTGCTTCCATTCAGTTTGTTTCTCTAAATTGATTTTGGTTATAATATCAATAAACTATTAAAGACAATTAAAAGTGGACCAGAGCACTTAGCTCACAAAACTCTTCCTTACAGTTACATATTAACATTTTTGGCTTCTGCTGTGTTACACGCCCTTTTCTGCACTGGTATTTCTTTCTAAACGGAGGTAACCTGGATGGGTTTCTTGGGTTACTGTGCAATCACTGGGTTGTGTTTTCCTCCGTGGCCATACATGTAGCAGGGTGTGGAGGGGAACAAGGAACCAATTCCCATTCTGAACTGGTACTGCTGCTGTGTACAGCTCTGGCTGCCCAGCACCCTGCCTTCCTTCTGCCTGTGCCTTCCTCTGGGCAATAAGGTGAGCGAGAGCTTTTCAGCAATGAGAAAAGCAAAAGCAGCAGGGGTGGTTTATCCAGAAGAGGATGGGACAGGGGGTGTCTGTGTCTGCCTGTGGCACAGGGTGCGGGCAGACAAATGTGCTGTGGGGAGCCCTGGCAGGGGCTGCAAGCCTCCAGACACTCCTTTTGTGGTGCTCTACAAGAGCCATCTGCAGCTTGTAGGGTAGGTCAAAAAAGCTGAAGGAATATGTGCAAGTAGGCAATTGCAGCTGATATTTCTCTGCAGTGACAGTCTGAATGTGAAGAGAGTATTTCACAGTATGCCACCTGTGCCTGTGGTCATTGTGATAAACTCAGCTTTCTGCAGAGCAACTTCTGTAATAAGTCTCAAAATCTCTTAGAGATCTGTGTTTAATACCTGGTCTTTGCTAATGGGGAGGGGAGCCAGGAGGCCAAGTGCTCAGGCAGAGCTGGCAGGCTGCCTGCTTTGCAGGCTGAGCCTGGGCACAGCTCGCTCCTCTGCGCCATCTCACAGTCCTGCCCGGACTGCACTGGCTCTGTGACCTCTCCTGTTCCACAGTGCATCCATTTGGGGGTTGAGCCACCCTGAAATTCTGCACAGAAATTCCTGTGCCAGCTCAGCAAACCCGGCTGGTGCTGTGCCTGGGCACACACCCTCCCTCTCCCCTGAGATGGCTTTCTGCCCTGCCCAAGGGCTTCACCACTATTGTCCTCCCTGCAGGCTCAGGTTTGCTCTCAGGACCTTTCAGTCCATCTCTAAAGCTGGCTTGAATCCTCTCACTGTGGCTTTCTGTGCCACCCCAGGCCTGTCTGCTCCCTCCCTCTTGCATTTATACAGAAACAGGGCAGAAGCCATCAAAGTCCCCCAGATGATGCCAGCCCTTCAATAAAGTTGTAGCCAATGTATTGAAACGTCTTGGTTTTTAATGGACAGGGAAGAAAACCATGGGAGTGCGCCTTGAATTACATTATGGATAGAAGGCTAAATTTTATAATGACTTTATCATTAAAATACTATTTGTGTTTTCCTTCAGAAATGTTTGCATTAATTATGAGTAACTCAGAGCTGATTTACAGGCAAAATTTAATTTTTAATCAAAATTACTTAAAGCTAATTTTAATCACAGTTTCAATCAGCAAAATCCTTGACTTAAATAACTGATATTAAATTTCATTATAGATATACAGATTTTCAGTGAATTCATTGAAGCAAACAAGATTTCAACTGAATAACAACCATTAAAGCATGCTAGCTTGCAACTAGCCAAACCTTTTGTCGAAAATATTATCTAGGTGATGTTTTATTTCACTAACTGTTTATTCTAGTAGCTAGTGTAATAATGTAATTCCTACATACTCATGCAAATTCTTGGCTTTTATTTAAACAACAGTGAAGAACATATTCTGACTTGGTAGGAGTTATACTGTCATAGAGGAATTTATAAACAATTAAAATATACATCTGTCATTGAGACAAATAATGTTCAAGATGTTATATATTGGGAAGAATTCTTAAACTGTGCTTTTAAGTTTGAAGTTTAGATAAAATCCCAAATCCTTTGAGATTTTTTGGAACAGAGGATTTTTCCCACTCAAAAAAGAGAAAAAGCTTGAATGTTTACTCAAGAGTGGTAGAGGAAAATGCAGTTCATAGTCCATCACTTTGTGATCTTTGTGGCTACTATTGGTTGAAATGAGGTAATTAAATAAGTTGAAATGAGGGAAAGAACCTTTTAGACAAGGGTATGTTTTTGGCACTTGACAAGTTTTGATGTATTTGCCTGCAAGGAAAAGAGCAATCTGTTAGCTCAACTCACCTGTAGAATATGCAGTATGTGATAACTGCTGGAAACCTGCATGATGGTGTAGAACAGGTGAATAGAGATTGTCTGCTGTCTTTTCTCATAAAAAACCCAAGAACTATCAAGCTTGGGAGAGCCAATTTCAAAGCAAAATAAGGCAATTCTTCTTTAAGTAAGTAGCACAGCAGGGGAACTCTCTGCTGCAGTCTCTGGGTGACTCTCTTGCCTTTTAAAGTCTGGACTGATCAGTGTAGCTGTTTCTCTACTAAATTTGATCAGTATTTTGCCTGAATACTCGAATTCTTGTGTACTTAGTAAACAGACCTGAAATATGTAATATTTAAGGATTATTTTTAATAAAGGGTTATATTTAAGGTTTATTTTTTTCTTCTTAAGGTTAAACCTGCCCCGATTAAGATAAACATCTCTGATTTGGCTGCAGAATAGAAGACCTGGAGGAGAAAGTGCTGCCAGGACGTGTCACATGCCAGGAACTATGGGATATGCTATCCCACGTCTCGTGCCTGCTGTGGACTGGGGCAGGAGCACTGAGGGTTCAGCTGCATAGCTGTGTCAGGGCTGCACAGCTCCCCTGACAGCAGGCTCGTTCTGCTGGGAGGACTTCAGAGAAAGGTGTGAAGAAACCTTGCCCTGTCTGCAAGGCCCCTGGTGTTGCAAGTGCTTTTTTTGCACACAGGCAGCCAAGTGCTGCATCTCCACTTCGAGGGACTGGGATGTGAACTTGCTCCAGTTCAGCTTCTGCTTTGGTGCAGCTTCCATTTGGAAATCTCCAGAGTCTGCCCTGTGACTCTGAGACCTCAGCTGGATGCTTTTATACTTCTTCTCATCTTACCTCAATACCTCAAGACATCTCTTTCAAAATCATTTGTTGTTTGAGCTCTGCTGTGTGACAGTAAGTGTTCGTAATGTAATTATTTCAGTGGAGAATTATGGGTGTGTGAATTAATGTTTTTTTCTTTGGTTACTACTTCAAATAAGGATGGGACCTCATAAAACTGAAGTATTGAGAATAAATTCATAGTTGATATTTTGGATTTCTTTAAGTTTTTAAGCAGATGAGATGTAAAAAGCATCTGTAGATTTCTTTACTCTCCTGTCACTGCAAGCAAGAGGTTCATCTGCTGAGATGATTACACAGTAAGATACAACATGTTGAGAAAACCTTCCCTGTAATTTTCACAGTTTTGGCTTTTTTTTTTTCTTCCATTCTTGCCCAAAATGCTGCTTCTATTTGCAGGCATTTGGGCTGTTCTATAAAAGCCTAATGTCAAGCTCAGTGAGTCCTTTTCTGCCTTGGTGTGTTAGAGCAGAGGCCTCTCTGCTGGCAGGGTTCCCAGCACCGGGCTACTCGAGCAGCTGTAGTCTGCAGCTCCTCAGGGACTTCTGGTCACTTGCAGACTGAATCTGATTTTTGAGTAGCTCCTAGGTGAGAATGGGGAGTGTGCTGACTGCCCAGCTCCCCCTTGTTCCTGTGAACAGGGAGCAGTGGGCGTTGAATTCCTGTTGACTCATTGCAGCGGATCTGCATTGCTGAGGCTTTTTTATTTTTAGATGCAGGGATGCTCTGTAATATTTCAGCACAAGGGATGATTTCCTTGTTTCCTTCCACTTCTTGTCCTTAAGTAGCTGTTCTTAGTTCTGACTATGTGTTTAAATTTGATGCTTTAAGTAACATAGTCTTTTGTAAGAAAAAAGTGGCTGGCCAGGCCAGGTTCTTGAGGGTAATAAAATGGACAACAATGTCAAGTGGTGTGCTTTCATGTTGACTACTAGGTGAGAATTAACAAAAATCAAGGAAAAAAGGCTAAGGAGCTAGTTCAGAAAAATGGAATATTAAAAAAGATAAACTTCTTGGAAATATAATTATGGAATAGTGTAATTTGATTTAAAATTACTGTAAATATTGCATGAAATAACACAGGTAGCATAACACAAATGACAAAAGATGGACCTTTTTATTTCAAAGCTTGGAAGGAACCTTTAATGTGGTGCATTAACCAGCTTGCTGGGGATTGTTTAATTTACTTCTCAGTCCCTGGGGGGATGAGATTTAACTGTAAAATAACCACAGGGTAATAATAGACTAAATGAAGCTGATGATTATCAGTCAACAATTTTAGCTGCAGAGATGGAAAGCCTATGTTTTTTAAATTCTTTCTGCCTGCAATAACCACCTCTTCTAGGTTTTTTGTTGGTTGCCACTCTGTATAATATCTGGTGTGATTAGGATCTTGTGCTGTGGCTGTGTTCCTGGGTTTTGCTAAAACTGTACAATATCTCTTAATGAACTGTTAAAACCCTTCTTCAGACACTGACAGTGAATGTGAGGGCTGGTGATGATCAGACACAAACTCTCCCTTCTGTGCTCTGAGACCCTGCATGGGGTCCAGCAGCCATGAGTAACTGCTGTCAGATCTCCTCTGTAAATTAGTCCAGGTTCAGTTTGGTTCATAAAAAAGACAGTAAAATTGCCAAAGCAGCTGGCATTGACCTCCCCAGAGTAGCAGAAGTGTGATGTAATCTAGAA
This sequence comes from Passer montanus, assembly GCF_014805655.1. NCBI lineage: Eukaryota > Metazoa > Chordata > Aves > Passeriformes > Passeridae > Passer > Passer montanus. Next base: position 1,281,174 of record NW_024371038.1, on the reverse strand, counting down.
CTTGGACTCCCTCTCCATCATCAGGTTTAATAGCCCTGTGTCCAAAGTAGTGCTGAGTGGGTATGAGAAATAAACCCCAGCACTACTGCTATTCCTGGGGCTTGCTTTAACCTGTGGTTGGGTAGGGAACCCTACCTAGGGAACCTGGATTTTGGTTTTAGAGATAACTGGACTGTGTGGTGCTTGAGAGCCCAGTAAAATAAGAATAGTCAAATATCTAGAAAATATTTTTCCCTTTTCAGCACATTTACTGAAGTCCTCTAATAGTAAATAACAGATATGCACTCAGAATATATATGCCGGTAGTATCTTATAGACATACATTTTTACATTTATTAATATATAATTGAAAAACCAAAATCTATTTTTCTCTGTAATGGGCCTTTTATTGCTTAGTCAGTAAAGTGGAAGGGTTATGATTTATGCTTCCCTATCCCAACTGGCTACACTGAGAAATGGAAATAATGATGGGGCTGTGGCTCAAACATGGGATTTCACAGCAAGAATGGCTTGGCTGTTGCTCAGATTTTCTCCATGATCTCCAGAAAGTAATTTTTTAAATTTCCACTTTGTTGCTTGTACAGTATGACTGCGAGTGCAAAAGAGCTGTGCTGGAATTTTTTAAGTAGGAAAATATTTTTAAATTCCTGATTCATTCAAGCATCATGCACTGTGGTCCTCCAGAGTATCTTCTGTGCCGACCGTGTACAGTTAGAGTTTTTACTTAAGGCCTCCAAGTATGCACCCTCTCGTGCCCTTGTCACAATCCCTGGTCCACAAAAAGGAAGGTATTGATTGAAGCAAGGACTATTTGCTGATTGTTAATCTTCCTTCTTTTCGCCTGCCACCCTCCCTAGGATGCAGGGGCTTTGATCCAGGATGAACGAATGCTACTATGACAAGCGCATGGACTTTTTCTACAACAGGACAAAGACGGACACGGCGGATGAGTGGACAGGACCGCAGCTCATCGGTGTTCTATGCTTTGGCACCTTTTTCTGCCTCTTCATTTTTATTTCAAATTCATTGGTCATAGCAGCTGTGGTGAAGAACAAGAGGTTTCATTTTCCCTTTTACTATCTTCTGGCCAACTTAGCAGCTGCAGACTTTTTTGCTGGAATCGCCTACGTGTTCCTGATGTTCAACACGGGCCCGGTGTCCAAGACGCTGACGGTGAACCGCTGGTTTCTGCGCCAGGGGCTGCTGGACACCAGCCTGACGGCGTCCCTGGTGAACCTGCTGGTCATCGCCGTGGAGCGCCACATGTCCATCATGCGCATGAAGATCCACAGCAACCTCACCAAGAAGAGAGTCACCTTCTTGATTATATCCATTTGGGCCATTGCTATTTTCATGGGTGCTGTCCCAACCCTGGGCTGGAACTGCCTCTGTGACATTACTGTCTGCTCCTCCCTGGCACCCATTTACAGCAGAAGCTACCTGGTGTTCTGGAGTGTCTTAAACCTGGTTGTCTTCTTCATCATGGTGGTGGTTTACATAAGAATCTACATGTACGTCCAGAGGAAAACCAACGTCCTGTCCTCACACACTAGCGGGTCCATCAGCCGGAGGAGAACCCCGGTGAAGCTCATGAAGACTGTCATGACTGTCCTAGGTAAGAGACTACAAACCATGCTGGGCAAGCTGGCAGTGCCAGTGAATTGGTTTGTGTTGGTTTTTTTTAGTTTTTATTTGAAACAAACCAACAAAAAACTACACAAAAAATGCTCAGCCCTCCTAACACAAAGAAACCTGACTGAACTTTTAAGTGCTGGAGGCATCTAGACTTCTGTGTGCTTTAGACACTGAAGGAGCTGTTGCACAGTGCAGAAACATGAGATAGAGAACTGGTCAACACATAGTTGAAAAGTGTAGGTGGCCTTGTTACAAAACACAAATTTTGAAGGTAAAGGTTTTTGGCTGGTTTCTTTCCTTTTTTTTAGCAGAAAGATCCAAAATCACTTTGGAGAAAAGCTTGTGAAAGTTTATAGTTACTTAGCAGAACATTTTCAAAATCATGTTTTTTAATATTTGCACAAGGCCATGAGCACTAATGTTGGGTGTCAGTAGTTTTCTTTGCACATCTTCCTCTTGGCTGTTTCCTGGGCATGAAAAATTCTTCCCCCTGGAGATGCACCTTCCCTGGGGAAAGGAGAGCATGGCTGGTGGGTCTGTGACTTTGATAGAGGTTTGCTTTTCAAGGAAGGATTCACCTTCATTCTGTGGATATTGCATGGTGCAAAATACTTTTAGATAATGATGGTACATTCTAGCCTTAGATCTCTAAATCATAACATGAGATTTGCCCTGGGTCCTAGCCTAAAGACACTGTTGATACTTGAGCAGCTCAGATCACTTCATCAGGGAATTGTGATGTAGTGCACATTAAATTAGAGATGAACAGACCAGGTGACAGATCCTTAGAACAAATACCAGCTGTAGCAGTAAATTTTCTCCAGACTTACTTGAATCTGAACAAGATGTGTCCTGGAAACCAAATGTCATGTCAGCAGGGCTCCAGGTGGAACTGGGGGTACATTGAGACATTTGTGAAGCTGGGCTCAGGTGGTGGTGGACTCTAAACCCACAAATATGGCTTTACTGCTCTAACAGCTGTTCTGAGGTTGGATGAGCCAATGCAGCAGAGCTGGAGCTTTTGGGAAAGCTGGTGGTCATGTATACCTGGGGCACAGGTGTGTCATACTGCAGAGGGTAGTATTAGAGAGCTCTGGGAGAAAAGTGTAATTTTCATGGAGACAGGTCTTGCCAGGGTAGGAAGTTCAAGTTGAGGACACTTTCTTGCCCTTGCATATTTTGGGTGCTGTTTGCACAGTCTGGTATCTGATTTTATTGGTTTTTTTTTCTAAAATAATAGTGCTGTGCTGCATAACACCTTTGTCTACCAAATGATGTCTCAAAGAGCTTCAGAAGCTGAAATCCATTAAACTTCACAGTGCCTGACCTTGTAAAAGAAAGTGGACTGGTAGTTCAAGCATGTACAAGGTTCTCACTTCTGTGTCTTCTGGAGCTGTCTTGTCTGCTTCCAGGGCCTTTTCCTTCTAAATCATCCCCCAAGTGTTCTTTTTTGGGAGTCAGTTTGCTGGTTGTTCCTGTCCCTCTGCCCTTGACTTGCAGGAGCAAGATTTGATCTTTTGCCCCACCTAAGCTCCTGTGCAGTGAAACCTAAACCATCCACCTGCAAGGAGAAAATCCCTGCAGAAAAACTCAAATTGCTCCAAATATGATCCTGCCCTAATGCATAGGGATAAGTAGACTGCAGTTAACTGCTGCACTGGAAAGAGACAGAAAACAGAGCACTTTTGAAAAGCAGTTCTCTGAGCACTTCTGTTGAAGGCAGGACTGCACCCTGCAGCTGGTGTGGGGGCTGGAGGGACAGGGATGGTGGCTGCCATTCCCTCATCCCTCAAGGTCCTTCAGCCTGAGGCAAGCCTTCAGTGTTCTCTGTGACCATGCTGCTGTATGGAAATAACTACCTCTTAAAATCTCCTTTTGAACTTGGTATTTTTTCCTAGAGAGTGGGCCTTAGGACTATGGGTTGATTTGAAGTTCAGCATTAGCTTCCTCTTACTCACAGCATATGGCTTTTCAGCCATGAAATGGAACTATAATTCAAGCAGAACATTTAATGTTATTGTGTGCTGGACCAGGCAAATTTAACTTAGCTTCAGTGCTGCTTTAGAGATCCTAATTTGGTATATTCACTTTGTCAGTCAGAAACAAAACTGAAACACAGCCTGCTTCCAAAGAAGTTAAATTAGTGCTGGTGCTGCTGGGTGTACATTCTACTTCAAGGTCATGGGTCAGAGGAGAAGCATCTTGGCATGTTCCTTCATATCAGTTCTCCAAATTTTGACTCTGAGGGGCTATTTATAACCATTTATTTCCAAGAATGAGAACTTATTTTTTTCAAACAGTTTGAAATGTGCTCTCCTGGCCAAATCATTCAAGCACTGTGTGAAAAATGCATTAAAAACCAAATAGCTTGTTTTCTGGACTTTCCAATTACTAGGAGTCACCAAGTGACCAAAGTGATTCTTCCAAAATTCTGCTTATAACCACTGATGGAATAGCCTAGAGCTGTATGCAGCACGTGGGTTTTGCCCAAAGCAGTTATTTTATATGTTTTTTTTCTGAAACATCTGAAAATGCTTTGGAGTACACACCTCATACCATCTTAAAAGCCCATTCCAAGATGCTGTGCTGTATAATGCATAATAATCCCCAGCATTCTTGTTTATGTACTCTAGTGCTTTCATGGGAGATTCAGGACAAAGTCCCTCTCCTCTGCTGCTGTGTGGAAGGAGGCTGTGTAGCTGGGTACTGCTGGTGTGCTGCTCCTCCCAGCTTCCTGGGCTGGCTGCCCTTCCAGCACAACATCCCTGTCCTCTCTTGGTGTTCTCCTCCTGTGGCCCTACAGTTGAGAGTTGGGGGAATTGAGATTTTTAGGGTCATTTCATGGATTCCTGGTGACCACAGCTTGTGGAGGCTTTTTGCACCATCATTTGGGCTTGGAGGGTCCCTTCCAGAGGCTGAGAGTCACACCGCTGTCATCTGCACATTCCTGCCCTAAAATAGTCCATCATGGCACAGGAGTAAGGCTTTCTATTGAGATTTTTAGGGTCATTTCATGGATTCCTGGTGACCACAGCTTGTGTAGGCTTTTTGCACCATCATTTAGGCTTGGAGGGTCCCTTCCAGAGGCTGGGAGTCACACCTCTGTCATCTGTACATTCCTGCCATAAGCCCTAAATTAGTCTATCGTGGCACAGGAGTAAGGCTTTCCCTTTGGCATGCTGAACCACAAGGTGTTATCTAGTTGAAACTGGAAGATGTGAAACCAAGGAAAAAGGGCTAAAATCCTCCTGGGCTGACCTTGTGTCATAATCCCAGCTCAGCCTGTGACTGTAGCTTTGAAGAAGAGTGGCTGCAGGTGTGTGGGTATGTGATTTTCAGGTGGTTGTGTATGTGGTAGCTCCTCTGAACCTGGCAGTGAGAATCCTGCTGAAATAGCAGCTTTGGAGGGGATGATTTTCAGTTTCAGTGAATTTATAGTTTAATTGGTAACTTGCTGTTTTAACTTGGTCGCACATGTGGCGTTGGCATCTGGAACCTACTGCAGTTTTTTTCTCTCAGTGTTGGCATGCTCAGGGACAGCCTTGATGTGCAGGAGTTTATGAAATGATGCTGTTGAAGCAACAGTAGTGCTTCCAGATCCACAGGAATTAATTTTTAAACAGAGATGATGTAACCTACAAGAAATCCCATGGTTAAATCTAATGGAAATTCCTCAAACTAACCTTGAGGCACTGTGATCTCCCATAATCTGGTGAAGAGACTCCAAGTTGTTCTAATCTATGTGGCAGTCAGGCTGTATTTCATGTCACTTTTGTGAATTTTAATGAGTCCCAGAAGTTAAATTACTTTTGGAGTGTGTCACTTCATCTGGGAGGGGAGCTCCTATGGGATAAATATTCTGCAAACAAGAAAATTGCTGAAGGGCTGAGACTAAGCTATATTTTTATGCTTAACCATGGCTCCCTCTGAAAGCTTGGTGGTAAAAATAACAAAATCTGAGCAAGGCTGCAAGTCTGAGATGTGCTTCACTTTCATCTCTGTGGTGCTAAGAGCAAAATGTGTTTTTGATGGAGTCAAAGCAGCAGTCCCAAGAAGGCATTATCCAGTAACTTGGACACTGTCACTGCATTGCCCTGTCCTTGTTTTCAGCCATGGGAAATGTGTGGAGACATGCCTGCAGGTGTCTTTTATCTTCCCTTATTTTTGAAACCTTTTAGGATTGTGCTTGTATAGATAGACAGGGATACATCCTATGAGTTTGTGGACTGCTCCTGCTTGCAATCTGGGGTTCTGCTTGAAGGAGAGATTTCTGTGCCTTTTGTTAAATGTGCCTTTTGGGGTCTCTTTCCTCTCCTGCTGACTTCCATAAAAGAGTGGTTGCACTTGCACTCTTTATGGTACAAGTGGTCAAAATGCTTTCAGTGTCTGTTCCAAGGAAGGTTTGTTACCATCTCAGATTCTGCATGGATCTGGTGGATTGGCAGCTTTGCCAGCAATCCTTGTTAGTGAAAGCTCTGTGTCTGAGCACTTGTTGAGACACTTAACCAGGCGCAGTATTGTCTGGGTGGTTGGGTTACAGCACTTGTTATAACTGATGGGATTTGCTGGTGAGCCCCAGGACAGCAATTCTGTGCAGTGTTTTGTCCATTGCAGATGATAAGAGAGAGCTGGTGCCCAGCTCACAACTGCTTACTCAGCATGCAGGAGCCAAACCAGTGTGTAGTACAGAGACTGACCAGGGAAAACAAGTGTTGTGGTAGCAGCATGCAGCTCCCAATGCCAGTGGGCAATGGAGGAATGTTACTGATGCTAACCAGTATCTCAGAACTAACACCATGAAATTAGCACTTAGCATCACAAAAATCTTGGTACAGCAGAGCAGAAAATTCAGTTTCTGAAGAAAGTGGTGTCTTGCCTTTCTGTCCAGTATTGCCTAGAACAGAGTATATCAGCTAAATTTTGTCTGTAGTCCAGCGGCAAAAGGTTGCAGCAAGATGCAAAATACCTTGTCCTGGATACATTTTTCAGCAATGCTAGTGCTTGCTGAATCACACCAATCCCGTTAACATACCAGGATGGCCTGCCTGTCAATGGGCAGTGTCCTCTCCAGCCCTCGCTGGGGAGGTGTTGGTGCTGCTGGCCCCAGCCCGAGTGTGCAGCGCTGCTGGAGGGTGCCTGGGTGTGCTGGGCACTGCCTCTGGCACTGCCTGCCTCCTGCTGCGGGCCAGGCTCCCTCCCCCTGCTGGCTTCCACAGCTTGGATATGGGACTATCAGCAGCTTTGAAAAGATGAGGTGGACTTGCTTGTTCTACCAAAATTGTTGAACAGATATCCACATCCCCAGAGAGCTTTGTAGGCATGTAGATGATATTATTTGTTGAATTACTTTTTTTCTAATCTCCAAAATGGGGAAACTCTGCTGTGATAAGTGGTTGGAATTTCCTTGGTACATTGTTCAAACTGTGACTGCTGGGCAGAGTTGTAATTTTCTATTTCTGTATGTCAGACAGCAATTGTGGCTTGTGCTAAGTTAGTATTATCATGCACATGGCTACTCCTTGCCTGGGCTCTGGGTGAGGGATCACGGGGTGCAGTGCAGCGGGGACACCAAGGGCCAGATGGGGCAGCCCAGGGCCCCTCTCCAGCTTGTGGCTGAGGCTGCATTTGGTAGAAGTGTTACCCCTGCTCACCCTCACTTACGGTGTGGGTGTGCAGGAACTTGGGAAGGTGCAAATGCAATATTGAGCTGCTTTCTAAGCTGTGGTTTTAATGCTTTCTTTGTGCTGTGTTCAGTCTAAGATCTCTTCTACCTCATTCTCCCTTTAATTTTTTTTTTTTGCCTCTCTTGCAGAGTTGTCTCTTCCCACCACTATGTGCTTACTTCCTCATACTTTTTCTGTTTTGCTTTTGGTATTTTTTTTTCCCCACCCCTTCATTTCCTTGCCCTAACTGCTACATCCTTCACTTTACCTTCACCAATTTGTCTATTTGTTTCCTCCTCTCTTTTCCTGTGTAACTAATTTTTTTCCTGCAGCTGAATTACTGTGTCTCAGCATGCAGAGCCTGGGAGGGAGCAGTGGAAGGAGGTGAGCTCAGCTCTGAGCAGGGAGCCCACAGTGCTTGTGTGTTGTAGGGAGTGGCACATCCTACATTAGCTGTGGGTTTCCTCCCAGGACGTGTGTAAATTATGTGACACCTGTCTTATTAATTGGCACTGCAGAGCCAGCTATGGGGTGGCAGGAGTCTTGTCTCTTTAGATCATATTATGGCAGTGGTGGAAGTGAACCAAGTGATATCTTCTCCTCCAGTGCATGAAAGAGATGAACAGAGGAAATGTGCTCCAGGGCCAGTTCTCTGCTTTTAAATGCTCCAGAGCTCTTGTTTATTTATCAGCATGGATAAATCATTATTGTGATGACCTTTTTCCATGTGTGTTTGAGCTGATGCTGTCAGCACCTCAGATTTTTGTTCCCTGCAGTCTTCTGAGAGCTGCCCTTCCTCCTGCTCAGGGCTTGGCACAGAAGCTGTAGCAGATATAATCTTGCTACTGTCATTAGAATTTTGTCCTCTCCTGCTTTTCTAATTTTTGTGTAGAATTTTGACAAACTTAATAATCTTGTAAGACATTAAACACTCCAAAACCCTAGAAGTGTGAAGTCAGATTTGTTTTTCTTTTTATTGTCTGCTCTATTTCTAGGTGCCTTTGTTGTCTGCTGGACCCCTGGCCTGGTTGTCTTATTGCTGGACGGACTGAACTGTACTGACTGTGGGATTCAGCATGTTAAAAGGTGGTTTCTTCTCCTGGCCCTGCTGAACTCTGTCATGAATCCAATAATTTATTCATACAAAGATGATGAGATGTGGGCTACCATGAAAAGGATGATTTGCTGCTCCTCTGAGGATAAGAGCCAGGAGAGACGCTCGTCTCGCATCCCCTCGACAGTTCTCTGCAGGAGCACGGATATCTCAGGCCACTACATTGAGGATGGCATCATTCAAGGGACAATTTGTGGAAAAGGAGATCTTGGTGACAAAGGAAACTCCTGAGCTATGCAAGGGACTGGCTTGGCTGGAAAAGGAGAGGGGGAAGGGAGAGGTTTTGTAAGAGGAGATCGACTGGCAAAGCTAGTAAACAATATATCCACTTTGTTCCAGAGCCTCAACTCCAGTGTTAACAAAAGTTCTTATAAATAATTGCCTGATGGAAAAACACTTTGTAATGAAGAAAACTTTCTGTACTGCCATCCTTTTTGTCTTTCAAGTACATGAAATTGTTTTTTCATGTGAATGGAATAAATACCTCTCAGAGACTTCTTGTGCATGGAAACAAAATGTCAGCAATGTGAAGAGACCCTCCTTAAGCTCCTACAGAGAGAAGAAGCCTGCCTGACAGTGCAGGTTTGGCATTCATTGAGTATTTATGCTATGAATAGTTTTTGTGCATCTTGAGGAGGATTGCAGGCTTGGTTGGACAGAATTGTGACCTGTTTTCTTGGTTTGTGAATTTCATGAAATAGTTAATGCTTTCCTCTTCTCTTCCTCCTCCTTATCTTGCTTTCAAAATAGGTAGTTTGATAGTTTATTAAAGCTATGCCAGAAACCTGGCTGTGATGGGACAGCCAGACCAGGCATCAGTGTGTGTGAGTGTCTGACCACAGACTGTCAGGATTGAGAGTACAGAAAGCACAAAAGCCATTATTTCTTCTACAGTGGGGTGAGTGCTGCAGGCAAAGACAGTGCACTCTCTGCTGCTGTTGTGTAGGCAGGCATTGAGGGAGGATTAACAGAAAAGCAGCGAGGCTGTGTTCATTATGCTCATTTCTTACTTCCCTAGATAACATCAAATATGTGTGTGCTTGCTCCTCTTTACCTGCTGTGCCACTGAGAGAAATGAGATCCAAAACTCTGGTTTACAAGGAACTTTAAAGGGAAGTTTAAATACCCATATTTAAAACAGAAATTAATTTACAGGCAAAAAAAGCCTGAAATCAATTTAATCCCCTACCCTAGTACAGAATGCATTGATTGTCAGGCCTTGTCTGGAGCACATTTAACCTCTGATTTGCAAACAGATCTAACTGGAACAGGTACCTGGGGAAGGGGCCATGAAACAGCGAGCCATGGAGGGCTTTCAGCATTGTGACTGATCAAATCTAGGGCTGATGCAGCCACAACCCAAACAGCTGGAGTTTGACTTATGGACTATTCTCTAACAGAGGGCGCAGCAACGCCAAGCTCTACGGTAAACTTCTTCTATTTAAACTTTTAAATTAAAAACTATATTGTAGGTTTCTCAGTACTCTAAAAGGCTGGTTCATGCTGTCTGGTTTCAACAGCAGTGAACTCCCTGTTGCCATTTTAACTTCACGAGGAGTTTCCAGTGTTGTCTCCTAGAGAAAGTCTGATCCCTCGTATCAAAGCAGGTTACCACAACCAGAGGTCACTTTGAAAAGTTTTGGAAGTTTTGGCCACTTGGAATTATCAGAGAACAACATGAAGAGCCAACACCAAGGACATATTTTATGAAGCTGAAAGATAAAGTTCAGCTGTGGATTGGACAAATTCTTCCTGTGGTGCCACTTGCATATGGATAACTGGACTGTGTTGGTCAAAACAGAACCAGCCCTTGGCTCAAAGGCTGAGCAGGAGATTTGCAGAATGCACTGGGGGACTTCACAGCAGCCTTTAGCATTTCTTGCAAACACAGTAAGGCCCTGTTCAGAGAGCTCTCCCATAACATGCTCATCCTATCCCATCTTGTAGGGATGTGGCCCAGTATTCAAGGTAGATGCTGTGTTTGAGCAACGCTAGAAATGTTTACACATGTTTTGCTATTATAATGCAATTTCTTGTGCAAATACTACTTCACTGCTTGGTGTTCTGAGAAGCGTGTAAAGTGGTGCTCTGTAGAGGCGGTGGTGTGGTGGGTTGTGCCTGGCTGGAGACCAGGTGCCCACCAAAGCTGCTCCATCACTCCTCTCCTCAGCTGGACAGGGGAGAGAAAATAAAAGGCTCATGGGTCAAGATAAGGACAGGGAGAGACTGATTACCAATTATAGACTTGACTTGGATTAAAATTAAGTTATTACCAATCACATCAGGCTAGGATAATGGGAAATAAACCCAGATCTTAATACTTTCCTCCCATCCTCTGTTTTTCTTGGCCTTAGTTATACTCCTGATTTTCTCTATTTCCATTCCACAGTGGTGCAGGGGGACAGGGAATGTGGTTCGTTCATCAGTTGTTGTCACTCCCTCCTCATGATGAGGTTTCCTCAAACTCTTCCTTTATGGGGTCCCTCCCACAGGAGACAGTTCTCCTCAAATTTCTCCAACAGCAGGGTTCCCCCATGGAGTCACTAGCCAGCAAACCTGCTCCAGCACGAGCTTTCCATGTGCTCACAGCCCCCTCTGGGCATTCCTCTTCTCCTGCATGGGATCCTCCACAGGCTGCAGGTAGATCTTTGCTCCACATGGGCCTCCATGGGCTGCAGGGGAAGCTCAGCTCTGCTGCGTGGGGCACCTCCTGCCCACCTTGGTGTTGGCACAGTTGTTTCTCTCACAAATTCTCACTCTCCTCTCCAGCTGCAGTTGCACAGGTTTTTTTCACCCAACTTAGGTACGTTATCCCAGATCTGCTTCCACTGTTGCTGATGGACTCAGCTTTAGACAGGGGTGGGTCTGTCCTGGAGCCAGCTGGCATTGGCTCTGTCAGACACTGGGAAGTGTCTGGTGTCTTCTCACAGAAGCCGCCCCTGTTTCCCACGCCGCTATGGAAACCTTGCCCTGCAAACCCAGCCCAGGGGCCTTGCTGGGTGCCCAGCACGCAGGCACCCTGTCCCTGCAGCTACACTCAGTTGGTCTGAGCTAGCCTGGAGCTCTGTATGCAAACCTAACAGAAAATAAAATGGTACTTCAAAATGAAAGTCTTGTTTTGCCTCCTGTTTGAATGGCGATTGAACAACGACGGGGAAATGTTGTTTCATGTTACTGTGGCTCCAGGGTGGGGCTTGGGGTTGCTCTAATAAATTTTTCCTATTTACTAGCAGTACTGGCCAGTGTATTGCTTGGTTGAATCAGGCCCTGAAGAGAGCTTGGATGAAGATCTTGAGCATCTGCAGCAGGGGAAAAAACATTAGATCTCTCTTGCAGAGCTGGGGATTTAGGATGCAAAATAACTACCTGTGGATGATATTTCAAGGTAAGCAGGAAAAGGTGACATCTGCGAAGGTAAAGGACTTAGTTTGGGTTTTTTTACAGCACTTCATCCAGTGGACTCCTGATCTGAGTTAAGGTCTAAGGTCTATTCTGCTACAAGTAAGTGGGAGAGTTTGAGGTCTCTTATCCTTTCTGTTGTTTAATTAAATAAAAAAAAAAGAAAAATACCCTCAAAAGCCTGCAAACTGGTACTTGGAGAATGGTACTATTTGCAGTGACATGCCCTTTGTTGCTGCAGAATGCTTTCCTTGGAGCTGCTACCTCATGGTCTACTGCTATTAATTGCAATGTGACATGACTGGAAAAGGAAACTGATGTTGCATCAAACTTTCCTATGAACTGCTACAGCACAGGCTGTGTAATGTTTCCAATATCAAACTGTCTAAACATCTACCTACTCACAGAGCAGGGAATTCCTTATTAACTCCATAAACATTTGTCAGAATAGTTTGTCTCAAGGAAACCATTAAAGCATTATTTACAGTTGAGTAGGGAAAAAAATAATTAAAAGAACGAAGGGCAGTTGGTGAAGGCAAGTTCTGCAGGGTTCCCTTTTTCCCCTTTTCACTAATACCCCAAAATATCTGTATCACTTTGCATGTGCCTGCTCCTATTTGTATAAGTACATTCTGCTGGAGAAGGCTTTAGGGGGAACACTCACAGAAACCCCAGGACATTAGTTCATAGGAGGCAGAGGAAGGAAAGGGAAGAATTACCATTAAGCCAGATAGTTACGAGATTCTGCATGTTCCTGGTGGTGCTGGAGCTCTTTATGCATTTGAGAGCTGCTGTATTGCAGGAAGTAGCAAGCAGATTCTTCTAAGACAACACTTTCATAGCAATTATGGTTTGAAAACCTTTGTGATATTCTCCTCATCTCTTCTCTCTCCAGCTGCTCCCAAACCAAAGTTGCTTTTCCAGTTGATCATAGGGTCCAGGAAGAAACGCTCCATGGCTTTTCCCAGGACAAAGATGTATGGTCTGTCCTCTGTGATTTGCTCTCCCATAAAGCCTGTGTGGTCACAATCATTAGAGATGCTTTTCAGAGAGCTGTTATTAAAAGCTGGGAACAATGAGGTTTTATTTTACATGATAGATCTTTTGGATCTTTCTGGATAAGCAGCTAGACTGATCATTGTTTAATAGCTGTGTGCGTGGGAGAGAAGTTTCCCTGATATCTGTGCTGTCAGTTTGACCTGGGTGGTGTGGGTGATGAGTCCCTCTGGGACAGCAGCCAGATTGCTAAAGCTTGACTGCCTCTAGAGCATGACACTTCCACTACTTTGGGGCTGCTCTACCATGACTGTTTTCCCCTCTGTATAGGTTTTTTGTGAGCTTTTATTTTAAGTGATTCCTACAGATTGGTGAAATACATCAGCATTTGTGCATATGACAGCTTGTGCATGTATTTGAACTGCAATAATTACTGCAGCTGTATGATGGTGCCTCTCTCTGATTAGATCTTTATACTTCTTTATATTTAACAAATATATTTTCTCTTGAAGAGTTTTAAACTTAAAACTCTCTTCCAAGTAGCAGTGAGCTATAGGAGCAATACTTCTGATATGATTCTTTCACAGTTTTAGTGAGCTCTGCATGAAGATTCTAAACTACTGGTTAATGGAAGATTACAGAGGAAGGGTCCTTTTAAGCTTGACATATTTCTTATGCTTTTTCCCTATGGTTGTAGCTACAGGTCACCATCCAAGCAGATACAGGGCAGGACCATCCTTTGGTCCTGCCCAAAACAATGGCTACTTGCAAGACTAGAGCCAAAAAAAAGAAAATATATGGAAATGTTAAAAAGAAGAAGGCAGGAACCTTCTGTTTTTTATCCCAGCCTATAATTCTAATTAAATCACTTGGAAGAAACGATCCCATTTTCCCCCTTGCTCTCACTCCTACTTATGCTGGTGCAGCCATTTGTGAGATCATATTGTGAACTGTAGTAGGTCTGAAAAATAACCCTGCATGTCACATTTTGCTACTAACTACAGAAGATTTTTTTATTTGTCATGAGCCAGCAGCTGCGTTATTTCCTCTTCTTGCTATGTGGCGTCACAGAGATTATTTTTTTCCTAGGAATCTTTGCGAAACACAGTCTCCTTTAAATGCTATACTTTGCAGTGACTAGGCATGCTTCTATCAGGGAAAAATAAATCCATCTGGAAATGAGGAATTAGGTCATGATATTTTCTCCCCACCCACAAGGTCTTTTGGAAGACAGGGAATTTAGACTCATTTGCTTTCAGCCATTATTCAAAACATCCTGCTTATCTTTCAAGTACCATTTGGTCCCTGGCTTCTTTTGTACACATCTTTATAGTATTGAGAGTGTTTTTTCATTGCAGCAGGCAGAAGCATCTGTTTTCTTCCAACCCACTTAGAAGTGCTACTGTGCAGCTCACAGGTATGCTATTGTGAATTGTCTCGTACGTGCACCCATGCATCTCCTCCTGTGTGAGCTGAAGTGAATCAATGTTTAAACTACCCTCTGCTCTACTTGCCACAGACAACCGTGATAGGAACAGCTTTTTTTTTCTGAACTAGCCTTTACTAAAATCCCAGTTGTGCACTTCAGATTCTGATACATGGCCCTGTAAGAAAGTCAACATGCAGAATAAGAAAAGCACGAATCACTTGTTAATCTGTTCTCAACAGTAGCTGTATTTAAACTTAAATGTTAATTTCATTGAAATCATAGATATGGTCTAACTTCTCTAGAAAACCCAAAAGAAATAAACAAAAACTCCCATTAAAAAGGCTATAGCAAACAAAAAAACCCCACACCAAACCCAAGATTATGCATTTCTGTAGGCCAGGATTAAGTCAGCACACTTACCATCCCTTTAGTTTCCCTGACTTGCTCTATATGAAAATAAGGAATTCTTGTTTCTGAGCACAAGTAACTGCTTAGGGGTTTGGTATGTGAACTCCTGAAGATGTGTTTCTTATCTAGACAGATTCTTTAGCTTTCCTCCTGAAGCTTCTGTGGAAGGTGGTGGGATAAACGTGGGATACTGGCCTGGGAGCAGTGTTGTCTCACCCATTATTGCATTTAATGTGTGTAATTGGTAAGAATATGCATCTACCATATTGTCCCTAAATGTTAAGATTCTTTTGCTCGTGCTAAAAACTCTCACAGTTCTGAAGCACTAATTTTGTCCCCAGGTTCCATTTGTATTTATGCAAACAAGTGCTTGGTGTGTTTGCTTTACTTAGATTTCTGTTAGCAATATGCTCAGTTGCTAAAAGATGTCAAAATGCATGGAAGTGAAAAGGCTTGATCTCCAGAGATGGAAATGTTATTAATGCTTAAATGACTCTATTTAAATCCCAGTTAACACATCAGTTGTTATGAATGTTATGTATTGGCTTGTGCAGTGCACTCTGTGCTGCTGGGCTGGGATTTTCCCACAGGTATAAAAGAGTGAATTTGATTAGAAATGTAAGGGTTTGTGCCTGTAGGGGTAAAAGGCCGGTGAATGGTGAACTTGCAGTTGCTCACCCCCATGCTTTAACTCAGGGCCACTGCTGCCAGTGGCCCCTTTCCTGGAAAGGAGCCCTGTGGGTGTCGGCAGTTGTAGGTGAAGAATTCGATGGTGTGGTTTAGATGGAAAGTCCCTGCTGTATGGGAAACTGTCCCTATAGCAAGAGGCTGGCTGACAAACACACCAGCCCCTCCCACACACCATTACTGATTTGAAAGAGGGGACGTTTGTGCTCATACCCACACATTTACAATATTGGATCAGGTCCCAAATTTGACCTACATTGTTTGTCTTGTTTTCTCCTTTATAATCAACTTTGCACAGTCCATGTAATTTTTGTGTGTTCTGCTTTGCTCTTCAAAGCACAGATTAAACCACACTTCTCTCTAAACAGATAAATTCCAGCAGTATTGGATCCTATAGCAACCCTTCAATTTCACAGACCAGAGAGCCACAAAAAGAAATAAAGATGGTTGAGCAGAGACTTTAGTCTTGAGTTTTTGCAAGGTCAGAATACCAAAAATAACAAAAATAGTTATGCTTGCATGTATTAGTTAAAGATTTTGGAGAAAAATACTTTGTCAAAAGAAAAGGAAACCCTGAGCTTATGGCAATTTTTGCAGTTAAAATGTGAGTTGGAAGTTCTAAACTTTTAATTTGTGAGTTTTCTGGGCAACAGAAGCAAAGAACTCTGTTTTCTGATTGGTTTCTCTGAACTGGATAGAAGCTGCCACGTGCATCCAGCTCCTTCCCAGCACGAGGGGATCCAGGCAGGAGGGAGATCTCCTGAACACCTTCTCCCACCCAAGCCCATGTTTCTGTCTCCATGGGCTCCGGGAGCCTTGCTGACCTACAGAAACAGCACCAAGGCCAAGGATGAAGGAACTTCTGCAGAATACAGTGTGAGCTCTGGCTGGGGACCTTCTGTTAGGTGCTTGTGCCTCCTGTCCCCAGTGGTGGCTGAGAATGCTCCATGGTCCTTGCCTCTCTGGCACAGAATCTCTGCCCAACTGCTCATTTCCCCAAAACCTGTTGGTAAGGCAACACCTTTAAATCTTTGCCACTCAGCCAAGTTTTATTGAAAGCCAGTGATGATTTCAAAAATTTCAGGGACTAGTCAGGCAAAAAGTGGCACACTGCCCATGCCTCATTCCATTCAGAAATCAGGATAAAAGTGTTTTATGGATGGAATTTTATGCTTGCCTGTGCATAGGTGAGGGCTTGCAGGAAAACGATGAAGGCCATCCTCAAAGTGGCTTCCCAGCAAATCCCCAGCACCCTGACAACCCTTCACTGCTGTGTCTCTAATCTTTGCACGCAGTCAGACTCAGTCAGGAGAACACCAGTCTGCCATCTTTATCCATTTTGTAGTAAGCAAAATTGTTACAAAATTATTGAGGTGAAATAGTCTTGGCTTCTCTCTGCAGGAGGATGAATATGGCTTCTCCAAAAGGTAGCTGCATGACTTGCAAGGAGCTGTGAGTCCATCTGTAAACACAGAGCTGTATGTGAAGGAAAATCAGACTTCTATGGTCACTCACCTTGTGTATGATGTGCTTACTGTGTGATGCCTGAGGTTCAGAGGTTTTGCAAAGTGACTTGAGGATTTACCTCTGTGTGAGTTCTGAGACCTTACATTTGGTGGAAGTGGTTCAAATGAACCTGAACCACATGAGGGTTCCTCAGGGGATGCAGATGGTCACAGGAGATGCCCAGTGCAGAGGGAAATGAAATCTGATGCTACTGACCCTTCATTGCTCTGTTCGTGTACCAGCTGTGGTTGTAAGTTGTGGTGGTTTTTGTCTGGATGGGATTGGATCATCCTGGAGCTGTGGGTGTTCAAAGGCTTAGATGAGTTGCTCAGGGGTAGCAGGATCAGGTGCTGGTGTTCAGTGCCCTGACACAAGGGTAGAAAGCTGAAAGGAATATTAGGAGGTGACACCTCAGTATTTCAAGAGATTTAAGCCCAAATGGCTCACTGAGGGTTTCTAGAAAGGAATCCCTGGCGGATGACAATTCCCTTCTCTCTCTCTTCCCTCTTGTCTTGCCTTCTGTCCTTTTTCACCCTTTACAACAGCAGTACAAGATTCAGAGCTGAAGTACAAAACCTTTTGGCCAGTCAAGCCAAAAGTTGATTAGCAGAGGTGCCAGAGATGGGATAACACTCGGATTTGGTATGAGCAGTTCATCCTCCCCTGAGGCAGTCAGACTGAATATTTTGACTTGCTACAATAATTTCCTGTGCACTGATAACCACTGATTCAGTACAAATGGTAGTAACAGGCTCCATCAGGAGCTGTCCTGAAGGGCTGTTGATTCATTTAATCCCACAATGAAGATTGAGTGAGCTATTATTTCGAAAGGCAAGCTGGATCCAGCATGTATTTGTATCAACACGCCAGAGATGACACAACCAGTGCCTCACCCAGCCCAGCAAAGTGGGGTTTTGCTAATGTTTTATTTGGTCTCCATGTTTGGCTGGGAGACAAGCAACGCTCTTTGGATGTGTTGTTTCCATGAACAGTATACTGGAAACATTCTCTGTGAGAGGGTGGCACTGCTGTGTTCTGCTCACTTGATTTCTGTGCACCTCCCTTCTGCATGGGCTCTAGTGGGAGATGTCACTGTGAGAATAAGGACTGAGGGCTTCTGGAGTAGCCACAGTGGCTGGGACTGCTTGCCCACCAAATGCAGCTGGGAGCTCCTACAGTTCCTGCCACATTTTGGAAGCAGTGAGGAGAGCCCGTGTGGCCCTGCTGAAGGAGTCCTGGTGGTCCTGGTCAGCCCACCTGCAGTAGGTGGCTCCCACCTGCACGTGAGCTCTTCGCAGGTTCCTTGTGACTGCTGTCCTCAGAGAGCCCACAGGCACTCAGGCATCTTTCCAGGTATGAGGTTTAAATTTTTGCCCTTTAATTTTTAAGGAACATTTTTGACACTGTCAAAGTTGAGGCAACTGGAGCTTTCTTTGATCTAGGAGTGAAGTTGACTCAGTTCTGCTTTGCCCAGTTTTATTTAAAGACCATGACTCCTACTACTGAAACATTACTCATGAATGCTGTTATTGCATTATCTGCTTTTCCATCTGTTAGATGCCATGGCCCCAGCAGCACAAATACCACAACAGTAGCAGCTGTCAAAGGTCTATTTAGGCATCTTCAAAAAGTAGTAAAACCTGATACCACTGAAGATAAGCCAAGTTTTATTATCATAAAGTTTTCTTTGGGTCTGATTTTAGAAATGTTACTACTTAGGGCACCTCTGGAATTTAAATTTTGATGGGAGGGAGGTTGTACTAATCTATTATTTTAAGTACAATTATTTGCTTATTCCTCATTTAAACAATGTTGTGTTATTTTTTATAACCCATGTACAAATATATAACTCTCTGTTATATCTGCCTGTAGTGTTCTGTTTGGTTACTTCCCAACTCTGGGAGTTCACATAGGATAAAAAAAAAGGACCACTTGGGCCAAACCCATGTCTCATCTGGGTAACCTCCATGACTTCGTGACAAATCAAAAGTCTCATTATAAGCATAGCTCATGAAGCACGAGATGCCCTGAACCAAGTCCTGTGTATCACTTAGAAATATAAAATTACAATTCTGTAGTGAATAGTGCATTTAAATATGAACGATAATTGGAGCAACAAATTAACCTTGTTTATGCTAATTGAGTGGATCTGAAGACTCCTTAAGGATAGGTGTCCCGTTAATAGCATTGCCTAATGGACTGCAGTTCCTTCAGAAGCCTCACAGTCTTGACCAGGCACATGGAAACAACCAAAGAATTCTGCAACACTACAGCTCCATGATGCTGCACACAGACAAGCTGCGTGTCTGCAGGAGGCCTGGGTACCCTGCTCCTGCTCCTGGCTGCTCTTACACCTCTGTCCCCATGGGCTCAGCACCTGCTGGTCCTTCAGCCCTCCTGGAAAACTGAGAGCTCTTCCAGTCATACCCCAGGAGGGACAGGACTGATGATATAATGGCCACCAACTGCTCTTGGGGTTTGGTCTGCCCCCACAAGTAGTCATAGAGGTGAGTGGTGCCCGATGGCTGCTGCACATTCCCTGAGAGCTGAAGGACACAGCAGCAGCACCGGCAGCTTTCCCAGCATCTCCCTGCTCACGACTGTGGATGTCTGAAAAGCACATAGGAGAAATGCATGTTTTAGGGCTAAAACCAGAAATGGAACGCAGCTGTGCTGGGGCCCAGGCTCTTCCTGGTGACAACACTGTATCTGCAATCTGTCAGGTAAGGTGTGCTTTTGGTGTAGCTGCTTTTTTCCCTGACAGTGCACCCTGGGTGCTGCCATGGGGCATCCAGCAGGAGCCACTCTGGGAGGTGGCACGGCACGTTCCCTGCTAGGTACAGGCACTCCTGGTCCCCTCCTCCCCGTTGCCTGGAGCCTGCCAGGACAGCCCAGCACCTCGGTGGCATCGCTGTGCGGTGCCTGCTGGCCATGTGCCACCCCAAGGGCTCCCTCCCCACCCTGGGGACCTTGCACAGAGATCCTGCCCAGATCTTGGGAGCCCCTCAGCAGGGACTGGGCAGGGGGTGACGGGTGCCTTGGGGACAGGGCGGGCAGAGGAGGGTCAAGATGGGGCTGTTGATAAGGCTCCAGCCACCAAACCGGTCTGGAGCCGTGTGATTTGGCACAGCGCACGGAGCTGTAGCTAGCAACACAAAAGATGAATAATTGCAGGTCGTGGCATTCATTCTCCGAATTTAAAATGATTAAGCTCTTGGTGAGGGCAGGCAGCTGCAGGTTCGGGCTGCCTTTGTCCCCCCAGCCATGGCTACCGTGGCACTGACGTCTGGCTGGTGAGCAGGCCCCTCTCCTCCTCCTGCTGCGCCCTTCGCCCGCAGCGGGCTGTGCC
Source organism: Passer montanus (assembly GCF_014805655.1). Taxonomy (NCBI): domain Eukaryota; kingdom Metazoa; phylum Chordata; class Aves; order Passeriformes; family Passeridae; genus Passer; species Passer montanus. The sequence continues at coordinate 1,260,988 of NW_024371038.1, read as the reverse complement.
CCGGCTCAGGAGGGGACTGTGCACCCTGCGAATGCCAAGGGTGGCTCTGCTGCCCCTCAGCTCTGCCCCCGAGTCAGCTGTGACACGGGCCAAGTCACAGCCACCGCCCGTGCCTGTCCCAAGGAGGTGGAATTGAAAGGGCAGGGAAGAAAAACATCGCTCCGAGCAGGCACATCCAGCCCGGTGCTCTGCTCTCTGCTGCCTTGAGCCATGTCCCAGGCCACAGACAGAGCTTTAGAGGCATTCACGGGCCTGCCTAAAGTGAGTTTAGTTCTCTATTTAAAAACATTGGATATATTTAGATAAAACATAGTAGCTAATGACTGGGAGCAGGGAGGTTTTTGTAATGTTGAAGGGAAAGTAAAAATAAAAGGGCTGGTTTCTAATTAGAAAACTGTAACCTATATAAAACTATATCTTATCAGGATTGTCTTATCTAATTCAGTATTTGAATGGTACCATACGTGCCTACAAGTGAATGTGTCCTTGGAAAAGAAACAGTAGCTACTGTGGGTTCCTGCAGAGGGCTTGCAGTGAAATCCCGACATTACTGCTAGTTAGTGTAAAAATGCTGGCTTTGGAGGTCTGCTGGATGTTTTGAGCTAAGAGTCTGTGTGAGTTTTGCCATCAATCTGCAAGTACAATTCTTTGGTACAATTAATGTGGCACTTCAAAGCCTGAATCCTGTAAGCAGAAGGCTGAAGCTAAACCAGAAGAAAATGAATCCACCAATGTTTGCTAAATGGTCCTTTCCTCTGATTGCTGATGCTCTTTTAGTCCTTTCCTTGTTGGAGTCTAAATATCTACCAGCTCCTTTCAGAGTTCACGGCATTGCTGACCAAGGAAAATGAATTTTATTTTGCCTTCCAATTCTTTTTCCCCATTTCATTGAGCAACCCTTTAAGAACCCCCTTACTGTCTGTGCATCTGATTTTGATTCGCCTTTGCTGCAAAGCCTGCAGAGCTGTCACCCCAGCTAATTCTTTTCAGTAACAAGGGATGGTTCACAGTGCTGTCAGTCATGGGGAAGAGGTGAAATCTGGGATGGTGAATGAGTTTTGAGATTGTTAAGCATGGGGGAGAAAATGATGCCTAAGGGTTTCAAGTCAAGGGTGAAAGGAGTGCATCACAGCAGACTTGGAGAAGGTTGGTGATCGTCTGCCACATGCTTTGTCTACGTGTGTGAGAAGTGGGGGATGCATCAAGCAACAGCATTTGTACACAGCCTATCAAAGTGCATTTAACATTGCACAAAACTCATAAGAAAACTTTAAAGTGCTCTGTGATGCACACAAGCCTTGAACTAGCTATGAGTTTCTCTTGAGTGCTCCTTAAGAGAGGAACCTTCTGTGTGAGATTATGGCCACAGCTTCCAAGCACTGCTGTTGTTGCATTTGGCTTTCCCTGGGGAAAGCTGACTGCAGTTGCATTTCAATTTACAAAGAAAATAAAGCAAAAAGGAAAGAAGATGCCCAAATGGATGAACAAAAAAACCAAAAACCCAGAGAAAGAATCAGGTGCAAAAATAGTAAGGGCTATCCCAAAAATAAATAATTGAAACATACTGGGTCACAAACTGGATATGTCATTAATGCTGCAGTGTTGTAAGTAGGGAAAAAAACCAAGATTTATTCTGAAATTTGTGAGTGGGATGATTGCACCAGCAGCATGGGAGCTTGACAGTGGCAGGTCACATCCAGGACACGGGGCTGAACATTCTGGACAAATTGAGAGGTGTCCAGCAGACAGCAACAAACCTGGCAGTTGTAGAAAATATAACCAGTGAGGAAAGTCCGAAATAATTGAGCTGGATACTAGACCTTTCTCATTAGAGAGGATAAGCATCATTAATGAGTGCTTCAAAAAGAGGTGAGTGTGCATGTTGGAGCCTCAGGTGTGGTTAGGTGCATCTTAAACAGAACCTTAGGTTTCACCCAGTACTGTGTTCGGGGATCTTCCTGTGTTATTGCAGATGCTGAAGTGGGTTTTTAAAATTTTCACCCTTCTTGTTTTGCAGGATGGAGTGGGAGGAAGGCAGGCTGGCAGCCACAGCACAAGACCTCACAACCACAGCTCCCAGATTCCACTACTTGTTCCACTGCTGGTCCTGAGCAGCATTATCTGCAGGTAATAATCTTACAATCCCTGGACTTCTTGAAGGGGTTAACAGCTAAACTCTTTCCTGAACTGGGCTGAGGTCTCTATGTGAGTGGAACTAAAGATCTGCTAAGTAATATTATGTTGCTGTTAAGGCGGCAGGAGGGATAAACTATGCTGGCTCATATATAAATATTTGCACTTACAAACAGGAGCAAGGGTAACTGAAGAAAAATGTGAAAGGCTCATGTTGTTACTGTTGTTTTTTGAAGTTTGCTGTCCTGCAATGAAATACTTTTAAATAATTCTATGGCAACCACAGCATAACAAACCCCACATGGCCTTCTGCTCAGCTACTTTGACCAGCACCAGAACACAGGATGGTCACGGAATCTTGATAGCTTCTGGTGTTTTAGCCAAAGCACAAGTCTGCAGGAGCTGGGTCCTGCTTCTTTCTTTGCCCAGTTTAAGAAAATAAAAATAAAATAAAGGATGTTATATACCAGGCAGTTACAGCAGGACAGATACAGAAATAAACTATTTTATTAGTAAAAGACAGCTCTGAGCATCTGAGTGTTAGGCCACTCAGTAATTAAAAATGATCTTAGAACCACGAACCAAGCTGTGCCCTACACACTCCCATTTCAGACCAAACAATTACAGAAAACAGCTTAAAACTAAAAGCAGCAGACATCCAGTTAATAATCATAGGGTACATTAGGCACATTAGGGTACATTAGAGGTTTGCCTGTTTACTTGCATTTCTTTTGGCATAAAGAAACAACACACTTCATGACCCTCTCCTCTCCAGGTCTGAACGTGCTGCAGACATCCGGTTAGTAACCACGGGGTACATTAGGCACATCAGGGAACATTAGGAAATAAGAGGTTTGCCTGTTTATTTGCACTTTTGGGGGGATAAAGAAATAACATAGTTCATGAGCCTCTCCTCTTCAGGGCTGAATGAGCTGCTGGTGGAAGGCTGAGATGGGAGATCAGCAGAGGTTCATGACTGCCAGTAGCAAATCCCATGGAAAAAGCAAAGGCAGAGTTGTTAAGGACATCTTCTCAGAACCAGAACTGGAAGTGGTGAACCCTGGAGCATCCTGCTCCTTTACCAGCACCTTGTAGGTGGGTGAGATGGGGTGCAATGGAATGGATTTACACATAACATTCTGGAAGGAGAGGGTACTAGGGCAGGAATCCCTTCCTGCCCAGCAGAACAATGAGGCTGGGGCTCAGGTGGTGCAGAGCTGTCTTCCTGCTGCTCTCCACAATCATGGGTGAGGTGGGTCTGGTTTTGCCAACCAAGGGGAATGCAACTGCTCTTGGAGACTGAAACAGGTGGAGGGTGAGTAGGACCTATGAACCAGCACCAGCTCTGAGGCAGAACTGTTCCTGGCAGTATATTCACAAGCACTTGATCAGATTTAATATTAAATGCCCCTCTCACTGTGATGTTCTCTGCTTCCTCCAAGAGGTTTGGTTCATTAGGTCCATTAGTGCAATTAGAGATTCAACACAGCAGACCACTTGAAAAATATCAGTCCAAAGGTCATCTCACTGATGTGGCTTCTCTCTTACTGCACCACAACAGCTGCAGGAAAAGCAATGAGAATGTCCGAGTGTGTCCTTTCCTGGAGAAACTTCCTTTTGCCATGAAAAGGCAAGGGTGTTCATGTGGTGCTGCAGTCTGATGGCAAAGCAGAGCTTACAAGGCTCTGTGCTACAGCTGGGCTGTGTGGCAGAGCATCCTGGGGCCAACCAGTCTTGTGTCTCCCCAGCCTCACACCTGGGGAGACCCCCATGCAGGAGGAGCCAGGATGGTCTCTTATCTGAAAGCAGAAGACAAATAGCTGGAGGAACTGCTGATCACATAATGGGGGTCATCATGGCTTTGTGTTCCCTAAAATGTGCTTGTGGGTCAGCAACAACACACACAGCTGTCTGCTGGAGATGGTGGATGTCTATCATGACCTGCATCCTACCATGGCTGCTCTTGGAGAGCAGGGGGCTTGGGATTAAATCAGGAGTCAAGTTTCAGCCCCCCCTTATGAATAATTTTTCTTCTGTCACACCTGGAACAGAGCTGGTCAGGGTGGGAGGCAGCTCTGGCACCATTTCAGCCAAGCTGCAAGCCAGAACTGAGTTATTTCTTGCTGTGTGCATTTGGAAGAGGCCCATTCTCCATATTGCCCTGCTAGTAATCTGCTGAATCAGAGGACAGTCAGTGCAATGAGAAGAAAATCACTTGTCAGGGAAGGAGTGGTGGCATATGCTAAAGCTGTTATGAGAATTTTGCCTGGTTTTGGACAACTAGTTTGTATTTGATAATGTGGGAGATGATCAAGATCCACTTTTAGATTTCAGTATGGAATCATCTAAGACAGCAACTCTTGATGTCAGTGGGAAATGAGCCTATTTATGCTAGACAGAATTTGGGCATGGCAGACCAGAACAGCCATATGTTGCACAGTATTATGCCACACTCCATGTACGTGTCTGGTTAGTTCCTTACAATTCAATATGCTCAAAGTAGAGGCAGGCTGTGCTGTGTTTCAGGAACTAGTGCGAGCAGCAAATCCTGTTAGGAGAATAAAGCTGCCTAACCCATGGATTGCTTGTTGCATGCTCAGCACCATCAATCACTGCTCTGCCACAGCAGCTGGGGAAGGTGTGAGGGTGCCAGAAGTGTTCTGGCAAAGAGCAATGCCAGCACTCAGAGTGCTGCAGCCACAGCCCCTGGTGACTGCCTGGCCCTGCCATGGACGATGCTTCGGTGGGAGATGTGGTGGAGGGAATGTTCAGCTCCACCGAGCCACCTATCTTACAGCTTGGTGTGTTAAACTGGAGCTTGGCAGGTTTCCTCTTGTGTTAATATGCAGGGCAGTCAGCTAGGGCAGCTGTTTGGCTTCCAGGAAGGGCAGGACATTCCCCTGAATCTGGAATGGCTCCAAGGGCCACAGCTACATCCAGCTGCTGTTCAGCCTGCAAAGAGTGTGTGCAGGACATGTACCTTTCACAAGGCTGTACTGGCTTTTCCACTAGTTGAACACTTAAGAATCTTCCAGAGGTTTGAGTATTTTTCTCATACAAACTTTATTAAATTGCACAAATTCTTCCTGAGACCATTTGTCCCATCACATCCACAGTCTACTCCATCTACTGTCAGTCACTGCATTCCAGTTTATACACCTGGCCAAACAACTATCCCTGGCACTTGGTGTGCAGAGTGTTACATGGGCTGTCATCCCCTGCCAAAGGCTGTGAACGAGTCAGAGCTGAATAGAAACAGAAAAAGCACTTTAAACAAACAAACAAACAATCAAACAAACCAACCAAAGAAATAAAGAAGAATCAGGTCAACTTTCTCCTGCACAGGCTTGGGCTATAACTAAAGTCCATGTATTTGAACTTTTTAGACAATAAACACTACTACAAAGACTTCTTTTACTGAATTTTTAAAAAGCTAAATTGTACAATAATACACACCCCCAGTCAATTAATAGAATATTTCTTTTTCTATTTCATTTATTTAAAAGCCTGCAGTGGAGACTAATTCCTACAGCTGTATGGATTGTCATCAGCCATGCACTGCACACGAGCCAAACATTACAGCCTTCTGCAAGACAACTTTTCAGACAGCTGCATCTCATGTTGCCATGGAAATGGACGTGAGCTCACAGAAAGCCAGGTAATGTGTCATCCCCTGCCAAAGGCTGTGAACGAGTCAGAACTGAATGGAAACAGAAAAAGCACTTAAAAAAAAGAAACAAACAATCAAACAAACCAACCAAAGAAATAAAGAAGAATCAGGTCAACTTTCTCCTGCACAGGCTTGGGCTATAACTAAAGTCCATGTATTTGAACTTTTTAGACAATAAACACTACTACAAAGACTTCTTTTACTGAATTTTTAAAAAGCTAAATTGTACAATAATACACACCCCAGTCAATTAATAGAATATTTCTTTTTCTATTTCATTTACTTAAAAGCCTGCAGTGGAGACTAATTCCTACAGCTGTATGGATTGTCATCAGCCATGCACTGCACACGAGCCAAACATTACAGCCTTCTGCAAGACAACTTTTCAGACAGCTGCATCTCATGTTGCCATGGAAATGGACCTGAGCTCACAGAAAGCCAGGTAATGGACTCTAAAATCATCACTCCTTATATTGAAAAAGTGCTGGGGGGACCTTAGGTAGTAGTAGCAATACTAATAATGTATCAGCTTGTGCAACATTGGTCTTTGTTGGTTTTGTAGGAGGTTACGTTCGAGGTTACGTTTATGTTTGTATTTAAATTATCTGGTCAAGTACAACCCTCCCCTTTGCATTGCACTGACTGACCACAGTGCTGCAGCAGTCAGATGCCATTCAGACCCAGCAACAGGGAGAGCATCACTAAGAAAATGGAACTGAGAAGGAGAATTGTTTGTTTTAACTAACCAGGCATATGGACACAACTGACCTTTTCTTTTATCATGTCTGTCCTGTTGCACAACCATTTTCCATTAGTCCAGAAGTGTTTGCTTGATCCACTGCCATTACAATATATGATAAAGTTCAATAGTGTTATGTCCCACATTAATGTGCTTTCCCTTTGCTGTGTTCAGCAATCTTCAGCTTTGCCCTAGTTTCACAGTGTTCTTAATTGTACTGGAAATGTTTGCCTCTAGCATCATAGTAACATCTTACTAATCAAACAATACTGGCAAGGAAAGTTTTGTTATGCAGATAAACTTGACCATGAGAATTTAAACTGTAAAAACATTTAAAGCTTTTAGAGAAAAATTGTTCCTGTAGTCACAGGGTGAAATGCAGGGCTGCAAACAAAGAAAGTAAGATCTAGAAGCCATCTTCTCAGCCTATGGTTTTGTGGAAAAACCTTCTACATTTACAAGAGTCCTGCAAAAACAAAGTGCTTATATGCCAGCCTTAATCTTGAGATATTTTAATAGGTTGCTTTCAAGTTATTGAATTAGCACAAGGACAATTTTTTACTTGAATATTCACTCTAGAGAAATGGCATTGTCCACCAGAAACTAGCATTTTTTTATTATTACTATAGCATATCAAGATAGGATTTCGAAATTATTTTAAATCTGAGTCTTGAGCATATTGTAGCAAATTGAGGTATACACTTTTAATTTCTGGAAAAATCCCACTCCCTTGATCTGCAATCACCATACATTGAAATACTGCTGAAATTAAGAGTATGTATATACTCTCCACCTTAATTTGTGGCATGCTCATTTTTACTTACTGATCAGCTGATTTGTGGGTAGATTCATGACATTCCAGGCTATTTGCTTTCAACATGTCCTTTGCCAATCCTCTGTCAAATTAAAGAGAAAATTTTGTAACCATTTCAATCCATTTTCCCAAATCTGACTTGCCTCCTTATGGTGCCTAACAGCACTCAGCAGTATTTCCAAGCCTATGCAGAGTGTTCCTGCTGTATCTGTTTAGAAAGATGCCTGAACTTGGTCTATTGTAGTCAGAAGAGCTCTGTGGCAGAGATGGGGTTTGCACATTCAGAGTGGAGTCTTGCGATGAAGGAAGCTAACACTTCTGCAGTAAAAGTCATTAGGCATGCAGCCAAATTCAGATCTTACAATCTTCCTCTAGGCCATGCTTGTGAGATTTGGGGTTGTTTTAATTATATTGTTTCTTTCAAGTAGAATTTAGAGGAAGAGGATTGCTCTGTTTTCCTTCAGTGACTACTTCTTTTTTTCAGAAGCTCAGAGGTTAAGTATAAGATCTCTGGTGATTAATTAGTTTCTGCATAACCATCTCACACCCATTATTGTACGGGGTTCATATTCTGGAATTAGGATTGTGACAGGGAGAGCTGAGCTGGTGCAGGCTGCCACTTGCAGAAGAGGAAGTTCTCTGAGCCACTCTCCAATCAGCACAGTCTCTTCAAATACTGTTTAAAGCTCCTGCCAAACTAACACATGGCCTCTTGATGCTCAGGACATATGGAGTGCCTGTCCACAGGACAAGGGTGATCTCCAGAAGAGACAGCACAGATTTCTAGGAAGACTATTTCACAAAATTTGTCTATCTTTCCGAATGATCTGAAAACTGCATCCTCTTTTCCTCACATTAGCTCCCAGTTGCAGTTTGGATGAAGTCAGGGGCAGATCTCCCACTGACTTCAAAGCAGCAAAGTCTTGGCATTTAGAGGAAAATCAATATGAAGAATAATGATGCAACATAAACACTTCTGTTATAAATGCATAATGTAAATAACACTCTTTTATAGCATTTATTTAAATCCCCAGGCACTGGTAGAAAATAGGTCTCCAAATAACCTAAATAGTTTGGCACATTAAGCCCTCAGCCCTTACAAATATCGGTAGTGTTTCAAAGAATGCATTTTTAAGTGAGCAATAAAAAGCAATTAGGCATGTAATTGTTGTTTTAGAGATTTAATCCAATTCCCACTGCAGTCAGTGGGAGTCTACAATCACTTCAGTGGGGACTGAGTTGGGACTTTACACATTTGAAGGCAGGGAGGGAAAAAGAAGGGGATAGGCAGACCTGAACACAATCAGAATTGGGAATTTCATAAGCCTAAATAAAATGCACGAAACATTTGAGATAGAAGACATCCTTTTGTTGGGCAGAAAGCATCTACTGACCACAACTGAAGATTTCTCCCCTTGCCTCCATACAATGCCCCTCCTAACACATGACAGCCATATAATTAAATTATGGGATAGTAAACTTTTCTGAACTTCTCAAAGAAGATAACTCAGTTTTTCTCTATCAGATGTCACACCACCTAATTATAATTAATTGTATTTCTGTATTTGTCAAGTAGTACAAATGCAATGTATAAATCTGAAATGGGTAAACATTATAGAACTTCTATTTGACATATTGAGGAGAGACATGAATGCTATCAACACAGGCAGATGGAAAGCTTCAACATATTTTATATTATTTTCAATTGAAGTAAAAACTGTATTTAGTTTTTAAGGTGGAAATTGGAAATATGTACTGTTCAGAACATTCACAATTACTTGTGAGGGTCATATATCAATATATCTATATCAATATCTACATTGCAGATATCTGAATCCAGGTTTTTAAGTATTTTGTTTTCCCCTTGGTTGATGTGCAAAATATATGATGACTATCAAGTTACATAATTTAAAACCAAGTTCCTTGTTTGAATCTTTGTCAGGATTATATCTTATGGGAAAAAATATCATGCTTGTTACAAGATGTTAGAGAAATTTTATTGCGTTTTCCCCTAGGTATCACAGGATCTCATTTACAGCATTTTGTTTCCTACAGGACTGAGACTGCAGCCAAATATTTTGTCATTACTGAGTCAGGGCTAGGTTCATTGCTTTAGCTGAAATCTAAATGGAGTAAACAGAAGATGGATGTAAATGGGCTACTTGGAGCTCTGGTGGAGAGAATACCCCCTTTCTTTTGGTGCAGGAACAGAGGCAATGGGCATTAAATGATCAGCCTGGTGTGAATGGAAGCTCTCCACCCACAGTTTAAAGGTAAAGCTCTAAAACCAAATAGGGCAAATCATATTATCTTAAAATATAGTCTAGGAAGAAATGGTATAAAGCTACACAACATATTTTCCTAATAGTGAAATGGCTAGTAAGGAGACATGATGCAACTGACTTCAGTGACATGACAAAATGAGTTTCCAAGGATTTATACCAACCTAAGTATTACTTCTGGTGATTTATAAAACTGAACACAGATCTTCCTCCAGACAGTCAGAGGAACCAAACACAGAAGACAGCTGCAGTGATGTATCACTGTTTGTTTGACCTCATTCCTCTCAGGAACAGGGCCTTTAGAGCAAATGTGTTTGCACCAAGGCCAACTCTGCCCTCCCTACAGTTACTTGCCAACTGCAATAGGGCCTTGGAGAATTCACATTTTAACTATTGGACTTTAGAAAATGTATTTCACTCTTTCTACAGCAATGCAAATACACTCCTTTTTCAAGGAAAAGAACTATCTACCACCATTAAAATAAAAAAAAAAGCAATCAAGGACAGACTATAAGGTGCATGAGCAGATCACAGTATCCCAGTGAAACCCTGGAGAAGCAGGACTTTGAATTTGCTGACTGACCACTGGATGCCACTATTGTTCCACTGAATTGCAGTGCAGTGTTGTCATATTCTGACTGGCTTACTATCCCAAAGAGGAGAATTCAAATAGCACTGGTATGTGCAATTTTCTGTAGAAAACAAGCAATTAGATTTGAAATTATTAATGCCTTTCAATGTGTTTAGAAATTTGGTTTTTCTCTGGGCTCAGAGCCCTTTCCCTGCAGGAATCACAGCACCAGCCTCTCCCTTTGAAGGCCCTGGCAGACTACCTCCAGGTTTTGACTGAAGAGAAGCAATCCCAAATCCACACTCATCATGCAGAATATTAAGGCATTATTCAGGAAAAGAGGAAGAGATGAATGACCTAACATTAGTGTCCAAAAATTCAGACCTGAACTGGGGAGATGGTCGTGGTACTGTGGTCCCCAGCCTCTGTCCATGATAAGCTCAGTGTTGGATGTCACAGAGACATTAGGGTTAGAAGACAACAATGTCACAACATTGTGAAATTTTTCTCTACATGAATGGGCCTGGGTTATCTTGCTTTTAAAATCTCTGTACTGTTTTTAACATTTTAAACTGTATATATATGTATTTGAAGCCAGACCAGTTCTGCCTGTCTGCAGAGTCACGCAACATGGATTGCTGTATTTCTTACCATCCTCAGGTCTGTGTGTGCAGCTTGTCAAGATGTGTGACCTCTGGAAGCCCACAGGGAAGCCCTGTGGCTCTCAGGACAAGGAGCAGTGCTGAGGAGTTGCCATGACTGCTCTGCAGCCTTGCCCCTGAAAGGGCTTTCCTTTCACCCTTGAGATAAACACAGGGTGTAGCGCTGCCCCACGCTTGCATCCCACGACACTGAACCTGTGCACTGTCTCAGGCTGATGTTTTCCATGATTAAATTCCCACTTGGAGCTGGCACTGAGCCTTGTTCTAGTAACAGAGAGTGTGAGCAGCAATGCTGCTTGTGAGCCCCTCTGCTGCCAGCTTTTCCTCAGTCATTTTCCCGTGCGAGTTCTCCACACACCAGCCATTAATCCCTCACTGTCTGTGCCATGGAGCCATGGTGTAGATTTTTCTCATTTCCAGGAGATAACTCTGTCAGGAAGGAATAGACATTCTTCTCTTAACTGCTCTGCTTGATATTCCAGAGGCAGTCACCTCCCGCAAGAGGTGAAGAAAACAACTGCAGGTAGTAATGTCTTAAATCCTCTGCTCTAAAACATTGCACTAAATCAGGGAACTATGTTATATGCTGGCACCTCACTGTAACAACTAAAAAGAAGTTTTTCCCTTTCCTTCCTTTCCTCCAGATTGTATAAGAGGTAAATACAGGAGTTTTTTTCCTCATGAAACCCATACACATTTCTTGTATTGGCAATTTCACACACACACACCATACTGGATGTTGGAAATTAAAATCAAGATTGCTTTATTCTTGCTGAGGAATCCCTCACCTAATTTTTCAACTGCCTTTCAAAATCCAGCAAGTGTACTTGAGTCACCAGGGAAAGATAAGTGCCAGCTAGGTGGATATGGAGCTAGAAATAACAGCATAATTTATGATTGAACCTAAAACAAATCACCATGATTTTTTTTCTTTTGCAGTTTTCAGCAGTTCAAGTGATTTCAATATGACAACAAACCTTCCCTACCATCCTTCAGTTTTATTCGAAAAAATGTCCTTTTTATTCATTGTGGATTCCTTTTATGCTCCAATGCAGATGTTTAAAAAGATTTATTTGGTTTCATTTCAAAAGGGCACTGTTTAAATTTTTGTAAATCCAACTTTACAATGCAGAACACCAGATTTCAGCTGAAAAGGAACCTGATATAATAATAATAACAATCAATCATCATCATCATCTACATGTTCTAGAGCACATCACAGCCTGGACACTGACTGCAGAAGTGCATAAGAGACTTGTTACCATGCCCACAGCATACTAGATTAGATGTTGTTTCTGCAGATAGTCAAAGAAATAACCTAAGCTTATGGAGTGGAATATTCAGGTGTTTCCTGGAATGCAATTCCTGATAACAATTTTGCAAAAATTATTTCACTCAACGACATTTTTAAACATCCATTTGTTGGCCTCAATCTGGTTTGGTTTTTTGGTTTTGTTTTTTGGGTTTTTTTTAAGCAGTTCACTTTATTTCTTCAAATAACAGAAAACTTTTCTTAAAATATTACCTTAGAGATTGGTAAGAACAAGTTACTCATAATTGTCTTTCCAGCTCTAGACAGAGTTATTGTACCAGCTGTATTTATCATGTTTAGACTGCATGTGCTGGTGAATGAGAAGTTTCTTTGTGCAGGCTTCAGATCAAGAATTAAGAAGAAAACAACTCGCATTACCAAGATTTTCTTATTATCTTTAAACATGTAGATTTAAAAATATTTTCTTCAGTTTTTGGCCTTTGCATTTCTGCTGCGGGCACAGCATGCAAGAGGCAGAGCTCTCAGCAGAGACAGCATGTCTGGGCAAAGATATCTGAGAGACACTGCTCACACCATACTGCTGTCCCTCAAATTTATTTTAAACCATAAGGGTTTGATTATATTTTTAAGATATTAACTTGAATATTGCATTTTTTCCAAATAGTTAAAAAGCCTTTAATCTCTCTTGAAATTTCCTTTTTTTCCCTAGTGAAGGTGATGGCACTTGTGCACGTGAAGTTAAAGCTGTTCATAGGCACCTGAGCATCAGCACTCGCCAGACTGAAGAGTGACAGGGAATCACATACACAATTGTTTCCTAACTTTTTGCTGAGCTCATCCTGAAAGAAAAACAAAAGGATTTTGATTTAAGTGTCTTTAACTCACCCTAGCTCACACACTCAGTGGAGTGACCTGAAGAACCTCTCTTGGGAGAGGCATTGTTCAAAACTAGCTGCAGCTGAGAATGCTTTAAAACTGGAGTATCAGCTGTGTTCTGTATGGACAGCTACAGTTTAATGGCTCTGCAAGCTAATCAGAGATCAGCTAAAGAGAGACAGGGTTGAAATTATTACATTATGCTGCTTTTCTAACCCTTTGTGTTGCTTTGCGGGCATCAGACTGAAAGGACAGTACTGTGGTGAAATATGGTTACAGAAATTTTATTTTCTTAAATATTTCACCATATGGAAAGCTTTTAATTCTTGTTTTTACAGTCAACAAATTATCTACAGTAAATTTTCTCAAGGAAGGAGAATATTTGTATTTACGTGCAGTGTCCTGGTAGCTCTGAGGCCTGTGCTGCTTCATTGGACTGAAAAATGAATGGTAAACTCAGCTGAGTGTGTCAGGACATATTTTTATTGAAATTTAATGTTCTAATGGTCTGAAATTGGAACTAAGAAAATAAATTGCAGCCCTTGGTTATGGAATGGGTTTTCCTAAAGATGCACTTAATACTTTGGTGCTTAATTTCCCATGTTTAAAATTAAAACCATTCCTGCTCCCTTTTCTCTGATAATTCTTCAGAGTTTGGGGTTGTGTGTTTATTTTGGGGTGCTGAATTATGACATAGATTTGTTTATTTGCTGACAGTAAAAAAGGTCTTGTTTTTATGGCTGGTGAGAGATCAGATAAACCACATACTGTTTCTGCAGGCACCAAACTAATGCCCTTCATTTATTGTTTTCTCTGAAATGCTATTTTACTGCTTTTCACAAGCTGTGGGAGCTTCTCTTCATTTCCCTGGTGCTACCTTTGGCTCTTCCTCCTTTTCAAGTACACTACAATATTTTCAAACACTTTTGAGTGCCTTAGAGTTGGTAATGGCATTTACACAACTATTTCAGCAGCTGGTCTAATGAAGGAGAGCAGTCAGATGCACAAGATTCAGTGACATTTGGCCCTGTCTATAGTGATATTTCACAAGTGTGAGATGCTGAACAAATTTTTGTGAAGCTTTTTCAAATGGAGATTGGAGCAGACATGCAAAATATTGCACATATTCTCCAAAGATGATGTATGTGTAGTACAGGATAGGGTGGGAAGGAGAACAGCTGTTTCATGGCATGAGTTGCTATAGCTACTAACATCAAAATTTGTCATGAAATATCTGCATCGCTGAAACTCTTCAAAACAGTTCAACTAAATGGCATTGTCTGTGCTGCTCCTTACTTCATGGAAGAGGTCCCTTGAACTACTCTCTGAAATTCTTGGGGTAAATTCAGTGAAAACTTACCTGATGCCTGCCTCCCAAAATGGAAGAAAAAAATGGAGTGCCTATGGTAACTTTATCATGTGTGGAGGTAGTTAAATGAGGGAAATATCTGCTCCCATCTTTAATCAGAAATAAAGTTACAGAGAGAGAAACGTGTGGTTGTGGTTCCCTGAAAGTGATTAGTATCTAATGCCTCATTGATACTGAAACTATGGAATCCCATTCCTCTCCCTGTGCTTTCTTTTCTCTTTCTTCTGTCCTAGATTGTTTTGTACTTGCTCTAGCATATTTGGAACACCTGTAAGCCAATTCACTTGCTAAGCTGCTGGAACTCTAGCCCAACCAAAAAATAAAAATAAATAGAATTAATGAGCTGGACTGACTCAGATGAGCAAAAAAAAATGCAATAAAAACCAGGGCCTGTGCAAAATCATAACTGTGTAGAAAATTTTGGGGAGGAGCAGTGAAATAGTGGCAGTCCATGTTTTAGTTGGCATCTTGTCACTCACCCTGAGGCAGTTTTGTTCAAAGGTTTTGGCTGTGGTTTCTTTTCTGTGGAGTCAGCATCCTTTTTGTGTCACACCCACTTGGATTCCCGAAGCTTAGTTTGTTTTCCGTGGCTTTGGCTTGGCACAAAGGCTTGTTACTCTGACAGGTAAGGGCACCATCTCCTCTGTGGATATTTTTGTGACTGCTGGTGTCCTTGGTCAAACTCTGGGGAAAGATAAGCATCTTTCTCTCTGATTTTTTTTAACCTAACAGGCATTAGTCTGAAATTTCACTGTCCAAGTGCAGGAGCAGAGGAAACTTTCAGCAAGAAGCTGAATGTCTTTTAAATACTGAGCCACGTGACTCTCAAGTAGTGGGACACTGAGGGAGAGGAGGGAATGGATCACACAGGTGGGCTTAAGAATGTAAACTCCTGTAACCTGCTGTAGGTCTCTGCACCTTTGGAGCCACCAATGAGCTCCAGAGACATCTATTAAGACCACTGCATGACAGGAGCTTCTAACGTGTGAGCTGGAACTGAGAGCAGACCTCAAAGCGCTTACCAGTGCAGAGCACAACCCACAGACTGGCTTATGAGGTTATTTTTACACATCTCCACAAAGAGACACGAAAGCCCTGTGAGCTGGGCTTTGTGGAGACGAAGTTCTTACAGCAAGGGACAATAAAGGAGTCACAGGCTGCCACCGGCCTATTGCATAACCGGATCAGACATTCTAATGAGCTTCTGCTCGCCCAGGCCTCGTCAGCCCTGCTGATTTGTAATCAAGCAGGACACTGCTATAGAAACCACTCCAGCAAACAGCCTTGCTGAATGTACTTAAGAAGATGAGTTTGAATTGAAATGCAAACAAACTGTGGATCAGCCCCTCGCTTTCTGAGTTGTAGGAGCCTATTGTCTTACTGTTCATGTTATGGTTTAATCCAGTTTGAAGTTAAGTTTTGAGAGGCATTTTGTACATTTCACTTCATAAAGCAGTTTCATCTGGTTCTTTAATTTTTTTCCATTATAATTCTTAATCCAAATTTTTAGCAAATAATTACAAAGAGGAAATTATAAATACATCTTCAAGATTTCTCTAATAATTTATTCTATAAAGTATGTTTATAAAAGAAATTGAACGACAATAAATTTTTAGGCTAACAGTCTATATGACAGAATGGAACAGCTATGAAATAACACAAGTTGTTTGGTTATTTTTATACAGAATTATAAAGCAAAATAAAAGGAGACTCCAGATAATTCAGTTGATTAGACTCAAGCAAGACCAAGTAAAGAAGGAAAAAACTGTTTAAGGAGTTACTCTAAAAATTTGGGTTGCTGTCAAAGACCTGACATCGACTGCAGGATATTTGTGATATTACTCAAGAGAATATAGGAAGCACTTGATATTTTTGATCCTTTATTGTATCCCTTAGGACCCCAAGTTTCTAAAGGTACTAGTCTTTCTCTGTACCAAAATCCTCCTTATGTCACCCTGTTAAGAATCACTTTAGAAAGCTGTGTTTCACTTCTCACTCCAGTTTACAAAGACTATGTTAATTGTTATACCAAACTGGTGCATTATCAGTGAAGGATTGTGGACTACAGTTTTTCATATGGTAAAATTTTCTGACACTTTTGCCTGAATGCATCCCACAAAGACTGTTCCTTTCCTGGCCAGCCTTTTAAAAAAACATAAACCAAACCTGATCCATGATGCACAGCAGAGTGCTTGGGGAGCTCTCCTTTGAATAGCATCAACTTCAGGAACAGCTGCTGAGATCAAATGGACAAAGGGAATTCGGCACCACCCATGCCTGTATTATGTTTTAAAGCTCCAGGAGCTTAATCCTTCCTGTGAACAAGGTCTGTTGTCCCACTTGCCATTACCACTAACATATTCTGCTTCCTCCTGGGGGTGCACCTGTGGCAAAGCTGCAGTAGAAAGATCCAAAGTCTCTGCATTAACCTGGGTGATAAAATGGAAGTTTCCTATTGCACTGTGAGGAATGATTTCCTATAACCCAAATAACACTAAAAAAAAAAAAAATTCAGTTATTAAAAAAAATTTAGTGCTTTTGCAAAGGTACCAAAAGCCAAAACAATGATCAGTATTTCTGCAAGCTGATAGAGCATCTGACACAGTAAGAAATAGTCAGCTTACTTGCCCCACATTCTTTTTCACCTGCCTGCAGAGGTAGTTATGGTCTGCTCATAAATGGGAGAAATAGCTTTATTTCCAATATGTATGGCAGGAATATACTTTGCCCCCAGAAGTTAATTTTTTTTTACTTTGGAAAGGCTGATTTTGACCTTGCTCAGCATTTTTTCATTCTTAAGCCAACCTTTGAAAACAAGAAATGATGAATGAAAGAGAATCTGGAAGAGGGCAAGCAGTGTGTGAGAGACATCTGGGGGTTTATCACGGCTGTGTTTGTGGCAGAAAAACCTACCAGGACCATTTTCTTATGCAGCTCCATCCCTTGTTGCACATAGAGCATTGTTCTGTCTACCTGGAGATCCTAACAGTGAAAATGCTAATGGTACTACTTGTGTCCTATGTTACCACTTTCTTATACTGAAAATGCTCAGAAAATCAGTGAAATTTGCCATCTTGGCTCCACAACTGAATTTAAAAAATCTATTAAAAATAAATATTTTGTATCCCAGTCACTGCTGTCTCTCTGTGGTGGTGTCTTTTCAGTCACAATAGTCATTCTGTCTACTGCATTCTAAGTCTCTTTTCTGGCGGAGGTAGCGGCGGTAGCGGCGGTAGCGGCGCTGCTCTGCCGGGCTGCGCTGCCCAGCCCCGGGGTTGCGGCGCTGCCGTGGTCTGGGCTCGCCCCGGGCCGGGGGAGGGCCCCGTGCGGGGGCGCAGGAGCCGTGGCCCGGACGGGGTGTGGGTCCTGACATGTGCTGCCTTCTCCCAGGCTCCGGCTGAGCCGCGGGGAGCCGCGCGGGCCGGGTCTGTGGGGCCCGGCGTTTGCCATCTCTGTGGAGCTACAAGCGGCAGATGCTCGGAGGTGAGAGCCGTAAAGCTTTCTACTGACTCAGGGAATTTGTCACTGCTCGGGCTGAGCTGGCGGCTCACGTGATGTGAGAGTACAGGTTTCGTAAGTGACTTGGGCTTTTTTTTTAAAAAAAACCCTTATTTAAAATTTTATTCACTTTCAGCAAAGCTGCTTTGAATTTTAAGATCAAATCGCAATGCGAGACTAGTTTGTAGTGTTCCCGCATCCCCGGATTATGTAGAACGCTTGCTGCTTGCGGTGGTGAGTGAAATAGTTAAGCAGAGCTCCATAAGCTGCCAAGGTATGATAGGAATTTCAGGGCAATGACTTAAAATAAGAGGTATTCGCAGTATAATGTGAACGTATTAGGTAAATTTTAGTATTGAACTTAGAAGGGAGACCTAGAGAAATTGCTTGGTACAATGAATGGGGATTTCACATTATAGGTGTTTATGGGAGAAGATGTTGTTTCTAGGGTTTTTTTTTTTGGGGGGGGGGAGAAAGCTGTGATACTAATATCAGTTATAATTTGGACCAGAAAGATCATAAGAGAGGGTAACACCAGGCTCATGGGGCTCAATATCTCGGTTCTGAAGCTGGCAGCAGATGCTGAGGGAAAGATGTTAAGTATAGTTTGGTTGTACAGCAATGCTTTTATCTGTGTGTCCTCCCAAGATGCTGCAGTCTGGACTAGAAGGATTTCTGAGCAGAGGCTGCATCTGTCTTTTAAAATGTAATAGATGCTGATGGGTGTTTTTCAAAAATTGGAAGCAGTTTATGTATTGAGTATTCACAGCAACGCATGGTGATGCAAGTCCACAGTTTGTGTTTTATGTGGAAAAAATGCCCTTATTTCCTAGCTTTTGCACTGAATGTTTCATTGCGTTCTTTATAACTGCTATGTTAAAAGAAGCAAAGAATACTGGTTTTCTGTATGTTGGTCCTGTTTCTCCAGCTGTTTCCTCTTCTAGTTGAAAAGTCACAGCTTGTTAGTTTCTTGCATGAAAGCATTGCTTGACCTTTCTTGCACCATATTTAAGTATATTCTGTCTTTTTTTACAGGGAAGGTTTTATCTCTGTAACATATTTAAGGTGCATAAGCTTAGTATTCTTCAGGAGACATTATGGTGGTCTCTTCTGTTCTCTGCTCTGGGGTTCTGTTAACTGCCTGGGAGCTGTTATTTCCAGACTAATCACAGGGACTGGGATCTCTTCCTGCATGATAATGCCTAACTAGAGTCTGTTGGTTTAAGTGCATGGCAGAGTTGTCTTTTTCGTTGTGTTGGTTTGTGTTTATGAACAAGGAATTTCAGCTGCTGATTTTTATTATCCATGTGCTCAGTATGAGGACAACCTTCTGCAGTTTGTCATTCAACCTGTGTTTATTTTTGTGATTAACTCTGTATAGTACATGAGTATGTACTATATAGTACATGATGTGTTATAGAGAGATGCCTGCACAGACGCCTTTGGGACTCTAATTTGTCTCTCTGTCACTTTCTTGCACTTTGCTCACCCATCTTTAATTTGTTTCTACATTTTGCCCTTTTCAGTTTATAATCAGTCATTAACAAATTCCTTAAAATCTTAATTTAAGAGGTTTTGGAGGGAACATTGTGGAAACCTTTTTGAAAATTGACTTATGATGTCTTGCCCAGGTGTGTTGGATGCCTCTTTCCTCAAGAGCACTGTGGCAGGCTGGTTAGTGTTCCTTCCTTCCACAGAAGGTATGCTGACACTTCACCAGTCCCATTTGTTTGTTTGTCAAGTCTTTTCTGTGACATGTTTTGATTAACAGGAACCTAGAATTTACAGGAGAATTATTCCTTGAATTCCCTGGTAATCTCTAGAGAAATTATGTACTTATCTTCTTGCATTCCATGCTTGATTTAGCTTTCAGGTTACATGCTACTGAAACATGTAAGTTTCCTAATTTCTGATACTTGGAATATTGGTTCTGGCTCTGTCCAGTAAATCTCTCACCAACTTTAGGAACTAGTAAGGTAGCGGTTTGCTTTTCCTTTAAAAAGTTGTCTGCTAGCAAAGACAATAAGCTGTAAAGTTTGGCTAAAGCTGACCTCAGGAAGAAGAGGAGGACATGCAGAAGATGTTTTCTGAGATTCTCTTGTGTGTGACATAGGGAGATTTGGTAATAGAATGTTCTGCTCTGGCTACATATAGTAAGTGGTTTGTGAATGCAAAGGGAGAAATGCAGTTTGGAAGCTTAACAACAGAGTTATTGTTTAGTGATAGGAAAATGCTAATGTGAAATCCATCATGTTAGTTCAAAATGGGGTAGGAATTTGGGAGCCAGATAAAATGTTTCCATGTGTTTCAATTTTTTCAGTGATTGAAGTAACAGAATTTCAGTCATCTCTGTATATAGCGTGTAGAGGTGAATCTTGAGGTAGTACATCAGATTATATTCCTTGTAACCTGAGCATTTGAGGTAAAGACCCTCACAGATCAGTCATTGAACACTGGATTTTAGCAGATGCAAGAATATATTCTTGTGTAATTGTTGTATGTGTTGAGAAGATTGAATATTTATTTTCTTAAAACCCTTGGTAATGTCAATTTGCTTTCTTGTTTTGTTTTGGTGGTTTGTTTTTTTTTTTTTTTTTTTTTTTAAGTAAAATGAGGGGAGGAATGTAGTTAGGATTTTTGAGTAGGATACATTCAGAATGAACAGAGACTTCATACCCAAAGGCTAGGTGGTTTGACTTGATTGTTCATGTTACTTTTGACAATACTGGGAAAGTCAGCTGAAAATCTGGTATTACTTAAAGT
Source organism: Passer montanus (assembly GCF_014805655.1). Classification (NCBI taxonomy): domain Eukaryota; kingdom Metazoa; phylum Chordata; class Aves; order Passeriformes; family Passeridae; genus Passer; species Passer montanus. The sequence goes on along the minus strand of NW_024371038.1, from coordinate 1,240,338 downwards.
TTCCATGGAATGTGGATAAGTTGGGGGATTTCTTCATCCTCATTTTGAAGCTAATAGGTTAATGATTAAATTGCCACAGTTTTGTAAGTGTGGGAAGAAAAATCTGGGCTCAGATTTAATTACAAGAGCCATCATTAAAATGACAGTTTCAAATAAAGGTCACTAGAATTAATAGATTTGAAGAGAAAGGTATTCCTTTTACTGTACCATTATCACTGGATATAATATATATATTAGTGCTAATGATAAACTGTTATTAGGAATTGCATAGAGAGACAAATGTCAAAACTCTAGGGAGGAAATGCAGGGACTTTTGTGGCAATTACATGAATTAAAACAAGTATATGTCATGACATTATCAGGGATATTTTGTAAACCTTCAATGTCATGCCTAGAGTGTCCCCTAAATTTACCTAGAGTTGTGTCTCTGTCCATCCAGATAAAAGCCATCTGTGTGACATCTGCGGATTACTAGACAAGTGTAAAAGCTTTAAGCAGCTCCAGAGCTCCCTTTGGGTATTATTTTGGTAGAAAAGAATCATGCTTGTCTTCAAGTAAATGCTAAGTACCCCCGCAGTTTTACAAGTTGAAACACATGCATGTCACAAGTTGTAGTATTTGAAATATACAGAGAAGGAATGGTAAACTATTTCTGGTTGATGCTGACTCTTCAAACTTTCTTCTGAGGCATTGCACCTCTCCAGAGGTGCCTTTCCACATTCTCACTACCTTGGTGGGGAGAAGCTTTAGCAGATAGGAGAGGGTGGAAGGTTAGCAGATAATGCATTTCCCACTTGTGTCACACCCTGTCTGGGTTAGGGATGACCAGATGGTGCAATATGATCACAGCACTGCACTGTGGCAATTCTTTGCTGGATGCTTGAGTGTGTTTTACAAACCCAGTTACAACTGCTCCTTTTCAAGTTTGAACATGATATTTACATGCTTATGATTTTCAAGTTTTTATATAGTCTGAACTCAGGCTTAATTAATCAGATTTCTGTCTTAAATCTTGGCACATTTATTGTCAGTTCCTTTCTGGTCCCCCAAAACACAGGCCTATGAGCAGGTTCTTTCAGCTCTTTGAACTTATGAAATATACTGATTTTGAACTTTAGTCTTGTTCTTGAAAAGAAAGATGTATTTTTTAGTGAATTATCTAGAAGTTTCTGGAAATATTTGTGGGGGTTTTGTGCAGAATTTCCCAAGATGGCTTTCAAAGAAGTTCTGGTATGTTATTACCATGACAGTGCTCCTTTTTTTTTATGTTCCTTGGGTTTTTTGTACTTCTCCTATTCCAACTATCACTTAAATGCCTTGGTTTGATTACTGCTTCCTTGGTATAATCAAACTCTCTGTAATTTTAGTGGGGTGTATGTTGGGTCTTTTTGTTTGATACAAGATTTCTTTTTTCAGTGATATGGCTCTGCTCTTGTATTCACACTTTTGCAGTTGGGTCCTGGAGGCTCATTTTTGCACAGTCCATCTGTGTCTTGGCCTCCAGGAATTCCTTGCTTGGGAGAGGAAGCTTGGGAAATTACCTCCAGAAAGCAGTGGGTGGTTACAGGTTTTTGGGCAAGTCATTGAACCTGGTAAGAATTACCTGTGACAGATCCCTGTGTACAGGCTGGTCTTACTAAAGCATCTGCTCTGGGTGAATCTGTGTGTGACTTGCAGGGTGCAAATTTAGAGAATCATTGCATTCCCACACCTGGATTAGTGCTGCTTCCAGTCAGACGTTGTTTAGGGTGACAGATGCTGTGTTAGAATAGTACTGCCAGTGCAGAGAGACCTGGGGGTTGAGAATACTGTGTGTTCAGGGAGTGTGGGTGCAGACTATTAAAGAATGAAAGCCAGTTTGTTTGGAAGGAGCAGCATATCTAAAATGAGATAAGTATTTTTGTGGACTTTCCAGCAGTCCTTGATGGAATTTGTATGTTAAGGTTCTTAAGAATCTTTTGAAAAATGTTGCAAGACTGCAGGGTTGTGATGTCAGTAATGAAAACATACTTGTACCTTAATTTGCTGTCTTTTTCTCTTATGTTTGTGCATTTATCTGTCTGATGGATGCAGCAGAAATAAAGTAGCATGTAAGAAGTGTGTTCTCTTAATACTTACTGGCTTTGAATTCCGTTTTAAAGGCACTGTTGTTTAGTTAATTTATGAACATCTTGCTTTTACGGGAGGAAAATATGCATAAATCAAGTGTAGAGAGAAAGCACAAACCATTGCTTTAACAAGAACAGCAACTAGATCATTACACTGACTGTTTTCTTGCTGCCTTGTGTGTACTTTCTGATCTGAAAGTTTTCAGGAGCTACTAAATTACAACACGTGAGGAGTAACTGTTTACCTTTTTTCCCATGTACATTTATGAACCTGGGGAAAAGTGTTCATCCAGCAGGATAATTAGTTAGAGGGGTTTTTTTAGTGCTGAGCATTCTGTAAAATGACTGTGCACCCGTATGATCTCTTGAAAACTTGGTGTTTCTTTGGACACTGTATTCTGTGCTTTGTCATTTGATAAGAATTTTTACTGTCTTTGTGTTCTCAAGAGACCTTAGGGATAACAAAACACTCCCCCCAGTCCCTTCCCTTCTTTCCCCACCCAAACAACATTTTTTTCCAGAGTGATAAAAATACAAGGTTTTAGTGTCAGAAATTTAGAAGTTGCTTAGCCAAAGTGTGTTTATTGGAACATTAGCATGGGGAAGAACATCCCTGTGCTCTAAAATATGCTGAATCCGTCTAAAACAGACTTTAGACTTTTTTCCAAAGTGTTGGTTGAAACAAAGGGGCCTTCTTTTCTGTCAGGTGGAAAGTTTGTTTCCCTGAAGTATCATTGTTCCCCTAACAGCTGATGGGCTGTGCTGTCCAAATCTTTAGCATCCGAGCTGGATTTAAAGTTTCCAGCAGTGAGAGATAACTAATGCTATTATGTGCCTTCTTACTGTGTGGTGGAGGTGGGGTGAGGGGACAATCAGTTTGTTCTTTCTTTTGAGTGGGTGGCTTCCCTTTGGTTTCCAGAGGGACAGTGCTGTACTGAGCCTCTGCCAACAGCGTAAGCCTTCTCCTATTTGTTTCCTTCAGTAGTTTTGGGGTTTCTGCAAGGAAGCAAGCAACTTGCTAGGGAAAGGCAATATTACAAAATGTGTAAGTTAATTTAAATAGTTAAATGTTTAATAAAAGTTCCTTCGCCCTCTGCCAATATATCCTCTCTGGTGCCTTTATAATGCATCTCTTTAAGTAACAGTCCCATTTTAAATATTTTAAAACTTCATATAAGTTTATGGTAATAAAATTGCTTCCTGGTTATATATGGCAGGAAGAAATATTTGTCTTGCTTGGTTTTCTTTGATGTACATCAACAGAAGCAAGTAGTTATCTGAGTCTTAATTTTCATGTGTGAATGGCATTTTGGTTTTAGTTAATGGTTTACAAGACAGTTAAGGCTAAATATAGATAGATAGATACATGCATCATTCTTACAGTATACTATTTGCTGTGCTTACTGTGTTCCAGATTTAGTGTAAAGCAGTAGAAAAATTTCACATGGTTCAAGTTCAGTAGTCACTCTCCTGTGCCTTCTTTAACCTTCTAGCTGTATTAGCTGCTTTTGTTAATCTGAAATGCTCTTGCTATTTTAGGAGATGCCTACGTAGCACACGTTGCCAGCAATTGTACTGAATACTTTGCTGCTGAACCGGTTGCTCAGGTACCCAGCCTGTCTCTGTTGCTATGGGAGATTGGAAGACTATTACTGTGCCGGTGCTGTCATCAGGTAAACTGGGAATATTTTGAATTTAGTTGATTTGCTGATTTTACCAATGACGTTATAGCAGCTAAAGAGAGAGACTGGAGTTTTGTGCATGACATACTTGAGTAAACAGCGTGGTAAATAATACAAACAGTGCTTTGTCTTGGATTGAGTCCTTACAGAAATGCTAATGTAAAACACTGTACTTGCACATGTATGGAAAGGTTAAGAACTTGCAGTCATATTTTATTTTTTATAATCATGCCTATCAATGTATCTTGTGTTTTCAAAGATTTGTTTACTTGTTCTATATTCTTTTGCTTCATAAATTGGTTACAAATTTGTTAAAGGAGTAGATTTTTTTTTTGCCTATTTCTGCCTAGTGGAAGAGGAAATTACAGCATACTCTTAATAGGTATAATAATACCATACATTCTGTAAGAATTTTACTGAATGTGCGTCTCTTGCACCTGTTGTAGTAAGTCAATAAAAGGGAAGTGTGCTCAGTTTTTTCTTGGGGATGAGTAAAGTTTGAAAGGTACAACACTTTAAAGTGTTATTGAGTCTAAATCTTCAGTGGAAGTTTCTGTTTTATATATATTGTGAATTGTTTAATGTCATTTTAGATGAAATTCTCAGTTCTAGGATCTAAATTTCTGTAAATAATAACTTGAATACATAAGGGTTTTATTGTATGTGATGTGTTAAAATAATAGCTGATTTCTTCTTAATGTTTAACTTTTAGATAGCAAAAATACATTTCTATATACCTCAGAAGAAAGGACATCTCCTACAAGCATGAGCTCACAAGTGCTACGCTTGTCACTGCCTTCATCCAAAAACATGCACAGCTTTTTCAGTGCCTTCTGCACAGAAGAGAATATTGAACAGAGTATATCCTATATTGACAGGGTAAGGCAAATCTTTGTTTATTGGAGACTGTCACCTGCATGCAATCAATTGTGGTAAAAAAGATTGACTGGATTAAGAAGGCTTCTTCCTCAGTGCCCATAAGCTGAAGTTGGTGGGAAGGAAGTCACATTTTCCCCCTTCATACAGCATTTCACCTGATACTGTTTCTGTCTTTTGGAGAATGGTGAAAGATTGATCCAGTTATTGATCTCATTTCCCCCCCTCTCCCTTGTCTTTTACCAGGAATTGACAACATTGGGGTTTCCCTCTATTTATGCGGAGTCCAAAGGAAAAGAATTAGATTTAGTAGCTATGGTAAATTGTATAAATGAATTGCTTGTACTGCAGCACAAGAACCTTCGAGCTCAGGAAGAAATAGAAATACAGCATCTGAAACTGGGAAGTGATATGGATCACTTGCAGAACTGCTATGCTAAGTTGAAGGTAGAAAACAAGATCATTCCATTAGAATTATGCAGCTCTTTTGCTCTTCTTTTTTTTTTTTTTCCTACCCTGTACTAATTTGCAGTTGTATTTTCTTGTGTATTTTGGGGATTTTGGAAGTCTTTTTTTTCCCTGAATGAAAATGCCTTAAAGTTAATGAAATATGACCTAACAAGAGAACTTCTAATTATTTGGAATTTTAGCCTGCTTAATCTAGGAAGGGGGAAGACTGTGTTTGAATTGGGAGTGTTAATGAACACTTCGGGTAAAAACATTAAACACTTCAGTTCCTATAATTTATTATAGCTTAAAAGGGTATGCCCAACTCTTAAAGATAAATTCCCAATGTAATTGTAACAAGTAAAAGCACATATAACTCTTCTAGTGTGGGGGTTTTTAGCCCTTTTCCATATCATTAGCTTTTTCTATGTGTTTTTTTTGTTGTTGGATGCCTTGAATATCCAACTACAAAGTCTCTTTTTAAGAATTGCTCAGAAACTGTTTTCAAACCACAAGTTACTAAGCTTCATTTTATCACAGGATAAACACATGCTCAAGGCCAGTCCCTGAGGAGTAGCTGATATATTGGAAGTTCCTGGGTGCACTTGTATGTTCAGTCATATTAGAAAAGACTTGACTTTCTCTTAATTCTGTCAAGAAAATAAAATATAAAAAAAGAGAAAATATTTCAGTGCATGATTCAGTGCTTTTTTAGGTTTGCTTTTCACTTGGGCTGGTCAGCACTGTCTCCTTGAAAAATACTGCTGTAGATTTTCAAAATCATAGTAGCCCTCTTGCTGAGATTGGTCATTCATGTCGAAGGATTTTGATTACACATTAAAAGTAATCTGTAACTGCACTGATTTTTATACAAATGCTGTAAAATGTTAGTTTCTAGAACGCTCCAGTTGCTTTTCCTGGATGAATAGCTGTAAGGGGAGAGAGGGAAATCTTCTTAGTACTACATGAATGCTGCCAGGACATCTAATTGGCTGTCAGCTTGTGAGGTGCCTCGTGTAGATTCTTTCAGCTACCATACAGCAATCCTCTTGACTTCCACTATTGTGTTACCTGTATTTCAATGTATTTCAGTGTTTAGAAGTTCTTGTTGCTTAAATATATCTACCCATTTGTACCTCAGTACTCATATGAAGGAAAAGTTTGTATTTGACTTGTCATTTAAGCTGCCAATTTGAGGTCTGAGTCTCATTCATGGACAAAACTTTAAAATGCTAGTTTTGCATTGTCTGTTGTAATGAGTTCATCTGTCTAGCCTTCTGTGTATATGTGAAATGTTTCATTTGCATTGTTATGGTCACAATCTGTATGTCTGTGTTAATTGTACCCTTGATTATTCAACAGAAATGCCCCAGTAAAATTGTAGTTCCAAATTCATACAGGTTGCTTAATATCCACCTCACTCTCACAGTACAGATATACTTACAGAATCCTGACTTAATGAAAAAGTTCTAACTGTAAAAGATAATATCTGTTAAATACCAAGCCATACCTCATGTGAGGTGGTTTGGCAGTTTGGTTAACATGGCTTGTTTGTTTTGGTTGGTTGGGGTTTTTTAAATCTTATGCTTTTAATTCTTATTGATACTGAACTATCAACACTTTTTCTAGGAACAGTTGGAATTATCTAAAAGGGAAATAGTTGGGCTTCAGGAAAGAGACAGACAACTGCAAAGCAAGAACAGAAATTTGCACCAGTTACTTAAAAATGAAAAGGATGAAGTGAGTTGTTTTGTACATTAACACAAGTCATTATATAGATATTGCACAATTTTTTTTTTTATGCACGGAGTCTTGTAATTGCTCATTTTGAATGTGGTTTTTTGTTTGGTAAATGTTGTCTTTCAATTTGATTGGCATGTTGCATATGGATAAATAGGTTCTATAAGGGATAGGTCCAAGTTACAACAATAGTAGAGAGCACTGCAGAAATGCAGATGTGCACTTTTCTGGGATTTTCACTACAGCTTTTCCTTATAATGTTCAGATACATCAAAAAAGTAGGAGGGGCAACAGGATTCAGTCACTTACTCAAACATTTATGTATAGAGTCTTTTGGGGTTTTATTATAGAGGGGAGCAAAAGACCAATAAGAAGGGAGGTGGGGGGAAACCCAGCTCAAAACCACCATCTCATTAAACTTAAATATCTTGAAACATTTAAGATCAGAAAGCACTTTGGCATTCATGACACTTCTTAGTTTAGCATTTGTTTCCTTTATGCTCCTTCCCTAGCATTGTACTTCACATGGCTCCTATGTTTGTGTGAATGTGGGTCCTCCAAGTTTCTGTGAATGTTCTGTGTTCATAAACATGTTCATACAATTGGGAATAACCCAACTGTACTAACTGTTCATGGTGAACTTCCTACAGTTCCAGCTTAAAATATTGAATGTGCTGTATGTTTGTAAGGTTAAATCATGAAATTTAAAAAACCCAAACAATACATCCCTAGGAATTGATAGTACATGCCAAAAATTTGCTTTATGATGTTTTAATGTTCTTTTAGACCAAATAGAATAGTCTGTCTTTCAGACAGACCTCCCCAAGAAGAGGAGTTTATTTTTTAGTCTAAGCCTAAGAAGATTGCTTTAGGATTGGAGTAAACCTAGATCCTGAACATGAATTACTGAAAGTAAAGAGACACCTTTCTCTGCTCTTTCAGTAAAGGCATTAAAGGTTATGTGACTTATCAGAACACTAGTACAGTTGTACTTCAGAGGAATCATAGTATTATAATCTGCTGTTTATAATATGGGAATATGGGTTTCTGCTGAACAGAAACTACCTCTCCTGAGACAAGTCTGAGATCAGAATCCATGGGGTGGGAGAGCTCTTCTGATTCCTTTTGTCATTTCCTTTCACCAGAAGAACAGTTTAATAGAAGTTTTGTTTCGCCTCAAGTGTTTTGGTTTTCTGAAGAAATTTATGTTGGTACTTTAGTGGAAGAAACAGCCTTTTGTGGCATTGCTTTTAGGTTCAGAAGTTACAGAACGTAATTTCAAGTAGAGCTACACAATACAATCATGATATGAAGAGGAAAGAGAGAGAATATAACAAATTAAAGGAGCGCTTACATCAGTTAGTCATGAATAAAAAAGACAAAAAGCTAGGTAAGTAGTTATTTGAGTTTTACCACAGCAAAATTAGCATATTCTGTATGTTAACCAGAGCCAATTTGAAGCATTTTTATCATTAAAGACAATGTGGCCCTCTTGCAGATTTTATTTTGATGTTGGAATGTTAAAGAAAAGATTCAATATTTCATGTTAGCTGACTGTGTAAGCCTTGTCTACATTGTGTTCCATAAGATCCCTTACCAAGCATAAACTAAATGCTGATCTTTTGCCTAATGAGCTGGGGTTGTGTTTTTGGGGTTATTTTTTTTTTGTTTTTCTTTCCCCTACTAGGGAACATTTATTCCTAGAATTCCATAGGAATCAATGCCTATGCTAGAGCCATCTCTTCTCTTTTCTTGCTGCTGTTGCTATCACAACATTTTGGATAATGTCATAAACACTGTATTGTTCCAAGCAGTTGCCATCAAGAAGGCACTGCACTTTCACCCTGGAGATACTACACTCTGCTTGTGGTTAGCACAAGTAATGAGAGGTTTGAGAGGAAGCAACACAAGGCAGATCCTGTACTCTGTGAAATGAGAAACTAGATCTCCTTTATCATGAGTACTTGTATGTTATAGTGCCCAAAAATTGTGTTCAAGACAGTCATCGGTGCTATTTACCATAAATACCATTTTCTGTGAAAAATGGCTGAAAATGGGTATTGTTGTTAGGTACTAAAAAAAAGTATGTAAATATGTACCTTTTGGCTCATATATCTGGCCTTAAAGTATTTATATAATGTATCTCTAGTGGAAGGGAAGTCCTGCTCTTGTCCCCCTGCTGCCCCCAAACTCAGCTTTGCCAGCGTCCATGTTTTAGTAAGCTCACTTAGTTCACTAAACCAGAAGAAAACTACTACTATTTTTGCCAAGATGGTTCTCTGCATTCTTAGTTTTCTGTAAGTCCTTGTACTTAAACCAAACCAGGTTAGGACACAGTAGGAGGATCACGTATTTTGGCTGCAGAAAATCTTTAGATATCATTTCAGTAAGCTCTAGAAACTTCACCCTGAGGTCAGCAAAACTTCAACATTCTTGACTTCTGGTGGCTAGTACTAGTTCAAATATCAGTGAGGTAAAAATAGCCTTACATTGACTTTGGGTTTTTGTTGGTGGTGTGGTTGGGGTTTTCTGATTTGATTTTTATTCAAATGTGGGCAAAGAAGTTTTGAGGAATACCTTAAGAAACATTAAGTTATTTACCCTAAACAGGGGATAAAACTGACATTATTGCCAGAATGAGCATAGACTTGATACATTGCTTTAAAAGTTGAAGTAGGGATGAAGGTGTCATTAAGAAATGCATTAAAAAGATAAGACAGGATGAGAATATATCCTTCTGAGTTTCAAAACTCAAAAACTTACCCTTTTTCCTTTGACTATGTTATTTTTGCTTTAAGCAGGGTCATGTGATTTCATGAGTCTGAAGTTTGAGGGGTATATTTGAGTAATATGATCTTTTTATAATAACTACATACAAATGCAATGTCATCTAAATCTTTATCTATTTGCATATTGTTTCACACTTTGAAATATCCTTTTCATTTGTAGCTATGGAAGTTCTAAATTATGTTGGTAGAGCTGATGGGAAGAGAGGTGCATGGAGGACTGATAAGACAGAAGCCAGGTAGTTGTCTTAGAACAACCTTAATTGAAGCGTGTATGAGGGCCGTTATGTTGTTACTGTAAGATTATTTCTTCCAGAAACGAAGAAGAAATGTACAAAGTTCTGTTAAGTGATTACGAACAACGCCAAAAACAGCTTTTGCTGGAAAATACTGAGCTAAAGAAAGTTCTTCAGCAAATGAAGAAAGATATCATTTCACTTCTCCCACCACAGAAACAAAAACCTAAAGAAAGATCTGAAGATGGGCTGGTAAGTATTCTTCAGTTAAAATTAAATCTCCATAGTGTTTTGGTATAGTACTGGAGTAATTTGATAGTTATTAAAAAGAAAGTAAACCTCCTCTGAGTAGTTGCAGTGGATTGCACATCATGTGCTTTGTGTGAAAGTCAATATAAAGATAAATATTCTGCTCTCCGTGAACAATATACAGTGTATTCTTTCCAGTAAGTAAATTAAAAGCTTGAAAATGTTCTTTGAATGAATGTAAATACAGTAGCTACTAGTATGTAATTCTGTATATAAATGCAAAATACTGGATTTTGGATGCCTGGGGGGTTTTGCTTTCCCGATTAAGTATTTTTTATTTCTTTTACACAGGATGTTTTTATTGAACAATTCATTGGCATGGCTGTGTAGAACAGCCATGTAGGTTCTCTGTCACCTCCTTTTTAAGGTGTGAATATCCTTCTTGACTGGATGACTTGCCCCCATACTGGGGCAGCCACTGCCTAATTCTGACAGCAGAACTCAGCAGTCTGACCCTCTCTGGGTTGCAGATGTGAATGACTGAGTCTTGGTAGCTGACCCATGGTCTCTGTGCTGGGGTTTTGGGGCCTGCCTGCTCACTTGCCTCCTCAGCATGATGCTGTCAGGGAGCTGAACTCCCTCAGTGTCAAATTTCCCTGGATGGAAAAAAATCTTTTTGAGGGTTTTCCTTCTCTTCAGTAAATTGAATTTATGCACATATTTATATAAACAAATGCACATATTTGGAGGGATGAAATGGTTTATTGGCTTCTTATTTCTGCTTCTACAGGTGCTGTCAGACCAGGAGGAAGATATTGGAGAATTAAATAAAGAGAATATGTGGGAATTATCTTGTGAAACTGTGCGGGAGCAGCTTACCAATAGCATTAGAAAGCAGTGGCGAATGCTGAAAAATCACGTTGAAAAGCTGGATAACCAAGGTTGGTGTTTAACTGCATTATGTGTACATATGAAATACATTTTAGAAAAAGTAATGCACATGTGGCACTTGGAAATAATTGGATGTAAAATATACAATTACCTCTAAAGAGCCTAGTCTTGCCACATCCTCTGGGACTTCTTGTGGCATTCTAAAACAACCCAACTGATGGTATGGTGCTGGACTCTCCTCATTTCCAGCTGTTAAACAGCATTAAGACAGCTAAAAATATATAAAATTCTTTCCTAGTATTATTTTTCAATGCTAGTTAATGCAGCCACTACCACAGGGATGTTTGCTGTCAAGAGTGAGATTGAGAAGGTCATGCATGCAGTTGCAAATAAAACAGCAGATGGCATTTGAGAGTATGCTTACACCCTAGAAAGGATTTCAAGAATGCTTGTAATATTTTATTTGGTGTAACTAACTGAAAAATAAGCATCAGGAAAAATGTTACAATTGTTTGCTCTTTTTTTGGAGTAATCTACTAGGTTTTTTTAGCTTATAGGGATGACCATAGTATAGCCCTTTAGGATTCTATTGATGTTCAAATACTGGCTTTAGGGGTCCAAACCTTGTCTTATTACAATCATTGTGGCTTAGCTATGCATTGAGCTAAATAAGCCAGTGTGTAATTGTACAAAATAGAACCACTTCTGTAATTCATTCCCTTACTAGAATGAAAACATGCATCCAGTCTGTTAGCTCCATTTCTCCTTCACAGGACTTGAAGGAAAAGGCTTTCTTTTTATATCTGTGATAAATATAGTTACTGTCATATTTTTATGAACACATAAGCCCTTCAAAATGGGCTCAGAAGAATGGGCTTAACAGCATGTCAGTGAAAAAAATCTTTAGTTGTCTTGAGTTTTCTTTTAAATGACTGCTGAAACAAGCGAGGCTTTTGTAACACTTATTGCAGAGAAGAGGGTTGATTTACCTTGGGGAATGTGAAACAGCCATGTTTTCATTGCTTTTTCTTTTTTAAACCGGATTTGATGGATAATTACTCGTGTAGCACCAGTTTTGGAGCTCTTGTGTCTGATACACAGCACACTCAAAAGCATGTCTGTCTTTCATGCTGAAACTAAGAGTCTAAAATCTTTTGCTCTCCCAAGGCACCTCTGATATGAGGTGTTGGGGTTTTTATAACTTATTTTAAAGATGCTTTTTTTCTCCCTTAGTGTCACGTGGACATTCAGGAGCTTTGAATGAAAAAGATGTCATTTCAAGAGAAGACCATGAGCTAGAAACTGAGAAGCTAGAGTTAGAGATTCAGCAATGTAAAGAAATGATCAGAACTCAGCAACAGCTCTTACAGGTAGTAGGCTTTATTTTTTCTTATTTTTCTCAACTGAATCCAAGTGTATTTTATTTAACATTCCACTCTTCTTGCCTCTAAGCTGTTCTCCATTCCTTGTTCACGCTTTTAAAATAAAACAACTTAGTGGGTGGTCTGAGTATAACTGTGCTAGTGGCTTGTTTAATAATTTAAGGTCTTTTTACTCCTGGTAGGAGTAATTTTGGAGGCTAAACAAAGGTGAGGCTGTCTGAACAGGGACATTTTGATTGCTATCTGAAATCTGCCTCCACTGTCCACCATCTTGATATCTACTGCATTGTTTCCATACTCCTGGTATGAGTAATTTTGGGGGCTAAACAAAGGTGAGGCTGTCTGAACAGGGATTTTGATTGCTGTCTGGAATCTGCCTCCACTGTCCACCAGCTTGATATCTACTGCATTGTTTCCACATTAGACTTCAATAATTTTTCTGATAAAACTGAAACTGTGGAAATTTTGTACCTCTCAAGACACTCCCAAATGAACATTTGTCTTTTGTTGCTTTGTATCTACAGCAACAGCTTACATGTGATGATGACACCACTCTGTTACTACAAGACTGCTATTTGTTGGAAGAAAGAGAGCGTCTTCAGGAAGAGTGGAGACTATTTCGAGAGCAAAAAAAGAATTTTGAGAAAGAACGAAAAAGTTTTACCGAAGCTGCTATTAGATTAGGACTTGAGGTATTTGGAAAGGGAGTTCTTATGAATTGGAGGTGAATTCCAAGACTCTTTTATATGTGCCAAAGTGCAGCCATCCAGCAATATCTGTTTCTGATGTCTGTAGAGAAAGATCATTGCTATATTGTATAAAACATATCTTTAGTTGTTCTGGAAGATCGTTCTCTTGGCAATTGAAAAAGCCAAGGTTTTTGTGTATATTGGAAAATACAGTTTCTGCAACTGGAACCAAACCATTTTTGTTTCAGCTTTTGAAATATCTTAAATGCTTCCAAAATTTATTAACTAAATCCCTTGGATACTTGTAAAGTTTGGTTTCCTACAAAAGTAAGGCCTATGCAAATTTCAGTCAAATTTGGCCTGAGGGTTGAATCTCAAAGGTACTTGATTTCTAAACTTTGGCGAAAACCAGTGACTTTTGCTAAAACACCAAGTAATTACTATGCTTCCCTTAGTAGGGTCATTGTCTGTTCTAGTTTTGTTGTTAAGCTGGCCAGTAAGCCAGTTTAAGTAGGCACAGATACTGGCAGTCAGGGTAGATGTGTCTGTGAATGAGCTCTAGCACATCTCCTTTGGTCTAGCCCATAGTTTGGGTCAAAATTGTGAAGAGGCTTACAAGTTTGGCAGGGAAAGGTCATGATGATGTCATTGTGAAATTAGGATGGTACTGATATGACAGGAAAAAATAAATGGACTTTATTGCTTAAAGAACAGCTTGCTTTGATGTGCAGAGCAGAAAGTTGGAGTGGGATGTGTTTAAAATTTATAAAGCTGTGGATTCAGTTTGAGCAGACGAAAGCCCTGCTGTTGTTCACCAAATCCCTCAAGACTTGGACTAGTGGGAACTCTTAATTTTGGAATTAAATCAAAAACATACCCAAAAAGGTAGCTTTTTATCGTTAGGTAGTTGACTTCTGGATTTTTGTTTGAAGGAGATTGTAAAGGCAATGCATACCATCAAGTTCAAGGAGCAACAACACACTGATCAGCAGAGCTGATGGGCAGCACACTCGCAGATAATAAAAATGGGGCACAAGGGGGTGCCTTTTCAGTATCTATAATCAAATGGCTTTTGGGAATCGGAACCTGTGAGGGAATGCACTGCAGAAAGTGACCATGCTCATAAATAGCATCTCTTGTGGCCACTGTTGGAAAAGGAATACAGAGCTAACTGGCCACCAACCTGTCTGACCCAGAATATAAAATACTCCAGATTTTACTTAAGCTACTAGGTAGTTTACATGGTAACAAACACAGACTATAACTACCTGTCTGACCCAGAATATAAAATACTCCAGATTTTACTTAAGCTACTAAGTTAGCAGTAGTTCACATGGTAACAAACACAAACTACAATTTATTTTCATTTTAGTGAGTTAATTTCATGTTGCACATTGAATTCAGCTGTAAAAGTCGTGAGTGATAATACACAATAATTGTTTGTCTGGAAATGTTTAGGAGTACATTGCAGCATAAGTATAACTGCTCATGCTTCAGCTTGTCAGAATGCTGAGGTATGAAATGAGAAGCAATGCTGTGAGCTTTGTAGGTGTTTGTGAAAGTTTGCGTTGGAGTTCAGCTTCCTCTGTTTTTCTACTGACACAGAATAGGAGCATCCTGTTTCACTGATGATTTTTGGAGATGAAAGAGCTTGTTGCTTGATTCCAGAGCCATTGGGTCTCTTGGAGGTTATCTGTTAGGCTTTTTTTTTTTTTTTGCTTTGGGGGGCTGGGAAAAGTAAAAACCTTTTTTTTTTTTTTTTTTTTTTTTTCTTGCTCCAGTTTTAGACAGCAGCAATCATGGCTATTTTCAATGTAATTTTTCCCTGTTTAGAAGGTTTAAGTAGTAATTGTTGCTGGTAGCTGCCTTGGATGATGCTGCTCCAAGAGGTAGTGCTGCCCTGGGAGCATGGGGAGCACAGGAGATGGTGTCACTGGAGTCTAGAGCAGTAATGTGACAGGATTGCTCTGACCTCTGTGGAACAAACTGTGGGGCTTGGCTGTGCGTGCCTCCTCAGCCAGTCCTGTTGGGCTCAAAAGCTTGCTCACAGACAGTATTTGCTGTGTTAAGCTGCTGCCTCTCCTTGGTGACATGGACATGTTACAACTTTGGCTTTCTGAAATGGAATAGCATCAATTTAACGTGGGCTAGGCTTTTTCCTGTGGTCATGAATGTAAACTGTCATTTCTTTTCTTAGAGAAAGGCATTTGAAGAAGATAGAGGAGCATGGCTGAAGCACCAGTTCTTAAGTATGACTGCTGATTGCAAGTCTGAAAATGTGACAACTCCAAGTGCCTTCTTAAGAAGCAAGTATTTGGTTCAAATTATGTTCTTGCACAGTTTTTTTCTTCCTTTCAACTAGAAGTCACAAGTGTGAACAAAACAATTAAAAAACCAAAAGGTCTCAAGAAAAGTTTTACCATGTATCTGTATGCCTCCACATATCAGGGCCACTGATGGTTCAAAATTTCCTTTGAAAAGGGGAATTGTAACTCCCTTCCTGATAATTACTTACATAGTCAATTTATATTTATGAAACAGTCTGGTGAATATCAAATACCTGACAGCACAGCAGGTAACTTTCGGGTGCTTGTATAAATACTGAAGAACATGTAATCATTCTGGTTTTCCACTTCATATAAAAGCTTTGAAATATAAATGTGAGAAGGGATTGATCTGGCCCTCCTGAGTTTGCCATGTCTTTCTATTGACTTGAGTGATGATCAGTTTCATGTTAGCAGTAAGACATCTAACTTCATTTTGGTTTTATTTTCTAAATTCTGACAAGTTTGCAGGTTTTCATGTTGGTGTTATGACTGTGCATGCTGGAGAAGCCTTTACTTAAGGAATAAAAAAAGCTTTATTAATTGTAAAGCGAGAAATTACACTTGAGTAACTTTGTGTGACTACTTTTAGGGGTGGCTATATATGCAAATGCTGCATTTTCAAATTTAGAGTCCTAATTTCAACATAACTTCATTCAATAGCATTACAAATACTTTAAAAATTTTATCCCAGGTCTATATCAATGACAGTTTTATTATAGCTCTGCTTTAAGGTCTTTGTGATTTTTTTGTTTTGTTTCTTTAAAGCAGAGGACACAAACCTTGAAGGACTTGCTTATTTCCAGTGAGCTGCAGTTTAACTGATGTGTCTCTCTCAGGTTCTGACGCAGACATTCATTTAGTGAGATCTGCATCTCAGCAAAGAAGACCTCCCTCTGTGTCAAGTCCTACTGTTTCCCCAGAACCTTGGGAGATATCTCAGTATATTACACAAAACAGGTTTGTGAAACAATGTTGTAGGTGGTCTGTAGTGTGCTGAGCTTTGTGTAGAGTACAAGGTATTCTAAAGCTTATGGCTGGTATATAACCAAGGATATTAACATTATATCATAAAAAATACTGTTTCCATCCAAAGCATTATTTATTTTCATTGTAACTTCTTTTTCTGCTTCCAGTGTTGCATCAGAAAAACCTGCTGCAAATTACCTGCCAAATCTGTGGGTGGAAAGTGATGGCAAAGAAGAAACTGAAGAATGCACAAAGTCATGGGAAGACTCTGGACTTGGCACTCTATGTAGAAACTTGCACATGGAACAGCTGCCTTAGACTTCTAGGGTTGCCTGCTGGGATTTTTCTTAGAGACTTATTCATAAACTTATAATTTTAAATGAAACAGAATGCTGTGAGTTTGATCATTCTTCTGGAGGATTATGTGGTGATCTGAATTGTGGTGTGTTTCTGTGTGTGTGCACACGGCTTTTATTTTTTAGACCATTTTTTGCCTCTTTCTTGCAAGTCTTGAGAGAAAATTTAAGACTATATAAAAGCTTTGATATTTTTCTAGTAACAGAAGCTCTAATTCTGTGAATAAAGCAATGGTCTGAAACTTTGACTGTAATGAAATACTGGATCCTAATGTTACCTTTCATCACAGGCAGAGATAGCACTTTTAGAAATTGTTTAATTATTGGAAACATTCATTTATGTCTCAAGTGTAACTGGCATTGAATCCTTTTTTGCCTCGACTTGAATGTACAGTATACTGTAGATTTTTAACAAAACAGGTTCTATATTTATTGTGTGATTTGAAAATACCTCTTTGATATCTCAATGATTTAAAGTGCAAAATCTTTATATATTTGTAAATAGAACAAGTGGTTATGCTGAGAAACCATGAAATGAAACACATACATACATAAATATTATTTTACATGTCATTTTAAATTGTTTTCTAGTGATACTCAGTTTACAGATCCATTAGGACTTTCAATGGTTCAGTCAGGAACCAAAGTATTTAAAATGTGAACAATAAACGTGTAATTCTATTCTAAAGAACCTTGGATCTATGCGTTGTGTGCAGTAAACTTTTAAGCTACTATGGTTATAGGGCTATATACAATGTATACAAATCTGGTGCTGGTTTTGTATTTTGTTTGTTTTTTGTTTTCATTGACTCCAGAATTTTATTTTTTGTGTAGCCTTGGGGAAGTCTCTTCTGTTTACAATGTAATAAAAATAGCCAAGTTAGAGGTAAGATGTTTCAAGGTCTCCAACTGAATAAGTGTGTGTGATTTTTCCTTTCCCAGTAGAAAATCCATCTTCCCTTCCTGGGTTTTTGTGCATACGTGATCATATATATCTCTGCACTTGTATAGCTCTGATCCTTGTGTAATTGGCCTTTTGGAAGATGTCTGAGCTTAAACTGCCTTTCTTGGGGTCACAGGTGGGAAATTAGAATCCTTTACTGAAAATGCATTTCTGCTCTGCCCATTTACTTCAGAATTGGATGGAGTGTAGTGGTTGGATTATCTGGAAAAATAGCAGTAGGATAATACAGGGAGGAAAATAATTTGAGGTAAAAAGCTGCAGTTTCTGCTGATGAATTCAGTCCATTGAGTTCCAGCTTGAGATGTAGTAGCCAATGTAAACTGCAGAGGATGATACTTGTGTGGTCTTCATGTAGCAGCTGTAAGGCAGCAGAAGTGGATATAATGATAATGCCATTACCAATGTCTTGGTGGGCTTTTTGCTGCATGGGTAGTCAGGTTGGAAAGATGACATCATATTTCTGTTTCTCCTGTTCTTGCCCAATAAAGGGGTGTTCAGAATCCAGGTTACTCCTGCTTTTTAGCAGTGTACAGTTCCTGTTTGGTTTCACATTTGCCAGCTGTTGGGCAGCTCTTGCCTGAATTTTACTTGTGGAAGAATAAATACACATTTAAAAAGCTTAAGTGAGAATTTAATATATTAAGGAGAACAGAACTCTGCAAGCAGGATTATTTTCAAGCCAGTAGTGACTGCAGATCTCCATGGCTGAGGCAGGATCCAGGTGCCACCAGGGGCTGCTGCTGTTCCATTGTGTGCTCCTGGGTGCTCTGCTGGGACTGTTAATTGTGTTTGCTTTACTTTAAAGTAACATTTAGGATAATAATGCCTTGAAGAACAAAATAACTAACCTTTTAAACTCCTGTTTCTGTCTATTGGGTGATTAGCAATTAATAAACATTTTGTACTAATTTTTTGATTTAGAGTTCTGTAACCCATCTTACAGAAGTGGAAATATGTGTGATGTCTCCATGGAAGAACTAACTGTGCTGGAAGGGTGTATGCAGTTGAGTCCTGAACTGGCCTCAGACTTGTTCTGTAAGTCTGGAGTACAGATTCAGTCCTGTCTGTGTAAAGAAGTAAAACATAGCTAGAATTTTTGGATTTCTCTATATACAGTGTCTGGGAAGATTTTAAATCTGAAACTACTGCTAGTAATGGTATGAATTCTGCAGAGGGTGACATTGTGGTACTTAGAGCTTTGGAAACAAGTGCAGGATCTTTCTTACTCGGAGACTTGAAGAGCAAAGGGGGAGACTTCCTGCAGGAATGTGATACAGGTGTGTCACTTCACATAGGTGTGTATTGGAGATAATATAGTGAGTGCTCTTCTCAAGGAACAAGAAGTAGAGACTCAGCAAGTGATGACAGTACAGCTATTGTTAGCTACTCATGCATGATATTGAAAAGATGAGTGGCTGTCTTGAACTGTGGTGTTTTACAAAGATCTTTAAATACAATCTTCATTGCTGCTTTTTCAGTCTGTGATGAGTGTGCTTCTACCATAAATATCAGTCTGACTAGGTATGAGTAATTACTTTCCAGGATTATGTTGTAGCTTTTAAATTTTTTTCCCTTCCATCCCAGGTGGCTGAGGCCTATACAATATATAACAAAAAAAAAATAAATGAAAATTTTTCTTAAGAAAAATTAAGAGAACCTTCTCCATACAAAACAGCTGTTTTCCTACTTTGAAGAACTGCTTCCACCAGATTCTGCAGACATGCTTTACTTCACTTGTAACAGGACAAAAGAAAAATCAGACTATACTCTTATTTTCTAGGGCTTGTTCTGTGTTCAGATACATTTCAGCCTGGTCAAGATTACTGATACATGTAGATAATGCCAATACAAAGCGATTATTCTTGAAAGGAAAATGGAAGAATATGCAGGATGGTGGCAATACTGTGCATGTTGAATTAGCATAGTTATTGTGCAGCTTTTTTTTTAAATTTGCAGTTATCACTAAGCTTTTGTCTGTGAAACCTTATAAGACATTTTGGTGTTAGATTTTTTTCTAATTTGCTAGAGCAGTTCATGAGAAGATATGAAATATCACTTGTAACAGGACAAAAGAAAAATCAGAGTATACTCTTATTTTCTAGGGCTTGTTCTGTGTTCAGATACATTTCAGCCTGGTCAAGATTACTGATACATGTAGATAATGCCAATACAAAGTGATTATTCTTGAAAGGAAAATGGAAGAATATGCAGGATGGTGGCAATACTGTGCATGTTGAATTAGCATAGTTATTGTGCAGCTTTTTTTTTAAATTTGCAGTTATCACTAAGCTTTTGTCTGTGAAACCTTATAAGACATTTTGGTTTTAGATTTTTTTTCTGATTTGCTAGAGAAGTTAATGAGAAGATATGAAATGTTGACATAGTTGTGTCAAAAAGCTGACCTCAGAAGAAGTGTTCAGATTATCCAATGATTTATTTATTGCTTTCAGAAAATACATCTGATATCTAATGTTCACTATGCCCTACAAAGCTGTAATGTAATGAAAACCTAAGCTCCCGTGGTACATATTTTGTAGTTTTCATGCTGACAGTGTTTGTTTCTTTATTTGCATTTTGAGTTGTACAATAAGTACAACTATTTGGAATGCATAACAGGTAAGTTTGTTTTAAAGAAATATTTACTAATAAATTAATTACAACTGTATAAAAGAGCTTGTTCCCTGAGACACAAAACATGCCTGTTCCCTTGAACATGGTAGATAGGTAGACAGATAATAATGAGAAATGAGACGTTTCTTGCAAGTGTCCACCCTTCATCCCTCAACTATCTTCTGCAGTGAGCTGGGTGGCAGTTCCCAAAATTGTTCACACAGCCTGAGGTGGATTTACAGTCCACATGGCATCTGAAAAAGTCAAGACCTGTGGGACTGACAACCCAGGAACAGCACTTAATAATGGAAGACTGTAGAAACTGTGAGATAGAAAATAAATGTTCATTTGTGGGTGTTGAATCAGCATTTGCCACAAAGCACGCTCCTGTGGTTAATCATGTACCTATAGGAGTAGTGGGAGTAGAAATAGTGTCTGATTAACCAGTATGTCATATATTTTGAATTTGAATGGGATTCATGGCTTTATTGTGACTTCAGGCAACACAATAAACTGTAGGCTTTAAGTTGCTCCTTCAGAAACATTCTTCAACTCAGAAGCACCTTGCATTTTTCTTGCCTTTTATTGCTGATCCAGATGCCACCCAGCTCATTTTGGAAGACTGTGTCACTTGTGGGAGGAACGGGTCTGGTCAATCCCCCAGTCCCTCACCATACTCAATGCCTTTTATTGCTGATCCAGATGCCACCCAGCTCATTTTGGAAGACTGTCACTTGTGGGAGGAACAGGTCTGGTCAATTCCCCAGTCCCTCACCATACTCAGACAGGCCAAGTGTGTTTTGTGCATCTCCACTTGCCTCCAGGGCCCTGAGGTTTCTAGAAGAGAGCACCAGTGTGAATGTGTGCCTGGGCTCTCACCACTGTACATCCATGGTGAAGCTGGCTGCAAGCCCACATCTGTTCAAGTAATTCAGCTGCATTTTGGGATTGACTCCTTAGGAAATGCAAAAGTTCTAGCTGACCTGCACTCCCATTCCCCCTGCCTTGCTGGGAGGAGTCTCTGTGGCTTCTAATTGTTCAGATTTGGCTGTCATTTACCTTGAAAGATAAAATATTTACTGATGGCTTATGAAATCTTTGGTCATTTAAAAAATATTCCTGGTCATTGTGACCAGAGATGAAAGGACACACTGATCCTCTGATTTATTTGAATAAATACATATATGCCATATATACAGGTTTTCATTAGGTTGTTAAATGGGCTTTGGTGCACATGGAATATAATAGCAAGGGGATATCTGTCTTTGTCTGCTGCCTTCAGGGGCAGCTGGAACCAGTGCTGAGGGAAGAGGGGGAACACTGTCAGTGTGTGATAGTGACTCTGCTAATTGGGCTGCTATCAGCTAGATAACAGTTTGGGTCAGGTGCCAGGTCAGCATAACCTGGGCAAAATCAACCTAATCTATGGCAGGACCAAATATCATCAGCCAACTGTGACACAACCTAGGAAATTAAGTAATGTGTTTATTGTAAAATTATTGTAAGCGATCTAGTAAAAACTTATTAGGGTAAGTTGAAACTTTTAAACAATTCAGCAAAGGGCTTGTGAGATAATCAGTGAGATGCCAAGGTATGACTTGATTTCTGTTACTCCATCTGAAGAGAAAGTATGATTGCAAAAAGGGAAGTGTTTACATTAACTGATAAAAAACTTGAGAATTCAGCAGAACACAGCCACGTGTTCCTGAGCTTTCTTCCATAAAAGTCCCACCATGTCTGGCACAGCCCCATTCACCTTCACTATGAGGGGGATCATACTTGCACTAGTGCTCACCCTTGTAGGTAAGGCTACATATTCCTCCTTCACATTTCTTTTCCAAATTTTCCTTCAGTTCAGTAGCAGTGATTGGATCTAGATTGAACATTACTTACCTGTTTTTTCATCTCTTTTTGTAGGTAGTCAAAAGTTTGACATTGGTAAGTAAATTTCCTTCTGTAACCTGTCCTTGGTGAATTTGCTGTTATTTCTATTTATTAGAATGTGCTTACAAGTATTTTGAAAATGGCTTATTTCCCTCAGACCCTGGATTCAGTAGCAAAAAGAGCTACTTGTACAGTTATGAAGGCTGGGTGTTGAATGGGCTTCAAGAAAAGAATTTGGCCAAAGCCGGCGTGCGCCTGAGCTGCAAACTAGAGATCAGCGGGCTGTCGGAGAACACCTACCTCCTCAAGGTACTGCACCTCCTAAATGTGCAACAGAGAGATAAGATCACAGTTTCCATTGCATCTGGCTGATGTGGGGTGTAGCAAAGCTGCAGGAAACACAACTGGAGGCTTATCACTGCAGGTATCAGAGAGTGAGTGGCAAGCTGCTGTTTCAGAGGCGATGAGTCACTTACCTGTGCTTGTTGTGGAAGTTGTTTGTAGCAGCTGTTCCTCAAGACTTCCTATTGGAAATACAATTGCTGGGGGCTTGCTAGAAAATGGAAAATTAACTAAAGACATTTAAACCTGCTCTAAGATTTGATTCTAGTCTTAGCACACATTTCTAATTCTTATGGGAAGCCAGGACTTGTGTATAAAATCATTATCATAAAGGCAACTAAAAAAATGGATTTAAAAAGTGATAAAAGCTAACAATAAAAAGTGATACACGATAAAGGTAAGATTAAAAAGTGAAAGTCATAAAAAAGGAGTATGTAATAATGTTTAGTGTTTGAATCATGTAGTAAAAGATCTGTACGTGTGAAATCATGCCTCTGCTGATGTCAGCAGTGATAACCTGACTCAATTCAAAATGAACATGCTTCAGAAATGTACTTTTACCCCTTTAATTCAGTTACAAATCAGAGCTTCTTTTTGGAATACTGAATTCAGTGACAGCTGTCACCAGTTGTATTGAACTGTAGATCTTTCAAAATTGGGGTCTAGGGATTGCGTTTCACATCATAGACTTTGTCCTGAAATTCTTGTATGGTGTGCACCAGCCTGTGCTCTGAGGCACCTAAACTGGCAGTAACTTTGCCAGAGTTATTGAAATTGCTTCTTATTTACATTGTGTTTATAAATATATTGTTCATTGTTAAAATATTTTGTTGATTTAAATAAGTGACAAATATGAAGCAAATATAATAATTAGTTTAGCCCAAAAAAGTTGTACAGAAATAACTTGAAATGAAACATTCTAAAACTGCACTTTTTTTTTACATTTAGAATGGTATAAGCTTTTAAAATGCTAAATCTAAAGCAGAATATTTATTTTAAAGCTGACAAAAAGGGAGACTTTATTTGATATGTTAACTGCTTCTGTAAGATAAAATAGTACTGTCGAGCAAACAGGATTTGCACTGGTTTAACAATAGTGTAAGCACAAGACAAAAGAATAAACTGCTCTATGAGTTTCTAAGCCTACATTTGGAAGAAAAGAGTATCTCACTAATGGATGTATTAATTTCTTCCAATATGCTTGCATACTTCGTACCAAAGGGGTTTTATTCACCTAAGTATCTTGATTTCCTCCCAGATCCGCTCCCCACAATTCGAGGAATACAATGGCATCTGGCCCAAGGACCCATTCACTCGATCTTCCAAAATCACCCAGATGGTTTCCTCATGCCTTACCCGGCCCTTCAAGTTTGAATACAGCAGTGGACGAGTTGGAAACATTTATGGCCCAGAAAACTGCCCTGATACTTGCATTAACATAGTGAGAGGAATACTGAACCTGATACAGATAACCATTAAGAAGTCACAGAATGTGTATGAATTGCAAGAGGTATGTTTCTTTCCATTTTAAAACTAGTTTGCTGAAATAATGTGTTTATTCTCTTTAGCTGGTCTTCTTCTGGGTTTCTGTCTATTTGCATCTACTTTTGTGTGTTTGTAGTAAGAATAGGGTGATTTTCATTAATATAGAAGTAAAAGTTCAACATATAGAAATGCATGTTCAACAAATTACCTGGGCTGAATTCTTTCTAAGACATATGTCTTTAAGTCTTAACATGCAGTTCTTTGGAGAAAAAGAATTATTATCCATGAATTTATTTGTTATATGGCTTCCATAATACAGCTATTGGATCAATTTTATTTGCTAATTGTTGGTATTGATTGATTACTTTTTAATTTAAACTCCATCCCCTCACTGAGTATTGCTCACGTGCCTATTATTTAGTTCAGTAGGAACGATTGTACGTAATAGTAACAGATTCATTGAGAATTTCCATTAAGCAAAACTTCTCACACAGTGAAATCCTGATATAACTTGGAGGTCTCATTTTCTGTATTCGTCTGCCAGGCTGGGATTGGAGGTGTTTGCCATACAAGGTATGTCATCCAGGAAGACAAGAAGAACAACCGAGTCTCTGTTACCAAAACTGTAGACCAAAATAATTGCCAGGAAAAAGTGGTGAAAAGTCTTGGAATGGCTTACATCTATCCCTGCCCTGTTGACATAATGGTACGTGAGACGTGAAAAGGTGTTCCTAATTCCAAACATGGCCACTGTGTTCCCATCTGTTCACTCTTTGGGTCTCTCTGTCCTCCTACAGAAGGAGAGGATCATCAAGGGCACTGCAGCTTTCTCCTACAAGCTGAAGCAGTCGGACAGTGGCACCCTGATCACAGAGGTGGTGTCTCAGCAGGTGTATCAGATCTCACCCTTCAGTGAACCCACCGGCGTCGCTGTCACGGAAGCAAAGTAGGTGGGACGTGGGCTTGCTTCACAAAGTGAGAGTAATTAGAGGTTCTATCAGTTCCCTTCACCCCCAGCTGAAGTGAAGTGAGAATTAAGCTCCACAGCATCTGAACGCAGGTGTGCAATCACACTTGGAGTTTCCACAGTCCAAAAAGTTCAGCAAACCATTTTTTATTTGTACCCTGGTCAATCTGGCATTATGATTACATGTAAGAAAAGGAGAAAAGCTGTTTTGTTTGCTTATACCATAAGAATGCTACTTTACTGCTCTGTTTGTCCTGAAAAGGGGCTAATTTGTAGTGTCAGGAGGAAGATAGTGTATGTAGAAATAAGACCATTCATTACACCAGGTCGGTAGCTCTCATTCAGCAGACTGCAATTTTGCTTCTCCTCAGAAACAATTTCATTGTAAATAACTCCAATGCTATTTTGTTCTAGGTAGAAGGCTTTATTCATCAGCAAAAAGTTTTCTTTTCATAAGAGAAAAATTTAAAGAGTAAGACAGTTACCATCACAGTATCACTGAACAAGCAAACAAAATTGGCACATGGGTGAAGAGAGATAATGCCTTTCTCCTGTGACTCTTGTCTCTTGACAGACAACAACTCACCTTGCTGGAGGTGAAGAGTGAATCGGGGAGCTCCCCAGACATCTCCATGCAGAGCTACGGAGGCCTTCGCTACCAGTTCCCAGCAGTACTGCCACAGATGGCAGTGCAGCTCATCAAGACCAAAAACCCTGAGCAACGGGTATCTTTTTCCAAATTGCTTTCCTAATTTAAAAAAAACAACCTGATCACAAATTCCAAATACTGTAATTTTGCATGCCCTCTGTCTTGTGTTTTGTAACAGATAATTGAAACACTGCAACACATAGTCCTGAACAACCAGCAAGATTTCCATGATGATCTTCCATACCGTTTCCTGGAGCTCGTCCAGCTCTGCCGCACGGCAAGCGCTGACACCCTGGAGTCCATCTGGAGGCAATGTTCAGATAAACCCCGCTACAGGTATTTCATTGTATCAACCTGTAAGAAACTCCTCTGGTTTTGTGACAACCAGGAGCTGAAATGAAGGATTTTTTAAAATCTGTTTTCAGACGATGGCTGCTGAGCGCAGTCTCTGCGACGGGCACCGCAGAAGCTCTGAAATTCATTAAGAGCCGAATCCGCAGTGATGACCTTAGCTACCTTCAGGCTCTTCTGAGTGTTCCCTTTGCTCTCCATCTAACGAAAGCTGATGAACACACTGTTCCAATAGCAGCAGTGAGTAAAGCCATGTGAATCTTTCCTGTCTCACAATGAAAGAAATGACAATCAAAAACCTGTGATTAAGTACATTAGAGGATGGATTCTCCTCTTGTGTACACTAATTTTGTGGAAGTGTTGACCCGTGAATTTGTTTTGGCATAGCACTTATTAGAGGATAGTTCTATGTCTTCATTTCACTGTATTGATGTAAAGCCCTTTTCTTATAAGAGCTTCTGGGAATAAATCCCATTGTAGTTACCAGCAAACACACATGGCATGCCTTCACATGGCAAAACTTTGTCCCTTTAATCTCTTACTTCTGAAACAAACGATTGATGTTATGTCATTTGAGCAGCTCTTTTAATTGCAAACTAGTCCATGAAGTGGAAAATGCTGCAGGAAAAGTATTAGTGCAACATCAAATGTGTTGACACAATAATGAACCATTTATTCTGAACAGGATTTTTGCCATCTCTAGCCAATATTTTTAAACAGGAAAAGCAGAAATTATGTGAAAATGCATCATCAGTATAACAGAGTTGCACATTTTCCTAGAGGCATTCCATTTACACATTAATGTTTATCCGTAATCTTAATGTTTTCAGGGTTCAGTTGATGAATACCAAAATGTAGCTATGTAACCTTATATGTGTATAAACTAGTGGGGAATTAAGCTCCTAAGTAAAGCTTCCAAATATAATGTCTACAACCTACTCTGATTTGTTTGGATGAGAACAGTAATCATTCTGAAGCTGATCCCTTAAAATAAGAGCTGATGGTTTTCCTGCTCTGAAAGTTTTGTGAAGCACTGTATTAAATGACAAATTAATTTTTTTCTTCTTAACAGGATTTAGTGACAAGTTCTCGAATCCAGAAAAATCCTGTGCTTCAACAACTTGCCAGCTTGGGATACAGTTCTGTGGTGAATAGATACTGTTCTCAGACTTCAGCTTGTCCTAAAGAAGCTCTCCAGGTAGGTGGCTTTTTGCCAAGATTTTTTATTTTTTAATAGCTTAGTATTGTTCCTTATATTAGCTTAATTCTTTTAAGATACAATATAAAAAGGGTGACTGGAAATATAAACACACATTTTGTAGGTTTTCCTCAGAAAAAAGGCATCAAATAATTTTGTCAATGTAGTAATTTGCTTCATCATTGAAAACACAGTTTTCACATTGCAAGGGTAAAATCCTGAGAGAAACCACGATTAAGTGATTTTTATCAAAGACAGTTGCTTTATTGTGGTAGGCTTTTCATTGGGTAAGGGGGACACTGTGGACAGTCTATAGATTAGAGTGAGAAGATTGAACTGTGCTTTGTTTACAGCCCATCCATGACCTGGCAGATGAAGCAATCAGCAGGGGCCGTGAGGACAAAATGAAATTAGCTCTGAAGTGCATTGGCAACATGGGAGAACCAGCCAGCATCAAGCGCATCCTCAAGTTCCTTCCCATATTTTCATCCAGTGCTTCTGATATCCCCATCCACATTCAGATTGATGCCATAATGGCCTTGAGAAAAATTGCTTGGAAGGACTGCAAAACAGTATGTAGGATCTGGTAGATTTTCTTTACTTAATGAATTAGAATATGTACCATTAGCATAATTATTTTAATGGTATCGTGTATGGATTCCATTTTTTCAAAAAAAGATTATTTTTAAGAACAATACTATACAGTTTTACATTCAGCTGATGTTTTCTGCTAAGTTGTAGTGATAATTAGTCAGTGAGAATCTTCCAGAAGGATATCAGTAGTGTTGATTTTATCACCTGTCATAACCAACTAAGTCCTGTGCTAGTTACAGATAATGGACACTTAGCCTCCTAAAAGTCAGACATATAATTTAAATTGTCTCTCTAATCAGGAGGAGAGACTTTCTGTTAAACTCCTAGGCCAAATGTCAGCATTGCTTTGCCTCTTTTAGACCCTTCCCTTGAGGCTGGGTGAGCCATCACTGACCCCACACTGAGGTTGCTGTCACAGAAAGCATAGGCAAGACTTTCAGATGGTTTAGATATAGGAACTATATGAGAAATCATTCACTCAGACTGTCTTTGATGAACTGCAGAACCCTTTAAAACTGGTTTTAAGTAGTGAAGCATGCTCACTGAGTCTGTGGAGTTACTTCAAACAATGAATCTTATTATCTACATTTTTTTTCTTCCAAAGATGTTCACTGATATTTGAATGTCACAAAGCAATGCTGATGCCTTTGGATTGTCATGGGTTGACTCAATACATTGATAGATGCACATTTATTTCAGTTTCAGTGGTTTCATGGGGCTGTTCCACCACGGCCCCTTCAGTTATTTTATTAAGTTATGTGGAACTCTGCAGTAAAAAAGATCAGGAAACCTTTCTGCAGGGATAATGATCCCCTCTCCCATATTTTCTGTGGGTTAGGTGTGGATCCAGTTTGCCAAATGGTTTCAGTTATTGGTAATTCCAGACCCTCTTTTGCCTCTGCAGGTGCAGGGATATCTCATCCAGATCCTCGCTGACGAGTCGCTTTCCCCCGAAGTGCGGATGATGGCTTGTGCTGTTATCTTTGAGACAAGGCCTGCCCTTCCCTTGATAACAACCATTGCCAACGTGGCCATGAAGGAGAGCAATTTGCAAGTGGCCAGTTTTGTGTATTCCCACATGAAGGCTTTGTCCAAGAGCAGGTTGCCATACACATACAACATGTGAGTAGCGACAGGAACAAAGCAGGCGTTCTTCAGCAAATGATGGTCTTCTGCAGGTGCTGACAGCTGAAGTCTGTTTATTTACTGACAGGAGCTTGTTTCTGGATGCTATTACCTTTCTCATTTTGTTTAGATCTTCAGCTTGCAATATTGCCCTTAAGCTGCTGGCCCCCAAATTGGACAGGCTGAGCTATCGCTACAGCAAGGTCATACGCATCGGTGGTTACTTCGGTGAGTAAGTGCTTCAGTGACCAGGAAACTTTCACTTCAGAAATCTATTCTTAAAATATTTCGTCCTATGGAGAAATATGGCATTCTTTGTTTCAGTGAGAAATTAAATTAAATGTGAGACTCATATGTTTAGAGTAGTAATTCAATAATTTCTGCCTAAACAGTTAGAGTTCATGCGATAATATATCTTAAAGTTGGCAGTGGAAAAAGCTGCAGAAATATCATCTTGAATGGTAAACAGAATGGTTAGAAAAAAGATGTCTCTTGTTTTCTTCTGCCATAGAAAACTATAAAGTTGGTGCTGCTGGAGATGTCCTCATTATAAACAGCCCAGGAACGATGTTCCCATCAGCAATAATTTCCAAGCTGATGGCATATTCTGCAGGGTCAGTGGCTGATTTGGTGGAGGTAAATATTTACCTAAGTCAATAACAAATCAAATTAAAATTAAAACTGCTCACAAAGTTTCCTCTCTAAGCATGTTTCAGACTGCTCCTTCTCGTGCTGTTTTGGTAGGCTGGTGTCCGCGTGGAAGGGCTCACAGATGTCATCGTGAAACGAAATATCCCATTTGCTGAATATTCCACATACAAAAAGATAAAGGAGATTGGAAAAGCTGTAGGTATTTTCAGTAATATAACGTGTGAGTTATGTGAAGGGGCATTGGTGATGCTTCTCACTCTAGCTAAGCCCTGTGTCAGGAGGTTAAAGGAGTCAGGTCAAGTATTTCTGTGAAGGAGAGGTGTGCAGTGGGGACTGCAGGAGACATCTGCCTTGGCTGCAATAGCTCCTACCAGTTTTTGCTCTGGCTCTGCCTCCTCCCCACCTCAGAGACGGCTGCAGGAGGAGCACAGGAGGGAAGGGAGTAGCAGGCACTGCAGCATAGTGCACACATGCCTGGCAGGCTTCCTACTCCCTCCCTTCATCTACCTCACTTAGTTTACAAGAATATGCCTTTGTCTCCAAGAGAAAAGACTTTTTTTTTTTTGCAGTACTTTTGAATTGGGTTTAGTGGTACTAATGACTCAGACCCTGTGTATGAATGTTATTGTATTGGGATACCAAACATTTGTGGGCATCTCAATGGTGGAAGAAAGCCTGAATTAGTGCCACCATGCTATCTACAGTTGGAAATCTTACAAAGGAAAAGGGCAGCTTGGCCAGTGATGGGTTTAGTTATGGGTGGTTTAGGATGAATTATCATTTATGAAGTGTTCCATTAAGAAACTTTTCTTGTTTCTTTATCTGTTACCCAGCTGCTGGGATGGAAGGAGCTGCCAACAGAAACCCCCTTGATCTCAGCCTACTTTAAACTCTTTGGCCAAGA
The DNA here is from genome assembly GCF_014805655.1 of Passer montanus. Taxonomy (NCBI): domain Eukaryota; kingdom Metazoa; phylum Chordata; class Aves; order Passeriformes; family Passeridae; genus Passer; species Passer montanus. The sequence goes on along the minus strand of NW_024371038.1, from coordinate 1,209,879 downwards.
GCTGGCCTACATCAATGTCAATAAGGAAGTCCTACAACAGGCTGTGAAGGTAGGGCCCTACCTACTTTCTTTGCAATACTGGACAGCTCTACCCTTCCCATCCCAACCCGCTGGATCCCTGTTTCTTGCAGGCTGTCCTGGAGCCGGCCGACAGGAGCGCGGTGCTGAAGAAGCTGGCCGGGCAGCTGCGCAGCGGCACCGCGGCGCACTGGACACAGCCGCTGTGGCTGGGAGAGCTGCGCTACATCGTCCCCTCCTGCACCGGGCTGCCCCTGGAGTACAGCTCCTACAGCACCGCCCTGGCCCGCGCCGCACTCAGCGGTGAGCTGGGAGCTCAGAGCACCTGGGCAGGCTGCCTGCAGGGAGGGCAGGGACAGGGCTCAGGGAGGCTGGAGAAAGGAGTGGGGAGCCAGGAGGTTAGAAAAATAACTAGCTTTGGAACTGGAGAGTGAGGCAGTGAAAATGTCTGAGGAGAAGCTGGATGCGCTGTTTTGTGCATTGTCTTTGAATGGATTGAAGTTAGAAGTGGTGAGATGAGAGCCTGGGAAACCAGAGTGAGAGAAGCCACAACATTCAAGGCCAAAAAACCCACAAGAGCTGCCTGGGGAGCTGATGCAGATGTGGGTAGAGCGGGGGGTTCCTGAGAGGTGCACACACAAGCTAAGGAGGATTCAATGTTGATTTAAAAAGAGAGGAAAATACAAAACAAACAAAAGAGCACTGTTAGGAACATTAAGAAGGAGGAAGAGAATAGGGCCTTTGAAAAGAGACTGGAGTTCTCCTTAAAAAAAATAAATATGCAAGCGCTAATCCTCATCAAGAAGTTAATTCAGTGATCACACTGTGAGCTGTGCAGAAGACTTAAATTAGGCAAGACTGACTGTAATATCTGCTGACACCATGTAAGCAATGAAGGGTGATGAACTTGTGCTTGTGTTCTCCCACATACCCACTCTTTGCTGGTTTTTGTTTTGTTAGTTTGCTTTAGTAACATCTTGGCAGCTCTGTCCCTTCTGTGTGTCTTCTGTGTGTTCGTTTGTTTGTTTTTTAATAACAACCTTATAGCCAAGTTGGGGAGGTATGGATTGGATGGATGGGCTGCAAAATGAGTGAATGTTGTCTGGACTGCTGGTCTCCAGGGGTAGTCAACAGCTGAAAATATAATTGGTGATGTGTTAGGAGAAACCTTTCTCTGCCATTGGTACTTGTTCATTGTCTTCTTTTAAAATTTGAACTTTGTAAAAGAAGGCACCCTCAGGATTTCTGTGTTGATGTTAACATTGAGTTGGTGGGAGCAGTTGCTGCACTGGGGGGGTCAGGCTGTCACTGACAGACATCTTAGCAGGCTGGGGAGGATGGCCTGACAGAAGTGGAGTGAAATTTGACACGGGCAATGCAAAGTGCTTCACCTGGAGTGGAGTAACCCATGCAAGTGTATAGGCTGGGCATCACCCAGATAGAGAGCAGTTATGCAGGAAGGGCAGGACAACCTGGTACAATAAATCAGCAGTGTGCTCATGTGGTGATGAAGGCCAGCTGTGTCAAGGGCTGCACATACAAGAGCAGAGCCAGTGTGACAATGATTTCCTTCTCTATTTAGCACATTTACAGCTATATCTGGACTATCTGTTCAGTTTTGGGTCCACAGTACAAGATGTTCATGCTTGATGTGAGGAAAGATTGGACAGCAGAGGTTGTTTAGCCTTGTTCTCTGCATTCACTCTGTCTTCTGACTCCCCATGTTTCTGAAATTTTAATGTTACACTAATTATCAAATTTTCAATTTGGGTCAGCTCTTCATTTTCTTTGTATATTTTTATTTCCATTTTCAATATGTTGCATCAGAACCTTCACCTACATAACAAGCTTCCTCCATATTTTCAGTATTCTTCAGAATCATGTAAGGTCTCATGTACCGCAAAGTCTCTCTTGTTTTCCAGCCCTATTTGCTGCACTAACAAAACACTACCTCCTACTGAAAACTACTTGTGTTCAATTAATTTCTTTCATTTTTACAATGTTTAAATATTATTCTTGCATTTCAGTTGATGGAAAGATAGCTCCCCCTTTACCTGGAGATTTTAGACCTTCACAGTTGCTCGAATCCACTGTGCAGATTCGTTCTGACATAAACCCCAGGTATGACAGGTTTCTAAGTCTTTCCATATGAAGGAGGTTTTTAAGGGAAGGCAGAACCACATGAGTGAAAAGAGCAACTTTCTTGCACCTGACTGCTGCCCTCTGTTTCAGCTTATACATACAGAAATTTGCAACAATGGGTGTCAACACAGAATACTTCCAACAAGCTGTGGAAATTCAAGGCAAGGTCCTGACAAGAGTGCCAATAAAGTTTGAAGCCAAGATAGACCTGAAGCAGAAAAATATTAAGATTGAAACAAATCCATGCCGTGAGGAAACTGAGATAGTGGTTGGAAGGTACAGTAGCATTATTTCAGAATATTTTGTGTTGCTGAAGCCTGATAAAGTTCACTATTAAATGACCTCCCACAGAGGTCTTAAAATAGGCAGAGTGACTCTTCAGTGTGTAGCAGAACCTTTAGGATAAAGCACAAAGAAGAAAAATACAGTAAGTAAAAATCAGAAGATACCTGAATTGTTTAACAGAGTAATTTTATATTAAATTGTTTATTATTTTGTGTTCTTCTTATTTTTTATTATTTTATTATCTTTAAGATTTTGATTTACGTGTTTCGAGGAATATTTTTGATGTTTTGGAAATTTTGTTGAAATTTATCCAGACTTTGAAAACTTCCTGCAAGATAAGAAAATTATATTTGCCATGAACTCTTTTTTTGTTTTCAATAATATTTATAGTTCTAAATTCTTATCTAATCCCTGTGTTCAAATATCTTACCTCTGTGCTGTCACATGATACTTACAAGGATATATTAATCCAAAGACAAGGGGTTGGAATAACTCACTGTTTTTTGCATATCTCTTAACAGACATAAGGCTTTTGCTGTATCAAGGAATTTAGGAGAGCTAGGTGTTGAAAAGAGAACTCCAATTCTCCCAGGAGATGCTTCATCAAATATTGTCGAAGAACCTTTCAAACCATCAGGTAGAGCTTCCAGTGAAGATTTCACAAAGGTAACCTATTTTTTTGGCTTATGTAGTAATATTTACCCACTCTGCAATGGATGTCTGTAGTTTCACTCTTGCCTGTGACACACTCCCAGTGGTATTCACATCCTGATCTCTAACGCAGCCGGAAGCTGACAGCACGTCAAGGAAACATGCCTACAGCTCTCAAGAGGATCTTCGCCATGTCACGGCAAAAAAAGCTCATAAACGAGACATTTGTGTCAAGCTGCAGCACCTTGGCTGTCAGCTCTGCTTTTCCAGAAGGTCGCGAGATGCCAGCTTCCTGAAAAACACCTATTTGCACAGGCTCATTGGAGAACACGAAGCTAAAATTGTCTTGATCCCAGGTAAAAAAATACTGAGCATCTTAGGCTCGTCAGTGCTATTTGAAGCAGTATAACTTTGTAATGTGTGCAATTGGTGTGTAGTTGAAACAGATGCTGATCTTGACAAAATCCAGCTGGAGATTCAGGCAGGATCCAAAGCAGCTTCCAAAATAATTAATGAAGTAAACTCAGAGTCGGAGGAAGAGGGTGAATCAACTCTGTATGAGGACATTCAAGCTAAACTGAAGAAGATTCTAGGCATTGAAAGTGTCTTCAAGGCAAGTGACTTTGAGTATGGCAGTGGGGAACATTTTCCCCTAAATGAGGGCAAGAATTAGAAGTGCAGTGTGGAAAGCTGGCGTGGCAGATAAAGGCTGGGGCTGTTTTGAAAGGTGCCAGTGCCCCATGCTGAGGTATTGCTCCTTTGGGGTGCATCCAGCAAGGTGGGCTGGGCTGGATTTCAGCTGGATGGAGTGGATCTGAGGGAATTCTGCAGCTTCTGCTGTGAGAGAGGCAGGGAGGTGGTTTTTCCTTGAAAAGCTGGTGTGAGAACCCAGCTTTGTCTGACACCCACAGAAGTTTTACTTTGTAAAAACAGGACCAGATGTATTCTCTCTTTTTTACCTCTTGTACTGTGTTTGCAGATCGCAAATAAAACACGACACCAGAAGAAGCAACCTTCAAAGAAAGAAAATACTGTGCTTACAGAGCTTGGGGCAGACCCCGATAGAAAACATCCCTCCAGCTCATCTTCTGCCTCCTCAGCTGTCTCCTCTTCCTCATCATCTGCTGTATCTCCTCGTCGTAAAGAGGCTGGTGATGAAGATGAGAATAAGGACGAAGACCAAGCCAGAAAAAAAGATGCAAGCAGCAAGAGCAGCAGCAGTAGTGGCAGGAGCAGCAAGAGTAGCAGCAGCAGCAGTGACAGAAGTAGCAAGAGCAGTAGCAGTGGTAAAGGCAGCAAGAGCAGCAGCAGCAGCAGTGGTAAAAGCAGCAAGAGTAGCAGCAGTAGCAGCAGAAGCAGCAAGAGCAGTAGCAGTAGTAGCAGTGACAGAAGTAGCAAGAGCAGTAGCAGTAGCAGCAGTGACAGAAGTAGCAAGAGCAGCAGTAGCAAGAGCAGTAGTAGTAGTAGCAGCAGTAGCAAGAGCAGTAGTAGTAGCAGCAGCAGTAGCAAGAGCAGCAGCAGCAGAAGTAGCAAGAGCAGCAGCAGCAGCAGTGACAGAAGTAGCAAGAGCAGCAGCAGTAGCAGCAGCAGTAGCAAGAGCAGTAGCAGCAGAAGTAGCAAGAGCAGTAGCAGCAGCAGCAGCAGTGACAGCAGTAGTAAGAGCAGTAGCAGCAGCAAAAGCAGCAGTAGCAGCAGCAAAAGCAGCAGTAGCAGCAGCAGCAAGTCATCAAGCCATCATAGTCATGGGCATCACTCAAGGCATGTGAATGACAGCAGCAGCAGCAGCAGCGAGTCACTGAGCCACCATAGCCATGAACATCATTCCAAACATCTGGAAGGTGGCAGCAGCAGTGCATATTCCAAAATATGGGTAATTTTTGTCAGTAAATTGACTGATGCTACTAATCACACTCCTGATGGCGGCTGGCTTTGCATGACAAATAAGGACATTAGGAGTTGACCAGTAGGTTTTAGCAACATAAAATTGAAATGTTTATTCTACAAACACACCTGCAATCATTGGCACAGATGTCTGCTTCATCCCAAAAGTTTTCACAAGTTTGTTGAAAATTTTGTTACTGTCAGGAAATAGGTTTTATTGACAATATGTTGTCCATAAATATGGCATATTTCTGTCTTAATTTTGTGGTAGAAACATTAATGCTTTATATAAATGAATTGATCTTGCATTATGTTCTTGTGACTAAGCATGCAGACATATGTATGAATGATAATCAGTAAATTTCTTATTTAATTTCCAGTTCTTAGATTTTCATATAATTGCAGCATTTCTTTTCTTCTGAGATGTCTAATCTTCTTGTTTTTGTCATTTTCAAAGGAAGCTCATGAGATTTATCAGTACCGCTTTAAATCAGCACGCAAACAAGAGGTGAGTTTTTCTTTCCTCACTAAAAGAAGTATGGAATCTGTCAAGAGTCAAATGGAGACTTTAATGGCAACTTGTTCTCTTTGTTGAGGAAAATTATAGTACTGATAACATTAGAACCATGGTGGTTCTTCTGAGATGGGTAAAGACAAAGAGCTGTGTTGCCTTTTGTGCTGTGCACATGAAGCCACTTGTGGCTCTGCAAAGGAACTGCAAAGACTCTTCCAAAGCAATAAAACAGACTGGAGCTGCACACTTTGGAGGAACCATCAGAAGCTCAATTCATTTGATTTGCTTTGATCACCTGGTTTCTTGTGTTTGTACATAAGGATGTGGACAAATGTTGGAAGATTCTTTATTTTATTCCTTATTTTGGTTGAGCAGATTCTTACTAGGGTATGGGCCAGCCAGAGCAGTGTTTGATACTCAAAAAGTAACATTTGAGCAGTGTATGTCCACTCAGATGCTCCTTTCCATTCAGTTGGTCTGTTCAGTTCAGCTTCCAGTTCATCAGGCCTGTGCAGAATTTCTGGTATTTCATATTGAAGTGAGAAGCTAATTAAATCTGACTTGCTTTGGTCCACTGGGAGTTCTCATCTAGGTATGGTCCTCATGGACTCTGAAGAGTCAAATATGTTTGGGGAAACAAGACTTTTCAGACTTGGATCCTACGTAGTAAGCAGGACAAAGCCAAGTCCCATGAGAGAGAGTATTGTTCATTACTGCCTCATGCAATTTCTTCAAGCATGCTTTAAAGTTACCCTCTTAAGGCTATTGTGGTTTTATTTTTTTTTTTTTTTTCAGTTCCCAAAAAGAAAACTCGCAGATGACCAAATCAGCAGCTCACATTCCTCTGCTAGATCCAGTCATGCCACATCTCGAGCTTCATGGGTTAGTTGCATCATTTTCAGGGGGTTTTGACAGCTTGGAGTAATGTCAGAGTGGCTGTGCACTGACATTAATTGTATATAAAAATAATTATAATAATCATGGGAAGGGAGAAATGCCAACCTCTTGAGTCTCAGGTATCAGTCAAGACAATGCACCATAGTTCCCACATGCACTTTCCTCAGCAGTGAGGATCCTTCTTACTTGCATCACAACCATTCCCTCATGGAAATCCCACCCAACAGATGCCTGCAGAGACTCATTTTGTGACTCTGCAGCCAGGAGGGAGACTGAGGTGCTGCAGTGCCAGTGTGAAGACATTGGTGGTAGCAAAAGTCATGTTCCAGAGAGGGCATGGAGCACCTGGGCTCCTCACCACCCAGCAGATGAGTGCAGGCTTGAGAATGATGGAGTGAAGATATTGAATGGCATGATGCACTTAAGGGAAGGGGTTCTTGATGTTGGAGAAAATGTCCTGGATTATATTCTGTGCTGAGTTGCTGTGCAAACACAAAACCTGACTGGCCCACAGAACTCACAGCTAAAGTGTGAGGAGAAAGCCAGTACAAGACCCAGACAGATAAACAGGAGGAGATGAGCTGGGGGATGTTTCTGCTGTGGGAACGAGTGACGCATAAACTGACAGCTGATGTTCAAACTGAGCCACTTTCTTTTATTCACAGGCTGGGTACTAACAATGAAGCCCAAATCATATAGTCATTACTGTGTTTTAATTATGTGAGTATTTCCATGGTATCAGCTGTAGCTCAGGAAATGGCACAAATTTTGGCTCACAAAAACAGTGATAAAAGCCATCTGGCATGCAGAGGCACGTGCACATTAAACACATATGCATGAGGTTTTATAGGCATGTATATATGTGCCATACATATGCTGCTATATATTTGTGGTTCGGTTGTTTATTTTTTCATTTCTCCATCTAGATCTTGCATCTAAAATGTTCCATGGTAACTCTTCTATAATTATATGTTTTGCATACCTTCTCCCCCTTCCTCTTAGCCGAAGTTTTTGGGAGATGTTAAAACACCAGTATTAGCAGTTTTCCTGCATGGCATCCGTGATGATAAGAAGGTAGGAGGCCTCCAGCTCGTGGTGTATGCTGATATTGACTCCATCAGGCCCCGGATGCAGGTGTTTGTGTCAAACCTCACAGATTCAAGCAAGTGGAAGCTCTGTGCTGATGCTTCAGTCCACAATGCTCACAAGGCAAAGGTAAGGCTGAAAACTGGCTTGTATAGCTCTGTATGCATCACAAGAATGCTCCAGACTCTAAAAATGGACCATTGTCCCTCCATCACAGGCCTACCTGAAATGGGGACGCAATTGCCAGGACTACAAGGTTTCATCTGAGCTGGTAACTGGGCAGTTTGCTGCCCACCCTGCTGTACAAGTGAAACTGGAGTGGCCTAAAGTTCCTTCCAGTGTCAGATCTGTAGCAGAATGGTGAGAATTGAGTCTTCAGTGACACTTGTTAACAATGCTGGTCAACTGGGAAAAATCTGCACACAAGGTTCTAGTGGCTAAAATACTGGCTGATACCTTATTCCCTGATCTGTCCAAGTACTGCCTTTGGACATAAAAGCTGAGTGGGATTACATCTTGTTTTAATGTACAGTAACTCTTGATATTTGCCATAATTACTGAAAACTGAGGAACAGATCCTTCCTTTCACTGAACACTTGAACAGTAGAGCAGAGAGTGAGTGTGAGGACATAACCAGGGGTCCTGAAGATTATTATGCTACTTACACACAGGTGTGAGACAATCTAGCTGGGATGTGTGCAGCCTTTTTTGCCTCCATCTCACTAAATCTTTCTGATTTGAACTTTTGAAGGTTTTACAAGTTTGTCCCTGGGGCTGCATTTATGCTGGGGTTCTCTGAAAAAACAGAGAAGAATCCTTCTCGACAAGCCAGGGTGATCGTGGCTCTAACTTCTCCAAGGACATGTGATGTTGTTGTCAAGCTTCCTGATGTAATTATGAAATATTTTTATCATTCTTCTATTTTATTCGTAGTAGAAAAATGTAACTGTTTAATTGCAGTGGGTCAATTCTGAGAAAGAAAAATTAAGTTAGCATCAGTCTGGGTGCAAATGATGAAAATTACTTTTATATATTTCCATCATTGTAATATTTCATAGAAGGATGCCTACATAGTGATTCTTTTAATGGAGAGAGACGTGGGTACTCATAATGACAGGAGTTTCCATCTGCAATATCTCCACAAGTGTTCATCTCATCACCTTTGAAAGGGAGTAATTCATTCTCTCCCAAACAATACCTGAATGACTTCTCTCACACCATGAGAGAAAACTGAGCAAAAGCAAAAACCTCATGGACAATGAGTCAGATGAGTTATGTTGACATAAAAACTTTGCAATGGAAGTAGAAGAAATAGGAAAAAAATCCTAGCTGTTTGCTGGCACAGGTGCATTTTGAATGTGCTTTTGAATTCCTTTTCAGATTACCCTCTATGAAAAAGCCATGAGGCTTCCCCTGTCACTTCCTGTAGGTCCAAAGATATCAACGTCAGAGGTGCAGCCTCCCACCTGGAATGTCTTTGCTGAAGCCCCTTCTGCAGTGCTTGAGAATTTGAAAGGTCAGATCTAACTGGGTTCAGAAGCATGACAACTTCAGTCTCACAATTTATTTGGACACCTTGTAAATTTTGCTGCCATTGTTTATCTCCAGTTAATTAGGAAATGTTATGCAATAATATAAGGATGGTTCAACTGGGAGAAAATACTGTTCATGTAGAACAGAAATCATCAGCATTTCAGGGATCAAGATACCAATTATCTGAATTGATAAAATTTTAAATTTCTGTTAATTATTTTTTGTTAGATAGACAAACACATTTCATATGCCTTTTAAAGAATTTATGGGTGCTTACTAGCCAAAAATCCCTGTGAACCAAAATATCACATAATGAAAAAAATACAAAGCTAAAATAATATGGCAATAAAAACAAACCATACAACTTAACAGCTTTCTCTCATGAAGAAGAAAAAACTCACTGGCATTTTTTTTTAAAACCAGCTCAATGCTCAGTTTCCTACAACAAGGTCACAACTTTTAATGAAGTTCGGTTTAACTACACAATGCCAGCAAACTGCTACCACATCTTGGCTCAGGACTGCAGCTCTGACCTTAAGTTCCTGGTGATGATGAAGAATGCAGAAGAAGCTGTGAACCTGAAAGCAATCAACATCAAGCTTGGCAATCAGTAAGTAACTTCTGCCAGATGCTGGGAGCATGAGGGACCTCATTGCCCACATTTAGCATGAGAGGAGCTCCAATCTGAGCTTTCCTGCAATGGCTAGCAGCCCGTGAGCTTTCAGCACTCCCCTTGTTTATTTTCCATGCATATTGAATGTGACACTGGTGCTCTTCTCCTGCGTCTTAGGTGACAAGAGTACCCCTGATGTAATTTAAGGGTTTGAAATGAGCTTGTGCTCTGAGCAGTGATATTTAGCGAGCAGGAAAATGCCTCTGTCACTGTGAGTGTGTGAAGGTGGCACGGGCAGGGTGTGAGCTCTCTTGTCCTTGCAGTGAGATCGACATGCGCCCTGCCAGTGGACGGGTGAAGCTGCTGGTGGATGGGGCTGAGAGCCCAACAAATGTGTCACTGACATCTGCTGGTAAGGCATGCAGCCTCTGCTGCTCAATTTTCACATATGTTTTGGGAGAAAGGAGGAAAGAGGGAATCTGTGGAGGAGATTTGACCAGTTTGTATTCAATCAGTGTTTCTTGGGTTTTAAGGTAATATTTAAGAATATGTACTTTACTTACTTGCAGAGGGGCACTTAGAAACATTGATTAGAGTGTGAAGCTCTTGAAGTAGCCTAAATAAGCAACATATAATTAACATAAAGAGCCCACCTTTTTGTACATCGTTGCAGGTCCTGTTGTAGTTCCAAATTTGAGAAGGGTTTTGGTTATGCTATCAAATTTTGCTTGATTAAAACTTTTTGAAGTAGAGCTTTTCTAAAATCCACTACACATGACTTGTATAATGATGTTTTTCCTGATTTGATTTGTAGGTATACATTTGGCTTGCATTCTGCCAGGGATAGGTATGGAGAGCTGGTGAAACAACCTGCTTGATTCTCCCAAAACAGGAATAGATTCTCTGAAAAGTACAGGAAGACTTTGTTTCATCCTGTGCTGTGTAGTCAGGGGCTATATACAGTGTGGGTATTCTGACTGAAGAGCTGCAACATATGAATTGGGCTAAATCTTGCTGAAATTGGGTTAGCATGTACCAGTGCTGAGCTCTGTTCTATTTGTTATGTTCTTGGGAAGTGGTAATTCTGCTAGAAATGGCTCCAGTGGCAGCCATGGTGTTCCTCATATTTCCATATTCCATACAGTGCACTCAGAGACTTGATCTGCACAAATACAGAGATACTATAGACAGCTCAGTAACACTTTATAGACATAAATGTGATTATGTTAATAACACCCAAAAAATTAGTAAGTCTGTGACCATTAACATTCTCTTCCATCCTTTTGCAAACACCCATTTTCTATGTATGCCCATTTCTACATTGCTTTCTTCTGTATTTTTGTTTCTTGAATGGGGTAACTGAGGAATTTTGAAGAAAAGAACATTTTAGAAACATGACAGTTGCTTTTTTTCTCTCTTAAAGAAACTAGGTTTGGTCTGGTTTTATTTTGTTTTTTTCTCTTCTAGGTGCTTCTCTGTGGATCCACAGTGAAAATCAAGGGCTTGTACTCCTGGCCCCAGCCTATGGCATTGATAAACTGTACTTTGATGGATACACATTCAGGGTATCATTTTTCCCCTTCCTAATATTGGGTGTTAAGAAATTTCCATAGGATTCCCTTAAATCTGTATGTATGAGGGCAAGGGTGTACAGTGGCAAAGGCAAATATGTGCAGGGCACAAAAAGCCCCAAAGGGAAGATGATGCTACAGGATTGCACTTCATTAAGTCCTGCTCTTTATTTCTGAGTGTGAGAAATGAGAATCTTTGATCAAGAAAAGTATTCTGTTCTTGCAGTACAGATGTCTGTTGGGAAGTGAGTCTGTCAGTGTACACATGCTGAGTCAGCACTGCCTTTGCAAGAAAAATGAGTTTTCAGCTCCTGACACTGCTCTTACAGCTGTATAATACTTCAAAACAGCAAAAATGCAGCCATTCTTGTTAGACGAATGAGTGGCTTAAAGTCTGCACTGAAATTAACATGGAGCTGGAATGTAAGGGGCTGGTAAACTGTTTCATGTCTGTCTCTTGTACTACCAAAACAACCACCAGAAGAAAGCTTCAGCCTATTAATAGTCTGGAGCATGTAGCAATAGTATAGAGCATGAATAACTTAACATCCTGGACTGGCACAGTCGTTGGTAGAGACTGTATCAGTCATAGATTCTGCAGCCCCATGGGAGTTTGGCATCTGTCAGACCCTTTTGAATTCTTATCAAGGAGATTTTAAATATTTGTGCATTAACTTACACTGGAAGGGACCTGCATAGCAAAAATGTGCTCCACAAATATTACCTTTTTTTTTTAAACTTGAAATACTTCTTGCTTCTTTTTCCTCCAAGATCCAAGTTGCTTTATGGATGGCAGGGAAAATGTGTGGACTGTGTGGAAAATATGATGCAGAACGTGAGCAGGAATATCGGATGCCAAACGGATACATAGCTAAAGATGCAGTGAGCTTTGGGCACTCTTGGATTTTGGAAGAAAGGCCTTGTAGAGGAGGTATGCAAGCTCTAACAAATTTAATATAATATTACTGCAGTTGTTCAGGAAATGTGGAATCTATTCAGAAAATTTAGCATCCATGTATATATCAGAAATAAAAAGCATATTAGAAGATTCATTATGAAGTTGTAGATTAAGTTTTAAAATTACTTGCAAATTGAGAAAGAAACAAGAAATCATAAGTTAAACAAGCCAAAATATACAGCTTGATTGAAGTTCAAAAAATAAGATGAATCAAAATCTTTGTTTCAGTTTTGAAGTATTTTAGATGAGGATCAGAAAGACGATAACATTCACACAGAATGCTTTTATTTAAGCACAACCACATTTTCTGGACATCAATTTTCAGCAATTAGTCCATCAAAAAATCAGATGAGGATTAGTAGTTATTACCAGGGCTGACCACCTGGTTTTTGAACCAGTGCAACCTGTCAAACAAAGCATTCATGTTTTGTATGTACAGAGTAGATGAGCAGTTCCAGGGACTGTAATTACATGGTTGACATAAAAAAGCTGTATTTTAAGTCCTTCAGTAGATTAGGATCTTATGGTGAGCAGCTCTCAGCTGGGGTTATGATGCAACATCACACCACAGTGCTTGAGGAGAGCAGGCACGTTGCATCTGTAGAGACTTGCCCTGTGGGAAGGGCATCCTCAGCCCCTGGAGATGGCTTGTACATGTTTAGCTCAGCATCAGCTGTTATCCTTCCATGTTTTTGTCACAAATTCTGGACAACAAACTCACTTTAGATGGTATGGAGTCCACGTGCACATCCACAGTAATATTCCTGTGGCTGGTGGCGACCACATTCTGTTTCCATTTAACATATGGTGGAAACTGCTGAAATTTGAAGACATAAAATTTATATCTAAGAATAAATTGTGGTCTGTTTAGCTCCTCACTTGTAACTGTTTGTCCTGGCAGTCCAAAATGAGAGCGATATTACTTGTTGGCAGCAATGACTGATGCTCTCTCTGTGACCAGTTCTGTGTCTGAATGACATTGGTAACAATGCAATTCTTTAGTGATTAATTTTATTTGGTCAGAAATCTCCCCTTTAGCTCCACTGCTGAATATTCAGCATTTCAAAATGGTTTGACAGCTATTCAGTAAGCCAGTTTACCTTGAAAAATGTTTATTAGAAAGTACTAAGTTTCTATATCCTGATCTAGAAGCAGAGCAGCAGCATTTGAAGTTAGCTTTCCATATCTAACAAGCTGATTTGCAAGATTGATCAGTCAGTAAAGCTTCTCCACTCATGATCAAAGCACAGTTTTCACAGAGGGAAGCGTGCAGAGTGGCAGATGGGTCCTTGGGGGGGTCTGGGGCTCTGGCGTGCAAGCACCGAGCCGTGGGGTTCCTTTGCAGCCTGCAAGCTGCGGCACTCGCTGGTGAAGCTGGAGAGGCCGGTGCAGCTGGCCGGCGTGGAGTCCCGCTGCTACTCCACGGAGCCCGTGCTGCGCTGCACCAAGGGCTGCGCCCCGACCCGCACCGCCCCCGTCACCGTGGGCTTCCACTGCCTCCCTGCCGGTAAGACAGAAACCCCACGGGGCAGGGGCTCAGCAAGGTGTAAATGCATTGCCGCTTCACTCGGTTATTCCGCTTAAAAACGTGAATAACATAGCCATAGGTAGGCATGGACTTACTGACCTATTTGCTGAAGCTCTTTCCCTGTTTTATTAATAGGCAAACATTCCTTCAGTGAGGGAGATGGTTCTCTATTGCACATTTAATTGTTTTCATTGTACTGGGATTTAAAATCTAAACTGAATCCTCCTTTGGGGTGCTTAGGACTAACAAAGTAAGGGCAGGACAACAGCAGTCAGCATTGTGATTCAGCTGAAAAGCTGTGGACTGCAGCCCGTGCAGCCTGAGCCATACAGGACCAAGTGCAGCACCCCAAATCGGGGATCCTTGCCCTGCATTTTTTATATATTTCTGCCTTTGGGAGTGATCCTACTTCACTGAGCTGATTTAGGTACTAGAAGGGTAAGTGTGGACAGGATTCTTACACACAGGTCGAGTGATATGAGATTTATTTTGTATACATGTATATTATAAGAGATTAAATAAAGTAGATATAGATTATATAGAGCATAGAGTTGTATCTGTTTTACAAGGCTTTTTTTCTTAAACATCATTATACCCTTTCCTAAATGTGTTAATAAAATTCTGCATGGAAGTAGTAGCTTTCAAGGTAGAACTGGCTTATTAATGAAGTGGGTTTCCTGGAAGATCTTTGTGTGATTTAGACAAATATAAATATGTAAAACAGTGAGGAACAGCCAAGCCTGCTGTAATTAATAACTAGTGCATGGTAAATGTTGTAGCTTGCAGAACTACTTGTGAAGTAAGCTCTTTAATTTTCATTTCTTGTTCCCCATCAGATTCAGCCACCAGCCTGACAGAAAAGCAGACAAAGTTTGACCAGAAGTCAGAGGATATGCAGGACACTGTTGATGCACACATAGCATGTTCTTGTGAGGATATAAACTGCAGCTCATGAAGCTGTACCTTTGCAGCATAGGAGAAAACATAAAACTTTCATGTTTTTATTGTATGGTGTAAAAAACCTTGTCTTAAGGAATAATAGATACTAAATTAAGTATTCAAGGATCTTGTATGTGGAATCTTTCCAAGTAATTTAAAGTATTAAACTTCATTATTGTAGAAACTGTTATGATTGTCCATAAATATCTGATTTCATAATAAATATATGCATGGAAAAAATGGTGAAGGCTTCCTTATTTCACTGGTGGTGGAAAGAGGAGTTCTGCATAGGTTTTATCCCCCATTTCACAGACTTCTTGAGATCTGTGCACCAGGGTTACACTGGGAATTGGGTTGGGCAGCTGTGGTACTACTCCTGCAGCTTCCCCTGGTGCTGGGATCCTGCAGCGGAGCTGCTCACCTGGGTGTGATGCTGCACCCTCTGCAGCAGCCATGCAGCTGTGGCAATTGGCCAGAGCTCTGTGATGGGCCAGTGCTGCTGCAGGGAGCAGAGGCTCAGGGAATGAACCTGAGCCTCGTGTCCCTGGGCAAGGCTGCTCTGAGGGAGCCAAGAGCACGTTAAATTTCTGGTGCACCCCATGCAGAAGCTACTGTGAATTGGTGTCTTTGAGCAGGACAGGTGGGGCACACCAAGCACACCAGGCACATCAAGCACAGCACCTGCCAAAGGCTCTGAAGCTGAGCCAGACCTCTGCACTTTGGGGGAGATGTCCCAACCTCTGTGCCCAGCAAGAGTCACCACTGCAACCACCCCCAGGTGGGCTCTGCTCCTGCCCCACCACAGGTCTGTGTGGCCATGGCCAGGGATGAGCTGGGCAGTGAGCTGTGTTGCAATTGCTTATCTGCCCTGAGCAGTGGAGCCCAAAGGATTCCAGCAGATCTGGAAGGTGTTTTCTGCTTGCTGTGTTTGCAGGCTGAGTATGCACACTGGATGAATGGGATTTTGAAAACACTTGAGGACATTCTGTAAAAATTGTGTTGTTTTGCTCTCCCCAGCAGCTTTTGCACCTTCAATAAATGCACATACCTGAATTTTCTTGTTTGGATATCAGTTTTATAGTTCATAAAGGTAAAGTCCTTAGCCCCAAAAGAACTATGTTTGAAAGGTCTAAATATACCATTCTATGCAGTTTAGATGCTGCCATGGTAACCTGCACTGCAGAATGATGGGGAGCTGGCAGCAGCAGCAAAGCCATGAGCTGGTGGCTTTGCTGCTTGCCTGGAGCTCACACAGAGCAGTGATGGAAAGCACAGACTTTTCAGGTCACCTCAGGCTGAACTCAGCCGAACCCAGGGCTTTATGTGGCCCCTGTGGGCAGTGCTGGCACAAACTTCCAGCTCCAGATGGGGCAGCCCATAGGGTTCTGCTCTTCCCAGCATGCCAGGGCTGGAGCAGAGTTTTGGGGGAATTGTTTTCTAACAGCCTCAGCACCCAGGTGTGCTGGACCCTGGGTGAGCATCCCTGGCAGGAGACCCGGGGTGAGCATCCCCCAGGGCAGCCAGAGCACCTGTGGGACTGCAGGCCAGGTGGGTGTAGGTGTCCCCTCAGGAGGGCCTTGGAGAGCCCTCGGGCAGCCTCTGCTCCTCTCGCCCCCTGCCACTGTGGAGGGAGCTGGGAGCTCGAGGGAAATGGGCCCAGCAAAACTGTTTGTCTCCCTCACCATTTTCTTAGTTTGGGGGCGCTTTTTTTCCTCTCTCTTTTTCATTCAGGTTCTATCCTTCTGAGTAACACTAGTGTAAAAGGGCTGTGAGTGCATGGGAGCAAAGACTGGGAGCTGAAATTGTTCTTGAGGTACTGAAGAAGTGACCTAGAAAAGGAGAGGTTTCAGTTTCATAGAGAAGTCACTAGAGACAAAGCCCTTGCCAGCAGGTTTAGGTGCTGAAGCAGAAGAGCAGATATCCCAGTGGCAGCAGCATGGCTGGGATGACCAGGGATGCAGCATCTGCTGCCCAAAGGGATGGATGGGGTGGGATGGGGACAGGATTCTGCAATCCCAGTCTGCAGTGCTGGTGGTTTTGAGGAGACCCTGCCCTTGCAGCTGGGTGCAGCCTGCACACTCCCAGTGAAGACCCTTACTTTGAGGAATGTTGTTTGACCTTTATTTTGAGGAGTCACTTGTTATAGTGTGATATAGTGTTATAATTTTCAGAATACAGGCATTGTTGCATTTAATATTGCCATCACAGCAGCTTTCTACTTGTACTGCCACTGACCTCAAGTCCTTGCTGTCTGCAAGATGTTGTTGTTTGGTTTTTTTTAAACACCCAAACTGTGCAGCTGCATGCAGTTGTGCCATAATAGCTTTGAGCCTTGAGTACCAGGGGCCAGTAGCTGTATACTCAAATCCCTTAAGTACATTTACCAAATCTCCAAAGATATGACAGAACTCTCTATTGAATAGCTTGGCTTTCTGTCATGTGCTACCAGTTTTTCAAGGGAAAGGGTTAAAAAATCAGGACCTGAATACAGAGCCAGTAAAAAGGATTTGTCATGCTTCAAATTTCCTTTTTCCTTTTTTTTTGCCCTACAGATGCCATCTTTGATCTAGGAAGAGAATCCACTGTTTGTCAGACATAAATTATATCCCAACAGCTAATTATAAAACCCCATCAGCTAAACAGCATTACAAAAACTAAGCTGTCTTGGATAGGAGCCTCTGGTCTGTTGATGAGAAAATGAATCCAGTCCCTTCCCACAGTGAGCTGGGCAGCAGCATCTTTGGTTCCCACCCAGAGAGGAGAATGTTGGTAGGGAATCAGTGGCCACACAGTGCCAAGGTAACCCCCCCAGCCTGGGGCTGCCTTAGCCCTCCCTGTGCTGATTCCTAAAGGAGCACTTCATGACCTGGCTGGAGGGAACAAGTGGACTCAGGAGCAAAACAAACCCTGGAGCCCAGAGCAGCCTGAGGGATCTGTGGGTTTGCCTAAAAAGGGACAGGGAAAATGCCTGCTGATGAGAGAAGGGGGCTCCACTTCACCATGGGGTGAAGTGTTCCCCCTTGCTGTGTGATGTGAAGAGTTTGGGTGGCCTGCATGCTGTCCACTTTTGTTAAACCAAGAGGTTTGACCTGTAACACCTGTCAGCCTCACCCTGTCCCCCTGGCCAGGCAACCCCTACTAACACCCCTCTGGGGCCAAACACGGCAGTGAAAGGGGCTGGCACATCAGCCCTGGAACAGAAGGCAGTGAGGGACGCGTGGACGTCAGCAGCATGTAGCCATGGCCCTCGTGACAGTGACAGGAGGCGTGAAGTCCCTGTCCCCAGAGAGCAGCACTGTGCTGACAGCTTGTCCCACTCACAGCAGGGCAGGGTGGGCATGGTGTCACAGCAGCCCTGCCCGGGGCTTTGCACAATCCTGCTGGGCACTATCAGTTAGATAAGCTGTGTGTCTTATGGTCAGGTCAGGACAACCCAGACAAAGTCAGCACAGACTGCAATAGCACCAGGTGCTTTCAGGGAGTAAGGATAATTAGTAGTTTTGCTTACATAATAGTAAATTTTGGCTTTAACTATGTTTTAATACTTTTAGGTAGTTGTTTCTAGAGGTACTTTCAAGACATTCAGTTGGTGAAGTGAGAACAAGAGAACTTGTGATGGTTTTGGTTCAGCAGAAATATCTATTGCCCTGACCCCAACCCCCTCTCCCTCAAATGGTTTGTTGGGTGGTTGATAAGAAGTTGATAATTCAACAAAATTCACTGTGCCTGTTAATAATTCTTCTATAAAAGGCACAGATTTTCCCCTGTGGACTTCAGTCACTTTTAGCATGAAGGGACTCATCCTGGCCCTGGTGTTCGCCCTCGTGGGTAAGTTGAAGCTTTACCTTCACTGCTGAGCTGTGACAGCCACTGTGATCCTGAGCAAATTGCATCTCCTTGGGGCTTTTCAGGGATATTTACAGCTTCATTTGCTGAAGCCCTTTTATAGATTCAGCTGTAAACTGTTAGATTTCTGTGCTAAGCTCAGCAGTAGGAGAAAAGCCAGCAAGCAGCAGCTAGTGAGCAGGGCTGGCATGGGCTTGGTGTCCTGGGGGTGTGTGGTGAGCCCCATTACTGGTGGTTTGCCAACCATTAGCACACTGACTTGATGAATAATATATTAAAGGATCTACAGAAATGGGTTTTTTTCATGACCACTTTTCTTTCCTTCCTCACAGAGGGCCAGAAGCAGGACCTAGGTAAGTGGCTCCCCTGCCAGGCAGCAGCTCCCTTGCTGCCTTTCCTTACAGCCTTGCCTTGCCCACTGCTTGCACCTGCATTTGGCAGTGGCAGCTGCCACTGGTTAAGTAACATGACAACAGTCATAGTCAAGGAAGTGTTTCTGTTTTATTTTTTTCCTAACAGAGCCTGTTTTTCACATGGGCAAGACCTACCTGTACAGCTATGAGAGCATCATTATGCACAGGCTCCCTGACAGAAGCCTGGCCACGGCAGGGCTGAGGCTGGCCAGCAAGGTGGAGATCAGCCGTGTGTCTCACACTGAGCACCTTGTGCAGGTAAGTCACCACGCCACAGGAACCCTCCCACCCACTGATATCATGCAGCTAAATATGCTTCCTTCATGCCTTCAGGCT
Source organism: Passer montanus (assembly GCF_014805655.1). Classification (NCBI taxonomy): domain Eukaryota; kingdom Metazoa; phylum Chordata; class Aves; order Passeriformes; family Passeridae; genus Passer; species Passer montanus. The sequence goes on along the minus strand of NW_024371038.1, from coordinate 1,190,668 downwards.
GGCAGGAAAAGTGACAAAAAGATGCAGAGCTACAAAAGCCATGGGCCCTACCCACTGGTGAGATGACCCTCCAAGCCCCAGCAGTTTCCCTCAGGCAGTGATGATTCCCCAGCAAGGACAGACGTGTGGACACGGGCACTGAGCTCTGCACCCTGTACACCAGGGCATGATGGGGAGAGCTGAGGGCACTGCTGAAGGGTCTGCAGCTGCATCCAGAATGCTTTGGTTACTGGCAGGGCCCTACAGAGAGCACCACAGGCTTACTCACAGCCTGCTCCTCTGCAGGAAGGAGCTGGAGCTGCTCCAGCTCTGCTGCCATCAGTGTCTGAGCCCCCCTGACTAAAGCTACCTTAGGTTCACCTCCATACAAAAATATGGGTGGAAGCTGATTTAAAGAAACCTTAACATAATTTTAAGGACATAAATTATGTCCTTAACATAATTTTACTAAGGCAACACTAAGCTTGAGTATGAACATGAGTATTCTAGAATGAAATATCCATGTTTTTCAACCTGGTCCATTGCCTAAAAAAAGCTCAGCACTGGAATTCAAATATCACATGAGAAAGACACAAATGTCTCCATTATCCCCCCTTTGATATTCTTCACACAGGCATTAATTCATATGTGAAGAATTCTAATGGTAATGTTTGTGTTTATCACGATATCAGATCTAGAAGCACTGTTACTCATCAAAAAGATTAAACCAAACAGCTTAAAACACTTGCATGGCATGAAAGACCACAGACTAGAGATTGAGAAGACAGCACGTGGAGAAAAAGCTGTAAGAGCTGCCCTTAGCACTCACCTAGGAGTTTTCTCAGTCTGGAATCCTGCACATATATTAGTGAAACAGAGTGAAGGAATACCTATTGTCAAACTTTCCACACTGCTGCGATTGCAGCCTCTGTGTAACCTCACTGGAGATGCTACAATGTTAGCAGTTGCAGACAAGAACCTTGAGTAGGATTTAATTTTTAGAAAATGTGAAAAAGGCAAACCACCCTTGCAGCTTCGATTATAAATGCCTAAAATAAAACAGAGCACTGAACCCACACCTTTTCCCTCTATGCAGGAACATGCACGAGGGTGGGAGGTGTGTGTGTAAGGGACTGGATGGGTCTGTGCATGCAGGCACACACTTCCCACTAGGTAGCAGTCAAGGACTTGTGCACAAGCTTTACAGCCTGAGGAGCTCACAGGGATTTCAGCCGCTTCCAAAGGTGTGAGCTCCTGCGGTCACTCTGCTCCCCCATCAGCTGTGCCCTGGCTTTGGTGCTGGGGACGTGCTGGACCTGGAGCAGCAGCCAGAATTGTCCCTGTGTGTTCAGGCTTGGGCAATAATGGCTTGGCTGCCCTGCAGACTGAAAAGAGATCTTACTTGTCATCTGTGGGAAAGGAGTGAGTATCCTGTCTGTACTGAATGTTGGTAGCTGGTGTTTCACTCAGCCTACAATCTTCATCAGACTTGCTGAAGTTTTGAATTCTGTTCACATAATCTTATTTTTCTGGCAGAAAACCTTCATGGAAGTTTGCATTTTCAAGGATGCTTCCTAGGCCGAGCACAGGACTCTTGAGTTGGAAACTGTTTCCTGCAGTGCTTGATGAGTGTGTTTCACTCAGCCTACAATCTTCATCAGACTTGCTGAAGTTTTGAATTCTGTTCACATAATCTTATTTTTCTGGCAGAAAACCTTCATGGAAGTTTGCATTTTCAAGGATGCTTCCTAGGCCAAGCACAGGACTCTGAGTTGGAAACTGTTTCCTGCAGTGTTTGATGAGTGATTTTTGTCTTGCCATGGATAAGAAGTGTCCAGTTTCTGTATTATAGCACGATTTCAATCTGATGGTGAACAGTATGATTGTTTTCCTGTTTTTGTTCACAGATTCGATCACCAAAGCTGGAGGAGCACAATGGCTTCGTTGACTTCTTCACTCCATCTTCAAAGCTCTCAGAAACCATTGCTGCATGTCTCAACCAGCCCTTGAAGTTTGAGTACACCGAAGGAAGGGTTGGAACTATTTTTGCCCCTGAGGACTGTCCTGTTCTGTGCACTAACCTCGTGAGAGGGGTTCTGAACCTGCTGCAGATAACCATCAAAAAGACACAAAATGTGTATGAGATACAGGAGGTATGTTTTTCCATTCTGATTTTACTTTTATTCTCATTTTACCATTAAATAGTAAGTTATACTTCCCAGACCTTTTCTTTGACCTTTTTATTGCTGTTTCAAGTGGACATTCACCATGTTTAACCCATACTTGCAGGCTGGGATTGAAGGCATCTGCCAAACCAGATACGTTATCCAGGATGACAGCGAGAATAAACGTGCCACCATTTCCAAGAGCAAGGACCTGGAGGACTGCCAGGATAAGGCAGTGAGGAGCCTGGGGGTGGCATACGTCCGGCCCTGCCCCACCTGTGCCCTGGTACGAGCGGCCGCTGCCCTGCTTGCCCTGATGCTCGTGGGGCTTTGGCTCCTCTGGGCTGGCCAGCTCATTCCTGTTTCTGAGCGGGTCTCTTTGTACTTCTAGAAAGCCAGAAACATTAAGGGCACGGAGACATTCACCTACCAGATCAAGTATGATGACAGCGGGGCATCGTTGACGTCCGCTATGTCGGACCAGCTGTACGAGATCTCTCCTTTCAATGAACCCAACGGGGCAGCAGTTGTGGAGGCAAGGTAGGCACTGTGCATGTCCTTACATTGTCATAGCCAGGAGGAGATGCCTAAAACTGGTTATATATTTACTGTTGATTTGTGAGATAACAAGAAGCATCTGGCCTGTGGCTGCCAAGGGCCAAAACACTGTACGGCCCTTGGGATGCTCAGCCCAGGATGCTCAGGGTGTTTCAGGTGGCCTGTGCCCTGCTGTTCAGGCCACCCAAAATATCTGTCCAACCTCTCAGAGACTTTAACAAGCTCTCACAAAGGCTTTTGCAGTCATATGGCTTTTCCAGATAATCCTGAGCCATGGATGAACAGAGAAGTGCACCTCCATTTGCAGCCCCGCTGGGTAGCCCCCAGCCTGCTCCATGCACAGAGTGCTTACTGTCTACTGATGCATTTCCCTCTTTCCCTTGAAGACAAGAGCTGTCCTTGGTTGGCACTAAAAGACCTCCTCTCAGTGCACCGACATCTCAGCTGCAAAAACAGGGGAGTCTTCGTTATCATTTCTCGGGAGAGCTACTCCAGATGCCAATTCCTCTAATAAGGATAAATAATCCAGATTTACAGGTATTAGAGGCTTACTTTCACCCACTTCCACTATTTATAAGGTTAACAGGTGATCACACAATTACTTTACACGTGGCTCCTTCCAACTGTCTGTTTTTCCTGCAGTTAACAGAGACGCTGCGGCAATTGGTTCAGAATAACGAGAGAGGAGACACCAAAGAAGCTTCAGCCAAGTTCTTACAAATGGTGCAGCTTTTTCGTGTAGCAACCCTTGATCAAATCGAGTCTTTGTGGCTGCGCTTTGTCAATGAACTCTCCTACAGGTAACTGTGGCCTTCAGCCAGGGTTTCTGCTCAGAGGCACACTGGGCAGTGAGGATAATGAGTCCTCCTTTTCCTGGCAGGCCCTGGTTCCTGAGCACCATCTGTGCTGCTGGAGCTACTGACACGTTCAGATTCCTGAAGCAAAAAATCCATGACAGGAAGTTGAACATCTGGGAAGCAGCACTGACTCTCCCTCTCGCCTTCCATTTTGTTACACCAAACAAAAAAACCCTGGAAATTGCCTCTGTGAGTATAGATCATTTATCCTTTTGTTTTCCCTCTCATTCCTTTTTAAAAGTGAATTCATAGGATTATAAGTGAAAGATACAACATATTTCTATCTAAATTTGTAACATGCAAGGTATTAACAAAAATGGGAAATGCTTCAGAAAATGTTCCCAAACACTTATTGCCAAAAGTTTGTAATTATATTTTATATTAAACCCCACAAACTATAAGAAAACTGCTGTTGATTCTTTTTGCCAAATTGGAAGCTAAAAAAAAAAAAAAGACAAACTCAAGAAAATAATATATAATCAATATCTAAAGAGCATACAGCATAACTAGGGCAAATCTACTTAATTTTCTTGTAGCTGAATGTCTAGTATTTGACTTAATTCCTGAAATTATTTAGAAAAAGCAAAATCAATTTTACCTATTTCTCAAATGCATTTATTGATAAATACAGCTCTAATTACTAGAAACAGTAAAAAATTATACTTCTCCCTTCTGCAGAGTTTTCTGACCTGTCCCGAAATCCAGAAAGTACCGATGCATAGGATAATTGTCTACCTAGGATATGGTAGCATGGTGAATAAATACTGTGCTCAGGCTTTACTATGTCCAAATGAACTTCTTCAGGTATGACTCTCATTTCTTACTCATAAAAGATGAAAAAAATTTAAAAGTGCTTTTAATTTAGCTCTCACAATGCTGGCAATTAGGTAACTCACTATTTGCCTGCCTCACTCAGAGATGCAAAGACAGAATGAATGAAACAGAATGAAACACTGAGCTGATGCCTTTGAAAGATCAGGCTGTAACAGTTCAGAATGTCAAATGTAGTGCTAGAAACCCATTGGGATTATGGAACCTTTAACCAGCCTGAAACTGAGTTAAGTTGTGACAAAACTTGGATTAAAGCAAAATAATTATGATTCTATGATTCTACTTTGACATTAGGTAAAGTGTACTTGAAAAGACAGTAAAGTGTGAATATAAGCAAAGCTCTAGGTATGTCATAGGTTAGGGCTTCCAAGGAAGCCTTGCTACACAATTGCATTTCACTGTCAGAAATATTCAAGACATTGTCCTTGGACTGTGCAGCCCCAGCTCCTTGCTCAGCAGCACCACAGCACTGAGAAGGTGTTTGACATGTGTTTAAATCTTCCCCCAAAAAAAAGAGAAATAAAGCCAGGCCACCAGAATGGTAATTCTGCTTCTCAGAACAGCAAAACTGTTCAAGTAAACTTGAAATTATTGTAGGAAGTGAAAAATGCAAGTGCAATTTGGCAGGGCTGGCAGAGGCAGCCCTGGGAACGACAGAGCTTGGCATCAGCTCAGCACTGCCTTTGGATTTGCAAGACTCTTTGTGCAGGCACCCACCTGGGATTGTCCCCTACCCTCAAGTTCAGGCACAATTCAAAATCGGCTACAGCACTGTGCAAGGAGAAAACCAAGTTTATTTGTATGGTCTGTGTTTAGCATCTTGATAATGATAGTGAGATTTTTCCTGGGAGAAAAGTCTGAAGAGCTCAGTTCTGGGATTTGCAGCAGTAATTAGCAGTTTATCTTGCTATGGCAATGCACATTTTTATGTACTACTACAAGATCATTACTTGGTGAGATTAACAGTGTCTGCTCCATTTTCAGCCACTCCACGACCTTGCTACTGAAGCCACCAGCAAAGGTGATGCCAAAGACATGTCCTTGGCCCTGAAAGCCATGGGCAATGCAGGAGAGCCAGCCAGTATCAAACGCATCCTGAAGTTTTTGCCAACGTTTTCCTCAGCTGCAGCTTCATTACCAAACAGAATTCATGCTGATGCTGTGTTGGCCTTCAGGAAAATTGCAAGAAAAGACCCTGCAAAAGTAACTGCAATTATTATTTAAACAAATGTCTTAAAGGGTATGGATTGGGTTTGCTTATTGATTCAGGAATAACAAAGCCATCAGGTAATGTTAGCAACTCTGGACAGGTTTCTCAGTTACTAGTTTTCCTCTTTCCCATGCTGCAAACTCCTGACATCATCCCATCCTTGCTGATATCCTGGGAAAGAGTGCTTTAGTCACTGTAATGCTCAGCCTAATGGCTGTTTCTCCCTGTTCACTGTGCACCCAGCAATATCCTTATTTTCAGTGACAGCTCCCTTGCCCACATCTCTTGTTTAGGGTTCTGTTCTCCATCCACTGCACAGCACACATGCACTGTTCTGGAAGCACTGCTCACTAGGAAGTTATGGGCTGCTCAGAGGTTCTCTCTTCCTCCTGCAGGTGAGGGAGCTGACCCTCCAGGTCTTCATGGACAGCAAGCTGGCTCCCAATGTCCGAATGGTGGCTTGTGTTGTTCTCTTCGAAACCAAGCCTGCCCTTCCAACAGTAACAGCTCTGGCCACCTCACTGCTGACAGAGCCCAGCCTGCAAGTAGCCAGCTTTGCATATTCACACATGAAGACTTTGGCAGCAAGCAGGATCCCACAGCTCTATAAACTGTAAGTAGAGGGAAAAGTACATTTTTAGTAGAAAATCAAGATTTTTTTTTTCCTTGCAGTTTTCTAAGAATTTGGTCACAGTCGACTCTCTTCATATGATTGTAATTCTATTACTCAGATCTACTGCTTGCAACATTGCCATTAAACTCCTGGGCCCCAGACTTGACAGGCTGAGCTACCGCTACAGCAAGGTCATTCAGATCAGCGACTATTCCTGTGAGTACCAGCTGCCCTGTGCACTTCCTCAGCTTAGGCAGCCAAATGCCTCTATTGTGTTATGTGATTTTCATCTAAAATCCAGTCATGAACTGTGAGTTTAGTGCACTCTTGAAATAGAAAAAGCAGAAGAACCTTCTAACATGCAAAATTCCCTGAGACTCCTCCAAATCCAAATCTCTGGTATCTGCTGGGGGAAGTGGTGCTTGCACATGGATTTAGGCCTCTTCTTCAGTCCCTGGGGTTGTGTTGACTCTGCCCTAGAATAATAAGGTCCTCCTTGTGAGATTGCAAGCTTGAGGACTTGTGGGACTGAACCCTGACAGAACCCCTTGTGATCTACTATAGCACGTAGCTGAGGTGTCTTATGTGCACCAGACAGCTTGGAGACCCTAATTTCTGCTGCTCTTTATTCCTGTGACAGTTCCATATCAGGCTGGTGCCATTTGGAGGGTCTATCTAATGAACAGTCCCAGCACCATATTTCCGTCTGACATAATCACAAAAGTAAGAGGCTATTATGCAAACACTGCAATGGATATCATCGAGGTAAGTATTGCACTAAGGCAGCCAGCTTTTGGACTGTGATGTAGTGTTTAATTCCATTTCTGGCTGTGAGGGCGGACGTGGAAGGGAAAATTTAGATAATGATTATGATTTTACTTAGGCTTCTTCTTTTATTTGGGCTTCTTGACACATACATTCATCAATGAACACATCCAGTATAGGCATATAAGTCTAGGAGTGGAGGAAAGCTTATGCAGCAGAACATCCCTCTGCCCACCTAAAGTCACGTGGGATCCAGGGTATTTTGCATAAATACAGGGAAATTAAATTTCAGCCAGCAGTACAGCCAGGGCAGCACAAAGCTCCATGTAACAGCATGCAGGAATTCACACAGCTTCTTGAGCAAGCTTTGCAGCCTGGGCTGAGTTCTGCCCTACCCTAAAATTATCCCTGCTGACTAATTTAAGGCTGGCTGGCTCAGCACGTCCTCAGCATGTGCAGCCATAGCCTGCAGCCATCCACCACGTAGACATGTCCTTATAATGCAATGGCTTCATGAAACAAGTACTTTTTGTGGCCTCTGTGAGTAAATCCCAGGCACAAGAGTTTTCCTGATCTCTCTTGTCCTTGGGCTGTGCTGCCTGACTCTTTCCTACAGGTGGCTTTCCGGTCACAAGGCCTAACCAAGCTTTTGAGGAAGCAGAACATTCCCTTTGCTGAGTATGACACGTACAAGACCCTGAAGGAGCTGGGTAAATCGGTACGTCTGGGCACCTTTCTGACCTGTCTGCATCAGCCAGCTCCTGACAGCACCAGGGTTGCATCACCCACCCACTGAGCCATCCCTTTGATGTTTCTGGAAGAAAGGAGTCCATCATCCTGTTCAGTCACGGAAAGCTGTACTTACATTGTACTTACTCTCTCAACAGGTGCCACCTTTTCACTCAACATGTGTCAGCTCTTAATGTATAGTAAAAAAGATGAGGTTGCTGCTGGGAGCCAAAATGTTTTAAAGTGTATGTTAGAACACACTAAGTGGTTGTTCTTCTCTTTTAAAATGATAATTGAATAAGGTTTTTCCTTCATGAGTCCTTGGGTGTCACCTACTACTTACAGCAGCAGAAATTACCAAACCCTTACCTCATCCTTACATGGGGAAACTCTCTCTGAAATCAGCTATGCAATACAAGAAAGGCCACATTGACTCAGACCTGTAATATGTCTACTGGGTTTTTGGCTAAGGAACCACAGTTCTCATCCTTCAGATGGGATCTACTCTTTGTTGATACATTGCTCCACTTTAAGTGATGTTTTCTGCTTCTTCCCTTTCTCCCCATGTCTCCTAAAAACCACAGCTTCTGGGATGGAAAGAACTGCCACCTGAAGACCCCCTGATATCTGCTTACATCAAAGTACTGGGTCAAGAGATTGCCTTTGTTGACATTGACAAAGATGTCATTCAACAGATGATGACGGTACTGACAAGGCTGTTGACTTTTTGTCTGCAATTCTGAATAATTCCCCTTCCGTGTCTCCTCTCACCTAACCTATTTCTCTGTTTCCAGAGTCTAACTGGTTCATCAGACTGGCAGCCAGTGGTGAAAAAAGTGGTGGAGGAGGTGCAGAGAGGCGTTTCAGGGAGCTGGACCCTGCCGGTGCTGGTGGGTGAGATGCGGCACATCGTCCCCACCATCGTGGGCCTGCCGCTGGAGCTGGGGCTGTGCGGGGCCGCCGTGGCCCAGGCCGCGGCCGACGGTGAGCTGGGGCAGCCAAAAGGAGCAGCTTCCCCATGGTGACCGGGGGTCCAATCCCTCTGCTGACACGAAACCCTTCTGTAATCTTGGAAAATACCCCAGTAATGCTGAAATGCCCCTTAGTGGTCTGCTCCCTCCAAAGGGTTTGAGAAGTAATTAGGATACTTCACCTGAGACATGTTTGTATAATTCTGGTTTGGTATTAGCAACCTTTAAATAACCATGGAAAGTATTTCAAAATGTAAAAGCGCTGTTCTTGCCTTAACTACTATGCTTATTGAAAGTATTTTATCACCAGAATTTATTGTTTCTCTGTTCATATAATTTCTATCTGTCTTTTTCAGTGGATGTAAAGGTGTCGCCACCAGAGTCTGAGGAGTTTAAACCCTCACAGTTGTGGGAAGCCAAGATGGATATTTATGCTGACATCAGGCCAAAGTAAAAATTATATATATATTCACATGCACACACAAGCATTTATAGTTATAGTAATAGTTGTTATAGTTATATTGTTTTATATTTATAATTATAGTTACAGTTATATTTATAGTTATATTTATATGTGACATAGATATGTGGTGGCATGTAGCTATACAGGGATCTTACTTGTCCCAGATTTTGGAAAAATGTGCTAGTCTAGAGCAGAAAAGTTGTGAGAAAGCATCACAATCCCCTGATGCTTTACAACCCTGCAATGTGCATAGTATCCCACAGGATACTGTGCTGTTCTGCTCACATTTGTACCTGTCCAATGACTAAAGATACTAAGACGTGAAAATATGTTATCTTACATATTTTACATATTGCAAGGTTTTTTACAATTTCAGCACAGAATAGCGTCATCACCTGGCATAAGCCAGAAGGATTTCAGTGGGCAAAGGGAAATGCTTCTGGATCTGCAAAAGCAATAGCACTTAAAATGATAATTGTAACAATGATGATGATGATAATAATAATAGTAGTGATAATATTATAAAAATAGGCAGAATCTGAAGCTACGAGATTCTGGAGTTAGCTTTTCCTTAAGCAATGACAATGACAATACCAGTGACAATGCAGTCAGAAGGTCCACGTTAGCTTTGTTCTTCAGACAAATCACATTTTCCAGTGGCATCTTGGCTTTTTTCTTATCCTGTTGTGATAAATCTCTTCATCCATCAGTAGTGGGTCTTACAATAAAGAGAACAGCATGAAAATGTACTTTTGCATTTCAAGGTTAAATTTTTGCATATTAATATATAATTATGCCTGGTTTTATTTCCACCTTTTCAGAGCATATTTTCATGTGATTGCAATGATGGGGATTAATACACAGTACTTTCAGAGTGGTTATGAATATCATGCAGAGTTCAGTGCCAACACTACAATGAAATTTGATGCCAGGATAAATATGGAAGAAAAAAATTTGAAGATTGAAAGCCTTCCCTGCTATGAAGAGGCTGAGATCGCAGCTGTGAGGTACAAAAGAGCTTTTTTAATTTTGCTTGCTCTGTGTTACTGATTTTGAGTTCCCTGTTATAAAACCACAAGTATACAACTACTTGTTAAGGTCTGCCATACCTCAGCAGCCACATAAAGCTTAGTACAGTCTTTTTTGCACCAGCAAAGATGGGTAGAGTGAAATCAGAAGGCGTTACTTGTGTGCCATTTATCACCTCCACAGGAGTGAAATTTATGCTATTTCAAGGAACATGGAAGAAGTAGATTCTGAAAAGAAATCCCAGATTTTCCCCAAAGGAGAAATACCAAGAACCTCTGACAAGCAACTGCAGTCAGCAGAAGGATCTTCAAAACCTGGTAGCTGGAAGGTAAGGAAGCCTCCTGCCACCTGTACTGCAGGCAGGCAGAGAGCAGAGAGCTCCTCAGAAGGGCTGGGCACCCCTGACATGAGAGCTGGCCAACCAGATCACAAACACAGGAATGGTGAAATTCAGCAGGGGCCTGGTATTTCCCAAACCAAGCCTAAAACCCAATGGGTTCATGACATGATCCTTCACAGTCCACTCACTTTCTTCACTGCATGCAGCAGGGCTGCTTTGACAGCATGTCTTCCTATTTCTTTACTGTCATGGGAAGGTGTCTGAAATTCACATCCTTTGTACAATAACTCTTTTTTTTTTTTCCTTTTTTCCTGAATCAGACTAATGTGAAAAATACGGTTCTTGGGCAGGGCAGATTTTTATTCCTGAATCCTGAGATAACCCTGAGTGGATTGCAGGAGCACATTCTGTCATGTGCTCTTCAGCTCCTGAGGCTGGCGTGGGAAGGCTACGCTGCCTTGCAGCAGGAGGGCCAGAAGCCTGAAATGGATGCAGAGGCACTGCCCCTGCAAAGAGCCCTGCAGGTTCTGATTGGGAGGTGTCTTTGTGAAGCACTGCCTCAGCAAAGCTGGGCAGGAGAGCTGTCCTCTTCCACAGGGTATTTTGCAGGAAACCCCACTGCTTTCAGTGCCTGCATCTCTAATTCTAAGCATTGCTTCCTTCTTCAAGCAGGACTGTCATCATTCTCTTCATTAACTGGAGGAATTATTTTAAGACTGGGACAATTTTCTTTTTTATGGAAAACGACTTTATCTGCTTTATTTTTTGTTTAATGCAGCAAAGCAGCGTACCTAATGCGATATCCAAAGGATACCGGCGACGTTCAGAAGAGCCACATCACAACAATGCAAGGAGAAGATTTTACACAAGCAGGTTCTGTAAAAAATTGGAAGTTTTGGGATGTTCTACTTGTCTCAGCCTTAAATCACAACATTCTTTAAGAAATACCTATCTGCACACATTATTTGGAGAATTTGAAGCCAAAATAATTTTAAAGCCAGGTACAATCATAATAACACGTTTTTCTGTCAATCACTGTAAATAATGCTCAAGCAGCACAACCCTGGAATGCTTTTGCCTTTAGTTCGTGCAGATGCTGATATTGACAAAATACAGCTGGAGGTTCAAGCAGGATCCAAAGCAGCTTCAAAAATAATTGAGGTATCAAGCTCAGGATCAAAGGAAGAGGGAGAGGCAGCTCCGCACGAGGACATTCGAGCTAAACTGAAGAAGGTTCTAGGCATTGAAGAGGTGCTCACGGTAAGAGTCTTTGACCATCAGAAAGGGAAATATTTCCTATAATGAGGCCAAGGGTTTCCATTGCGGAAAACTGGCATGGCAAAGCAAGGAACTGGGCTGGGAGGAATTCTGTTTCCTTGGAAGCCTGTGGCGAGCATCTTGTCTGACAGCCAGGGAAATGTTACAGAACAAGCTATAAATTCATAATGCTTTCAACTGTTTTTGGAGGCTGCAAATAAAACACGGCGCCGCACGAAAAGGATTAACCGAGAGTACAAGACTGAAGACACAGGCCTCTGGGCAGTGTCCGGCTTATCCCACCTCTCCAGCTCATCCTCCTCTTCTGCTGCTTCCTCTGCCATCAGCAGAGAGCTTGGAGATCACCACAGGAAAGATGAGATAAGGCAGTCTTGGAAGGAGCTTTACAGCAGGAGCAGCAGTGGGAGCTCTGCTAGCAGCAAAGCCTGCAGCAGCAGCCAAGAGGACAACTCTGGGGACTGGCACTGTCGTGGGAACAGTGAATATTCCAACCAACAGGTAATTCACTCTGGCTGGACTTTTTATATTTCTTATGGTGATTCCTTTGTACATCAGAAAATTGCACTCACAGTCCACAGTCCAAAGAAAGAGGAACCCTGGTTCTCCGAAACATTTCAAATCAGAATTTTCACTGTAAAATTTCAGAATTTTTCACTGTAAAATATTTAAAAAATTTGATTTTGCGCTTTTTTCCTCATACTCAGAACTGAAATTTTTAATGCATTTGTCAAAAGTTTCTTTATTTTCTCTTGGGTCTTACATACTATCTATTTTCACAGGCAAACTCACCTGTTTACCACCTTTTGTTTAAGCCAGCGGATGAACAGGTACATTTATTGCACATAGTGGGAACAGCATGTACAACTAGTCTTGCTGTCTTTGCTGCAATTAGATCCTGGTTCTCTGGGAGTTAAAATATGATAAATTAATTCTGCAACAGCTTCCAGTGGTAGGCACCTGCTTCAAGGTGATTCTTTGTTTTTTGCAGGGCACAGGAGGGGAAATCCTGAACATCAGCAGCAGCTCTTCCTCAGCTAGTGATGAAGATTTCTCTAGAGCCATGTCTCAGGTGAATGTCTTAATTTGCAAGAAACCCAAACATTTACTTTGCATTTCCAGTTTTTGTATGTTTATAACAGATAGGAAAATAAAAGTGATTTAGCATATTAGGTATATAGAAAGAAATGGAATTGTTTCTTATTTTATGAAGGTGAGCACATTGGATAATCATTGAATGTAATTTAATATTCATTTAATACAGGCTACATTTTCAAATGAAACTGGAATGTATTGCTGTATATGTTGAAATTTGCATTGCTCAGTAAATAATTCACTATAAAAATCAGAACACTTTAGAAGTGCTGAGCTGTTGGACCAGAAACTGGTTTCAGGGATGTTTTCATTGAGTATCTTTCTGTAAAAGTTTAGGAGTTGACTCTGACACTCATTTATTCAGTAGGTCCTCACTGCAGAGTCCTTCAGTTCTTGTTAGCAGGACCACAACAGGCCTTTGAAAAACCCTTGAGTTTGCAGCAAGGCTCCAACTCTGACAGCAATCCAGGAGTTTATCCAGGAGTGTCTGCATGGTACCTAATTCATGGTACCTGGTCCTTCTATTAGAACTGAGGGAATCTGGAGCAGATTTTAACCAAGAAAAATGTCACACATTTCAGGCAATGACCTACATGCCTACAAAATAATAACCCTTACTTTGCTGAGGCATGCCTTGTGCAGCAGCAGCTCCCAGCTGTTAATGCAAGTAGCTTGTGGAAAGAAGGCAGGCTGATCAATCTTCTCCCCATCATTTCCACGCAGACCAAATTCACCTCTCTTGTCCATCTTTTCACTATGTTGCTACTTCCCGGAACTCTTTCTCAGCCACAGCCTTGTTCTTTCCCCATTTCCCACTGCCAGCTGTCTCACCCAATCCTTTTGTGTGTCTGTGTCACTCGGACCTGGCAGCACAGGGAGGACCTGCTGCCCCACAGCAAACTCCACTTGCAGCTGTCCCTGGCCAGGTGGGGACTCTGCCCACAGCTCAGGTAGGACATTTTGGCAGGCAGGTGCTGCTGCTGGGCACAAGGGTCCCACACTGAACAGGGCCAAGTGCTGCTCCTTGTGCAAGTTCCACACTTTGGACTGTCCTAACAGATCCCCCTGTAATACAAATTATCATGGTTTTAAACAGGTGGTCAAGCTAGTTTTATCAAAAAAGACTGTTAGTTTAACTGCAGTTTGGTAAGAGAGCAGGGCTGAGCTGGGTAGTATTGGTTCTTTATCCAGTACCATACTTTTTTGTTTCATTGAAATTAGTTTACAAAAAAAATCACAACACAGCCTTTCTTGCATTGGTCATGCCAGTGGTTTTACTGTGGTGATTCTAATGACTTTATGTCTTTGGTCTCTATTTCCTCTCTACTTACCGAAGCCTGAATTCCTGGGAGACAGCAAGCTACCAATACTGGCTGCAGTTCTTCGTGCCTTCCACAGAAACAAGAAGCCAACAGGATTTCAGCTTGTCCTGTACACTGATACACAGCCCAAGAGGTGGAGAATACAGATGTTTGGTTCAAGCATCACAGGACCAAGCAGATGGAAACTCTGTGCTGATGCTTCAATGATAAATTACCGAAAAGTATCAGTAAGTTTCAAATATCAATCGGCCCAAATATAAATTAAACATAATGATCTTACTATGTTTAATGTATACATTTATTTATTTCCATTTACTAGGGTTTTCTTAAATGGGGTAAAGATTGCCAGGAGTACGACATTGCTACTCATATTGCAACAGGGCAATTTGCTGCTTTTCCAGCTATGCAGATGAAGCTGGAGTGGCTAAAAGTGCCTTCAATAATCCGAACAACTGCAAGATGGTGAGATTTCATTTTAGTTTTTGAAAAATATATGTCAGTGCTCCAAAGAATTGCAGGTTCAGTTCTGCAATTTCCAAGCTGGAAAAAATCCCCTCAATCAGTAGGAATTTATAAAATCAGATTATATATGTTTGCTTTCTCTGTATTCATTCCCTCAAAGCATACTGTATTTTTGTAAGCAAGAAAACCACTTGGGATGATGGGACTCACCTAATCTATTGCAGACTTGTAATTTAAAGTGCCTGAATTAGGAGATTGGTCTTGTCATGCTTCCTGATTCATGGAGGCTCAGAGCAGAAGCCTGTCTGTGAGTCTCTCAAGAAATCAGTCTCTTACTTAATTTCCTAATGCAGGCAATTGCCTCTGGCTTCTAAAGCAGGTGATACAAATACTTCCCATAAAGCTTATGCACATTAAATAACAAATATTTTATGACATTTAATGTAAGAAAACTGTACATTCTGAATTCAGTTCACGTGTGTCACCTTTTTAATGAAATATCCGTTGCATTCATTGTATCCCTCCATGCATTTGCCTGCAATAACATATAGATCCACATTGAAGCCTATTTTTTTGGCATAGTGCTACTAAATACAGTCATGTACAGCAACTCAGTTAACTAAATACATGTACAACACCAATTTTCATATTAAAGGCATACAGGTGATTTGATTAAAAGTTTCCTGAGGAAGGTAACTTTTTACATTAGATTGAATTACCTAAAGCTGTTATTTGGTCTTATTAATGGAGATGAAATTATCCAATTGACTATCCTGGAGCAAAGCCACAGAACTTACCTTTTTTTTTTTTTTTTTTTTTTTAATAAAGGAATATTATCTATATTTCTCTATTTGAGCCCCAAGCTTGTTTGGAAACTCATTCATAGAGATCCCTCCATCAGCTTCTTGACAGCCATAGTGGGCAAAGGATCCTTGCCTAAAGTTACCACTGCAAGACTGACATATTAATGTGAAATACTAATTTAGTACTTTTAGCATGTTAGTATTTGGCAGCTTATGTAATTGATGCCTATATTTAAGTTTGAATGTGTTTAAAACAAATTTGCCACACTTTTCTTCTCATATTACTCTCTCATCCAGCCTCTTGAGATCTTTAACACCAATTGAAAAATAAATTTGTTGCCTCTGCTTCAATATACAACATCATGTATCAGCAAACCCTGATGCAAAAAATGCCCTGATGCTCACACAGAATGCATATTACTTTATGGGGGTATTTTAGTGTGAAAAAAAATATATAATTTATTTCAAATACAGTTCATTTTTATCACTTACTTCATTTTTTTTCCAGGTTTTACTCATTTCTTCCAGGAGCTGCCTATTTGCTTGGGTTTTCTCAAAGGCAACAGCTTGGTGCCTCTCACCAGGCAACTTTGGTTCTGGCTTTGACATCCCCAAGAACCTGTGATGTTGTCTTTAGGTTGCCAGAGGTAACAATTTCCACCATCTTTTATCCTGAAGCAGTCAATACCTAGGAAATTGATGATTAAGGGTTTTTTAACCTGCTGATTTAAAAAAAAAACCAAACAAAACTATAAAGAAGCTGCTTTCAGAAGGCATTATATTAATGCAGCTGGTTTTACTCTGAATATACCTTAAAACATATTTGTCTTTCTCATGTAGCATACAAGCATATGAAGTAAGAAACTGGTTAGAAAACAATCATCATGATTGATAGCAAGTTAAAAATAACTTATTAAAAAGCCCACTCCTCCCAACATCTTTAGAAAGATGACAGGTTTTCCTGTGTTCTGGAAAAGACAGTAAAACCAGGCTGTTAAGACAGCCAAACAGCAGCACTTGATGCATAGGGAGAATGAAGGTGTGTATCTCAGGTGAGCAAACTGTTCAGCCTGACAAAAAACATGATATACAGCTACCCAAAAAGCTGCAAATTGGTGCTTATCCAAATTCATTTCTAGCACTGCTGTTCCACAGGTTGCAGATGTGTCACACTGTAGAACTATTTCATGCTGTAGACAGAGAACTTGATTTCTTTTTCACTCTGACCAAAATCCAGATGCTAATTTAGATTTCAGTCAGCACAGTTCTCTTAGAAAATTAGAGGAAAATGCTACCTTATCTCTATACTGTACTTTGCATTTCCATTTATGTTTGTTTCCTGCCTGCTTTGCAGCTCACAATTTACGACACGGCCATCAGTCTCCCCCTGCCAGTCCCTTCCCATCCGCGCACACCCGTCTCAGCATTTCCATCCTCTGACTGGAAGGACTTTTCCCAAGCAACACTTTCACTCATTGAAAGTCTTAAAGGTCAGCAAGTAACTATCTGCATAGGCATTGATTGACTTTGTAAATTTTACAAACATAATTTACATTTCTGATGTAATTATTTTTTTTTACTTATTTATTCACTTAAAAATCAGTTGGACGTCAGATAGAAACAAAGTATCTCTATGAAAATCTGTGAGGCTGCAAAGATTTAAAGAAATGGAGACATACTATGAAGATTAAATATTCAGTTCCATGCCAAATAATATTTTCAAATACATCTGTTCCCAAATGCATCCATTTCAGCTTCAGTGCAAAAATTGTGAAGAAAATACAATACAAAATTTGTGAGAGGAGCATCTAAGTGACCTGTGATTTGGGGTGCTCTGCTTGATTAACACTGTTATGTTGAAGCTGAAAAAGCTCCAAAAATGTACTCATTAATTTCAAATCCTGCACTTTGTGCACTTTGAGTTTCAAGGGATTATTGTTTGATTAATGCTGTATTAACAGCTAATCACATTATACTTACTTAGGGTAAGGTTTAAAATGAAAGGCTTTATGTAATCCTGCAATAAGGAGTCACATTTTGCTTGGAATCAGTGGGATAATATCATACCATGCATATTTATAAGGTGTCCTTGTCCATAGCAAGGGGATTGGAATTGGATGATCTTTAAGTTTCCTTCTAACCTGAGCCATCCTATGGTATTTCTTAAGTAAACACCAAAACTTATCTATATTAACTACAATTGTTGCAAAATAATTTCTAATCAGAGCTGGTAGAATTTCCAACAAAATGCCATTACAATGAAAAAGAGAAAAGTGTAATGTGGTATTCTTTCCTTCCCAGCTTCTAACTATTTCTAATCCTGGTTATGACTCCATAAAAGTATCTGCATTTCAGTAAACTTGCTCTAGTGGTAATGGTATGCGAACTGTTATCAACCCTTGTGAAATTCTTTTGACTACAACAAAGTTAGAAAAGCCAAAATTCCACAAACTGAGAGGTGGACCAGCACCATCTGTGAGCACAATTCATCTCACACAATGCCTGGATCACGGGGATGTTGTCCTGCTGCCTGGGGACTGGCAAAGTTTTACTTTCAAATTACTACAAATCTAAAATTTCGTCTGACAGAATTAATTCATTTCTACATCGAAACATGCAAAACCAGAAGATTTTTTTTCTTTTAATTATTAAACTAAAATAAAATATCTGTCATATAAATTACCAAATGCTTACTTTTTACCGGGTTTTTTTTTTTCAGGTCGTTGTACAGTTTTCCAAAATAAGATCACAACCTTCAATGGTGTTGAATTTAACTATTCAATGCCTGCAAAGTGCTACCATGTCTTGCTGCAGGACTGTAGTCCAGAGCTTAAATTCCTGGTGACGGTGAAAAGGCTTGAAGAGTCTGCTGACCTTACAACAATAAACGTCAAAGTCGCTGACCAGTAAGTAATTGAAAACTTCATAAAAAATAGATGCCAAGCTGAAAATGCTATAAATGAAGATCAAATTGGTAGGGCAGACTGGCACTAATATTAGACTCATGCAGAAAGTACTGATGTCAATGAAAAGATATCTAGGAGTGTCACTGAGGTTTGGGACTTTGTCTTTTAAAAGTGCTTCTGAAACATATCTGAGGTTCACAGTAACCTCAAGACTTTACTGCCCCAAATTCTTCATTAATTTGTTAGAATTTAACCATCTCATTTCAGTACTTAGTGATTAGGCAGACACATAAACTACAAATCCAGAAGGGGCTATTGTAATCATTAGTCTGGCCTTCTACACTAGGCTAATAATTATAACAAATTAGAATCCACACTCATTACAGCAGGGTTGTTGAGAAGTGGACATAGCTAATTACTTATCCCAGATTAGAGGCACTCTCTTAGGACATAATGTTCTAATCTATTTGAAATTTAAGACACATTTTGTTTCAGCCTGGAGCAATCACCCCAAAATTGTATGGGATTATGCATACTAAAATCATTGTAGTGAGTGCTCAAAGCACATAAATAGACTTTGATCTGTAAGGTCTCATTACAAGTAATTATTTATTTCTGAAAAACATGTGCCTAACTGTGCCATAGTGTTAGAGAAACAGAGGGAATCTAGTATTCCCTGCACCTGTTTTGTGGAAGAACACAAGGATGCTTGTTTTATAGACTGGATCTTTTGTGATAAAGACATCTCTCATCACTGAATCATTCCTGATTGTTTCGTACAATTGTATGGATGTGCTTTTGATCGGCTTGAGTTTCATATTTCTTCTATTAGAGCAAACACTGCTCTGAAGAAAATACTACAATACACAGACTGTTCAGGCTGTAAGAGAACTGCCCTAGGGAACCCAACCTTCCTTTGAAGTGTAAAGCACGTTCAATTTACGTGAAGGTAATAGCAATTAGGTTGTTCTGCAGCAAGGCTCCTGTAGCCTGGTGTCTTCCTGCCTGAGCTGTGGCCACGAGCAGCCGCCCAGAGTGCAGCCAGGGGAAGGTGCACTGGGAGCATCCTGCTGGCACACTGTCCTGGGCCCCTCAGCCTTCCCCTCAAGGGCAGAAGGTGATTCATGCCAGGATGATATGAGCATCCTGCAGTGATGCTTCTGCCAGAACAGGAAATTATAAGCTGAGTAGGGCAAAGGAGAAGCATTTGTTTACACTGATTTCCTTTATTTAAAGTGAGATTGACATGTATGTTTCTGATGGATTCATCCAGTTGAAGATTAATGGTGCCCCACCCCCAGATGATCTTCCATACTCATCTAAATATGGTAAGAGACTCATCTTTAGATTTGTTTAATCTTTCCTGATATTTTGAAGAAGGAGAGGACATGATCCTGCAGACACCTCACAAGATAAAAGATTATCCTAATTTGAGAAAGAGTTGGGAGATTTTAACGTACTTCCATGCAAGACTTTCTTGTGGGTGGCAAGAAAGATGAGCAAAGAAAGAGATGCTGATCCTGTGCATCTTTGCACAGACTAAAAATGCAGGGTTGTGGTATGTTTTGCTGATTCCAGAGACCCACAGAACATGAATTTAGATTACTCCTGTCACAGCCACCCCTGTGAGTGGCTTCAGCTTTTCCCAGGGCAGGAAGCAGCAGTCTTTTTACTTCCCACCATCTCTCTTGAGATTCTTAGAGTGTGCATTTATGTACCCAAGAACTTAACAAATGGTTCAGGGTGGACCCTAAAACAACTTCATTTTAGAAAAGATCACATTTTTCTTTTCTGTTGCAGCTACAAGCATGCTGATCAACAGTGAAAAGAAAAGACTGACACTAAAAGCCCCAGATTATGGCATAGATAAAATATACTATGACGGGCATAGAATTGAGGTAATTTTTAAGTTACTTTCAGTGGGTTTAGTTTTAGAAGAAAAGCATTTACATGCAACTTTTCTGTATTTCCACAAAGATTCAAGTTGCTTTCTGGATGGCTGGAAAAACATGTGGCATTTGTGGAAAATATGACGCTGAGATAGAAAGAGAATATCAAACACCCAGTGGATATTTAGCTAAAGATGCTGTGAGCTTTGGTCACTCTTGGATCATCTCAGAAGACCCCTGTACTGGAGGTACTAAGATTCCAACATATTTTAATATAATTGCCTTCAACTAAATAATCAATCACATGAATACAGTCATCTCATTTTTTCCTATTTTTGTAATTAGTGGCCACAGACTAAAGGGGAAGACCCCTGTACTGGAGGTACTAAGATTCCAATATATTTTAATATAATTGCCTTCTATATATTAATAGCTGGTTTATATTAATTGTAGTACAGTCATCTCATTTTTTCCTATTTTTATAATTAGTGGCCACAGACTAAAACAAGGAAAAAAAAATCTGTTTTTCCCAAATTTGGTAGTTCACTGCAAGTTCTAGTTTTGTTGGGTTTTTATATCAACATCTTGCATTGTGCAGTTACCTGGAGTTTGTGTGTTCAACTTAAAACTCCCTACATTGATAACTTACTATGAAAAGGAGGAAGTTTGACTGTTGACAAAAGTAATTTTATGTCATCTTTAATAGTTTCATTCTTTATTTTCATTCTGTTATTTGCAGGCTTTTAGTTCAGATTTTAAAAATCATATCTAGCCCTGACTATCAAACTAGAGGGCATTTGAGGTGGGGAAAACTTGTATTAATTTCCTGAAGATTAACACAATCTAAAACTCCAGCCTGGGAATGACTAATCATTCTTGCCATCCAGGTCCTACATAAAAACATGAATGTGTTGGTTACATTAGGGTGTACTACACGTTTTGTGTGGAACACAGCCCTCTGGGCATGTGTTGGCCTTTCTATGATGTTTTAATAGATCAAGCTGCCCTGGGGAGGCTGGATCATAGTCTTAAGGACTAAGTTACTCAGCCACGGCAAGGCAGGTGTGATGCTGCCCACAGTACAGAAGAGAATATATAGATGCCTAGGAGCCACTGCTGCCACAAAATGAAGTGCTTTCTTAGTGTAAGTAAAGTTGAGTGTCAGCTGACCAAGGATTTCATATGTATCCTTTTGGATTTGGACATCAGTATCCCACCTAGATCCCATTTCCGTCCTTGCAACTGTGCGCCACATGCCTCGTTTTCTCACACCCTGAGCCTTTGACAAAAAATTGATTCACTTCAACCAGATTAGCTTCATCTAGCTATGTGACACCGTCCATCCATTGGTCTTAGTGTTTGCCAACTCTATGAATTAAGTCCAGAAAGCTATTTATGTAAACTCTGCGCATGCTTTAAGAGAGTTCGTGTTTTGTAGCTTGTAAGCTGCAGCGCCAAGTTGTCCAAAGTGAGAAGCCAATTTCCTTTGAGAAGACAGCAGCCAAATGCTTCTCCGTGGAGCCAGTCCTTCGCTGTGTGAAAGGCTGTTCAGCAACGCAGACTGTTCCTGTGTCTGTGGGCTTCCACTGCGTTCCAGCCGGTGAGTCTGGTGACCCTGTGCACAGCACGGTGTGTGACTGGGGTTCTGGGAAGGGCCGAGAGGTGCTCCGCACTACCACAGGAGCGCCCCGATGTACAACCAACCCCGCTCTCCTTTCTCCTTCAGACTCCGCTCTCAGCCTGGACGGGCAGCCTAGGCTGGACCAGAAACCCGAGGACGTCGTGAGCTCCGTGCCCGCTCACACAGCGTGCTCCTGCCAGCAGCAGGCGTGCCCGGCCTGAGCCCCGCTCCGCCTCGGCTCCGCCCGGCCGCCCGCGGGCCCGGCTGCCTCGGGCGGCGGGATGAGCCCCGTCCCCTCCGGGAGGCCGCTCTGCTCTGCCTCTTCTCCTGGGGTCCTGGAAACAGCCCGGGCACCGGTCCCCGGGGCGACCTTTCAATAAACAGCTGCTCTGTGAACGCGTCCGCCCGAGCTCATTTGTCCCTGCGCTGGGCGCGGCTCCGCCCGGGCCCGCCCCGGGGCCTTGGCTGCGCGGCCGGGCCGGCACCGGCGGCCATGGCGCGGTTATGGGGCGGGTGGCTGCTGCCCATCGGCCTCCTGCAGCTGCTGGGCCGGACAGGGTCCCTGGGCCGTGTCCCCGGGACAGGCAGGGTCCCCGGGCCGGGCAGTGTCCCCGGGCCGGACAGGGTCCCTGGGCCGTGTCCCCGGGACAGGCAGGGTCCCCGGGCCGGGCAGTGTCCCCGGGCCGGACAGGGTCCCTGGGCCGTGTCCCCGGGCGGGGTTCCGCGCCCCGGGCGCCGCTCTGGCAGCGGAGCCGCTGCGCTCGGCCCGGGCTGGGCAGGGTCCCTGGGCCGTGTCCCCGGGCCGGGCAGTGTCCCCAGGCAGGGTCCCCGGGCAGTGCCCGGCCCGGGCGCGCTGTCGCTGCTCCCCGCTCTCGCCCCCTCGCTGCCATCCCTGCAGCCTTTGCCCGGCGGCGCCGGGGATGTGCCGGTGTGAGAGCCGCTCGGGGCTAACGAGGGTGCTTTCTACCCCTTTTCCAGGTATTCGTGTTTGATGTGGGGAAGGAAGCCTGGAAATCCTACGACTGGTCAAAAATTACCACTGTGGCAGCTTTCGGGAAGTACGATCCTGAGCTCATGTGCTATGCCCACTCCAAAGGCTCGAGGGTAGTACTGAAAGGTTGGTTACACTGGGAAAGTGTGGATGTTTATGATACGTGAATAAGAAGATAAGGTACACAGGGCTATATTACCTTGACATTTTACATTCAGCTGTATGTAGAGTACTACAATCATTAGGAGAATTAATTAATAATTAGTTAATAAGGCTTTAATGAACCCTTGACATTTTGCATGTGCTGGTGTGCAGGGTGGATTATGCCACAGTAGTAACCAAACCATCCCAGTGACATCTTAATAAAAGCCCTCTTATTAGGGAACATCACTGCTATGGAAGAAGAGGGGGGAAAGAAAAAGCCTGTTATTTGGGTCTGTATTCTGGATCTTATGTGGAGTACCCAAAAGATAAAGTAAGGAAAGGGATCTTAAGTAATTTTTAATATTTTGCACTTAAATGAATCCCTCTGTATTAAGAAGTGGTTGAGTTTTAAAACATGAATACTCAGGAATTCTGTCAGGTACAAATGCTGATTAGGAAGACAAAGTCCATTAGCTTACATGTTGTAAATACCTTTTTGCTCTGTTGAGAAAAAGCAGAATCCAGGACTACTGTGTGGAAAACAGCAAAAGTTAAACACAAAAGTCGTTTTTCTCTAAATATGACCAGATAAAATGCTAAAAGTACTTTGATTTCAAGAAAGGTAATTTACCGTGGCTAAAAGAGTATTAAGCAGAAGAAGATTAAAATTATAGAAAAACCAAAGGAACTTCATTTTAACACCACTCTCTTAAAGAACCTTGGTAATCTTTTGTGGGGTAGTTTCTCAAAATTATGCTTGGGGGAAAAATGAACTCCTTTGTACTTTACCAGTATTTATATTTTTAATGTTGTGTTTAAATTTCTTGGTGAAGTAAAGACAAAGCTTTCCTTCCTACTATTACTGTGGTGCAAATGCATGTTAACTCTTGAAGGCCTCTTGTCTAGGTGATGTACCTCTTCAGGAAATTGTTGATCCTGCTAAAAGAGCAGCATGGATATCCCAACAGGTGGACCTTGCAAAAAAGCAATATATGGATGGAATTAACATAGATATAGAGCAAGAAGTTAATGAAACCTCCCCTGAGTATTATGCATTGACAGAGCTTGTTAAAGAAACTACAGATGCTTTTCACAGAGAAATAGCTGGATCACAGGTAATAATAATGTACTTTATACAAACATCAAATGTAACCTTATGAAATGTAAGGACTTTTGGCAGTGCTGTTTAGCATATGAATATGAAAAAGTTTATGCAGATCTAAATATAATATTCTAGTGAATGCTTAATTATGAATGTTAGCTGTGATATAATCTTGTAGGAATCACTCTTTTTGACCTGTGTGGATTTAAATGAGATATGGGCTTTGCTGAGATTTGTACATACAATGTTACTGCTATGTGTGAGCTGGCAGTTTTTAGTGTGCCTTAGTGAATTGTTGAAAGTAGGGCAAATACAACCTTCTGGGGCAAAAGCTTGATAGTGTTTTGGTAAATCTATCATGAAAGTTTTCAAGATTTGCACCATATTATACTTTAATTTCTTTGGTGCAATATATTCACTAATGGGGTACTCACTTTATTATCTTCTGTTTGTTTTGTCAGATGAGCAGCTTCTTCTATAGTTCATTATTATCAAGATGTGTTAAACTGTACCATTTGGGAAATACTGTCTTTAAAAGTCATACCTTTTTTAAAGAGATAACAAGGGCTCCTAAGGGCCATACTTGGTACTAAGTTGTGCATTTTTCCTTCAGGTAACATTTGATGTGGCTTGGTCTCCAGCATGCATAGATAAAAGGTGCTACAACTACACTGGGATTGCAGATGCCTGTGACTTCTTATTTGTGATGTCATATGATGAACAGAGCCAGATCTGGACAGACTGTGTTGCCAAAGCCAATGCTCCTTACCTGCAGACTTTAGTTGGTGAGGACAGAGCAGCTCCCCAGGAGTCAGAACATTTCCATTTGCTCACAGGAGTAGACAAAAAAGAGGGCTTTTTCTTAGACAGGTTTATTTTGTCATTGTTGCAGTGAGGCTTTGAGTGTGCTCAAATATGTGCTGTCAGTAGTTGAAAACAGTGTCCATGATCCTTATGAGCCTGCAGGCAGACCTTCAGCAGTTGTGTGTTGGTCCCTGTAACCCCATGAGTGCAAAGAACGCTTTTGGAATGACAAATGGCAGCCAGAGCAGTGGTGTCTGCCTGGGATTGCAGAGAACCTGAAACATTTCTCTGATCTTTGTGAACCTCTGCTCAGGGCAGATGGTTTTAAGTGTGAGCAACTGGAGTAGTTACTGGGGATCTCAGTAGAGCAAGTCTCTCACTCACTAGAGAGTGCAGGGAAGGCAAAGGACAGCTTGCACCTTGGCCTCTGTCTGGGGATCATGCAAGTTCTGCAGTGGCTCTGGCTCTAAATTAGTTGTAAGAATAAAAAGCGTTGGAAAAGTAAATAATGCATGTTAATTTTTATTTCCCTCCAAACTAGGATATGAAGAGTACATTGCTATGGGCATTGATCCCAAGAAGCTTGTGATGGGTGTCCCCTGGTATGGCTACGACTATGTCTGCCAAAACCTGTCCACGGTAAGGTGAAGATTATTTGTTTGCAATCAAACTGTTAATTTTTTTCCTTTGGAAAGATACAAATCAATTTTGGTAATCTTGTTTTTGGAGTGGGAAATACTGCAGTCTGATGGATAAGAACATCAAGCTGGGACACAAAACAGAATCTTTTGCTTGGCTGATAACTGATGAGCGGTGTGTTACCAGACAGGGCATTTTAGCTCCTTAGGCAGCCTGAACCCCGTGACATCCAAGCACTGTGTTTGACTAAGGAGCTATAAATGTTATCTGTATGAGAAGAGATGATTTCCAAAGGCCCTACAACACTTGTGCCTTCTCAACACCACTGTAAAGACAGGTGCAACAAACCATAGCAAACCTACAACTGCTACAGCATAGCAGTTTATGAGCTCTCAAATATTATACTTAGGAAAAATGTAGGGGTCAATTAAAGATGGAAAAGATAAGACAACTCTTTAAGCTGAAGGGTATCCATCCAATCCTGTATTGATTATTGATTATTGATTAAGAAAGTTTAGCTGTTTTAATTTACTCTTCTCTACAAATAGTATCTGCTGGAGTTGCTGGAAGATTTGGAATTTTTGTGGCCCTAACACCTTTAGTGAATTGTTCTTGGCTGTACTTCCATTCTGGAGTTCAGTACATCTTCCCTGACACTGATGCCTGCCTGTTTGTTCTCAGGAGCACGTGTGTTCCCTTGCCAGGGTGCCTTTCCGTGGGGCCCCTTGCAGTGACGCTGCCGGGCGCCAGGTGCCCTACGCAGCCATCATGAAGCAGGTGAACAGCTCTCTCTCAGGGGTGCTGTGGGATGAGCTACAGAAGGCTCCATTTTATGAGTACAAGGTAAGAGTATTTTTCCAAGCCATTGGGCTATGGAGTAAGCATTCATGAACCATAGATCTTTGGCTATAAAGTTATTGGGATTAGATTCTTCCTTTTATGTTTTCTACAGTTTTTTTTGGTTTGTTTTTGGTATAGTAAAGGGTTGCTGAAAATTTGTGTCTTCAATTCCTAGTCTGAGAGAGGGTGCAGTGCCTGAAGACTACAGGAGTAATAAAGATCTTTATTACTTTCCAGTCTTCTTGAGATACTGCATCATATCAAAAAGGACATTTTGGCACAAAGACATCCTATAACTCCAAATGATTTAAATTAAAAATTATTCTGAGATGCTCTTAATTTTCCCTAGCTTGGTGCCTTGCATGCATATTCTCTTCTGCATTTGTTTTCTACACAGACACAGTGAAAGAGTCCATAAATGATTGTGCTTACAAGAACACCACAGTGTATCCATTTTGTCTTGTTTCTTTAAACGTTATTTAAGTTTCACATGTTGGTTTTAAAAAAATGTTGTAAGCAATAACCAGGTAAAAGCAGCATAAACTTGATAAAACTTTATAATCTCCTCTAAAACTGTTTATTGTTTAAAAACTCCCACAATCTCTAACTAAATTCACCTGTTAGCTTAGATACTGTGTCTGAAATTTTAGCCCTATTTTAAAAAATATTAAAATACAAATTAGCTAAGTCTTTTCATCTAAATATATTCAGTTAAATTGTGTCACTGTTTTATAACTTATATTCTACTATTCAACTTATATTCTTCAATTTAAAAAATTGTATAATTTTTGGCTTAGAATATTTGGCTTAGAATTTTTAATTGTCCTGTGTGACAAATAATTGATAAATCAGTAAAATGTTATATAAATGTACGTAGCTTGTATATCTCAGTTTTTAGTTGTACTTTTAACTGTGTTTAAGAGAAAATGTGATCACTGACACTAGTTTTTAAATGTTTTTCTAGGATTCTGTTGGTCAATTCCACCAGGTGTGGTTTGATGACCCTCACAGCATCTCTCTAAAGGCAGCATATGTGAAGAGTCGAGGCTTAAGGGGCATTGGCATGTGGAATGGAAATAGTCTTGACTATTCCAGGGAAACTGCAGCAGAACAACAGACTCAAGCAATGTGGCAAGCTCTGACACCATAAGAACTAGGTGATTTAGAATGATGAAAATTGGCAATTTTTTATTTTGGCTTACGCTATCACAGATTTTGACTATACAAATATATTTTGATTACAAAAACTTTAAAAACTAGGCAAATTAATACTGTTATTTTATATGCAAAGCTGTATTTTCATGCTTCAGAAAGTTCCGTTGTTGCTTTAGAACAACAGTTCTTTTTATCAGTAGGTTTTTTTAAGACTGCTCCTCTTTGTAATTTTTCACAGTTACCATAAATTAGTTAATGCTTGAACCCAGTGTGTCTCTGATAACAAGAGTGGAACAACAGTTCTTTTTATCAGTAGGTTTTTTTAAGACTGCTCATCTTTGTAATTTTTCACAGTTACTGTAAGTTAATGCTTGAACCCAGTGTGTCTCTGTAACAAGACCAATTGATGGATTTACAGGGGCAGTCTCATCATGATGCTTTGCTAAAGCTGCCAGGTGCAGCCAATACTTATTCCTGTGTTACATGGTGCAGTCTGAGCCTTCTGACTTGCCAACCCAAACAATATTTTAGTTCAGTCACTCTAGAATCAGAATAATGGAGAGAGATTGTTGATTATTTGAAGCTTCATTACTCTTCTAGATTAAAAGATTTTTATGGACTGAAGAAATTACATAACATGAAGTAGTTTCTGTTAAGATTTATATCAAAGCAGTTGTTAGAAAGGAATATTCAATGAACTCCAGTTTCACTGTACTTATATATCACATAAATGCCTCAGTTTCAAAAGCTGAAAATCTCTGACCTTAGCTTGAAGAAGAAGCATTAATATGAAGAGGACTTGGATGATGTTTCATTCCATTTCAAACTACTTTACTTCCTGAAAACTGGAATTCAGAAGCTTATTTAATGAACTGCATATCTATTTTCCCACACACCCTATGATTCATTCAGTAGCCTGGTTTTTGTTCTTATGGGGTATTGCCTCTGAGATAACAGGAGATTATGTTTTCTTTCTAGTTCATATTTTCATAAAATCATTTGCCTAAGGAAGTTGTATAACTTTTTAAAATACCCATAGTGATGTAAAGATTGGCTGGTGTTTACAGGATTTTTTTGTTGAATAAAATGCTGGTTTTGGTAAGGCTTGTAAACAGTGTTCCCTGTCTGTGCTTTACTTGTTTTACAGCTTACAGCCCACACTGCTTGTCTGCTTCTCAGAACTGTTTCACAACCAGATTAAAGTGCAACTAGGCCCTGCTTAAGTGACTCCATTAATTAAAAAAAATTATTTAATTAGGTAGATGTAGTCAGTTTTGGGCTTGGTGGGATTTTGGTTTGGTTTGATTGGGGGGTTGGGGTTTTTTTGTCTGATTGGTTGGGATTTTTTGCTTGCTAAGGAGTTACCATAGTATGGCACCATTACCATAATGGCTACTGAGGACAGGACTGGAAGATTTCATCTGAAATGTCTGCTTGATATTACAGGTGATGATGATTAGTTTCTGCTCTTGCAGAAACTAAAAAATTCCCTTGACAAATCAGAAGGCTTTTCACTAGAACACCACTCTACAAGTCTTAAGAGAAACTGCTATATTGTATTTTATATATATATCTACACACATATGTACTTCAGAATGTGTATTACTGCTTAAATACTGTGAGATGAATATTTGCTGAATTGAGAGTCTTCTACTATGAATTTCTGACCTGCAAAATTCTGAGGCCCAGCTGACTTAATAATAAAACTCTCCTTCCTGTAGCAGTCAAGAATCATGAATTGATAATACTATACTTTAAATTTAGCTTCTGATTTTCCAGTAGCTATTAGCCTGCTTTTGTATCTTAAATAAGACACAATTCTTAAATAGAGAATGTGAGCTTGAACCCTGAATTAAGCAAGAGTGGTTGTAGTTTTAATAATTTATTTAATCCTTTAGCACTAAAATCTTGGTTAAGTCCTGTCTTTAAGAAAATAAATTGGATAATGGCTGGTTTGACTCAAGACTTTTCTAAGGTAGTGCTTTTGAGAGCTGCATAATTTTCTCATCCCATAACTTATTTCCCATGAGTGTTTAATTTCCAGTAATAAATAAAGCCTTGATAGCTTTTTAGCTGAGATTAATTCCTAGCATGTTATTCTTTTGCTTAATATAATAACATCTTGTTTGGAAAGAGGCAAACAGCAGAGCTAGAAAAAAATTCCTATGAAGAGGTTTCTGATTTCTCTTTCAGGGAATTGTTAATCTCAGAGTATGCATGACCTTGGAATTAAGGAAAGGCAGAACACTGAAGAGTGTAAATTGTACCAGGATCATCTTTATACTAGTCCAAGAGAAAGATTTCAGGCAAGCTTTCAAACTACAGAAGACAGTTAATGTCCATGTGCTTTTCCTAGTAAGAGAGGGAACAAAACCAGCTAGATATGGAATAAAGTGAGATTATCTGAGATTTTGTTTATGCTTCATAATAATACAGTAATGATACATTGGTAGTTTATAGATAGGCATATTTATAATGGCAAAAACATACTCCAGTAAATAGCCAAATAAAGGATAACTGTTGCTGTTGTTCTACAGAAACTGTATTTTAATAATTTCTAAAAAATTGAATGTGTGAGCCTGAAAATAAGAACAGGAGGTTACAGATTTTAGGTTTATTTCTTAGTAGCTATGTAGTTAATCAGAGAACATCAGCATACCACTGGGATGTTACACAATTAACTAATTTGCGCTTTAAAGATAACAGCTTTGCTTTAGACATGTTACTAGCTTAAACTGCATGTTTAAGTAGCTGACTAATCTTACAGTAAGTGAGATTTAAAAAGAAGTGAGCTGCATTACCTCAGTCACCTAGTATACAAATTCCACAACGTTTATACAGTTAATGTTTTTTTACAAAGTAACTTCAAGAACATACAAACAAATGCTCTGAAATTCTCTTTTACATACACTAGAGAGCTGCTGTACACTTCACAGATGTTAGTGTTCTTAAATTCCTGATTTTCTGGGCTGGAGAATTAAAGCTGAATGAATCTTCTTCTGTGTCAGTTCCGCTTTCAGTACTCGTAAATCAGATGCTGCCTGCTTTCTCATCTGCAAAAGAACCCATCATTTAAGGAATGGCAATTTAAGGAAGCTTTTTTTTGGAGCTGACATGCATATAGGTTTATATAACTAAGACTGAATTTTATACAGGATGGCTGAATACAGAATACATCTTTCATCTTTGAAATTTTACATGTTCTAGCACCACTTTGTTCTGTACTTTGCCCTGATGTTTTTGAGACAACTGGAAAATTAGTTGTTCTTTCCACTCCTTGCTAGATAATGGAGGAGTCATAATAATTACAACCACCCTGGAGTACCCAGTAAACAGGAGTATGGGCAATCTCTGTGATGTAGAACACTCCTATTTCAAGCTTTCAGAGCTGGAAAGCTGTCCAGTGTGAAGGCTATACTACCTCTTCCTTCCAAAAAGAGTCATGGGCAACACTGATACGGAATAAAGCAGATGAAGAGGTCTGCCATCTGCTTAGACAGCCTTTTTAAACATTTTTTTGTTTTGTTTTTCTTTATACCATTTTTTTTTCTTTAGCCATGGTCTATTTATTACTGCTCAGTGCCTCACCACACCAGCTGTATTTCTTCAATTACCTTTTGAATGAAATGGGAATTTTATGAACAAGATTGTGAACTTTAGCTTACATAGTACATTGAGTATCTAAGTTGTTTGAATGCCATACATTCCAAATCATCTGATAACCTGTGTTCTGGAGTAATTTAGCTCAAATGCTAAAGTCACAACACCTACCACCTTAAAACTAACAGCATAAAACAAGCAAATATTGTTTAGAAAATATTTACATGATCTAATAATTGAGATTTCTATTTTTTTTTTACATTGCCACATTTTGACTGTTCTAATTAAAAAGCACAGTACCTTAATTTCTATTAGGAGTCTCACTTTTGTATCATCTAGCTTCCTCCTCAGCTGATGGAGTTCGTGCTGCACTGTAGCAATCCGGATGATTGTGTAATTCTGTGTGAAACAACAACAAACCTCAAAGTGCAGCATTAGTGCATCTCACTGGGTATTACTTCACCACTCAGAAGCAATCCTCTAACAACCTCTTTCCAGCTCCTGCCTTCCCTCGTGGCTGATGCCTGCCTGGCTGCACGTGGCTCAGGAGGGCTGGGGAGCGCCCCTGTGCTCAGCCTGCTCTGTAAATCCTGGCTCCTTTTTGGGGTGCTGGCACTTCAGAGCTGCTGTAGGAACGGTGCCTTGTGCCTGCCCTTCATGTAAGGCCTCTCTGTGCCTGGCCAGGGAGACCAAAAAAATCCCACCCCTGATATGCCCCTCAAAAGGACCAATAAAGTGTCTGAACACAGCCAGTAATGCAATGTCAAGCCCATTCATATTCTTTTTCTGTAGATATTTCAAGATAGCTGAAATAATGCATGTCTGTATATAATATACACTCTTAGACTGTACATGTACCTTTCAGATGCAAGAAAGGGACATTTATTTTTCCTAGGCTAGCATCTGCTTTCTCAACAGCCTTGCTTCCATTAATGTATTTAGAAAATTAGCAGACAACTGTTGGAAAGGGTGTTTCCTCCTTTTCTTTTATCTTTTCTCCTTTTAATCCCTCTGAACTTCCTGTGAAACTCACAGTTGCACAACACTTGAAGTGCAACAACTTCAAAAGCTACAGATACATTTTGCATGCTCCAAAGATTCATTGCCTCCTTGGATGAAATCTTGGATGATAGAAACAAAGTAGAACTGAACAATCCATTAACCATACTGAACAGAAGGGGATTTTGTTACAAAAAGCTACCAACAGAAAGCAGAAAGAAACAAATGCTCAGACTCAAGCACTTCTGCAGACTTTTTGAGACAAATGGCTTGAAGGAACTCTGTCCCTCAGATCATTGAGCTAAAGCTAGTTTACAAGTCATTGGTTGGTGATAAATCTGTTTCTTTCATTTATATTTTCTACAAAAAAGTTCAGACTGTGAAAAAAGAGATAATAAATAATACAAGCAAATACCTTGGAGGCTGTTGTTTTGTTTGGTCGTTTTTGGCTCTCCCTGGCTTCCAATTGCAGGAGCATTTTCTGGTGGTAAAGCTCTAAATCTTGTTGCAGTTTGTTTAAAGTCTCCTCTAGTGAAACTGTAGCTTTCTTGGTTTCAAAGTACTTCTTCTTCCATGCCTCACGAACTGCACAGGAAAACAGTAACAGTGTTTGGTCTTGTTCAC
Source organism: Passer montanus (assembly GCF_014805655.1). Lineage (NCBI taxonomy): Eukaryota > Metazoa > Chordata > Aves > Passeriformes > Passeridae > Passer > Passer montanus. The sequence continues at coordinate 1,157,887 of NW_024371038.1, read as the reverse complement.
CTTATTGTAAGATCTGCTGAAGACAGTCATGACCAGCTCACCTCACAAGCTGCAGCTGGCCAATGCACACTCAAACATGGCAGGAGATTTCTTTAAAATAAGCATTTAGTGAAGACAGTCATGACCAGCTCACCTCACAAGCTGCAGCTGGCCAATGCACACTCTGAAACATGGCAGGAGGTTTCTTTAAAATAAACATTCAGTGAAAAAAATCTTCATTAAAATTACATTCACTCTAAATGCAACTGAATTTTCACATATATACCTGTAACAAAAGGCTCTATCTGTCCACTGAGATAAAACACAGTGTCCAAACCCAAAGTTTATTCAGCCTGGCTGTTCTGCAGCTCCTAAGTGCTCCTGTGAAGAGTGGTATGCCCAGCACAGTCTGAAGCCCACAGCTCTACTGTACCAGAAAATGAAGCATTGTAGATTTAGGCCATATTTATGCTCTTCATGGCCAGAGATTTTGAGCAGCTTCAATTTGACATTCAAAATTATGGGAAAGAGTTAGTTACCTTCACACTTCACTATGATCCCTCCTATGTTGTCAGTGTGCTGTCAAGAGGGGGCACATGAATGCCCCTGTATGTGCTGTGGCAGTCTCATGGCCACTGCATACCTGCAGTTCTTTAATGAATCCCTTCTTTCAAGGCATAGTTTATAGAAGCAGGACAACTGAAACTTACCCAGAAGATCTCAGCTGGTGGAGGATGACTCTGTGCCAGGTAACTGAGAGTGCCTGTCAGCAGGGCAGTCTCAGGAGGATATTAAATACAGACTCAGCTGGCTGTTACTGCAGAAAATGCTCTTTCTTTAATATCTTGTAAAGAAACATGCTTGCTGCCTGCCCTTACTTACAAAACTGTACAGGTTTGATTAAAAAAAAATTGAAAAAATTGAGAGGTACAGATGCTTCCTACAGAACCTGCAGAAGCTGTTTGAATCCTTGTGAAATAACCTTTGTTTTACCTAACTGGATAATATAATTTAAGGCAATGCAGATGCCATTTAGGGCTTTATCTCTAGCTTGAATTGCAGCTCCATGCTACTACAGAGTTACTGCTTCACACACCCAAGTTTGGGGTTTTTTAAATACAAATTCCCCACACTGCAGGGTGCAGTGCAGCCATGTTCTTAGAGAATAACTGAAAGAATAACTTCCAGTGAGCTACAAGAAATATTTGGGACTTGTAATGACTTAGCTACATTTAAGCACAAACAGAAAGCTCTCAAAATATCAAAATTATTAAATTTCATCTCCGTATAACTGGGATATGACTTAAGGGACACAGTTTTAAATATAAACTTGAAAATAATTTTATTAAGAAAATCTGTATGAAATTTCAATGAGATTTGACCTTGTTAAAAACCAAGGTTTGTCAAGCTTGTCACAACAGGCTTGGAACTTCCATGTCATAAGCTGAATACCATTGGATAGGAGGAACAAAACTTATCATGCTGCAATTTACCTGAAGCCTTATCAACACAGTACAAGCCTCTGTAAGCACCTTGTAAGCTAAAGGCAGGATTACAATATGCCAAGCTGCCCTGGGCCTCAGAGAGAAGCAGCCTGCAGTAGCTCTCTGAGCACTGCACATACATGAGACACAACTTGAATAGTTTATGAAAGCCAGAACAGCCTTAACTTTATAAGACGTGGCACAAAAAAAAAAAAAAAAAGAGGGGAAGGAAATATTGCAACCTTGAATTTTTCTAGCATGCTATTACACAAAATAAGTCTTCTTGGAGCTGTTGGTTAGCAAACTGCTCTCTCTGTAATTAAGCTCCAAGGAGACAAATATTTTCACATTGGTTTCAGTGTAATTTCTCAATCACTCCAAACTCAAAAATAAATTAAAAGTGTACCATGGTATCTCCTCAGCTTATTTTGTTCCAGTAGCCCTTTAGCTTTTTTTCTCAGTTCTTCTCTATTTTTTTCCATGTGCCTTCTGTCTTCCTTCATTTGTTGTAATTGTTCTGCCATTTTGTTTTCTAAAGATATCACAATTATATTTAGCAAGCACTTGAATACTCTAAGTACAATGGATCAGTCAAGACTTTTGTAATGCACTCATCACAAATTATGCCAAAAGCTCTGTCAGAACAAACAGAAGTAGAAACAACTTCATTTTACTCTAACTTTTCAGAAGGGCTGGTGCTTTAGAAAAAGGGGCAAATCCAGCATGCACACACATGCAAACAAACATCTTTCTATATGTTTAGACAATGTATCACTAAAACTATGTAATCAAGAAATATATTCACTCCATACATTGCAAACTCTTGCCAAAAAAGCCTCCAAAAGACTGTTTCCTGCTTAAAATACATTGCAATATAAACTGTAGAGAAATCTTGCCTTAAACTCCAGCTTGCAGGACAGTATCTCAGACTTCCACTAGTCTGCAACAATAGGTCTAACACTTAACTTCTCACTATCCTCCTCCTCAGCAACACTACTTGTGATTTTCTTTGCTACATTCTCACTTGAGCCTGCAGTATTTTATCTGATCTCCCTCCTTTTATCCTTCCATCCACTTGACAAGCTGGGTTTTCTAGTGCTGGGAACATGCCAAGCTTTAGGACAGCCCATGCAATCATAAATACCTGGAATTTTCTATTCATAAATTAAAATTTGTAACAATACTGTGAATTAATGCATGTATAGTGTAGGTATTTATGTCTTCATTGACTCTTCAGTCTTGATTAAAAGTTCACTTCCTTGCAATTTCTTGGAATCATGTACTCACTTGCTGCCTGAATTACAGGAACTTGAGCTGGATTTACAGTAAGTGCCAAAAAAGGTGGACCAGGAGCTGAAATACACTCTTTAGGACAAGTAAGATGATTTTTCTTGTTTTCATCTGCCTATAGAGGAAAAAGACACAACTATAAGTACAGAACCATAATCCTGAATAGTTACATGAGACACATGCCCTGAAAGTGGCCTGAGTGAATGAGAGGGCTGAATTTTACTTCTGCAGGTAGGCATTTTTATTCTGTTATCAGTACCCATGACCACTGAATTACAAACAGCTGGATGTCAGCAAACAAAATGAGAGCACTGGACACTTCCATCACAGAGAACATACAGACAAAACTACAGACTATTGCTACTGGCTCTTGTCCCTGGCCATAACCCCCAAGTCACTGACAGTCCCATGCAAGACCAGGAACTAAAGGCCCTAAAATGGCCACCTGGTTTGTTAATTGTGTAATCAAAAACTGCCAATTTCTAAACTAAAATTTGTCATTGCAGATTTTAATTGTTTAGAAATATAGTTGATGTTCATAGAAAATCTGCCAAGTAGCAGTGCATGGTTAAACTTTTCTCAATTATTCTCAAATCTTTCATGTTTATAACGAGTCACCAGTCTTACAAAATTAGACTGTTTCTAGGTGGAGGACTATATTTATTGCTCAAGATTACTAGGAATGTTACCTTGAAAAACATACCTGATTATCCAGTTTTTCACCAAGACCAACTCTAGTTCTCTTAGTTCTGTTTTGCTGCAAGCTAAGATAAAATCAAAAAAGAAGTGAAAGTTCATTGACCAAAATGTTTTTTCCCCTCCTTTTCTTTTACTTATTTGAAGTCCATAAAGTAAGTTTGTATCGGTGAATTAATATTATCTATTATTTTAGGAGATGCATTATTGCTAACCTTTGTTTTTTGTAGACATAATCTGTAGTTTGGTCTTCCATTATTTTAAGAATTTCAGCATCTCGTGTTCTGTCTCTTCTTAATTTGGTATCTTTTTGGTGCTCATTATTTTCCATGTTTGCTAGTTCTGTGACAGGATAGTGATGACAAAAATACATAGATTACACTTGCAAAAATCAGGCTGGTTTGATTGTCAATGACTGGACTTTCCAACCTGTATTGGAAATTCAGTGAATCAATACAGCAAGTGGTGTTATCTTTAGGATTTGGAAATGCTCCATGAATAACTGAAGAAAGAAATCAAGGGGGGAAAAAAGGTATTCTTGTTATTAGAATTTATATCTGACTAATTCTGGTGATTAGGCAAATGTATCAACTATAGTAAAGTGTTTCTGTATATCAGCACACAGGGATAGTGAAGGACTCACAAGGTAAAACCACATCTCTTTGAAAGATATCATCATTATTTTAAAAAATGGAATATTGTTCTCATAGTGCTATTGCAACTTACACTTTAATTACAGATTTCTTAAAGCTTAGCTTTACTTTGCTTTAGCAAAACAAAAAAAACCAAAACCAAAACAAAAACACCAAAAAAAACCCAAACAAACATGTGTACCCTTTTGATATTTAATGGGATTTTGGGGTCTTTGGTGACCCTGGCCTTGTTCATCACTGTGTTTTTCATGAGTAAGAGCAGTTCCTTTGGCTTTGTCATTCCACTTAGGAGCACTGCAGGCTTCTTGATCTTGGCTGAGATGATTCTGCTCAGAAGTCTGTAATACCAGTTCACACTTTCCAGACTCCTGGTCTGCAGGATTTGAATGGCTTGGTGTGAAGGGAGATCCATCAGATCCACTTTGATCTGCATAAATGATAATATGAAACAGATATTATTTAACTGTAAATGTTAACCATAATATTTATTTTTCTTCTTATTCATCACCCTCCTTCACTACAGTGGTTAAGCTTACCTTTTTCTTCAAACTGTTTTTCTGGAATCCTGTTGTTATTGTTTTGCTTATTGTTTGTGTGTGAAACTGGAACAGGCTCTTTCTCACCCCATTTCACAGGACTGGGCACTTCCAGATTTTCTACCCAATGCCTGCTTCGTACACTTTCTAAAAATGGTTTGCCTTTTCCAGGTTTCTGTTGGGAAAGGCTGGATAATCTTGATCCATGACCAAACCTATTAGCTTCTTCACTAATGTGATGTTTTTGTTGAGGTGATGATAGCAATGGATAAACATCTTCAAAATATTCCACTCCAGGTAATAAATATAATTCAGGATAAAGTGCCTGAAATTACAGAGTATATCCATCAGACAGGACATAGAAAACGTGCAAAGTAAAATTTCTGAAAATGGTACCTAACAAGCCATTCAGTACTTACATAAGGAGGAGCAAATGACTTCAGTTCCAGTTCTGTTTCCTGCTTTGCTTTCACCTTGGAAGATAAAGTATGGAAACACAACAAATACAATACTTTTTTCATCCATAGTGTTGCATGTGACACATGCATTCTATTGTCATTTTTACACACTGCATGCTTTTACAACCATCACTATAAACTGTAGTGACCTTATCAGGTAAAAGTATCTCAGAGTACATTTGTATTTTCTGACAGAGGTTCTGAAACTTTGCCTATTTTTCAAAATCTTAATCAGACCCACAAGATTACATGCATATACTGAATGGTTCTTTATCCTTTGCACTTTCTCTTGTGGTTCAAACGATCCAACAGTCACAGGAAAAGAAAATTTACAACTTTCTTTGTCAAAAGTTGCTTCAAGTTGAATCTGGACAGAAATGCTGAGTCTCACATAATTTTCTCTACTTCCATAATACAGTATTGCAAAATCTTGAATGTATATGGAAAAAAATCTAATATTATCCTATGTTGTCTTGTATTTGTCATTTTCCTTCATATTTTTTGTGACATACACTTTCACATTTCAATAGTTGTCCTAAAAACAAAGTCTAAAATAGTCAATATATATTTGAAAGATGTGCTCCAATGTAAGGAAAAGAAATCTGAGCCTACATTCAAATAATTATATTTAATTAAACACACAGGTTATGTGCAAAAAAGGAAGAGCAAATGAACACGATTTTAGTTTATCTTTTCATTGAAAAGACCCTTGCTTGCAAGTAGGGCACAGCTCTTAGTTCTGCTTACATTGTTAGAGTTGTGAAACAGAAGACTAAGGAGAGAGAACACTCCACAAATATTTGATCATGGAGATGTAATTCAATGAGGTTACCATGACCCTAAACAACAAATAAAGCAGTTGGTTTATTGCTTTACACTTTGTTATAAAGTTAAACATCAAACAACAGTAAATACCTCAAAGAAACACTATATCTTTCATTTGGCTCTATAAATCCTCATGTTATCTTTAATTCTCTATTAACATAAAATATTTTATTCATTTGCTGACATTATAAAGGCTGGAAAATGTCTCCATTTATTTCTGAACTATGTGGAGAAGAAAATTAATCATCTTACTTATTATCATCCAGTGAAGAGGACCTCAATTCACTGGAAACATGCATACTTTCCAATTTGGATTGTGTCTTTTAAGTTTCTTTTCATGTTTTTCCACCTAGTTTTTGCATATGATTTAGTATTTATTCTAGTCTTCTGTGAGAGTAATTTTAGTGATAATTCAACTAGAAATGAAATAAAGAATGGCACCAAATTTCCTGCTTGTAGTTAATTTACAAATCCATGAGAAAGAGGTGAAATGAGACATAGAAAAAGTATTCTATATTTACATAAATTACTTAAATCTTTGTGTGTTACATGAACAAACTTTCAGTTGGACTAATTTTGAAGTTTATTCAATCTTTAGCTAAACTTTGTAAGATATATATGTAGAATTGATGTGAGGAATAGTTATGACTCACACATGTAGGGGTTTTATTACTTACATTTCAGACTGTATTATGGGACAAAACAGTGGAACATCCAGAGGAGTTTTCATTCAGAGAATGATGTCTTAAATGCTTTTGGGCAGGTCAGAGCAGGAGCCATTAGAGGAACTCTGACTGAGCTTCCATTGAAAATTTGTCAACTGAATTATTCCCAACTGTGTACAGTAGTAATGGCCTTATGGGTTTGTTTTTTTTTTTTAATGCAACCAGATTTATCATATTTAATCCATGGACTTACCAAAACCATTATATTTTCACTGGATGGCAACTAATTACACCTGTTGCTTTAAAGGGCACTTTTAATACAACTGTCCAGCTTTGCCTTTGTTCTCTGACAGGAGCTTATGCTGCAGCATGTTTAAAAGAAATGCTAACAGTGCCCCTAAAGTTATCTCTACTTTGTGTGATATTACCTCATCTGCAGGAATGAAATCTCTGCTTTACATTATAAAACAGAAGAGCACTAAAGAAAAAAAAATTAACTTACCACTGCTAGTTTCCTCCCAATGCATTTCAAAAATCTGAATTCATCTGCAATGGTCACTCCACCCAGGTACTCTCCAAGCCTCCCCCGCAGCACTCTTAATGTGATGTGAGGAGACACCCTAGAATGTTGTCACTCATTAATACATCTGTAAGATCAAATAATGATGGCTAGTTAGTAGGAGGGGGAAGATAATGGTCTGTACGTGCTGGCTTGCACAGGCAGAATGACCAAATCTGGGAACTATGTGCTAGAACTGAACCCAGTTACAGCAAGGCCAGAGGGTCTTGGTGTGGCACTCAGAACACTGCACTGTAAGGGCTGTCCTAAATTAACCAGCCAGACTCTCATTGGACCAGCCCCATACAAAGGGAGAATATGAAAGCAGACAAAGTATGAAATTTACTTCTTCAGAATGCTGTTGCTCATCTGCAGATGAATGACACCACTGGAAGCTACAGTCGTGCACTTCCATATAAGTGACACAGTTTCCACTTAAATGACACAGTTTCATGGGGCTGGACCAGGACTGTTGAACATTATTCCCTTCAAGCACCCAGGGCCAGAGGAGCCTTCAGCAATGCCCACTTCAAGCAGCAGGCACATTCCTTTGCTTTTGTCTTTTCCAGCACAAATTTGCAGTTGGGTGTGTGCATGTGTGCATGCAAATGTATTTTAAATAAAAACCAAACAATGCAGCGTGAACATTTCCACCACAATTTGAGGATGAGAATACTGACAGAAATATGAATTGCATCATTTAATGTACTACTTGAAAGTATGCAAATATTCAGGTAATGAGCTCAGTAGAAAAATTACTACAGAATAAAGAGCATCTCTGCACCATAAATCCAAATGTGCCAGAGGCATACCAAAGCACTGCAGCACAGCATAAGCAATTCTAATTGTTCTAAGCTGCCATATAAAAAAACAGGGAACAAATGCAGGCCTGAGACTGTTAATCAGCCACTCTGATTAAGTGGTAGGATGATTTTTGCCCAGACAGCTCTCACTCCCCAAGCAATGCACAGGCACAGCTTGGGGGATAGCACATGCCATTCTTAGCAACCAGTACAGACAGGAACCTGCCAGCTCTTCCATTTGAACAGGTCTTCAACATTACCCTGTCAAGGTTTGTTTACACTTGCAAGCAGCCCTATAGGCCTTCAGTTCACACCTCAAGCATGTAGAAAAACACTGCCATTTTCATCTCATAAACACAATACTTCAGTGGGATACAATGCTTGCCTTGTATTCTTTCAAATACCTTGAACTTAGAGGACCCTCCTCAAGATCATAAAAGTGCCCTGGAGCACAGGCACGAGGCAGAGGAGACCAAAGCCTGCAGAGTGGACACTTCTACAATGTATAATGGGGGATCTCCAGATCCTGAGATATAGGGCAGAAATTTATCTCAAAATTATTTGCCAGTGCAGCTGCTAGGAAAATGCAATAATATTAGTCTGTCACTTGCTGCCACTGGCTGGCAGAAAACAGTCACATACAAGTCACTTGCTTCAGGGTGTCCCTTCAAATGTAATGCAAACAAGAGTTCATTGCAGCCATCTCATCTAGAAAGAATAAAAGTTTGGCTTCTGTAGTGAGGAATGAGGAATGAAAAAAAAGAGCTCACAGAGGCTAAGAAATCAAATTTAGGGGAACAAGAACTCAGAGCCATAGACAATTACACCCTTAACATCTTCCTCTAATTTCCCAGCTAATGGAAATGGCCTGTACTTTGACCTAGGAATTCTTTGGAAAGCTGACTCAGACAACACCAGGATTGTCAAGCTGACTGAACAACAGAGCTATCAACAGCGTCCAAGCCACAGGAGTACCAGCAAGACTGCCATTCCCTCTCCTGGATTACAATAAAAGAAGTTTAAAAAAATATTTTTCATTTTTGAAGACAGTGATTCACTGGCCAGCTACTAGTTATGTTAATGCTAATGTACTGCAACACTGCATAGTACCCATAGAAGAATTAATTAGCAATTATCTAAGAGTCATTGGCAAGCAACAATATCCAGGCAGATATAAACCCACTGAAATCAGTGAGGATCATAATTTAATTTGATGCCTCAGTGAAATAAATTTATACTAGAAAATATAGGGCAGTGGCAGATGTCCATGCTGTGAAATGAAGTTACCACTTCAGACATGTATTCTGTACCTCTGCTAGAGACTAGAACAGCAAAGAAAATGGGTATATGCACTTATTTTCTCTGGTTTTGAGCAGCCTTTCAACAAAAGCAGCTGTGAGAATGAATATATTCTGCCCTACATGCTCCTACCTGATTGCTGTCAGTCTTTTCAACTACACTGTATATTGTCTAAAGTGAATAATACAATACTCAATTTAAACTAATTAAAACCTCTATTCCCTGCAGTTTTAGCTGAATGGACAGGTTTTGCACAGATGTAGACAAGGTGTATGTAAAAGCTCAGTTTCAATACACATATTTACATTATTTGATTTTTATCCAACTTCTCCTCACACTAGATACTAGATTTTGTGAGCAATGTGTTTTAGAAATATTAAAAAAACTTTCAAAGTTATGACAGATGAAAAATACAACTCCTTGTGCCAGGTTTGAGCCTAGGACTGGGAACCAGGGTATTCTTTCACTAAGTCCTTTAAACAGCTACCTGAGAGCACACACTGTACATGGTGTTCTTATAGCCTTTCACTTTCTTCTTTGAAGAAGAAAGAGGAAATGCTGCTGGTTCATGGGCTATAATGCTTCCCCTTGAGAAACAAGGCTTCAGCTCTTCCTCTGGAATGAGAGAGCTCAGATCATCATCCCCCTGATCCTGGGAACTGACAGGCTATCCTGTCTTCATCAAGCCACTCTCTTGAAGCTGGCCTATTGCCCAGAAGAATTCCAGCTTTTGATAATCAGGCTCAAGGAGGGAGAAATGATTTACAATGTAAATCATTCTACAGAAATACTAGCACCACTCTGGAACTGCTTCTCAGTGTCTACACCATGGGCTGCAAGGGAGCTAAGTCTGATACAATACAAATTAACATAATGCTAGTTATGGTCACCACTTGCACCCCAGAAATTTAATTAGACAACAAATTTCTGCTGCAGATGTAATTGTGCTCTCAAGAGCAACAGTTGGACTAAAAGTTGGACTGAAGGATAGCGTGAAGGACCTACTATGTACATGAAACCTAAAACTACACTCACCTTATAAATCCAGCTGAGATGAATTTGCTAGTAAGAGCTACAGGAACTGTATTCAGCTTGAAGTTCCACACTTCTGCTGGGACATAAAAAACATGAAGTTCCAACAGCTAGAAAAAAGAACAGATGTAAATGTATTATCATCCTCTTCTTAAACACTTTGTTTTGTTTAGGTGGACTTCAATTTTTGTAGCAGGAGTGGTTCCTTTGGTATTAGCACAGGGACTAGAACAGGGAGGCCCTCTCAAGCAATGAACAGATTGTGAGACAATCCAGCTGAGATGAATTTGCTAGTAAGAGCTACAGAAACTGTATTCAGCTTGAAGTTCCACACTTCTGCTGGGACATAAAAAACATGAAGTTCCAACAGCTAGAAAAAAGAACAGATGTAAATGTATTATCATCCTCTTCCTACACACTTGGTTTTGTTTACTTTTGGACTTCCAATTTGTGTAGCAGGAATGGTTCCTTTGGTATTAGCACAGGTACTAGAACAGGGAGGCTGTCTCACAGAGATGACCAGATTGTGAGAACAGTGACAGCAGAGTAATTTGTGACTGAGTGCCAGCTGACAGCAACAAAATAAGTCGCATTAGAACAAGCTCCCCAATGGAAGTGAGATAACAGAGAGCCTGTGCTACTGCTGTGTATCACTGTGACAGCAATGGAGAGATTTCACCAAAACCAGCTGATACTCTGGAGAGTGTCATGACTACAAGAATCCCTCTGCTGAAATCCTACCTTTGTTTATCTCATTAAAAATGCAAAGCCCTGAAAGTTTGATTCAAATAGCACCACAACTTTATTGTGTTATCAAGAAAAAAAAATTTAAAAATATTCCTGACTGGTTTTAATAATATTAGCTACCTTGGAAACACAAAAAATGTTCCTGCTAATGTCTGCAAAAAGAAGAACTAAGCTGAGCAAGGTTCACTTGGGCTGTGTTCGGACCCGTGGTAGTTGTTGCACTGCTAATTTCCAGCTCTTGATATTTTTAGTAAAAGTCAGATAGTATTGACAAGGATGGCACATTTCCCTTTAACTAAAAGCCATGCAAATTAGCTATATTAAATATTTCTGTAAGTGTTGAGTTACTTAATATGAACTATAGAATAATTCTTTATATATATATATATATATATACTATTTTAAAAGCACACCTTTCTTCCCTCTCAGGTATTCTTATTTTAATGTATTCTTATTTTTTGTTTGTGAAATCTAAAAAATCTGTGTGGAAAAGTACAAAAACTCTCACCTGTGAAGTTTGAGGTCTCATTTGACTCAATGACATGTTGGTCCCTCTATGTGACCACAGCAAATGCCAGGTGGGCTTTCTAATTTTCTTCTTGATTGAAGCATTCTTTAAGAATGAGTTTCATGATAATCTGTTATGACAGAAGTTCCTCCATAAATATCCTTTTTTCAATTACTGATCTTCATTCCACTTACAAAAACAGAAGTTGTGTCTATGTTGAGGCAGAAAGCTTCCAGCTAACTGCAAACAGAATCAACCACACCTTCCACACAAGTGACTATCACCTAAGTAACTGGGGGAATTGCTAAATCATAGCCATGCACCTCTAAGAGACCTGCCATAGAGCATTTCCTCTTAACGTTTTCTCCCTTTCATAAAAATATTTTGATAGTATACAATTTTCTACACAATTCCACTGTTTTCCTAAAGACACAGACCTAAACCCCCACAAAACGCGATTCTTGCAGGACCTGGATCTGATAAAGTGAATGATTGTGAACTGCAGCAAACACATTTTGTCAGCCAAATGCAGTGTTCTGAGGAAACGTGACTGCACTGGGTAACCATGTCAGAAAAATACTTCCATAAATTATAACGGTGGTTCTGTCCCAACATTGTGATAGAATCATGGACCGGTTTGGGTTGGAAGGGACCTTTGAAGGTCAGCTAGTCCAAGCCCTGCAGTGAGCAGGGACACCTCCCACCTGGCCCGGTTGACAGACCCCTGAGTCCAATCTGACCTTGAATGTTTCCAGGGGTGGGGCATCTCCCACCTCTCTGGTTAATCTGCTCCTGGTTTTTACCATCTTTAGTATAAAAAAAACTTCATCTCTAAGCAACTCTCTCTTAGGTTAAAACCATTCCCCCAGTCCTATTCCAACAGGCCCTGCTAAAAACCTTGTTTCCATCTTCCTCTTTTTGTTAGGAGTTTCCTTGGTGCTCTTGCTGTGAAGGCTCTCCCAGCCCCTCTGAGGTTACAAACCTGCTCTGGATTTTCACCTGCTGAACTCAGGTGCTGTTCTGCTCTCAACAGATCTCCCTACTCCTCCTGCCTCTACCCCAGCTACTTCTAATTCACCTGCTCTTGAGTACGAGTGACCGGACCTTCCAAATCTCACTCTTGAGAGAGAGATTTCTTGATGTCAGTGGGAAATACCTACTTAACAGGGCCCGTGTCTTTACTGGCGAGCTGCCGCCAAAGGCCCGAGCGTGGCACCCATCGCTGCCCCGTCATTCCCAGGCACAGCCGGCAGGAGAGATGCTGCCCTTCGCATGTCACCCACTTCCCTGCCGCCCCAGGGCACTTTCTGCAATGAGCGGGGACTAGCAAACTGATCCTCCAGGCTACAGCAGCACTCAAACTGCCAGCACGAACTAAGTTAGGAACTTCATTCATTGCATCTCAACATAACCTCCAAACTTGGAACCCAGTGGATATTATCACCAACATTCGCCACCTTGGTGTGAAAGCCGCCTCCCCGGCCAGTGCCACCCTCAGGCCGTGAGGGCGGGGGTTGTTTCTGCGCCCGCGGGCGGGTCCCGTCCCGGGCGCACGGAGCGGCCCCGGCTGCGCAGGCGCCGCGGTCCGGGCACTTGTGGCCGCGCCGGGAAGTTGTTCTGGGAGTGCCGGAGTGCCGAGCCGAGCCGAGCCCACCGCCGACCCCGCCATGTCGGGCTCCTCCAACGTGGCGGCCATGAAGAAGGTGGTGCAGCAGCTGCGCCTGGAGGCGAGTGTGACCCGCGTGAAGGTGAGCGCGGAGCCGCGACGGGACGGGGCGGACGCGCCGCCATTTCACCGCCCCGGGGCCGCGCCCGCCGCGCCGGGGCCGGGCCGGGGCCACCGGCTCCCACCTGCCCCGCCCCGCGGACCCCGCTGGGCGCGGTGCCCGGGCTTCTCCCGGGGCTCCGTCGGGGTTCCCCGGCCGAGGCGAGCCCGGATCGGCAGCGCAGCCGCGTCCGCTCCGCCGCCAGCCCTGGCCGGAGCTCGGCCGCTCTCTCCCCGCCGCCCCTCGGGCCCGCTCCCCGGCCGGAGCGCTGCCCCGGGCGATGGACGCGGCCGCGCTGCCCGCCCGTGCCCTCGGAGCGAGCAGCGCCCTTCCTGCGGGCCCTGCGGAGCGGCCGCCCGAGGCGAGGCACACAACAGGCTGGGCTGGCCCCGGCACGGCAAGATGGAGATGTCGCTGCCAGGCACACGGAGTGCAGTGAACTTGTGCCGCGCCGGGGCGAGACCGCGCCTGGCACGGCACAGAAACCGGGCAAACTGCACACACCGAGTGTCAGTGGAAGATGCAACTTTTTGAAACTTTGATCGTTCTGTTGTATAAGTTCAGAGTTACAGCAAAGAAAAGCAAGACAAAGAAGTTTCACTGATCAGTTTTTAGCACGGTACAGCATGACAAAAACCCCTTGTAAGGGTGCTCAGAACCCCATTATCTCATCATAAGGATGGCTTTCCAAGGGAGCCTGAAATGCGAGTTCAGTTGAGTAGAACATGTTAAATCACAGACAGTATTTTTGAACTGTTTATGCTAGAACAAGGATCTTCATATATTTAAGTAATATCCAAGCTCTTGCTCATGTGTCACCCTTCATACTTAAAAGTTTAACATGGAAATTTAAACTTCCAAATCTGTTCTCATTCTTACATTGTTTATCTTCCTTTGTCTTTGAAACAAAAGAACTACAATGAAATTATTGCATAAAATCTACATAAACTATACTGCAGAATAATTTAGTAGTATTCTTTATACTTTGCAATGTAAAAACCACATCCTCGGTAAAGAGTGTTCAGTGAATTCTAATGCAGCTTTTATTGTAACTAGGTTTCTCAAGCAGCAGCTGACTTGAAGCAATTCTGCCTGCAGAATGCACAACATGATCCCCTACTGACGGGAGTATCATCAAGTACAAATCCATTCAGACCCCAGAAAGTTTGTTCATTTTTGTAATTATATGAACTACTTCAGTATCTTTCAGTGGTAAGTTCTTGAATTACAATTCATAAACTCTTTTGTCACTTAAATGAGAGACAGGCAGTATGAAAGGCACTCAGAAACATCTGACTTGTGCAGCTGGTGTTGGTCTAGATCCCTGGTTTTGGTTCCTTCTCCCTTTTTCTGGGCACAGCTCTGTACTGGACATGTGCTGGCCATTGGTGTTATGAGCAGCACTTTGCTGTTGCAGAGCTTCCACCAGTTTGTGTAGCACAATGGTGGGACCAGATACTACTGAGCTGCTATTTGGACTTACAGTAACTGTGCTGCATCTTCCTCTCTGTAAGGGTGTTATTTCCCTTTTCTCACATAGAATTAATCGCCTGACAGCATATGTGGTGAATCCTGATTGTAGCAGATAAAACAGACTTCAGTTCTTAAGCTTTTAGAGAACAATTCCAAAAAGAGATTAGTGGTGGTGGTCCCCAAGAAGAGCACTGACCACTGTTGGCAGGGGAGATGCCCTCTCTGCCAAAAGAAAAAAGTATATACGTTTTAAGAAGTATTTACTATTAAAAGCCCATATGCCACTCAACTAAGCTACTACAGGGGCAGCAGTTTAGATAACTAGAAACAGTGGAATACCCATTTGGATTTTCATTGCAGAACTTTCATAGGTTCATTAGCACTACTGCTGTCACCAGGAACACTACTCACTCGTCTGCCATTTTGGTGACTAGATTTTAGGCTAACTTCTTTAGAAAGGTGAATTTTAGATCCACAATAGTTTCACCAAAATTCAGAGGTCACAATAGCTCTGTTATTTTGACCACAGTAAATGCATGATGATTTTACCATGCTCCCTCTTCCTGTTGCCGCCTGACGTGGATCTGCTGGAGATGAGAGCACAGCCGTTATTTCAAAGCACCTGATACACAGTTAACCGTAGTTCAGAGTCCTTACAAATCTCATAGTGAGTTTTAGCCTTGAAAAATCCTGGTTGTGTAGCTGACTTCTATCATCCAGAGAACTGTAGTTTGCTAGATGTAAATTGTGCTGTTAAGCAGCGTTATAGAATGGTGACCACAGTCAGATTGATTGTTAAAATTGTTCTCCCCTCAAGCACACTGTAGAATAGTTCCAATGTGTGTACTACCAGAATAACCATGTTTAAAGGCCAGAATAGTAGCAGTGTAGAAGTTGATCCTTAACTGTTTAACAAGCAATACCACATCCCACATTATTTTGAGCAGTGAATTACAACAGTATAACTGAAATGTGCTTTAGAGTTCTTGTAGCTTTTAAAGTTACTTCTGTTGTGAATTTTTCCTAATTACTGTTATTTAAAAAATACTCTCAGATGCTGCACTAGTGTAGCTTCAGTTGTAAGCACTAATCCAAGGAAGAAATCAGATCATCTGTAAGCATTATAGACTGAAAACTTACACAAAGCCAAATAAACTTTACTTAATCTGTGACACATACAGTTCACCACTGAGGTTTGCCAAGGTTAAGAAAGTCCTGGATTCCTGAGTGTAGGGAAACAGTGTTTCCTCTGTCTCACACCACACCTGCATACACAAGGCGTAGAAGGCTTAATATTTTCTTTCTCTGCTACAGCCTTTGGAATGGAACTAATTTCTGTTTTAGTTACAGTACCTATACATGGAACTCCTTCACTTTGCAGTATCTGTTGCAGGCACTTCCTGAAAGGAGGTGATTCCTTGTGTTTTCTTGATGAGCCAGGAGTGTTTGTGTTTGCACAGTCAGCACCACCTCACTGAGGAAGAAGTGTAATTTGTTAGTTATACAATAAATTCCCTGCTTTTCAAAGGCAAAGTAGAAACCTGGTGTTTTGATGAGCAGAAAGTGACTGGGAACAGCTTCTTCTATCCTTCCATTTAGCAGTTTGGTTTCAAGGAGACACTAAGCTTCAGTTCTTTTATAAGAGCTTTGATTATCTTATTGTATCTTTGGGCATGACTTCATTCGAAGTTTTTTTTTTAAACTAATAAAACAGCTGTGGAAAAAAAGGATATATTTTGCTAAATAGTTGTCCATGGCATACTCTGAAACATAAGTATTCGTTGATTTGCTTCATTGAGCAGATACCTTTCTAACTAGATTTTGGTTTTGTTTTTCAGATCTTTTAGCATCTTTTCCTACCTGCTGATGTGTGTATGGGCAGAATGCCTCAAGGAGTGGCCTGGTTTGAAGTCTGTAAAAAAGCTTAGCTTTAACGTGCCAAATCTAACTCTAAAAGTGCTACTGTCGTCAAACTTCTTACCATCTACCTCTCCAGATGAACTGTACGCTAGTTATGTATTTCTGTTTCATATGGGAATCAGTTTTATACGCCAAGCAAAAAATAAAAGTGTCTTGATTTAGTCTGGTCTTGAAATTACTGTAAGAATTTGATTAACTTCTGGGCATGGTGGCACCTCACAGTCAGTGCATCTCTGTAGCAGCTGGAGAGCAGCGAGGAGTGTAAATATTCTCTGCTGCTGCAAGTCTGCCTGGGGTTAACAATCCTTAGGAACAATGAGGCTCCAGCAGTACCATACTTAGAAGCATAATAGAAATAGAACAGAAAAAAAATTGGGACTGTTTATAATTCAGCTATACAGCTATGCCATATCATAGACATCACATTAAGACAGAGTAAATTAATCTTAATGAGTAATTCTACCCTAGGAGATAACTTACCCTATGTGCCTTCTTATTCACTAGGTAAATATGAAAAAGCACTTACAGCTGTATATGAAAAGAAAGTAGCTCAAAGAAAACTTGACCTTTTAGCTGCCAGTGAATGTACCCACTTCAGGCAAAACAGTAGTTGATGTGCAGATAATACAAACTCAAGTGTTGCTGTGAGCCTGAAGAAGCATATTTAAAATTTTAATGGGGAAAACCCTGCTCAGAGACCTCAGATAGTTACTGAGCAGCATTTTTAGATGATAGCTTTATGAACATCCTGTAAGGGGGTTTTACGAATTCCTTCCCATCCTTTCAACTGTTTTGGGTATACAGACCTCTTGTTAATGTGATACTGACAGAAGAGATGCCTACAGGAGTGATGCATATTGTTTTTGTAACTTCAGCAACATGCTTATTTTATGCAAAATGAAATATGCTAATGAAATAAAATACCATGGATTTCATGGACTGCATACTGCCTTCTCCATGTTCTCTGGATAGGAGAACCTTTTTGGAAAACTATCCCCATACTGTCAGGAAACAGCATAACATAAGTTAGAAGTAAGTTTCAAATATTTATCTCCTACCTGATTAACTGAAGATGTCTGGGTTAACAGAAAAAATAAAATGAAACTGTAAAACTAGAAATACTTTATTTTGAAAATTTCTTTAACCAAAATATTTGTGGTCTTTGATGTTGTGAAGCATAATCTGTTTCTACAGCACAGCAGCACTTCTGGCAAATCCTTAGTGCTAGCTAAATGACAAATTGCTCAAACACAGCCCACAGTTTTTCCTGCTAAGCTGGAAAAAATCACTGTCCTTGTCATGTTGGCTACAAAGAGGATGAGAGGCAGATCCTACTTATCTGCTGCTGTAGAAAGTTTTAATGATTGCTGTTTGTCTTTCTGCAGACAGATACTGTCAGTATCATTATCATTAGTAGTCCAAGATCATCTCTAGTTCAAAGCAGCTGCTGTATTCCTGGTCACCAGCAACTGGCAGATTTCACTTACAAGTGGAATCTTCTTCTACTTGTGTCCATTTCTCGACGCTGAAATTTAGAAGAAAAGTTGTTTACCAGCAAGTTCATGCAACTGGATGAAACAAACAAGGATGACCACTCCATTTCACAGCAGGGAAGACAGTGAAATGTGGTTATTGTACAGTAGAGTTGCAAATAAGTGGTTATGGTATATTGACATTCATTGTCCTTACTATTTTTATTTTTCACTTGAAATACAGGAGAGTGTTTTCGCTTTGCACGATTCTCAAAATATACCTCTAAATACTTAAGTTAAACATTTCCACACTGAGAACTGCATTTATACCCCTTTTCTAGGGTAAGATTTTTGGTTACATTTCATGTCAGATTTAGCCTCCCCAAGCAGAACTATCATTACTAAAACATACCTTATGAATCCACTCATATTCTCCAAATTTGGAATCAAAGGTTCCTTTTTGAAGTGACCTCAGCTTCAATGTGAAACGTGGTCCAAGTTCTTGAATTCCCACTTTCTTCTCACTCTTGAAAATATATCTTGGGGAAGAAAAGAATTAAAATTAGGAATTAAGTTACAAGAGTATTCTCTCGCACTTGTAAATGAGCATGGTGGAAAATGTCACCTGTGGAATCTGAAGAAGATGTAGTCTCTCTGGTTGTGAAATGTAGCTACTTGTCTTCCAATGAACTGAGGGTCGTGTGGGAAGAGAGCAGCAAACATGCGGCCGATGGAATGGCCGAGCCGCGTCGTGAAATTATTCAGGATCACTTCTGGGACGTGTTCCGTGGGCTCCTTCCCCTTCCGCTGAAATCAAAGTAACAACACCACAAAGAAGAGATTGAATGCAAAAGGATTTGAATGTTTTACCAAAGAAGTGTGTGAAATAGGAGGACAGGGCCAAAAACACGCCCTAATCATTTTTGCAAACGCAAGCTAAGTTCATAAACAAGTAAAGGAGCAGCTGGCAACATAAGGATCTTTGGTTCAACAATATAAATTCAATGAAAAAGCACAAATAATTTTATGTTTTCGCCTGTATTTTTTACTCTTCTTTGGTTCAACAATATAAATTCAATGAAAATGATTTTATGTTTTCTTCCACATTTTTTACTCTTAGCAGAACCTGTTATAGCAGATAATGCACTCTACCTATCATAGGAGTATTCCCTCTGTACTCATACAAACTAGGGATATATGGGACTGAGACTATGGTCTTCTTAATAAAAACAAATTAGGGATTACTTATTTCAAAGAAGAAAACCCATTTTACTGCAAATTACTTAGGGCTAAGTAAGCAATACTAAAAAGAGGTGACAGGGCTATAGGAACAAGAACTAGGTTTTATTCAAGACAAACTACATCTAATGAAACCTTGTACACTGCTATTTTATACACCCTATTGTGTGTATGCTAGACATGGGGTATTTCCTACTGATGTAGGTTATCAACTGCTATTTAATGACATCATTTTAAAAATACTTGTCAGATTATAAAATACTTGGCAGTAAAGAAATACAGCAAATAAACTTGAAAATGGAAATATGCTGCTTATGAAGTAGAATACACCAGTCCTTAGCCTCCTGTTACCTTACAAAAAAAAACATATTTACAAGATCAATCTGAATCATATCAAAATGCAGTTTTGACAGTTGAAGTAGACTGGATATATTTATCATTAACCAAGAGATAACCAATTTTTCAAATTTTGAGTCTCACCTTTATTTCTTTACGCAAACGCACACTACTCATTCTAAAATGAGCAGTTGGACCATCAGGCAGGTGACTTAAAACAAGACCATCTGTGCACCAAGTTAAAGAAAAGGCTGGTAAAATCAAGCACGTAATGTACAGAGGAACATTCAATGCAAAGTATTACATAAGAGGTTTAGATCCATAATCTGTGCCTAAGGTTTTGTTGTATGTTCAAACATACATTCCCAAACTAATTAACCAGCTTTCTGAAGATGTCCATTACATGCTAACAAGGGTTATCCTCTACTGCTTTCTTATTTAATGAATTAGTAATATTTTATCTAGTCAGAAAAAAAAAAAAGGATCTTCCTGGTCAGAAAAACTTGTTAATTAATCAAACTAATGCATTTACTGAAATAATAACAGTGCTTATCCATGCACTACAAACAACAAAAAAGTGCCAACATATCTACACACTTTCTTCAGTAATTCAAAGTTCCATTAGCCATCAGACACTCCAGTTGGTACAGAGATTTTTAGCTCTGTAATCTGCACTGTGAAGAGAAAGAGAACAGAATAAAGTATATCTCTGATGCACAGGACAGAATTGTTTCCTTTCCCTGATAAGTACACAAAAGGATACTTGGTATTTTGCGATCTTCGTTAATGACAATTAAATCCGTGAAGTCCTTTGCAATACACTGTGGAATGATTCTTTTCAAAGCCAGCCCTCTTCGATAGTACACATGTGAGTTGGGTATAACAGTAGCCAGCTGCTCACAGAATCTCACTGTTCTCTGCAAAACAGGGCAGTTCAATTGCAATGTGCAGAATTCAGCACTGAATTCAGCTGACAGGAGAACAGAGGGTTGGTCATTCCAACTACACTCCCTGAGCATAAATTACTTCCAGTATCTCTATAAAGATTTGAAGATAAGCTATTAAATTACTTCAGTTAATGCAAAAAAAATTTTTTTGCAGTAAAGAATGCAGCACACCAGAGATTTTTAAAGGACTTTTTTCCCTCTTCCTCCATCACAGAAAAGCAGGGAAATGCAAAAAGCACTCTCCACACTCATTATTTATAAAGGACACTGGTTTAAAGTTAAAAAGTTCACAGCATCTCAAAATACAATGTAACTACTTCTTCATGAACTCAGGTCTGAGTTTTCAGATAAACTGTTTGAGGTGTATTTTTTCTTATTTTTAAAGCAATTTACTTTATGGTTTTCAAAAATTTCAGTTATCTCTTCAATCAGGCAATGCTGATCATTTCAATACAAGAACACACGCACAAGGTTGGGTTTTTTTATGGAGGAAACAAACAGTGCTAGAGAAACCAATGGATTACAAACACATAAAAGGTTATTGTTGGGCTCCAAATAAAATGACAGGGAAAATCCATGTGAATGCTATTATCTTCAGTTTTAATGTAGCAATCATAGGATGAAAACCCTGGTGTCCTATAACCCTTTGGTTTCCAAGTAAAACATACGTACCCCACGAGGTCGGTCTGATGTTGTAATAAGAATTTTGGGAACAGTCTGTCTATTAAAGTATGGTGCAAATTCATCAGTTGCTTCATCAAAAGCAACCTGGAAGAACAGAAATTTGTTAAATTCATCATGTAGGAAATGCCTGAGGGACAATTGTTCAATCTGGTCTAAATCTGAATTCACAAGATCTAGTCTGTAATTAATCACCAAAGGCATGTGGTTTTCACGTTTTTAAGAATCTAGTGTGATGAACATGGGCAGCTTTTACCACCAAGATCAGTACTGAATTATTTAATACAGATAATGAAAGAATGGCATCACCTCTTAGTAAACCCATCACGTGTAAAAAGTAATTCATCAACAGATTAACAGGAAAGTGGGGATTATTCAGTTTCATCAAGGAATGTATGTCCCTTGTTAGAAATAGAAAGGATAACTTATTAGCACATGCAGTTACCTCCTCATCATTGGGATCTACAGTGGTTTCATCATACACTCGCTGATTTTCAATAGTCTTTGGTACGGCTTTTGGAGGTGCCTAAAATACATAAAGTTTATTAATATAACACATTGATGTCATTATTGAATGCATTGCAAATACCACATTCATACTACCACGATATTGTTTGTATTTCTACACAGAACTGTAAGTGTTATTTGTTTGATGCCTCTTTTAAAAAAGAAGTTACATAACTTTGATTAAAATATGCACAGGTATTGGGACACCAGAGAGCATCAGATGGAGAGAAGCACCACTGGAACAATGCCACTTTTCAAAACAGAACAAAAAAACAGGGGAACTTTCTTTCCATTTTTATTTCTTCTGTGGAAGGAAAGGATTGCTTTCAACTGCAATATGTTTTAACCTTGATATCTAGAATTTAATGACTAATAGCCTTTAATGTTTACTATGTTAACTTACACTACTCTAGTGAGACTATTGTAATACAGGAACTCACATCTGACTATCTTCAATCAGTCCATGGAAGGAAGCAAAACCTTTGCTCACAGCTAGGCTTGGAATCCAGCAGATAACTGGTCTGGGCATGGTTTGGTCAGCTCTGATTGTTTCAATCTACACAAAAATTAATACTGGAGTATAATTCCTAATAATATCAACACAAATGCCACAGCAATCACATCAGAGACAACTTTTCAGGAGTGGTTTATGTCATTAAGTTTAAAACTCATCCAGCCTGTTTATAGCATCATTTAACACAGGAGCAACAAGGTTTCTGAAGTCAGCTGTTTGATACCTCTGCTAGACAACAGTGTCTCTGAAGGCTACCACAGCCAGGGAGCACAGAGAGCATACAATCAGAGAATGGTCTGGCTGGAAGGGACCTTTAATGGCCATCTATTCCACTGCAGTGAGCAGGGACATCTTGGACCAAATGAGGTTGCTCTGGGCCCCTCCAACCTGGCCTTGAACGTTTCCAGGGATGGGGCATCCTCTCTGGGCACCCTGTTGCAGTGTTTCATCACCCTCACTGTATTCACTGCTCCGCTTCCCTCAAGTCGATGGCTCAGGAGGCTGAGGAGCCCCAGCTCCGGGCAGGGCCGCAGGACCCGCACCCTGCCGAGCAGCGCCCCGCTCAGGGCGGGGAGGGACCGGCCTCGCCGCCACACCGCCTCCTGCGGCCGGAACCCTTACTTTGTCTCCGAGGGCCTCTCGCTCCTTCCTCCGCTTCTTCTTGAGGGCCAACTTCTCCTGCGGGCAGAGGAACAGCGCTCCGTTAGCCAGACCCGCCAGACTCGGGCCTCCCCCGCCCCCCGGCAACAGCGCGCCCCACCTTCCTCTGCTGCTGCTTCCAGCGAAGGAACATGAAGTGCCGACGCTGCTTGTTCTTGATCTCGGACACGCTGAAGGTGGGCGGGAAGAGCACCCGCTCCGGGGCGGGCGGGCCGGCGCCATCCCCCGGCACGGGCCCGCTGCCCTCAGCCGCCATGGCGCCGCTGCCGCGGGGCGGGGCCGGCCCCTCACCCTTGGCCTCTGCCCCGCCGGGCGGCGCCGCGCGTGCGCAGCACGGGGCCGCAGGGCCGGCTCGGCTCCCTCAGGGCGGGGCGGGCGGCGGGAGCGCTGTGGGCGCCGTCACGGAGTGTTCTGGGCTGGAAGGGATCCGGGAGCGACATCGGGCCAGCTCTTCGCGCTGCACGGGACCACAGAAGTCACACCATGTGCCAGAGAGCATTGTCCAAACGCTTCTTGAAACTCTCAGGCTGGTGATGTGACCAATGCCCTGGGGAGCTGTTCCAGTGCCCAAACACCCCCTGGGTGAAGAAACTTCTGCTATCCAACCTAAACCTGCCCTGGCACAGCCTCAGGCCATTCCCTCGGTCCTGTCCCTGTCACTGAGCAGAGCTCAGTGCTGCTGCTCCTCTTCCCCTCACGAGGAGCTTGTGGCTGCAGTGAGGTCTGCCCTCAGCCTGCTCCAGGCTGGACAGAGCCAGTGCCCTCAGCTGCTCCTCACAGCTTCCCCTCAAGGCCCTACACCATCTTTGTTGCCCTCCTCTGGACACTCTCTAATAGTTCAATGTCTTTCTTACATTGTGGCACCCAAACCTGCACACAATACTCAAGGCTGAGCGCAGAGCACAGTCACCTCTCTCAACCCACGACATGTCAGGGCTCATTGCTCAGCAGACAGCGAACCCAGAGATAAAATCAGTGCATTTCATAGGGATTATTCTGCAGTGTTTTTTGTAAACCAAGTTAGCTGTCGAGGTGGGAAGCTTTGAGCAAACATGACACATTGGTGGGTTGACATTACTGCAGGTAACATCATGGCCCAGCAGTGCCTGCCCATGTGCACACTTCCACATTCAGACTTTGGCTCACAGTGACTTAAGTTTTGGGGAGCACCTGTTTATTAGGAACTGTAGGGGTTTTGATGATAATGTTCCCAAAAGTTACTTTTATTCCATTTAAAGTCTGTTAAAACTTGATGTTAAAATGAAACAAGAACTCCTACAGCAAATTAGAGATTCAATTTACATAAAGTCAGAAATTAGGCTTTCTATTCCTGAGCTGATTTTCATGCTTAGAGGAGTGCAAATGTTTCTGCACAGCAAAGACTATAAAGTATTTTATAGAAATTGAGTACTCAGGGATTTGGGAGGGCCTGTTCTAAATTGGAGACATTTTTAATCTCAGACTGCAAAATTCTGAGCCTCAATGGGACTGTTTAGTTCCATTTGTCCCAAGCATTTTTTCAAAGCTTGATGTCTATAATTTTATATAGAAGTACTATTTGTCTTTACTATGTTTCTCTCACTAGAAAAGGGAAAAATAAATCTGTTAACATAAACATAGGAAGATAATAAAAAAAATACCTAGAAATAACCAGAATAATAGAGAATGTCTTAAGTCTTGTTCTGTCCTATAAACAAATTTTGTTCTGCAACTCAACTTGCTTCACTGAGATTATTCTGCTTAACACAGAAATGAAAGATCAAAGGCCTCATTATGCACAATCCCATATATTTCTGGCTTCGCTCCCGTTTTTGTCAAGAGAAAATATTTCAGCTATCCTTACTGCCTTAAGGATAAGTAGTTTCCATGGTAATTGAGGTTTAGAGGATTTTGTTGAGAATATGTTAACCAAGGACTGCTGTAACTTTATCTCTAGCTGATACAGATGTCAGAGATTGCAAGGTTATTTCTCAAAGTCATTAGCAGAGATTTTCATCTCTGCTATTAGCAGAGCATACAGGGAGCTCTGTGTTTTTGTAGCTCCAGCTTGCAGTGCTGTGTTGGGATCACTGAGTGCTTACAGGAGGAAAAAACACATTATCTTTCTCCCTCCTAGCAAGAGGGATGACTACCTCCTAATATTCAAATACCTTTCTTCCAAGGGCTCAGGGGAACAAAATAATGATACACAATAATACAAGAATTTCCTCGGGCAGGGGAGGGACAACAAAAAGACACCAGAAACACAGTGAGGATTTGGCAGAGATCACTGACAAGGTACAATTATAACTTCAATAGAAGGCCCAACTAATAAATGCATGCATAGTATTACTTTAGTTTTTTCCACAGAAGTTCCAAGGTCTTTTTCTTGTTTTAGCTATGGACTCAGTTCTATGCAAATAACATTTTTTGCCAGGACACTCTTATTTTACAACTTGGAAGGTAAAAAAATCTTTTGAAAGAAGCTGCTTGATTAAAAACAAAACAACTGGGAAAAGACACCAAAACCCAAACACCACCCCACCCAAAGAAAACCCCTCAACAAGCAAGTTCTCTAGTGAATAGTGATGAAAGAAGACATTAATTCCATGTCAGCACTTAGAAATTTTGGAGGAAAAGTTTCTGTAAATTAACCCAACTCCGTAGTGAAGCATCATTTTAAGTTGTGTCAATAGAGCACTGTTTTGTTTTTTTCTGTTCTATCATTTCAAACAATTGAAAAAAATACTTTGAGATTAAGTCAAAATGACAAAAATGCATCTGGGGAAAGGCAATTAAGTAAAAAATATAGAAAGAGGTCAGAAAAGAGGGTAAGGTACCTCTGGATTCAATAATTCAGAGAACTGTTTTGGAGGTGTGGGGTTTTCTTCTTTTTCCTTTTTTTTTTTCATTTTTAATTTCATTACCTGAAGGTTGAGAGCACATATTACTTGTCTCTTTCCCTTCACAGTGCTGTGTAGATAATGAAGTGGAACCCCAAATGTCTGGTTTTGTTATGCTGTAAACACCTCAGCCATGAGACTGCAGAGCAGCTGTACAGCTTTGGTCACACCTGAACCCTCAGCAGGCCCCTCGTGCTCACAGCTTCTCTCTGGTAGGTGTTCCCAGGGGCTGCTGAGCACCATGGAATGGGTAGCAAAGTTAGTGGTAGTGGCTCTGCTTAACTGGTAGTTGAAGAAGGATACAGAAGACAGGACTTGCCAGCCTCTGGAGATTATCATCTTACCTGCCAATGGAACAGTGAAACCACAAGCCTGCAGGTTTTTCTGAGGTGAGAAGTGTTGTCATTCTTCCAGCTGAAGCTACTGCTGTGTGTCGAATAAGATCTCGAAAATGCTGAATCAAATAGCTAGGCTGGGCACTCTCCTTCTGAAGGGAAACAAGATTTGACTACTGGCCAGATCTCAGTATTCTCCCTGTAGATTACTTTAAAAGTTACAGAGCAAAAAAACAAGTTATAGAGAATGGATTGTAACCAGCTTCAGTTTCTCTGTGTATGCTCTCATCTCTGGGCTGAAGAGTCTGGTTCCTTCTACTCTCCTGGCCTGATGTTCTGCTGGGCTTTTTGCACAGTGAAGAACAGACAACATGGCCTCACCAGGGTGGAATGGTCAGAGTGGTGGGAGATGCTCCTGTGGCAGGAATCTGTCTTTGAGCCCACTTCTCCTCAGCTGAGGAAAGAGCTGGGCATGGGCCCACCACAATATGCTGTCCTATGAAAGATGGACATCCATACCATCATTTCCTGAGAGAAAGCCTGCAATTGTGTTTTGTAGAGAGCCTCAGCCACTGGTGCTTGGTATGTGTTACTGTACCAAACCATCTGGGGCCTCCGCTGTAGAACAGTCTCTTGTTTACCCAGCTAGGCACAAGCACAAAATAAATGCTGAAGTACTTAGCTCTTTCCACATTGCTCCCAGACTCAGGCATACCCAGAGCTGTTTCTCCAGGGGTGCATTTAATTAAATTACCAGGTGACTATGCAGGAAGTGTGTGGGCAGTTTTTCAGGATCATCTGTTTGAGACTTACAGGCTTGCATTCCTTAGTGGATCTTGTCTACTGTCTTTTAATTTCAGTGTTTTCAGTCACCCAGGGCAATCTCTGTAATGGATGAAATGGGTATCATACACAATGAAGTTGGGTATTATTTAATATTTCAGGATGAACACTAGATCTTACTATATGCTCTCAATTCCCTGTCCTCATTCCATAACACAACACCAAAAAAATTATTTTTGTATGCTTTTCTGGGTTGCTCTTCTTTACAGTACCTGAGCTGTGTACAAACATTAAGATGCTTATTGGAAAAAGGCGTGATGTCCATTATACAGATAGGAAAATTAAACTAGTCTGTCAAAACAAAAATTATCAAACATACTTAGAATGCCCAGTGTAAGAAACCTAAAGGTTATTTTACAAATATTTAGCACCACACTTTCAAACTACAACTATATTCAATTAGATTCGCAATTAATGTCTTCATGCTCAGGATCATTCTAGATACCAGATCCAGGTACATCACCCAGCTAATGAGGAATGCAGACTGAGTATTTAAAAATATTTGGTGTACTATGGGTCAATAAGGGGACCAAATGAATTTTTTTAGTTTTCATTCTGTAGTGCTCTTGCTTTTTAAAGTTTCTTTACAATCTTCATACTTTTGTGTAAAAAATCCTAGGTTTAAGAAAGCAAACAATGGCAAGAAAGAACAAAGACCCCTCTGAATAGCAGCTTTATCTTCCTGAGTATTGACACCCCTGCCCACAAAAAGTATCACATCTGAACATGCTGAGAATGCCATTTAAAAGGACATTAAGAGTTTTAGCCCCTGTGTGGGTCCCTGAGGAACACTATAAGTAACCAGCCTCCTTTTTATGTGGAGTTAGCACTGCTGATGAACACCCATTTCACTGCACAGCCCATCTGATCATCCATCCACCTTACACATTTTTCCACTCCCTATTTCACCCATTTGACTGCAGGGACACTGTGGGAATCCATGCTGAAGGCCTCCCTAAAGTCAGGGTAAACAGCAAGCACTGCTCTGCTGAGCCAGTCTTCCCATCAAAGGTTTGCCCTTGGTGAAGCCACATTGCACCATTGCTCTCAGTCACCTTTGTGTCCCTCAAGTGCTAGGAAATGTGTTCCAGCAGTGTTTGCTCCAGACTCATCCTGGGGACAGAGGTGAGGCTGACAGACCTGTAGCTCCCTGGCACTCCCCTCCTGCTCTCCTTGAAGCTGCAGCAGCTCATAGTGCAACCTTCTTGGTGAAACTGTGCAAAGAGTAGTGATGTGTTCAAGTGCTCTGTGTCAAATGTCCAGAGCATCTGTGTGGTTTTGTGCACGTGAGAAAGAAAAAGAAGCAAAGCTTTTGGAACCCTGACTGAGCAAGATTTGCATAATCTAAGGAAGAATTAAGCAAAGGAGAGGATTTAAAAGAGAGGGCATTTTATAAGGAATTATTGCAAAAAAACCTTGCAAATGTATTATTTAAAAATTACAGAAATTCCGTATTCTGCTGCATATGAGTGTCCAGTTTTCAACTCATTTGACTTTAAAAAAATGACTTTATGTATGGATGTCAACACAGTAGTAAACATGTGGTTATAACCAACATAATAATTTCTTCCCACAGGACTTATCAAGATGGCATAGCTGGCCATTATCTTAATCTGGACAGATTGGCCTGGCTCGTACTGGGTGTTTGATTTACTACAAGTGTGTCAGCATTTCTGGTTAGCAGATTATAAATATTAGATAATGCATTAATTATATATAAGCTGAAAAAAAAAAAAAGATAATGGCAGTTGCTAGAGTTTCAAGTGTCCAGTGTAGAAAACTGGAATACCTCCCCAAATACAAATTCTATGGACAATAAAGTTGTATTTTGACACATTTAGACTTTTTGAGAAGTTTAGCCAATAGTTACCCATGGCAAAGTACTGAAGAAGAATCTACTGTTTCCAACCTGGTATTTTGCTGAATTCATTGTGCTGCTTCTGGAAATCTCTACCCTTTTCTAAAGAATTACCTTGTAAAAAGGAAGGTAGTCAATGGCAACATTTCATCAACCTTGTGGGTATGTAGAAAAACTTGTGTTTCTTGGGAGGTGTGGTTCTCTCTGCAGAAAGTGATGCTTGTATCTTTCTGCTGGTGCAATTACACATAGCTTGGGCTGCCTTAATAAAACTCCTTCATGTATGGAAAAAGAAGGAGTTAATCCAGATTAGAGTATGACTTATTTCTAGGCAGCTATTTCTCAGAATATGCCACCTTGTGTTTTCATTTTATTTATTAAATTCCTGTTATTTTATATTAAGGCGTATTTGTGCAGTAGTGGAATAATTTTGCTGAAATAAATAGAGCTTGGTATAACCAATAATTTTTATTCTTTTTCTGCATGCAGTTTGCCCACAGATAGAGAAGAATTTTCTCCTTGTTCAAAATTATTGCAACATAACTTGTAGGTGCTACTACAGAAATAAGGTGATAATTTTATTACAAAGTAAAAGGTGTCAAGTGAAACTGTCATTCCCTTCCTCTTGAAGACTGCTCTTAACTCCATGGTATCAACACACATTTTATTGAGAATAAGCAAAATACTGCTTTAATATTCCTCTGTTTTAATACATTTCAGTGTCTGGCTATATTACACTTGGCTCTTAGTATATACCTTACATTTTAAATTGAGAAAAATAGTTGGGATAATTTTTTACTTGGCATTACTAATAAGTGAGAAGTATTTATAAATAGCTAGTGACAGATACTAGCTATTTAAAGAAATTTAAGATAATCTTGCATAAGAAACAGAAGTTGTAAAGTGATACATGATACAAAATTAG
Source organism: Passer montanus (assembly GCF_014805655.1). Lineage (NCBI taxonomy): Eukaryota > Metazoa > Chordata > Aves > Passeriformes > Passeridae > Passer > Passer montanus. The sequence continues at coordinate 1,127,995 of NW_024371038.1, read as the reverse complement.
TCCACAATGCTCCCAGAATCTAGATGAGTTGATTTGAACAATGTGCATTTTAGTATAGTGAAGTGCAGGCTAATATTGCTAGGAAAGAAAAATATAATTTAGTTACCTGAGGGAGGGGTGCATCATGAAGAGAAGTGATGCAGAAATGCAGCTAGGGGCACACAGAAATGCCATCCTTGTGAATAAATGTGGGAACCACTGCAGCAATGGGGGTTTTGTTGGTGGAACAGTAGGTCTTGCCCTGATACTGAGACAAAAACTGAGAAACTGGTCTAGCAGAACTATGTGGTTGCTTTGGGATCTAGAAACCCTTTTTACAGAAGAGACTTAAAAAGCTTCATCTCTTTGGCCCATCAATGAATCAGGGAAGAACTAACACACCTGAAATTACATAAATAAAGAGAATAATCATAGAAATCTTCAGTTTAACAGACAAATCTTTTAGAAGATGCAACATTTGAAAACTGAGTCAGGAGATCTTTTTTGATTAAAAAAAAAACTCAAAACAAACAGAAAACCCCTTGGATTAACTAAGCCCTGGGAAACAAATTGATAGATAGGCCTGTGAAGTATTCCTTTTCACATGAAATCTTTAAACCAATGTGGTGGATTTTTTCCAAAGGACAAATCCCTCAATCTAATTATCACCTGTACCATGCAGAGGGTTAGGCTGGAGACTTGTGCTGCTTTCTTCTGGCCTGAAAACCTATGATGCTATGAAACCTCAAAATGAAGTAAAAAAAAGCCCTTTCAAATGTTTTATAAGAATTGTAGAGTATTTTCCATAATATTCATATGGTAGGGCATTAGACACTACATTTAAAATAACTTAACAGGCTACATTTTAGCTACATTAAAGTCAGGGGTTTTTTCCTGTTTGTGTTGCTATATTTTGATTAATTACAGTATTTCTTTTATTTAAGATACCAAGTCCCTTCCCCCAATAAGATTTTCTTTCTTTATTTGTTTATCAAATCTTTTAAGACTGATATTTCAATGTTGTGTGTTCAGCTCAGGATAACTTTCTGGAAAGCATATTCTGTATTTGGCAGTGATCACAAAAAACATCAAAAGCAAAATTATTGAAGCTAATAAAAACAAATGCTAGTACAAGAAGTAGTTCCAAAATGTTAGACAGACTGGTGGACTAATATGAAGATGTACAAGATTTCTTTCTCTTTTATGTTACAAACTCTCAGTAACTGTATTTTTTTCTTATGTGTTGATAAAATATGTGCATGCTTTTGGACATTTAAAAGTGCTAATCACAAAATAACAAAGATAAAAGCAATGTAAGACATTTATCTTGGAATGTATAATCCCAGTGTAAGATAAACTCTTTTTTTCCAGCATGCATATGTAGCTCTGATTACTGAAACTCAAGCTGTACATAATTAATGGTAACAGAAAAACACTGGCATTTACCTCCCACACACAAAGCCACACCTTACCCTCCAGGAAATCCAGAGAGCTTCCTAAGAATTGTTTCTAGCTGTGGCCTAGATTTCAGCCTCTTTTGTATAATTTTACAGTGGAAGCTTGTCAGAGCCAATCCTGACTGATGCACAAGGGTTTGACTGAACAAAGAAATGAATCTCATAATGAAATTTGGTCTTACATGGGACCTTTTATCACAAGATCTCTTCTACCTGGTCTCTATGGTTCAACAAGTTTGATGCTTTACCCAACACAGACTGATGCTGGAGACAATCTCTGTTCTCTGCAGTAAGAGACAGAGGACAGAATTAAAAGCACATTTCAGTAAAAGTTACATACAAATTGACAAGGAAGGATTAACTAAAATAATATTTCCTTTGTCTGTATTTCCAAATTGATCACATTTTCCCCCCATTTGGAAAAATACTTTATTTCCTAAGCTTGCATGGAATTATTTATGAAGGAGAAGGCATGGCATGGTTACCTTTGGCAGGAGGTTCAGACTCTGTTTTTTATTTCACCAGGTGACTTTTAGTTACATCTGGAAAGAAATGGCAGCATTCAATCTGATCCCAGGATTGTATCCATCAGCTGAAATGCATCTGGCCATGGCCTCCGTCATTCACCTCACATGGAAATCGTGCAGTGCTGTAGTGCCAGTATGGGATTCAGGAGATCTGTTCTGTCCTCAGTCTCCTTCTTCACAAATACTTTGTGGTAACCTCTGATGCATCCCTTTGAATCGTATTCTTCTACAAAATCACTGTGAGAGCATTTTTGCCTTATGAAAATAAAGAAGCAGAATATATATTCCAGAAACAACAAGGGCCCAGCAAATCTCCTAGGAAGTCCTCTGCTGGGAAGCAAGGTCACTGAATAGAAATTTTATCAGATCACAGTTGCTGCTTCTCTGCCATGGTGACCAGAATATGGAAAGTAACTCTTGATTGCCCAAGCAAGTAAATATTGAGAAAGGATAAAGAGATTTATACTTCATCTTTATCTGGTACCGATGTAAGGAAAGGTGGAATGTTGTTCAGGATCTGGGTCCTAAATTCAAAAGAATGACGAAAAATTAGGATTTCATAGAGTAGAGATAAGATATGATTAAAGGATACCCTCCTTCTAATGTGGTGTTCAAGGAGTTCCACCTATTTAGCTTATCAAAGTGAAAGCTAATGGGGGCCCTTTATGTACCATTCTCTCGTGTAAATATTCATTTGAAAATCCATGCCTTAGTTTAGGCAGACAAAGATCCAAAAACTGCAATCTTAATTTATAGTTACCCATAATTAACCATTAAGAGGGTTACCAAGAATTATGGTAAATTTTCTCTTGATATTTATATGAAGATATATGTGCCCCCCTTATGATGATGCAATCTAGTTTGGACAGGATGAGTTCAGGAAAATCTGCTCTCCATTATGCCAGAAGTCAGACTAGAAGATCACACAGGTCATATCAGGCTTTCTAATCTGTTAATTAGATAGTTTATATAAATTCAGTTTAGTTGGGTCTGTGTTTTTAATAAGCAGTGTTTTTAATGGTCCATGTTTGACTGCAGCCTCCTGTAATGTAATCTCAGCTGGTTCTTACTGTATGTGTGTGGTGGGACTGTCATTCTACCAGCACCTCCGCCTTCATCCTTAAGTGTTGCATCATTAGCTTGTTACACAGCCTGCAGGGGTGATACTGTTGATATGACGCCAACCGCAAAATCATTTAGAGATGGAGTGATGACATTGCTGGAGATCCCAACAAAACTGCTCTAATCCTGCACACAAGTTATTTATCAAGACCAAATTCTGTTATATATTTTTTAAATCTTAAGTAGAATGTACTGCTCAGATGACTGTAGTCTCTTTACAGGTCTTTGTTGAGGATTTTTAGCATGTCATTCCATATTTTTGGTTTGTTTGGTTTTTTTTACAACTAAATGTATAATTTTCCAAGTTTTATCTAGGCTGAGGCTAATATTTAAAATAAAGTTTTGTTCTCATTTGTTCTTTTGGCCGTATTTTGCTCAGTAGTCCTGGGAACAGCCTGCTACCCTGACAAGGATTGGACATTCTGTTGTTTCTCTGGGCACCCCTTCAGCGTCGCATGGAGAGCGGCATGTCCTTAGCACCTTCTCCTCAGGAAGCAGTCCATCCTTTAGGGGACACTATGATTTCCTTTCCTTTGGGCTCAATATATTTCATTCCTTCAAGCCTCTTGGCAGAAATTAAAAGGGATACCTCTGCTGTTTCAGGTGAGATTCAGTGCAATGCCCTCACCTACTGACTGAGTTTCTAGGTATTATTCTGCCTTAGGAAGAAGCAGGCACTCCACAGCTCTGCAGTTCAAAATTCTTTGCAAAGTGCTGTTCCCTTCCTGTCTGCATTCATAAATTGTTTCCATTTTTCTCATTTCAAAAAGCAAGCTGCAGAAGATAGTCCTCTTCACTCTTTTTGTTGTTCCATGTTTTGATGCCAGTTGAGCTCCTGCTAACTTCCTGAACCCTCTGGTCTTTAAGTACTTCTTGCTTTTCCAAGAACTTTTAACAGCCACTACCTAAAATATCAATGCTACTGGATGTTCCAGTGTAGTCTCAAAGCAGGCTTCCACCTACTGTGATTTTGAAAATACCATTGCATATGTCCATTACATATCCACTGGCAGAACACCAGAAACCAAGCTATGTACTGAGGGTGAAAAGCATTTCACCAGGTTTTAAGAAAACCCTTATAACTAAACCTAGGTAAAGGCTTAGCATGAAGCTGGGGTAATCTTGTGACTAATAACAGAAAAATTGTTTAGCAGCAGAACTGCTGTAGTGTACTGGAAGGGCACCCACAGAAGGAAGGAAATTAACTGTTTGAGTCTGTTAATATAAAACACTATTTATCCCTCCACCCATAGGCACACACCTTATCTGTACCACTCCTGCACATCCTAGATCAAATGCAAGAGCCATCATACTTCAGGGAACTAAGCACTTTTGAATGCTGTATTTCACAATACCAGAGCTCTGCAGGTCTAAATTTCTTTTTATATATAGTGTGTTCATACATCCATGTACAAGACTTACTGGAACCCTTTTCAGTATTAAGCTATCTGGGACAGGGTGCTATAGGAATCTAAAGTACTCCTTTTGGGAGTATCCAAATCAGGAAATTCAAAGCACTACCAGATACAAACCTGTAACAGCAGTGAAAGAAATAGCATGGGTGGTTTTCTTTGAGAACAAAAGCATGTATTCTAATTGAGAATATTGGCTAACTGTGTGAAATACTATAGCTATGTGTGAAAATACTTTAAAGGCTTGAGCCTTTGAATGTATTAGGTCCAATTTCCAAGGCTGTTGAGAATTTGCCAACTGCATAATTTTCATCTGTAATTATGAAAGATTGCTGTCAGAAAGGCTGACTTTCATTTTTGAAGGCAATTCCCGAGAAGATACTGAAAAAACCAGACTCACCCTCAGTGTTTCTGATGAACCTTTCACAGATTCTTCTGACAAAGTAATGCTGGTAAGATAATAGCCTTGCTAGAGAGCTTTTGAAAACTGGTCTCTCAAGCTTAGAAAATCTGTGTGAATAAAGTAATAGTTATCATTCAAACTTGACGCCAGACTCTAATTAATACTTCAAACACAACATAACAACAGGATTTTTTTTAATCTCCTTGGTACACTGCAGTAGCCACACCTACATCCTTTTAGAGGAAACATATTTCTTTTCTCCTGCATACTTAGCACACATATGTATGAATTTGTACAGTGCACTTATAAATTTGTTTAGAGTTTGGCTCTTCTAATTTTTACTCTGTTCATCTTATTGTAATACTTTATGCAGTACTACATTTAAATTAAACTGGACTTACTTCAAATGCTGTGAGCCCTTGAAACTTCCCTTGCTTAGGAAAGACACCTTGTTTATGGTAGAAGTGGTAAGGGCCACAAAGCTGCTCAGTTTCACTTTGCCTTTACCACACTGGTCTAACTGAGCCAATCAGACCAGTTGTGCTCAGCAGTGTTATGTTTAGGAGTGTCACTTGATCCCACAAAGTGCTGGGCTTATATTCTCAGAGGAGATGGGGACCATGAAATACAGATTAGTTTCTTATCTGAAATACAGTGTTTCACCTTTCCTGTACTATCTGTCTAGCTGACAGACATTTCAGTTGGACTACCAAGCTAAACCCACAGACGCAAATAGCATTATTTGATGATTTTCAAAGCAGCCAAACCACATGCTCTGCTCCTCCTTTCTTAGACTGATTATATATGTGCTGGTAGTTAACAATAAGGGCACTGAAAACCAAGGAATTTAACATTAAAGAAATACTACATTTTATTATAAAAAAGTATTGAAATCCCAAGTTCTCTGTACCTGCAGGGTCCTGAGCAGTGCTTGCTTTTTCAAAAAATCCCAGCTGTACATTTTTGACATACAATATGGGTCTGACTTGTAAAAAGCACAGGTTTTGAAATATTCTTATAGTTTTCCAGGAGAGGCTTCAGATTCCTTAAGAAATTTAATGTATGGAAAACATGCATGAGCTTGTAGTCAAATTTATGGGTTTATTAAAGGTTGTCCATAGAACTCTTTACACCCAGCAACATAAAATCATTGTAAATGTAAATGTAAAGTCACCAACATAAAAACGTTTGTTAAACACATCTCTTTTAAAGGGGCCTTTCTCAAAGTGCTTGTCATTGCTTTCCAGATATGGCTGCAGTGGGTGCCCTTCCAGTACACTATCTGGTGTGCAAACACCATACAAAACATGAAATATAATTATAAATCAATGGAGAGGCCTTAGTTAGGGTACACACTCCCATGGAATGTTTTCCTACTGTTCTTTGGAATCTGGTTTATTTGAAAGAGTCTATTTGTCAGACTTATTTTGGTGACCAGTAAATAATGAGGGACAGAAAGGGAATTTTTCTCACAGAGCTAAAGTAGGTCTACGAGGAGCAAATAAACTCATCAAGAGTGTAGCAACCTCCCCAGGTTGTACATTATACATATTTTCATCCAGGGACTTGATACCATGTCATACTATGCATTCCCAGGAATGGAAGAAGCACAAAGAATCATTCAAAGGAAGGACAGGAAAACTAATTCTGCTGTTAGTACCTTTGTTCTTTGAATTTCTATTTGCTGTATGGTGCGAGTACCAGAACAAGACCTGCAGAGATATCCACGAAGGAGCTCCCTCATCCTGGTTTTCCCCCATTCCCAGCATTTAGCAGGCCATGTGCACCCAAAATATGTTCTTAGTCTTTAAGCAAGATTGTAAATCTTCCTAGAGAAGAAACTATGCTTTATATCCACACCACTCATCTTCCTCAGGTCAAACAACACAAAGCAGGATTGAGGAGACACAGCTTTCATTCTGCCAGAGACAGGTTTTGAATGAATATCTTAAGCTACTGAGATGTAAAAAAATGTACCTATAAAGGTGGGATATCACTTCTTCCTGATTTGAGCACTGAAAATGCAGCCATGAACAGAGAGAGACAGGAGCTTCACCAGTGCCCAGCTCATGTGCCTCAGAGAAGTTCTTCTGTCAAGGCACGAGGCTCTCTGAGGTCTGTCCTAATGTCCCTGCCAGTGCCAGGGACAAGGTCAGGCCAAGGTCATGCAACTCCTGATGGGGACAGTTTTGTCATGTCAGGACTACCCCACCACCCTCAAACACAGCTTGTGTCAGACACTATGGAAGGTTCAGGTTTTACCCTTCGGGTTGTATGGGTGATTCCCGTGTCTTTGAAGTTCTGTTCCCACTGAAGATGAAGGCAAATTCCCGCTGATATTAATGGGGTGAGGATGTGTCCTTGTCTCTGATTTTTGCTGCTGTTTCCTTTGTTGCAGTAGACCTATTCCTTTATTAAAGTTTTTGCCTGGGGGAAAAAGCAAAGCCATGTTGCTAAATAAATTATGAAATATTTACATTTGTGAAGCCAACCCCTTATGCCTAGCTCCTCCTCTGATATTAAGATGACACTTTTTATAGAGCTTCAGCTTCTATGCTGCCATTATTCCTCTGTGGGATCCGAGACCAGGAGGTGACAAAACAGCCACCATGAGCCAAGTGACAGTAAGTAATACCCAGGAATGATTGCTGATTTTGACTCAGTGCAGTAAGAAACTACTACAGTAAACCAGTGATGGTTTGTTTAGTGCAGGAGAGCAAAGCAGGATCAGAGATGAAACTGAAAAAAACATAAAACTGGGGAAATTTCTAAACAAAGCTTGATTTTTAACCTAAAAATAAAAGGCCGTATGTTGTACAAAATACCCATAATAATAATGATCCCAGGAGCAAAGTGTTAAAGGCATCAGTTTGCTAATCCCTATGTATGTTCTTTTTACTTTCTTTTGTATTTACTTCTTTTTGCCTGTGGTACTCTCAATGCTACAAGAATGAATGCAGCTCACATTAGAGTCACCAGCTGTAATGAAATTATCTGCAGTTACTCTGGTGAATGTTTTGCATCTCTTGTTTTTATTGTATTTGTACATTGGCTTTAAACCTTAATAGTAGCTTCCTTTTAAAATAATGGTTTAGCATGTTGTTCAAATATGTATGGTTCAAACTGGTTAGCCTAGCTTATGAATTTCTCCCTCCTACTTTTACCTGTTTAATGCATTTGACTTTACCTTACCCCACCTCTTGCAGGTTTGGAAACAGAGAGGCAATGATTTTCTCGGGTGTTGGTTTGCGCTGTGGTTTTTTACCACTTGGCTAAGTCACTTCAGTTTATGCCTTTTGCTTTTATCTCTGTGTTGTAGCCTTTGGAGACTGTATCTGTAAAATCCTTAAATGTTAGGTAACTACCATAGCAAATGCAACATCCTGTTAACTGGATTTTCGCACAGCTAACTCCAAGAGTTTCTCTGTCCCAACACACAAGGTCTCCGAGTCCCTTGGTGTTGACCATTATAATGTTCCTTCTGCTTTTCCCTTGCTTCCCCTTTCTTGCTTGCCTTCAGTTGTTTTGTACTCTCTTCTTCCTTTGTCCTGCAAACCATTTGTGCTGCCATTTCTCTGTTTATTCCCATCTTTTGGCAGGTTAGTGAGCGGCTGGGAATACAACTGCACAAATTTTTCCTCTCTGCTGTGAAGTGTTTTTTTCTTTGCAAAATGTTCTGTGCAAAATTTTCAGTTCCTTCTTTCTCACCTTGACCTTCCTGGAAAAAATATTTGGAGTAATTAGAAAGCGAGAGATTAAAAGATGAGATTTTCCTTGCACAGTGCCTAGGATTTACAAGGTCAGGATGTGAAATGGAGCAGCTTTCAGAGCAGAGCAGGGAAGAGTTTCTGAAGTTGTGCTGAAGTAGAGGACCGTGGTGCTTACCATGTTCCTACTAGTGAAAAAATACATTTTTAAACTGCATTATAGCAAGATAAATATTGATATTTGGCTGACTGAACATTAGCCCAAAAAAGAACCCTGGAAAACGGCAGACACAAAAGGGCCCTGGAGCTAAATACTCTCACACTTTAGAAAGTCATAAGTAAGCAACAAGAAGAAAACACTCGGTGACACAGCTTTTAGTGAGCTTTTGGCATGTTTTGGAATGTAATGGAGAAACCATGCAGTGCTATAATGTGAGAAATTTGCAGCATTAATACATGTGAAGACAGATTTTTGGATTACTGTATTATGATGCACAACTCTCTGGCTAATTTGCATGCAACATTTCTATGATTAATAAATGAGGCAATGCTGGAAACTACTGTACTACAGTGAACCACTTGTAGCAATTGCCAGCACTCCAGCATGCAACATTAAATACTATGCTCTGCTCCTGTAAGCTTTGAACATTTGAACATCAGTTTGCAGTTCCTAGGATACAAAGTGATCAAAGGAGGGGAAGAATGTTCCTTACTTTTATCCCACTTACAGAGAACCAGAATAGTCAGCAGATACCTTGTATAGAAATGTCAAGCAAATGCAGATGGAAAAAAATAAAATCAAAAGGACTTACTAAAATACCTTGAGTAAAAGTGTAACACAGCTCTTTATAAAAAGCAAGATATATTTGTCAAGTCCTAATGTTTTGTAGTTAAGAGTTTTAGTAAAATGAACTTACCATATATGCATATAATAGCATACTCTCAATACTGGGATATATCATTTAAAGACCATAAAGATAAGCATACAAAAAAATTTATTATTCTGTCTGAATCCAAGATCTAGAAGTGCTACAACTGATTTCTTGGCTCAAACACCACTTCTTTTACAGCATTCATACCAAATTTGTGAGGATTATGAGAAAATTCAGAAGATTAGATCTATAATCTGGTATCTTCAGTCTAAATAAAAAAGTGTCAGATATGTGACACATATGGCTAGCAACTCAGGGTATCAGGATATCTACAATGCACTGATATTGCTATCCTAGCTTGGAATTTCAGATCAGGCTCTCTGCTTTTACTATGAAGAATTTTTTCCCTGCTTCAAAGGGTTTTTTCTCATACTAACACAAATTTTTCTCAGCCTAACACAAATTTGTTCATCTCCGTTCTCATTTTTTAATTCCTGTCTTTTTAAGAAACCTCTTGTGAAATTAAAGAGGCGCATCATATTCTTGCATCACACCCTGAGCACAGTTAGGCTTTGGCTTCCTGAGCTTTCCGATGACGCTGCCAGCACCACTCTGCCTCCTGAACATTTTACTGCAGGCATGGGCAGCTTACATGTGCTGAAGCAATGACTATATTAAGTACCCAGTGATGTATCCTTCCCAGAAACTGAAAATAAAGGTATAAAAGAAATCTGTACAATAATTTATGGGCGTTAACATATGGGTGTAAGTTTCTCTGTGGGTAATTATGTGGCTATGCTAATAACGCCAAGGATGCTTTGATACATTAAAAAAATTTCTCACAATGATGTTACTGAGCATTTCATTAGTCAGAAGTATTCCTGCAGACCCCTGTGACAAGGCAAAGCACCAGGCTAAATTAGCATGCCTTAAAGAAGGTTCCCAGCTCAGAGAAACTGCTCCCAAAGCTTCCTTTGACTTGCTGGCAGGCAGCTGGCATGGAGCCCCCAAGTCCTGGAGAAATTCTCCAATACATTGCTCAGCACTCCCATCATGAGAGCTCAGGGTATGTTCAGTTGCTGTGGAGACACCAGAAGCAATTCCACCACAAAGGCTGCCCTGTGAAGTGGGCTCAGGCTGCTGTGCCTCTGCCTGTTCTCCAGTACTGTAATTGCTCAGCTGGAATTAAACTTCACACAGTTTAAATTTTTAAGCCTTCAAGTTTTTTTTCCTATTTTTTAGCTTTTCTTCAATGACTATTCCTTTGACCTCTTGCATTAACTTTGTGTAAAATTGCACTGTTCTAACACAGCAAACCACTGCCCTACTGACACACAAATCCAGCATTAGGGAAGGATCCTCAGGGATAGAGGGGTTTACAGAAGAACCAGCCAGGTTTTTTGAGCAGTGTCAGGGAGGCAGAGTACTGTCCTTGCAGGAGATGCCCTGGTGTGGAGGGGTTGGATTTGGGGAGGCTGTGTCTGCATTTCCTGCACCCCACCAGCGTGTCAGGCGTGCTGGGACCGAGCCTTGGCTTGTGGAAATGATTGCAGGGCAATTTATAGCAAACAACCACCCCTGCTGCTGTGTTTGTTACAAACTTGGCTGCAGTACAGTAATGTTTAGTGGATTAATAATGTTTGCTTTTGGCCTCTCCTACTCCCTCGGCAAACAATTTTCATGTATAATAGATGTTCTCATTTAGTCTAACTAGAACAGAGCCCAAGGGTCAGAATAGCCAAACCTGCATGATGAGAGGAGACTCCAGGTTTCCACACAAGGCAGCAGCTTTCTTCTCTCTTCACGCCAGGGTCCAGCATTTGGGCCCTTCTGCAGGGTCAGTTTTGCTGAGCAGGACCCCTGAAAGTGCAGAGAGGCCACGCCACGTGTCCCCTTTGGCAGGAACCAAAGCAGTCTGTCCAGTCAAAAGGGATGCAGTGGGCAGCAGAAGCAGCACAGAATCACTGGGACAGGCAGATATTTCTTGAGTGTTTGGCGTCTTAAAATAGAACAGCATATTTTAAATTTAAAAACCTTATTTTTATATATATATAATATATATAAAATAGGCAAAAAGTAAACATGTCAGACAGGGCATGCTGTGAAGGCACATGAGGGTGAGTAAGTAGCTTATGGTCTTGCATTTTTGAAGGCTTTTAGAGTTACAAACCCTTCAAAAATCTATACTGTTTATTTTGTTAATTATTAGTCTCTTTTGGGAAACAAAGAGTCTGCCCATGTTTCATAACATGTAGCAGAAATACACAGATATGCAAATACGGAAGTTACACAACAAAAGCAAAACTGAATTAAAGCTGTTTACAGTCAAAAAATGAGAACCAGATCTGCAGCCTTTTTATTGCTACACCACTGAAATGAGTTTGTGCACAGCCAGGCTGCTGAGGTGCTTACACTGCTGTATGGTACAGCTGTTTCTCTGCATCTCCCTACTGCTCTCTATGCCTCCTCAGTTACAGCTAAAATGGAGGCAACCAGTTCTGGTTTAATGAAAGAGGAATGTTTAAGTAGTCTTGTAAAACTTTATGACAACTATTAATTGACCAAGTAATTAAGTACAGCAATCAGCACTTATTTCAAGTGATGCACTGGTGACTTCTGTCCTGGGGAGCAGGAGGCTGACAACACTGCTGTGACAACCAGTGGGACAGAGACTCTTGGCTACTGAACCCTGTGACCGAGTATTTGAAAATACTACAAGAAATAAAGGTTGTTACACAGATCCAGGTGCTCTCTGACACACATGGGGAACTTGCCAGCACTGTCTCCAGCGGAGGATTTCTTGCCAGTCCTGTACATGAAGTTGTGCTTACACAAAGCTGTGGGCAAGATACAAGAGCTCAGACAGGCAGGTTAGGTCAGTGTCTGCCATGAAAAGATAGGCAAGATAAATTCATTTGATCTTGGCTTATCTGAGTGATGCCCTACCATGCCATGGCGCAGTGCTCTGTCACTGGCAATTTTCTCTGCCACAAAAGGTGTTGCTTGACCACAGCTAGCAAAACAAGAAGTAAATATGTAAAACAATTTGACAGGCATCAGAGAAAGAACATTATCAAACAAATTATTTATCAAATGTTATTGGGTCATATGCAAGGAAAATAAAAAAAAAATTCTTGCAGGATATCTAAGCAAGAAAACTATTTCCACTGAGCCATGAGACTCAAGCTATGAGCTGCCTTTGATCCAGACTGGCTAATTATGAAACCTATTCCTGTACAATTCCCTTCATTGTACAGGCCACACAGATTATCTCTTAAAGAAATATGTACAAGTATTTTCTGAAATTAATAAGTTTGACACTTTTTACACTTCATTGTTTGGCTGATTGGACAGGGTGAAAAGGGAAAGAAATCTTTGACAGCTTCTTGTGGTTGTGGGGCATTTCTTTATGCCTGCTCCCATGGAGGTTCAGTGGTGGGAACTATGAACACAGCAAAAGAGAAATATCAGTGGACAGCCAGATCTCCAGACTGCAGTTTATATTAGCAATTCAGGAAAAATAAAGACAGCAACATATAAATAGAAACATATTAAACACAGATACCCTTCTGAAATCTGAACACAAGAGTGTATTGGGATTTTGCAAATCAGCTTTGTCTTTATAGAAAGACCATGTAAACTTCAGGTCCTAAGCCTGAGACTGGAGATATTTAAAATCAAAGCCACATTTGTTGTAATGCAAAAATGTAGGTTAAATACAAAAATATAGGTTAAATATCTTTCTTCAAATATATTCTTCTCTTTATATTTTTTCCTCATTGTCTCAATTTTTCCTTTGGCAGCTATAAAACATTGTAACTAACCACAAATACAGATGGAAGAGAGAGAATGTAAACAGACCATTGTTACTCCTCATTTTGTTTATTCATATTTTGGACATGTTTATTTGTTTATAAAATTGCTGTACATGAATAAAAGCACTAGAAATATTCCCAAGCTATTGGTTACAGATAATTAAAAGGTGATTTAAAGTTCATTAATTCTCTAAAAATGAATCATATAAAAATGAGGCCTTCCTGTCCTCAGATCTACTCACCTCCCGGTCTGGATCTAATTTTCTCAGCTCTTTTAGAGATTCAGCCAAAGCTGAGCAGAAATGCTGTGATTTATCTCAACAGTGCCAGAAATCCAGGGCAATTTTGAAGTACTTGGGGGTACTTATCCCTTGCTACCTGCCAGTGCTGACAGCCCAGCTCATGAGAGAGGTTTCTGTTTTCCCTCCTATCCCAGGTTCAGCCCCACTCCCAAGGTGCCCAGGGATGCCTGTGCAGGGTGTTCAGAGATGTGCTTTGGTGCAGCCCCGTGCAGCAGGGTGCCTCCCATCCCATCCCATCCCATCCCATCCCATCCCATCCCGGATGGTGACAGGAGCCAGGGAGTGGAGCAGGGCCCAGCACACACCCCCTGAGGGCCCCACACCACAGCTGCCCTTCACCTGCCCAGCAGCTGCTCCTACAGCTTACAAGGGGATGGCCTAGCACATCTGGAAACTCACAGGGCTGCTTTTCAGAGTGAAAATACAGTTCAGAGAGAGAGAGATTTCCTACACTTCCCACATAACAAGGGCTGTGTTGGTTGGGAGGAATGGTTTGCTACAGCTCTCTGGGAGCAGAAGTGCAGCTTTCATAGTGGACTACCAAATGCCTGAAGGCTTTGTAGATCTGTTCGTTCTGGGTACAGATGAACCCACCACTTCTCCAAGCTTGCTCAGCAGCACGGTTCAAGTCCCCAATGCATGTCCACTGATCTTTGTATTTCCTTGAAACAGCCCATTTGGAATGATCATTAATGGAATGAAAGGTAGAGTTCAATGGCATCCCTATCATGTCTATGTTGTAGACGTGGTAGTCAAGAGAGCAATTTGAGTACAGTTTTTCACCAGAACGCTGCCAGGATTCAGCCAACAAATCAGTCTTCAGTTCCTGAGCCATCCAGGCCACATAGATATCTGTGAACAACACAGGGTGTGGGCAATCAGTATTTCATGTTCCTTCATTTAAGAACAGACTGGCATTAAATTGTGCTTGTTTCATTGTAATGCATGAAGTTGGCCAGAGGGAATTTTGCCCTCTCCCCTTATTTTGAATTTTTCAGAAGTTCATTTATACTTTTTCTCCTTCTAAAAAACCTATTATGAACACACAGCATGAAAAAGGGGAAAGGACAAAATAACCTGCAAGTCCTCTTCATAACAAAAAAGCCCCAGATAATTCAACTCCCCTATTTCTTCTTTGTTGTTACTGTTGGATAATGGAATATAATTTTCCTGAAAATCTAATTGCTGAATACCTTAGGATGGATCAGACAGTTTTTTGCTTTGTGGGGCTGAGGGAACATTAGGATGGGACAGCACACTTTGCCCTCTGTCACATTTATTTCTGAAGTTGGACTTCTACTTCCCCCCTCAGAAAGACTATGAATTTTAAAATAATTTATTAATTGATATTTTAAGAATTGAGAATGTTTTATATAGAGAGCAAAAGGTTCTCTTACCATCTATGAAAAAGTGTGACTTTGCAAAGTGGAGAAAGGTTTCCCCACAAGCTGACTGGAGCTTGGCCAGGTGGCGCAAGGGGGCCGGGGGCAGCCTGGACTTTGCACAGAGTTTCTGGAGATTTGGGAGATCAGCTTGGAAGATGTCAGGGATGGAACAGCTGTAGGTTCCTGGATTATAACTCAGCATCTGTTGGTCTAAGAAAAACCCACAGAAATGAACACATGCAGAATTAAAATGGGTTAAAGAAAAGCAATCAAGAGAGCAAAGTTCTGTCTTGGACAGGAAACCTAAATCCTTCTTAATCTTCACAGCCTACCTCCTGGATGAGTTAAGTATCAAAGTATCTTATTTTAGCAACCACGAATTTGTGCATTGCTTTGTATTCTGACTGGCCCTGCAGCACAAAGACTGGCTGAGAGAGTATGCTCAGGCTTTCCACTTACACCCCATAATTTCTAGCAGAACTGTTAACTGGTGGTTTTGGTCCACTGCCACTTCCACCCATGCTCATCTTCGAGCATCTCTGCAGTCAGGGAGCACCCAGACATCATGTGTAAATCCAAACCTCTCTGTATGTACAGGACTAGCTTCCAGTCAGTTGCAGCTGCCAAGCCAAATGCAAACAGAGGAGCTGCCAAAGGGTCTGGTTTGGTTTTAGGGAGAACAGAACTTGACTTTCAGCATCTGGCTTGAATTTGCAGAAGAAATCTCCTTTTCTGAACAGTGCGCAGCTCAACTGTACAAGTCCTTGCCATGGACAGCATAAACAACTAGGAAACAAATGGGCTCATTTGGTGAGTTCATAGAAGACCAATCCATCAGAAACATTCCAGTCTTTCTGGCTCAGGAAATCCCTGAACCACAGATTAGCAGAAGCTGGGAGGATGAGGCAGGAAAAGCATTAGCATATGCATCTCATTTTTTGTCCTCTTCTGCTAAACACATGCATGGATGTGTTTCCACAAACAGGAACCTGGGTTAGACAGCTCTGAGGTGTGGCCAGCCTGGCAATTTGCACAGCATGTGCATTTGATTTGAGGTTTCTAAGTGAGTGAAGAGTGAAAAAAACAGTGTGAAATGAGTTGAGGAACATGCCAATATGACTTCTTGTGATGTCTTTCAATAGTCCCTTTTCAGCATTCCAGTACCAGTTATCACTGCCAGATAGTTCTGAATCTTGCAGCTGTATTTTGTTGGGTTTTGGGTTTTTTTATATATTTAGTATTGGCAATTTTTGTGGCAAAGAAATGACTGGGAAAATTCTAGGTGATATTTATTCCATACTTCATATTTGTGATGAGTCAAGGCTACTACTCCAGCTCAAGCAGTGGTTGCCTTACATTTTTTAGAACTGCAGATGACTGTTGCTGACTGAGCTGTTACTGTTAAAAGTGATTAATCATCCTACTTTGTATTTCCAAAGCATTTGTTTTCATGGACTGAGTTTGCTCTTGATATACACTTGTGACTATTATTATCCTGATAGTCCCCAAGGGAGATGAAAACAGAGTGGAAGAGTGAATTTCCCACATTCACACAGGAAATCATTGGATAAACATAACTGAAGCCAAGAATGCTTTTTCTAGGCCCCACTTGGTTTTCCAATGTCTCAAAAAAAGGTCAAGAACAAGGAATTTTTGAGGTGAAACCTCGAGGAAAGCAATCAGAGAGGTGTGGTGGGACAAAGACTTTCTTAGTAAGAAGCTTTTCGTACCTATTTCTGTGAACTGATCATATTTGAAGGTTATACAGATGGCTGTCTGTCCATAGGACTCCCCAGTAGATGGATATCCATAACCATCCTCAGGGATGGGAGGGAACAGGGGCACACTGTGAATCACCCAGAAGCCTTGTGATTTATCCAAGAGCAGAAATCCTGTCAAAATAAAAGTTACTGAAAATGAATAAAGGAAGAAAAAAACCCTGAGATGATAGAGCTGTGCCCTACTTTGGTTTTGCTGCTTCAGATACCACATTTCAGTGTGTTAATGTCTACAGTAAGCTGTTCTAGAGCAGATTAATAGACCATAGGAGACACTAATTTAGTATTAAAATTGCATCAGTTCTTTCCTGCATAACTCAAACTGTCATCATGTTTTATTTGAAAGAGATCCTTTCACACCCACTTCCTCTACTCAAATTTTGTCCTCAAGAGTCCCAACAATTTAGTGGTTGTGACCATCTCTCCATTGCTCATCTTTCTTCACTTCAAATATTCACTGGACAAAGGGAAACAGGTTCTGTCAACACTGTGTCTTCTTTCCCAGACCAAACTGTCCCCCATGGAGGAGCAGCACAGAGACAGGCCATGCTTCTCCCGTCCAGGGTGGATCATGCTCCTGAGCTGTGCCCATTGCTGCAGCCTGAAAACACAGCCCTGAAAAACGTGCTCATTTCCTCATCAGGCTGGGCAAACCCCATCTGCTTCCTCAGGGGAACACATAAACTCCACTGAAGTTTACACCCATTTAAAGTCTCGATTTTCTGTAACTACATCCTACAGTGCTTCCATGACCTTGGCAGCAGTTTCTTGTCCTCCCAGAAAGTTTGGAGGGGTTTCTGTTGAGGGAATGTTTCCCTTCATGTCTTGTACTGCTTTGCCATCAGGCACAGGATGGTGCTAAAAGGATTTGTATTAGTTTCAACTCTTGAAACAGAGTCCCTAAGCCCAAAGATCCTTCACAGAGCACAGGCATAGCAAAACCAAAACAGAAGCTGCAGCATAGGTGACTATACAAAAACCACACACCATGCAAATCACTCTTCAGTTTTGTTTTAGGCAGGAATTTTAGATATGCAGATAGACAAACAGAAAGACAAGCAGATGCTATCTGCAACTTCAGAAAGGAGAAAATAGTAGTTTGGGACTCTCCCTTGTACCTTTGGTGTGTCCACATTTCGACCCTTTGGAGTCTGACTCAGGCACCTCATCGTTGTATATCACATATGCAGTGGTGTTCCTCTGCAGGGAAACATACATTTCTGAAACATGACATTCAGTAAGAGGAAGGCATTTAAGCAAACATTTGCTGGGAACAGGAGAAAGAATTCAGGATTCCTCTGTGTGAACATCACGAGCCTAATCCTGCTCCCAGTTCAGCTGACACAGTCTCCACAGACTTTACAGTAAAATAAACCTGAAGACTCAGCATTAGGGCCTCAGCTGACATGAAGTGGAAGCTCTCTCAATCACTGCAGTAGCCCTTTGCCAAAGGCTGAATATGCTTGCTAAGCCAGTTTTCATGGGTTTAGTGGCCACTTGCTTGCAAAGAAGTTCCACTCTCTGGTTTTTGGGTCTCTCTCTGATTTAGCAATCAGATCTGGTAAAAATATTTGCTGAGTAAAAATAGACATGACAACTGTTCTTATTAAGGGCAAGCAATTAAAACTTTTTCGCAAAATATTTGCATACGGCCACACCTTTTTTCCCCTGAATAGGGAACTTCAAAGGAGTTGGGACATGCCTCCCCTCCCAATGTACTATAAGTTTGCAAACAGTTTATTACAGCTGCAGTAAGACCTGGGATTTGACAGTTTTCTGGACTGCTAACATTTGAGTGACTTTTGGGAGTCTCTTCTACATACAAATTAATTGCACCCTACCACAAACCCACAGGAGAAATGCAAAGACACACCCAGACTCCCAACAATACTACATAGATGGGAAAAATTATTATAGGGAAATCTTGTGATATTTTGCAATCACTTCACACAAATGTAAGTGAGGTGCCTGAGTACAGGAGCAAAAAAGAAGGTCAAAAGTAGCATATCACAGCTGGAGCAGTCACGGTGATTTCAGGGGGACAATGAAAACCCAGATTTGATTTGAGTCAGAGTATGAAACACATGCACATAGCAGGGCTTAGGACAAGTGCCTGTAACAATTACCACTGACCTTGGTTTGAATTCACAACTTCAGATGCTGCTCAACATGAATGGCAGAAAAGAAGCCAAAGGGAGAATGTATGAGCACTCTTTTTTGATGGACAACACTCTTAACTATATTAATTATATTAACTAAAGCTTGACTAGAAATTAGAAGTTTGAGGATTTCCCTAATTGTAGCCAAAACTGCAAGTAAACTGTCCAGCTGTCAAGGTGCTCCTCCCCTCTATCTGTCTTAGCAGACCTATCAGTCAGGCCTGGCCTTATGTGCTTATTTTGGCTGCTTTCATGTCATCTGCCCATGATATCAAGTAACCACACTAAAAAATATAAAATGTCACTTGCCTTGGATTCATATGTCTCATAGAGCTGCTGCAGTGTTTGTCCTAGAGCACTCTGGGTCATGTTGATGAGGTATTTTCCAAGCTGCCACTGTGGAGCCAGGGCATCCATGTACAGGTATTCCAGTCCCAGCTTGGGAATCTGTCCTTTGGCATGCTTCGGCAGCTTGTAAAGAGCAAACCTGCAACAGAGAAGAGCAATTGGTTTTTACCACCACCCTGTTTGAATGTGTGAATGAGTATCTCCTTCCCTGAGAAAAAAGGAGGGTGAATCCAGGGATGCCTGGGCTGGAGGGGGAGCAGTGTGGCCATCTCAGCCCCAAGGCAATGACCCAGCCCGGGAACCAGCTGCAGTTTGGCAGCACAGTTCCTGCTGCAGACAAATGTGTGCTGCTTCTTAGCAAGCAAGGGAGGCTGATTCAGCACCAAACTCCTGTTGCTGTGGCCAGACTGCTGTTGGTACCCCTGAAGAATGTGAGGTAGCCTTAGTTGAGTCAATGAAATCCCTATTGCTCCTGGTTCTGGTAAAGAATCTCAGGTCCCAAACCCAGTCTAACATTCCCCCAGGTTAAACAATTTCTACGATTGTATAAATATGGCTTTATATGAAATAGATAAAATTAGATATTGAATTTTTTAAAATGCATTATATTATGCTTATATGTATAAAAAAATAAGTATAAAGCAAAGTGATAAAATAGCTGCAATCCTACTTTCTATAAGAGACTTGCACTCTGATGAACTGTTGCAGACTGGAAATTTTCAAACCATTAGCCAGGAATACAAATCTCTTCAAAACTGTAAAGTACTCAATATTGTCAATAAATGGTTCAGTTCATGCTAAGGTTCCTGACAAAGTAAACAAGTTTTCCCAGTGTGCAAGTCCATGGGATTAATCACAATGTAATTAACTCAGCTACTTTCTCTGAGAGCTGTAATTGAGTAATTTGCTATTCATGTCAACAGTAAGGACTGAGTGGCATTATTTTCAATCTATACTATTTAACAAAAGTAAGGACTGAGTGGCATTATTTTCAATCCATACTATTTAACAAAAATGCAGCATGTGCTTAACCCCTCAAGCACATCAGGAGGAGTAAACCTTGTTCAGTTGACTTAGAGGCTCAAGTTGCTCACAAAAGACATCTCCAAACACAGGTAAGCAAGTGGCAGGAAAACATTTTACTAGAGAAGAACATTTAATCCATGGGAAATGTACACGTACAGGCAGAAGAAAAACACACCAGTGGTGGTCCTGCTAATCCACCTGTATTGCCACTGACTGAATGATCTCCTCAAAGTATCTCAGGAGAAATCATTTCTGATGACAGATCACAGAGAAGAAAGTGATTGATATAACTAGGCTGGGGAGAGTGGTCTGTGCCTATACATGCTCAAGGAGTCACAACAATCCCTTCATTTGAAATAAAGATTTGAAATGAAGATTTGGAAAGGAGAGGAATAGCAGTGGCTACAGTAGTAAGAGCTGATCCAGGAATTAGCAGATGAAGCCTTTCCAAACTACTTTGTACTGAAAGGTTTATGCTCTGGAAATGTTTACAGCCTTGCATCTGACAAATCCAACCAGGCAGATATGCTTATGAAGTGCTAGTCATTGAGCTATCAGGAAATTGCCTGCCAATTCCCAGTAGATCCATGTTTTGGCTCTTTCCAGAAAGCCAGCTGAGTGTATTACCAATTAAAGTTGTATAAAATCTTTAGTGCCATTCATGCACAGGAAATTTCTCAAGAACTTAGGCACTTGTGGGAGCAGAGTAAAAGTTATTTTCCTGAGAACCGAGAAAGAGCAAATCCGCTTAGACCAGATTAGCATTGTCACATTGTTTTCTTGTGACTGAACACAACTTACAAGCAAGAATCCCATCTTTGCTTCTTCCCTTCCTCCCCACTCCCTAAAAAGAAAACCCAAACAAACAATGTGCATAGTGGCTTCAGTCCCTGACTCAGCATTTCTCAGAAAGCAAAGTCCTGGCTTTTACTCTCAGGGAAGGCTTCCCACAGTGAACAGTGAGTTTAGATGAATAAAAGAATGGCTCTGCCCTCCTCAGAGAGCCGGTGCTGGGGCCATGTGGGAGCTGCAGCGAGGATTGCGGGGCGAGATCCCGAGGGAAGTGAGAACACAGCAGAGACTCTGCCCGCGCAGGTCCTGCCAGCCCAGCTGGGGAGCACACACGGGATCAGGGCAGATAAACAAGTGATCCCTCTGGTTCAGCGGCAAATGCAAGGTGTGTGAACATTGAGCAGTTATGGAATACTGCAGGATGAAACCACCGCAGAGCAGGAACTCACACAAACCTGCTGCTAGCTGAAAATAACGCAGTGTTGTTTGTTTAAAAGGACATTGACATCTTTTGTTTAAGAGGAGGCTCTTCTCAGCAGTTTCAGTTCTGCTTCTCCTGTCAGTTTCGTAGCAACCAAATCCAGAATCCAAAGGCTGACTCCTTTTAGTAAACCAGAATGACCTCAGCAGACAGACAAGTTTCTCTTCTTTTGATCAGGGCATATTGAAAAGGTAATCCACCTGTCCTACCTGCTAAATTTGTGAAAGGGAACATGGATTTGCCTGTGCAGAACCCCAAGTTCCCTCCTGGAACAGGCCCCACATCACTGGCAGTGGCATTGAGGCACAGGCGAATTACTCCTAGCCCCAGCCTTCAAAGAGTTTCTCAGAAAATTTTAATACAAAAATTGCCTTCATCTAAGAAATTGATAGTTTGTATATATATTGGTCTATGGCTTTTGTTTGTTTTTTGTTTGTTTGGGGTTTTGTGTTCATTTCTTTTTCATGAAAAACCTCATTCTGCAAGGTAATAAATCCAGTTTAGAGAGAAACAAAATATCTCATACCTTTAAGTTCCTGGATAGTTGCACCAACTAAGAGTATGATTCCTGAAAAAATTACATTATCCAGAAGGGCCTTGGCAAAGGTGACAAGTCATAGGGATGGATTAGACCCTCATACATTGAAGCTATGTCTGCAGAGAGCAAAGCCAGCTTTGTGCTCCTGCCTGTGGTGCGAGGAGCACCTGCCTTCCCTGCAGTCAGCTCTGCGTACAAGGAAAGGGATGGGCCTACTTCTTTAGCACTTGTATCCAAACTAATCGTTGCTCACAAGAAAGACATTTTTCTTTTAAAATTGGTTGATATTTATCTTCAGGAAGCTCTTTTTAAAGAGCCCTCAATTCACTTTTAAAATCTGGGCTGGATATTATGCAATTGTACATCTTTTCATCTTGAAAGCTCATTAATCCAATTAATCATTTCACACCCGAAGCTGGGCTCGCAGCTGGCAGCGGGATGGCACCGGCGCTGCCCCGGCTTCTGCTCCAGCGGCAGGGCAAGGCGCTGGGCCACGCCGCTGCCGCCGGCCCGGGGCGGCTCAGCTCCGCAGCACAGGTTGTGCTGCCTTTGATCATCAGACGTGAACGCTGTGTAAAACCGTGATTATTCGATTGTTCTGCAGTTAGTCACGAAGCTGCACCGTGGTTGGTTGAGGGAAATGAAATCAGATTTCAGTGACTTATCCCAGGTTTTTCAAAGGCAGCATTCCGCCACCACTCTCATGCCAACAGCAGCGAGCCAGCGACTGCCTTCGCACTGCTTCTCGGTGATCCACCCCCGTACCGCGGTTTAATCTCAATGTATTTATTTACTCTCCCAGCGTTTCTGCCCTGCACTCATGTACTCACCAATCCACCGTCTCCCCGTCTTCATTCCTGCAGGAAATCTCAGCGGCCCACAGGGGCACGCAGGAGAGAGCCAAGAGCAGCGCAGGGTGCCACCAAGCAGATCCCGCCGGCATTTTGGTTTCCCGGCTGCGCAGGGCGAGCCCCGGGTGGCTGTAAAAGGAGAAGTTGTGCTGGAGAGCTGTCAGCTCCTGCCCACGGAGCAGGGAGCGCACCCGGCACGGCCTGGGAAACCGGCACAGCAGGCATGGACAGCGGGGCAAGGGCTCCTGGGAGCCGCCGGAACTGCTGACCACTTCTTCGGGCAACAAAATGACAGTTGACAAGCTATGTTTTTGGCAAAAAACCAGAAAAAATATATTTTGGCTATTTACAATATTCATGGTATTCTGCTTTAAAAAAAGCTCCAACCGGCAGATAGCGAAACCCTTTTTTGTTTTCTTTTCAGTTCTCCATGACTGACGTACAAATTTTTCACAACTATCTGAAAAAAACCCTTGTGTTCAGACAGAAAAACAACATCATCCCAGCTCACTACTCCTCCGCCCAGCCCTCGCCCCTCGCCCGCAGAGGGGTCCCCGGGCAGAGCCCCGCCCGGTGCCGGCTCCGGCGCTGGGCACCTCCAGTCACCCCCGGGCACCTCCAGTCACCCCCGGGGACCGAGCCGCAGAAACGCTCTCCCCCGGGCAGAGCCCCGCCCGGTGCCGGCTCCGGCGCTGGGCACCTCCAGTCACCCCCGCGGACCGAGCCGCAGAAACGCTCTGATCTCTGAACCAAATGAATTTACTTACAATTCGCTAATGCTTTTTTCAACTATTTTTAAAGTGCATTAACATTTCTCTTAGGAACAAACATGTCTGAATGGAGCGATTTCACATCTGATAATCTTTTAGCAACCACACATAAAAAGCTTCAATTTATATTTTGGTGTGGAAAATGCACTTTCTCCATCCTCATTATGCCTAAATGAAAAGGGGCTGATTTACATTAAAAGTTGTTAATACAGAGTATGGGCTATTTCAGCCTCATGGAAAGTCTTGTACAATGAGCTCTGGGTATTTTAGCACAACAGAAATCCTCACAACCTTTGAGAATGTTGTCACCTTGCTAGTACAGCCTCTCCAACACTGTAAGAGATGTGTAAATGGGGTGTGTTTGACAGAAGCAGGGTAAAACTTAATAACAGGGCTTAATGGAAAGAAAACCAATGATCCCAGAGAACAGACTCAGTGAAGGTCTATATAGTCAGGACTAATTCACAGATGACAAAAGGGAGATTAGTTCACTGTGACTCCTCTATAATCTGTCCCCCAGAAAATTTTAAAATTTTATCACAGCTGCTACTAATACAATAATAGTCTCCTAAAGCATTTTTTTCTTCCTGTCAGGACTCTGGAATTTATAATGAAAATATTCTCATTATCATAGGACACTACAAAAATAAAGGCCATAAGCACTGTTTGTGTTTCACTGACATTATTTCATGACAGCATAACTCAGGCTTCCACTGCACTTCTTTACTACTGCCACGTGTTTTCTTTGCAGATCAAGGACATTGAAGTCCTCAACTGTGAATATGGCAAGAATACAATTAAGTTCCTTCGCCTTCATAAAGAGGGAAAGAAGGAGTTTGTTAAAGAAGTGGAAGTGTGTGCTCATCTCCGGCTGACTTCTCCTCAGGAGTACCTGGAAGGAAACAATTCTCTTGTGATACCTACAGACACCATAAAGAATATTGTCCTGGTGTTGGCCAAAAAAAATGGGGTATTTTTAATTTTTTTAACTAGCCTTGCTGTTTCTTGCAACTTCATTTGGAAGTATTTGTTATACTTACTTTTTTATTTTCAATTTGCATATCAGATCAGTACCAAAGTAATTTTCAGTGATTTTAGTTTTCCTCCTCCACTGCTTGTCCTGTGGACTCTTTCTTAGTTTTCCAAAGCCTTTTTTCTCAAGGGCCAGCACTGGTTTTTGTGGATTTGTCATATAAAAGCCATATTAAAAAAAAAAATAGCCCATAATCCCGCATTATTCCTATACAGTATCTTTGAACAGAAGATCTCAAAATATGAGACGCCTTTTAATTCTTCTGTGCTCTTACTGCCATCAATTGCATGTATCATAATGACAATCTGTAGCACTAAATTTCTCCGTAATGAAATCCCATCTTTACCCTGTAAAACTTAATTAGAATATCACCATATCAATCAGAAAAATAGTGATAAATTATTATTTCAGCATTATATTCTCAAAGCATAAGGCTACTGCAGCAGTTTCTCTCAGTCCAAGAGCTGCAGCTCACTGTACCACAGAATGGAAGATTTTTGAAACAACTACAGCTGCTATTTGCAGTATATGCTGCAAGCTGGTCAAATGACTGGGCACAGTGAGCCAAGCTAGAAATAAGAGAAATGTGTTTTTCTGATTCTTCCCAAATACTTACAACAACCAGAAAAATCTACTTTTGTACATGAGGTAATTGCTTCTTTCTAATAATACTGTTTGCTGCCTTAGATCCCAAGTTTAGAACAATTTGCTATAGATATCTGCAATCACTTCATGACAACATTTTGCCAAGTGGCGTACGTCAAAGCCTACGTTCAAGAAGTACCATGGCAACGTCTGCATGAGGTATCTAAAATACTAATACATTCCATTTGTTTATGCTGTAGTCATTCCTCACTCTCTTAGCTCCTGTTTTCAAATTAACATAATAATATTTATGGCACTTTTACTTACATGTCTGCTCTAAATTTCAGGATGGCGTTCCCCACATCCACTCATTCATATGTGTTCCTGATGGGATCCACTTTTGTGAAGCTGAGCAGTGCCGGAATGGTGAGAAAAGAATTGGCAGCATCCCCTACTTCTCTGTAAATATTTCTGCCAATGAGAGATGAAGATGGCTTTAGAGATAGCTATGGCTGTTACAGGGCTTAGGGCACAGCCAAACTGCTCCAGAGGTCTAATCCAAAGAAGATTTTTATCATGTAATTTTGACATTCTTGATCTCGGAGATATGGCTGAAGAAGTAATGTAGCTCCCATTTGTATGTATATCCCAAACATGGAATGGTTACAACAGCACATCTGGCAGAACTGTTACATCTTGCCACAGGATTTAACAGCCTTCTGAGAACAGGCTGCTTACTTTTCTACCTTATACTACAACCTGCAGTCTCCTATGATCCTTACCTGATACCACACTGCTGCAGGCCAATTGCCTGGTTTGCAGTCATTTTCAAACTCCTGTCAACATGCTCTGATTTTATTTCTAAGGAAACAGTTTCATTGCTGCAAGCCAGACTAGCTTGAGCATAGTGAGCAGTCTGGTCTATATGTGAACCATTTTTCACATGAAAATACTTCAGTGTGCCTACTATTTTTGCACACCACGCATAAACAAAGCAGTATTTGGCTTGACCAAGAGTTTTGTGATACTTTAAAGACAGGCTTTCAAGCTCTGCTGTCTGTCCATGAATTGGCATTCCAAAGGGAGTGTAAAAATTATCTCTGCTTGCTATAGCTTGCAACAAAAGCCCAAGTTAAGTCTCACTGTGATGGTGTTTTGTTTAACTCATCTCCTGGATTACTGGGAACCGAGCTGAGACCACTATATCATTTCACATAATGGATTTAGAGGGCTTGGGCATTAGTTCAGTACCTGTCTATACTACATTAATGTAACTTAGAACTATTTCCCATCCTGTCCAGAACCAGTGGCAAGACCTGTTTCACTTGCAGACAGGACACAAGTTTTGAAAGGTCCATCTGAGCACTGTTCCTGTGTTCCTGCTGAAAGAACACAGAAAACCTGAACAAGTCTCCAGTGCCTCTTGGCACTTTTTTAATATTTCTAGTATTGTTAACTACTCCTGTACCTTTGGCAGCCTCAATAGTATTGACTGTATTTTCTGGAAAATGTTTTAAAAGACACCCGAATTTAAAAAAAAAATAAACAAACAAAAAGAGGCTATATATTTTTGAAAAGCTGCTGCTCTTAACGTAGATTGTATTAAATTTTTCATCATCATGAAAACTTAACAAGTAATTCTGCAACTTCAGATTCTACACAAACAGAAAGCTTTTACGGCTTACTGAAGAAACTACCTTTCCTTCTTAAGCCTTCCCTTCATGTAGCCCTTTAGTTGTTTCTTTAGAATTCCCTGCCTAGGTGAACAATAACCAAAGTGATGATTTTCAAATCACTTTTATTTTTCTTCTAAGAGAATGTTCTCTATATTTAGCATCCTCCTATGCACCTATCAGCCAGACACGGGAGTTCAGTTAATTTCTCAGTTAATCCTATTGTTTAATAATTTTCTTATAATGAAAAAAAAACCCTAGTGAGGTTTAATAGAATTATGTTTTGCCATTGTATCAGCTGATAAAAGGCTCAGAGTTTTTTGGAAACTCAGAACATTTTAAGTAACTTAACAGAATCAAAATTTGTCAACTGAAGACAGCATGAGCACAAAGCCTCCTGAAAGCACAGCATGAGCTGTTCACCTTGGAAACTCTCCCTGGGTGCTGTCTCCTTTGGAGCAAGTTTCAGGCTGATTGCTGCACAGCCAGCCAGCCTTTCAGTCAATCTTTTGTTGCAAGGAGCTCTTTCAAATAAGGGTAAGTATTTCAATACAGGATAAATATCTCTCCAGGTTCACTGATAGTACCTGCACTACATTAAAACCTGTGTGTCACAGTCTTATACCCAAGTGATGAACTATTCAAGATCTGTACAAACCTCAAAATATACTGTCCAAGGTCTCTTTTTTAGATATTTTTACAGCTTTAGTAAATAATGGGGGGGCATAGGCAAAATGATAGATACATCTGCTTAGACTGATTCAAAATCAATAATGAATGTAAATAAGAAAAGAAATAGATAAGAAACAGTGTCAGAAATATCCAGTCACAGAGCAGTTTAAAAACACCCAAACCTCTAAGCAACTATGCAATATCGAAAATACCTACCATGGTGGAATTATTTCCAGTATAAATTCCTTCAAAGACATAATTTAAAGACAAAATTTGTGAGTCCTCCAAAGGAGCAATCCAAGGCAGGATTACAATGCACTTGACATATTTAAGGATGAATTTTGAACTAGCTAGTATGAGCACCAAGAGCAGCACAAAACCAGCAGCTTGGACTTCAGCCCCTGACTATCTGTACAGGTGCTGAATAAGCCTGCATGCCATGAAGTTTCTCTTTTCTGAATAAGTTTTTTGGCAGCTCTGGTCAGTGAGATTTTCAGTTACCACCTTGGTGTCCTCTAAATGACTGCTTGAAATTGAAATAGCTGCTGTTCAAAAGGTGTCAGCAGAAAAAGTTCAAGTCGCAACTGCTTGGTGTTTAGAAGATGATGATCCACCCATGCAGCAGCAATCCTCGACAGCTCGTTTTATAAATAGTGGCTAAGAGCAAAGCCACTGTCAGTTTGAACCTGTGGGTGGCATCTGTATCAGTGCCAGTTCCTGCTCATTAGCTGAACTGCAGGGATTTGCACTGGCTCCTGGCTCTCATTCTCAGAGATGCAAAACTCCCAACAGGATAGGCATCTAAAGCAAATTACTGACTGAGGCTCTGTCTTTATACAGATAATTTTTACATTTTTCCGTGTTCTTGGAAAAGGCACCATCACAGCACTGGTAGCCTATTTAATTTCTCTTTAGAGCCATTCCTAAATTGACATCAGCACAAGCCAACCCAACACGTCCCAATTCCATCCTCAGTTCTCCTTAACTGCAGATCACTTGATGGGATTCTCCATTTTCCAGACTGAGCCTGACTTCAGTAGTTTCCATCTTGTCTCTTACCTTTCTGCCAATATCAGTTTGCAGAAAGTTATTGTCTGCTTTCTGGCACTGGAGCTGTCAATGCAAGTATGCACCCAAAGGTTGGTTTCTTTGTGTGAAAAGAAGCTCATATTTTCTTGTAATTTTCAATCACAGGTCCTCTGGTTGTCTTTGCTGGAATTAAGGACCTGAAACTTATGAAGACAACACAGTCTGGATTTGAAGGCTTTTATAAGAATGAACACACCACACTTCCTGAAAGACATGACAGGATTCTGTGTGGAGAGCTCTTCTGCAAATGGTCATATGGCGAATGCAAGGACTTTGACTTTAACTGCATATGGTATATGTTATATCAAGTAATATTAATTTCCCAGTCTGTACTCACAAAGTCCCTCTATACCATACAGAAGGTCTAAGGGATCCACAGCTGCTGTGCACCAGCCACTCACAGGTCTCAGTGACAGCAATAAGCTCTTGTTATGAGGGGTGAGGGGCATGTCTTGGGGTACTTCTCTCTCTAAGGGTACATCATTGGACAGGATTCAAATGAACAGTTCAGTGTTCAGTACAGAACACTTTAGGAGAATAAAATAACTATTTTGTTAAATAGTTTTAACAAAACCTTTTTGTGAATTATATATCTGGCAGGAGTGGGAAGAGGAAACAGAATTTGGGTGAAAGGACAACTTGTTCTTCCATAAAATCCCATGGGCTATATATTTGTCAGAAAAGACATGCAAAATAGAAACAAAAACCACCCCACAGCAGAGCATTACAGATCTAAGCAGAGACAGCTGATTCAAAGTTTTATAAGAACCTGTGTTACCTCTAGGAAGAAAATCCGTGAATGTATCCTTGAAGCCTTTGCTGGACCACCTGACTGTGGGGAATATTCACCCTCTTACCAGAAAACTGTCAACTCTATCCAGATGCTTGTGCTTTCCAGAGTGCCACAGGTATCTTCTTTCCTCCTAATGATGTTTTACTTCAACAATAGTGAATGTTAATTGCACCACTGGAATTAATCAGTTCTAAGACTGGAAACTCCCCAGCCTGGGAACACAGTGGGGGAGAACATCACTCAGCTCTTGGCAGCATTTGAATAAAAGTGAAAGGTGTGCCACACATGTTCACTAGATGGCATTTGATCAACTGTACTCAGGGCGTGGCATTGTTCTTTTTTACACAGAGTGAAAAGCCTGCCAGGCTGTTGACTGAAAAGGTGCCCTAATTCATTGTCTCATCCATTTTCATGATTTCAGGTACAGGTCATAGAAGTCGTCTTGAACAACACTTTTTATAATATTGTAGACATGAAGAATCTAGGCTTGACCAATGACAAAGAAGTAAGTAAATGCTTCAAATACAACTTGACTGCCCTCTTTAGAAATACTCAGCCTCAAAGCATAGCAGCAGTTCTACATAAAACAGAGTTAAAGTGAGCAAACTTTCTCCCAGTCCCAGTAAAAGCTCCACATTACCGCTAAAAAAAGACTTAAACTGATTACAATAGGAGAATAAATAATTGTCTTTTTGCGTTATTGAAAAAAGCTAAAGGTCAAGTGGAATACTCTGGACATCAAAGGGATCTGAAACAGAGATTGTCTCTGACAAATTATTCCTGTTTTCTCCACTGAATTTCACTCTCAATTATAATGTCAACCCATGCATTTTACCCAAGCAGGATGCACTGTGGCATCCCCGACTGGTTCAACAGTGGATTACATACAAGCCTGGGATCAGGCAGAGGGCAACAGGTAGGGCGTGAGGTGTATTTGCTCCTCCCTCCACAGCTGCTCTAGCTGCCAGCTAAGTCCAGATGAGTCTGTCACGTTACCCTCACATGAAAGAGAAAAATTGGGTTATTCCATTGACATCGACGGTCTATAGTCTGTTTATGCTCTAGTCTCCCTCCAAAGTCTTGGGATTCTGCTACTGTGCTCTCCTACCCTTCCCCTCCTTCAGGTGGACATTACAGATACACTTTTACTTGTGATAATGTCAGCATCTACCACTGATGTTCCTAAGAGGGAGAAAAGGTCTGGGCATGATTTTATTAAGGAGGTGAATAGCTGGATTTTCTGCTGGCATATCCCTGTCTCAAACATAACCTTTGTGTTTGTGCTCTTCCCCCTCAGGTTTTGGTTCCAGTGGAAACTCCTTATGGCTCCTGTGCTTGCACACTTGGCCGGAAGAAGTTTTTTGAAGCACAAGGCCACATGCTGAGAGATGAGAGGAGATGTCAGTTTGGACTGGCGGCTGCCCAGGGAAACTAAACCTCTTGGCTCTACTCAACCTTCCTGATAAACTTAATAGCATGGCTTTCCTATCAATGTTTACTCCTTATTGGCCTCTTCCATTGCTGACTGCTTTTCCCTCTCTATGAACTCCTAAACATGGGATTTATGAAGGATCCTCTGGAAATCGGAAATCAAAGTCTGTCCCTGACTTCCAGTGCAATTTGCAGACTGAAGTGCCCTAAGTTCTTTTGAAAATCCCAGCTGGAAACATTAAGTAAATTAATTTTTAAACTAGCTATTCCTAAACCTTTTAATGAAACAATTACTTTGATGTCTGTAACATGTAAAATCAGGGAACCTCTATATTCTCTTTATTAATATTTCTTCAGTAAGATGAATATACAGGCATAAGACCTGCTGTTTCATTGACATAACCTATCATGACCCCCTGATGCCACACTGATCTACAGAGCTGAGGTTCTCACCCAGTGACTGAACAAGGAATCAGTCAGAATCAGGATTTCTTTAAGCAGGAAATGAAAAACAGAAAGAAGAAAAAAGCATCTCTCATATCTCCTTTGTGGTGTAATAGTTCCAGCTGTTGACTACTTTCTCTGCATGTAATCTGACTGCATGACTGCTGCTGCTACTCAGACTGTAGTTAGTACAGTACTTTTACATTAATCACTGAGGTCATTTGAGGGTTTGGGCTATCTCTGTAGGTTTAATTAAATAGTTTTCTTTAGTCTAATAATCTTATCATGACTTCTGAGCAGGCAGGAGTCAACCTATGTAGCCCTATTACATTTGGGAGGGGTAGGGAGAAAACTAGACAGACAGATAATGCATATTTTACTTTAGTTACCCCAGGTGATAGCTTTGAACATTGTGATAAAACAATACAGTCAATAATTCTCACGAACTGTGGCTACCACATTTTCAACAGTAATCATCCTGAGCTTCCAACAGCTTCTAACCCTTTCCCTCATTTTCTTCGAGTGTCATTTTCACAGACTCCATGTGACAGAGTACAAATCAAGTGGGAAGTGCCCAAACTAAAAACGGCAGTTAAGTTGCCTTTGTGCCTCCTGAGTTTGGCAGACATGCAGCACTGCTCTGGGTACAATCACTAAATTCACAGGCACCAAAAATGGGGGAGATGTCCTGCTCTGTGTGACATTTTGAGATGCTTTGCAAGATAGAAATTTGCCTTGATGAGCAGGGCATAACAGAGTTCTCCTCATGCAAGAGGAGAACACTCCACCAGCCTGAGCTATCCCTTGAACAGCAGGAAAAATGACACCACGGAGTGAGGCTGTCCCAGCTGTGATGTTCTCTGGTAACCAGCCAATTCTGAAAGCTTTATTTACAACATTTTGTAGCTTTTCCTGGGGACATGCTTGCTTACCTTCTTAGATTGTGTTGTATTGTACTTGTGGGCTTATGTCTTGCTACTTCTGTCACTTCTAGGTGCTTTTAATTTATTAATGTATCTTTTAAAGGCAAATAAAGAGCAACATTAAAAAACAAACTAGCTTTTGACTATTTACTACGTATATATAAATGTAAACATTTTAAGTAAAAGAACTATTTTAATTCATCCAATTTCACCTCAAAAAGTGACCAATCTTCTTCCAAATGACACTTCATTACCAACAGATGAAAAAGAATCTTATTGAACATTTCAGCATTTGCCTCTTTCTGAAATAAAGCAGATATGCACAACCAAGTTACTTTCTACCTTATAAGAAATGTATTGCATTAGGCACAGGGTTTCTTTCATTACTTTTTGTGCTTCATTTGTGGCCCTGCAAGATAGTGGTGGACTAACCTCCATGGCAGAATGAGGACAAAGCAGTGAGCAGTTGTTTACTCAGCCTTTTCTGTGGCAACAAGCACACACATACACTCATTCAGTGTGGTTTGTATAAACCTCCACAGGCAGGCAGACATTCATGTCTTTGGAGCATCTCAGTGCAGCTCCATCCAGCACTGCAAACCTGAGTCACTTACGTGGGCAGACTGCTTCTAAAGAAAGTACTTTGGCAATTGGAAGCAGCCCCAACTTCCCATATGGCAAAAAGATTAAGGTAACAGTGGCATAAATAATTCCTGAAAATGTGAGTTAGCCAGACTCACTTGGGGCTGAAATCTGACCAAATTCCCATTGGTTTCATTAGATTCAGCTCCACGATGGACTTGCATTAATTTCATTCAGACAGATGTTTTTTTCAACTCCTGTCCTAAGGAGCTATGCAAGTTGCTTACTGTGTTTTACTCAGAAGCAGCTGTGATGCTTTGCTGACAACATCACACTTGATGAAAATGAGCAGCAGCTAGCAGGTTGTAAAATTGCTGTTTAAAATACAACTTCTTGCTGATAACATGAACCTTGCTGGTCCTGGGCTACATCCCAGTAGTTCATAGGGTATGAAGTCTCCTACCATGAAACAGGGTATTTCAAGTGCACAAACATATTATCTTTTTAGTCTCTTATTCTTTGCCATCCTGTTTCTGTTCAATTCTGATAACTGCCCAGGACAGTCCAACACAGCCTGCCTCATCTGCTCATCATGCTCCACGCACAACCAATGTCACACAGATAAAATGTACCAGCTGAACTCATCAGCCAGTACCTAAAACAGAGAGCAGATGTCACTGTCAGGGTCAGGACAAATCATCTGTCTTCCCTGACTGTATTATTCTGTATATGTTGCTACCTGCTTTCCAATAGACATTTAAACCTGCCAGTTTTTATTAACTATAACAGCTACTTTTTTTTCTCCCTCCTTAAAGTTGTCTTTTTCCTTTCTTAATTTAACCTTGCTTCTATCAAGAGTTCATAATCCTGACTCTAAGTTAAGCTGAGCTACTTAAAATGACCAAAAAAGTGTTTCTGGCTAAAATTCTCAAAATAAATACTTCTGAATTTAGAATTCTGCTATTTTTATATATACAGCAGCCAACCATATCCCCCCTGGAAAGTGCACAGCTGTATCTCTAGAAAGGAAACATATTAAATGTTTCCAGTTATTGGATCAAAAATGTCAACTCACATGTCAGCTGCAATATAAAATGTTTTCTGAGAGCTTCACCATTCATAGCAGGCTGAGAAAGACACACACAAGTACCTGAGTGCATGCATGCACACACACACACATGTATGTGTACAAAACACATGCATCAATGACACTAGATGAGCTGATGTATGACTAATCTATGGCAATCACATCATTAAAAAACATGATTTGGGCTTAGTTGTTGCTAAAACAAAAAAACAACCCAAACAATGCTGGAGGGATTCAAAATTAGATAGACAAGGAAGCAGAGAAACCTTTGATTCAGAGGGAAATACAACAGAAACCACAGCGCCCAAGAAGTGTGGAGGGCTTCTGCCACTTGTCAAGTAGGGCATTAGAAATGAATTTCTACATTACATCTGACTGAAAAAGACAAGAGTTCAAGTTTTAATGACCTCATACTCCTGCAATGTTTTCAAATCCTCTAGACACACATACTTCCAGGTAGCAAAGCCCAGGCAAACTGGCGTGTGTTGTTTATGCAGAAGGGAGGAGGGAATTTGAAGAGTGTCCTTGTGAAAGAGGGTTGCTACACCCAGGCACACACCCATTTCCACATTTCTCTCCTGACAGTTTGGCCACCAGCTTGTGAACAAACTCAGCCACAAGTTCCTTACTTTGACTTCCTTCCTCCTTCCACCATCCACTAAGACAAGACAAAGTAACGTTACTCTTGAATCCAAAAGATCAGTGCAAATGATGAGCTTTCCCTCTCTTTTCTGATAAAATTTAGCTGCTACAATCAGAGGCATTCTCAATATAGTAACGACCAAAGAGCGTACTCTATAGAGGGGCAGCTGGATTACAGCAATCATCCAAAAAAGGAAGAGAACATCCTGAGATGAATGCAAGTCTGCCAATGCCAAGACATGTGCTGCTGCCTTATCAGCAGATCAGCTGATAAAAGAGCAGTTGTAACTGCTGACTGCTCCTTCAGCAAGGATGCTCACGAGTGCAGCATACAAATACAACAGTGGTCTCCAGTACTCACCAGCAATGAAACTCTCACATGGAGACCAAGAACCACTTACAGTCTTCGAGGTGATCCCCTTGGGCTCTCCAGGTGCCTGAGGTTGCATTTCCCAAATTTATAGCAACTACCGACCAGTGTTATTCTGGGAATTGAACACACATTGAAGATCCAAGTGAACATCACTAAATCAACTCCCTAATTATAGGGGCTAAACAAAAAGTAATTTAATGACCTTGTTATGTTATTAAAAAGAAGACAGACTTTCCCAAAAGGAATGAAAGTTACTTATTAAATCAGTCTGCCCATTCTTCCAATGGAGACTGCCCCTGCCAGTGGGCTAATGACAGCCACTTCCTCTGGGGAAACTGCTGTCCAAACTGAGCAGCACAGAGGTGATGGAACGGGACACGGGTGAGATCTCTTGGATCACATCTCCAAGCACCAAGTCCTCTCATTTGATGAAGAAGCCAATCAATTGCCTGTGTAAATTGTCCAAGGAAGAGGAGAGAGTAAAGCAGACTCTCCTCTGCAGTGCTCCACTCACCCTGCTGCTTATAAGCCAGTGATTGTTACAACCTCCAACATGCACATTTACAGTAATTGCATTTCCCACATGACTTTTGGGCCAAAAGCCATTCCTAGAAGAGAAGGAACTGCTGACTTGGAAGTAAAAAAACAGAATGAAGACAAAGTAAGGTAATATTTTTCTGGTCCTCCTCAGACTCAACCTTTAACTGTTGTACAATATTGCCATTAAAAAAAAAGATAAATAAATTTGCAGCTTTTGTCAGACTCACAGAAAATAAGACCCTCTGATTTTAAAATAACTGTCACTGTAAATTAAGTGTGATGATGGAAAGAGGATTTTTGAAGACAAAAGATCAATCAAATGCTGATTTTTAAAAAGAGGAAGAGTGAAAGGATTTGGCAGAATTTGAACATGCTGGAAAAAGCAGGGAAAAGAAGGAAGAGTTCATTCAGCAGTTAATTCCTGACACTGACAGCCTAATGAGACATTTTGCCAGGGTCACTTCTAACCAGGAGTGATGCATGGGGGGTTAAGTCCCTTTGTTACAGCTGTTGAATCTTGTCTTATAATTATATGGGCAAAAAATCTTCTACAACCTGATCAAGTGCAGCACGTTAGAACAAACTGGGACCAATAACACGTAGGGATGGGAGACAGCAGCAAGCAGTCAGAACAATTTTTTCTGGGTTGAGAAAGTGATCCTGATGGACAGGTACTGCCACAGATCCCATACTTTGCTGACAGGTGCCTTACACATGCTTTATATGTGGTACTTGTCCCTGTCTGGATGCAAAGAGAACATGCCATGTTGTGTATGTACAGCTTGAGAGGAGAGTGACTAGAGCTGATAAACAATTCCTATATATTTCATGCCCATCATGCCAAAACAGACATATTGAAATGCTTTGAAATCATTTTAGAAGCTTATGAAAGATTCTGATAGATATGCACTTCTGATATTAGGAGAGAGGAAGGACAGGGAAGACCTTGGCTGCAGCATGACTGTTCTTGTGCTGACCAACAGCAGGGCAGGGGAGTTCAGTGCTGCTTTATTCCTTAAAGCTGCATCCAGGAGAGGGGCACTCTCTAAATTGTGATTCAGTGTGAAAGCCAAGACCTTCATCACACTCACCCCCTGGATCAGCTGAGCAGTCAGATGCTGGCAGCTTAACCATCACCCAGGGCACGGGCAGGGCTTTGAAGGAAGAGGGACTCTCCCAGCTGCAGGCACATATAAGGGCATGATTTAAATTGGATTCCTGCATAGCTCTGCAACTCAGAGCTGCAGTACTGACATGGTATCCAGTAATGCCTATCAGTTGCTTCCTCATCTCAACAGCAGCTGTGTTTTCTGCAAGAGGAATGGTAGCTAAAAATAATCTGGCTTTGACTTCCTCTTTTAAACCCTTCACTCTCTTAGAAAGATTTTTTTGTTCTCCCAGAAACAGCAAAGAGAATGTAAGAGACAAAACCGGAACAGTCAACTGCACAAAGAGAAGAGCAGCATTAGAAAGCTCAGAGAACAGCAGGAAATGACAATAAAAATCAGAGACAGTAAAAAAATTGTCAGTTTTTACCAATATTTTCCAAATTCTTTTTTGCACTTGCAATAAGATTTTTGTTATGCCTTTACTTGTATGACTCAGTGGTGCTGAGCAAAGGGGAAATAAAATCTGGATGTTTCTGAATGCAATTCATTTGCTCATTAAACATATTAAAAGAAAGAACTTTGTTCAGTAGTCATCAAATGCACTCTCATGTCTGCACAGTAGAGATTTTTACTCCCTCTTGGTATAAGTACGTTTTACTTCCAATTCTGTCTTCCATAGGACCACAAAATGTAAATCCCATACCAAACATGCAAATGGAGAAAAAAAGAATATTCAGTTAATCCTTCAGTAACACAGCACTACGTATTCTCATCCAAAATAATTCTACACATACAGTGCTGGTTAGCATGTCCAGAGTGCTTTCATGATCCTTTTCAGAAACAGACCTAATTCCATATTAAAATACTTAGGAGTTTCACATATAATTTTTAAATTGCAGTCCAAAATTAGCCAGATATAGACTACAGCTCAAAAGTCCCCAAGGCAGGGTTGATGATCTCTATTTGAATCCAGTCTTCCAGCAAAGCCCTACTCCCAGCAGGTGTCTCTGGACATGACCAAACTATAAATAAAATCATAAACAGAATTCAGACCATGACTTACAAACCTGCTGCTAATAGACCAATACCTGAAGTAAGCTCAGTACAAGGAAGAGACAAAGAAATTATGAATACATCTCTGTCCTATTGTCTCAAATTCCAAATAAATACATTGTACCATGTAAAGGTTAGGAAGAATCCAAGAAAGCATGCTGCTGTATATATTTATGTAACAGAGCATGAGCTTCACCTATGGCATAGCTATTAGCATGGCTTTGTCCTTTCTCTCCCCTTTCTCCCTTTAATACCAGCAACCACAAGCATGAACAGCCACCTCACACCTGGCCAAGTCAAAGTGAAGACAGGGCCACTACCCAGGCAGGAGAGGGCAGGAGTTTCTCCTTCCTCTCCCTGAATCCTGTCCCCAACTTGGCAGAAGGGAGTACCCTTCTCCCTTCCCAGCTGCACCCCCTCACCATTTTCCCCCACACCATTTCCACTTTCACCACACTCTCATGCTTATTTGCTCCTTCCTTGTTCCTCAGCTCAGCATCACTGATGCAATCCCACATTCCCCATTTCTGGGGTCATGGCAAAGCTCTCTGGGCCAGAGATGATGGTGAGCCCAGACAGGGTTTAGCACCATCCTTGAGCTGTCTCTCAGACATTCTGGGGTAAATGGACCCACCCTGTGCACCAGGGCCAGCACAGCAGCTCCGCACCACTGACAGCTCCAGACACGGGTAAGGGAAACACAGATGTTACTGGTGAACTGTGGCCAGGGCTTCTCCTTCAGCAGTATGTAACACCAGAGAAGAAAGAACAAAAATAATTAAATCTTTAAATATTATGGTAGGTAATGTTAAAAGCAATCACAAGAACATAGAATCTTAAGTAGATTTTGGTACCTTTTTAATAGGAAAATGGAGAAAAGGAGCTCCAGTATACCATAACAGAGAAAGTAAAAGATCTGTAAAGTAAACTGAATCCAAACATAAGCAATGTTTTATTGGGATATAGCAAGCAACCTATCAAATAGGGAACCAGTACAAACAGATTGAACATGACTCTCTTTTAACAGAGATGTAGGATGACAAGACAGCTTCTTTCAGTTCTTAAAACAAGTATTCAAAGTGTTAAGCATTAAAAAAAATCAATCATTACAACACCAAAGACAGACAATATTAAAAATGTGCAGAATTTTACTTTTTACAAATTTCTGCATAATGTTAGAAAACAATCATAAATTAAAAAAGGAATAAAATGAAGCTTTTTTTGTTTGCAAAGCAACATAAACCCTTAAAAACCAACTATATTTTACATAGGACTACTATTAAAAACAGGTGAAAAGCTGAAAATTTAAAGGACAGCAAAAAAATACACAACTCAGTTTCACCTGTCAGCAACACCTTCTGCTATGGAAGGAGTTATGTTAGTTCTATGTACAGCTTTAAACATTGCAGCATACCACGAGTAAACCTTAATAAGGTTAAAATAGGACCCTCTGCAAAAAAGGGTGACTTGGCAAGTGTCAGGCCCATCCTGAAATTATAAGTAGTAATAATTTTAGTAGGTCTTTAGTGCAAACCAAAGCCTACTTTAATTGGTTCCTTTCTCTAAGGATGCATGTAAACTTTGGGGTTGTTTGTGTTTAACTTTTTGGTATCTTAATTAATAAAATCAAGAACATGTCTGGCTCAAAAATGAGAATGACATACCTCCCTTTTGTTCTGGATACAGTGATGTAGCTATCTCAACATGCTCATTGACACTTCCTAAAAGAGAAAATCATTATGTACTATGTAAAAAATACACACCACCTCTCTCAGCTCAGACTCAGCATATAGTATATTGCCAGCTCTATCCAATAGGATATATATTCTAATTTGGTTTAAACTCTTAATAGATATATTCTCTCTTTACAAAGTTCCATCACATGAAACCAAATTGCTTATTTTTCCTTTGAGGCACAGCATGACCCCAATTAGACAATTAGCTATAAAGAGTTGTTCTTTAGATGTTGTGTCTGTAGAGGTTTTACGTGATATTCATAGATTTTCAGCGCAGGCCCCAGTTTTAATGAAAGTCCAGTCAGTACATCATTTCTTGTCATCAACAGTAATGATTTGCCATCAATTTCCTATAAGAAGAATTAAAGAATTGATAAAGACAAGTATACAAATCTAACAGAGGAGAACAGTCATGCAACAAATGGAATACTACTATAGAGGATCAGTGAGGAAAACAGTAGTCTTGATTTTCCTGAAACCATGTTCACAGCTGCTAGATTCTGCTTGCTGTCTGCTTTTCAAGTGCTCACCTGTGCTGACTAAGGCATAAATACTATTTAGGCAAGCACAAAATCCAAATGCGCTTAATTTCAAAATTCCCTCCTTGTAAACCTTTTTCTAATTAATAGGTACAAGTGAAGAATGCCTAATTATCAGCCATTTAGGGAAGGATACTCCTAAGAATGAAGCTTATGAAGTGCCTTTCAGAAGAATTACTATTGACAGCAATATGCAAGTTTAAACTAGTGAATATCTGCTAATAACTTCAGGTGCCTTCTTTAAAAGGCAAACCTTCCCATACATCCTGTGGGGGGAAAAAAAGGAAAAGACTCTTGCAATCAGAAATTTTGGAAGGGCCTAACTGGAGCTTGACACACTGAGAGAACTTCTCTTCCTCTACTTTCAAGGGAAGACGAGAAAAGCAGCAACTTGCCACTTTAGATCTCAACAACCCCTACACTTTCCTGCTTAAAATAGCTCTTGTAAATCACAGATATGGTGGGATTTCTTTTCCTCTCCGACCTTGACTTTCTGACCTGTTTAGATTAGAAATCCTGTAGGCTTTGGATTTTTTTTCCATCTTAAAACCTTGACATATGCTTGAAAACTCCCTCTAAATAATTTTCAAAGTCAAAATGGAAGAGAAAGAATCCACATCTCTCCACTACCTACTATTATCTTGGAAATATCAGAGATCCCATCCTTGATTACAATGCAACATGAAAAGAAGACTTCTATTAGAGCTCAGCAGGAATTTGTCAAGACTGATCTCTTAAAACTTGATAAAGTTTATAAATACAAAATACATGGACAAACCACAACATAGTCAAAGATCAGCTGAAAGTGGTATTTTTAAAAAATATCCCCAAGATGTATACAACTATTAATCCCTCAGGGGAGCACAGAGTAACAGTAATTCTAAAAGAAAAAAGTTTCCAATAACTTTTTACCCAATTATAGCAGGTGCCTCTTTCCAATTACTGTTGAGAATGTAAATGGTTAAAACCAGTTTCTATCCTCTCTTTTCCATTCGTCACAATTCTTTCTGTGGGAATTTTGACACCAGTGATTGTTTTGCTCATTGCTATGACCGATCTGAAGTTGCTTTTTCTGCTGCTGTTCAACGATGCTATGGAGGAAGAACAGCCTCCAGCTTGGTAGGATCCAAATGGAGTAAATCCAGTACCTGGAATAGGAGAAACTCCAAGAATAGGAAAAAAGCATCTATTCCTTTCCCTTCTTCTTCCACAGGGTTCCCTGTGTTTTCTATAAATGCTGGTAACTACTAAGACTTCCACTGAATAGAAAACTGATTCTTCAAACACATCTGTGTAGGAATGAGTGACTACATATTCAGAGTTCATGTTTTCTATCTTTGTGTGAATTGTAAGCTTTACCTCTTTCACTTCCTTTAAGTTTTCCATATTTACCTGCTTCTGCAGAACTGTCACACCCTTTTTTTGCACCAGGTAAGATTTTGTATGCTCTGGTGTCTTCTCTGATCTTTTTTTCTGCTACTTCTCTATTTACTGGATTTTTTTCAGGGTGCAATTTCAATGCTAGCTCTCAGCATGTCTTTTTAATGTTAACTGCAGAGAGGCTTCTCTGCACAACTCAAGCAAACTAATTCCCCACTGTGCCAAGATGACCTCAACACCAATATCACACTGTCTTCAGCAAACAACCAGGAGACTGGTTAAGCTTCAAGTCCTCCTACCACCCCTTCTGCTCTAAGTGACTGAGAAGTGCAAAGTTTTACAGTAAGTCAATACGAGAGCACAGCAGCCAACACACTCATGGGCTCCTCCCTGTTGTGGCTCTGCCAGAGAGCAGCAATGGACACCAGCTGATGTCAAACTCCAGTTTCCATTCTGGTAGGGCATTGCAGTGAGGCCAACAAACCAGACTGGGTCACCTGGGCATATCTGGCTATCACAACAAAATGGTCAAGAAGCCACATGGGCCATAACAAAGGTCAGAGCACAAGCACATCTTGAGACCTTGTAAACAGCTTCAGTCTTAGAGTGAGCCACAGTCCCCTGTGCTTCCAGGGCTCCTACAGAAAGCTCAGCCACAAACTGGCAGGCTGTATTTCTCTGGAAGTGTCCACGCCCTCATCCTGCAACTGCTCTCCTCCCTCTTCAGGTATCCTCTGTCCCCAACTTCTTGGCTTGTCTGATTTGCTTGCTGATGTTATGGATTTCTGTTACTGGGCAACATCCTTCAGTTGAATCTGTTTTCATCAGTGAGCTCTTTTGATTTGCTGACATCAGTGGAACTCCAAGAAGGAATAACAGATAATCATCATACAAGCATCACTTCTTACCAGCACTTACAATAGTTTTAATAAAACATTCTGCAGCCCTTAAAATGCCTTCTAATTATCCTTAAAGTATTGTATGAAAAATTCAGGTCTTAAAGATCTTTTGAGCCACTTGTTTTAGGTGAGTCCAGATGTATTCAGATTCATCAAAAGAAAGCGTGGACCCAGTTATTGTTGTGTAAAAGCTCAGTGTAACAATAGATGTCATGATTACATTCTGGGCTAAGGATATTTTGTAAGGAAACCATTGTGCTGCCCCTATTGAAGCAGTTCAGTGGAAAACAACTTCCCAGTGTTGTAGGTGAAACTGAATACTTTCCTTTACTGCTAACAAACTCATTCCTCTTCCAGTACATATTCAGGGCAGTAGATCAAATGAAACTAGGTTTCTAGGGCCCAGGCAACTGCAAATGACAGAGGAAAATAGAGATGGCCAGAACTGCAGCTGCATGCCTGGTGCTCTACAGACACAGGACGGCTAAGGGTTCAAAATGAACCTGTCTGCACTGCCATACCTGGGAGATCCTGACAAAAAATACTGTAAGAACACAGTTAGAGTTAGTGGTAGCAGTGTAGAAGAAACTGAACAGCACCACTGATAAGAAGTTAGGGACAGGACTGTTTATAGGGCTGTTCTTGGTGCAGACAGGGAATAGGCTGGCAAACCTGGCACGTAGAGCCAGGCACTTGGTGCTCCTCATTCTGCTAATGGGAAGGAGGAGAAAGGAAGTGGCAATGACTTCTGCTGCAATTATCCATCCCTCAGTTCCTGGCCACATCCTGGTGGCAGCTGCAGCCTCTCTCTCCAAGGTTTTAGCATAAAGTGAAGTTGGCAGCCACATTTCTGCACACGGCTGTCCCAGCAGAGTCCTCAGTTACTCTACTTAAACCACTTATCCTCATTGCAAAATACTAATAAAGCCTATAAGGCTGCTGTTGCAAACTGATTTGCCAAAACTCAGAAATTACCCTCACCTTTCTGCTGCAAAATCAGTAGTAATTACTTCAATACTATTGTCAAGCCAGCTGTGAGGCAAAGAGGTCAAGATATTTGATGGAAGTCAGAGGTATCTGTCAGTATAAGGAAAAGACTCCCAGAGACCACAATTACTTTGCCTATGTAGTTTTTTTAAACCACATGTCCAGGGCTTTTGTGACATGGAGCCTGGTATTAAGGAATGGACACACTCAAACATTTTCCTTTTTAGCCTGTTCACTCATCTTCAAATTCTGAAAAATTAGCAGCAGCTGCAGAAAGAACCTTCTCTGCAACCTGCCAGAGAATCACCCAACGCCAAGCTTTTCACCCTCAAGAACAAAGAACTAAATTTAGATACTTTGTTATATGCATCAGTTACGATGAGATCGGATTTCACAGCCGTGGTGCTGAAGGTCAGCAACACTAACCTGACCAGCCATGATGTTATTTCACCTGCAAGGTACAATCTCCCTGCAAAGCTGCCAATAACCTGCACCAGCTCAGTACCTTGGAAGGTCGAGCCATCTATTTTGATAACTAATTACAAGTGTGGGTGACTAATTTCCTGGTAGTCACACACAAGCCTACAGACTTATCTGAGGAGGTGCTGAACTGCCAATCTGATGGAAGCTACTTCTCTATGGAACAGGTGGGCTGCAGGCCAAGTACACTGACTTCTCAATTCTGCCCCACTAACACACAGCCCCAGCTGCTGGCAGGTGAGTTACAATGGGCCACCTGACTGTTAAGCTCTTTGCTGATCTAATCTACCAAAAGAAGCCTTCCATTAGTATCAGCAGATACAAGGCCCAGAAACAAAGACTCAACCTGTTTCTCAGACTGAGTCCTACAAACACGCTGCTCCTCTGCCAACTTACTGTCAACTTGTCCTTTTCATATTCACTTGTACTGCCAAGTTCAATGCAACACAGCAGCCCCTTTTTCACCCTATGCCTTCACACTCATGTTGTTGCTTAGAAGCCCCAGGTTTCATAAGTGCTCATGAGTGCAATTACACAATACACTAAGAAAGATGGGAATTCACATTTTAAACACCATTCACATTTTAAATAACAAGACAGTGAAACTGAGTGGGTTGTACAGGGAGACTGAGCTCAAGCCAGAAAATTTATTAAGATTTCTCACCTTTCTGAATTCTATCTTAAACAAACTCCAACTAATTACCCACAGCTTGCAGAACAATATTATTACTCAGAGATCACAGTCCCATGCATTGTCACCCAATAACAGACTCAAATCCCACC
Source organism: Passer montanus (assembly GCF_014805655.1). Classification (NCBI taxonomy): domain Eukaryota; kingdom Metazoa; phylum Chordata; class Aves; order Passeriformes; family Passeridae; genus Passer; species Passer montanus. The sequence goes on along the minus strand of NW_024371038.1, from coordinate 1,083,438 downwards.
ATTAATGTGGGATTTTCTCTCCCATTTTACAGTATATAACCAGGCCCACAGTAAAAATTTGCAGTGTGAGAAACTGATAGCAGTCAAAAGGCGTTTGCTAACAGATTTACCTGTTCCTGAAAAGCATTGGCTTGTTCTTCAAATCCAGCTGTTCTGAAATAATTCACAACATCAGTAACAGCCCAGTCAGCAGGATCCAGAGGTCTCCCATTCTCTAGTGAACTGCAAAGTGCAAACGCAGACAAGTAATCACTAAAGGTGTGCAGAACATCTGCTGCTGCTTTGTGCATGCCTCATGTAGGTCCCCCTCCTTCCTTCTTTCTGCAGGAAAAGTGTTCTTTGATACATCTCCCCCACTCCAATACAGAACAGTGTCACCTGTTCTTTTACATTCCGAAGACCTGATGCTGGGGAAAACTGAGACCCCTCTCCTTTCAGAAAAGAAGAAAGTATATGAATCTTCACATCAGCCAGAGGTAATCAGTTAGGATCTTCCTACAAGTGTGCTGTCTTGGCTGCTGGAGAATGAGAACTGCCATAAGTGGGGTACCAAACTCCTGCCTTTCAAGCCTGCAGCTTGCTTTCAGCTACCAAGTACTTAAAGAATTATATGTGGATTATCCTTTACACAGATGAGACTGTCCTTGTAACACGGGTAGAAATTACTGGTAGGCATCTTTACCTTGTAAAACAGCAACAACAAATCAATTAGAAACAAACAGAACTCCCCAACCAAAACAAAGTCACCAAATGATTGCACTAATTCTCAATATAGAAAATTTCCCAAAACTGTTGTCAGACTCATCTTTGGACAAATCTATGGACTTTTTAAATAGCTGTGCATCTGAGAAAACATCTGTTAAACACAATCATAATTAATTCCTTCTGTGATTAACCTCGGGCAATTGTTTTCCACAGTAGCAAAACCAACAAAACATTCATATTACTATCCTTATCCTGAATTTATTTTCCTCAAACTGTAATCACTCTATCACAAGGATAACCTTGGTGTATCTGAAAATTTTTGAAAAAAAAAGCCACATAGGGAGCTTGACTGCCTTTTCTACTGAAATTTATGAGGATGAACAGCAAGGTATCAAAGAGACAGCTGCTTTAACATGTTTCCCCAACCAGAAGTCCTGAAGATAATGCCAAAAATTTTCCATCTTTATATTTGCTTAACCATAATGCTAATAAAGTAATATTGAAAATGTACAGATTAGGACAGGTGTCAGAATCCTGTCCATTTTCTGGTCTGAAGCTTAGAGGCAGGACTTTGATTTCAACAGCACCAGCTGGAAAAGAAATGCAGATTATACTCCCATGACAATGTTTTTGTCCTGTCCTCCAATTTATTTTTTTTTTCCAACTGTCAGCATCTCTGCCTTGCCTGGACTTGTATGTTTTTCAGCAAAGTAACAGGGCGAATAAAGGGCACACCATCTTTCAAAGCATCTAAATGTAATCTCTACATAGAGTGCCTCCCATTGCTGTTTCTACAACATTCTTATTTCTACAACTATCTGAGTCCTGGGAAGAAGGACTCATTTTTGCATGTCCCCAGACTCTTGAAACGTGTCTGTCAATAAGGCAACAAAATCTGGCCACAGGGATCATCTGCAGTCTGTGCTACACTGGGCCTTCTAAAAGCAGGTTTTTTCATTTATCACAGACCTCTGAGCAATGAGAAACAGTTTCTTACATTTGCTCATCACAGGATAACTTACTTCATGAATGGCTTCATTGATTGTGATTACACAGAAAGCAACACTCAGCAAAATTGAAAATGAGACTATCTGGCCTTATCAGAACAGCACTTTTTTCCTGTGTATTTTTTTTTTTTAAATCAAAGAATGCCTTCCAAATAAGATTCTTTGGAATCTTATTTGTGCACATTCTGAGACTTAAGAAGTAAAATGTGAAAACTGCCACACAAACTCTGCATGTATTTATAAAAGCAGCATTTGAGGAATTTAAATCTCTGCATTTTCCTTAGGACACAGACTGTCACTTTCAACTACTCATTTTTTACTAAAAAAATAAATAAACAAAATGCCAACCACTTAGTTAAAAAAAAGCCTAAACTGAATTTAACCCTTAAACAGCAAATAAAAGGTTCAGCCTGTAAAAATATCACCTAACTGTAATTTGCTTACTTCTCCAAACACTTTAATTTCAAATTAAATATGGTCCCAAACCCTCCTTCCACCATTTTTTATCTCAGCCCAAGTGCTTTAGTTTTTCTTGTAGCTCCTCTTTTATCACTAGGGAACTACATCTTGGACCAGGTCCAGCCCCATCCAGGATGCAACTGCAATGACTTAGGGGCTCTACCTCAGCCATTAATTAATCACAGGAATTAATTGCAAGTTCCTGCCTCAAGGAATAGCATCATGCTGGACCTCAAGTGGAGCAAATTTCCACAGCTACAGCTGCAGAAGACTGGAAGGCATGAGGCAGACTGCTGGAGGCTGGCTGGATTTTAACCCATCTACCCACACAGATGCTCATTTTGCTTGTAGACTTTGTTAGTCTCCTCCTCACAGTGCTGCTGACATGGCTCCATTCTTTAGTCAAGACAAGGAATATATAACATCCACGGCTTAGCCGTACCCTGGCTTACACCACACATCCTGGATGCTTTAAAATCTTACGAGGACTGGCATTTTAGGCTTTGAAACTAAATACTAGATGCACTAACAATGAATAAAAATTAGGCTCATCTGTTTTTCACCACTGTCCCTGTGCCTTTATTGCCATCATGTGGCAGAAGCAGCAAGGTCTGAAAGGATACAGCTGAGCACAAACAGATTTTATCCAACCTATTTATAAGCACTTCAGGAAAGTGTCAAATACTTCCTTTGTAGATATGCCCACATACATACAATATACATTCATCTAGAAACCACAGCCCCACAGTTTAAATACAATTTCCATCCACTCTAAAAAGCCACCTTAGCAATCAGTGGTTGAGTCTTTATCACCCAAGCCTTAGGGAAAATGATTAAACGTAAACTGTGTCTGCTTTGACTGTCTCTTTCTCCTCCTACCCCAGAGTGCTCATTGTAGAAACCAGCCTGTCAAAGGGAAGGTGGTTTCTAAGGGACACATGATAATTATTCATAGTCACTGAATAGAAGAATGCTCTTTATGTTGGTGTGGTGTAGCCAGCATCTCAAGTAAAGGGGGAGGATGATGATTTTAATGGCTGCCATCAGATCTTTTGATGCTTTTCATAATCAGGTGTTTTATCAGTAGCCTGAAGTGACCATTATTATTTATCTCACTCTAGTGCCTGGTAGCCTACACACTGTCACGTTTTCTTGGACAGCTTATGTAAGGGAGACCTGAAAGAGAATGAGGTGCAGCTGCACAAAGTGTTGCAGCTTGACAACAGACTAAGAGCTCACTCTAGTACCTTTCCTTATGGTCTTTTTTTCCTTTAATATTTATACATATGTGTACATCTCTCTCACCATGGTTTCTGTAATCCAAAAGCAGCAAGGCCAGATTTTTCCACAGAGAATTTCACTTCTCGGACCATAACATCATTCAGAATTGCTAGTCCTAATTAAAGAATTTCTGACCTTAAATGAATGCTTACAAAAAGCTTTCTGTGCCTTAGCCTGTATTTACCACACAAAAGAAAGCTGTAGAGCAGTACATACCGTGTCTCTGCCATATTCCCACTCTGTGTCTGAAATAAAACGCCAGCAACTTCAGGCTTCTCCAACAAACAGCTTAAAGTATCTGTTTCAGAAGGGAACTGACACCTAAATCTTTTACTGTTACTACTTCTCAGCCCTAGACAGGTGGGCTGTCAGCAGAGAAGGGCACAGAGAGGCAACTTCCACACAGGACACTTCTCTCATTAGGCACTGGTTCACAAAAGCCACTAACAGACAGGTGAGCAGAGGCACAATATTGGCTACAGTGCTACCACCTGCTTTCATGTCTGCTCGAGAGGAAAAGAAAAAACATACCCCTAACTTAAGTTACTAGCTTCTACATCTCTTCATTGCTATACAGTCCTACCACATATCACTTTTAATCAGCTCAGTGCCCTGGACTCTTCTATTTCAAAGCTGAAACACAACAGAAGTCATTAAGAACAGGGAGGATTTGAAATGCGCAAAGATGGAGTGGCCGCTATTGCCAACCACATTAGTTCAAAGGAAAACTACATTCAAAACCCATGTGCTGTTTATGTAAAAGGAACACTTACTTTTTGACATCCAGAGAGCCATTTTCCTTGTTTTCCATGTCAACAGTTAGCATGGGGAGGACAGAAGTTTTACTTCAGCAACTGATCGATAGGGAGGGAAAAAAAAGCTGTGTTTAATAACTGGTAGTATGACCAGTGCAGTGTAATGTAACAGAATCAAGCATTCTACAGGGACACATGCATTTTCCACTTGAGAGCAACAGTGCTGTCAAAGACTGATTTCCTTGGAAGCCTGGCAAAGCTGATAGTAGCTAAAGAACTAGAAAAGAAAGTTGATCTGTGCTTCAAACACAAGAAATAATTCTTGCCTGAAAATCAAGGAAAGTAATACTACATTTAATCCTTTTCACAAGTGTTAAAATTTTGATCAAACGATGTATTCATATACATGGAGACTGACGTGCAATATATAGCTGTGTATCAAGAGAGCTTGATAGGTTTTCAGTCATCCTGTGATACAGAGGATCCAAACAGATGGAAGATCTTTAGAAAGGTTTGGAAATCCATAGCCTTGTTTTACAAATGTGGACTTGGATACAAATGAGCATGTCACTTATGCCCATTGTGCAAATAAAGCTCATAAACAGTTACTAATTGAGCCCCAAACTCCTGAGGCCTAAATCAGTATGTCATCCATAAGACCTCCCTTCCTGCACTAGAGCAGCTTCTTCTATAGGTATGCTACACTGAACTCCAAAAAGGAAAGGAGCACATGAAGGACACAGGAGAAAATCCAGTTTGCTTCCTTCCTTGCAGCATGCTGGAGTACTTGCACCACATATCTTTTTCCATCACTCCACAGAACATGCAGAAATAACCCAAGCCTTTCCTTTCTGTTCTCAAGTAAGCCATTTCTATTTCAGAGAGCACCAGAGAACGGACCAAGGACTCAGGATGTTCTTGCTGTAGCATTAATGGACGCCAGTGAAATGTCTCAAAGCTCTGGGATACAGAACAGGGAAATCATGCTCTTCAGCTAAAACTTGGCAAAAACAGAGAATAGCAATTAATATTGCTGTGGGGGAAAAAACGGAAAAAAGAAAAAAAAAAGAAGACCCTTTATTACACACGTAGAAGCGAGTAAAGCACCAAGAACACAGTTACAAACTAATCGAAAAGATGCTTCTTGCTGCACCGCTGACCAAACAACTCCACGAATTCCCTGAAATCACTTCTCGGTTCACCTGAGGTGACTGCAGACGACACCCGCACCAGCCTACCTGCGGAACGCCCCGCGCCGCGGCCGCGCACGGCCCGGACCGCCGGGCTCGGGGCGGGCACCTCCCGCGGAGCCCCCGGGCCCGGGCGGCGGGGGCTGAGGGGCTCCGCCGGGCTGTGACACGCGCTCGGCACCTCACGGGCACCCGCTCGCACTGCACCTCATTGTCAGTTCTGGCTGGGGGCGAGGGAAGCAAGGCAGAAAAACCTACCTACGAGCAACTAAACCAGCGCATGGCTACCGGCTGCTGCGGAGCGGCGGAGCCCGCGGCCCCCGCCCCCCGGCGGCAGCGGGTGCTCCGCGGCGGCTCCGAGTGATCCGGGGCCGCGGGGCCGGGGCCGACAGCGGGCGGGCACCGAGCGGGGCACCGAGCGGCTTACCCCGGCGGCGCTTACCTGCTGGGGGCCCTGGACAGCGCCGGGGGGCCGGTATGGGCGGACCTGCCGGCGGCACACGGCCGGAGAGCAGCGCTCCGAGCTCGGTTCGTGACTTGAGGTTCTTGGGGCCTCCTTGTGGACATTTCTGCTCCTCCTAACAAGCGGGGTGTTCCAGGTAACGGACAGGAAACAAATCCCTAGTTGTTGAAGGATGCAGTATCAAGGCGAGGAAATTTTATACAAGGTAGGAAGTAGGAGTCTCCAGATGTTGGCAGATTGATAAAGTTAGAAAAATTAATTCCTAGAATGAGTTCGTCAACACGTTTGTGAGTAGCAGACACTAGGCTTTCTGTGGAACTCCTGCAGCTGCAGGCTCGGGGTGATGGGGAAAGAGGAGTGACCCAGGACAGCACAACCGAGTCACCCCCACCGTGCCACCGGCCGCCCTGGGAAAAGAGAGGACATGGAGGCACTGAGTCTGCAGACCTTACTCGTCTAAGCTCCAGACTTTGTTTCACAAGGAGACCATACCCACGGGATTTACTGTACGGAGAGAATCAACTCAAAGAGCTTACAAATTACTGAGTGTCCCACTGGCAATAAAATCTCACCCACAGAGTTTAATACAAAAGTTGTCAAGTTTTTCTGGCAACAACACTTTTTATGCTATTTTTTAATCTCTTCACTATCTCTTCAGTATTTCCTTGATTGCTGATGTTTTCTAATGGCATGTAGGCATTACCTATATGCACTGTCAGTGCAAGGGAAATCAAGCAAGGACTATCAACACACCCTGTTTCCCCACACATGGGCTTTCTAGCCAAGGCTGCATCCCAGCCACTAATCGGGTGTTGTGACCTTTTGATTATCCATAACAGGCTGGGTTACATCAAATTTGTGGGATGTTTTACTTAAAAAAATTCCTTCTGAGCCAAGCTACTCAAATTACACGCCTGCTCTTTGCTGCAAGGCAAGGGGGGACATCACAAATTACCCGGGGATTTGCACAGAACCTACTGGTGACTCTGGCCTGATTTCTGCAGAGCTCTGGCACGAGTGCCCAGCTGGCATGGACAGACAGAGCTTGCTCGGGCACCAGAGTGGGCACCTGGGGCTGTCCCAGGCACTTTGCATCCTTCTCACTCCCAGACAAAGTTACTGCACCCTGGCTCATGGAGATCCAGCTCATGTAACTGCTAACTGGGCACGGTTACAAGCACTAAAATTACCAGCAGAGTGGACTTTCGGGCAAAGGACTGTAGACACAACTTCCCAAATCACTTCATTTTGTCTTACTTATGTGCTGTCAGATAAATAACCAGAGCTTGCAGGAGCTTTGCGAGTAATGGCACTCAAATATTGACAGAAGCATTGAGAACAGAGGGCAGTAACAGTCCTCACTGGTTTGGGATTTAAATAAATGCAGATAAACAAAGTAAATAGAGGATTAAGTGTACTGTGCCCTAAACAAAACCCTCTTTACTTCCCATCCCAAAGTGTACTGTAAAATGTGGCATATTTGTGTTGGACAGGTGAGCCAAGCAAGGCAATTCTTGTCTGTCTCTAAAGTTATAACCATTCTAAATTATGCCATAATGAGTTTTCTGCATCAGCTGGTTTCTAACTTTGGTAATGAACTGACATTTGAGGATACAAATATAAACGAGCTATTTTACTCACACTCTCCCTTTCATCATGTTCTTCAGCTAATCCTTTGAGTATTCGAAGTGAGGCTCACACAGTGCATGCATTCCTTCCAGAGGACCTTGAACAGCAAAGAGACGAATTTTAAGGAAAGGGGTTGCAGAAAAATTCAGTGTGGAATATCATCTGTGGCCTGTATTTTCATTCATTGGAGTAAGGTAATTTAATTATAATAAAATTATGTCTGGAGGGAGAGAAAGCAGAAAAGTGAATTACCCTTTTGTTAGATTCTTTGCACCCCACTTATGGCCAAAAAGAAAGTTTCCATGCCATCTAGGGGAACCAAGTGAGACCAAGGTTGGTAGATCCAGGTCAAAGGGTCTGTCCTGTGTGTGTGTGTCTGAACTTCTACTATCACATGAGGGGAAACACGCAAAGGTCAGTGCAGGTGTCAGACACCAGTGGACCTGTTTTCTGGGTATTGAAAAATGCCAGTTTCCTGCTGCAATCCTTCCTATCCTTTTGTTTTGTCCCTGGCAGTCAAAGAGTAGAAGACAAAATGTGGCAAAGGAGAGTGTAGCACCCTGCTAGCTGTACAGAGGGTACTGAATTTCAGCTCCCCAGGGCTAAATAAAAGCTCTTTGAACCTTCTTCATTCCAGTGCCCTGGGTAAAAAACCCATGGTTAAACCATGCATTGGGGAAGCTGAGTGAGAAAATAACACAGGACCTGTGTGGTTTCACACTGAGGGAAACCCCTCTCGATAAGGTGGCATTATGCAGAGCAGAATGGATCTAGCCCTGTGTGAAACACGTATTCCTTTGCCAACAGAGACCGAATATTTCAGAGCCCTCGGGAAAGCCCTGCGCCCTCAGCCGGAGACGCCGTGCAGGCCGCGAGCCGCCGGCGCCGCGGGGGCTGCTGGGAGCTGTAGTCCCGCGGGGGCCGCTGGGAGCTGTAGTCCCGCGGGGGCCTTCCCCTCACGGCCCGGCGGGGCGGCTCTGGGAGCGGCCGGTGCCGCCCGCACCTGAACCGCAGCGTGGAACAAACGTGGGAGACGCTTGCTTCTCCTCTGGGGTTTCAGGGAGACATTTCGGGGCTGATCGCCATCGTTTGTGGTTCCTGCTGCTCATTGTGAAGGAGAAAGTAAACCAGAGAGATTTCATCCAGATGTGGCTGCGGCCAAAATATCGTCAAGTCCTTGTAATGCCCAGCACTGGCAGCCTGGGAATGCAATGGGGGCACAGGCTGTTTCTAAGTAACTTTTGCCATGAGTATGGAAGTGGCACGGGTGTAATACGCCAGTTTGCTCAGCAAACTGAATTAATATATAGCTATATCCAGTCCATTACTAACAACAGGTCCTTTTGCGTCATTTCCCTCCTAGCAATACAAGACTGAAAAGGGACTGTTCAGGCCGTGGGGTTTGATCTCCTGGCACCACAGCCAAGCCCATTCACACCCAGCGCTGGCTCGGGGCACATGAGGAATCTGCGTCATTTCCCTCCTAGCAATACAAGACTGAAAAGGGACTGTTCAGGCCATGGGGTTTGATCTCCTGGTACCACAGCCAAGCCCTGACACAAGCCCATTCACACCCGGCGCTGGCTCGGGGCACATGAGGAATCAGCCCACTCTGCAGAAAGGCTCTGTCCAGCTCCTCTTTGCTGGGGATGAAGAAGTTTTAATCTACAACTTAAAAATATATAAACAGTTTATACCTGTTTGTTCCTGTAGTAATAATCTTTAGTTTAATATTGTTTAGCGCAATATTTGACGTCTCTTTCTCTGGTATTTACATTCTTATATAAACTCAAACATATGAATGAACACAGTCCTTTTGTGGTCTGCATTTTCTGACCTTGTTCCCCTTTCTCCTTTGTGTACATTCACCTTCCAGGAGAGGACATTTGAAGCTGCACCCTTGGCTGCAGTAGGGTCTTGGCAGTGCCTTCTCCCTTTCCAGTCTGCTCTGAAAGGCCCCTTACCCCACACTACACTTTGATCACACCTGTATGGTACTGATGATTTGAGACATCCAAAGGGTCTTTTCCATCCAAAGGGTCCTTTCTTGGCGGCTCCTGTCTACCCAAAAACAGGAAAAATCCCTGTTACTGCTCCAGTTGCAACTTTTCAGCACTTTACTCTCAGAAAATTGTCTTTCCTCACTTAAGGTCTTTTCCACCCCTGTCCACAGTACTTTTAGTTTGCTTTAATGGATTTTTGCCACTTACCTTTCTCCACAGCATCAACAGCTTCATACCTGTTGTCCTGCTCTCCCTTCTCCACTTCAGCACTCCAGGAAGGAATGAGAGGCAGTTCCCAGCCCATGGACTCCAGGAATGAAATGCCTCTCTTCAATTCCTGTCTTGGCCAGGAAGGTCCTCCAACAACCACGCTGTTGTCTTCTTCACAATTCCCTTCTGGCCTGCCAGGGTGTCCTGCATGGCTGGGTATTGTCATGTTGTCTGAGGTTCTGCAGAAAGCCTAGGCAAAAGGCTAAAGAGCAATGGTGTTAAACAAGTAAAGAGGGAAGGGAGGCAGAAAAGCCATGGCCAGAATGCAGCAGAGCGACTCGGTACCAGCCTGGCATTCATTTTCGAGGCAGTCATGCTCAGTGTGTGTTAAACACAAAACCAGAGCAGCAGCCAGTGGGCCTGAATTCCCCGTCTGTGCAGTTCCCTGGGCACGCTCCCACAGGGTGAAGAGCAGCTCTGTGGATTGCACAGCCTCCCGTGAGAGCTCTGCCCGCCGGGCTGGGCGCGCTGCAGGTGCCCAGCGCGGGCAGTGACAGCCCCTGGCTGCCAGGAGAGGGAGAGCACTGCTCACACTCACCCACCAGCCAGGGGCACAAAGATCTGGCTTTTGTCCAGGTGGGGAGCCCCTGAAACCTTTGCTTTAGTATCCTAAGGTACTTTTGATACAATATGCATTACCTGACCTTTTTCTCACAATCGTATGAATTTCCAGTAAGATGACTGGAGTTGCACCCTTTTCATACAATCTAAAAATGAACACCTATGGTAGCTGACTACAATGCAAGGCCAGTGACACCTTTATGCTTTTGCTCCAAGACTGAATTGCTTAAATAAATCTTCCTGCACCTGAATTATATCCACTTCACTGAGAATTTCCTGCCCTACTTATTTTGTTGTGCAACTCCTTATGGTAGTAGTTGCTCATATTTAATAAAACTTCTGTCTAGACTTAAACCTTTGTTATTTTAAAGCTTATACTTCATATTAAAAAATCGCTGTATAAACACGGCTCATTGTGCCCATACTAGCAGTAATACCTGCCACATATTTGCCCAGCTTGTAATAATGTAGCAAGAAGCTTTTAAAAAGTATTCATGTGAAATAGCAGCACTGTTAAAGGGAATCCAGGCTGATAAAAACATTTTCTACAAACATGGCTCAGACATCTCAGTGAAATAGCTACTACCTCTCTGGGAAATCTAAAATGTAGCACTTGGTTGCAGGAAGTGAGGCAAATGAAACAGCACAACATGATGATACACTCAGAAAAACAGTTACAGACAGAAATGTGTCAGCAAAACACAAGCAGAAATCTCAACTACATTTCAAAGAGTACATTGAAAAATTAGTGCTAGTTTTTTCCCCACTTTGCTGGGAAGCTCTTCTCATGGGAGTGAAGAACCTGACTGTCAGAAATATCCAAATTTTTAAGATTTGTAAAGTGACCATGTCTCAGCAAATACTGGCATCTTTTCTCCATGCTGTTATTTTGGTGTGACTGCCAGAAGTGATGCCAGGTGTGGAAGAGCAGAGTCTGGCATTTCATTCTTTGCTCAGCCCTCTGAGAGCACCCCAGACCCAGGGAAGGGCATTTTCTGCAGCTCTCACTGGTTGTGTTGGGGGACTTACAGGGGCTCTTGTCTGCTCTTAGGCACTGAACTGCGAGCAGACCAGAAGAAATGACATCCCTATGACTTGTGCATGAGTGTGTAAGCTCAAAGCATGCACACATTGCTTTGGTAGGACAGTGGTTGCCAAAACAGACTGCAAGAAAGGAAGCGCTGTTACAGGGGGGCAGTTCTTCCAGGCACACATTGGATGATCCTGTTTTCCCCTCTACTCTCTCCTTTGATATAAACCAAACCCAGATGCATCTGAACATGAGCAGACATGACATTTAACAGTTCTGCATTAAGATTGTAACAGTTAAACCGATAATTTAAAAACTTACTCAGCTCTTAAACTGGTTGATGAGGCTCTGATCACGGGTGCTCTCAAGAGCACATTTGCTGTAACTTGTTCTCCAACTGCTCTGGTGATCACATAATTCAGAAAAATATAAACAGTTGTTCTTTTGCCTGCAAACATAATTAGTAGAGATATATCTAAATTTGATTACCATCCAACTCAAAATTTTATATCCACTCTACTATAAATACTCTTTACTTAACAAATCAGCATAGGAACACTTTTCAATTTGTATTGGTGACCATCTTTGGTTAAAAACAGTGAATTTCTGAAGTTTCAAATGCACATAAAATAGAAAGGTGATTGTGGGCTATTAGTACAGACACTCCCCTCTGGTTCTAGCTTCAAATGGAAATAGGAACTGTCAATCAGGGATTTTTAGTGACATTTTAATATAATCCATGCAATAACACATATTATGCAAAAATGCTTTCATACAAATTAGTGTCAAAACCTTTTTTGCTTATGTTGATATGAAAACAAGTAAAAAATATTGCAACTATTAACTCAAGAAGGATTTAAAGGCAAAATCTACTAATACACAAAGAACACATACTCATGGTTGGTATTGCATGTATTATTCCCTGATATGTTATGTGACTGGTACAATCTAAATTTTTCATTCCCTATTCCTCTTAAATACTTTCCAAGAGTCTTGTTCTTACTGTGCCCTGCAGCTGACATTTCTGACACAGCATTCCACACCATGTAAATGTGACATCTACTGGCAAATAAACGTAACTAGAGCAATTGGTTGTGGAAAGCTCCTGAAGATGCAATCATAGAATACTTTAGGTTGGAAGGGACCTTAAAGATCATCTCCTTTTATGATTTTAGTTGACAGGATTTTGCAGTAACTTGAAACATTTAAAAAAAAAAAAACCTTCAAGAAAAGTCAGAGTTGAGTTCTGTTAGTCAATATGTAGTAGCAGAATTAAGACGAGTTTAGTAACTTCAGACATAACACTAGGTATGCCCTAAAGCAGAGGTTTGTGTTGTACAAATCCCAAGTGAACAAGAATTTGTGCTGATATTTCAAGTTTCCTTGAGTGGCTTTAAAAAAGACCAAACAAGTTCATGAGACTTTAGGGAGTTATTTTCATCCCAGCATTCCCTGCAATACTTATCTTGGCAGGAAACATCCCTTGCAGCAAACTCAGTCCTGCTCTGAAATTCCTTTCCAGAAGCCATGAGCTGTGGGTGCTGTGGCCTTGGGAGGTGGCTCTCTGGAGTGGTTCTTCTATGGAAGTAGAACCACTCTGGAGATGAATTCATGTGCATGCACTAACAAACTGTATCACCCCGTTACATCACATGTTCTGCCACTGTGATCCTCTTTTTGCCTCAATGGGATGTTTTTACTGAGGCTGCCTGCTCAGTTCCTCTTAGTTTTTCTCACTGGTAAGCAAGCCTGCCAGATGCATACTTCCCAATGCATATGGCCAGAGGAAAAGGGAAATAAAGATAATGTATTAACTGAGGACACACAGTGCCTTTTTTTTAGGGGGGCAGTTGAAAACAGACACTTTATAAACACTGGGCATTTGTTAAATGATTACATATTGGTTACTTAACCTGAATGAACATGCCTGTGAGACAGGTGAATCATGTTTTACTCATCCAGGGTGTTAACTATCATTAACAGAGTCCTGACACTCAGATCCCTGGTTCATGCAAGCATCAAGTTGAAAGATGGGGGAAAGTGAAAGGACATCCCATCAAGAATTCATTTTGTTGAACTGTTATTTAGATAACTACATATTCAAAGTAGCAATGCAGACACAAATTGAAGAGCAATACTTTTGGTATTCTTGTGATATTGCTGTGTAGACCAAAGCATTATTTTTTTTTTTTTTTTTTTTTTGCCTTCAATTGAATCCAATTACCTTGGTGGGGGAAGAATTTCAGTTAACCAAGCCTTTCCAGCACTCCAATTTTCTCTTTGTTGCCCTAGTCAGCAGTAATGTTTCCTGGAACTTACTGAACACACTCAGAACGTACCACACTGCTGGCCAGGCTGCTGAGACCTTGCTCCATTTGTGTCAACACAGCTACAGCTGTGTCCTCTCTGATCATCCACAGCACCTTGGAAGCAAAGGCAAAGGAAGAAGTCTGATAACAACCTCCCAGCAAAGGAAAACACCTCTTACTGTGGTTGCCTACAGATGGAACAGATCACTCACCTCCCTTCTCAAACTCCAACTTTTCATCCTGAAGAGTTTTTGTGCTGCAGCCTTGCCATGAAACAGTAGATTGCCACTGTGTGTTCCATCACAATCTAGACCTGTAAGCTTAGCAGCAGTAAGAAATGTGCAAGTTTGTCACTGGCTCTTCCATTTCTGCTTCACTGACAGCAGCTCATGTCCATGAACACCACAACTATGTTTCTTTAAAGCTTCAAAGCAAAGAGCCATACGCACACAATTTTTAGGAATATGTTTTTGCAAAGACATTGGTACTTGACCCTCCAAGGGAGGGAACAACACAATGAAGCTGAAGGATTCTAAAGGAATTTTTACTGGCTTTGAAACACTTTTGGGAACTCATCCTAATGATGTCATAGAAACCTCAAGCTGTTTTTATCCCTCTAAGGAACTACACTCTTTGTGCTAGTCAATTATAAAGATAAAATACATTTTCAGTATAGGCAAGTTTTCTTCAGGCATCCCTTTTTGTCATACGACACCCCTCCCCAAATCCAAACAATAAAAAGAGGTAAAAATGTGACTAGATCTCAGATTTAATTAATATTTTTATTCATCATCAAATTCAGAAGTCAGAAAGGGAAGATATCTTGAGATCCTGTCTTGCCTCTAGGTACCCATCTTACACTTCTAAAAAAATCCAACACTTCACATAATCCCTATGTAAGATGACAAACATTTACTATCTGTAAGGTGTTTAAACATCCTTGTGGAGTTCTAACCCTTTTACTGACCAGCTTGAAGTTAGGGGCTCGCATTTTACCTTTCTGTTAAAGAACTTAAATCAGTCAATACCTCATGAAAATACCTTTCCATGAAAAACATTTTTAAAATGTATGCAAGACCCACACTTGTAAAACTGTGGTGGTCAAACTCTCTCTCTCTCCTTTTTTTTTTTTAAATATCATCAAACAGATCCAGATCAGCTATATGCACCTCAGCTAGAGAATGGAATTGGTTTCTTTACCAGTTTCTTATAGAATGGTTCTTCAATTCTGATCTGGGATAAGTCCTCCTTATGCAGGAAATCAGAACAGATTTGAATGACACCTTCAAATCTGCGGCTCAGCATGCTGTGCTCGTTTAGGAGCTGTAGTAAAAGCAGAAGACAGTATTTTTGCAGGTTTTTTAGCTCAGCTTTAGAAAAAGTACAAAGGTCTTTAAAATGTAATGTAGCAGTAGTACCAGGAAACCAAGAACACAAGACCGCAGTCGCAGGCGTACAGCAGCAGAAGCACAGAGGCCACAGCTCGGCTCAGACAGTGGCAAGAGGAGGAGCTGCATTACAGAGCAGGCACCAGAGCCTCTCCAAACACCACTTGCAGAAAAAGCCTCAAGACAGACAATGCCAAGACCATGAACAGTCTTTACTTCTATCAGTTGTTTCACAGCACAATGAGACACAGCACAAAGTTTGTACAGCGGGATCTGCAGACAGTTTAAAAACAGGCAATTATCTTTAATAAAAAGCATTGAGTCTGAATGAAAATAAAATGAAGACAAACAATACTGAAGCTAATGATCACCTTGCTTGCTTTTGATTGTCTAAGAAGTCCAAGACTTCTCACAATGCCTTTAATGATCTCCACATCACCTTCTCCAGACACCCTAGTTAGTGTAAAGCTTACTGTGCCCCAACTCATATGTGTATAGGTTTCATAACCTTTTCCTCTTGCTCTCAAACCCTGCTCACATGTGGGGAGGTGCAACAACTGTCATCATACAACATTCTGATTCACAAAGAAGCAGCACAAGTGTTGTACATAATTTAATTTGCACTTCTGTATATAAATGTTTACTATTGCACACTATTGCAGCACTTAAAAACATCTAATTATTTGCAAAAATTAGTAAAATACTTTAAAGGATTTAAAAATAAGGGTTTTAATGCAACTGACAAGATAATAAAAAAGCAATTTACTTAATGAGATACAATCCTTTATGTTGGAAATGAAAGTTACATACAACTAGAGTACAATTAAAATATACCATATAGTTCAACACTTAATTCCTCAAATGTGTAAAATTAACAAGCTTCTACTGTCATAGATATACAATTTTTCCATATTGTGAAAAGGATTTTTCAAATTAAATACAGGTAACATAATATTCGGTAGTTATATTTCATGACTGTGTTTAAATGAGAGGGTTGTATAATACTCACATTGTCAAATGTACTCACTAATGCCTTGGAAATTGCACACTTCCCCTCCTTTTCCAAAATAGAATCTCATTTCCATACTGAAGTCTATTATGCCATATTGGAAAAGTGTTTCACTTTCTAACAGGATTTTCATAAAATTAAAAAATAGCATAATATCATGGCATTATGATGACTTTTCCACTTATGCCCGTGTAGAATTTAATCTGGATATCAGACAGACATGTCAGAACCAATTTCCTAGACTTTTGTCTTATTGTACACGCAAGATGAATGATTACAGTATTTTACAGAACAGAAAAATCTTTGAACCTTTCTAGACCTATAAATGTAATGATTAAAAATTAAAATCATAACAGAATCAAATTGTGATCTTCAACATTTATTAAAATCTTTTAAAGTTCATAAACGACAACAAAGTTACTGTAGAATTTATCGCATACAGCTAGCATACAGCAGCATGTCCTTGGTCTAAATGAAATACAAAAGATTTTAACATTTTCATACAAAGGATTTCTTTAAATTTATTAATGTGACGATATATCTTTGTTACATAAAATTTGCTACAGCAAAGTATCTTATACTTTTCTTGCATGTATGTAAATATGGGTGGACAAAGACTGCATTCAGTGTCAGCCTCCTAATGACGTTGTGCAAAAATGCTCAACAACCTAAACAGACAGAACATTGGGTGGTATGTTTCATACTCTTTTGTAAAATGTCTACAAAGGCCTTTCTTTTAGGAGCGTCATACAGATTAAAAGGAAGGAACGCCAGCAGTTTATTTGCACTGGCATTCAAACAAATCCAATGGCTATGTATCAATATAGCTCATTTTTTAAAAAAACAATTCATCCTTGTATGCATGTAAATTTGTCATAAAACATGAGTCTAGTTTAAACTTTTAGATGTGCTGTTTTAAGACAGGTCACTGAGACAGCCAGAACCAAGTGTTCAAATAAAACTACTATGAATAAGTTTAAAAGCAACCCCAAAAAAAGTGCTGAGCCGCTGATTATTAACATTGAAATAAATGTGTAAAAGTGCCCAAAGCTAGCACATGGTAGCAATACCTTTTAAGTCAGTTGGTGAGAGTATACAAAACATAATTAAACCCAAATACTTGTATCTGTGTGACCATACATTCTGATTGATTGAAAGAAAGTAGGTTAGAAATGAAGACACAACGCAACTATAATAAACTCAGCTGTTGCAGTTTTTAAACTTGATCTCTTTTCTTCATGAATGAAGTGCTGTAATTAAAAAGAAAATGATTGTAGCAGTACTCCATCCTCAGTTTACTAATATAGTATACCAGAATAAAAACTTGGCAATAACCTCTTATTCTTAACAGCTAACAAAAAATAACCGTGTTCATCCAGCGATGCATCTAGAACATTATTTTGCATTTGCTAAACCATTTGTTTTTCATAGCTAATGGCAGAGCGCATTTTGCTTTCTGTGGCATGATGGTTTTTATTCTAATGGATGCCTTTTTTAATCAAAAAAGGCTTGAAGCAAGGAATACTTTGGGAGCCGAAACATTGGCTACTTTAAAAAAAAATAAGAAAAAAACAGAAGAAGAAAAAGTGAATCAAAATGAATTCTCTACAGTACTGACCAAAACTTCCTTTAAGAGTTTAGGGTTCTTGATCTTAAACAAGCCATTTCACACCTGCCAACTGAAATGCTGGTAAGTTGACTTGGTTTAATATGGTCCAAAGTCCAGACCAGATGGAATTACTCCCTCTCACGAGACTGTAAGCTTTCCATGGTACAGTCTGGTTATGGCAACTTGCCAACTGCCTAGGTGGGAAATACAAAGGAAGGAGGCAGTGACGAAAACTGCAGGGATGTAGAAAACCAAGGCACGGGGTCTAGCTACTGTCCCCTACTTAAGCCATCCAATTGATTCTACTGAATTTTGGTCAGCCTCCAGGAAGAAATGTTTTTAAGTTAATTTAGCAGACATTTATATGGCGATAAATACTACCTTCAAAAATGCTAAAAATGTTGGCTAGGTTTAGTCTGAGCTACTAAAAAATTATTATAAATTGTAGCATCAGACACAAGACAGACATGAATTATTGGCTGGCACAGACTAGAAGCAACATTTATCTTTCACTTCAGTCTAAATCACACTAGCCGCAACACCTTCCATTTCACTCACACAAATAATACATTATTCAAAATAAAATGGAGCATTCTTGGGTAAAAAACTACTTCATTTCAAAGGGGGAAAATGAACAATACACAGAAACAAAGAACGACAGAAACCAAAGTTAAGTAGGAAAGTGGTCTATTATTCTGTGTTACTGCACAAACAGTGCTTGCTTAATTGTGCCTAGTTAGAAGGGTTGGTGCAAACTGCACACATGGAAGATGGCAATAAAGACCTCAGTCAGCTTTGTGGAATGAAGTAACTAGGTAACTGTTTTGACATATGATGGTCTCAGCTCCACCTCATCTGTTAACAGAGTGCAAAGATCCCAATGTGAGCCCTGATGTCATCTTGTCCTCTTACTCCTACTAAAAATCAGCAAATTCTTTTGCACATTTTTCTGTTAGAGAAGCACGAATATCTTCTTCTTCATAGTCATCAAAGTTGCTGGTATCTCCAGGACCTCTGCACTTTGGTATGAATGGAGCTTCTACCTGTATTGGTAGGAAATACAAAAAGGCACATGAAATGTTACTGGCCAAATACATTTACCATTGTAATAATGAGCACAGCAATACTCCCATTACTTCTCAGATCCTGCCAAGAAATCAGGTAATCAGGTATTGCAGATTTAAGTTGTGGCACATAAACAAAACCAGCCTAGGAAGGTACAGGCCTAAGTTGACTCTAAATTGAAATAGACTAATCTCTTGCTGACAGACCTCATAGAAAATTACTTCCACTTCAAAACAAAGATTAGTCCCCTCCTTGCAGAGGCGATCCTGCTCCTTCCAGCTCATTAGCACAGGACATGGAGTACACTGATTGCCACCATCACTATACAAAAATCTTAGGAAAGCTCTCCCTCCTGCTTAATAACAATCTTCCATTTCAAAATAAAAACTAACCTAATACAAGTGGAAAAAATTTTTTTCTGCATCACTTATGAAGTTCCTCCTGGGACCCAAGTGAGAGGTGAAAGCATTCTAAAAACTAGGCTGCAATGAGACACAAGCAATGACTTGAAGGAGTCACACAGACTGTACTGTAAGGTAAGCAAGATCACAACAAAATTATGCAGGTGATGCAAATTTACAACTGGAAACACAAAGTAATCAGATAAGTATCTCTCTCCCAAACATCTCAAGGAGTAGGTGTGCCAGAGGCAGTATGGTGGGGAGACAATGAAACAGGGCAGGCACAGCTCCAGCTGAGGCAGAGGATCACACCACACTGTGTCCCCAGGTAGACTGCAGATGGTCGGGGTGTGTTGTGTGTGTAGATCAGTAAACTAAAGAGGTACAGCACAGATGAACAAAATGAAACTCCAGACTGTGGGCAATGCCATTATACACTGCCAAGAAATAACAGTAACTTGTGCATTTGTACATGAAATTGTCACATGTATATCCTCTTATTCTTAAAACAAGATACGTCTTTCAGCGATTTAGCCTGAGTGAACACACAGTCTGTGGACATATACCTAGCCTACAAAGCCACACATTACCACTATCTGAATTCTGTCCCTGCGTCTTCTTAAACTGATTTTCAGTTACTTTCTTACAGCAAAATTCAGAGCACAGAAAATATCTCATTTATTGCTTGAACTTTAGAACACTTTCAAATGAGACAAGTCAGACCTTTTCCTATTATCTTCACTACAGAAATTGCTAAAAAGAGATTGTAGGAGATAACACTGGTTTTTAGTGGAAATACCTGTTCAGATCTAAGCACAATCATCTTATTAGGCAGCGTGTTAATATACATGGAAACACGTAAAGAAAGGAAGACTTGATGATATATCATGCAATGGGTGAGTAACTGGCTCACAGGTGGGGCACAGAAGGTTACAGCAAATGGGATGACATAAGACTGGTGAGCTGTCACTAGCTGGGCTCCATAGGGCTCAGTTCTTGGCCCTGTGCTCTTGAGCATCTTCATAAATGATTTGTATGCAGGAGTGGAAGGGATACTAAGTAAATTCATAGATGATAGAAAACTGAGAGGAGCTGTTGACTCCATGGAGGGCAGGGAGGCCCTGCAGAGAGACTCTGACAAATTCGAGGACTGGGCAATCAGCAAGTCCAACATTGAGAAGTGCCAGATTCTGCACCTGGCATGAGGCTACCCTGGATGTTCAGACAGACTGGAGGACAAGAAGCTGGAAAACAGCTGGGGATCCTGGTTGATTACAAGTTGAGCCAGCAGTGGCAACCACGTCCTGGGGACGTCAGGCACAGCATCACCAGCCAGGCCAGAGAGGGATTGTCCCGCTCTGCTCCTTACTGGGATGGCCTCACCTCCAGTGCTGGGGAGAGGTTTGGGTGCCACAATGTAAGAAAGACATTGAACTATTAGTGAGTGTCCAGAGGAGGGCAACAAAGATGGTGAAGGGCCTTGAGGGGAAGCTGTGAGGAGCAGCTGAGGGCACTGGCTCTGTCCAGCCTGGAGCAGGCTGAGGGCAGACCTCACTGCAGCCACAAGCTCCTCGTGAGGGGAAGAGGAGCAGCAGCACTGAGCTCTGCTCAGTGACAGGGACAGGACCGAGGGAATGGCCTGAGGCTGTGCCAGGGCAGGTTTAGGTTGGATAGCAGAAGTTTCTTCACCCAGGGGGTGTTTGGGCACTGGAACAGCTCCCCAGGGCAGTGGTCACAGCACCAGCCTGAGAGGTTCAAGAAGCATTTGGCCAATGCTCTCTGGCACATGGTGTGACTTCTGGGGTCCCGTGCAGGGCCAGGAGTTGGACTGGATGATCCCTTGTGGGTCCCTTCCAAATCAGCAAATTTTTGTGATTCTGTATCTGAAATATTAAGTAACTGACTGGTTTACTTATGACCATAGCATTTAAAATTTTTTTTTAAAAATTTAAAAAACCCCCATTCACATGACATTAGCTGCCAAGGAACACTATGTTTATTCAGGAGAATACATGCTGTGGTTAACAGCCACAGTGAAAAACTACTCTAAGTCTAAGGTTTATTGCTGTATTTCTGTGACTACTTGAATGACATTACAATCCATGCTGTTGTTTCAGACCCTATTATTCTTTATAATTAGAAGCTTCAAACTTACTCAGTATCAGTTTTCACAACCCTTTAAATCTAGTAATAGCTATTCTGACTCTACTACTTCTTAACATTTAAAAATATTTCTTATTTATGTGAAAGTAATTCACTATAGCAGTACACTACCAATGCTAAGAGTATTTAGCACAGTATTAAACACTGTTAATATTATGGGGCCTGGGTGTTCCCACTGTACTGGCAAATGAATCTTGGTGCATATAAATCTGCCTTGCAAAGAGGCATTAAAAAAGTGAAGAACAGATAATTAGAACTCCACAATGGGGAATATTTTCTTAAAAATATCTATATTTAATGCAAGGAATACAGGATGCATTAATTGTACCCTGTCTTCTAGTAATTAACACATTAGTGAATAATTCAACAACTGTGCTGTCAGTTTGTGTAGCCAAACAACCAGTTTCTTTTTATAAACTATTGTTAGTATTTAGGTTTGGCCCTTAAAATACTGCTGTTACAGCTGCAAGTTCATGCCTCTATAGTCAAGACTGTTAGCATTTAAAATCCAAACCAATTTCTTTAAATATTATCACTTATCTCTAGCTTTTTTACATAAAGGGAGGGAGCAGATTGCTTTAGGAGAAAAAAGAAAAGCTCTAGCTTTGGCATGAGCTTCTCCACACTGGAGCACAGTCTGAGTGCTAAGAGCTGGCTGGAAAGGAAAACAAATTAATTTCTGTTGTGGAGGAGTATTTATAGATGCCAGTAAAGCAGGGGTTAAATAAAAAGTGAGAGAGGCAGGAGATGCCTTGTCCTGAGATAATCCAGAAATAGACTAATGCACAACATGTGTGTTAAAAGAGAATGTGAATAGACACAGAGGTCCAGGCTAGAACACCCAGAAGAAACAAACAATTCAATCTATACATATCCTTTGGAATCTTAAAAGATTAAACTACTTTCACCCTTTCTCAATTTAAAGTCAAAGATCTAGGAAATAAAAATTAAACACATGACTTAGAAATTTTACTGCAATCCTTTAAAGACCTGTAATAGTTTTGATCAGGAAGGGTCTTACCTTTCTCTGATAAATGGCAATCCAATCTGTAGTTGCAAACCACTTGTGATTCTTTATGTCATTTACACCATTCTTGAGATTTCCATATCGTTTGGTCAAATCTACCTGGAGTAAATTTCTTAGAAGATCCTTTAGGTCTGAACTGAAGTGTGATGGGAACCTCACCTAAAATGATACACCCACAACATTAAAAAACATGATACAGATTTGATTCTTTCCCTGCGAAGGGAAACAACTTGACACAAAGGGAAACAGTAGGGCAATTTTCTATCTTTCTTCTAAAGTCAAATCAAGCAGGAATGCATGAAGAGAGATGATTATTGTTGCACATGCATTTCTGTTTCACAAAGCCTTTATCGGTAGCATTGCCCATCTACAATTTTTTGAACTGGAAGTTTCTAAGGGGCAAGATATTATTTAATGTAACAGTGATCTAAAAGCTAAGTTTAACTTGGTGTTTTAACAACACATCATCTCAATATAGTCTCAGCTATTTTCTAGGTATACATTTTTAGATTAAATTATATACACACACAGAGGAGACAGTATATAGCATATATACAGCATATAAATACATAGATATGCTCTGAAATAACTACATTCAGCAATCATATATGAAAAGTCAATCTGGAACTTTATGCTCTACTGCAATCTGTTTCTCATAACTAAATGCACCAACATCAGAAGCCTTACATAACAGCACTATTTGAAGACAGCACACTAGTGACTTGCAATTCATTCAAACCTGGCTAATGGATATTTGAAGATGATTCGTGGGATGTAATTACAAAGGGTTTTTCTAACAAATGATCTACTGACACCATTTGAGTTGGCAGAGAGAAGGAAGGGGGAAGAACAGGCAGAAAGCTGCATTTGTCATTCTCGTGGTCTCAGTGTTTGACACTCCCGATACTGAGCTGATCAGTCATGATATAAATACAGATCATGGAATTAATTAAGATAAAATCATTAAAAAAAATTAAGAAGTCCAGTTATCACGGACCCTGCTTCAGTTTAGCTACCAATATGGTTCTATTGTAGATTATGAGACATTCACAGGTTTAATGACTATAACACCTAGACCACTGAGAAGTAAGGAAATATTAACTCAAATTTTTAAGTAGAGAACTAAGTAAATGGGGTAGAATAAATGAAAGACCTCAGGTTATAAACAACTGCTAGCTGAGGACTGAATTACAGTTTCCAGAGTTGATGTCCAGTGCTATTTCTGCTGTAGTCCATCCACAGACTTAGTAAAAAAGGTAGATCACCTTTTACAGATGTCAAGCCAATTAGATAAAACTACAAAAACTGCCCAACATTTTGTTTTTAGTTTAGAAGAAAAAGATTTCTTTAAAAATATGTCCTTGTAAATTAATTCCCATATATTCATGGACACAGCTGAAGGTTCACAATATTAAAACCTTTCAAAGAGCAACCACCTTCTTTATTAAATAAGAATCAACCACAGGCCTACTGAGGTACTGCCCTTGACTGGAATTACAGAGGCGCCTGAGATGCAGCACAGCATGTGTCTAGGTAGGGGCAAGGAAGAGAACAACTGTAATAAATCAAGTGAGCACAAAGAATCAACACTGGCTGGTAGGGGAAACAACAGAATGACTACATTTTGCTGCTATCCAGCACACTAAGAGATATTAATGAAAAATAAAAGGGAAACACTGGGAACATTTAAAAAAAATTAATATTACAATGAAAGATAAACAATATTAGACATGTCTACCTATAAGACTGTGGAAGCAAAGCAACCTGGAAATGATGGAAACTCTTCAGGGCTTCTCAAATAATTGCAAAAAAAATTTAAAGAAAATAGCTAGGCAAATTAAGCACACAGCTAAGTAGTTGTTAATAGTCGTTGGATCACTTTAATCCAAGCATAAAAGGATATAAAACCACAATGTCTGTAAATTTAGTAACTTGCGTTTAAAATTTGAAGGCAGGGAACAGATTTTTATAACTTTGGTTTTCAAGTAACAATGTCTGTACTTATGAAATGTACATTCCAAACTTCTCCTAGGTCCTTTTCAAATTGCTCACTGTCTAGAGGCCAGTGAATTCTGCATCTCCTCCACCAAAAACCAGGTTCTATAAAAATAACTGCATTTGTGAAAACACTCAGCCTTAACCCACCTTGCCAGACACAATCTTCTCGTAAATTTGAATGGGCTGATCTGCAAAGAATGGGGGATATCCAGCTGCCATTTCATAGATTAACACTCCTAGTGCCCACCAATCCACTGCCTTGTTGTAACCCTGAATGAAATTAAACATGCCACTGTTAGTACAGTTTCTAACAGAGGTTAAGATTTTCATTATAAATCTATATATTTATGGAATACAAAGAAAAAAAAATACATTACTTTTCATTTAATGCAGAACTTACAACCTGACCCAACCAAACTGGCAGATTCCAACAGCAATACACTTAAACCCAAATACAGCAATGACAGTGAAATAATGATGGAAATAAAGCATTTTGCACACTTTCCTGTGATGAGTGTCAGTGATTTCTTTACACTCCTGTGTAAATGGGTACAACTTACTTATTTAAAGTCAAAACAATTGTGCTACAGAGTGATAATTCTTCAAAGCTTAAGGAAATTTCATTATAACAACATACACAACAACACTTTCTATACTGTACACTGTCACCATTTTGCTTGATTTTTCACATTTTGGAACATTCCGTTTCATATGTAGTTAACCAGCTACAAGAGCTTAAGTGTTTAGTTAATTAGCTGTCAGAGTCATTTATGATCTGATCTTAAAAGCCTGAACCTTAACCATTAGTAGGTCCTATTCAATGTTACAAAAGACAAAGAAAACACCAAACCCATCCATTTCATACATGTTCTCTGAGATTTTTTACAAAGCTCAGGGCTCAGACTCAATCTTTCAGGAAAATCTATTGTGAAGCATTATAGCAGATACAATTATTCTGCTGTTTTAGCAAAAGAAATTTCTTCTGCAATTTCTTCTGCTGTTTTTTTTTCCCCTCCTGCACAGGGGAAAAAACCATGCAAACAACAAACTTTTTTTCCCCAAACAAGTATTTTTTGTTCACTTTTGACGATCTGCGAAGTGTATTTAATTAAAGCACATGTTAAATGCACTATGATTGTTTCATAGCATAAGCAGTACTATATTTTCCATTTGCAAAACATACAGTGCTACAGTTAGACAGCTATAGGATAAATAATATTTTTTTACGTTGGAACACTTAATGCAAGTAATGGACAAACAGATCTACAGTCAGCTTAGACTGCATGTGCTTTATGTGTAAAACCAGTGGACTGTCATGTTTGATTTGATGCCAACTGCCTTAAACCTGAAACTCTGCAACTAGTTATGTAATGACTACTGATTCATCCTATACACAGTTCTTGTTACCTCTGGAGTTCTTGTTCTAGTGTGTTAACCCTTCAGAATGTAATCACTCAGATCTGTTCTTCTGATAAGGATGCTAGTTAAATAACCTAATTCCAGGTTCTTTGAATCTCTTTGCCCTCACAAGCCACGTGGCAAGCATATGTAGGCAGTTTGGTACAGTTATGTGAAAATTCCTTATATGGCAGAAGTTTTGGCATACCAAACAAATATTTACAATGCAAGGACTGCATTTTGTGTCATTTGTCAATTTGTCAATTGACTAATGAAGATTTAGTTTTTGGAAGTATCAGCAACTGTTTATCCCTCGGAGCTTGATAACTGGGTGAGAAGCTTTAACTACATCAAATGCATGGCTGAGTAACAAGACAAAGTACCTTGCTGAGAATTATTTCAGGTGCCAGGTATTCTGGAGTCCCACATAACGTCCAAGTTCTGCCTTTTACTCTTTTTGCAAAGCCGAAGTCCGTGACCTGTCATCAGAAGAAATAAATTGATTGTAAGTGCATTGCTGTAAAGAAATTTAAAATTAAGTACTTTAGAAAGCCATTTTTACAGGGGAAAAATTTATTTCTCAAATCACATAGTATCATATAGTCAGGTGTACCTTTATTAGTCAGTCTTCCTGGTACTTCTAAGTCAGATAAATAGGTCTCATGATAAAATTAATAAAGAACACAAAATATGTATTATCACCCTGACACCAGCTTCTATTTATAATTTAAAAATCAGTGGGAACTATGGCTTACTAATCTTCCACATGTACCGCAATTACGTTATTAATTTTTCTTATATTTTAACATCAGACTCTTTGTAATGCTGAAAATTTGAAGAATATAAACAAGATATTTATCTTTTCCTTTAGTTAACAAATAAATGAATCACAATAGGGTCAATATATCCCCCAGCCTTGTAAATTTTGAATTTTATTGCATAAGTGTATAAAGGTCATATGTAAAATTAGTGTGGGAATAAGACAACATAGAAGAGGTCTTCCAGTAACTTCTGATTCTGACTATCTTTGAAAGCATCACCAGAGTCAAGTTAGTTTATTTGAGGCCTTGGGGGGGGAATGTAGCAATAACTGTATTGACAAATGGCAAGCACTTGGACATTATAAATTCCTCATTTCACTTGTCATGTTTTCTACAGTAAGTTTTCAGAACTCTGTATGCAATATCATACTGTCTGTGTTTTTACCTGGACCATATTGTGAAATACATACAGAACCCAGGTAATTACATGTGGAATTCTGGGATCAGTTTCAAACTACTAAGTCTGTGCTTGTTTCTTTGGTTTCCTCCTTCTTGGTTTCAATTTCAACTCATTCCTTGAGAAAACATACTGTACCAAATGAGAATCACTGCTAATTATACAATAACCTGAGCTGATGTTGCTGTACATTAATGTCACAATTAAAGAAGCCAAATCATCGAGGCAGCTTGTTTTCATTTTTGGTAGAAACAACAGCATCAGCAGCTGGAACTGAATGGAGTGGGTGACATGCTGACCTGCTTGAAGCAGGAGAGACCTGCTTCAGTCAGCAAAGAATCATTTCTGTGTTTGGGAATGCACATCAGTCTACATAAGAAGAATACACTGCAGACACGGGACAAACAGTAATGGCTTTAAAATACAAAAAGAAAAT
Source organism: Passer montanus (assembly GCF_014805655.1). NCBI lineage: Eukaryota > Metazoa > Chordata > Aves > Passeriformes > Passeridae > Passer > Passer montanus. Next base: position 1,056,064 of record NW_024371038.1, on the reverse strand, counting down.
GAAGTTGGAGCTGCAGTATCAACATATGAACACAAACCTCCCTCTGCCACCATCACAAAAACACACTGTGGCACAGAGAGAGCTGCCAGGGCTGGAGTAAAGCAGTCACAGTCAACGGAGTAAACCAGCCAGTACATTAATGGTGCTCCCCAACTACATTAAAGGAACTTGTGTTGATCTTTTCCCTACAGTGTTATCTTAGACTCCATGCAAAATTATCTTTTATAAACAACATAAGATATGAATCCTTTACACTTCTCTCAAACATTTTTATTATATATTTTCTTGTTTAGATTCTGCTGTGGCAAAAGGTGACACAATGAGGGAAGAACTTCCTTTTAAGTTTAAGGACTGCACAGCATTTCAGAGTGCTTGTTGCTGCACTCTGCCTTCCCATTTGCCATTTAGCTAAAAACATAAGAGATAAGAGGAAGATGAGAAGGTGCCATGAGAGGCTGTTGTAAAACAGAAGCTGTCATTTGAGCACTGCAGTGCTGACCTCAACTCAGCTCCCACCCCACTTCCCAGCTGTGCTGCAAAGGCCAGGACTCTCCAAGGGTGGGATTCATCTGATGGATATTAAGTACTGTCATGTCAGGGCTAATATCTGAGCTGGTTTTCCTAAACTGCTTATACAGATAGTGCAGAGAAACAGACATTTTAGGGCATCTTTCATCTTGTTCTAGGGCAGACGTATAAAATAGGTCAGATGAACAGAGCCATGTAATCACCTACTTCTCACCACAGACCCCAAGGGAAATCCTGACAACTGGCTCAACTGCAGACAGCTCTACTGTGCATACTTAATTTCAGTCAGAGGAAGTACAACCCAAGGCTTTTAACCATTACTAGACAGTACAGCATTTGAATGCTCCACACAACCATGCTAACAGACCATTTGTTCTAAACACATTTTCTCAAATTAGTTAAATCTATACTGCAAGACAAAACTTCATCCCTAGATATATGAAGAATATCATACCTGGATGTATCCTTGCTGATCAATTAAAAGATTTTCAGGCTTTAGATCTCTGTAGATGAGGTCTAATGAATGGAGGTACTCAAATGTTAGCACTATCTGAGCTGCATAAAACCGTGCATGTGGTTCACTGTGAAGAATTAAAAGAATATTAAGTACCCCAATGCTATGCGAAGGTACCAAAACAACCACCTAACTGTCAGGGATAGACAGAGTAAGTATCTCTTAACTCATTCTTTTACTGTGCAACAAGAAAAAGCAAAACCAAACATTTTCAGAATTGATACATACATTCCCTAAATTCAAGTCTTGCAGCTAAAACACACATGCAAATCAAGATGAATGTATCCCACAGTGCAGAGCTTTGACTTCAAATTTTACTTTCAGAAATTACCATGAATTTCAGTGACAATATGCATAGGAATTCCCAGATTCTATCATGCACAGATCACAAACACCTGTATTAACTAAATGAAAAATAAATAATTCTTCACTGCCTGACTAATTTAATTCCACTGAACAAGAAGTAAATGCACTTAACCCTTCAGAATTTTTTCTTCAATGTTAACAAATTTTACAAAACCCATTTCCCAAAGCAGCAAATTAAGCCTTTTTAAAGGAATAGTGTCATTAATACTCTTACCTGAACCTTCCGATTCTTCTTAGATGTGAAAACATTTCTCCACCAGGAACATACTCCATTACCATGTATAAATTAGAATTGTCCTAAGGAAATTAAAGAGACAAGTAAACACACACAAATACACATTAGGCATGTTATAGTCTCTACAACTCCTACATGGAATACATTTTATTAATGAATGAAAAAGAAAAATTGTAGCCATCCAATGACATTGACAAATATAATGCAACATAGGTAGAAATTCTTGAAAAACTGCAAAAGAAGCATCATATATCTCAAGAAATGTTTTAAAGCAAATCTGTTAAAGATAATTAGTGAGGTCCAGGCGCAGACTGGTGTGTAAGAGCCCTGATGGAAGAGAGGTTAAGATGCCTACTGCAAGGCAAGACCTTGAACTCTTCAATGCTTATAACTGACAACCTGAGGTATTCTTGTCTCCACATCCCCTGCCCCAAACCTCAAACCTCTAAAGATTAAGGTAAAAGATGTCTGCTCATTTAAAATTAAAAAAAATAAAAGAAGGCACATATTACTCCATAAACTAGAAAGCTTCTCAATTTCTTTACAGATTAACTAGTATGTACTGTCATGAAATTAGAAGCTAAGCTCTAAGTTCTGTCCTTCATGGTTAAAACTGCCATTAAAACCTGCCTCGGCTATAAATCTCAAGCAAAAAGATCTGCAGAAAAATTACAAATTTACCATTCTATATAGTGGTACAGAAGACACACATTGATATCTCTCAAAGGTAAAATGATGCCTTAAAGATCCCTGGCTGTACAATCCAGCTGCCCTCCAAGAGAAGAGAAAACTCTGAGGAGTTTAACTTAATTTAATTTTTATTTTTTATTTGGAGATATCCTTTCAAACATTACCTGATGAACCGGGGTATATGAAGTGTACACGAGTGCACTCCACTCCTACTCAAGCCCTGGCAACAGTGCCAAATGAAGCATCTTTGAAAACAAAAATACTTGAACTATTGTACAGTAAAAGTTATATATTTTAATATCTAAAGTGTAAGCATGCAGTTTCCTGAAACCCAACAACTGCTTTGGAAGTAATGACTACCTTAAAAGAATACTCCAGTTTAACAAGGAAAGGAAAGTTCACTGCTTGTAATATCCTCTTCTCATTCAGTGTGTGTTCTATCTGCTTCAGTTTGACGACCTAGGAGAGAAAAAGCAATCTTCAGCTTAAGTGTGATATTTTATAGTTCTTGATAAACTTTTTAGTGTTAAACAATTAGTTGAAAGGAAATTTGTAACTTCACAGAAAATTAAAAACCTTATAGGTTCCTAATACAATAACAGAACCAAGAAAGGATTAAAAAGTCTAAAAACATTAATGAGTAACACTTGTGTAATACAGTTGGCAGACAACTCTACAAATAGTATTTCTTCCTACTTGCTGAGTGTAAGAGTCAGTAAGGAAAACCTGTCTGCATTTTCTATGAAAGGCTTGTGGTTTTGATGGCCATACTTTCTCAGCACTTCAATAAAATCCACTTGATCTTTGGACCCTTTGCTATGAAATACAGGAAACTGTGTAAGGCACACTTAATTATGAATTTTGTTACCTGGGAACAGAAGTAAACAGGCTTATGTTATACAGTTCACACATTAGTGACAAAACTAGAGAATACAAATTCAAAATCTCAGCCCACAGGATGCCACAGCCATACTGAGGTCATGCTGAGGCACATTTCCACATGGGTGGAAATGGCTGGGCTGTCTTTATTTGTGCCATGCTGGAATGTAATTTTAACTTAATTGGATTTTTTAAAATACAAGTTAGACACCATTATAACAGGAGAATGCTTTAGATGCAAAAAATTGTATTTTTCTATGTAAAAAAAATCCTGTCAGGTTTGACACTAAAAGGTAAGTTTGTTTTAGTTTCTGTTTGTGAGACCATTATAAAGCAGTAATGGGTCATTTAATCCTTCATTCAAGGTCCAGGACTGCAACCACGTGTAAAGAGTACTGGAACTGCAACTCAGGCAAAACAGTCTGATTGTGTCACTGCCACAGTTCCATTACATAAAATGACTCAGAAATTTAATAATGCCTAAGTGGAGAAGTCCACACTGAGGCAATGCTGATTTTGAGTTTGTTAGTTGCTGATTATTAAATTCCCTTTGCCACTTTAATATTGTCTTAATATGATATTTGTTACACAGCAGTGAAGTTATGTAGAGTATCTTACAAAACACAAACAGCTCTTACATTGAGGACCTTGGAATCCACTAACCTAAATAATGCACTTTTGAAAAACTTGTAAAAACCATTAAAAACTACCTGTATTGATACATTCTGTTAAAATACTTCTTTGTATTCTGGAATTCTGTACTGTAAAATTAAAAATTTAAATTTTATCAAATTACATTGCTTACTTAATCTAAGAGTAATAAACTGCTAAAAATATATCAGGCTGGAGCAGCAATACAGGTTCAGACTACAGCACTGAAGTTTACAACAGAGAAAATGTCCATTATGGGACAGCTGTTCTGAGACTCCTGTTCTACATACAATGTTGCTACAGATTCAACAGGATTATTGCATAATTATAAATACAGAAAGTAATACCTCATAGGACCAAGAATGGAAAATGTTATTGTGCAGACAATTTTAATTTCAATTATGGTGCACAAATGAAAATGTTGAGAATTTCTGATCTACGTAGTTTTGAACTAGCCTGCAAAAGTTCATCTGTTTATTTGAACTATAGCACTACATTTTGCTTTTGCCAAAGAACATACATGCAACCTTACAAAATCTAAGCAAAGAATTTACCCAATAACATTTTATTAATGCCTTGGACTTAGAGGCTACTTAGAGGCTTAACAGGCCTAACTTAACAGGCTTAACTTAACAGGTTACTCTTCAGCCTGTTAATGATACTGGCCATTGTACAAAGTCTACACAGTCCCAACAACTGAACCTACTGGCTAAAAGAGAAAATAAAGCATTTAAATAAATCACTGGTATCCAAGTGTTACAAGAAAAAGCACATCATGTGCAACTCAGTTCAGCCACAGCTACCAGATCTTCATCTAGAACAAACTCTGCTGTAGCACAAAACTCACTATAAATTATACCAACCTTCTGTTTGTCCAGTATCTTCATAGCATAATACTGTTCTGTGGATTTATGTTTCACCATCATTACTCTCCCAAATGATCCTGTTCCAAGGGTTTTTTGCCTCTCAAAATCATCTAGGCCAGCAGTATTCTATATGTAGGATATAATCACATTTTTACAATAATACCAAAGAGAATTTTAACTGTATGAATTCAGTTATGAAAAAGGTTGAGAAATACTACATTTATCCAAGATAACTATAGCAAACTATACTGTTATAATTTGATACCTGTCAAATTTTAAAGAGATTTTACACTGCATTCATTAAAACAGAAGAAGACTTAACTGAATTATATCAACATTTTTGTAATTTGTCCATGCAGCTGTCCATACATGCTTAGTAAGGAACATCTAGCAGTAAACAGATCATGAAGATAACATGCAGATAAATAACCCCTTCATGCTTCATTATCAAGAATATTAGAACATGCAAAAGACCCCAAGCTCTAGAGACAGTTCTACATGAGAGTTGTCTGAAGAGCACATCCCCAAGTACATTTTCTCAGACATTCATTGCCATAGCATCTCAAATATTGCATTAGAACAAGAATGAACCTTCCCTAAAATCCCACATTTGACAAGACTTCTCTCTAACAAGCTCCTTAACCAGCTCCCAAGTGCCATGCAGTAGTCTTAATACTCTTAATTCCACTTACTATCATGGCAGAAGTCATTAACATGGTAAATTACAGATGTGCCAATGCTTCTGGTTATTAAAAAAAGCCAACTAAAAACATGCCAATAGATTTTGAGTCTTGTCATGTTGACTGTGAACATCATTCTCGTAAGAGAAAATGTTGTTCAGTGGGAGCATTTTATCAGCTCAAATCGGGAGAAGACTTGAGAATCTTTTTTGATAGACTTCAATGGAAAGTGACAAAGCAGGCATTCAAACAACCTGAAACTCCTTTACAAATTGCACTAAAATTTTTTCTGCACTACTCATTACAGACTGATAACATACTGATAACATTATCCAAAAAATGCAATACAGAAAATTACTGAATGCTTAAATGAGTGATACCTGAGGGGGGCTTTCCCATTTTCTTAAAAAGTCTTCTTTGGCTTTGGCTAGGAACTCTTTCACTGAAAACACACAAAAAAAGTACATTTCAATTAATATAATTCATCATGAGTGCAATGGAGATGCTTTGTTAACAAAATACATAAACTTCATTATCAACTTCTTTCTTAATTGATAATATGCTATTTTCACCATGGATGAAAGCAAGCATCGATGCTTCTAGAACTTCTACACTATCTCCAGGTGATAGCTAAGCTTTCTGGAGTAACTACATCATTCTACACAAATTACTTAAACTTTACCAGCTCTAGAAGCTCAAATACTCTATAGGCAAGCAGGCTTTAAGGTGATGTCAGACATTCTTAAATTCAGCCGGGAAAAAACCAAACACCTGACATTTCTAAATAGCCATTCCACAAAGATTGACTTCTTATCTCTTTAAATAAATGTTGCATTTTCTTTCAGCTGCTCGAGTGTAATGTCAATCTCATTGCTTTTTCCCCTCATCACCTTTATTTAAAGGCTGTTTGCAAGCTCAAGGACTAAATGGACAGCATTACTGCAAGCAAAGACAAAGCACAGGGCTACAACAACACTGCACATTAGGCATGCCCACAGTCAGAGAATATGCAGTTTTAGTATTGATTTTCCATTGAAATTGAAGGAATGTACAATGGTAAAATTCTGGATGACTGTTTAAAATGTGCACCAAAATATTTTGTTCAGATCATCTCTCAGCTGTTCTCTTTTTTTGAATATCAATGCTCAGCCAGATCAATGCGGATTACTTCATGCACAGTCATTAATGGGAGGTGTTTCAGACATTGCTGTGGTTATCAAAGAGTCACAGAATCAAGAAAATATCATACTGGTTGTGTGTTCTCTGAATCATTTCACATAATACAACATTAATAACCATGTTTTTTCTGTACTGTGACGTTCTGCCACAAGCAATTGCTAAAAATACACAGCAATATGCCAAGATTATTCTGGTCAATATCTAGCACTCTGTGTTTTAGCAACTGTATGTTACATTCTGACAGTCAAAAAATTAGGTTTATAACAGGTTGTAAACAAATCACTCGATGAATCAGAACTTCCTTGTACTTATCAGTGAATACTAATTTTGACAAAGAAAACTTCAAAAATTCTCTTCTAATACTGGTACATTTCCAGAAGGAGTAAAAACAGCAGCAGCCCTGGAGAAGGCTGGTTGGATTTTTTTTTAGTTTTTTTTCCTCCTTCTTGTGTGTGCTATGGGACTTGACTATCACAAAACACTCCAAGGAGGTTTATGACTCCCACTACCACTGGCTCTGATGGAGCACTAAATAAAATGGTAATTTCGTAGAAGTTGTGAAAAGTTCTGGCTAACCTCAGCATTAGAAAAGTGTTTAAAGCATGATATACACTCAGTAATTTTATTTGAAGAGAAACAAGCAATATCACAGAGGAAGAACATATTCAGTACTCTAAACTTATGGTTAAGAAGAGCAATGAAAACACAGTTTATATCAAAGAAACTGGTAAAATGGTATTAAAATTAACTCAGAGTTAAAAATATTTTCATGGCTAATCAGAAAAAAATGTTAACATATTTACCCTGCATGTAGAAAATATTTCCTTTGTTTATAAGTTATAGAGGTTATTCATGTAATGACTTTTAATTATCCTAATTTGAAGATAGGACAGGATTTCCTGTGGCATGAAATAATTTTCAACACAAAAACTGGAAACTAGCAATGTCCAAATTTATGTTTAGTGATCCTTCTTCCATTAGGAGAACAGAGATGACTTGATCAAGTGAGGCATACTGATACAGTTTTTCAAACATCAATTTATGTCAAAGTAGCACAAATATTTTCTCTTAATGACAAGTAAAAACCCAGGAAAATCATTAAGATTAGCAAAAAGCTGAGCCTTCAAACTTTAGTGGCTGTAGCTTGGAAGTGAGCATTAACACAACATAGCACAACCAAAACACTAAGTAACTATTTTTTAAAAAAATGTTATTACAGTACATATGTTTAAATATCCCTCATGCAATCTCTGTTCATATAACTAAATATTTTAAGTTGCCACTTATTTCACACTGAAGTATGACTATTCAGTATTTATAAAAATATACAATGACATTTACAGTCATTTTTTTGTCTCTGTTCTACTTATGGAATAAAGAATGCTGTTTATGAACTAAATGTGATCCAGCTGGAAATATTCAAATTGTGGATTCATGAGAAAAATCTCTCATTTCTAGAATACCACTAAGCCACAAGCTCTCCTGCAACAAAACTCCTACCTTGTTCTACTTTACTTTGGCCCTCTTTTAATAGAAAGCAGCACTGAACATACATTTTCAAAATAAAACCACCCAAGGGTAATAACTTATCTGAAAATCACTATTTTTAAAAAATAGTTTCATTTTTTGTGCTCAGTTTTATTAAAATCAGTTTCTTCCTCATGGGAGAGTACATTGAATTACGCTTGGTTCTCACTTTCAGAGGTCACCTGGGCTCCTACACCTCAACACAATTCCACAGGTGCTTTCAAACAGAACTTAGGCAATTTAAGTGCATGCACTTCAGTCATTTCTCAAAACATTACTTGGAATTTGAACTTTCGAAAATTATCTCTCAAGCACAAAACAGCAGCTCTTGCTACAGGAGAACACATTTAATTTCTACTTTCAAGTGCAGAATCAAAATTTACGCCAACTGGGTAGCAGTGGCCATTGGTATTACTGTGATGATGCAAACAAATAGGTGTCATAGATGATGACTTAGAGGTTTTCCTCAAGTGCACATTTTTAGCCACCTTACATTGTGATGATGTGGCTCTTGTTTGCTTTTCCAGTCTAAACTGTACCTAGCATCTGTGACTTTGGGCACTAATGAAGGAATGAGCATACCAAACGTCTCTATAGGTTCCCCAAGGGTTTGCAGGAACATTCACCCACACAGATGAGATGATGAAGAGAGGAAAGAAAGAGAAGAAGAAAAAAAAGTTTTATGCATTTCCACAACAAACACATAGAAAACACAAATACATTCCACCCGTTCCCCTCCCTACTCAAGAACAGACCCTGTAATAAACCAGCCTTTTCCCACACAGACAGAATGACTCATGTTAAATCACAGAATGTTTGAGCAAAGAAAGAAAAAAAATCACCAAAGGCAGCTAAAATCAGTATGAAAAAAGATGATGCATCACAGAAATAAGCACAGCTTAGAAAACTTCAGGAGATCAAGTTGGCATCTTTAATTATTAATCTATTCCAAGACATACACATCCACGGAACTGTTGCTAACAATAGTGTATCTATCTTCATCACAGCATGCTGGATCACAATAAAACCTGTAATCGGGTGATCTTCCCACTACTTAGCACTTTGTTCCAGAAGACAGCATGTGTGAATTGCATGGCATGTGGTAGATAGCAAAGAAATGGCAAGCAGTCTCCAAAAAAAAAAAAAACTCAATCGGATTTCAGTCCTATTACCCAATAACAGCAACTTGAGAAGTCTAAACTGCACAGCTGAAGTTATTGTATGCAAAGTGGAATGTACACAGGGATGGACACCATATGAGTATGACTTAATTTGGTAAGGCTGTCAGAAAAAAGGAACTAAGGATGTGGATATACAGGTTCCCATAAACACTGAAGAGCAAGGATCAGTCTGTGGCTGAGAGAAGTGAAGATGAGAGTGTATGCAGAGACCAGCAACAAACACTGCTCAGACTGGGTTTACTGGTACAGCGGAAGTTGGAGCGCAGGAGGATGAAACCAAAGCAGGAGGATCTGCTGCTCAAGAAGGAAGGTACTAGAAGGAGACAGCAAAGCACAGGTAACAGCACCAGCACAAGGACCACAGCAGAAACAACTGAACACAGCAGGAAGGACACCAGCTGGAAGCGAGAGGAGGCACCCACCAGCTGTGCAGGATTAGGCAAGCACAAACACACAGCACAAACCCAGCCCTTGGTGACCAACATGAGCAAGCACTGGCAGGAGAGGCAGGTCTATGCAGTGCAAACACCCAAAGCAGGAAATTTGGTGAGATTCAGAAGGTGAAAGAAATGGAATAATGGCCAAAGACCACAAGTGAATGGCTTGAAGCAGTCCTACAACTTCTGCCTGCTCTGGTTCACCTTGGTTAGAAGCAGTGCTACAACCACAACACAAGGCCTCAGCTACCCTCCTGGATACCCCAGGGGGCTTGTGCAGAGCTGCACTTGGAACCAAGGCAACGTGAGGATAAGCAGGAAAGTCTGCTGGAACACTGTTCTAAGGGAAGAGGAACCCAACATCCAGAGGTTCCTAGATAATGTCAGCATAGGAGGAATTAAAGCAAGCCCCAAGCAAACAAACCAACAAAACCCAAACAAATGAAAAAACTCTGCTACACCCAAAACCAAAACATCCCTGAGCCCACCTCCAAACAAGAGTATATCACACACTTCACAATATGTTTGCTTGTTTTAGTGATCAACTTTTCTATGAAAGTTAACATGCTTCTAAAAAAATTGTTAACTAAGGGTATGAGCACTGCAATGAGTACTTTGACCTAGAACACAGTTTAAGGGTAAGTGAATCAAGTTCCTGAAAAAAATCAAGAGGGTGAGGACCTCTGGGTTGCAGGATTGCAATGACAGCAGAGGGAAAGGGGTCACAGATGGAGCAGTCCTGAGAGTTACCATGAGTTACTCTGCCTTTCTCCCACTTCCCACATGCACAGTATTTGTTATTCTCAATCACATCTCCCACAAGAGCCAGCAAGCCAGGATTTTTTTTTAAGGGGGGAAAAAAAAGTATTTGGCTAGGATTCACGGCAAGAAAGCAAGAACTAAACTGATTAAGACTAAACACTGGGCACCACTACAAACCCCCATCTGCTGTGGTAAATGCCAATCTCTGTCTGGTATTTAAAATGGCCTTTATCAAAATACAATTCAAATTTTGTTCCAAAAACTGTAATATAATCATTTGAAGTCTGGAGTTAAATGGGCTATTTAATTAAATCATTTAATGGAAAAATGAATATGTATGAAGAGATTCTGGTAAATGCATATGTATATTTCATTTTTATAAAATATGTATTTATATCGTTAAACTTTATCAAGATGTATATAGATATCTCAGTGAATCCTGTGGTTATGGTACCATATTTCAGATGCAAGTGAGAAGCTTCTGATTCTGGTTATAAGTACCATTCTTACACCATTAACGTGTTGTCTAAATTTTCAAATATTTCTCTTTTGATTAGCAGGAATAATATAAAAATGCTCAACATAAGGTTTCTCTGCCCTGGCAAGTGTTTCAAAACGAACACAGCTAAGTGTTAAGTATTATCATACACTCAGAGGAAGCAGTGCGAGCACCAGTTAACAATTTCATAGTTGGAAAACACTTCAAAGCACAAACAAAAATGCTATCATTGAAACAGGCTGTCAACAAAACCAAACACTTTATTTCTCACACTATGAAAATGGTGGGTGAAAAAAGTCCAGGGAAGTCACCGGCCCTCTCATGAAGAGCTGATTAGCAAGGAGTCTGCCTTGTTTCTGCCAAGGCTAGATCAATGAACTGCATCAATTGAATATCCCATTTATCCAGGTTTTGAATTCAAGAGAAAGGTTTCAACTTTATATTTCTCTTTAAACACTAATTATGATAAACCCAGGTGATGCAGAACAAACCAACTTACCAGCTGAAATGGGTAAGACCCTTTCTTCAGTTAAAAAACCAAACCAAATCAATCCAATCCAAACCAAACCAAACCACCAAAATCCAACGCTCCCCAGAAACAAAGAGCCAAATACATGCAGCAGTTCTGAAAGAGCCCATTTGCTGAAATACAAAACCAGAAAGTTCTTAGTAGCTACATGATCGTGTAAGAATTATGTATCTACTAATTAGTAGATTAACTGAATTAAGCTTGCTGTTCACTGAATATAAGCTTGCTATTAAAATGGAAGCACTAATTATCTAACTGTACACTGTAAACTTTTCTACAGAATACTGGAAAGAATGGGGAAGAAGTGGGAAAAGAGAGAGGCACAGAAAAAAGGAAGACAAACAGGATAAACAGTAAATTAAGACCAATTACAGCTGTTGTGCCTAAAAACTAGAAGAAGGCACTAGAAACTGATCTTAGTTAGGAGGACATTCAGGAGTTAATTTAAAATGTGCAGCAATAGTAAAATACAAAGTGATCTTATCCATTACAACTCCATTATCGAACACAGGCAAAAATTTTATTTTAATCCTGCCCATGATTTTCATGTTTTGAGCTAAACAGTATTTTGTGAATTTCATAAAAGCAAAGTTAGAACAGTTAAGAGCTCTGTAAAGAACCCAGTTCACCTTTTACTTGGCTTGCTACACAGCAGCAGCCTGTACAAGAGATGTGACAGATTAAGACACATCAGAACAGGAGCCAGATTTTCAGCCATCAGAGATAACACTGATCTCTGTTAAAATCAGAGCAGTAGATACTCTACTGCACACAGCTGCCACAGTCAGACTGACATGCTTCTATTTTTACTATAGACAATATAATTAATTTCATTTTCAAATCCAATGCTCAGTCTTTCTCCCTTATCCTTTCTTAAATACCAAAGTACTGCTTCAGAGGTGGTGAACCCTGCTGATGCCAAAAAATATAATACAACAGGGGCCACTCTGGGGAGACAGAACCCAACCCAAATAACAGAGTCACTTAGAACATGAATCCCTGAAATTTTGTTTAACCCCCCCAAAATGTATAATGTAAATCAGTAAAGTCAAATCTATAATGCAAAGCAGTAGTTTTTCAGTCACAAACACAATCAAATTTTGTACTAGCACTGCTCAGCAGAGTTGTACATGCATCCATGTCCCAGTTGAATGCTTTTCCACAAAAACATATACAGATAAAACTCTGCTTTCTTAATCTAAAAGAGAATCCAGACCCAATGTTTGTCAAAATTTACAAACACATACTTTAATAAGCAAGTTCTCTCCTAACAGAAGATAAATGCCAAAAGCCCCATAGCAGCTAAGCAAAACTTATGATCCAACCCAGGATTTATTATGCAAATCCTAAAGTAATAATAATATGCAAGATTTCCTCAATGCTGACAAGCAGAATAGCTTCATCTGAGCATCCACATATAGGATGTGACAAAGCCTCCTGTAGATTCCTGGTGGCTGAGAGCTGTTCCACTCCATCTTTAGGTATTTTGGTCCTTAAGGCTGCCACTCCTCTTTCTTACCCAAGTTTCCCTTTCAAATTAAAGAGCTATTAGCCACCTTTTGGTGATGGATTAGAGTTGGGTTTTTTGTTTCAATTCTCTAAATGGATCAGTTAGAACTAGCATTCAATTAGTTCTGGAATATATTAAAACTAGGCTTTAGCTTAATGAAAGGAGTCTCACTCATACCTTCTTCCTGCCCTTGAAGCATTAATTGAAGGAGATGACACCTTTGTAAATCTGCTTCCTCTCTTGCAACAATCCATGTGATCTGAGGCTTAAAAGTCCAAGAAATAGCAGTTTGGTTTGTTAGGCTACAGTTCAGTATGGGCTGAAAAAACCCACACATCAGTCCTGTCCTCCCACAGTCACTCATTCCTGCATTTCTCTAATGACCTTCCTTGAAAGAGCAAAAGCACTCCTGTGTCTGACTGCCAAGCCAGGTCAGGGAACCAGCCCACACTAAAAAGTAATGGGCAGAAGGCAGGGAATGAGCAGAGAAGCAGCTCCCTCTTCTCTTCTTCTTATGAATGCTTCTCCCGATATGAGTGGGCAAATATGGGGGACAGAACTGCTCCTTTTCTGAAAGGGTATCAGCTTGTGCTAGCATGACAAGGCCATGAACACACCACACTGGCCTGCTGAAAAGGCTTCTGAGAAAATTATAATTTTAAGTTACTGGTTTTCAATTATTCTATTGAATAATTCCATTATCTCAAAATTTAAAATTAATAAACTATGTGTTTAATGAAATTACTTTCAAATGCAGTACATAATACTCCCCACTTAAAAATTTGTTCATACAGAAAAAAAAAAATCTATGTGAAGAATCTTAACATGTAATATACTAAATTGTCATACACTGAGGTACTTTGTAAGCAATTAGGAATTAAGCTGCAGCTGTGCAGAACCATCCTCTAGTTGTGGCTGAACTTTATCCAGCAAATAATCTAAAATGTTGCAACTATCACAGGACCTGTAATGTAAAAGATCTCCTTTGTGTGTGAAATATAACAGGTCTTAACAAGACAACAAAGAAAGCTGAAAACTGTGTGACAATTGTCAAAATTCAAACATCTTTTGTTCCTGCAGTGCATATATTTCCATGGTTACCATGTGGGGAGAAAAAAAAAAGAATACAGTTTAAGAATGAGTTCCAAGAACAACATCTTCTAGGGCACTACTATAAAGTATTTTGTAAAAGTATCACATTTTTGAGTAAAGATTTTAGCAAATTCTAGTAGTTAATACAAATACACAAATTAATCAGATTTTCCTCTTACAGCCAAAACCACTTACCAAGAAAAATGTTTTCAGCACCTGCTGCAGATGCCCTCTAGTTAAGCTCTCTGCACCATAAAGATTCTGGCCAATTGGTCAGCACCCACCTCCCTCTCCACATCACTGCCCCACATTTCCTCTTTGCAGAAGTTCAGTGACTACAAAGGATAACATAGAGCTATGCAGCTATCCCTGAGACCAGGCTTTATGGCTACATTATTAGCAACTGTAAGTATAAATCTGCAGGTAGCTCATCTTATCTGCATATTGACTAATGAATTCCCTGCAAGCAAGGAACAGTACCACACATGCTCATGCACAAATACCCCTTCCTTTGAAAAGTAACCTTGAGAAGTTTTACTAAACTAACTTTTCCTTATACTCTAAACTAAACAACTGCAGGGGCTGTTCAGTGTATGGATGAATTTAAATTGTTACTTGAGAAGAGAAACTACTTTGTTGCTTTTTCTTTCTTCCAAATATTTAATACAAGGCATAAAAATAATAGTAGATGCACCAATCTTGGTCTCTGTGCATTCACATCTAAGCCCACTTCCCATAAGCTATCTTGTTCCAGCCATTGCATAATTAAAACTCCACAAAAATTCTCATATAGATACTTTGGGATCAGCAAGACATCTTCACAGCTGTCAGGGCAAATCAGCAAAATAGTTCTTCATCTCCTCACAAGATCTGAGCTTCTGAGATATGTGTGCACTGACATATCTCCTGCAGAACATGCTTTCAATATTTACAGGAAAGGGTTGCCTGCAGTAACCAGCCAAGCAGGAGAAGTTCATTTATACCCTTAAATAGCAAAGACTGGCTTCCTGAATAAGGAAGTCTTATGTAAATAAACACATTTCACAATTCAACACACTGGGTGAATAACAAGTTTTTGTTTGCCTCAGGATTAAGGCAAGCAAAAAATATGTAAGAATGTTTATTATCCATTCTGATAAAGAATGAGATTTTAGAGAGAAACTGGGGAAATTCGGCACTTATTTGGCATAAAGGCATGCATAAAACTTGCATACAACTGAACTGCAAAACCTAAAAAATAAAGCTGAAGAAAATAACCACTTTAATTCTTAATGGGCTGGGGTATCTGTCAGCAGCTAAAGATGAATAAAGAAAAACACCAAAAACATTGTGCAAGTTCCAAAACTACCTGCAAGAACCTCCACAATTAAAGCTGGGAAACTTCTGTGAACTTTGGCCTACAACAGAATGACTAAAAGAAACTCTCGGAGTAACCAGCAACAAATACATAAACAATTTGAGATGCTAACTAAAAACAAGGGCAAAACCCAAATCTTTCTGATAAAAAAATATACGTAAGTAATGAATGTAATGGCAACTAGAGTAAGTCAGAGTTCAAGATTACAACATACCAAATACCCTTTCCTTTGGAAGAAATCTCAATTCTGTTAATCGCATTTTTTGCTTCTACCCCAAACCAAGCACTGTGAGGGACTGTTCACTTTGTGGATGTATTTTATGAATAATGTAAATGCAGCAGCTTTTGTCTTGTCTTTTTCAAATATTTTCAAATATCAAAAGAACTAGAATAAAACACGAATCCCATTTAACACAAACCCAATTTAACACGAACCCAAGAAATTGCCATAGTTTGCTGTCAGAGGCTAATGGGTAACAGCGGGGAATTTTTGCAAAGAAGAAAGCATTAGTCCCATGAGACACACATAGGAAGATATATGGTTCTGGCACCCGGAAATTCCATGGCATCCTTCCATTTTTTTACAATCTTTTGAGCAGTGGGAATAATCAGCTGCTGCTTATTGTCCCTTGCTGTTAGAAATGTTCTCAGTGCACATAACCAATGTATTTATACTACCTCCCTTCACTCCTTACACATGCCTATGCCACAGTGTGCCCAAAACTGCACAATATTTCAGCAGAGTCCATCAGCATGGCTCACGCCCTTTCCATGTACTGCTCCATCTGTCTCCATACACATCTGGTAACTGTCCTTTGAGTGCAAATGTCTGTATCACCAAATACTTCTATTTGCAGTATTGGAAAGTAGTAGCCCAATCATGTAATTAGTGACACTTCTGAATATTAAGCCCATTCTTAGTGAAACAGAAGATTTAGCAGACTATACCTTTCACCCCTGGGAGCTGGGGCTATTAGTTACTTGACCTTACAGTTTTATCTGTTCAAGCTATTCAAAACAAAAGTCCAACTTCAAAGAAATAGAAAAACAGCTTTTTCTTTGGGTCTTTCTAGAAAAAAAAAATTCTAAGCATATAACCAGACCTTTTTTTGGGGAGGGAAAAAAGAAAGAAATAAAAGGGGAAAAAAATTAGCCACTCATACTTGCAAGTGAAGAAAATACATAATTTTTTTCATCAAGGTTTCACTTGCATCTTGGCTGTCTTTCACAAGGAAAGCATCTGATTTTATCCACTGACAGGGTGTAATGTAACACTGCTGCAGTGAAGCCAGCCACAAAAATGCATTGAAAAGCATAAGTGGTTTAAATAGGGAAATGTTTACAGCAAAGACTTAATCTTGATGGAGCAGGAGATAGTTGCCTTTCCCTCATCAAAATTACACTAATTTATAGGTATTTTTGATTGGGAATTGACACCTGTTAAAAGTTATTCCAATTTATTTCTATGTTTTAATGGAACTGAGAGCCTGCATGTCAAGATGAATAAAATCTACAGATGCAAATTGCGGAATAAACCCTCAGGGGAAAGAAAAAATCCCCAACCCTAAAAAGAGCCACCACCTCCCCCAAAAAACTCACACCACTAAACAAACAAAAAAACAAAATAATTGTTGAGGTTACAAAAAACTATAACCTCTTTCTCACCTAGCTTGTGTGAAATTTATTCCTTTATGACTCATAAATCATAAGAGAATATCCAAACAAAACCCAAAACCTCAGAATTCAGAGAGCTGATTCCCACAAATCTCAATTTCTGTGGATGCTATGACCTAACTGTAAGAGAACCAGAGGAAAATGTGATGGAAAAGCCAGCCTGGTACCAGTTGGTGAAAAGTGGAGACTTTCTGACCCCAGGAGAGACCTCTCCACGAGCAGGGGAGGCGGCTGTGACATGGAGGAAATGCAGAGGCTGTGGCTGCCCACCCTTCCCCAGAGGCTGAGCAGGGGCAGGTGGGCGGGGATGCCATCGTGTCCCTGATGCCATCGTGTCCCTGCGGGCCAAGTGCGGGCCGTGTGGCCACAGCAGATCCATGCTGTGCTCCCACCTGCCAGCATCCCTGCAGGGATTTGGGGAGAACAACCAGGGGCTCTTTCGGGGACAGCCTGCATTTAGGTTTATTCAAACAGCCATGAATGATGCTCTAGCACAAACCTCCATCGTGTAGGTACAAAGTCTGTAACACTGCCTTAATAACTGCACCGGTTTTGACATTTGTACTTTGTACACCAAGGAAATGACAGCCACGCTTTCCATTCTGGGGAAGATGACCTCAACACATTTGTATGAGATAAGTATAGATAAGCTGATATTAGATAAGGCAGTGGGATAACTCCTCCCTGCCATGCACACAAGTGAAATCTTTGTAAAAATGGTCCTTTAAATTTGTAGTATTAAGCAAAACCACAGACATGCATGCACACAAATATCCCACATACATGATAAACTGCTTTTTCTTTTCAAAAAACCTCTGTCTCAAGTAATTTTCCAAAGCTCCAGACTATCTGTTTGAAACAAAAAGGCATCACTTTGGAAAACAGCATATTTGGGCTTTTTGAAAACAATTTTCAAAGGACATATTTTTCTAAGAAAACAGATTTACAGTCTATGCATTGAAAAAAAAATTTCAATAATATTACAAGTAAGACTATAGCACTTCGTAACTCCATTATATTCAATATAATGTGGTTTTGGAAAGTAAATACCTGCCTGATAAGTTTACTAGATCTATTACAGTATCTCATTTCAAATGAGACTCCCCTCCCTTACTTCCATGAATGACCTCAACTATTCTGCCATCCCAGCATTTAGAAGACTAAAAATAATAGCAGAATAAGCTGGTTCAGATGAAAAACAAAAGCCTGTTTAGATTTTTTCAGGTGATGATTACAATAATTTCAGAAGGCTTCTCTGATTTGTATCAATTCACAGAAAATAATTATGAGTGACACAGAAAATTAAATGAACAGACATGTATATATTCAATTACAAAATCGTCCAAATCAGGTATTTCTAAAAGAAAGCTTTAAAATAATATTTAAAACACTAAATATCAGTCATGCAAAGCAAACTGTTTAATAAAAAACTGCAAATCTTTAATAATTTTACAAAGAAACCCACAGTGAGTCGATTACAAAAACAAAGAAATCAGCAGTCGATGCAGCTCTGCAGACAAGAAAGGGAAACCTGGTAGATTTTCCCTGATTGTGAAGATGGAACAAAAAATGTGTCAAACGGAATAGAAAAGACTTACCATTCATGCTGAAGAGCTAGTTTTCAGAAACATATTGCTCCAAATATTAATCCAACAGTTGATGAAATGTGTTAATCTCTACCAAATCAGTGCTTCAATCTCTAAATACACTTACACACTAACCAGAAAGAGAGCACACAGCATCCAGGGAGCTGCTCTTCCTTATGAGCTCCTTGTGATGCAAAAAACTATGAAGCACAAGATAGCAGAATATCAAAATCAATATTGAGGACACAGGTATTTGGCTTTGCTCATTAACTACTACTGTTCTGACCAATGCTACCTATTCATGTCTAAAGCAACTCAAAATGGCAGGGGAAAAAAGCATGCAAACACCAGGAGGGTTTAAGATGTTCTCAATTATATCAAGCACTGGTTGTTTCCATGGCAACCTTAGACCAGAATTATCTGTTGACTTGTACCCAACTAGTAGTTATTCTAAAGCTTTAAGCAATTCATACAGTATGCTCTGTACATTATTTCATATTTAACATGCGTTTTTCTCCCTCTACACACAAATATACAAGTAACTGTTCAGCTAAATCTCTATAAATCATTCTACTGTATTTGGAAGTATACTGGTATTATTTTGAATCAGAGACCAAATTATATTCTTTTGACTGTTTATCACCCATCCACTTTCAATTTAGAGACTATGAAGATGGCAGATGCACCAGTGGTGACCCTCCTGACCATTTCAGTTATCCAAGTTGTTGAAATTCTTATGCAGATTTGGAAAACATTTTATTGGTTCAAGAATATAAGACACACTTATCTAACTGTCTCCACATTCAAAACCATGCAACCTCGTTCTCCTTTCCTTTTGCATTTCAATTTTTGAAAGAACAACAAGCAACTAAGAAAACAAAACAAAAATCAAAATGTAGGTTCTGTATAGCTGCAAGTGGTCACAGTCAAGACTTCTAAACAAAGAATGAAATGCATCATTCTGATGGCTCCCATCACATCCCTTTCACCCCTGGGCGGTGCAGCACAACTGACCTGGTCACCAGTTCAGGCTGCACCATCACATGGGTGCTCAGTCAGCTTTTTAAAACAGATTCCAAGGCCTGTGATGCCCTTGGTTACTTCTGCCCTACTGGACTCTGAGGATATTACAAAACACATTAATTTCATGCATCAACCAAGTATCCAAGGCAAGTCGGAGAAACTGTATGCTTTATATGTCAAAATAACAAAGCAAAGATGTTACGTTTCAAACTCAACCACTGAAAATCCCCATAGGCCATAAACCACACAGTAATTTATTCAAATCATAACACTGACAACAGCAACTGACAACCAAAGTCCACCCAAACAAGCAGCAGCTCCTTCCCCTTCAGCAAACCCAGAGCTTCTGCAGAAACTGCTTGTAAAAGAAACAGACCTGCTATTGTATTTCAATACACCAGAAGATATAAATACACTCACTTCCTTTTCAAATGGATTCTACCTGAAGCCAAAACAACAAAAACTCTGAAAGTCACTTTCTAATTTATTTTTTCAGGAATTAGAGTGTTTTTGCCTTGAACTTCAAGAGTAATTCATGCTGTCTGCTAAGTAGCTTCACACAAAACTTTACACTAACATTTCTAAGTTGCAGTGATATTGGCAGAATAGTTGAGAATATTCAAATATCCAAGACAAACGCCACCATGTTTCTAAAACACTGCTTATTAATTAAACTTTCTGTGAAATTAATCTACAAGCTCAATTCAGTGACTCTATGCAATTCTATAACATTGCACTCTTGGATATAAAAACCCCCCACAACAAAACAACATGACTCCCAAACAAATAAACCAACCAAAATGAAATTAACAAAAAAACCCCAAACACCTTGTTTCTCTTTCATGTTTTACAAACTATTTTGACAGATGCTGTATTTTTCTGAAGATCAAATTAGGAGTCAGGAGTAGACAGAAATAATTCCTCCACTGTACTCCTTTTCTTCTCTATCAGTCTGGCTACACTGGTAGCAAAATGAGGACCTTTAAATGTGAACTCAGTTCATGGGTACTACAGTAATTTATGTTATTATTTTTTTTTATAATCTAGACACTGAAAGAGTTTCAGGATGAAGATTCAGAATTTCATCCCAAAACCAAAGCCACATAGTCACCCACCACTCAGTTACCAGCTCAGCAACTTCAGCTCAGAAAACTGCATGCAACTGCTCTGCTTAATGACAACTTAAAATAGCACTCGCAGAACAGCCATTTTCACCATGTTTATCAAGAGACACGACAGTCCATTTCCTCATCACACATGTCACACTAGGAAGCCTGCCTTATGAAGAGGGGGAGAAAGTAGAGACTTGTACAAAACAGGTCGCAATTTGTGAGTGTCAGTAGGTCATTACCATGTTTTTTTCTTCATGGTATATAAACAAAAATGCTTCAGTGTTCTTTTTTTCAAACAGCTATTTACATAAAAAAGAGCTTCTACATAAACACAAGTATGTGCCTATTTTTACCAAGCTGAAAATATTATGGAGAAGCGAAAGCTCAGAATTCATGCACTTTCATAATTTATCTTCCCAACAAAATGAGTCAATTCTTTCCTGTCTCATTTGGGAGACCTAGATTTAGTCTATTTTAGATCACTGCATTAACACCTTTTTGTTTCCATGTTTACTGCATATCCTCTGAGAATAGATTCACTCCCTACTCATAAAATATTTTAAATTTCAAGTAAGAAGTATAAATGCTGATTTTGTTCATGGTAATACTGTGATGCTGAGAATTTCCAGCATGGCCTATCTTCAACTGAAATAATTGTGCTATCTCAAATCCATCAATGAATCTGAAATTTGGAACGAAATTATCATAAATTACCATATTGTAACATTTTAAAATGAGGATTTAACCAGAGACAAGAAATGCTTTGCAAAATACTACACAGCTTTAAAATTAAAAAGAAAATCAAATGTCAATTTATTTAGATTGTGATTTTTTGAAATATCTTTTATTACTCAAAATACAACCATGACAAATTTTAATCCATACAAATAATACTGTAAACTGTTCACTAATTAAAAAATTAAAGCTAATCAGCATTCCCACACTAAGTTATATGTAATAGTTAAAATCAAACTCAATTTTATAATGTTTACCACTATACAGAACATTTCTTATGTACATATCCCTTAAAATAAAACTATGAATGATGAAAATCCCTTTAATTTGAATTGTCATCTGCACAGCAATGTCTGCCTATTTTGAAGTTTAAACATTCTAGTCTTTAGTTAGAGTCTTCTATTTCTCCTGAACTCACTGATTTATTTTGAAAATGAAATAAGTAATTTAGAAGTAAGAACTGGGGTGGGTGGGCTTGCCAAAACAAGTCAACTGTGCTTTGAAAGAAAAAGGAATGCAGGATAAATTCTCGTGGTAGCCACTAGTCCATGAACCAGCCCCCATCTCCCCCTGCCTGATGCAATATGCTCTTCTTCCTATTACCACCTTTAGGTAATGAAGTACAAAATTGCCCCAGAACCTATCACAGATCAGTGTTCACACTTCATCCACGAGGCAAACTGAAGAGCAAAGACCTATGAAAGAAACAAACCCCTCCCCACACTTACTTGATTTGTCCCACTGGACAGTGAACTCAGAGCACTGCTGGCTCTCATTTTCCAGAGCCGCTCTCTGCTCATGCGCACCATTCTTGGAGTGCCTATGGAAGAGGCGGTTAGCAAACCCTTCCAGTCTCTGCAGCGCCGTGGCCGTCCCCGTGCCCTGGCTACAAGGGACCTCCTTGTGCCCTGCCATCTACATACACCAGTGGCTCTCACAAAAGCAAGAGAGAAAACATCTAAAGGGAGCTGGACACCCCAGCGCCACAAAGAGCTATGCATGTGTCGAGCTTCCTGCCTGCAGTGTTTGCTAACCACGACTCTCTTCTACTTCCTGTTAAGGAAAGCTCTATGATGTACTGGTGAAAAGTCTCTTTTCATGTAAACAGAAAAGTGTTTTGCTTTTCAAAAAACAAACAAGCAATAATTTCTCTAGTATGTGTTCTCATAGCATTTTAATGCATTACACTTCATACTTAAGCATACATTTTATGTTAGAGCACTACGAACAACCTGTTCAGAAGTAAAGATCAGAAAGCAGATAGGTATTTTTTTAATTTACCACAACCACACGTGAAAAAAAACCAAAAGTAACTATTCTGCAGTTCCTTCCCTGTTAGTAAGATGGAGTACCACATCATCACAGCAAACATAACCAGCTGGAATCTAATATTTAGTAACCTCATGCTTTCAACTAATCAACTTCCTAAGCAAGGAAGTTACTAGCAAACACTACTGAACAAACTTATTTTAATACTGGAGGAAGAAAAAACATATTATTTTCCTCCTTTGTGGATAAAATCAGTGACGAAGTTGAATTGCACATTTAACTGCACTGTACTTTTTCAAACTGGGTTCTACTTCCGCGAATGAACCAAACACATTTAACTTTTTGCTGATTTCATTCTTTCACAAGAAATCTCAGTATTTTCAACTGTGGAGTAAGTCTGGAAAATGTAATTTTTCACGGCACAAAATATAAGGAAAAGAAAAGGAAAGCTGTATTTAACACTATAATTATTTGCAAATTATGTAATTTTGCATGCTTACAATGGGTAATGCTAAATATTCGTTTTTGTGAAAATGGAAACACATTTATTTCTGCACATCTACAATGTGGCTTTTTAAAACTTTCGGCTATTCTTAAGAAAGATTGAAATATGTTTTCCACAATCTGTCTCCTGTCTTACAGTCAACACGTGTTAAAGACATACCTCTCATTTTTCACCACCATACATCTCACTGCATAGTCTTCAAATGTCAGCAGATACCCACCCTTGGACATTATATAACCATTTCATAACAGCCCTATGCCTCAGAAAAAAACCCTAATGCTGACAAACTGCCCATGACAGTGATAAAACAATAAAAATGCCGACAAACAGATTTTACAAATTTGGCTACATTCTTCCTCATGGACACTGCTACACTTGTGATTGGCCTTGGTCAGCACAACCGATTACATTTCTAGACTCTACACAAAGCCCAGGAATGCCCTGTGCTTGCAGGCTCCAGATACTCTGGAAAAGTAACTTCTTTCTCCAGCCCCTGGTCAAAATTTGGAATCTACTGTGTAAATGCCTACATTCTGCGCAGCCATCTGCTAATTTGGTTGAGCATCAGCTATCGCAGCGGTGACCAGGATGCTCCTCCATCAGGGTCTGGTGCTGCAACCTTCCCTGGATGCCACCTCATGCCTTCCAGCCTTTCACCTGCTCTGTTCCAAGACCAATTATGACATCCACAACATCCATTGGTTCAAGGCTCTGCTGCCAGAAACAAGAGGTAGTGAAGATCATGAGGATCTGTTTGCCTTACCAGGGGTCACAAATAGGCAGAAGGGATCTATTACATGCCATATATAACCCAACACATTAAAGCAGAGTAAGGCCATGCACCTCCCACACAACAATATAAAAAATATTTAAGACAACATCAAGATGCTTATTCCCTGCAAGGTTATCTTTCTGGAGCTGAAGAGCCTCTCCGGAATTGTACAGATGTGCTCCCCCTGTAGCTCACCACAAGTCCTTGGGCACTGAGAGAATCTTTCCAAGAGACTCCTATTCTCTCTAACCTTGGCTGTTTTCTCCAGTAAACAAAGCTACCTGGTATAATGCATTGCTTATCTTGTCTCTCTGCTCTCCCATGGTTCTGAGACGTTACACTACTGTTTTATCTTTCACACAAGTCTTCAACTAAACCTTTTTGTTTCCCTGATCTGAAAGACAGTGATTTACAAAATTCACATTACTTAAGATCCAGTTTGCCAGCCATGTCGAGATGTGGAAACTGCCACAGAGCAACTCTGCCCATCAGAATCCAGGGCCCTCAATGCACCCAAATGTCCAGCCTGGACACTTGAGGCAGGGGCCAAAAATAAGAATCATAAATACTCATACTCTGACATCACAGAAGCAAATGGTTTAAGTGAAAGCATGTTACCAAAAAGGAATTCTTAGAAGAATTCCTAAGAGAAAGCCTGAATTTTATTAATTACTGCCAGTGTACAGTTACAGAAGTTTTTGCACATATAAAACATGAAAAGAAAGCACTGGTCACATTTTCACAGATACACTTTCCTAATCTAGGAAATTCTTGGCATTGATTGGCATTGCCCAATGACAATACAAAAAGCTACTGTGCAGACCCACATCTCACATGGCTTTCAATGTCTTCAAATGAAGCCCATGATTTTTAAAGGTGGAAATTCCTATTTCTGTTTACTTAATCTTTCACCTTATTGGCACACTGATCTTCCAATTAATTATTATATCAAGTAAATTATTTGCTATACAGGAAGAACAGAATGCAAGAAACAGAATAGGAATGTCAGATTCTAAGAGATAACAAACTTCCAATTTCTTCGCAGCCAAGGTCAACACCAAAATGTTAATTTTCTTTAGAAATTTTATTTTTGCTATCTTCCGACCACCAAATCTTGGCAAAATTTTAAAACACGTTCAAAAGCTCAGAGCAGTAACATTTAACAAGTAACATAAAACTGAGATATTCAACTCTGAATTTGAACATTGCATGTGCAAATTCTGGTATTTTGATAAACAGTATTTCAGCAAAAATGTTCCCACAATTTTATGAAAAGCAACGTCATGATGTGTTAGCCCAAGGACAAGGGTTAACACAGTGGTCCTCTCAGCTGATAAAGGCAACAAAGCCATTTACACTTCTCCTGATGCCAACCTATTGGTTGGGCAGATGTCCCAGGGGCTGATGCCCTGTGGCATGTTGCAACACTGCACTATAACCCAGCCACAGATTTTCCAGCTCCTTGCTGAAAACAGAATCTACCAGGTAGCTACATGGCCAATTTATTTTTAATAATCTCTGCTAAAACTATATTTCTCAATTTCTAAGAAGAAGTTCTACTGTACCAGTCAAGCCTTAAAATTGAAGGATTAAGACTGAGAGAACACTCCTCTCCTCAAAGGACCCAGATGGTTGAGTAACAGCATGTTACCATGTGTTGTAACTTTACTTGGAAATCGTTAGAAATATTTTTAAAGGATAACGTGTGCATTTTTCTATATTCAGGCAAAGCAGGACTGTACAAATAACACCATTCTCTAATGTTTAATGAAGGTTAACCCTGATAATCTTGCAATCAAGAACAAGAGTTTTTAAGACAAGTAAATTTATTCCTTGACAGGACCTAGAAAAATGGGTTTACAATACAAACCAAATTTCAGATCACCTACAGTTAATAAAATTTAGGCTTTAATTCCATATACCGAAGCTGTATTTTTCTGGTTTTATGTTCTATTTCTCTATATAAAACCACTATTTTCTATCTTCTTTTAAATATGAAATATATTATTTTAAATTGAAATATTTCTTTTTTTCAGAGGCCTCTATTTGTATTAAAGAGACACACTGCAACATTTTCTGCATATTTTTTTTGTAATCAATGGAAAAAATAACTTAAACCTTATAAATGAATAATAAAAAACTTATTTTTCCTAGAGGTTAAAGAAAATTTATTTATTTGCTTTAAAATTGATGACTTGGTGAAACACATTTTCTTCTTTATGCATCAGTTATTTCAAGAATGAAAGTTGAAAATCCAACTTCAGCATTTATTATTTATTACAAAAGGACTGAGCAATTACTTGGTACAAAGCATTAGTGAGGGATCTTCCATTTTTAAGAGCTTGGAGATCTTGCCAAATTTTGCTGGTCTCTTACTGACCAATAAAGTATTTTTAAGTTGAAAGACGCAGCCAACACATTTCATAAAAAGAAAATAATTTAAGTGTCTAATTTTGTATTCAAAAATAAAAAAGTTTCTAAGCATTTAATGACTTTCAAATTTTTTATGATATATACAAAAAAAACTAGTGTCTGTGCTATAAGCCTTAGGCGATATGTGTGGTATTTCTCTAGTTGTTAGATAAACCTTGAGAGAAAAGGATGGAAAACAAAGTATACAGATAGCCCTTTTGTAACTCAAAAACCCCCTACATTTTCATCCAAAATTATGTAATTGAACACAATCCATTTTGAGTCTTGCCAGGCATGCATATTTCAGAAGGAATTATGGGTAGAGATACAAAAAAGGCTCTTGAAAAAGCAGATGTGTTTTGATTTTCACTGTACATCCAGCACTGTTCCACTGGGTTGCATTTCATCTTAAACACACGGAAGGAGGAGCAGTATTTGCTCACAGCTTACAGCTTTAATGGCTCTCCATTTTGAAACAAAGATTTTTCAAAACGTACATAAAGCAAATAAACACAATCAGTAACCTCGCTGATTAATAAACCACAAGAAAGCAAACCCATACAGGTTTAGTGTGACTCTAAGCCTACATTTTTCCTAACAAGGTTAACCCTTCCTGGAGAGTCCCTGTGAGAGCTGCACTGAGGCTGGGACTGCAGCACTGCTATAAATAGGACCGCCAGGAGGAAGTTGTTGCTATGGAAACCCTAGTCATATTTCTATTTTGACTCCATAGGTCTCTACTGGCATCTACTGTACACTGGTTTAACTGCAGCACACATTTAATACCTTCTCATCAGGAAGCGTTAATTTAAGCTCACATGGTCAAACAGCATTATTTGTTTGTTAACCATGATCATACAAAATGAATTAAAAAATAAATGAGAACTTGGAGTAAAAAAAGAAATGAAAATGTCAAATTCAGCACCTGATTTTTCATATGTAAGCTAACAGTTCTTACTCTTCCTATCAGTTTTCTTGTCACAATTTGACAAATTCATCATCTACGATGTTGTGATTCACATATGTGTTCTGGACACATACCATGGCATCAGATCAAGTTTCCTCATTTCTACCAACACATTATCTGGTCTTTTTGAAATCAAATACCTTGTGGTTACAGTCCCAAATCTAGCACTGACAAGAAGGGGACAGAGAACTATCTCGGTACAAAAGGCAAATCTTAACAAAACTGCCAAATTTGCCAAAGACAACTGGATTTCTCTCCTAGGACATCACCTTGCTCCATGCTTGTCTCACAGCTTCCTTCAAGGTGCTGTTCTCACTGACGCTGGCCAATACAACAGTTCAGACTGCAAGATTGACATTGGCAGAATGTGAATAAAAATTACACAATTGCTCCACAGTAAAACAAAGGTTAGCCAGGAACCATCTTTGAAACAGCTGCTTTAACCTAAGTACAGGAGATCTGAAAGTACTGGTGAAATCTGCTCGGTATCCATGCCCTTCCAAATCACACACTGCTCAAATAACCTTCTGTAGTTACTTGCTAGCACAATTTATGATAGCTTGACAGCCCATCAGAAGTTTTGTACTGTTACTTTGCAGCAAAAGAGAAAGTACCTATGTAAGTGGTTTTTGTTGTATTTATACAAAATAGTACTCTGCCAGGAGTAAGCGGTTTCTGCTTTTGAACCAATGAGGTCTACAAAAAACATGTAAGTATATGGACTTTTAAAATTAAAATCCAAGGCTAAATTGTGAAGCAATTTAGCATGAACTCAGTTCATCTGCCTCTCTGAAAAACCTAACAGCAAATAATGGTTTTGGTCCATTTAATTTACACCAAATTAATCACTACTGTTGATTAATATTGAGCATTAATGGGTTATTGATCCAAAATGAGTAAGATGAAGTTCTTGAATTAGAAGAACCATGTAGACATTTTGCTCAGTATCCGACTGGGCTCAAGGAAAAGCTCCCTGCTTCCACCCTGGCCATTCTCCATCAGAACAAGGATGCTGAAGATCTGGCTCTCACAGGAACCGTAAAGGCTCCTGCAGGTGCAAAGCTGCTGTGGAAGCAGCTTTGGGTAGAGGAAGCTTTGGGTAGAGGAGCTCACCTTTTTCCAAAATCTACAGGTTTGGTCTATCCTTCCTTGGTTTAGCTACTTAGCTAAATGAACTTGAAAGGAACTGCCCCATATGAGGCACACTTAGGTTCAAAAACCGCTTCCTAGGACACATTATGCATTGTGTGTCCTGATCAGAGTGCCACACATAAATTATTATTAACCCTGAGAGATCTGGAGTAATATTTATAGATAGTTTTTGATGCAGGATAATGGGAGGAAGTAAGAGAAAGGACAGCAGTAAAATGTTTACCTAAATTGAAGTTTTGTAGGCAAAAACTATTCATTATATTAGCAGCTACACTTCACTATCAGATCTGAACTGCACAGTAAAAGACCAGAATGCTAAATACTAGAGTAACCAGAGATATTTTAGCAACACTTTCAGGAAGTTAATCTGCATTTTAAATCACCAGCACACTTCCTAGGGGAAAAAAATAACCCAAACTGAATGACTCCACCTTGAGCTAAGTATTTAAATTCATATCTTTGTTTTCCTCCAAAACTGGAGCATTCCTTGATTACATGACATTTAGATTCAATTAGAAAAATAACTAAATAAGAAAGAAAGCAAACCCAAAGTAACTCTATTAAAAGGGATAGTGCTTATTCATAGACTGAAGGAGTAGAGAGTGCAAATTAGAATACAGTAGTGGCTTTCATAAAGTACAGTCTGAAGTACAAAACATTTGGCCAAGTGCTGCAGAGATGCGCTCACCACTACAAAGCTCCTGTATTCCAGTGCCTCAGCAGACTGCAGGCTGCCCTAGAGGGGCCTGCTCCCTCCTCTCTACCAGCCTGCTCAGCTTCAGATACCCCATAAAACAGGGGAACAAGTGAAGCACTCACTGTCCCCCACAGCAGCTAGAGCGGAACATAGGCATTAAACCCTGAAAAGTAGAGGGGATGCTGCTGGCCACAGGACAAGAGGCTGTAGAACGCGTAAGAGGTTCACATTTCAGAGTTCACATAACACATCTTGCACTGAGTGAGTGGGATCTCAACTACAGGAACTTGCACAACTGCAGAGGCATCAGAAGCATAGCTCGGAAAACAAGATTTCTCTATACACTGAGGTTAATTACACTATGTTTACAAAATATATGTTAGTCTGCACTTAAATGGAGTAACAAATGCCATCTGTTAGTTTAAGACCAAACAAAGCATGAGGTACAAAAAACTATAACACTGAACAGAAAACTTCAGAAGTACACAGTCATTCATTTGTAATGTGTGGTATAAACACAACTGAATATCTCAGATTTTTTAGAGGGAAAATAATTCACACACTAACCTTCTAATTACTGGATATTTTTCTTAGTGAAGGAGCAATGAAGTTCACAGATCATATTTTTTTTTCCCTATTTATGATGGGTTTTATTTAAAAAATTCTAATTTATATAGAATTTATTTCACATGAGGTGCATTGTTTATTATTAGTCTGAATATATTCTTATATATTTATAAGCATATATATACTTATAGCATTTAGCATTTACATTTGACTATAACAGAAATAATTATCTAAGTTAAAAAAATTCTAAAAATTAAACATTTGCCTTTCACTATTTATGAAATGTGTTTACCAGTAAGCAACAGACACTTTGCGTCTCAGTCCACATTACCTTGTGGCATTCCCAAGTTGTTACTTTACAACAAATGCCAAAACAACTAAAGCTTGGACAGGTAGAATGGTCAAAAGATATCTTTCACTCTTCTGTTTACAAAGAATGAGATAAATACATGACTACAACTATATTTAATTTGGTTTTATGTTTGTTTTAAAGCATAGGAAAGCAGGAAGCACTTTCCAGGAAAGAAACACTACAAGATTAAATGCATAGTGCTTCTTTTCTTTTTTTTTTGTGGATAAAATACACCAATCTTTGTAATTCTCTGAACAATTGTTTGAACAAAGTCAAACAATTGTTCAGAGAATGGCATGCTAGCTCCCCATGCAAAATGAATGTCATCAAAGATATAATTCCTTAATACTGTATCCTCAACCTCTCAATTGTATTTTCCCTTTCAAAGTAGCATGATCAAAGATTTTTTTTAAAAAGATCAAAAGAAAGTAGTGATTCCTTCACCAGCTTATAGAGAATAAGTTACAAGCTGTGCTGAACATATTTTATTTTTAGTGGAAAATGACTGCTTGATAATACATAACATTTTTATTCTGAGAAGTTTAACAATTCTGCATTTGGCTTAAAAAGCAAATATTTTCTTTATAAGAAACAGGTTTTTGTTACGCTGGCTACTTGTAATACAGATCACTCCATTAGATTTCACAAAGAATAAGATTTTCCACAGTAACACTATTTAAATAAAATAAAGAAATAATTTAAAATTAAGTGTAATATAAACTTTTAACTGACAGGTTAACCACTGTAAATCACCTTGAAGCTACTTTTTAATTAGCTACAAGAACATTCATAAGTTGAAATTGTATTTACCTTTAATTTTCTTTAAAGGGAAATAAGAACAAAGAGTAATTAAAAATGCATTCTGAAAAATCCCTGTATTTCATACTGTGAATTGCCACTAAAAGCATCTTCTCAAAGCAGTGACAATCAACCCCATACCCTCCTGAACAAGGATGCTGTGACTCTTGTGCACCACCGTGTGCTTCAGCGCCCACCTCCACTGCAGGCTGCACACAGGGAGAGCAGATCCTTTGCCAAACAGGCTTCACCATCTGGGACCTTCCTGCTAATAACTGGGAATGCCATCCTTCATCTGGCAGTGGTCACATCATAGGGTAGGCCATCCTAATCAGGATTACTCCAAAATAAAGAAAATGTTTTGACTATTCCTATTTTGAATGGGTGAAGTCTATCTCATGATAGCATCATACAGGCCCTTCTTATTTCTGGCAAATAAAAATCTCTCTAATTTAGCAGAGCTGGAAGACATCTCTTGAGTTTTTATCTTAATTTACTTGAACCATTTTGAGGAAAAATGCTTAAAAGTTTGCAACTAGCCAGAGGCTTCATTTCTTCCTCCTGGAAGAACAAACATGTTTCACTGGGAGCCAGTCTCAGATGCTCATAGCTCTTCCTAACAAGCTCAATACAGAATTGTTATTTCTGGGAGTCACATGGCATGTGGGAAGGTTCTGGTTTTCTTCCAATTCCTCTCAAGTTAAAATCTACCCAAGAAAGCTGCCAACTGCCAAAATGAAGTAACAGTTGCACTACATTGGGCAATTTTTCTAAACTTATTTCCACTATAAGATCCACCTTCCTCCACTCTAGGGAGGGTGGGTGGAAGGAAACACATGGCATCCCATTTAAGTGAAGTATCAAAATAATGAACTTAGTAATTGCAGTAACTGAGCCCTCTCCTCACCCTTCTAATACAAAAAAGGCCCAGCACTTAAACTACAAGAAAAAAAAGCCTAAATGAATACTTACCTGAAGTGAAAATGAGAGCTTACATATTATTATTAGGTAACATATGGCATTTGCATTCCTTTGTCTCTGTGAAGTTGACACTTTCAGAAGAAAATATCAGCTTAATTTATGAGCCAAATAAGGCAAAGTATTATTGCAATTTTTGAAAACACTGCTGATACATGACTTTTCTATAAAGTTGTGCAAGGCTAACAATGCATTTATGCTTTGCTGGAAAACTTGCAGTCTCATTGCTATTCATGTTGAAACACCAAGTTTATCTTCCTTCCTTGCTCTGAGGAAAAATGGGTACATATATACTCACTCTAAGAAACAGGAAAGAAAGGCTGATATTCTGGGTACAAATTTTGTTCTACTTAAAGCAACCAGCTCAAGGAATATAGATAGGAAAAACATACTTTCAGAAGAACTGCAAACAAAACCATAACTAACAGCCCTAATAACAAAATGTTTGCAGTCAACTAGAATAGATATAAAAAAAGCAGGGCAAGAAACTCAGCATGAACCTTTAACTCTTCTCCTTTTCTACAAAGACAAATTATTCTCAATACTATTAAAAATGCAATTCATGTCTCTAGATAAATATTTTAATTCTGAAAATCAGATATGAACATTATTACATGAATATATATATTACACAGTATTCTGAAAAACTTCCCCTCCTCCTTGCCCTCATTTGGACAGTTTTTGTTGAAATTGTTTCACTCCCTTAAAGGAGTGAACACACACCTGGAGATACAATTACCAGACACAGGACTGGACACAGCCACCTGCAAGACAAGAGGCCACTTACTCATGTCCTGGGCAGTGTGCTGCGGAGGCGGAGCTCAGATGTTCTCTCAGAATTCTTTTGCACCTCTGGTTTTGCAAATACCTCTTTGATATAATTTTGTTCCACATATTATACATAAAAGTATTTTTCAGTTCAGCCTGACTGCTCAATATGCCAAAATTTCTAATCATACATTCCATCTGTTCTCATTAATTTGTGTAGTCTAAAAATAATTGGTAGCCTGAAATTCAACAGAAAACTCAGCCATACACATGGACACAGTTTCAAATAAAATTGACTGGGTTTTATTTAAATTAAAAATAAGACTTATTTTGCTGTTTCATGCTTAAATTGGCATCCTCAAGTTCAAACACTGTTAATTGTTTGGTTTTTTTTTGCATCAGACAAGAAGATGGATTAATATCACACTTTTGACAGTAAACAACATAAATTGACTGACATATTAAAAATTAAGAGAATTATAAATACACATAAAACCAACACATTTAATAAAGTCTGATTTTTGTCCTAAATCAAATAAACCCCAAATTAAGGCCTCCTAAGAAAACACACTAAGTGAAATAGATATTTTCAAGACATATTTACACCAGTAACTTTAATTATTGCTAAAACAGGTTAAAATATGAAAGATAAAGGAAATTACATTTGCTTCTTTGCTTCCAAGTAATTAGTGAGCCATTATAACACAGCTTAAAATTAAAATATTCTTTTCTCTGCCAGTAAGTGTCCACTTCAGGAACAACTATGACACAAGCATAGGAAACACAATATTAGAATATACCAGAATGTCACCAACACGGTCAAAAATTAGAATTTCATAACAGAACTGGGGGGAGGAAAGGAAAAAAAAAATCAGAGGAAGGGCTAACAGGCAAAGAATTGAGAACTGATGAAAGACTGCCTTAGGGAGCTGGCACAAGGCAGAGGTAAAACTGAAACAAGGAGCTAAGGAAGGACAGAGTGAGGGCTCTGCACCTGAAACCACTACGGAGAGTGAAGACAAAACCTGAGCTTGAGGGTATGTAACAGAACAGGAAAAGGCATCTTCACGAATAGTCTCAAACAATTAGAAGAGTTTTATACTGTCATTTAATTATAAAAATCAGAGGAAGGGCTAACAGGCAAAGAATTGAGAACTGATGAAAGACTGCCTTAGGGAGCTGGCACAAGGCAGAGGTAAAACTGAAACAAGGAGCTAAGGAAGGACAGAGTGAGGGCTCTGCACCTGAAACCACTACGGAGAGTGAAGACAAAACCTGAGCTTGAGGGTATGTAACAGAACAGGAAAAGGCATCTTCACGAATAGTCTCAAACAATTAGAAGAGTTTTATTCTGTCATGTTACTAAAAAATAAAGTTGTACAATACAAGCCTCTAAGAGTGTAGTGTAGCCAAAATTTTTCTAGATAAAAAGGTCTGCCCTATCACTGTACATGGAGAAGAAAATAGCCTAACCACTTGCTGCACCAGTTTTTCAGCCCTTTAAATTTAAAGGACAATACTCCATGTCTCTATACAACTTCACCCTTAATTCTCTTTTAGACATTCATTTTAGAAGGTCAAAGGCCAAAAACTGATTTAACACAATCTTATTATCTCAACTCTTTTCAGTTCTCAAACTAAAATGGAAGCTTAATTTAGTTACTGAGTGCCAACTGGGTATAAAAGAAAGATGAAGCACCCACTTCTTCAATATTCTTCAATATTTTTGCAACTTATGACTTGGCTATAACTGATTTAGGAAATAAATACCAAACTACAGATATGCTTTGGGCATGCTAAACAAATGAACTCCTCAAACACTAAAGTTTGCTAGATCTTGTTTTGCTAGCCTTCATTTTTATCTGATGTTGCTACAGATACTGGTTGAGACATTTAAGCTGTAAAACTTAGTGACTGCAGCATCATTAATATGCTGATGTCTTCACATGAAATAATAATAATAAAAAAAAAATCTGACCTTGGGGTGCGATCTCTTCAGCCAGAGCAAAGACTGCAGCACGAGAAGTGACTTCAGAAAGCACTTCTACTCCTTGGCTTACAGGCTAAGCAATCAAATCATCCAAAGTTTATCATGGATTGCATGGATCACCTAAGGGTACTCCCCTGGACCCCAAATTATGATGCAGCTCAGACTGCAAAAAAAATTAATATTCCTTTATGATGTGGTTAAATACTGGTATCTATGGTGCTGCTTGTCACTGGCATTTTTGTCTTTGTAACTTTCAGACTCAATTATTACAAATGGCAATCACACACATTTATGCTCAAAAGCCCAACTACAATCAGTGTACAACACCACTGCATGCTCTGACAGAACCATGGAACCAACAGTTTAGTAACGTTTTACCTGCTCTCCTAAGACTCATCTGTTGCATTCCACAGCTGCCTTCAACCTGGAAATGACTAAAATTCTTTATTGCCTTGGTAAGTCTCTCTTTATCCATTTTCATGACTGTGATGGTTTGGTGAGGTGAGATCTAACATTTAACTTGGACCATGTGCAGTGGGGATAAAGAGATCCCGAATGGCCATTACAAAATAAATATTAACCTAAACATAACTTCTGAGCCATGACTCCACGACTGCAGAGTAAGAAAGGTAAAGACTGTTTGCTTTCCATTAGTTGGCATATTTTTAATATGAGACTTATTTTTAATAAGAGATTAATAAGTTTTGAAAAGCCTGCCACTTACAGGGAAGCAAATGTTTTTTCTTTGATGCTGAATGTAAGTTCACAGAGAAAACAATTTCAAAATAAAATACTATTAATATGATTCTGAGCTCATGACTTCCAGCATACATTTAATTTTCCCTTGCAGTATCTGAACATTTTCAGGACTGAAATGACAAAGATGAAGTTTCCCCAGATTGCTTATTTTGAAGAAGAATTTACACAATTCACCTGACTTTATTTCAGGGGTTTTTAATTAAGAAACATAAAAGCTTGAAACATGGCCAGAAAGACGAACGGCTATTCCAGGACCCCATTAGGAGGCACTTTACGCAGGAACACGTGGGAAACCTGCTCTGCAATAGAAGCCAAAAGTTTGCAAAGTACTTTCCCAGAGTCCATTTAGGTTTAAAAATAGAAATGTAGTATTATGATACAGCAGTCACATGTGGTACATTTGATCTATTTTGAGCTAAAATTAATAAGCACTTTGAGAACGTGAAGTAAATTGATATACTAATTGCCATAAAATAAGGTATAGTTTTCTCTCTGTAACAGACTGCCAATTTAGATGTATGACTGGCAAAAAATGAAGATACATGTTATTTTAAGTTACTAGAAGTGTTACTACAAGCCTAGGGTAATTATAAGAAGTCACTTTACTGTATTGCTATATGCCTAGGTCTTCTAAAGAGTTAATTGCTAAATTAATATTTGCAGTTATTTGCCAGTTTACAGATGAAAGGTGTTTAATAGTGCCAACTAATTTTAAAAGATAATTATTTTCCTAAAACAATTTCCCTGTTATTTTCCCTATGCTTTCCCTAACAGAAATTCAGAAATGGTTAAAAGCAACAGGAGTGTTAAGCCTGATTGCATTGCCTCTGCCTTGTTTTTCTGGAACATCAGGAATGAGAAGTAAGGATTTAAACAATCATATGACTCCCAAGTTTAACAGCCCAGATTTTCAGTGCATCAAGCCTAAGTAGGAAGGTCAACAAATACTGCAGTTTGACCTCGGATAAGAGCTGAAGAGTATCTACAAACAGTTTTCATAGCATGATACTAGAGCATGACACATTTCTGCTATTCCTGCAAAACACTGATGGGTGGGCTTCTAATGAGATTTTTAGGAGTAGTTCTGAGTTTAGAAAAAAGAACTCCTTAAGAGTTCCTGACAGCAAAGGCTTATCACAATACCTATTCCCTTCTTATGATCCCAAACTGACTGTCTTAAACTTGATATAATATTTATACAAATTTATTTCTTCCCAGAATTTTAAATAAATTCCTTTAACTTGAACATAAAAATACGCAAACTACAAACTATGTCACTGAAAAAGCTACCATATGACCTCTTAGCTTTATTGTATACTCTAAACATAATAATCAGGAATTCCAGTGATACTGGATAAATTCAGCTAAATCACTATCAATCTACTATCATACTAATTATGAATATGAATAAAGACAATAACTGACTAGTAAAATTTACTGCCTTTTCATAGGAAGATGTTTACAAATCAAACCATATAAATAAGTACTTGTCTACATAACTTAAACAGAAGACTATGTTTTAAAGACATGATTTATATTTCTCATTTTGGCATTCAAAGGCATTAAAAAAAATCAGAATTAGTATTCTTTTCATAACCTCTGCATGGCCCTTGTTTACACATTCTTTGTATCAACAGATACAGGCATGTATTCAATTTTCCAGAGACTGATACTTCCTGCAAACAATGTATGGAACTACCCTGGCACTAAATAAGGATCAGGCAGTGAAGGAAATGTATCAGTTGAGCTCCTTTGGAAAGACCTACAGAACTCTGGAAGGAGGATGAAGTAGCCTTTAGCAGTATCAAGACAAGCTGCTGCCAAAGGCTATTAAATACCATCCTTGAAGAGCAGGCATTCTCCTTGTTCTGTGACAAGTTACTTAAACCATATGATTTTCAGCTGTAGGTACTCCTTCTTTTTTATCCCCAGGACAATAAAATAGAGCGCCTATTTCACATAGAAGAAATAAAAGCTATTAGAACAGGAAGAAAACAAGCAGGGAGGAAAATGAGGCTTTATTTTATTTTCTACCCACTGCACTGGTTAACTTTTAGTAACAGATCAAATAACTTTCATATAGACCTTCAACAGCTTGGGAAAAAGGCGTAATGAAAAAGCAGAGAGGGGCTCTGTGTGTATGTTAATTACAGCTGAAAGAAGTTCAATAGGACTCATAAGAAGTATACATAGAAATGAGGGAAATAAGTTCAATCCCTTAATAATCATGAGACTGATTTTAATTTGCCTGAGCAAGGAATCCTTTAATTGTTACAAGAGCTATACAACCATAAAAATTCATTTTAAGATTACTCTTTATTATGAATAATAGGGGCCTGACAGAACTGAAATAGTTTCAACAGAATTTTTTTAAAGCTTACAAATTTACAGAAGAATTACAAACTTTCTTAACAGCAAGAGAGCATCAGTTTTGCAAAATAAAGTGGCATGCTTTATGTCTGGTGGTATGTGATCACGAACTCTGAGAAGCTGTTTCTGTAGAGAAAGCATATACTGATGTTTTACTGCCCAGGAAAGGAAAATTATGTATCACCTGAAAAGTCCCATCTCAGCCTGTTGATAGAAACACTAAACCATAAAATGAGTAACACAGCAGAAGAACCTTTGGACAGTACATGTCATTACAGCTCTGCCAGTCAAGAGAAAACCAACCAAACCCACAAACGCACATTGTCACCTACTTGACCTGAACAGGTGACCTGTTTCCATCACCCACTCATCACTTGAACAGAAATAAGTGAAATGCTGCTCTCTGCAGATTATCTTGATTCAACCCCAGGTATTTACAAAGAATGTATAAAAATCTACCTATACAAAGAAAAGAAGGCGAGAAGTCCATAACAAGTTTTCTTTAGCCACGCTAGGTCAAAAAATGCCTGGCTGTGTTTTGCACGGGCCGTCTTCCACTATTTGCTCAAACTCTCTCTGGGGTATTCTTGCTGTGTCTGACTCCTCTCAGAAACAACACACACTCATCCTCCCCAAATGATATACAGGTACACAGGTTCTCCTCCCTGTAATACTCCACCAGTGAGCTGCCTGTTTTTTTATTTTGAAAACATAAATTTGGCTGGTTTGAGTTTTGGTAGACTTTCTGGTTTATTTACCAGGAATAGGAAAGTTGCATTTTCAGTCTTCATTTTCTCTAGAAATCTACCCAGCCCATAATAACACAAAAGTGATAAGAAAGGACAGCATAAGAAGTGTTTGAATAATTCTCCTCTTACCAAGGAAACTAAGATACTGAAAACAACACTGAAATAATGTAACTTTTACTTCTAAGCAAAGCAAAATTAAACTAACATTGAGTAGCTAAAAATATTAAAATGCACAGTTTTTAATCTGCAATAGTTATCACTGTCTACTATTTAAAACAGCACTACTAATTATCCTGTAATATGACATTAAAATATATTCTTGAAATACAAGGTGTTAAAAAACACCCCATGGCACCTTGTTTCAACAAGGTGTACACGTCCTTTCTCTTTTTTAAATATTACTTGAACAGGTGCAGGATTTCAGGAGTAAAGTTCATTAAGAATGACAATTTCACTAGCCCACAATACTTTCTATACCAGACTTTAGAAGACAAAAGACAAAACAGAAGACAGATGCATGGTGTATAAACACTGGCTGGCAAGAAAATATTTTCTTTTAGTGAGAATCTTAGCAGTGTTTGTCACTAAAATCACTCAATGAAAAGCATGTGAAGAAAATACAACACAGAAGATACATCTTTAATGTTGCTACATGTACTAAAATAGAAACACTGAATTAAGACAAACTGTCTTGATCCTCATAAACTAATTTGTTCCTAAGCTAGATTCTCTTTCTTAACAAATCAACAAGTAATACTGCAACACGTATCTTGAATTAATGAAAATGCTATACTTGCATGGTGTAACAGAGGACTAGAATATAAGATTTCACTTCAAAAAGATTTTCAGTCTCTTAAAGTGAATCTTCTTAAAAATGTTCTTGTTAAGAGGTTAAAACATTCATTAATGTTAAGAAAAAATGTTAATTGCACCATACTAGTATGTGCCAATATAGCACCAAAGAAAAGCAGATCCCTTACCTATTAATGGCTTAATTTTAAAAAATCTATTTTAAACATAAATGTCCACATTTTTCTACCCTTAACCAGCCACCCAAAGTCAAAATATTACTACCACACCATCACCATAGACACCAAAAGATTTATGACCTATATACAGGGGGCTTCATACATATCATTATTTTCAGATCAAAATTAGTGCTACTTGGAACAGCAGTATGACCCACACATTCTGAGATTTAAATGGAAAAATTAAAAAAAAAATCTAAGAGGATAAATATTTCAGATACACTTTATTTCCTTTTATTTAAATGAATCAAATACATTTGCTTAAAAAATTTCCCCACTATATATTAAAATACCTTCTCTTGAAACAGGCCTCTTATTTTGGCTACTTTATCAAAATTGGTGGCTAAGATGGAAATAGAATAAGAGCTGGCTATCATCTCCAGTCTTTTGTTTCTTTACCAGTAAAAAGATGAACTGATACCTGCTTTCCTGTAGTATGTCACATACAATGTCCACAGAATATTAATATGTATTACAGAATTTTAAACTACTACCACATGAATGCTTTAAGATGCAGCTGTTGATGTATTAACTACTGTTTCTTCACATTTTCCTAAATTCAATTCCAATACATCTCTCACCAACATCATCATTGTCCAAATACAATAAAATGTTTACAAACAATGATTGTGCCCACAGCATAATTATATTTGTTGTATTAAAACTCTTATGCTTCTCCTCACTTTCTCCAACCTGAAAAATCATCACCATTAAGTGGTGATGGTAGGAAAAATTTTTCTTGCCCTTGTTCAGAGCTTTTCTTTCTTCAGTTAAATTAATTCCATCTATACATCAAGTATGTATACTTCAGTATAAAGCATCTATAAATGCTAGGCTACTGTTAGGACTACATTCTTGCCTTCTTAAATTGTAAAAACTTCAAGGACCACATTTATATCTGCTTGTAGATCATCTTTCAAAACTGCTCTAATTTTGCCATCCCTTCTTAAACACTATCACCAGTGAAGAAGTACTTGAACAGAATGATCAGCTGGAAGTACTTTTTAAACAGCAATGATGTCTAAGCGCAGTATTTTGGTACTTCACATTGCAGTCCTCTAAGTTCAGTTCTAAATTATCCAATCTGTGACAATTACTCTGTGTTTGGACCACAAAACCACCTCAGTAAGTACATCTATAAAAATGAAATACTGGTTTTGTTGCGGTTACGTATTGTCTCATACAATACTGCAAAGTTGATGCTGCTGCAGCAGGAAACTAATTCTGATTCAGATAACCCTCCTGCAACCACACAAAGAAATGAGAACCTCCCAAACAATAACAGATGTCAGCAGCATCTGCAGTTTAATCGTTCATGAGAGAATACACTCTGCCATGTGATGAAACACCGGAAAAAATTTAATGCTACCTTTCATTGAATAGTTCTTGATGCAATCACAAATAGGGAGATCTAGTATTTCATCATATCCTTCCTTGAGTGCAATGAAGGTCCACTGGGCCTTTTCAGCAGGGAAAGAAGTGTCCCAAAGAGGAGTAACATCAACAGACATGTCAACAATTTATTTTTTTTAACACACAATACTAATATACTTATGTATTTTGGAAGAGAAAAATACTCTTCATGTTATAATGCTCTTGCTGATACCTGTATCATTAGCAAATAGTTAATAGGGACTAATAATACCACTTCTTAATTTTCTCGCACCTTCCCTCTTCAGTATTTACTACTACATCGACTCAAAGTTGCCAATATTGTGGCTTACACCCAGATACTGAATATATTCCATCTTTCACAACTGAAGCATACATTTTTCTCAAATGTATTTCCCTCACTAAATGTCTCCTTTTCACTATTAAATGTGCATTTAACAAGAAATAAAAAGTGGTTTTCATATAACTCTTGCCTTCTTGAGACTACCCCACTGTGTTCAGACCATTTGAGAGGAATCAAAATTCTTATCCTTGCTTTATTTCTTAAAAATGTACCTATCTATTGTCTCCTTCCCAGCTTGCAGTCACTTTCTACAAACCCCTTTCTAGTGCTGCACAAGCATCAAACAATCTCAAGCTGAACAAACTTGCTCTTCTACTCAGCTTCTCCATATCATGTCAGAGAATCACAGAACATCAGGTCAGAAGGGACCTCAAGGCTCATCTGCCCTAGACAAGATGGCCCCGCACTTTGTCCAGCTGAACCTTAAGTGTCCTGCTGTTGGTGAGTCCACCACTTCCCTGGGGAGATCATTCCAGTGGCCGACAGTTCTCCTGGTGAAAAATTTGTCTCCAAGTCCGAAGGGGCTGCACGTGCAAGGACTGCACTTTCATGCTTTCCATACTGAACATCTACAGTTCTGTTTTCTCAGCCACTGTGTGTTGGGCTAGTCCTCTTAACAACTAGACTGGCAGCAGAACAAGTAAAGTTTGTGTGTATTAGTGGAAATGAATGAGTCAATTTAGTTGGTGGAGAAAATTATAGTGTTGTGAATAGAACTGTGTAAAACCAGCCAAGTACTATTTTCTGTTTGGAATTATTTTCACACAAAGAAAGGCAGAACTACCACAAGTTATTTTTGAAAGAAAGGACAGTAAGGCTATGAACTTTATTTTTAATTTAAATGAAAAATACATCCCACAGAAAATCAGTATCTTCACCACTAAACAAGAATACAGTTCAACTGCAGAAAAGATAAATGCAAGAGATGCCTTAAATTTTTTTTTTTGCCAAAGATCATACTAAATTTCCAATGCTTACACCTCTAGCATTACCATACCATTTAGGTTAACTTTGGTATTGGATTCTTTCACATCTCTCACTCTGCTGCTGCACAATTCTGTATCTCTCTTCTTCCTCCTGCTACTCCCTACTCACATGCTATATCTAAAAGGAATGTGCAGGTTTTAGACATCTTCCGGTTTTATTTGTCCCAACAAATACTTGAGTACAATCTAGAGCAACTAAAATATGAAGAGGAAGGCTGGTGATCTTTCTGATACCTTTGACAAAATAAATTGTGCTGACAACCATGAGGGTAATCACATTTAACAGAACTAAAATGATACAAACACTATTTTAGTCTCATTTGTAAGCAAAAAATGGGGCAACTCTTGCAGATAGTATTTGAGAACGGCATGTGATGCCCAGTACTACAAAGTCAGTCAGCAGCACCTCTAGATCAAGGGAAGGCTCCAGAGAGTCCCTCAAATTAAAACCAATCTCATGTTAACACATCCAACAGATGATACTGACACTCTGCAACAGTAGCATCTTCTTCTCCCCTTCAGTGAAACCTGTGTTTTCTTCAATGGCAAAAGCCACTTGCAACACCATTCCCCATTTTGGATTTTTCCTTTGTATCAGCCCAACACAAGGTGGGGTGGTGTTTTAAGACAGGTCCATGAAATAAAGGGTTAAAACAGTAGCACCAGGTGGGAGCAAGGGTCTTAACCATTGTGGTGAGACACAGAGCAGTCCTTGAACAGCTGTATCAGCACAGGAGGAGCAGTGAATTGCAGCTATGATCAGAGCAGCAGGGGTGATAAGGGCAGGCATTTTTCAAGTCAGCTTTACTGCCAAGGAAAACTGGTCATGTAAGTACTGCATAAGCAGCAAGTTAAAAAATGGTTCATAATTATAGCCTCAAACCTCAAGCTGAAGACAGTAGAAACATGTTTTGCTTTTTTTCCAAAATATCATACCAGCAAAAATCAGGTTCTACTCTGAAGACTCTTGCCCAGCAGACACTCTAAAATTGCTTCCAAAATAGGTCCTGAAGAAAACATTCTAAAGCAACAGTGACAAGAAATGGGGTCTATAACTGGTTTGAAAATTCAACCAAATAATCATACATCACTGAAAAGAACAAGTTATTTGACCAAACTATGTTCTATATTTCTGCTGTCAATTACTTAGCAGATGTTTTCTTTAATAAACTACATAGTTTCATGCATCTGCTTAAAAGCAGAAAACACAAAACAAACCCCCAAAACCACCACCACAAAAATCCCAACTCTTCTGAAGTAAATAACTAATACCATTTTAGCTCCTGAAAGTACCAAGCTTCTAGAGATACCTCCCATTAAAAAAAAAAAACAAAACAACCAAAAAACCCCCCAAAAACCACAAAAAAAAAAAAAAACCAAC
Source organism: Passer montanus (assembly GCF_014805655.1). Lineage (NCBI taxonomy): Eukaryota > Metazoa > Chordata > Aves > Passeriformes > Passeridae > Passer > Passer montanus. The sequence goes on along the minus strand of NW_024371038.1, from coordinate 1,012,217 downwards.
CAAAAAAACCCCCAAAAAGCACCAAAATAAAAAACCCACAAAAAACCAACCAACCCAACAAAACCCCAAACAAACAAAAAACATCAAAACAAAACTAAAAATCCAACAACCCACAAAAACCCCACAAGAACTGGCTGAAGCTATACAATGTGCCAAGTCTACCTGGCACCTCTGGCAGAAAACCACAGAATGTATCCTGGCTACCTTCTTGGCATGAAGGTAGCCAGGGGGTGCCAAGTCTACCTGGCACCTCTGGCAGAAAACCACAGAATGTATCTTGGGGCATCTGGCATGAAGGTAGTCAGGGCTGTCCTCTCTGCCTCTCTAGCAAGAGCTGAACTCAACTACAAGACTGAGGCAGGAGTAACCCCAGCAGAAGACTCTTGTCCGGTGAGATACACGTCTTTCCCATGCAGTATTTTGGTAGGCTTCATGGCATCCCGTTCATCTTCACACCTCATCTTGGAAAATTCCATTATGCTCTCATACATCACTCTCTCACCATTTGCCCTGCCTAGACAGCAGGGATGGGATCTCCTACCATCAGGAGAGGCACAATGCCAGGTGGATCAGCTTGTACTTTGGGCTAAATCCAGAGCCCAGCCAGGAAAAATACATTAAAGATATGAGCATGTCCATAATGCCTGGGGTCCTGAAAGCTGGCTCCCTCTAGGATAAGGTGGACATGCATGCCATGGCCCAAGTGGGATTAATGGCAACCTCAACTTCAGCCTCTCCAAAACCTCTTAAGATGCTCTTGGTTCATCTTTACATTTATACATTTCCTCTCTTAAGTGTCCACACGATGCAGGATCTCCTCATCAGAGACTCTACTGCTCTGACCAAGCTGCAACCAGGTTGAAGAAGCTATCCAGGATGTCCCAACACTTGTAGTATTTTGACCTCCTCAGGCAGAGCATCTCTGGCCAGCATTCATCAGCTCCCCTTTCTGGGATGGGAGTATGTGGATAAGACCCAAACCATATTCTGCTCAGAGTTCCTTTTGTTTCCCTGTTTTTACATTTCTCGACTCACGTTCCTTCTTTTACCAACTGTTGCCTGGTTTTTTCTCCATCCTCATTTTCTCTAGCTTCTCATTCTCAAGGATAGCTCTAATATTTTATTAGGAATAAACTGATATCTGTTCCTAAGGAAAAAGCCAACAGAAGCAATGACTCAAAGCAGTTACTTAAAAAAGGCAAGAAAAAAGTAAGCATAGGACATTCCTCACTCCCCATGCCACACAGTTTTACAGATCATGCCCTCTAGATATTCTACTAAGAGATGTCACTTACATAGCAATTACACATTAATTCTTCACATGAACATCATTCTATCCTTGCCAACCTTTTCCTGAGTGCCCACCTGAGATGCAAGGAGTTTGATGTTCATCACCAATACATGGTAGTAAATATTGCTTAAAAATAAAAATTGTTAATTGAAATTGAAGGACCACAAACTCTGAATACATTCTTTAAAGTTCAAGAATGTCCCACCCTGGCGTTCAATACAAAAAACCTAAGTTAATATGCAAATTAAATAAATTCTGCATTTGAATATTAAATGAACAGTTGGATTACAAGGTAAGTTGTATCAAAAGAGCAATCTTTTTGGAAGAAAGCAGGTCATAACAGACCAAATTTAGAAAGAAACTGAACTTTATTAGGTATTTGTGCAATCTGTGTGAAAAGCAGGCTAATTTTTTTAGTGTCAGTTTCACATCTGATCATTCATCCTCAAGAAATTCAAGGGAAAAAATGCTAATTTGCAAAAGAACCAGGAAACACCCTAAGAACCACTACAAAGCACTACACACCCTCAATCTCCCAGGCAATTCCACATCCTATGAAGCTGCTGTACACTTAAACAAATTTCAAGACTTGCTTGTTTTGCAATTTGTTATTCATACATGCCATTATAGTAAGCTAAAGGATCTAGCACCTAATTTCTCTCTGAAGTTCAATTCACTCCACACACACCACTGCAATGTAGATTTTTCAGCCAATGGAGAGAATTCAGCTTGAACACACGATGCACTGTTGCACTCTACTGCTTTAGAATGCTTAACCCATCGTTCCCAAAGCAGAGGACCAGTGCTGGGAGTTGCAGGGTGTGCTTCTCACTACACAAGTCTTCACAAGGAACAAATATACAACTGAGGCATTGAATTTTTAAAAACTGCCCAAAATAAAATAGTTCTCAACAAGTTAATGAAAACGTCTTCCTATCTTCTTTCATCATAGCTGTTAGAGGGAAATACCACGATCTTTCAAATGGGCTTGGCATGATTTTAGCTATTCTCTCTCTCTCTCTCACCACCTACCCTGTTCTTCAATGAGAAACCCTGATCAACACCTCCATCCTCCACAACAGTCTAAGGAGCAGTTAATAAAATGCTTAAATATAGATAATTTGCATTAAAAACTTTATCTTAATGATAGACTTTGGTGCAGTTAAATCACAATTTTGCCCTGTGCAAAGTAAGGCTAGATTATCATACGCTTAACAATCAGAATTTACACACACAATAAAACTGTTACTGCTGCTTACTACAAGACAAAGAATTTCAAACTGCCTAATGTTATAGTAATCAAAACTAACCTTAATCACTACAACAATGCAACTACTGAAGTAGCAGAGTACATACACCCTTAATTATGTCATTTTATGAGAGGGAAAAGCAAACTGATTCTGGGCACAGGCAAAGTAACAGTCTTTTCTATCTTTCAAGTTTGCATCTTCTTGCCAAAAAAGCACTTTCCTTTGTTTTAATTTCTTGAGCCACATGGCAGCTGTGGATGTCTGTGGGTTTACAGACAAGTGCTAGCAGCAATTGCAGTGTGTTAATGAACACATACTTCCTGGAAGCAGCTTAACCTGAATGAAACAAAAGAAACAAAAAGTTCCTGATGTCCTCTCTTTAAATATTACAGTACTTCAGCAAAAGGATACAAGTTAACAAGAGGCAGAGGAATAACAAACTAACAATTATCTTTACAAAGCACCAAACACTTTATATATCCACTCAGCCAGCAACATTTTAAAGAACACACAGGTAAGATACCTTGCTACTTTACTGTTAGTCTAGCACAGAAATACTGTATCTCTCTAAAGAAAAAAGGGCAGTGCAACAGCACCTTTCTAAGCCCTTCCTAAGGGGAGGATTTCGCTCAAAATGCTCATCAGGCTTTCTCTGGTAAAGATCAGCTATGTCATAGAACAGATTTTTGCTTTCTCAGAATCTGGACACCCATTTAGCTCTTACATGCAGAGCGTATTTATACGCCTCCTTGGTTTACTGAAAAGTATTTATGAAACCAAAATTACTGCTCAAAACTACAGACAGATGACATCCCAGTGTAGAGAAACTGGTTGTTAATTCAGAAGTCACAAAAACCGTGGCTTTAAAAACCTACACAAAACAAACACCAAGGTGTTTTCACAGCTTTACTGCATAGCATAATGCTAAGAAGTCAGCCTAACCCTTACTACACATATAACAAGGAATACATACCAGAAGTCATTCTACCAGAAGCCAGCAAACACTTTTTTTCTTCTGGGCAGGGAAAAGCAGAAGGTAATTTAATGGAAGAAATAAAAACTTTGTTACATTTCTTCCTATGAACAGCCAATTGGAAAAAAAAACAAAAACAAAAACAAAAACAACCAAACAAAACAAATAATTTTTTTCAAGAAGTTGGCAGAGTGAGATATTAAAGAGCTCAATGCTAAAAAATACAGCCTCATTTTTCTTGCCACCTGAGCATTTCACTGCCAATGGTGCTTTCAACGCTTCCTTTGAATCTGTCTTTTGCCATCTGACACCTCAGAGAATTGATTTGGTGTGCAAAAATAATTATGGATAACTCAAAGAGATAAAACCTGCATTGTTTTCTGCCTATGTAAAATACCTTAATAATGGATTGGAGAAACATTTGAATCCTGACCTGTGAAGGGTCTAGGAATAAAACCTGATTTTTCAACAGGGCAAGTCACCAGATGGGCTCAGCTGTTTTGTGAAACCTTACTCTCAGCGGATGTGATTCTGCTGAGATGTGGAAGAAAGAGCAAGGGAGATGCCAAAGACAGGCTCAAACGAGCCCTGAAGAGACTCCTGTTCACCTCTGCTGATCCCAACACCACAGGCAGGGCAGTAGCTCCTTTTAGCTCCCTGTATAGCACACCCTCTAAACTCCTGCATCCCAGTTCTCCTGCTACACAAACTAACAGTCTCACCTTATTTCCTGTCAGTATTTGCCTCATTTCCCAAAAGAGTTTCAGAGAAGAAATTATGTTTGTACAAACAAAATGAGGTCCTCGCTCATGACAAGCCCTCCTGAACCCTAGGATAACAAAAAGAAAGAAAATGTGTCTAAATCCTTTCCCAACCATTGAAGGGGAAGGTTAAAAAAAAAAAAGGAAACAAAGTGATTTTATCCTCTAGTTTTGCAACTCTAAGACAACATACTCCTCACTTCAACTACCTCCTCAGAGCTCCACTGCTACTTTGTTCTCTTTCCCATTTCCCAGGAAGCACTTCTACCTCGCAGCGCAGAAACTGCTTATGGTAGGAAAATACTTGCAGTACAGCCTGAAACCACAGCTCTCCTTTTGGCAACAGCAGTAGGTCAGGCAGCTCCTATTTAGTGCCTGCTATCCACTCTCTTCTCTGTGCCATATCCCACCTGCACTGGTACAACTGCTTGTGTGGCTGCAGAGAACTGGATCAGGAAGCCAAATCCAGGTAACTAAAGGCCCTCCTGCTTTCCCTTTTCTGTAGGGTTATTTTTAACCTAGATCAATCTCAAATTCAGTTCACCTTGTTGTCTCATAAATAGTTACTCGAGCACACTTGAGGGCACAGAGGCAGGAAAACAAGTAGCAGGGGAGAGAAAAGCAGAACAGCAAATGAAAGAAATGCTTATGAAATAGCACCTTGCACCTGAAACAAAGACAAAGCTTGAGAACAGCACTTCAGGGCAGACTTGTTAACAAGTTCTAGCCCTAAATTTCAGAAGTTTATAAGGAAAATCCCCACTGACTCAAGGTTCCCAACACTGAAAACTTTGCAAGCTTAAATGCTAGAAGCACTGATTGAATAAAACAAAACTAACCAGTCTAGATCCAGTTCTAGATCTGATCTGATCTGGAACTCACCTGCTGTATAGCAGAAACAATATTCTTTATTAAAACAACTGCTGTAGTTTAGGGACAAAAAAAAAAAAAAAGGCATCTGAACAAACAAGTTCTTTATGATGCCTAGAAAGGATGCAGGCAAAAGACAAAATCTGACAGCCATCCAAAAGCCTTTCCAAAGGAGCTCTGTCCAATGGAGGGATGTGTCAGCTCCAGGAGACCTTTCACTGTCTGGGAAGGACTCCTAGCCAGCCTGGCATGGAACGGAGCAGAGCCCTCCACACCATAACCTGCACTGCTGCCTCCTTACATTCTGCTCTCTGTACCAATGAGAAGCTTCATTTTTGCAGCACAGCATAGCCTTAATTAGGTTAAGGAACAAAGTGACTTGAAAGAATATGAGAAATCCCAGCATTATTCAAGATATTACTTTTGATTATGTCACTTCTACAAATGTGGATGGGTAGATGAACAAACACTAAACAAACCCAGCAAGGAGGGAATGCCAAGTAATTTAAAATACTCTGTCTCTAATGTAGTCTGAGCCTGCAATAAAGGCCTAACCACAACAGCTAAATACAAATCAATTTATCACTTGGAGGCCCTTCTGACCTTTTGTTATGCTACCATGTGGCTATCTTTAAGAGTGATAACCTCTCTCTTTGCTGGTCCAAGCTGTGAATAAGCATCTTGTTTTTAATTAAAGCAGAATTTTCAGATGGTGCCTCTCTTCACGTGATGCATACAGGTAGACTTACATTGGTGATTACAGCAGAGGGATTTATCAGGTATTTCTTCAGCAAGTAATTACAACTATTTCTTATTTTCTTATTGCTGAAACATACCTGATTCATAGATGACACAACCCAAACATAGTGGGAAAGAAGCATTATATACATTGTTCAGAGATGTTATTCTTGCAGACCATTCCAGCATCACTCCAATATATACTTTTAATTACTCTTTGTGCAATACATATTTTAGTTGATGTTCTGATCCAAGAACAAGGCTCCAAAAGATACCCATTTCAAAACTGGAATGCTAAACATAATGAGCAAAAGAAAAAAGACACTCTCTGTTAAATAAAACTACACTCTGATCAAAAACACTGAAGCAAGAGCTTCTGCAAAAGTGACAGGGAATCAGCTACCTTGGGATAGCAATGGATACAGAGCTTTTCACCTCTACTTCACCAATTTTAATTTAACCAAGGTCAGCAGTGATAAAGCCTTGCCTCATCCAGTCTTAACAAAAAATACACTTGTGGCCTCTTTTGGTCTTCAGCAAGAAAATACAACAGAATGACCCAGCAGTGAATACCCATGAAAAACGTGAAAAAAAATACCCTCAGTTTTTAAGAAATGTACCCAGAGGAGGTTAAAATCTACTGGAAAAAGAAAAAGAAGGCTGCATCTTCCTGTCAAGCACACTTCAAAGGAGCACTACTTAAACTTTCTACAAATTATAAGAGTTAAAAAGCAAAGAATTGAGCATAATGGGAACTCTGTCAAACTGAAGATATTGCAGGGAACACTTTGAGGAAAAGTGGGAGTGAATGAACACAAAACTCACATGCAGAATACACATCACACAGGCTGTACTTGGCTATTTAAAGATCACAGAAGTCAAAGCTAGTAAAATCATGCTGGATTAATAGAACCAGAGATCTGGCTACCAGGTAAGAAGATACATGTACAGAATTATGCTTTGAAAATCATGCATAGTTTCCTTTTAAAACACATTTTAAGAGCAATTTGCTACCACATACTGCTAGAGAAAAAGCAGCAAAGACCATTTGAATCCCAGCAAATAAAACTCAGAAGCCAAGCCCACAACATCAAGATCTATTGGAAGAAGAGAAAGTATAACCTCTTCAGGGACTGGAAGATTTGTATTCTAATTACCTGGTCTCTCAGCCAGCTTGGTTGTTACAAAGAAACAGACAACATCACGCCTAAGTACTCTTAAATCTGTGGGGGAATGGGCAGTGGGGGAAAAAAAATAACCCAACAAAAACCACAAACAAAACTACAAGTGGGATTACTACTAATTTATAGCCAAGCCTCTTGCTATCATGTATGACATTCTGCTGCATATCTAATAGGGCAAATAATTCAGAGCCATACATCATAATTACTTTAAAAATCTGTATTACTGTATTATTTGATATAAACACACACAAAACTTTCTACAAAGTATATAGTTTTGCAGAGCAGACATTCATTCTAGTTTAGAAAGCAGTTCTAGTAAAAACATTCCTGTTTTGCATGAAATTAACAATGATCTTGAAAGTAACAGATTCACTTGCTGAATTTAAAAGTTACGTGACCTATGTGTAACCTCAGATGTGTTGTAGTTATGTTTCATGCTACTTTCACAAATTATTCCAAGATAATGAATAATAATAAAGCTAACATTTTCCTACATTAATTGCAACAAGTTAAAGAGGACTCCCTGTGGCCTTTTTTAAAAAATGGAATTTACTACATGTTGATATTTTTAACTTCTAGGTTGCGAAAGTTCTCAACTACTGTAAATGAAGCAGCTGAAAAAACCCAAAATAATGAAGAGAATAATTAAATGAATATTGGGATGATGAATCAGAGTGAATTTCATGGCAACTGATAATTGTGTCTCTCCAGATTTCAAATGAAAGATACTTATATTATTATTCTAAAAGGCCCTCAGAATTTGTAGGTTGCAGTGGAAAACCATGAAAGCATTTAAAACAAAGTTTAAAATGGAGCCAGAACCCTGATGCTTCTCATTACCAAAGGACAACTTTTAGTTTTGGTCCTCTAAGTCAAAACCCAATGCATATTAGGAGACCGTGGAACAGAAGGCCACAGAAATAAACCCCTTACAGATGCCACTGAGACTTTCCTTTCCATCTTCTGTGTACACAATGTATCTTGTCCTCCCTGCTACACAAGCCCGACTCACTCTTGTGGTGACCAAGCTTAACAAACCACTGCCACTCAGATTTCATTCACCTGCAACTTCAGCCCAGAAATACTCCAAAAACATTTCCTCTCATTTACTACTGCTGTTCACATACTCATGGTTTTATTCCATTTCGTTGCCTAAGTGAAGTAACAAGTAGTAAAGATATTTGACTATAAATGGAAAGCTACAATAAATGAGAAGGATGTAAGGGCCAAAGTTAGGTGAACAGCATTTACTGTGCTGATCACAGACAGTGCAAGAGGTCTCAAATTACACTTCACGAACTAGTAAGTATAGTTATCAGGGGAAGCTATGTTACCCTTCATTGTTCTTCAAGGGACCTTAGCATGCCCTTGATCCACACAATTCCATAAGCTTTATGCATGAATCAAGGCATAACATCACCTTTAGAATTCAAAGCTGATATTCTTCTGTTAGCCCTTCAAACAATTTCATTTTCAGTGTCCTGTAGTCTGGAATACATGCTACTGAGGACACTTAACATGCAAAACTAGAAAACTGGTTCAACAATGCAAATAAATAATCCAGAAATATTAAAGCTCCATCTCATTTTATATTTCTTTAGTTTTTGGTTGCCATGTATTATATGAAGAGATGACCATCAACATTCATTGACAGTAAACCAAATATTGTTTCTAATGATTAATTTGTTGTATAGTATTCTTATCTTACCAATCTTCCATAGTAAGTGAATCCTGGTCTTTCCCAGCAGTATGTCAATGATGACCAAGTTTTTCTCCTAGTTACAGGAGTTGTATCATTACAGAATTTTGCTACTAAATATACTGAGTAATTAAACCTCTGAGCTTGATGGCTCTAGCAGCATTTAATTTTTAAACACTAACAAAGGGGGAGAAAGGTTCTGAAGGAAACTCCTTCTGCAACCCAAAAAATTACTGTATTTTGTAATATGAGAATTCATTAAAATGAAAGTAAACACTGTGTGTTGTAGTGTTATTTAATTCCACAAACTAATAGCAGTACAGTTACCATGAAGTACAAAATGCAGTGTTTTGTCATTTGAAGTACTTCAAACAATCCACCCTCTCCATACTTGTCTTGATAGTTAGACTAAAATACTTCCCATCAAAATGAATGCACTCAAGCAAAAAACAAAACCACTAAACAATAACGGTCATATACTCATAAGAGATTTGGATTGTGAAGTCTAAAATAATAGTGAGCTAAGACACAAGAACTGAAAGGTGAAACCAACAATCAGAACTGGGGAGGTCAGCCAGAGCCCCTGCTCCCACAGCTGGAAGCACCCACTGCAGATCCCTGGGAAGCCAAAGGAATGCTGTGTGGGCAGGACCCGGCCTATGCAAATCGGGTTACCTAGTTCTACCCCAGACCTCAATAGTAAATACACAAAAAGCACACACACTAAAAAAAAAATCTCAAAAAAACAACAACAACAAAAAAAACCAACCCAAAACAACCCCACCTCAATAGTAAATACACAAAAAGCACACACACTAAAAAAAAAATCTTAAAAAACAACAACAACAAAAAACCAACCCAAAACAACCCCACCACAACAACAAAAAACCTAAAACCAAACCCACCCCCCTCCCCAACTTCGACGTTTAAAGTTATTTCCATTTTAACGCCCTAGGATTTTCTAGTAACAAAGGGTATTGTTGTCACAACACTGAGCTTGCACAACTGCCTGCTCATTACATCTTGCCTTCACTCTTATCCATCATAAACATACCCAAAGTTTTTCACTAGAAACGAAGTAAAGAAGTCAACATGAAAAAAAAATAAAATCCAGGGTTTTCTTCCCAACAACTGAATCGGCTTTATATTGTTCAAAGTTACGCTGAAATACTCAGAGGGGAAAAAAACCCCAACAAAACAACAAAAACAAAGCAAACAAACGAAGAGAAACACCAGCAGAAAGCTCCCTGCCATGACGAGTTCAGATCAATGCTTTTGTCTTCCATTTTACTCAGGGCTCCGGAGAGCAACGCTGTACGAGGGCTCCCAGCGCGCTCCCGAGCGATGTAAACACGCCGCGGGGCTGGGGCTGCGCCGCGGGGCGCGGGCACGGCCGCGGGGTCACCGGGGCTGCACGATCCGGGCGAGCACAGGAGTTTCTGACCTACATTCCCCGCAGCGGGATGAAAACCCTCCCGCCGCAGACGGAGCGCGGCGGGCGGGCGGCCTCCCCCGCCGGCAGGGTGTGTTCGGGGGTGGGGAAAGCGAGCGGGCCGGGGCGAGGATGAAGGCTGGCGGAGGCGCCGACACCTGCCCGCCGACACCGCGGCCCCGCCGTCGGCTCCTCCTCCACCGGGGACGGACACCTGCTGCGGGACAGCCGCACGCGCGGCCCGGAGGCGGCCTCGGCTGGGCGGCCGCGGGCGGGCTTGTCCCGCTGGTTTCCCGAGAGCCCGCCGAACCCCGCGGCGGGGCCGGGCGAACTCCCCGCGGCGCCGCGCAGGCCGCGGCTGGGCCTGTAGGGGCGGCCCGCGGGGCCGCGGCCGAAGCGGGGGCGAGGCCGCTCTGCCCAAGGTGACCCCGGGAGGCCGCGCGGGCCGCGGCCCTGCGGCTGCGCCCGCCCCGCGCCCCTGAGCATCCCCGAGGACACCCGCCCGGGCCTGCACCCCGGCGGCCGACGGGAGGAAACTCGCACTTGCCGCCTGTTCTGTGACTGTTTTTACACGGCTCACCAGACTATAGGGAAAAAAAAAAAAAAACCACGTAGAAAGTAAGCGGGCTGCCAGGAAACAGTTGCTTTTTTTTTTCCTCCCCCCGTTTTGCTGCCACCCATCATAAATAGCTACAGCTACACATTTTCAAGTGGTATTGTGACTTTCAAGTTGATGATAGCTCTCTTTATATATTTATCATGTGAAACACTTTGAGTGTTTTAGCACTGGAAGGAAATGCTTATCAAAAAAAAAGGGTTCTATTTTATGTGCTTTAAAGTGGAGAGAGTGGAGAGCAGAAGTGCTAATCTTATGGATCACAAACTGCATATATTCTGCCAGGACAATGTATGTGATACCCAGCCTCTTCTGGCAGCATTCTTTCCCCAAGACTGCAGGAATTCTTCTGGCTACCATCCTTCACTGGGGTTCTCAAAATCCTCTCCCAGCACCGTGGGCTGCCTGCTGGTGAAGCACATGCTATCACAGTCTAATACTGAATCACCTTACTATAAGACAGGATTTTATACACATACACGAATGCACACTAAAGTAGATACCTTTAGGAAATTTCCAGTTTCCTAGGCTTGTGCAGTGTATGGGAGCACAGCACAGATCTAGCCGGTGTGCGGTCTACCTTGACAGTTGTACAAGCTGCCTGGGTTATATGGCTGCAAAGTTTTGGGAACACTTACCTGAATTATCTTGATGTTTTGCAGGTTGAGGTTTGATCAATGAACTTTTCAGTTTAAGGGACTTTCTCCTGATTTTCTTCACCTTTGCCCTTGCATTACCCTGATGTGTGTTACACTGCTTACTTCAGCAGAGTACCTGTGTTTCTGTGATTAGGGAAGCTGTCTCTGAGGATGCCAGGTCTCTACTGCTTTGAAGATAGAAACAGGACTCAAACATTATGAGGAAATAACCTGCAAACCATTGAGGGCAGTGAAGCAGCTACTATTGAAGAGGGCTGTCTCATTTTGCCAAACATTCTTTATGCACTTAAAAAGAGGTTCAACGAGTTATCAGTAATTCACTCTGCTGAGGAATGGCATGTAGATTGCAATGGCCAGATCTGCACCAGGAGGAGAACTTAAGCACGTGAAAAGGAGAGGGTGTTTTTGCTATCTCAATCATTCATCTCGATCGTTCATACAATGACAAAAAATAGAACCCTGAGGTGCTGTAGTATTTGAATAAATATCTGAAAATGATGTCTCGTGTAAAGAACTTATCCCAGTTTTAAATGTTTTCCGTGCTTCAGCCATCATAATTTTCATTTTGGCCAGATTGAATCTGAGTCAGCTGATTTTCATCCAGGTGCTGACAGGCATTTTGATATCCTTGAGAAGACAGCAGTGGCATCGCTAACAAATGAGATTTGCTGCAGCATCTTTAGCATATTCCTGGCATTACAGCTCATCCCTTTGCTGGCAAATTATGCTGCAAAGGCTGCATATGTGGGAATCCACCAAGGGCCAATTGACATTACTGTCCTTGGGTCTTGGTGGACAAGGATCTTTGCATGTACTCCAGCAAAATCCTACATATACATATGTCCAGACCATAAATATACATATATATATGTATATATAAATATAGTGTGTGTGTACCAATGCAATGACACTGGTTCTCAACCACGTGCTCTTAATGTACATGCATCACTGACGGATTTGCATAAATGTTTCTACCCAAACACTGTCTTTATCAGAAACCTCACAAATATAATTCAACAGTGCTGTGAAATATTAAATTAACCATATCCATGGTTCTAGCATTACACATGTAGGAAAAGATAACAGAAATAAGGAGTTAGGGATGGGCATTTGTATTCACATTCACACTACACACACATCTTATGCTGTATTAACAAGTTAATAGTCATTGTTTAATTGCAAAACATACTGATGATTATAGATATTATGTGCATACAATCACTTAGCATTCAGACTGTCAATTCTTATTCCAGCCATAATCTTTATTTTCCTTAATTTTCTTATATAAAATCCTTTTATGCTGAAATGCCTCATATCACTGCTTATTTACAAGTAGTTTGCCTTCTTTCTTTCAAGAAAATTGGTTAAAAAATAAAGTAATGCAAATACGAAAATGTTGTTTGTGTATGTTAATATATTTCACTAAAGGCCCAATCTGAAAATTAAAATATCATTTGTTTTGATGATCTATATGAGATTAAAAAAAATATACTCTAAGAAAGTCAACTCAGCAGTTTTAGCAGTATGGATTTGATGATGTTTCAATGACTCTCAGCAGGTTTTCATACAGTTTTTAACACATTTCTTGGGAACTATCAGTTAGGAATATCCTAGCATGACCAATCCTTCACTCTGATAAAGCCTAAAGCTCTGTATCAGATGTATAGTTCCCTCATGAAATTCACATATTGTACCCTATATAGACTTAGAACTAAAAATGAGAGGGTCATTTCAGGACAAAAAATATCATTTCTTCTAGATTAAAGACTCTCAAGTGTTTTTCGTTTTTCATAGAAATCACCTGTTCATGTGGTAATTACTTCTGGAGCCACATATCCTTTCATTCCATAATCATTCTGATTTCTAGATCAGATAGTGGCATTTCTGTAGCAACTACAGCAGTTGTTTTCAATACACATTTGAAACAAGTCACTAAATTTAAATCATTACGCATCTTCATTTTCTTCTCTCGAATTTGAGGTGTGCCTGCATTGCAAGGGGTTGGCATGCACAGACTGATGGTTCAGCCCATACTGATCATCCCTAGCCTGAGGGTGTAGGCTGTGCTTGAGTTATGACTGAGTTACGTACCTGCCTTAGCTGGGGTTCTGCTTCTGTGGCCAGCCTGCCTTACCATTGCAGCCGTGCCTGTAAACTGAGGGCTTTGAATACCAAATTAGACTGCTCTTCCCAAAATCCCACATTCCTGCATCTTTGAATACCCCTGGCAGCCTCCTTCTCTCTCCTAAACAGAATGATATATTTGGCATTTAACTCCTTGTTTTCCCTTTGGGTTGTTCCAGGCTACTGGCACATTTCCTGCTCTCAGCTAACCCCTGTTCTGCCAGTGTGGGATGCTTTTCTAGCAGGTTGCTAACGTGCCAAGAAGCATATGTATTTCTTTGTGGCTATGGAAGATATTTTCCAAATTTTACAGCTTCTGACCCAGAAACGGGAATATTCATCACTGCAGCACAATTTCAGACCTGCCAAGAATATATCAATTATGTCATGTAGATGTGCTAAGGGAAAGGATGAAAGCAGGAGCACAGCAATTTCCCTTGCTCCCTGTACTAGCAATACAGATAGCAATAAACGACATCCTTCTGCAGGGAAGGCTTAATCCACTGATGCCAAATTCATTCCAGTTGAGGACCCACCCACTCAGAGAAAAGTGAAAGGACTTACATCATGTTTCTACAATATCTGAGATTGCCAGCCCCTGAATCCACTATGAAACCAAAGCAACTTGGCCTAAAATTTGCTCTGCCAGATGTCCTGAAAAATGTTCTTTGATGCTCTTCAACTGTGAATCCAAAAGGAATCTGGAGCCTCAGGGAAGTGTTTGGCACACCATGGATGTTACAATTTTGAGGGACATTTTAGTTTGGAAGAAGTCTTAACTACGGGCAACTTGGGCTCCCTTCAGTGTGACCAGGTAGACTTAGAGCAAAAAGCTCCAAAGGAAGTTTACACCAGCAGCCACTGCCACACTTTTTTTCTTGGCATTAGATGTTTTCCAAATATTTCCCAAGATAGCCACTGGTCAAAAAACCCCCATGTAAATCTAGAAAAAAGAGTTTATATATTCTATTATTGATTTTTAACTACAGTTCACCACAGGCCTCTGAAGAGCCATAAAGCTGCAAGATGGGGTTTTTTCCTGATGTTTTAGACCTAATTTAACAAAACATGTTCTATGCTTTTGCTGTCAGTATTACCCCCTACAAGAGAGCATTTGATCAAATTTTCTATGGATAGTGGCCACATATTAATTTGCCACAGGAGGTAACAGGTGCTGTGTTGAGGTCAATGTCCTGCAGAAGAGACATGTTTTTTTCAGAGATAAGCTACAGACTGCCTTAATGGGCAACTCCAGCTGCTCAGTTCTTGGCCTTTATCTCCTATGGTCATTTGGCAGTGGGTGTAGTCTCGCTATCAGACAAGCAGCACTTTTTTCAGTTGCTTATAATTGTTCTGCAGATTATTCCATATAAGTTGAATTTGTACATATTGAGTAGAGGAAAGCAAACAAAAAAATTCACTTTTTTTTCTTGTATTTTTAGTAGTTTAGCAACATATTTGTACTGCTGTACATGAACTATAGCAGGAATGAAACATAAGTCAGAGTTGATGGTATTCTTGTCTGATATTTGATTCTAGTTTACTCCCACAGATTTGAATAGAAATACTACTTGTGTAGTCAGTTATTAAAAAATGCATAACTGTTTAAAAAACTATATAGTAAGCCACTTTCAGGGTAGCTTCCTTAATTACGTAAATTCACCATAATTGAGAGGTGATCAATATTTTACTGTTTGTTCTTACTGTATATTAAGACTCTGAATCACCTTCTACAGAATTAAGAAGATTAAAAACAAAAAACAAAAACAGTGGTGTTTTTAATTTATCTTTTTAGGTCTTTTCTACAGAGATCTCCAAGTTAATTACAACTGTTAATTTAAAGTACACTAAGCTATATTAAATGCCTCGGTATCTATTTTTCCTCAGAATTAAAAATGACCTTAATTCAGTTTAGCCTCACTCACTTTGGAAGTGAAATATGCTAGGTTACCTGAAGGTCATTTTAATTCTAGCTAGGAAAGTTCAAACAGTTTAGCAAGCTTTCCTACATACTCTGCACCCAATAAGTAAGGAATGATGAGGAACTAATAGTCCCACATCTAAATCTAGGCTTCACTGTATTCTGCTCAAATGTATGTCCTGTAAATTGTCCCTCTGTCACATATTGCTGTATTGGTTAAAGAAGTCTAGCTAAAAAAAAATTCTAAATGCATAATCAGCTCTTCTGCTGTAATATCTTTAGTAGTGCCATCCAGAAATAGGAAAACAGTCCAAGATGGTTTTTCTGGCTTTTTTTTTTTTTTTAAATTTCTAGAAGCACATTTTTAAATAGAAAAAAAAATCAGTTTCATAAACCTGTATTTTTACCTCTTTATATTTCTACAACTTGCTGTTTTTATCTGAGAGTTACAGCACAGTTCCTAGAAATACTGAGCTGTGCATATATGCCTAACAAAGGTAATATGTCCCATTTGCTCTTATGTTTATTATTTCTTCTGCTCACATCATCTTTTGCTGCAAGTTTTTTTATTCTATAGAAAACAGTCATCCAAGGCAGCAACATGCAGTTTCTTCATGGTTCAGACCCCTGGCATCTGAAGACAAATAAATACAAAGTTTTACTTAATGTTCAGAGTTTTCAATCTGCTTTATTTGTGTTATTCCTTGCTCAGGAATTCCATCTCTGATTTTCAACCTCTGATATCTTTGTCTTATGGTATTTTCAGCTCTTGGTAATATCTAAGGTTTCGAAGCACAGTCCAGTCCAACACTTATTCAAGTACTAGTTTCTTGACAGATTCTAAATTGCCTCATCTGGAGTCTGCTTCTCCCAGGAATCTATTTCTGTATTATTTGCTCCACTTTCTGTTGAAAACCAGTGGCTTTTTAAAGTTGGAAGGGTTTTACATTTTTTTTTTAAATCTAAAAATCTTTGATAGATCTTACCCTGTGGTAGGGTAATGCCACACTTCATCATATGCTTCTAGCACCCCAATCTTATATAGCAAATGTAATCTTATAATCTTGTCATCCCAATCTTATAAAGTAAAATACAATTTTAAACATTCAGGACCAAAGCATATAGCTTTAATAAGCTTCATTTTTATTTAGAGTGCAATACTCCTCATTTTTTGTACCCGCTTCATGAATATCCTCCTTTTCTTGGATTGCTGAGAAGTGTTAAATATGCCAAATGCATCAGCACTTGCTATTTTCAGAAGGAAAACCTCCTCCTGATAGACTTGCTTTTAAATAACACTTACTGTTTCCAGATGTACACTGAAGTGTTCTTGCCTTCTTTTCCAGTAGTTTCTGCTATTTCCAGAGTTTGAGCCTTTAAATGCTTTAATTTCTTCTCAATGTCTTTTTTTTTTCCTTTTTAATTTTTTTTTTATATTGGTAGTGCTGCTTTAATTTCTTCTCAATGTCTTTTTTTTTTTCCTTTTTAAATTTTTTTTTATATTGGTAGTGCCATCAATGAGTGGTCATTCCAGGCTCAGAGGGTTTCAGCAGATGTTCTTCAGTCAGGTGCCTGCAGTGCATTTTCCTTACATTTACAAGCCAGGAAGCTAAAGTGCTAAAAGAATAATTAGACCAGTAGCCTTTCATTAGGAGAAATAATAAACAAAACCAATAATAGTATCATATTCATAGGGGTGAATCTATTGAAAAAAAATCCATGCAAGAAAAAAAGAGTAAAAGCCACTTTCCATATAAAAAAAGCAGCCAAAACTGGATTAAAAGTTTATTTACTATTTTTGGATTTCTTTTTGTTTGTCTTTGACTCAGAAAGCTAAAAGGAGAAATATCTACAGTGCGTGCCAAGAAGAAGTTATTAATTCTCATTAGCACAAAGAAGAAGTGGTTATTTCAAGTGGTTGTAATGCAAATGTCAGTGTAAAAGTTTTTTCCCCTCAACTCCAGAGCCTGAGAAGCCATTGTCAGACTATACTTTGATATCAGCAGATGTTCTCTGTATTTGATAGATGTATGGCTGATTCACCAAGAAAGAGAAGTTGAGTGTTTTCAAGCATTGTTTTAATCTCATGAAACAGAGAACTTTGACTTCTATTTGCATTTAGTCCAAGCCATATTTTCTCTAAACTCAGTTTCACATCTGAAACATAGAGGTAATTTTCGAATAATAGCTGAAATAAATGTAATGTTTCCAGGGAAGCTTTTATTTTTTAAATCCATTTCAAAAGATGGTGCAGTACAGTTTTTGCACATGAATGTGACAGACAGGGCTTTGAAATTGGTATTAAATGTTACGATTTTAACCATCACATTTACAAGAAAGAACTCCATTCTTTTTGTACAAAGAGCAGATGCATCCCCAAGTAATATATTAACCAATAAATGTCTACATATAAAAATTATCCTCAAGCATTTCTCATTTCCAATGCTGTAATTCCTTTCAAACTGTAATTTCAGGTAAAATGAATCAATCAAGGTCTCTAACAGAGGATGTATAGAAATCTGTCTTGGGGATAACATCTGCATTTATTTCTTATGCTCAGGTGCAACATTTTAACTCAGAGGTGATGACATTATATGTGTAAATCAATTGAAGTAGCTAGATATCAAAGCTTGTCCTTTGATATTTCTTCAGAGAAATCTTCCCTTCCATCTACTTTATCACAGTAAAAGTTATTCTGTGATTTAATCAGATATTTTTGTCTCTCCTAGTTTTAATTTTTTTATACTGATAAAATACATTATATTTCCATTCCTCCCAAAAAATGTTCTTTTTTATCCTCCAGAGGCTTTATGTGCCTTTATTTTCACTCTTTGCTTTTCCTTCTTTCCTATCCCTTTTGGCCTCCATTTGTTTTGTTTGCCACTCTATTCCATTTACTTGGTCTTTCCCTTCACTGTACTGTGGATTTACTACCAGAACTGTTATTTTGTAAGAGTTCACAAAACCGGTGGAATTCAGCAGCATAGTTTGGTGGTGTTTGGCATCCCTTGCCTCCTCCAAATATTTGGTACATAAGATCTTAATTTTCGCTAATAGTGTTGAACAAAAATGAAGCCATGTTTAAATTAGTCAGAGCCTTTCCTCATCATTACTGAGAAGACAAGCCAGATTTCTGATCCCCTGAGCAAACACAAGTAGGGGCAAAGTCCATAAAAGCCATTGCTGATGAGAAACTATTTTTCTGAAGTCTCAAATGAAATCTTGATTTCTTCGCACCAAATGAAGTTTTGCCATCGGTGATGTCAGGATGTTCCTGCAACACTGGGCCTGGGTGTGTTTTCTAGTTTTGTGCCTGTTACTCTTCATAAGCTATCTCAAGGATTTACTTCTCTTGCATCCTCTTTTTCATTTCTGCATCAATTATTGAAGAGACAAGAGTATAATTGGCCATATCCATTTCTCAAAGTTAGCATAGGATAATAAATTGAATAGGCACAAAAAACCATGTTAGAAATGGTCCTTGGGTAAATAACTGATTGCTATAATTTCTTAGAAATGTTAAATTCAGATTGCAATTGCTCTCCTACAGTTTAAAGTTAATTTTCCCTCTGGATGACAAGGGGGGAATATTTTTTTCAATTTATTGTGTATTTGAAGGGGGAGTTAAATATTTTGTATATGCATCCTTTAACATGAAAATATTAATAACACAATCAATACCAATACTTACCATTTATAGAGGGCTTTTTCATCCACAAATTTTAGGATTATACAGTTAGAAGTAAAAGGCTTCTGAGAGTTTCAGTGGGGTTGGAGAGCACAACTTCCATGGCAGCTGGGATTTCAAGGAAGGAGGGAAGAGAAATGCTGGGCTGTAGGACAGAAGAGAATGTTTGAAAATGGTAGAGAGAAGAAAAGGAAGCCAGGACAACTGGAGCACATACATGTTCAGGAGAGAGGAGAACAGATACAATAATTATGGAAGAATTGTAGAACTTGCCTCATGCAACAGGAAAATATGCAATATAGTCTTTTAAGAAAGATAACAGGAGATGGTAACCTATGTCATTTGGAGAAAAAAAGTGTTGCTTTAATTAGGAGAAATGTGATTTTGTTACAGTCTTGGCAATGCACACACTGTCCAGGTTCATCCCTGCCTGTGTGTGCTCCATGTGTGCTGCTGTCTCTTCCCTGATGACTCTGAGTGGAGTAATTTGCAGACTTCTGGTCCAGACACAGTCTTTTAATATGTGTTTGTACAGCTGCATCACAATGGGGGACTAATTTTGAATGGGGTCTCTGTTTTCTACCATAATTGAAATAATTAATCATAGTCACTCAATAATGTTGTCACTGTCACTTCTTGGACATAAAAATCCAATGAGGTCATAAGGAAATGCACATTATGTTAATATTATCTATTATAGTAAAAAAATGACAATCCATAGTCTGAATCAAAACTCACCATGTCTATGTAAAGTATAATTGTAGTAGTCTTTTGTTTCTTTGCTACAGCAAGCAGTTGTAGGAAAGGATTGGCCAACATTTGGAGGATTCTCCTGCCCCAGGCAGTGTTTCCCCACAGGCAGGGCTCCTTTCCTTGATGTGAGTTTGGAGCCCACAGCACAGACAGGGCAGGCCCCTTTAAATCTCTGTTTTATCTGGTTGCCCAGACAACCCCTGTAAACATCAGTGGAACAACGTGTGGTCTTCAGAAAGCTGGGGACCTTGAGGAGAAACGAGGTCATTTGGGGACAGACAGATTCAGTGTAGCCTTATCTACATGAGCAGACAGATTTCTTTTTCACAGACTTGCACATTTCTTTTTGAATGCTTCATGCTCTTATAGTCTGTTTTAATTTGTGATATATGGAAAAAATAAACATATTTTCTGGCAGCAGGTTTTTTCTTGTTTTCTATGTTGTTTTCTGTTGTGACATAAATATATACTGATTAAATATTTATACGTAATGAAAGAAGAATATGAGAAAGAATACTTTGACTACACAAAAGTGACACTTTTTTTTGGTATGACGTTTTTTGATAATATGATTTTTAAATTTTTTTAATTTTCATTTTAGCAATTAAAAGTACTAGTGAAATTCAAATAATGGTGGAAAAGTTACCATTTGCAATATATTTTGCCATTAAACATGATAAATAGAGGGGTTAAATATTTGTTAGCTGTTACATCAAAGTAATGAGTCAATCACTTCAGATTTATTTCAACAAAACTGTATAGAGGAATTTGCACTTATATCTGGTAAGGTATGGATTGAACAGATACTGAGAACTTCTACACTGTGAAAGGACATGCTTGGGAGAAAGCACAACTTTGCTGGGGTGGAAGTCTCATACCCACTTTTCTCATATTTGACCATATAGCTTAAAATAATGATTTTATTGCTATGTCCAACTGCAAAGGAGGAGCAGCTTACACCCCTCTTTCTACCTGGGCCTGCATGCCAACAGCAGCATAAGCATCTAGTAATATTATATGAATTGCCCCAGTTTATGAATATTTGCAAAAACTGGTTTTATTTCCTGGATGACCATAGTAACTTAGGTGACCAACAGAAGTAAGTTTCCACTTTCCTTCAACTTATGCCTCATTTCATCTTACAGCCTTCATACAGTAGAATAATTTTTTTCTTCATGGCTGCTCAAAAGGATATGTTTCCCCAAACTGCTGAAATTCTGGGACTTCCTTTCTTAAACAGAGGCAGACAGCAGATGGAAACTTGAAGATATTTGAAGAAGAACATCCAAGCTTTGATTACCAAACAGACACAGATAACCAAAATGATATTTTGTGTGGTTAAAAATAGAAGTGTTCCTATCTTAAAGCTGTTTAAAATTATGCCTGAACCAAAGGAACCTCATTAAGCTTGAGGATGATTGTAGTCTGTGGGGTTATGGTATCTGCTTACATCAGTACTGAATTTCACCCAGAGCGTGTTTGGAGTGTTGAGGACTATAAAAAGTCATTGTGTATGAAATGATACATTATGTCAATATCATACTGCTACAGCTTGTAAATTCACATTGATCTGTATAATAAAAGATGTTTACAGCACTAATGAACTCAATCAAGTGCATGTTTGCTGATACATAAAAAAGTAACAAGCCATCTTGCTGGGCATTTGATTTCCAGGAGATAATCCCAGACAGTACTCTGAAGATTAGAGAGAGAGGAGATAAGAAGCTGTGACAGGCTGGCAATATCTGCCTGAAACACCATCCCCTGTTAGCAGGTGTTGGTGCTGCTGGGAAGCTGTTGCATGGATTTTGCTAACACGCTGAGCAGATGGCTTATAAAAGAGATGGGTGTTGCTTTTTGAAGCAAAAATTATATATGGCCTGAGATGTATTGCAGCAAGAATCCTAAGGGAATATAAAGTGTAGGGATGGAAGTTGAGCTGAACCTTGTTTCTTCATTGGTAATGTTTTCTAGGCTGGCACTAGGAAATGGATGGTTTATGACAGCACAGATTATGTTTGGACATGGCTTTATAGCAAGAGGGAAAATGCACCTGTTTAGAAAAGTGTAATTATCTACTTAGTAAATATATTCTAAGATGAGTGTTGTGCAAACAGAAGAAAACACACTATTTATAGCTATTAGCTAATAAGAATAGATATTATTCCTATTATAAACCTATATGCTGATTCTGTTTCAAAGCTTTTGAACTTCAGGATTGTCAAATTTAATGTTTTGAAGATCTGTTTGGCATTTGCAATACTAACAGTTGAACAAGGATAGAGCCTGTTTCAACAGCAGAGGTAAAATGCAGCCTCAAGTTTCCTGGACTACATCAGACTGTGCATCCTACTGCAGCTCTGTAAGGTGGCGGTTGAGTGAGCAGGAGAAATAGGTCTGCATTTCCAAGTCTATTTTGTGACTTTGTTCAAATACCAGTGTTCTTTAGAGAATTTAATTATCTTCTTTGTAATTTGAGGACATTGTATTTACTGACTTGGAGATGGATTACATATACAGCAGTATAGTAATAATAGCTCATAATTATTCCGGGAATATGTTCATAGTAACAGGAAGGGTGAAATAAGAACTGTGTTCAAATAAATCATAATTCTGTATCTTGAAGATGGAACTTATCTGATTGTCCTCACCATTTTTCAATTGTAACAATTAAAATTCATAAAGAAATCCATAACTTCTGCATGGAAAAATTGGAAAAAACAAGAAAATTCTTAGAAATACGTAGATTTCTGAGAAAGCAATTTCTTCCTCATCTCTGTTTTCCTATCTTTCCTGTTTGTTAAGTTATGAAATTCATAAGATAATCTTCATGCCATGTAAAAGGTATTTTTATTACTATTTCTATTTACAATAATTATCTAGGCACATCTGTTCTCAAGTGCATCAATATTCAATATTTAAACTAGCTCAATATTAAAAATATAACTCTATTTAATGCTCCTAATTAAGCATCTGCGTATTTAATACGCCGCTTTGGTTCCTCACTACATTTTGTTAGCTCTAATGTTTCAACATGGAGGTAGCGAGTACCATTTACTCTCAGAGTGATTCAGAATGCAGATCGCATTAAAAAGAGTAAATCTGATCTGCTTCTGGGAAACAACAACTAAAAGCACATTCAGGAAGAGATTAATGCCTCCTGCCTCCCAGGAATGGAGAGGAGAAAAGGCGTTTCTGCTGTGAGGCTCTGGCCTCTGCTGGGAAGATGTGCTCCCAGCTGAGAACAACACCCACTGTACCAGCCCTCTGAACAGAGGAAGCATTAGCTGCACCTGGAAAGGAAGGCTTATCCTAAAACCCTCTCAAGAGCCAAGCAGGTCACAACTCCATTCCCAAACTTCAGGTTTGCCTGTGAATCATAAAGCAACAGCTGGGTGCAGTCCCTCATCACAAACTCCCGCTTGCGGTTTGCTGCTCTTCCCAAGATGGAACGCGCTTTGCTCAGCAGAGGTGTGCACATGGTTGGGGTGGAGGCTGCCTCGGCTCTGGAATGTGGACACACCGCTGAAACAAAGCAGGCAGGGGCTGCGAAATGCCCAGCCCAAGCTTTGACCCGGAGATAACGTGAACTGCTGTCAGCCTTGGAAATGCTTTCATCTGCAGTCAGTGGCAGCATTCCAAATGACTAACGGAAAGAGAATCAAACCTTTCCTCAGGAGCATCCTGGAACACAGCTTTGGCACCACCGCCTGAGAAAAATGACTGTTTACACGGGGATGAGCTCAGATCCTGGTGCTTTAGCACGGGTTTTCTACCACTAAAATTCAGACCTGTTCCTACAAACACACAAACAAGCATGGGAGTTGCTATCACATCACATTACATGTTTGTGGACAGAAATTATATCTCTGCTTTTTTGCGTTTTTTTTTTTTTTAACAGACCCAACCAAGGTTTCAGTGGCAAATAAATCATACTTTCAGCATAGCAGTAGAAACCACAATGTAATTTGTCATCCAACCCAATGAAAAATACCATGTCTGTAAAAAGTAAATTCTTCAACTTTACAAGCTACAAATTGATACCACAAGT
The DNA here is from genome assembly GCF_014805655.1 of Passer montanus. Lineage (NCBI taxonomy): Eukaryota > Metazoa > Chordata > Aves > Passeriformes > Passeridae > Passer > Passer montanus. Next base: position 988,207 of record NW_024371038.1, on the reverse strand, counting down.
GAGAAAACAGTCTGATATCTCTCTAGGATTTCCTAAAGGATTTTTCATGTGTTTTTCTGGCCTTAACAATAATTTTAGCATTTGCAAGAAGCCCACAATCTGTTCCTATTAAAGTATCAGTTTACCTCAAAAGATGTTAGAGTAAAAAAAAAACCTTAATGCCGATCAAGTTGCAATTAAATTTTCATTTAACATTATCAAATTTGTTTCAGTTCTTTCTGACCAAGAAATAGGAAACTTGACACTAAGCCTACTGAACAGATTTATTTCTAACTGCCTTAAAGAGGTAGTTGTAAACATTCTCATGGAAGGCCTTATTTTGGCCAAGAGATTGTGCAGAAAAGACCAGACTAGAATTGATTTTAAAGGTATGTAGTAGTGAGGAATATGTGATGTAAGAATGTAATAGTATGAACAACGTAAGATCACTATTTAATAAACCAGAAGTCAATAAAAGATTACAGCTAGTTCCATGGCAAACATAATGCAGATGAAATCAAATGCCATGGTGACTTCCACTGCTTGACCTCGATAAACACAGAGGATACTACATAATCTACTGAGATAATTGACTACATTTCAGTTGGGGTTTTATGATTTATTCCGGAAGTATTCTTTTTTTGTGAAACTTTTTATTCTTCTAAAAAATTTTGCTTGACCAGCGTTTCTCTATTTTTGTCAGCCTTTATTGCATTTATCTGATTAGGTCACGTGCCTTTATGTGAGGATGTAAAGTGTTTCAGGAAAAGCCCGAAATGGCTCTTTCAGAGTGGCAAACAGCGATTGTGCTAACGGGAGGAAAATATTTGTCTAGGGTTCCAAAGGGGAAGAGGAAAAAAAAAAAACCTGTTTGGAGCCGCGGGCACGGATTAGTGGATGGGCAGGTGCCGGGCTGTGCGCGGGGAGCCGCGGCGGCTCCGGGCCCGCGGGCGCCTCCACCGGCCCCGGGCCCCGCGGCCGCTCGGGGAGGCTCCCCGCGCCTCACGGCGGGGCCGCCCCGCTCCGCGTGCGCCGCCCGACGCCCCTCAGGGGCACTCCTCGCACGTACCTGTGTGGGAGGGTCCGCGCTGCCCGCCCCGCCCGGCCGCCCGGCCGCCGGCGGTGTCCCCTCGCAGGGAATGGTTTGTCCCGGCTCCCCGCCGTAACCTCCCGCTCCTCCTCCCGCCCGTGCCCGGCGCGGATGCTGCCGCCCGGGATCGCCCCGCCCGGGATCGCGCCGCCCGTGAGGCGCAGCACGCGCCGCCCGCGAGCCCCGGAGCGCTGCAGGACCGCCCGCCCGCGCCCCGGCAGGTGAGGTCAGGGTGAGGGGCCGGCGGGGCGCGACACCTCCTCCTCCTCCCGCGGCGGCGGGGGACACGCTGCCAGCCCCGGGGAGAGGCGGCGGAGCGGCGGCCCGCCGTGATTCAGCATCGCCGGCGGGGAAGGGAAGCCGTGTCCGGCCGGGGGGCTGCGGGGGTGCTGGGCGACCGGGGTCTGTCGCCGGCTCGGGGCGATGCTGCGGGGCGGGAGCGCGGGGCAGCGCCGGCAGCCCCGGCGCTCCTCGGGGCGCACGGAGCAGCGCTGTCCGCCCGGGGCCGCGGGCAGGTGCGGCGGGAGCGCGGGCGGCGGCCCCTCGGGAAGTTTCCTCGATGCAGCGGGCAGCCCTCGCGCAGGGAGGGAGGATGACTGCGCGTGTCGCAGTGTGAGGAACAGGGAAGCAGGAGGCATTCCAGGACTGAAGGTATTAATTTTCTCTTCTCGCCCCCCTCCCCCCAGTTTGTGCATGCGAAGCCCATCGTCTGTGCGGGTCGTATCGCATGTACGGCCGGGTCTCTTCAGAACCAGTTAAGGTTAAAGTGGGATCGTCTTTTGGCAGTGGTACCCAGCGGAGTCTGAAATGTAGAACAAGTTAAATCTCTGGAGGTGCAAGTCAAATATCTTCCTGTGCTTTCTGTGCTTAGCTGGAAGCCCGTAATCTGTGGGATTTTTTGAATTTCTGCTGCTGAAACCACATACAATTGTAAGCAAAAGGGAAAAGCAATTTATGCTGGAATTTGAACGTGCTGCTGAATTCTGTGAAACTGACTTAAGGTCTCAGTATTGATCGCTTTTGTGCCTTTCCTGTGTATTTGCAGTTTGAGTACCAAAATTAGACTTCATTCCTTCTTAAACCCCCTCTAAACCAACCAAACACACACATCACCCACCCCTAGTTCAGTATACTTTTCTGTCTAAATCCCTCATTAATTAACCAGAGTGTTAGTACCTATCTAAATAATATTCAGAGAAATCCTGCTGGTTCTTTTCACACATGAATGGTTAGAAGTGCTTTTCCTCTGTGGGAATTGGTTGTCCCCCAGATACTGCAGAGTATCTCCAAATATACAGTGACTTGGCATCTGTAGAAGCTTTTACCCCTGTTTTAAGTGCTGCAATGAGGGTTTTAGTAGAAATAAGACGTTATTGTTTGAACTAATGATAGTTCAACAAACAAACAAAAAAAATAGAGAAGCAGGTATTATGCCATGGGTTTTCCTGCGTGGTGAGTAAATATAATGTCTGTGGTGACATATGGAGCTATTATCTCTGAGCAAGATTCTCTGGAGAGAAATGTTACAAAGCTCCAAAAAACTACATGAGCTATTTATTGCAGAATATGTGACTTATTTTATAATGACAAAGTATGTCTTTACCTTCAGGTATTCACCATATTATGCAAGGAAGTATAGAAAAATAGTTGTCAGTTTTTAAATTTTTTTTTTCCTTTAGAAAAATGCCCCTATTCTAGATTTCTGATGGTTTGGATGCATTCCACATATTTCCAAAGGGATCTATCCAGCACTTTGGGAGTGTTAGAAGAGGCCAGGAGATCAAGCCTGTCAGCAGTTATTAGGTAATTATTCCAGTAATCTAACAGTCATTTTAGTAATCTGAAGCTCAGGTTTGCAATCAAAATAAAATTTGTTCCCATTTCTTCCAAAGCTGATAGTGGTAAATTGGCAGCATAGGTTTAGTTGTGGACAGTTCTGAAGAACTGGGAGATTAATTGATCATTAATTGATCAAGAAGCAGTTAGACACAAAGCCATCTTGCAGTTTTTTGTACAGTTAGGATTTTTCACTAAGGTGTTTTTAATGCTGTATGTTGGTTATGAAGGCCATAAATAGAATTTTGAAGGTGAAATGTGGCACACTGATGCTGACTGCTGAATGTGCTCACTCTGAATTGCCAACATCAAGAATGACTGAAGTATGATTTCTTGATTTTGAATCTCCATCTGTGGATATTTATTATGAATTTTAAAAGTCTCTGTAGGATGCATATGGCAAATTTCTTGAACAACCACATTTTCTAATGTTCTGTGCTTTTTTCCATTTTTTCCCTTGCCTATATTTTAATGTTTAAGGAGTTTTAATGTTTAAGGAATATTTTTGCATTTGCTAGCTACTTGCAGATGTCTCATACTAATTGAGGACACATTAATCTAAGTATGTAAATCCTTAGAAAACAAGAAATTGAAATGAAACCTTGATGTCTGAAATAGAGAAATGGGTAACGTCTTCCAAGCCACCCTGCATCTATTTTTGCAAAGCTCCTTTTTAAAAAATGCACATGGCAGAACGTTGCAAGATAATTTTTTAATATGAGTTGCTACTGTTTTTTAAATTTTGTGCTACAATTTTATCAGTGTAAAGATACATTGTAGAAAACAACAATGTTAATTTCTCACTCCTATACGTTTCTACAAATCATCAGAAAATTCCAATTGTTATTACTACCTTGAAGTGTTGTGGCTTTTGGGGCAATTCTAAATCATGAAGTTATTGAATTTTTTTGATAGGCCTTCTATCAGTCCCTGGCAAAAAAAGATGAATGCTTGCCAGTCTTTTTGATGAGGTATTTCCATCATCCATAGTTGACACAGTGACTCTACAATGATCTGAGTGGGAAAGGAATAGTTTGGATTTGCCTAAAAGAGGGAGTTCATTTTATTTGGAAAGGTGCATACAAACTATCAAAGCTAAGAAATCTCACTGTACCACAGCATTCATATTGGAGCATATTAGCTGGATTTTGTTTTTCCCTTGTGAACTTCAGAACACTTAGCCCTCGATTAATTTTTATTTTCTACATACCTAGAAGTTAATTGGGGCCATTTGAATCCTACTGATGGAAGTCAAATGGCCCTTATTAAGCACGAGGAGCTCTTTAGAGCTCCATTAATGCTTACCTAAAGTCCTTCCAGAATGATACTTTGCAACTACTCCTTTTGCAGACATTATGAGCTTCCTGGAAAGTTTACCAGAACCAGTGAACCTTTTTAACATTAATATTTAAAATACTAATGTATTTTTAAATTTAGAATGGATTTTGTTGATGTCTACTACACTGATGTCTACTACTGCAGAGGAATAATTTGAAATTGTATGGATATGTGAGAAAAAAGATGACGTTCTGAAGGAGTCAGCCTTGGAACCTGCTGAGCATTAGAGCCAATCTTCCTTTTCCAGGGTTGCAACCTCTTGGTGCCAGAATCTTTCACACCAGGAGATTCCATAGTGCCCCAGTCTGCTGAATCCTCTTGTCCACAGCAGTGAAGGCAAGAACCTACAGGTTCTGTAGGGGTTAAATAATAGATTCTGCTAAGAGCATTTCCCAGTTTTCTTCCTTGCCTTCTCTCTGAAGTGTTCATACAACTGTACAATATAATTTCACAATTCTACCACATTGAATTATACTCATTTATCAACACTTTTGCTCTGCCTTGAATTTCATTTGCCAGGAAATAAGCTCTAACATTAGAATAAATTTTTGGCTTTGTGGTTTGTAAGGTTAAGTAAAGCAGACATAATGGTTCTTGCTTTCAATATCAGTTTTAATCAGAATACAGGATCTCCAAAATGAAGACCACTGTATACATTTGTACTATTTGTTTTCCCAGTGTTAAAGTTCAGATAATTGAAAATGTTAAAATATAGATCCACGTTGTTTCAAAGGCAATATTAAAAAATATAATCACATAGGGTTTTTATGAACATTGATTTCTGGGGACAGAGGAACCGTACTGCTTTACAGAGAGCCCAAATTAACAATAACGAAAGAAAGACAAAAGAAAACATTCTGATTTGGGGATCACTCTTCACTTTCTGGAGTGGAGTGAGTGTCATGCCACTTCCCACTTATGCTTGTATTTGGTTTTGGAAGGATTCCAGATTGAAGTTTAATATGCACCACTGTCCAAATGCACCATAGATGGCTACATTACTGTTAATTGATAGAAAAACTGACTGCCTAAAAGGATGGAAGTGCTTTGCACTGCATTTCAGGAGCCCTTTGTGGCCAGCAGTAGTAACAGAGTACTAACAGTCACTCTTCAGAATAAAGAAATGAGGACTAAATCCACTTTTCATATATAATAAATGCTGCAGAAGGAGTTGAGTAGGGTGTGGGTTTCACAGTTAGACACAGCAATGTGTTGACATGTTTATTTCCATCCTTGCTTAGTAGCAAAATGCTAAATATATTCTTCTTTGGTTACATTAAAGTATGTTTCCTTTCAACTTTGTCCTTGGCTTGACATGTGTTTGTTTTATTTTTAGCACTGGAAAACCAACACAGTTATATCCCTATAGGGTGCAGTGGAAGCACTGGAGTATAGCATGAGAAATGAAATGAGATGCTCAATACTGAATTGTTGCAGGTGAAGAGGCAAAGATCTTGATACTCATTATGACCACAAGAAAACAAGTGGACTGACAGGACAGAATATTGTGTGATTTGTTGGGGAAATCACTCTTATCTGCTTGTTCAGAGTGAACTTCTCTTGAAAAATATAGAATAGGGCTATGTGATAGAAGACTGTGCTTTCTATGCTTTTGTGGGTGGTTGTCAAGTGTTTAGTGTTCATTGAACATGAAATTTCTGTGAATTTGTAATAGTGTTTTATCCTTCCAAGCTCAATTTGGTGTTGTGGAAGGTGGGAGAAACATGCAAAAACATTTCATGTGAATTATTGGCGAAAGAAATCTCAAAGATATGCAACTTACTCACCCAGAAAAAAAACTACCCTTTGAATTACATTTTATTTCATGGGACTTTTTAGAGGGATATAATATTATCCTCACTTCTTATGTCAACTTGAAATCTTTGAAAGACTATAAATTACTAGTGAGCATTAACAATTAGGCATTAATTTGAATGAAAAGATTTTTTTTTCTAAAAATGAGCAAGAATGATCTGAGAACATGAGTTTGGTACATTTTGTGCCACTTAAAAAATGGGAGCATTTACTGAAAATAATGTTTCTGAGGATGGAAAGGAGATATCCAGTGAATAAAATAAAGTATGGAGATACAGGAATCAGTACTGTTTCAAGCCAAACTTGTTTCAAATTCATAGAGTTGGGAGTCTTGTAGGATATTTTACTGGTTTTGGCTGGGGAAATGTTAATTTTCTTCACAGTACATAGTTTAGGGCTACATTTTGCACTTGTGCTGAAAATTGTGTTGATAAGAGATGTTTTTGTTATTGCTGAGCAGGGCTGACATTGAGCCAAGGCCTTTTCTGCTTCTTGTACTGCCATGCTGGCAAGGAGGCTGGGGATGCATTGAGAGGGGGCACAGCTGGAACAGCAGATCCCAGCCCACCAAAGGGGTACCCCAGAGCATATGACAGACATGCTTGGCAAATAAAGAGGGGTGAAGGAGGAGGAAGGGGAAGATGTTTGGAGTGATGTCTTTTGTCGTCCCAAAGAACTGTTACTCATGATGGAGCCATGGCTTGCTGGGGATGGTTCAATGCCTGCCTGCCCATGGGAAGTGGTTCATGAATTCCTTGTTTACTTTTCCTGTGCATGCAGCTCTTGCTTTCCCTATAAAACTGTCTTTATCTTGACCCATGACTTTTCTTACTTTGATTATGATTCTCTCACCCATGGGAGATTGAGGTGGTGGGGAAGGGAGTAAGTGGCAGTGTGGTGCTTAGTTGGCAATTCAGCTTAGAGACAGATATTGACCCAGGGCAGAAATAGAAGACAAGTAAGGGAACAATACAGAGTTAGATTTGACTAAGTCTGGACAGCAGTTGAGAAATTATGCAGTTAATGACCCCGAGCAGTCAATTAAAAAAGCCTATATATTACTTCGTTCTGTTGCCTCTAGGTATGAAGACAAAATGAAAGGACATTGTGGCCTTTTTGCCAAAAGCAACACTCAGGAATACAAGCACATACAGGAAGCAAGTCTTTGATATTTTATGAGAAAATGAAATAAAATTTATTAGAAATGAAAATAAAGATCTGTTCTTGTGAATGTGTGTTTGGGAAGGTCTGACACAGTCAACACACCATTTAATTTCATTGATACATAAAAAGTCTGAGTCATGGGATATGCATGCAGAGTACAGTTCCAGTTGTTTGAGGATAATGGAGTAATGGTACAGTTGAAACTGAGTTTCTGTAACAGCTGGTTGTAAGACACCTGGAATCAAGAGAGTATGAGGAGCTATGGGGAAAAGTCATCTGTGGGAAGGGACTTCAGGAGACATGTCCAGATTTCACTCCCTGTTCTATTCTTCCACATGAAATTACGTCCCAGTTGGCTGCACTAAGTTTTGTCCTATAATTTCCTACTCTTTTGGAGTCCTTGAAGTAATTTCTTCAATTTTGGGAGATCTACCTGGCTAGTCACGACTAAAGTAGAGGCCTTAATCCTTCTCTGGGATGGACAAGCAAGAGACATTCTCTGTTGTTCTGAGAGAGCTTCTGCTCCTATCATTTGCAAATTAAGAGGGTAGGAAGTAAGGGGAAATGTCTTTTACATACACTGTAGCCTTTGCACATTCTGCTCTGCAGCTGTGTTCTACCTGCCTTTGATTTCTAAGCATTTGGGCTAGTAGGACTACCAACAGTTTATGTGAATATATCCCTTCCTATCTCACTAGAATCTATCCATAATACTTCATCTGATGCCTTAAGAGGCTGCCTAGAACAGAAGCAAGACAGTGTCAAAGGAATAAAGTAGGAGTTTATTAAAAAAGCCATCAAAGGGTACACCTTGGGCAGTACAAGAGCCTGGCCAAGGCTACACCCAAGAGGGACAACAGATCACACATTTTCACACTTTTGTAAGTGTTGGTCCATTTACATATTGGGGTTAATGGTCCAATTATAGCTTCAGGTTATGAAGTCTCATCCTCCCAGATTGCTCTCCTCAGTTCCCTGTTGTTTATACTTTTTGGGCTGGAAAATGATTGTTTTATTTAACTGAACTGTGAGAAGAACTTGCTAACACTTTATATGAAGTTCAGAGTTATATACTAATGCAGCACATAATCTGGATAATATGAAAGCTAAAACTTAAGGCATCACATCCTTGTAGGATAGGTATGGCACTAGTGGTGCAGTCAGTCTTGTCTGGCACATCCCATGGGCCTGACTCCTATAAAACTAATGCAAAACAATGGAGTGCACTTGGTATCTCCAGTTTTCTCCCATGGTTGCTGTGTTTTGGTGGCTGTTGTTTGTTTATTTTTTTCTGTGGGGGAAGAGTAATCCATTTGAACAAAGGAACATTCCAAACCTTTTATTGTCAGATATCCTTTGTGGTCCACTGTCCATTAAAGTGTACTGAGCTGTCAAATCAGAGCAATCTTTTCTTAATGTAAAATAATAATATGCCATATTTTGAAATGATATCAGAAAACAATTTCTTATTGGTATAAATTGACATTGTAAAAGAAAACAACCTCATTTGAGGAATATGAATTGTTTCAGAATACTACAGAAACAGCCGTTCCAGTAAAGGATTTACCTTTTGTCTTTCCATTACTACACTTAATATTTTATTTAGTTTAAAAATTGATCTATAAGGTTGTAATGCTGGCTTCACTGAAACTGGGTAGGTTTGATTTCAAAGCTCAGATCTCATTGGTCCAAGCCTGGAAGAGAATGAGAATCTTTTTTCTTACTGCAAATTATTAACTTCTTTAGCTTCTGTACTAGTGTCTTGTGTTATTGTGATTTTGACCTCTTAATTCTACGTTTGGAGAAACCATTGCCCTGGTTACAGTAGCTCTTATCCCTGTTATATCTCTTTCCAGTCACTGAGTCATTTTCTGTTTTTAGACTGTACTTCTTTTTAGCTTATTGTTATGACTAAATCCTACTGACTTTCTTCCCACAACTCTTGTCACTAAGTAAAGTGGGAAATAATGCATTCTTTTCTTACAGCATATATCGTGCCTTTGTCTTGCCACCCAAAACACAGGGAGAAAATACCTAGAAAGGGTTAAGAAAGAGATCTAAAAAGTGCTAGATATAGGCTAAATGGGAAGGAGCTGCTGCTGCAGCCCATCTTTCCCTGGTGTATTACTGCCTGAAACTGTATCAGCTGTCAATTATTGATAGAAAAACCTGTTTCCGGAGAGCTGACTCCTCAGATGGTTTCAGCAATGCAATACTAACGGTAAGTGATTTCATTTTGCTACTTGTACTGCAGAATTATTTTAAATCTGTTTCTGTATCAGTGGGAGGTCTTGGTATGACTGGGCATTCTGCAGTATGTAATCTTGTCAGCAAAATCCATGATAAATAAATGTTTTGCACTATCAGTAATTGTATGCAGAAGAATTTGGTATATCACCCTGCCACATGCTGCTGCAAAGGTTTGGTTGGTTTGTTTGTGATTTTTTTTTCACTATGACTCTACTGCAGACTATGTTAATTGAAATCCTTTGGCTTCAGTTTGAATGCTCATAAATTCTGTCCACCACGTATCTTTTGCAATGAGTTCTTTTTCCAGGATTCTTGTACCTTTTCTATATTTTTTATGCTTTTTCCCATCCATCCTTGAGCTTGCAGTTTATCTTCCCTTATAACAGAGAGCTAGATTCAGGAGCATCTACTGAATGCAGTAAATTGTGAGCCATTAGTTGGACAAAATGTACTTGTGGAGAGCAGCATGAAGCATTTTCTGTGGCAGTGTATCTGTACATCACCTGCACAGTAATCCCTGTTTCTAAACATGTGAATCCTGCGTGAGCTGTGGAATATGAAGTCCTACCTCTAGACAGCCAAGCAATTCTGATAGTGATACTTGAAGCTTGTAATCTTTGCCAAGAAAGAGAGAAATTTGGAGGCTACTCAGTAATTTGGAGGCTAAGCTGTAATTTCTACTGTGAGGAAAGTTTAATTCTGATAGTGATACTTGAAGCTTGTAATCTTTGCCAAGAAAGAGAGAAATTTGGAGGCGACTCAGTGAGTTTGAGCTGTAATTTCTACTGTGAGGAAAGTTCGATTTAAATGGACTCTAGTTTTGGTGTGGATGAGATCAGAGTCTTAATTATAATTCTGAAATGTGTCATCAGCAGGTCTGTTCTGGAACTGAAACATCATGATATAAAGTCACAAAAGTCAATAGAAATATATCTATACTTACTTCACTAGGTTACAGAGAAAATCCTGTATGCTTGATCTCATTTACATTATAGACTTGAGAAAAATTTTGTAATTTTTGTATGTATCATCAGAATGATGGGACTAGGAAATTTCCTGAAGAAAGCGCTTTATTCCTTTGAGCAATCAAAGACGCCAAAAAAAATGGGAAGAAGTTTCATATTTGTGAAGTAATATTCAGAGTTTATTATCCTTTTTTTTCCTATTTGGTGTGTCAGTTGTGATCGTTTGCATTCTCATTTGTATTGACACTTCGCATGAAACTTTTTCTGAAAGACTTATTGTTTTAGTTATTAGGTGTGTTGTACCTTTTTCATACCTCTGGATTTAAAAATGCCTTTGAGTCAGTTTGGTGCATTTCCTTTTTCCTTATCTGTGGTTATAAGGCAAATATGCTACTTTCTGGCTACATATATTCTTCCACACTGTGAAGGGTATGATATGTCTGAGAGAGTCAGAAGTGCAAAAGAATAAACTTCATAATTTTCTGCTCAGGATAATATGATAAAAAAAAGTATGTGGCTCAGTTCCCAGTCATGTTTTATTTTGGCTGGCAGTGAAATATGTTGCTATAACATAATAACAAATTAATGTATTTGTTTCTTTTGAATGTTTGAAAAGCAGTTAACTTTGCAGCCAGCATGCATTTGACTAAGTTTATGCATTTCTTTTTTATTATGAATGCACCTTTAAGAAATATAAGATTAAAGCAATGGAAAATAAAATTGAGCCTTGCTAAATGAATGGAATATCTCACTGCTCCAGCCTCTAGTTGAGGACTTTTATTTCAGAATACTTTTCAAGTGTAGCTCTTAGCTCTTAATCCTAACCAACACTTTTTTTAAAATTTAAAAAAAAAAAGGAGGAAAAAAGTAATACACACATGCCAGAACCTCTTACTTTTAAGTGTAGCTTTTTGGGACTTGGCCAAGATGGATGAGGACAGAACTAACTGTGATATTGTTCCAAACTTGGAACATGGCTTCTGCTGTGATTACAGCAGTGGAGGCAATAGTCATGCTTAGGGCAGTTTTCTCCTCAGGTTTTGGAGCTATTTTAAACGACATTAAAAAGCTCTGGTGCTATTGTCAGTATGGGCTCTGCAGCTCAGAGGTGGTGCATGATTACTCAATAAATAAACTACTGAATACTGCAGGGTTACCTCAGTAATGCTGTACTTATTCAGAGAGTACATTATCCTGATCCTATGAGCAAATCCCAGGAAATTACTTTTTGTAGGCTATTCTCATGTTTTAAGTAAAAATTAAAGCTAGCGCATATAAAGTCTGGTATACTTCACTTTTCTCTCTTATTTTGGGTATTCAAAGTATAACATTTAGGATCTATATTTAAGAGGTTATTTTTCTAGGCTTTGTGACTACATGCTGTATTTCTCTGCAGGTGAGCAGTATTTGCACAATATATTCCTATAGTTGGATAATAATGGAGTCTCATCTCACTGCCAATGAGGATAGTCACTCTATTTAGATCCCCCACAATGGATAAAATAGTGTGACACAGAGGGTTTGGAGCCAATCCAGCCTTTTAAGGGAATTTCTATAAATCAGGTCAATTCATTTAAAAGAAGCTTCTGAGGGCTCTCATCCTTTTGAAACTGCTTGATGTTCTCCTGTTTTTATGTGCAAAAATATTTTCAAATCAGTGGTACCCCACTGAGCCCCAAGTACTAAGCAGTGGGGAGGAAAGCATGTTTTTGTGAAATGCTTTATAGCTGCTGGGGTTTCTGTTTCATTTATCAGCTGTTTACAAACTTACTAGCACTGAGTGTTGGCTGCAGTAGTCTCAGTGGTATTGTAGGCCAGCTGTGAATATTTCTGACTGTCACCTGTTCTTTACAGAGTAGAAGTATATGACAGTCATTAAAATGTTAGAGATCTACCAACACTCATACAAATATACAGGTATTGCAATTGGAGCTGAGCAAATGATTTCATAGTTGGAAATGTCAAGATAATGTGATAAAGAACTTGATCATCATATGAGAGCACCTTTCTTATACTTTCATGGTCAAGAAGCCATTAAATAAATGTTTCTTGTGATTGCAAGAAACTTCTTTTGGTGATTTATTCAAGATCTGATTATTGTCTTAATATTTGCAAATCCAATGCTGAAACTACAGGCTAACGTCTGCCAATTTAAATTTCAGACTGCTGTGGGAGTGTCACCCTTGTTGATAAACTACAATACAATGTTATGTGGCAGCATGTGAATTAGGATGATGTAATCTTCAATCAGAGTTGTTGTGGGCCGTGTGTGAGGATTGCAGCCCCTGTCTAGTGACGTTGAAATGAATCTATGAATTGCAGGCTTGTAAAATATGAGATGAGATGATGCAGACCAACACAGGGCTGAAGTGTGTCTCTTGTGATACACAGAACTCTGTAGAAATTAATTTAACCATATTTGTGTTCTTGTCTTCCTGAGCTTGAGGTTGTTTTCACACTAAGCCAATGCTGCCAGCTTGAAGCAAGGGAGGGAGAATTTGATGTGTGAGGGGGAATAGTCTAAAGATATCTTTTTCTCTTTTTTTTTTCTTCCCCAAGATCCTTAGCAAATCTCTCCCCAAGGTCTATTTATAATATAATGAATCACTGCAAACATATCAGCTTCATTAAAGGATCAGTGCTTTTTATGCTAAGACAGCTCTGCTGATATATGTGAAATGTTAAATTGTCCTGTCTTGTAGATCCCTAAGGCCTCTAGCTCTTACTTGAGAAATAAATCTTTTGAGAAGTGAATGATAGAAAAAGAAAGGAGTAGTATAATTCCAGCAGTGATTAGTGTGTGGTGTACACCATTTGAAGCACTGTGTGGTAGCTGTTGGTGTGTGTTGACATGCCATAATGAAGAACATGGATGGCACACTGTGAAGTCAAAAGAAGAGCAGAGATGCTCCCACAGGTGCCACAACTCACATTCCTCTTCTAACTCTGTCTTGTTTACCTTTCCCCCTACCAAACCCACAGTGTTAATGTCACACCTCAATATTACTGTGACACAGGATCATTATGGAACGTTGTCATCTCTGTTTCATTCATTCGAGGCCATGGCTGTCTCCCCACAGAGTGCTGGCCCTTAGTCTGTGTGAGTCCATCAGTCAGTGGCTTCCTGGCCTTGGTCCTCAACACAGAGCAAACAAATGTCCTTGTGCTGTTTGGTTCAGGGGAATGCTTCATTTGAGGTGCCAGGGCTCCAGCCCTCCTGTGGCCGTGGGTATCCGGCCACTCGGCTGTGGCTTGCACAGCTGATGGGTTGGAGGCTCTAATGGTGTGTGCATTTCTAGGCTGGAAAGGCCTACAGCACACCAATGCTGTTTTAAATGAAGGTGGAGTGGTTGTATATCATATATTCATCTAAAACCATTTCATATATATGTATATAAATATGAAATATTAAAAAATGGTTGTATATAATGGTTCTATAATAAATAGGGATTGGCTTCCATTCAGCAGTGTTCAGTGGAACTCACTGTGATCAGGGGGTAGGAATACTTTATGTTCCAGAGTTAGTGAAATGTCCTGCTGTCAGATTTGCAGTGTTATTGACACTTCGTGAAGTGGTGAACAGTAATATAAGATCTGTGCATTGTTTCTGCTTTTTGCTGGCAGAAAGTAGAACATGAAAACTGATTTTTTTTAGCAGCAAGTGACAGAGATATATATTTTCTGAAATTTAGATTTTACTGTATAAAAACATTGTTACACTTGCTTGTTTGAGCTATTTTATCAATATTTTTCCTTGCCATTATGAATGCTAAATAATGTTTATTTTAAGTTCACAGCATTGTATTTTTGAATTATTGATTTTAAGTCATACAGATTCTTTTCTCTTGCTTTGTCAATTAATATATTTTCAATGTTTTACTGAACAAGTAAAAGATTCAAACCTTGACCTTTCTGTACTTTTCTAATTTGGTCTCACTTTCTTTGATGGTCCTTTTTCAATATACAAACCATAACTATGAAACTTTATAGTACTCAATTTGCTAACAGTCTGAAATATGTTATCACATTAGAAAGGGCTTTTGAAGGATGAGAATGAGCTAACAGATAGTCACATCGTGTGCTCTGCTATGAAGGTCACTTTGCAGGTCGTTTTTTAAACAGAAAATCAATCTTCAGATTTGAAAGATTTGACATTGATTTAACATTTTGGAAAATGGATGAATGAAAAGAGAAGCAATATTAGTTCAAGACAACACTGAAATTTAAAAAATTGCTTCTATGCCCAGTTGTGATCTCTGTATTTTGTGAGTAGGAAGTGATTAATGCCTGTGAAACTTTGATGTGAAACTTCCACCATTTTAACAGCTTCTAATCAATTTCCTGTTTTCTGAATCAGACACTCTATACTTATCATTTCATAGATGTTTTGTGATATTAAACAATAAAAAATTCAATCCAAAGCTGTGAAGTGCACAGTCAGGAGAAGACAAAGTAAAATCTGTGCACTAACACTGCAAAGCTCCCGGGGCTCTGCCCCCGCCTGCTGCTGAGCCTTGGAGCTGGCACTGAAGGGTCTTTCCTGGCTGGACTCCAGCCATTTGAAATAGTGCACTGTAGCTTGGCTTGGTCATTTGGTTTGGTGGCTTAGGGAAATGGAAATGCTGGCCATTTGGAGAAACCGGTTCAGACAGTTGTTTTACAGAACTGCATGATTCAAAAAAAACGTTGTGTAAATCATGCTGTTTGGATTCCTTTGTAGCTTGTACCTGTCCATTTAGCAAATCAAACCCCTGAGAACTCTGCACATTCTCTTTGTCTGAAAGAACTGCCAAATAAATATCTCATCTCTTTGGTGGTGGGAATGAGGAATGCTGAAATTAATAGACTTCATTTGACTTCAGAATATTTTGAACCAAGCCCTAATTACACGCAATTTTAAGCCAGCTAACAGATAGCCTTTTAAAAACCAGCTTGTCACTTTGACATATCAAGCCTCAAAAGGAAGACTACTTTTTGCATGTAGAATTTCTCTGTAAGAGTGAGAACTTGCCACCAAACTGTTCTTTGAATATGTAGCAATAAAACTGGTCACTATGCTTGTTTGTAGCAGGAGCACTTCAACATGCATTTTATAAGGCCATATATTAAAAAGTCATGAAAGGGTAGGAGGCTTTTAGTTCTGCAGTTTCATTGCTGAAATTGTTATTATCTTGCTGAACAGGGTCCTGAAAAAGGCTTTTTTCTCTATTAATCTCATTTTGAATCTGTATTTTATATATTAATTCCAGATCAAAAGTAGATTATAGATTTGCATAACTGTAATAAATAGCACACCCCTCACTGTGGTGTGTCCAGACTTCCACACTCTAAGATCTAAGGGCAATTGACTTAAATGTTAGATTGAAAAAAATCAGAACTCAGATGTTTGCTAGGTCAAATCTCTGAAGGCTATGTTCACATCTTTCTTTTACCTGTTTCTGTAAAATTTTTGTTAATTTGATTTTCCAGCTAAGTGCAGAGTGGGGATTGCAGCACTGTGATGGTGTCTTTCCGTCCCTGTGGTCACCTGCCCGGTTCTGTAACTGTATCTCCAGTGTGTCTCCATTTCACTGTGAAAGCTCCTTATGTCAGGAACTTTGTGGCTTTCCTTCCAGTTCCTCTGCATTTCCAGACACTTGTGACAGCGCTGAGTAAATTGCACTAATGGGCTCAGAGGAAAGCAGTCTGCTCGTTTGAAAATCTGTTCTAAAATATTCCAGCTCACTGTTGATGAGTGAGTACTTATCTGTACCCAAAGAATTCAGGAAATTACCCTGACAATCCATTTTTTTAGCCTTTCACCCAGGTATGTAGGATGTTAGCTGTCTTTGAGAGGCCTTGTCATATGTACCATGGCTTAAGATCTGAAGGCTTGTTTTCTGTTCATGTATGCAAAGTTAAACACATGTGTAACCCCTGGAGCTTTTCGAAATGGGCACCAGTAGTGTCACAATTGCTTAGAAGGAAGTTCTCATTACAAACAGTACACTGAGTGATGTGTGGAACACAGAGCATTTTGTAGCAGGTGAGTCTACCATTCTGAGAGATTAAATATATCAGATTAAATAATTTTAAATGTGCATATGAAATCTAGTATCTTTTTCTTAGGGTGCACAGTTGTGGTTTCAAAGTTACTGGTATGATCCAAACTAGGCTGAAGAATCTCATTGACTTGAGTTGTTTAGAATAGATTCTCAAATTTCACTACCTTACTTTCAGTTTAAATTTGACTCTCTTTGCTCTTTTTTGATCTGATTAATCAAATATTTTTCTGTGATACTTACAGTTTGGGGGGGAAAAAAAAGGGGTGGGGTCTAATGACATACAATTACTATTTAGAGATTAAAAACTTTCCAGACTACATCAAGACATTAAGTGAAGGTTCATAAAAGGCAGAGGTCACTTGTGAGTAGTCTGGAGGAAAAAAACAAAGAAAATTAGAGGGATTTGTTAAAAAAACCCTGTATATAATCTAGGCCAGAAGAGTATTTCTCAGGGCAACTTACTAACACATTATGATACACTTAATTTGTGTAACAGCATGAAATACTATTAATTTTTGAGTTTCTAGAATGTATTACAACTTGTCAAAGAATCATTCTATTGACTATGAAACCGGTTCTTTCCACTGTCCCCTGCTCTTTACCAAGGCACTGTTCCTTTAAATGGACTTGAGCATCTGCTATGTTCTCTCTCCATGTGCAACACTTCCCCCTCCAGAAAGAGTATCCTGCCTCTCCTGTCCCTGGAGGAAAAAAGATCCTTTTTTCTTTTTTTTCTTTTTTTTTCCTTTTCTTTTTTCTTTTTTGTCTTCTGTGCCTTTCTAGGACAGAAGTGTCTCTCCTACTGTCACTCTCACACCTTTGCCAGGCAGCTGTAAAGATAACATCTCATCTTTTTTTTTCTCTGTAGAGCACTTTTAGTCAAAGTGCTTGTTTATATAAGAGTGTGCTAACCTGATGAAGATGCTTTCATTTCTTCTTCACAAGTCTTTCTCCATTTATATGTTAACCATTTTTGTTCAGCTACCCTTGAATCTGTATGGTTGAGCAACAAACCTTCACTAATTTATGTGAATCAGGATTTGAGGAGGGAAACGGCATGTGCAGAAGGAACTGCAATCCTTTTCTGCCAGAGTGTGAATTCTGAGATTTCTGACAGCTGACTTGCTCCAAAAGTCCCAGTTTGAAAATAGAATGCTTTCTCATGTGTTATTAAAAGCAATCTCTTGGAAACAGGTCTCTCAGGTAGATTACAAGCAAGATATGCCTCTGCATTATTGTAGCTGAATGCACGTTATAGGTTATGCTTATTTTATAAGCAAAAACTTGTCCCAGGTATGAGAACTGACTCAGAATTTGATGTAGTCGTTACCTGACAATGCTG
Organism: Passer montanus; assembly: GCF_014805655.1. Classification (NCBI taxonomy): domain Eukaryota; kingdom Metazoa; phylum Chordata; class Aves; order Passeriformes; family Passeridae; genus Passer; species Passer montanus. The sequence continues at coordinate 970,384 of NW_024371038.1, read as the reverse complement.
CTGCTGTTACTGTGCATGATCTGGGTGAGTCCTGCAATCAGCTTTGGCCTGTAACTGGCAAAGGCTGCCTGCAGAGCAGTCTGTGCTGCAAGTCTTTCCTTCAGCTGTGCCCTGACCTGGGAGTAGGGCTTGGCAATAATAACAAATCAGAAGATGTGAGCTAGAAGAATATGCCTGGGGAGGACCTGGGTCAGAGAACTAAGTAACTTTGGGATGATTTCTGCTACATAGAATTAAAAATGAGGTGTAGGACCTTGTGGCTGCCAGGGCCTCTACACTGCTGATGCTGACTGTCCGAGTGAGCTCTCCTCCTTCCAGCTCCCTCCCCTCAGCAGCAACCCTTCATGTGTCGCTCTGGGAGGTGTCTTCCTATCTCTCCCAAGTGATCTATTCCTCTGCTTAGGGACTTGGTCATCTAAGGGCAGTTAGAGGAACAGTTGCAGTTTACCTGGGAAGGTTGTAGCTTCCTCAGCAGGGTGGTGCTAGGTTTTCTTGCTGCAGAATTGGAACATCTCGTGCTACTGCATTGGGGATGCACAAAGCAGGGAGATCTAAACAGGGGCAAGTCTACTGCTCCCATGGCTTAGCCTACAATTCACAGCAGCAATTCACTGCTCTGGGTAATTTATCCCCCCAGTTGAGATGCAGTGTCTCTTGACATGTCATGTCATGACTCTTGATCTGTCACTTGACATGGTGGGAAAACATGCTGAGACTGTCCCATTTCACTGGACCTTATTTGCCCTTTGGAAAGGAACAAAGGAAGGACTGGATCCTATGTAAAATATTTTGGAAAGCTAATGGTTTAGAACTGCAGGTGCTTTGGTATTCAGTGAAATGCTTGGTTGAAGATGGACTACTGAAGAGAAGTCAAGGAGTTGTAAAACTATTTTTAATTATTACATACAAGCTTAGGTCAGAATACGAATATTTATTGGTATGGAATGGTGCTTTTGAAAAGTTAAAACCCTAAAGTAAGTTTGAGTGCAGAGTACAGTACCATTACTTTGTTTTCCATATGGCTGAACTACTAATTGTCCTTAGAATACTCTAAAGGTGGCCATACATCTTTACCATCAACTCATGTATGTGTACTTAAAACTTGACTGGTCACAGACGTTGAGTGTTGGTACATGCTATTTAGACCCAAAGAGTATTCTTTTGAGATGAAAATAATAGTGTCTATCTAAAGAAAAAAAAGAAAAGCAGTAATTCAGCAGTGTGGTGCAGTTTGGAATTTTATGGTCCACATTCAGAACACAGTGTATTATAGTAACTTTGGGCAGATAGTTTTCTGTGATTGTAAGATGAATGAAAGTTCTATGAGCTGCTTGCTTTTTATTAGCATATCATAGCTTGTAAATCATGCTCTGTTAGTAAAGGGCTGGTGTTTCTCACAGGGCAATGTTAGTCTTCTTAACATTCTTCCAAATTTATTATAAGTTTTTAGTCAGTACAGCAAAGAAAAAACTGCCGTGCATTTTTGTGCATTCATAGAAGTCCTTAATTGGCTAACAGACGTACTTCAGTATTATTCCCAGGAACTAATCATGTCTTGTACTCTGGTGGTATTCTTAGCCTGAGAAACAGATAACATGCAATAGCCAGTGAGTCACTGTGCCCAGCACTGCTTTTCCTTCACAGTGGTTTTAAGGAGGACAAATGCTTTGCTTTCCCAACTCTGTGTCTAATTTTAGTATGCCAGTGGGCCCAAGGACTTTCAGGCCACCTTCTCAGATAATGTCATCCAAAACATTCAAACTTCAAAATGGCTGGGTGTTACTGCTGTGCTGTCTGACATTGTATCAGTGTATAAAACATCTCCTGTTCTTTGTGGATAAATACACAGGGGCACTAAATGGAGATGAGGGAGATTTGTCTGGTTACAAAGCAGAATTTGACTCCTGCTATATTTGTGACAGTCATAAAAGAACCATAATCTGTTCTTTTTATGCTTTTGCATTACTGGGCTGTTAAGGGTAAATGTCTGCCTTGAAAGGAATTTAGATCTTGGAGCTCAAAATAACTGCTTTTGTATTTTCTTGAAAGGTGGATGACTTGTCCAGAACATACATCTCTCTCTCCTCTGTTGTGTGTGTACACACCCAGAGAAAAAGAAAAAAAATGTGGATTTATAAGTAATGTTTTAGTATTTTCATTAATGCACATCTTGTCCAATCTTATGACCACATAGATTTTGCATCATAAGTCATTGACTTTGCTGTAATTTTCTGCTATTTATAGTAGAAGAAATCCCTTGTGCTCTCTATAAGCTATTTTAAATAAGTCTTGCAATCACCAAAAGCAGAAATATAAACTGATCTAAAGCTAGTGTGAGGAACTTTAGCTACACATATAACTGCAGAAAAGAAATGAAAGCTTTTAAAGATCAGTAACATGTTGTATGTTTTGAAAACTTGTAGATTTGTTTGAGGCAGCCTGCCAAAGACAGCATTTATTTCCTTGCAGACTTTGGTATAATAGTGCTGAATGCCCAAAATCAGTGTGTTTAGTCAGTGTGCAGCAGTGTGTTTAGAAGTGATGTATTCCCAAGGTTTTCTTTCCCCAGTATTTTAACCCATTGTTCTTATGTGCTGAAGCTGGACCTAAAAAACTTCTTAATATGTGTGGTTTTTCATGTAGTGCTGTATTCATGAGGGAAAAAAAAAAGAAAAAGGAATTTTTTGTGACTGTAGATGTAAAAAATAGCATTTTATGGAAGTAAATGTTCACTTTAAAATCTGAAAATTTAAATGTTTGTCAATCCAAAATGTCTTCAAGTCACATCTGTTGTGTCATGAAGTGGGCATTAAACTGCAGCCACATTACCACATGGTTATTGGACAATTGCTTTAAAAAACATTTGACAGTGAAAAAGAGGAAACAGATTATTGCTGTGATTTCAGTTATTTCCCATTTGGTACTGAAAACCTTCATACAGTGTGTTTAAAATATGTTTGAAAATATAAAACTGTAAATTCATAGAGCTTTATGGAGATAGAAAGTGGCAGTATTGATTGAATTCAGTGTTACATATTTTCAAGTCCAAAATGTCCCATACCCAAATGAAAATCAGAAAAAGAGGTAATGTAATTTCATTTTGAAAATTATCACTGCAAAATGATTTTTCCAGAAAGAAAATAATTGAACTGCAATGAACAAAATTTTGTATTTATAATAGCTTGATCAATCTTCTAAAATAAGCAATTCTTTATACATGTAATTAAAAGTGCTTTCATATTTAGTTTCCTGCTATTTTGTTTTTTTTTTAGGATTTGTCTATGACAAAGTCTCTCTTACATTTTTTTTTTTTTAACGCAGGTATCTATCCATTCCAGAACTAATTTTTTCTACAGCCAGAGACTGAAATGGCATGACTGGAGTTTTAAGTAATTTGGCTTTGACAATTTCACCATTTGCTGAGAAGCTGGAACAGAATTCGAACTCTATTTCTGCACTATCCTAGGTTATAATGCCATCCTTTCCTAATGAGGGAGGTATGCTAGTCTTGGATTTTTAATATACCCTATGAATTATTCAGTATGCTTGTACCTATAAATTGTGATGGAGTACTATTTGTATTTTTAGTTAATTTGTATATGTTATTTGAGATATAAAAATGTTAATAGTTACAACATTATTTTTCAAAGATAACCATGGAACTGCTTCTCTGACTTTGAGTTCGGAACTACCCTATCAGAGCACAATTAAAAGGAAAGTCAGAAAGAAGAAGAAGAATGGAGTCATCACTGCCAATATTGCTGGCACAAAATATGAAATTGGTAGGAAGCTGCATATTTTGTTTTCATCCTAATGGCCTTTGATGTGAGAGAGTTACTGATTAATGGAGTGAATTAATGGACTCTGCATCAACCTGACAGTGAGACATTTCTGAAGGAGTTTCTTTTATAAGAAACCCGGGGTTTCTTGTAACATTTAATTCATAGCTTTGGATACTGTGTATCTAGTGATCCCCCTTTGTTACTCATATTAATTCTCACTTTTTACCTTGAAATGTAACAACTTAAGGAATGAAGAAGGCTGTGGAAGAGCCTTCTAAATATGTGTTATATATGTGTTTGTAAGTTTACTTAAAGCCTTGAAAGATGAACAGTGTAAATTCAATGTTAAATACTCTATTATACAGAGGCTTCTCAGTAAAATCCGTTAAGGTTTTGTATTTTCATGTTTAGTGCTAAAATATTTTTTTCCTAGAATCAGAGTTATGCATGGTATGTAACCAGTCTTTAAAAAAAAAAAAATAAAATCATGCATTTGCTTTTGCAACACTGTACCTTCTCTAAGGAGGCATTTTTGTCCCTATCTGCAGTGACACTTGTAGTCATCACTGTTTTAAAAGTAACTTATGGCATAACCAAGATTAAATCTAACTGCTGTACAAGGGGATTTGTGCTGGATGATTGGGGAGTACCTTGAAGCTCTTTGCAGTTCCCATCAGTGGTTGTGCTGATTCCTGCCTCATATAAGGTGCTGAAACATTGTAATGGCAGGTTTGCAATAGACTGATGGAAATATTGCAAGATAAATAGCTTGCCATGCTAACATTGTTCTCAGACGAAGAGTTCTATAGGGGAAGTATTTAAAATCTTAATTGATTTTTTAAAAATGTTGAAAATTAATCTATTTTAGAGAGTCAAAATAGTCCCTAAGAGTGTGATTTCTCCACAGTGCGTGTAGTAATACAAGAGATGGGATTTGTGAAAACACGTGATGAGGATGAAACAGCAAATCTGATCTGGAGTGATTGTGCTGTGCAGCAAGAGAAGATTGCTGAGCTGCAGAACTATCAGGTACAGTTAAGATTTTTGACATGTTTCCATAAACTGCTTTACTCTGAAATGTTCAGTAATTGTCAGTAACTGCTCCATTCTGTTTGTGTGGAGGGGAAAAAAAGTCCACACAAACCACAACCAAACAGGCTGCATTAAGGCTGTACCACTGCATAACTTAAAATCCTGTTCTGTTTTCCAGAGTTATTTGTTCTTACAAACAAATTAAGGCTGTACCACTGCATAGCTTAAAATCCTATTCTCTTTTCCAGAGTTATTTGTTCTTACCACTTGGAATCTGGTGTATAAATATTTGGGGCTGTTCTTTCATGCTTTTTTCTGCCAGTTGGGTGTTGTGAATGATCAATTTAAAGAAGATACAAAACATCATTTATAAGTTTCTCATAAGCTTTGAAGCAGTAAGTTAAGAAACAGAGCTCTCTCTCCACAGTCCTGTGAATAAGTATTTTGGTTTTTTTACCATTATCTTGTGTTTGCATTCTTTGTTTCTAGATAGCTTTGTGAATAAAAGTATGATAGTCTCATGTATGAAATTAAAACAATGGGAACTTACATGGATGGAAGAGAATACAGCTTGCAGCATCTTTAATATTGTTAAGAATAGGTACTATAGTGCAAGATATTATTTTAAATAATTTAGATGTAGCAGTACTTGTGTTTGCCTGAGCATGCAGTTGAATGTTTTAAATTACTGTAATTAGGTATGCCAGAGAAACAAAAAAGTTTCAATTAATTTTCCTTTTTTTTTTTCTACTTCCTCAGAGAATCAACCATTTTCCAGGAATGGGAGAGATATGCAGAAAGGATTTTCTGGCAAGAAACATGACTAAGTAATATTTCTTTTAATATTAAGAAGTTTTCCAGCTGTGGTATTTAATGCAATAATATACAGAACTATTGCTTTTGAGGCTTGTTTATTTTTACTAAGAAACTAGGAGAGGACCAAGAATAATTTTCAAAGTTCTTTAATAACTTTGGCTTTGGTCCTGCATCTGTAGCATTAGAGTGGGCTATTTATTTCTCCAGTTGACTTCAGTGGAGTATTATGTGGGTTCACTTCTCTGTCTAAACACTGCAGAATGTGGGTGAGTCTTGAATTATTGTACAATAAACCTAATACATAATACACCCACGTATGTATCCCATAATAGTAGAACAGAATAAAAGAATTGTATGTGGCTGGATAGTGCATCTGGACTATCCTGTGCAATGTGCTGTTGGATAGCCCTGCTTCATCTGGGACGCTGGACCTGAGCACCCACTGAAGTCCCTCCAACCTGACCAGTTCTTTGATAGTACTTGTTTAAAATAATTAATGGCTACATTTTTGTGTATATCAAATTTTAAAAATGTGAAGCATCTTACTGTTTATATAACAAATTAGTCAGTGAGGCTCATTTCTCTAATTACAAATTCTCCTCACTCTAGTGGAATAACTGGGTTCTGAGGAATTATCCTAGCTGAGAATCTGTGAGTAAGACTTGTAAGAAAACAATACTAAATAATGATCTGATAGCCTAGTAAGGAAAGGTTTGAGGGTAAAAATATGTCAATATTTTATTCTAATCTAAACTAGTTTGTAGAGCAGTTATTAATAGCGCTAATCATTTGGCCCTCAACATGACTTACACAACTTAACTGCTAACAGAACAGAATTTGTTTTCATACAAATGCAATTAATGTAGTATCTTCTCTCTCTCTGTCTCTCTCTCAATTTCTTTCTCTTTCCTTTTCTGTTCTGTGACTAGAACACATAACATGTAGAATGTGTGCAACTATTATGATGCAAATACTGTGTGCATTGCTGTCATGTCTCCATGTCCTACATGTGGACTAGAGCTCCCCTGTGCCAGTGATGCTGCTCAAGCACTTTTCAGTGCCCCTCTGAGACTGAAAGTAAAACCAGAGATAGCACATAGAGGCAAGCAGCTGTTTGGAGAGGTCTTGGAAACAGCCAGTCAGTTTGGTACACAGTGTATTGCTGCAGTTCTGTGATAGTTTTTAAAAAAGACGGAAAATGGACAAAAAGCTCTTGTTATCATGCACTCATTCTTTCAAATACAGCCTGATGATACCTCTCTCAACCTACTGAATTCTAAGTTCAGAACACAGTTTAAAGTTACTCATTGCTGAGATTGCACATATAGATAAGATAGGAATAATTTTTTTTACATGATAACTCTGGCTCAAACATCTATGTTGTGACTTCACTTAATATCGGTAGATATAGCAGAGCTTAATCAGTTGGGTTTTTTTCTCAATACTGGCCCTCACAACTCAATACTTAGTATTCATACTTTATAAAAAGTGATATGCCTTCAAATTGCTGGTGAAATCCTAAGTCAATTGGAATACGTGGTTGAGCAGGCTCTTTCCTGTAGAATGCAGGATTTTGTTTCCTACACCTCTTGTTCTGTCTTAAAATTTGGATGTGTGGAAACACTAATTCTCTTGTCTTGTTTACAGCTGCAGGCCATCTTTTCTATTCCCATTACTGACTGCTAATTACTGTCATTGAGAGATAATGAAACTATATTGAGAATTGGTAGAGAGTGGACTTTTTTTTCTTTTACTTCCATGTTTGTTGCTGTACTGATTTCACCCTTTCATTTTACGCAAGTTTTTGGGAATAAAGTGAAAGAACAAATCTGCCTTAGTTTGAAAGGAAAATACTATTCAGGAGGTAATGCATTTCAGGTGTTCTTTTTTCAGGCAATATCCAGGCACTCTGGATCACAGGACCATGTGGTTTTCACATGCAGAAAGGTGGAAAGGAGCAGTGTAATACTTAACATGTGTAATATGATAAAAGACAACTCAGCAAAGAAAGTGTAGGACACAGAATAATGGAACAGTTGGAAAGAGGAATGAAATTGAGAAAAAAAAAGGCAGGCATGAACATAATTTTCAAGGATAATAATAAGAACACAGAAAAGAAACAAATAACAATAGAAGTGGCATCATAGGGAGAACTAGATCTTAAGAGACCATTGTGAAGGATCTCTTAGATGAGAGCTCCTTGTGTGGTTATAAATTGAATTCAGTAAATGGAGGGGAAGGTGCACAGGATGAGTGGGAAAGGGCATGGATCCATCTATGCAATATTGTCTTTTCCAGCACCTTTGTTGATTACATTTAAAAGGTTCATTAAGTGATCATGGGCCAAGAATCATTCTCATCCATATATATCCACTAACTTTTCATATGTCAGGGGATTTTTGAAATTTAGACAGTGGAATCTGCGTTTATTAGCCTGAAGGTTGTGCCTTTAGCGAGCTATGTTTTGTTCCAACACCAGTGATTCTTTTGTACAGAAAGCACTCTGAGATCAAGAGAACAGTCTGACCACATATTTGAGCTAAAATAGTACTCAGAAGAACAATAATTTGCTGTTTATTTCTCCTGATAAGCACAGCAAAAGCTAAAGGATAGAGGAGCACAGTGAAAAAGTGGTTACTCATAGTAGTGGACAGCCCGTGTGCTGAAAAATAGGGCTATTGTAATGGGATAGGCCTTGATTCCACAGGCTACTTAATGATGTTCCTAAGCCCTTTCTGAATAGGGCCTTGCAGGGAAAGAACAGAGCTGAATTCTTTTTTTGAAAGTTTTAGCGAGCCTCAGAACTTATAAACAATGCTGAAGTATTCCACTTCATAATATTAAGTGTTTGTAATGCATCCAGCTCAGTTATGCATTAAAAAGATAAGGCATATTGAACTGATATACTTTCAGTCACAAAATAATATCAATATATCGGAATAGCTTGAAGCTATATTCAATGAGTAGGGAGTGTGTATATTGAAACCCTTGAGTAAGTTAAATGGCAGCTCTCTAGCATGTAACAGGATGCATATGATAAATAATCTGGAGAGGGATTTAAACTAACAGAAATTGCTTTTTGCCTAAAAATAGGATAATTTCTGCCTAGATAAGGTACTCAGTTGGCAAAGTAATAACATTCATAAAGACAGAGCAGATGGAGAGTTGTTTAACAATATGAATGAATCAGGAATTCAAATATCTACTGTTTTCGAAAAGTTTTCCTGAATATTTAGTGGCTTTCATTGAAGTAGATTTGTAAGAACAATAGTTACAATGAAGCTGCAGAAGCACTGAACCTCAAGCAGTTCTGCTGTAGTTATTGTGGTTTCTGCAGAGTGTTTGTTGGGTACTTGGCTACACAGTTTGGTGACAGTGTATCCATTATACCAGTCAGGCTTGGCTACCATCCTAGTCCTACACATGTGGCTGAAAAAAAAGCTCTGTTTTTTCCATTAGTATTTTAGCCACTTAAAGAAAAAGTATCTGCCCAAGAGTATTATATAAGCTCATAGTAGAAAAGAAAATTAGAAATTATATTTCCTCTTTTACACATTAGTTATGCTGATGCTATTAGTTTTCAGTACAAAAGGAGAAATATACCTAAATCTGTATTTAATTAAAAAATATTAAACTTTACTATAGTGGCATTAAAAAAAAAAATCAAAGTTGGGAAACTTCCTGTATCACTTCATTTAGTTTTCAGTACAAAAGGAGAAATATACCTAAATCTGTATTTAATTAAAAATATTAAACTTCACCATAGCGGCATTAAAAAAAAATCAAAGTTGGGGAACTTCCTGTATCACTTAATTTCTTTTTAAACCCACAATTCTTTTCTGTTGGTCTGTGGATATCTGTATTTTGGATGTGCCCACTCTATGCTACAGAGTAGTTGTGAGTTACCTGAACTAATTTTGTATGAGGTTCTGTATGAAGGAAGTTTCAGGTACTCTGAGTACCTGAAACAAGCTAGCTGCACCAGTATGGAACTCAGCAAAGACTAAATTTATCCTTGAGAACTATGACACTGGTGTGCAACCACCAAGTCCCCATTGCTGCTACACCTTGGCTGCTAACCGGGGTTAAGGCAGCCCGTGTGCACCTCAGCCATACCCACAGCGTGTGTGGGTGTGGGTGCATCTTCCTGTCTGCCAAACACAGCTCTGGGTGATGGACACTTCTACTGCCTGAATTCTTTTCCATTCTTCTTCACAAATAATGGAGCTATAGAATTAGAGACACTCACTACTTTAGTTGCCACAGCTATTAAAGCAGGGAGATCAGGATCTTGCTGCATCCTTTCCCCAGATTCAGAGTTTGATTCCCTATTTTTATTTTAGTTCTTTTGCTCTACCCCTTCACCCCACTCCCCTCCTGCTTGATCTTGTTTTGAATGTCTTTGCTTTCTTTTGAAAATTAGGTGCTCTTGGAATCTTAATCCAAATATACTGGGACCGAAGACTAATCAAAGCTTGTGTGATTGGTCCTATATAGGAAATGAATGAGTTGATTGGCCTGTGTCAAAGTCTATTTACTACAATTCCTTACGTTTAAAATTCTTTCAAAAGGAACAAAAACCTCATCCTTAATTACTTCCAATTTTAATTTTAATTTTTAATTCAGTCTTTTTTGCACCCAAGAAGAAACTCCAAATATCCCAACTCCTCTTTTTTGTGTCTGTTGATTCTCATAGCTCCCCAGACACCTACCAATATGAAAATTAAAAACTTCCCAAATACCACCACCCCCATCCCAAAAAAAACCCCCATGGTTTATTATAAGTTTAATATTTCTAAGAATAGGAATAGCATTAAGTCATTTGAGTAAATGGCTAAAAATTCTAACAGGAGTGAGATGGATGCCAAGAAATGAGATGGATACCAGCAGCATAATAAGCACATAAGCAAAAATGCTCAAGATAGTCTGCTTTTGAATCTAACACATTCACACTTATATGAATATGTATATAGAGCTCTAACTATTCTTAAAGAAATGCAAAAGTTTGCTTTCATATTACAGAATTTTGCTGAAAAAGCTTCCTTGTCATATTGTCATGAATGCTTTTTAATCTTGAGGATTGAAACATCAAAGTAGTCAAAAGATTTTAACTCAATTACCCTTTTTGTGCAGAATGATCAAGAGTCAGCCTCAGGAGTACAGTTTCATTCCTCGAACGTGGATCTTTCCTGCAGAATACACACAGTTTCAGAACTATGTCAAAGAGCTGAAGAAGAAACGTAGACAGAAAACTTTCATAGTCAAACCAGCTAATGGTGCAATGGGACATGGGTGAGTTGTGAGTTACCTTCAGTCTTATTACCTGATAAAGGTGAAATCCAGTGCTACTTACAACATTACCAGAAGCTGTGTATTAATAAGAAGATTGTATTTTGAGTTGTGTGAAAGTCAGTGTATTGGGTGAAGGCTTCACAAGCCTTAAATAAACTCAAATAATTATTATGAACACAGTTATTTTATTGTGAATTTTTTTGTTCTGCTTAGATTTATAGGTGAGATTGTATTGGGCATAAATGGCAGGGTTTTGGTGGCTGGAGGCTGCAGGGATGTGTGTGGGAGGTCAGGATGTTTCACAGCTTTAAAACCAGCTAAAATACCCCATTGTGTTCCCAAACTGCAGCCAGTCACAGAAGCAGAAACGTGTTTGAGAGCAGCAGCCACAAGGTTTAGGAGAGACAGAGGAGATGCTGTTGGGGATGTGGCTGGATGTGCACTCTTGGAAGCAGGGCACACCCCTGAAGAAACTGCAACCTGTTGAGTTGAAGAAGTTTTGTTTGTGACAGGGCTGAACAGTAAAAATCCAATGAGATAAATATTGCAATTATATTTTTAGTTCTTTTTTCCCCCAATACTTTGGTTTTAGATTTTATTGCTTCTAATATCAATTTGAATTATACTATATAGTAAAGCTCTTAGTTTTTCAACATATGTCAGAAATACTATAAAAGTAAGGCCCCCAAACTTTTCAATTTCTTCATTTTCAGTCCTCTTGGTAAGGGCAAAGATGAGCTAAAGGGAGAGGTACCAGCATAGTTCAGAGAAATTTTTGCAGAGTACTTCACTCTATTAGGAGTATTCAGTACCAAACCTCTGAAATATATAATAAATAATAGAGAATAAGGTTAAGGTAGCATTAAGGTTCTGGGAATTTTAGGTTAATAATTCTATACTGAAAATATTAGCTTTTACAGTTATTTAAAAGTCTACGTGGTTAGAGATTGGAAGTTCATAGTTATATATAAACCTTTTTTCATTCTGGTGTGAGTGAACTGGAAATACAGAAATACTGAGCTTAATCTGTGCCATCCTCAGTGATACAGATCAGTGTCCTGCTTTGCAAACTTCATCACCTAAGGTTAGCACTGAAAGTTCTTTGCAGCCTGTGCCTGGGGCAGAAGTTATGACAAAGACTGGAATTCTATTTTTAGAGCTGCATGAGGAATAATCACAGAAGCTGGAGACTGGTCGTTCTGCCAAACAATTTCTAAGTGTAGAGCAAACCCATTATTATGAATTGTTGAATCAAAGCAAGCAGAAAGTTACTTTGAAATGGCTCGTTGGCTTTTTTCATCTAGTGAAGCACAATAAAGGAGAGGAAACCAAAAGCCCTGTAAGGGAATGGAGCTTTTTCTCTGCATTAAAAATCATATATCTAAGTCTCTTTCTCTAGGTAAACTTCAGCCTCACTACTTGGCTGGGTGACCACAATAATCTGTTTCAAAGAGTAATGTCCAAGTTTTAAAATAACTTTTGTTTTTACCAGGATCTCTTTAATAAGGAATGGAGAAAAGTTACAAGCTCAGGATCACTTAATTGTTCAGGAATATCTTGACAAACCATTTCTTATGGAAGGCTACAAGTTTGATTTACGTGTGTATATTCTTGTAACCTCCTGTGATCCATTAAAAATATTTTTATATCATGATGGACTGGTGAGAATGGGCACAGAAAAGTATCATCCCCCCAGCGACTCAAATTTGGTAAGTTGGAGTTCATTCCAATATATTGCTTATGGTATAGACTTTAACCTGTATAGTGTTTGCAGGTGGTAAAATTAAATAAACTGGGACTTGGGTTCATCTGGATAAACTTCTGCATTGTCACTGAAGAGAAAAAATTTTATGTGAAAGATACTTAACACATGGTTTTCTATCAAAATCACAAGTACAGCCACATTATTGCTTATATCTAAAATTTTATATGACTTTGCATATATGTATGCTAAAGAGTTTAAATATATTCCAGAGGAAAGCAAAAGATAACAACCCAAAAAATAAAATCAAATCACTGCAAGAATGGGCACATTGCTTTTATGTTCGTCTGAGACGGAGGCTGGGGTGGCAGGTGCTAATAAGGTTTAGCTCCTGCTAGATCATTGCTTAGCATGCAGGAAATCTGGAGCCTTTGTTGAGGGTCCTGCCAGGTTTCAGCCATTGTGTTGGGAACTGAGGCAGAAAGGAGAGAACCAGCACTGCAAGGGCCCAGTGCTCACTGCAGTCCCTGAACACGAGGGAATCTCCTGCTGCTGCTGCTGTTTGTCAGTGACTGCTTCAGCAGGGACAGGAGTGTGTGCTTGGCCTCAGGGTGATTCAGTAGAGCTGCCTGTGAACATAGAGAAAACCAAGAAATAGTAAGGGTCATGCTAAAGATTTTGCACAGTTTCCTTCCACTATATAGCATGTTGCCCTGTTGGGGGGTGTAAACCCTTCTCTTTTGGTTCCGACCAAAATGCAGATGTCTAAGAAAGAAGTAGATTTGCAGAATTGGAAGATATTCGTAAGTTAGGTTTGTTACACCTCTCTCTGTACTCCATTGCTTTTAGAGCAGCTTCCATGTAATTATGTAACAGAAAACAGCATAGAGCCTTTTTGCCTATGTGAAACTTAAAATTCTGACTGTCTCTTGTGTGCCTTTGAAAAACGCAGGTACAATTTGAGGCCCAGTACAAATTCTATATTTGGAAATGTTCCAGTACTATATTTGGAATAGTTTGCTTTTACAATTTGTGTATTGCTGCTAATCTCGGCATTAGCAGCACTGAAATATGCTCTGAGAGGATAAACAGAGCAGGCAGTTGTTTCTATGTTCTCAGAACTGTTCATGCTGGAGGTTGTCTATTGTGTGAAATAACCTGCTTGTCACTAATGACATTGTTCTTTGGATGACATATTTGCACAGTGACATTGTTCCAAATAACTTTGGACTATCAGTTCAGATGCCCAAACACTTTTTTTTTTTTTTTGTAGTCTAACACATAATTACTTTTGTCTCAAATAATTTGAATTTCATGGAAAGATTACTCAAACCCAGTACATTTCATAATGATTCTTAAAGGAGTAATGAAGCCATGGGAGAAATTAGTTGCTTCTAGTGCTACTCATTAATACTGTTAACTCATTTGCAATTGTATTGATTGGTTTTTGTAATTTCATTAAGTTTTTTAAAGATAAGGAAGTGTAGTAAGATAAATGACAGCAGACGGCTTGTGTTATCTATTAAAGATGAATTGGAACAGAAGGCTTATGGCTATCTTAGAATATCATCTACTCTCATGTATGCAATCAAACATGACAGAGAACTGTCACTGTGATGAGGACAGGTATTACCATAGTGTAAGTGAAAAGCTGAATTAATCTCTCAGAGATAATGTAAATGTACAGATCATGGCTTATAAATTGACCTTGGAAAAGGAATGCTTTCCTTAAATTCAACTGATAATGTGAGTCTATCGCTGCTGACATTTTGCTCCATAAAGGAACTGGAGCACTCAGTCATTTATGTAACGTATGTTTTGAAATTTACCTCCCTCTGATGTATGGCTACCAGCCAGTTACAAATGAGCAATTTTGGCAGATATCAGCATGGCAGATGAGTTTATATGTAAAAGATATTTTAAAGTATCACTATCATGAGAACACTTCTCATAAATAAGCTACAGTGAAAACTGAAATGTGGGATTGTCTATGAAGCAGATGCCAGAGTATCTTTTAGCACTTTTAAAGTAGCACTTCAAAATACTGACTTTATTGTTTGTTTCTCATGGAATGTAATCATGCTCTAAGTTATGATAATAGCTCTTTACTTTTTTAGGTAGTTTTTTATATAGAGACCTGTAAAAATGGCAGATACAGTATCTAACCAGATGTAGTGGTGGATCAGTTCACTGCATCGTCTTAAGCAGAAGAAGAAGCCCAGGTTTTGTTGTAAGAAGGCTACGGAGCATTCAGTCATGCAATCTCCCAGAATCAGAAACACTACATCTGCATGTTTTGTATTTGAAAATATGAGCTGTTTGATTATGTCTTTATTGATTTAATGTCAATTTTTCTTTACATGATTTTGAATTGACTATTTTAGAATTGTTTTTAGAGTTTTTAAAATGTCTTGTTTTCCTTTTTTTAGAGTCAATTGTATATGCATCTGACTAACTACTCTGTCAATAAACATAATGAACACTTTGAACGGGATGAAACAGAAGACAAAGGAAGCAAACGCTCCATAAAATGGTTTACTGAGTTTCTAGAAACAAATAATCTTGATGTCTCCAAATTCTGGAGTGATATTTCAGTAAGATAGACTAAAGCACTTTATTTTATTTTGTGTATTTTTAGAAAATTAATTGCTTCTGCCATCTGCTTTACTGCAATTCAGAATGATTTTTGAAACTTTATTAACCCAAATTCTCAGCAATGGATGTCACAAAGGACATACTATAAACTATTATTATGTTTTTTAAAAGACTAGGTTCATAGTCTGATTAAAAATTAAATGTTAGCATTTTTTCTGAGGTTCAAAAGTCCTTTCAAGCAGTTATTGACATAAGTGATATGGTACAAAGGAATCATGCCATTTAAACTCTTGGAGACTTCATTTTAGTGTATAAATTGAACTTTATGTGTAAATATTTACAAAATTGTAGTCAATGTTGCATATATCTTTGTACTTACTCAAGCACCATTGAAGTGGTTGTGTTACAGGTGTCTTTAGATGAGGAACAGGCTTAAGATTGTTAGAGCTTAAAGTTGTTTATATGATTCTGAGAACACTTATCAAAAATTATACTGTAAAATGAAATGGATGAAGTTTGTCTATAGTATACTATGTTACCAATTTGCTTTTAATATTTAACTTATTGCAAGTCTCAAAATTTGTATGTACCATGGAAATTACAACAATAACCTAGCACTATATAAAGTTATATATGGTACTACAGAGGAATAGTTTGTTTACTATAGACTATTTATTTGGTATTTTAAATCTTTTTTTCTAGTAGATATGTAAATGAAATTGAAAATATTAAAGCACTGTAGTTCAGTATCTGCTGGTGTTTTCTCTCCTGATGAATTTTTCTGAACCAAATCCCTGCAGGAGCTGGTGGTGAAGACTCTGATAGTTGCAGAGCCGCATGTGCTTCACGCTTATCGCATGTGCAGGCCAGGGCAAGCACCAGGAAGCGACAGTGTCTGCTTTGAAGTCCTGGGATTTGATATTCTGCTGGACAGAAAACTAAAACCATGGCTCCTAGAGGTAAACCTCTTTATACAGATGTAAAGTAAATTTTTAGGCATAAAGTTAACTAAGCCCCAGCTGAATCCATATCTATGTAAGAAAACCTGCAAAGAAAATCTGTGCACTGTTGTTGAGTACATAAATGGTGCTTTTCTGCAGCATCCACACAGAAGTGCAGTATCGTCTTGCAGTGATTTTTGATACTGAAAAAAGGTAATTGTTTTCGTAGACTGATGTTGCATTTGAAAGTTTTAATGGGAAATGTAACGTTAATGTAATTGTTATTGTAGCTGGAGGACCTTGATTATAGCAAGTAGGTGCTACATAGATTTCCTTCATGAGTATGGCTGTGTAATATGGCTCTGGTAACTTTTGTGAATGTGTGCCCTTAATATTTTCCTTTTTGTGGATATGTGTTCTTTTCCTCTCCTGTGCTTTTTAAAAGCACTGCCATAAACAGAGAAAACAAATTTGATATATAGGAAATTCTGCAAACAATTGGTATGATGGGATTGGAAGAAGCATTTCTTCTCTGATATGTTTGTTAGTGGTACAGTTAAATTAAGTGGTGCTCACACACATTTTCAACCAGAAATGTTTGAAATTTGTCTGTTGTGTCTCTTATATTGCCCTATTCATAACATATAGATGACATTCACTTGTCTTTTTTCAGGTTGTCTTATTTCATTCTGTTAACTAGTTGGGGGGCTGTGCAGCTTGGGGAAAAAAAGTAAAACGTATTCAAAATCTCTCTATTGACAGCAAGTCATGAATATGATTTGGCGACTGATGAACAAAATGTACACAATTAATTTACTGAATTATAACCTCATTTGCAGGCCATTAATACTGTCAACAGTTGTTTTGTCGTGCTTATTTCTCTCAGGGATTCATTATAATTTTAATTAGAAAAATAAAATTCCTTCACTGTTGCCATGCAGACATAGCATATTTGGTGGCTTTGATGTTCTCGCCAACAGCAGCGCATGACATGAACTTAGTCTGTACTACATCAACATCTTCTGTTTTTGTCCAGTGAAGCTTGCTGTCCCTTTGATTTAGCTCTGCACTTCCAGATTATCATCTGTAGGTTGCCTGTAGCTTGTATATAACTGTGTGTAGTTATTTGAGTGCAGCCTGAAGGGTCTGTGTAACATTTCATTCAGCCCCGTAGCAAATGCTGACAGACCAATTCTGTGAGAGGTGGTGAGTCAGCCAGCACGGGGAGTCCATTCTGAAGGACACCTCTCTGTCTGTTCTGATGTTTCCATGAGCTATGGAGATTTTGGGGGGTTTGAGTCACCGCTTATGGGTCTCAGAGGAGAATTATATTATCCCAAACTCTTTGTTTAGGAGGGAGTAAAGTAGTAAAAGCTCCTGGTATTTTGAGTTGCTGGAGAACACTTCAGGACTTGGAATTGTGTACCTAGTTATTACTTTTCTTAAAAGCACAAGACCAAGTATTTCCTTTTCTGCTTTTGGTAATGCATGTACCCTTCAGCTTGTTTTGCCAGACATTTACCAAAACTAACAGAAATTTCAAACTTTGAAACTTGCTAATTTTGCATACTCATTTACTACTTTTTACCTTGCCTGTTCATGCTTTTTTGCATCACTTCCAACAGAGTGTGTAAATGTATGCACACTGTATGTATGCTGTGCATAGTGTAGTAAAGGTCAAATCTGCAATGTATGTACTTAGACCATACATAATATATATAGTCTGTCTGTGTGTGTGTGTGTGTATATATATATATATATGTATATATATATATATATGCACATGTATAGATAATTCTTTTTTTCTAAAACACTTGCGCTACTTCCACAGATTTCCACTCTTATCTCTTTCCACCATTTCCCTCTTGCCAAAACCCCCTTAGGGGAGTGAATCATTCTTTCTAACAGTGGTAACAAGTCCTAATCACAAGGCCCTGAATGTTCCCAGTGTTATGGGAAAATTGCCAAAATAGGATTAGGATGATTAGTTTCGTGTTTCCATGCCTCATGTAGCTTTTCTGTTATAAAGATAGCTTAACAAACTATTAAAAGAAATAAATTGTGCAACATATTATAATGTTTCTGCTTTCCTAAGCTGACTTTTGTTTATATTGCTTTGATGCATTGTAGCTCCCCTGCTCCTTGATGCTATTGAACTTCCGGAACCTTCTACCATAGTGAGGGTTGTGGGAAATGCAGGATTGCCATCTTGTGGCACCAACTGTTTCTGGCAAGGACCTGTGCAGCCTCCATCCTTTCTGAGTAGCAACAATGACCTAGACCTCCCTTCAATTCCCAGGAAATCCAGTTTCACTTTGTGACCAAATTTTCCAAGTTACCTTATTTTATGTAAAAAATCCCCATACAGTTGAAGTTCTTGTTCACCCTCATTATATTCAGTTAGGATCACACAGTTGTGATCATTGGAGAAAAAGATAACTTGCATTTTAATAACTTCCTCAAGTGCAGGGTACCTAACTTCCTTTGTGATTTATGTGGGCAAGGCAAAGGAAACCTTACATACACATTCAGAAATCTATTATTTACTGTCACTGAGCTGTGTTCAAAATCTGTTCAAAAATTTGTTATCAATCGAGGTGAAATGAATGTGAACACTTTAAACCAATCAATTATTGCTAATTCCTAATAATGAAGTAGTTAAAGTTCACATACACAAACTTTCTGGTATCTGCTTGTTTCTCTTGTGTTATGCTTGCCCTGTTTGTATCCTTGGAGGTCCAAAGGCCACCATGGGGTAGGAGAAGTCTACTTTTCTGAAAAGAGATGGTAGGTTTCAGTGTCTTATGTTCTTCACCAGGAAGAACACTCTTAATGGTGAAGTTTTCTTCATCTTTGTTCTTAATTTCACTTTGAGGTTTTTTTTTTTTTTTGTTTGCTGCCATGATCTACTTACTGGCGGTTCATTTACTGGCCAGCAATTCCACGTTGTCTCCAAGTTTTACCACAAGTCTTTTACAGCTCCTGGAATCATGCCATGTGCTTTCTTTGTTACCTCTAGACCCAGTATTATCTAGTTTACAAGACTAGATTCCTGTAGTGAACACAATTTGACCACTAGCATCAGTGTCTAGATTTTCAAGGCCTTTGCAATCATCATTTGCCTGTACTTTTGGGGTCCCTCATACAATCCTGTTTTTGACAACAATCTTCAAGATGTGCCTTGCTGATAAAATTACTGATGTTACATTAACACAACCTAGTTGTGCATGTCCTGGTTCTTGGGTCACTGAACTCTAAAGAACCACCTCCCAGCTGGCAGATGCACAGACAATGGTTTGGTAAGCTGTTATTGTGAATAGCTATTGTGGCATATCACTAGTAGGTTATCAGGATTACAATGCCACAGTCATACAGATTAGTCAGCAACCATATTTATCATCTTCTTTGTGATATGGTAGTAGATGAACAGGTCAGTCTAAAGAGGTTGATCTATTAAATATTTGGATGAAAGTCTTCCACAAAAGAAAATGTATAAATCTTTTCACTATTTCTGCTGAATGTTCAAGATTTTTCTTTCAACATCAGATCTCTCTGCTCACTTTGCCAGTCTGCCTGCAAAAGCAATGAAGGGGCTGATTCCCAAAGCTGAAAGGTACCTGTCAATTATGAGCATGAGTGATGGTGCAGCTGGGACACAGCAACAGGACACTGGGTGGCACAGCATCCATGTTAGTTCTGTCCTACAACTGTAGAGGCTCTAAGATGCTTTAATATATTTAGAGTCTAAAACAAAATACACTGCTTAGGCCCTCTCTTTTGAACACACAAACTGTCTCCCACTTCTGATTTGTGTGGGGTACAAAGCATTAGTTTTCACTTATGAAGCTCTTTTTTATCTGTGCCTTCTGTAACCAGCACTGCTCATGCACTATCAAAGTGAAATTCCTGCTTGTCATTGGCACCCATTACCCAAGTATAAATTTTTATACCAGCCTGGAAAGAGTTCCTAGAATAAATCATTAATCCTCCTCAAATCTTCCTGAGAACTGAGGTTCTGCAGGGAGTCTAAAACTGGTCAGGGTTATAGGATGTTGAGTGTATGATTTAGTCTCACTAAGAGATTCCCAGCTGCATTTTTCTCGTTTCTCTATATTTATGGTACAATTTTTAATCTCTAATCTTGTACTTAGCTTGTAAGCTTTTTGTTGTGGAGACTGTTAATTATCTTATGTTTTCACACTATGTACTGATTTAATAGCTTAGATCTCTATGTGTTGCTGGCAGGTGTATCTGAAAATTATTTAAATATACTTAAAAAGACCTTGGATTAGAGCCTCTTTCTGTCCCTGTATAGTTGTTACTTTTTAGAGTAGTATTTAAAGTTTCTTTCAGACTGGGAACTAGAAAAGAGTTTGACTCTTTCTGTGCCAGACCACCACGTGGTGCCAGCATGGCACATCATTTCTTATGATGTGTTTAACAGCACTTTGTGTGGTAAATTTTCTGGTGGCAGCAACCAAGAGTAGATTAGACTGGATTCACAGTGGCAGGACTTGAATGGTGCTCACTGTAAATGTCTGGATAACCTGGTGACTGAAATGGTACATTTCCCAGCTTCCAGTATCTGTGATACTCAGTACTCTATTTAAAAAATATACAAATGGAAAAGACCTTCTCAACATGTATTCTCTTAATCTCTGCTGTATTTGAAAGAGCCATTTCTACAAAGCCTGTTACAATAGGTGTGTTCCCAGTGAACCTGAACATTCCCAAGTCTTCTGTGTCTCATATTTTTCCAGATTAATCGTGCCCCAAGCTTTGGAACAGATCAAAAAATAGACTATGATGTAAAAAAAGGTGTTCTGCTAAATGCATTAAAGCTTCTCAACATACGGTAGGTACCTTGTCCTCTTTTCTTCAGTCTGGCTCTATTTCTGTTGCTTTGATTTTTTTTTAAATTTAAATTGGACTTAGAGGAAATGAAAAACCTTTTTTCCCACCTTCCTATTTTCAAAATGTAAATGTTTCCCTTGCTGTCAGTTTTGCTATAGAAATTAACCTAAATTTAATTTTTCCTCATGCATCTGTGCTTGCAAAAAATGAATGGTAATAGTAATTTTTGTAATTCTTTTAAAAAATTTTTCAAACACATCTTGAAGTTGGCATATGTGTGCAGTTATGGGTACATGGACATAAAGGAAATTTGCTTGAGTGATAGTGTCACATTCAGTCAAAAGCCATACCCCTCTAGAGGAAAACTTTGTAGCTATGTTGAAAGAAATCTACACCTCAGGAAAATAGATACAACCATGTTTGTACATGAAATTATAGCACAGAGTAAATAGAGTACCCCTTAAAGTGTTAAAATTTTGTAGCCATGAACGTTAATATAAAAAAAAAATCTTAATTAATGTTACAATTCTAATTTTATATAATAAGCATGTCTGACTGGAAAATACAGATTATTTACTTGATATGAAAGTTCATCTCATTTTGGCTGCATTGAATTCATATTTCTTAATATCATCTGTGTTTCAGGACAAGTGATAAAAGGAAAAATTTAGCCCAGCAGAAGGCTGAGGCTCAAAAAAGACTGTATGGTCAAGGGTCAGTGAAAAAACTGTTGCCAGGTTCCTCAGACTGGGAGAAGCAGCGCCACACACTGGAAAGGAGAAAACAAGAACTGGTAGGAAGGGAAAAAAAGTGCTGTTTCTTGTTCATGGTTTTATTCTCTTTTGTTTTAATTGTCTTACTTTCTTGATTTGTAGAAGGAAAGACTTGCACAAGTACGTAAACAGATTTCCAAAGAGGAGCATGAAAATAGACACATGGGGAATTACAGGTGAATGTCTTTGACTGTATTAGTAGGAAATATTCAGTGTATTCTTTAGGAACAGTGGAGACAAGTATTTGTGGTAGATAATAATTTTCTGCCAAAAATGTGTAGGCATTTATGGAAAATATATACATATACATCAGGTATCTTTTTCCAGATGGTTCTTTTCTTGATTCCAATTTTTCCCATGCACTTAGGAATTTATATGGCATCAGTCACCCTATTGTTTGTGCAAGACATTTGCTTCAAAGACATGATTGCTCACATTCAGTGTACCAAGAATCATGATTGCTGTTATGGACCTGTTCTCTTATCACCTATGATCATTCTTATCATCGTGGCAGGGGGTGCAGTATGATATTCCCCTGTAAAAATGTCATATTTGAATTGTATCTCTGAGGCTTGCCAAAAATTCTGAAACTTTATGGGTGCTTCCATAATTTTGAATAGAGTGACATTTGAAATACTTTACTCTTATTTTTGCATTTTGATTTTTGATCTTGGTAGGCTGAAATGTGAGTATCTTCAGATTCCTTGGTAATATATGTTCAAAAGAGAGATTTACATTGTCAGTTTCAACGGACATTGACCAGAAAACAAAAATTTTGTTTTGTGATGATTTTGTTATTATTTCTTGTTATTTGCTTCATTGAGAAGTGAAAACATGGCCTAGGAATATTTGGTGAAAAGGAGCAGAGTGTGGCTAGCAATATATGATGGGAATATTTGCCCACTCTTTATAACATTCATCCTGAATGTTAGAGGCCTGAGTTCACATATTTTATTGTGAACTACTCAGAATGCCTTTATTGCTGTTCTTCATTGCTGCCTTTTTTTGAGCAGATGTTCTATATTTCCCAGTAAAATTCTCATTTAAACAGATAGATGTTTCTGTGAAATTCACATTTTTTGATGATTTAACATTTTGCTTACAAAGACTCTTTCTTTGTAATTTTTAATTACATATTTTTTTGATGTGTGGAGCTAAACTAGTAAGTAAAAAAAAACAAACTCTAGATGTACAATGAAGTGACAAATTGGTTATTTTCATGCTATTAAAAGAAAGAAAAGCACTATGATGCTTTAACACATTTTTCTTTTTGCTAACTTAAATGTCTAGCTTATTAACTGATCACATTTTAAGTTGCATTTTCAGTTCTTGACTGAAAATCAGACACATAGTCTCTTTATTTAGCTTTTGGATTGATATAAATCATTAAAACCCCAAATTTTTTCCTCAGGAAGAAATAAAGTGCCACTTCATGAGGAATCTGAGTAAACTTTTAAAAAGGTAGAATAGCTTTGTGTTTTCTTATTACCATGTCTTTGAGAAAAGGCTGAAGGATCAGCACAACATGAGAAAGAAAGTAATTTTGGCTAGAGCAGAAGAGGAATTTTATCTGAGAATTATGAAGTATTTTCTCCATGTGATATTCCTCTGTAGAGCAGGACTAGCTTGTGTCAGGCATTGACACGGAATCATGGAAATTCTGGATGCTAGTATTGCTGAATGGATTAATATTGCACTCTGAATACAAATCCAGAGAAACCTCAGTCAGACTCAGGAGATTTGATTTAATGTGTGGACATCAGCTCAGCAATTGTCTTAGTCCATGTCTGCAAGCACAGCAGGCTCCAGGAGGAGTCTCGGGGCAGCTGAAGTAGGAGCCACACTTTCAAGCTCTTGTGAAATCATGAGGAATTTGAAAGGATGTACATGGCTTTGAAATGGCCTTTAGCTGCAGTCTGTTCTAAATACATTAAGAATATTACCCTTTCTTTAAAGCATTCTTGTATGCTTTTTAAAACATACACTTGTATGGCACCATTAAAAGGTGTTGACTGAAACTAAATTAGAACCTAAATCTCCTTTAGGTGTTTAATGCAAACTGGAAGCATCTTCATTTGGTTCCACAACTGCCCTGAGACTAATGGTATCAAATCAGCCTTTTTTTCATTGCAACAAAATCCTCATGATAGATACCTTTTCAAGGAGAAAATGTCAAAAAAGGAGCAACGAGAAAAAAAAGAAACTTGTAATAAGTTTAAAAAAATAAGTTTAGAAAAGACTCACAAATACAAAGAAGTCACATAATGTCATGCACTGTATAAACAGTGTCCATACCTTACACAGTGCAGGCAAATTAACCTATGGGTTACTCTTTACAGTACATTAAAAATTAGTCTTCCATCGTAGCCATATTTCTGGCTGTGTTTTGGGTATTCATGAAAGATGGATTGGTTTTCTTCAAAGCCCATTGTTGCTTGATGAACGTGAATAAATCACCAAGTCCTGCTTCTGATACTGTCATAATCTCCTTACCTGTGATTTTAGAGAATAATATAATAGCTGGTCTAATGGAAAAGCAGTCACTGTTTACATCCATGTACCAGATTTTTTTTTCTTCTTTCTTATAGCACCTATTTCTTGCTGTTAATTTTTTTGAGACTTAGCATTCAAGTGCAGTACATACTTAATCTTTAATTAATATCCTGCCCAGGGGATCAAAGCTATTGTTCAGATTTTCACTGTTTTGTGTCCTCTGATTGCCAATACAAATTATCTTGTGGCTCTGAATTTGACACACAATATTTTGTTAATATTTCATGAATCATTCACACCTGTATGCATCACTCACACCCACTGAAATTTCTGAGCACTGCTAAACTGGGTTTTGGTATACCTCTGGAATGACCTACATGGTATTCCTTTTGACTGGCTAATTGCTGGCTTAAACATGAATGTGTTCACTGATGTAGAAGTAGATTTAGAGAGCAGTGGTCAGAGTATAAGTTTTATGATTTTATATTATTTAATTATTATAGATGGATGCGTACATGTTAAAAAAGAGACTGTGCATTAGTGACATTACTTTTGTGTGATGAATACCTCAGCTTCTAACTTAAACTGTTATTTTTTTCCTTTTTCAGGCGAATTTACCCTCCTGATGATAAGACATTACTTGAAAAGTATGAGAGTTTGTTGGCCACCGCTTTCCAGACGTTTCTTGCTGGAAGAGCAGCTTCACTTCAGCGGGAAATGAATAACCCCTTAAAAAGAATGAAGGTACTGAAGTACACTGAGTCCTGGCTTTAGGAGTTACTTTGAATTCATGACCTCATGGATTAGTTTCACTATAATCATGTATGATGGCTGATAAGTAGATTTGATAATATTCCATGATCTTATTATTATTCTTTGTGCGGCCTGTGGGTCAGATCCTTGAATGTGGATGACCTGCAGTGGACCCAGGGTGGAGACAGGCTAGATGGCTTTAAGCTACTTTACCATATCCCTGATCCTCAGCCTTACCCCTGGCCAAACCAGAGGTTGGCAGAAACTGCTTTTGAGCTGGTTATTGCCTCCTTCTTCCTCCAGTAATGTTCCCAGCCTATTCATCCACTTGTATGGACTGGAACAAGCGGTACCCTAAAACCAGCTCCACTATTTTAATGATTTAAGGCATCCAAAAATTTCACCTGATTTGCCTATCAGAAACAGTAGGAAAACAGCTATATTAATAACCAGCTAACATGATATAATTTGAAATCTGAGAAATAGTTTTGCATCTTTGTAGTTGGCATCATCCAGCAGTTTTACAGGAATCTTTGTTCAATCCTTTCTAAAGACTTAAAAAAAATATATATTAAGACTTGATTTTAACCCTCAGTTTCATGTTGCTTGCAAGGAAAGATGCATGCATCAGAAGAAATATTTCTATTTCCTCCTGTGAAGGAATTCATAGTCCTATAGCAGGAATTAGTAATCAGAATATTTTCAAATTTCTACCACTTTCTGCTTGAATTTTTGAAGGACAGGGTATGTCCTGCTTTGAATTAATAGTAATGAAATTCCCATTTCTAGGAGGAGGACATTTTGGATCTTCTGGAGCAGTGTGAAATAGATGACGAAAAGCTAACAGGAAAATGCAGCAGGCAGCGAGGACCTAAGGTATTTGACTTCTAGATACCAATATTTTATTTCACTCTAAAGACAGGTTTTCTGAGTGGGGATTTAGTTACCTGATCCAGATGGAAGTTTTCTTCCTCTGACTGCCATTAACCTTTTTTTATTTTTTTAAAGTATAAATAGAGGTATGACTACCCTTTGTCCCACTAAATCCCATTAAATTTTTAAGGGGATATTCTGTCCTTCTTTCCCTCTCTAAACCATTTGGAGGAATTGCCATGCATGGCAACAACTGTTGTATGAGAGATTGATTTCAGTGTGTGAAAGGATTTTTATATCAATAGTGGATCTCAAAAGAATGCTTTAATCTCTAATTGATTAGTGCCAAAATCAAGATTTTTGAGATCAAGGGATAAAAGGCAGTACGGAAAGTCAAAGAATCAATTATAATTTTGATATATCTGTAGCTTACTCCCTTGCTAAGAGGGTTGCACAGTATATCTTGGAACGCATTTTGTATCCGAAATTTGTTTTTAATGTGAATGTATATTATTTTTAGCTTAATGCTTTCTGCTTGTGTGCATAGTTCATGTGAGTCTTTGCCTTAAATAAACTGCATATCTCTAAGCCAGTAAAGATAAATAGTTTGGGCTTGACTAGAATGTTTTTTATATCCTGTAAACATTTTAGGTCAAGTCTGCTTAGAAGAGCCTACATCTCTGTTCTGAGCTTTGATGGATTTGTTTATGGATGCATGTAAATTTTTTTACAGCATTTTATGTTTCTGATGACATGGTGTACAAATCTGTGGATATCTGTACAAAATGAATGCTGACAATTGTTCTGAGCTTGAAGAGGTACTTTAAATATGTGCAAGAATCCAAAGAGCCACATCTTATTACAGGCGTGCATTCTGGAAAGAGGATCTACATGCCCAATCTGGTATTAAGATAGATTTGCAGGGACCTCATTAAAATATGGGGATTTTGTGAGCTCATGCTTTAACAGCAGTGGATTCATTTAAACAAGAGAAACAACCCTCAGTCCACCCTAGCAGTACACTCAGTCCACGTTCTTACAGAGATTCTTTTCCTTGAAATTTTGTTTTCAGTTCTTTAACATGGGGTCAGTTATTCAAGTTTTATATCTCAGTCACATTTTTTCCTTTTTCCAGAACCCTGTTTTTTCCCAGCAACCCTAGAGAGCAGCAATCTGCTTGCCTGTATGCACACTGTTCTATTCTACCTCTACACTCCTTGCTCACAAGGCATTCCCAGGCTGGAGACTGTAACATTTAATTAAACATTAATAGGGTACTAAGCCCAAATTGAGAAACTTCTCTCAGTTAGTTTTAAGATGAATTTTGATTAATTTATGAGTAAGACTATATGCCATGGTCTTCTTTTATAGCAGCAGATGGATTGTGTAGCTTATAGATGCCTTACTGGTACAATATTGTTTGCAATTAGACAAGAAAGAAAAAGTTCCTTATGACCAAAATTTCTTTTTTTTTTCCCCTCTAAAATTGATGAAATCAAACCAGAAAACAATGAAACTAGCTTGTCCAGGGAGACTGTTTCTTCTTGCAGTGTTCACACTTCATGCTATGCAGGATTCTTATTCCTGCATCTTTTTTGTGGTCTTGATATATTTCTCAATCATTTAAACCTTGCCTACAGTTAAGGCATGTATCAGAGATTTCCCTGGTTGCACATTGTCCTGTGTGCTCCCTTTGAAATACAGATACCCGTGCAGATGGTCCTGGTATCTTTTTCCAAAGGAGCATCACCTCTTTCCTGTGAGGGTTAAGGTGCATATGGTCAATCATATGCATTTAATTAGCCACCTTTTTATAAAGAGGCTGCTATGAGATATGTAACATCTAAATATATATCTATACAGAAATTTGGTGAGTGAGACAGGAGGTAAAAAGTACTATTGCCTGTCAGTCTGTCATGTAAGAGAATAATCCAGCTGTAAACCTCATCTTGTAACCATAAAATCCTACAAATAAAGAACTATTTTCATATGCAGGATCTAATAGGAAAAAAACCAACAAAACAACCACAGGACTGGTACTTTTCATGCCATGTAACCCAACATGAAAGGTTCTTTGATAAGGTCATGGAGTCTGTTCCTCCTTAAATTCAGTGGCTGCCCTGCTGACTGAAGGTACTCTTAGGTCAGATGCTCTGCCTTGGGTTGTACTCTTCCTTGAAAAAAACCATCAGAGTCAGGACTCAGAAAACTAACAAGACAACAGGAATAGTTAGGAGAGAGAAGTGTGTTCCTCCTCATGCTCTCCATACATAGAAACATATAAACATCTTCATTTCCACATCCATATCTCTGCATAGGAGAGGTTGAGGGCTGTGCACGTGTAAATAAATACAAGCTTTGCATCTAACAATTATTCTGTATTTGCTAGGAATTTCACACTTGTTTTTATTCAAATGTGATTAGGAACTCAGTGTAGGAAAAAAGAAATCAAGAAGTTCACAGAATGAAGGCATTTTTTCCTGCACTTAAAATATCACTGAATTTTGCATAGATGGAGAAGGGCATTCTGGAAATGTCCAGTTTATTTATAGCCTCTAGAGGGCTCCTGACACCTACACACTGTCAGGGATACCCATGTGTACAGGACAATGGACTAAGGGACTAAAATAACAGATATTGTAGAGGAAATAAGAAATTAATTTTAATTTTAATTATTTTAGTATAAAATCAAATGCATTTAATCACAGAAAAATTGGGTTAGCATAAGGCTAAAATCAAGGTGAATATGCTAGGCAAGATGTGCTAGGCAATCAAATGTCTCTTTATACCCAGATTCAGCTATTATTTGTTACTTATTTTGTAATTTCTTTGATCTTTCTTGTCATTCTTCTTTGCTAATTGATATTGTTTACTGTAGAATGTGTGAGGACCATTTATATGATAAGTGGAATAAGATCTATCTTAAAGCCCCTGTAAGCTATGATTGAAAATGTTTGTTATATCTTGTGGAACTCCTCAGGAATGTCTGATCAATATGTCTACATTATACACAGCATTTTATGATAAGAACAGCTATTTTTAATAAAGTGGTATGTGTTGAGGCACCTTACTTTTATCCCTTTGGCAGACAGATACATATCAATCTTATATATATTCTTTGTGTAACAACAATTGTCAGGGCTCTCCTCTATTGTCAGTGTTCTTCTCTAAGTTCTCCTTATCTGGTCTAATAGCTTGGGATGGCATAAACATACTATTAGTTAGTGACAGAAATCCCTTCCCTTCCTTGTCTGGAATAGAAGTTTAGGTAGCATCTATTTAGTAATAAAGTGTATCTTGCAGCTACAGGAGTTTTTGGGGCTTTTTCCTGTTATCCTCATAATGAATCTAGGTTCATTACATTATGCTAAGATGTTAGGAAAATTTAAATTCTTCCTGAGAATTCTTTTTCACTTTGACTCAAAGTATGTCCAGAAATTATGATTTAAGTTTTTTTAATCTGATGTTTAATTGAAATCCATTCAGCAGATGAGGGTATCAGCATAGCTTCTTATATAGCTGAGAGTTACTGGAAAGAAAGTGTGTAGGAAAAAAAGGTGACCATATAAGCCTACTCAGGAGAAGAGATGTAAAGGAAGATACTGCATTTTTGTGTCTGACTAATGGTAGATGGAAGACAAAAATTTTTCAATTGTAGTTACTGTTCTTGGATCAGTTTCTTTGTCTCCACCTTTTTGGTTTTTGTCTTGCAGTATCCTTGGTAATAGCACAGGATTAATTAGCTAATGACACTGAATCCCATGTGCATATGAGGCACCAAGAACCCCCAGCACAGCTTGCTATATATTCTTTGGTTTCTGCTCTCCGCAGGATGTAGATTAATCACTTTTTTTTGAAAGTAAAACAAAGTTCCCAGATGTTGATCATTGTTAAGCTGTAGTTTCAGTTATTGGAAATATCAGTGAGGAACCTGAACTGATTGTAAATGGTATTCTGAATCAATTGATTTATGATTTCAAACCATAATTCAATATGTTTGGTAGTGCAATTCATACTTCAAATAATTACCCTGCCCCTGCCCCCCACTCATATTATGCTGCTCTTCATGTGACAAAGATTAGAATTACAGTGGAATGAATTTAATGAAATATTTAAGCAATTATCCTAAAATCTAGGACAAACTGCCAACTAATTTGGGAGGGTTTATAGCTGTGCAAATACTGCTTGAACTTGCCTGAATGAGGGATCTAGTGTGATAGCTGGCTGTTTCTTTGGGATTCAATTCAATTTCTTGGATTTTTTCCTTTTTTTTTTTTTTTTTTAGCCCTTGTGTTCAATGCCAGAAAGTGCACATTCCTTAAGGAAACCTAAGAACCACAGCAGTGACAGTAGCTGTGATAGTGGCAGCAGTGTGTCAGAATCGGGAGAAGAAACTGAAAAGGAAGATCACAATGAAAAAAAAGAGAAAAAAGTTTCATATGATGTTGAAGAAAATAAATACAAATCTTTGGAACGATCAGGTAAGTTAAATGATCACTTTTCCAAGGAAGTCTGGCATTGA
The DNA here is from genome assembly GCF_014805655.1 of Passer montanus. Classification (NCBI taxonomy): domain Eukaryota; kingdom Metazoa; phylum Chordata; class Aves; order Passeriformes; family Passeridae; genus Passer; species Passer montanus. The sequence continues at coordinate 939,956 of NW_024371038.1, read as the reverse complement.
CAATGAACTATATTAAATTCCTCAGTCTTTTAGAATGTGTCAACTTTGTATCTCAGGGTTAAACACTGGTTTGCTTGTTTCAGTTTCTTTAAAATGTTTTCTAAATTAATACGTATATACCATGTTATTTTTTGTTTTAGTAATGAAAGAATTTTATAATGTAGTTGCATATGTATAATGCTGCTTCTAAAATTTTTTTTTTCAGAGCAGCATTTATTTAGCTGAAAACTGAATTAAAAAATGCTGTAACTATGCCTTAACAAATGAGAGATACTGAATCTGCAAATATGAGATCCACTGAGCAAATTTTCTCTCCTGTTTCCATATCTTTATAGTCAGGAAACCACACACAGAAGTCACATACATTTTGACCTAAACAGCACGTGCCCTCTCTCGTAAATCTCATGTGTGTTATAGTGGATTAGAGTCTGGTTAAAGCTGAATGAGGAAGAAATAAATGTTCCTATAAGTATGTAAATTCTGTATCATTAGGGGATCTGACATGACTGACTTCTACATAGATAGTTGTTAGTCAACACACATTGTAATACATCTGTGCACACATTGATCATATGTGTTGTTAGTTAAAAAGACTAAAAAATGGGTATTAAAAAATAATAAGTAATAACATAATTCATTTTATATCTCTCTGCAGGTAGAATGAACTGCAAACCTTCAAATAAAAATATAAAGTCTCCATCATATTCGTCCCCCACACCATCCACAGGTCCAATAAGGCGTTCTGTGAGCTGCCCTCGTTCCATATCAATCCTCACTATGCAGTCCCAGGGAGCTGAGCAGCGCCCCATTTCAGCCAAAGCATCTCTCCAAATGCAGAGAACAGCCTCGGTGAACAGGTCTCACTCTTTAAGTCGTAGCCCATCTTCAGCCAGATTCCCTCAGACAGCCACCATGGGAACTATGAACTCTTCAGGGGTGAGTTAACGCAGCACTTGCATTCAAAATGTGTTCCATTCGTCTCTTAAACTCAATAAATACACCAGTAATTTTTGCAACATCAGAAAACTTGAGGTTGTGTAGTCAAGATTGTTTTGACAGACACAAGAGCATGTGAGATCTCTAGAGCTGTGTGTGCTGTGGAGTGAGTGCCAGCTGTGATGTCTCAGTGTTCGTGGTGCAGCAATACAGATGTTAATTTTGTAGAAATGGGTGTCTAAGAGAATGAGAAACCTTCACTTTGTGAATGGGAAACTTTCACTTCTAAACAGCCTTTTGAAAATAGAAAGGATCGTTACCTCTCTTAAAAATTTTCTTTGATTTGTTTGGGGGGCTCCTGGTTCTGAAGTAAGGCTGTACTTACCTTCAAAATCTTTACAGTAACAAAAATACATTAAGATTTCAAACCCAGTGTATAGTCCAAGGGTAAATACTTTGTGCCAGAATAAATCACCAGGAGGGTTTTGTATGGCTGTCCATTGTAGAAGATGGTGAGATTAATTTTCAGCCTACTGGACCTCTTTTCCATATGCTATACCACTGCAAAAAGCTCTACTTCCAAAGTGAATAGCTGAAAATTTATACAGTGCTTATGGTCTTTGTGATTTGCCACTGCAGTGCCAGACTCAGAAGCCATTCTCTTTAAAAAAAAAATAATAATTCATTTGCACCCTCTCCTTGAGACAGACAAGCAACTGGCCCAAATAATAAATAGATCAGATTAAACACTTTTAATTGTTTAGAATTTGTGTGATTAGTTGTACTTTTCACAATGTACTTCTAGACCATATATATTTTTTTCATTTTGTTAGCAGATTGTCTTCCTCTTTGGTAGCTCCTTCACAGCCCAGGCATTTCTTCTTTTGTCTTGGGGTGATGGAGCCCATATTCACTTGTCCCTAGGCAGTGTTTTCAGGGATCAATCCCCAGCCTCACTCAGGGTTGCATTGCCTGCTGGTGCCAGAGCATTTCCATTCGTGCTTTGATACCTGACCTATATATTTCACCATCCAAATAATTTGTGCAGAGATGGGGTGAAACAAATTGGCACTTTTAACCCATATTTGCTGCCTCTGTATTGTGGTGAGCTTTGATTGTGAGCAATCCTTTTGTAATGCTAATTAACTTGCTTCATAGTATTTACTATCTCTAATCATAATTTTTATCTGGTAGAATGCTCATTGTCTGTTTTGCCTGTGAGGCTTTGTCTAAATGATGAAAAAGGCTCCTTTTAAAATTGTGTGCTGACATCTTGTGAAATACTCCTTAACATGGTTTTCCATCTTTAAAGTCAGCTAATAGAATTGGAAAGACATTAAGATTGTGTCTTCACAACAACGTGTTAAAGGTATTTTTTATTGCATTAGCTATCTCAAATTTAAAAAGTACCCTTTTATCATCACAATGTACCCTGAGAGTTTAATGAGACAGTGCTAATATGGATTTTTCTATTCACATTAACTTTATATCAAATACAAATTACTGAAAGATTAAAAGCAGTCTTTTACCATCTGATGTTAAAAATGGGCTACTCACTTAAATTAACATTAGTAAGAAAGCATACTCTCTTTTTCATTGGGAAAGCTCCACCACAGAAATGATCTTGATCTTGATGTGCAGAACAATTACTTTGGGTGATAGAGCTTAGGTCATGCTTCCTAAAAATGATGTGAATAAAATTACTTACAGAATGGATAAGAATTACTTATAATTTAGCACTGTATTCTGAATGGAACTCTGTTCATAATTATTTTTGCAACTAAGAATAATATATTATATATTACTGCTAGAATAACATTAAAATTGATAAACTGTGACTTACTAAGAAGAAATCATTTGTGCATGATAAAGTGTTAGTTTATCTATCCTTTGGGCAAGAAAAGAGCAGTACACTGCCATTTGTGGAGTCTGCTGAGATCCAAATGTTCTAAATGTAAGGAAACAAAATTTAAAATAAAACATTTACAGTTGGGAATTACAGACATATTCTTATAGGAGTTATAAGCAAGAGTAGATTTCAAAATATTTGGTATCTTATTATTTCAGCCATATTAACATGTATCAAATACCAGAGTATTTTTTTGTGCTTGAAAATATTTATCACTCAAATAAAAATATCCTTAAGTATTGCAGTTGTTACAGAATACAAAGATTAGAAGTGCCTAAAAGTTTTGACTTTCACTCTTGAAAAATGTTAAAATTAGACTGACTTGGTCTTGCAAATGTGAAAATGCAAAAGTATGTGAAACTAAAGAAAGAGGATCAGAAACACTTCTAACTAGTGTGTCATGTTTTAAAGAAGACCCCCAAATCCCCCAGAGATGGTCTCTCTGAACCCTGCAGGGGTTCAGCAGTGTTGGTGTAAAAAGCATTGATACTTTCAGCAAAACTCTGGAGAAATGGAGGCCCTGTCAGATCCCTTACTGACTAAAGCAGGAGAAAAGTGGCCTTTTTAATGCTTCCTGAAATGTTGGCCCTGTGATTTATTGCCTCTTTATGTTAAATTGTTGAAGTGACGAACTGAAAGGATGTTTTTTATGACTAATAATATTTTTTATTATGTTGAATTTAAATTCAAAGTCTGTTATCTCAATTTCAAATTTATACTTTAAATTGTGGGCACCATAAATATGTGATATATGTTTGTTTATTTTGTTTCAAACAAATGCACATTTTAACTGTTTTTCTTGGATTTCTTGACAACTCTCAGTAATGGTGATGCATTAATGTATGTGATATATATTAGTTGTGTATTAGATAATATGTCTATGCACTTTAATAATATATTGTATGTCAGTCTAGATTTTTTTTTTTGGTCAAACAAACATCTTTGTAATGTGATTTAATGGCACACTTAAAATGTTTTCCTCTGCTTTGTGTTGGCTTCTAGAGTGAGTCTTTGCTGCAACAGAAAACAAAAGAGCAAGAAGTTGCTTTGACAAAAGAGACTCTTCTCCGTATCAATGACTTGAAAGTAAGGTTCCCAGGAAAAACAAATGAAGAATCTGAATTAATTATAGAAGATGTAAGTATCTATAAATAAGAAAGAAGAACAGGCTAGACACTGTTTAGGCTACTGAAATGAAGGAAAGTAAAAAGCTCCATCTATGATTCATTAGTTCCTGTGGCCTTAAAACTTCCAGAACTCAGGATAACTCAAAAGAATTTGAAAGCTTGGAGCTTTGGATCCTTTCTGACCTTAAAAGAGCAGCACTGAAAACATTCCTATGTCCTTATAAAATATGTGAGAAATAATCAGGAGGGTTAGGAAAATTCAGTTTTTCATTGTAGAGAGAGTTCAAACTTTTAAGTAAGCGAGGAAGAATGTTACAATTCATATTTCATCTGATATTGTTAAAACAGACCCTGACCTGTTTAACTTGCTCTCAAGCAGGCATACAGAAAACTCAGAGAGGTATGCTGCAGGCAGAATGGAGCTTTGAGGGTCGCAAAGAACACCAGTCATGTGCTGTTTGGCTCTTGTAGTCTACCAAATTTGCCTTTCTCACATCTAATGTCCTGAGCCTTGTAGTTTGGTATCCAAGACATGTGAAACAATGCTGAAACAAAGGTCATTTAAACCCCAATACTTGATATATAAGCAGAAATTGCATGGTGTCTAAATACCTTGTAAATATTTAATGCAAAAAAGCTAACAGGATAGAAAGAAAAAAGGATGTTCTCTTCTCATTTTAGAAGGAAAATTAAAGGATTCAAACTAACACCTGTGCTTTGATGTAGTGAGCACAGTCCTTGATCTGTTAAAATTCATCTGATCTATTATCTGGCCAGAAATGTCCTGAGCCCTGTGAGCTTCCAGAATGTTGATTATGTTTCTAGTAATCTCTGCAGCTACATTGGAGTGGAAAGGATTTCTTCTGTAGAGAGGTTGATTTGGTGGAAGATAGTACTCACAGCCAGCAGGCTGGGCTTCTCAGAAGCAGAGCGAGGAGGCTCCTTGAGACGCTGTCCCTGGTGCCCCGAGCGCAGTTCTGTGCGAGCCGCTGCCAGCGCTCCATCTGGCGCTGCTGCCTCGCACAGCGCCAGCCCGGGGAGCCCCACGCCTTCCTGGGGCACAGCTCTTGTAAAATTCATCTGGCCATAGCCAATTCCTGATGGGAAAGAGTTCATCACGGAGGAAAATGAGTGCTGGTGAGACACAACTTGCTGAAGGTCTGGAGTAGAGTAGAAAGAGAAAATAACAAAAATGAGAATAGAAATGTATGTTCGCAGCTTGAGCTATTTTGGTAGCACTTAGATTTTGTGAGAGTGTTGCAGTACATATATTATAATTTATAGAAAGGATGATTTCCAGGTGTCTAATGTCCCATATGCAGCAAAACCTGTCACTATTTAAATAGATCAGCAGTTATGCATTCTTGAACTTACTACTCTCAAAAAATCTGACCTGAGTCAGTCAAGACAACTTTCTAACTGCTTTGTAGTGTATGATTGTCAAAATCAGGTAGAAAAGAGGGTGGTATTAAACTGAAGCATCACACAGATCTTTGCAAATGTTGCCCTACATAAATTTGCAAATATTTTGCTATTTCTTTTGGAAAAAACTTCTTGCAGCAGTCTTAAGATGCTCACATTTTTAAGGGTTAGGAGTGCTTGTGAATGAAAGACCAGCTTTCAGTTGTTTTCATGTGATTTTTTTATCTTGTGTTTTACACTAACCACAGATTATGGATAATTGGAAGTATCATAAAACAAAAGTGTCATCCTATTGGTTGGTAAAACTGGATTCAGCCAAGCAACGAAAAGTAAGTGACATATTTCATTTTCAGAAGTATCATTCAGAATCATCTAAAGTAGATGCATAGTGTTTCTACTGGTGTTTAGCAGTAGCTGGGATTGACTTGAGATGCCAAAATATAGGCTATTGGTACTGACATAGATATGCATTAATTCAATTAAAGGACATTATGTTGCTCCATATTTGGAGAAGTATGATTGTTCTGGATTATAATTTAAAAATAAATTTCTCAAAAAATTAGTCTTCTAAAAAAAACCCCAAAAAATAAGTGATTAATGCTTACATACCTAAGGTCTAGCTAACGTTCTTAGAAGGGTATTCAGCAGATTTGATTGATAAGGGCTACACCAGTCAGCAGTTTCAGACCAGGCATATTAAAACTCCATTAGAGGCAGTGATACTGCACTTGGCTGTTGGAGTATTTGACCCACAGTATTAGAATAGATCATGCTGAATAAAAAATGGACCTACCAAGCAAAGAATTTTCTCCTTAAAGCGTTATTTCAGAAAGCCTCCAATAGAAGGTGGTTCTGTCCTTATTTGACTGGCAGTCATGTTAAACCAAGGGCACATGTACAAAGTCAGGATGACAGAGATTGATGTGCCAGGTTGTTACTTGCAAAAACTGCACAATCAGAAACGTGGACTTTTTGCTCTTCTTGTGAGGACATCTTTTACAACTTTAAGAGACTTATAATTCCTAAAGCACTAGTGAGCCCTTCATCTTTGCTTGCACTGGAAATGATTTGCCTTTTTTTTAAAACTGCTTTTAACCTCAATCCCTTCAAGCAATCAGATAGTTATTCTTAGAAGGGTAGTTTATAAAAACGGATTAACTTTGACAATGACATTGCAGCTGAGGACTGCCAAATGTCTTTTGTTGATTTGAAAGAAGTATGTTTTATATTCCAATGAGGTGGGTGAAGGAGAAATGAGCAAGGTGGAGAATATTTATGCAAGTAAGGAATCTGTCTCAAAGGTACCTTTCACAACTTTGTGAAATACAAAACAGAATCTCAGTCCCCTTCACTCTTACTTACTGGGAAATTCTAACACACAAGAAGAAAATACCTGGGCAATGTACTAGATTGTACAATGTTCATACCTGACAGCTGTATTTGCTTAACAATTATTCAACATGATACAGAAATTTAAACTTACACTTATATTCTTAGTGTGTAATGTTCTGGCATTACAGCACAGGTATAGGAGGCATTCAGAAGTAAGTTGAGAGTAAACCAATTAAATAAATTCATGTTAAAAAGAAATTTAAACTCTAAGACTTTCAATAAAAAGAGATTTTTGTATGGGAGGAGTTATGACTGCTTCATGTTGCATCACTTTACATAATTTCTTTAAAAGTGTTTTGATGGTTACCAGAGAGTTTTGAATATGCCCTTTCATAACATCTTGTTCTGCTATACCTAGATAATTTGTTTTGTTAAAGTAAATGATGTAAATTAAAGAGAAAAATGAAGGCAAGCTAGGGAAATTAACTTGGAAAAATGAAGATGTAGGTTTCATGAAGTTCCAGCCCTTGTGCAATGCCTTGTCTCTTTTCTTAAATGGATGATTCTTTTTGCCATGTTTGCAAACTAAGGACAATTAACCAGCATGTTTCCTGCTCTGGCATATTGGCAATATCAGCATAGTAAAAACAGCAAGAAAGATTCTTTTTTTTTTTCCCAGAGTACTTGGCAGTCTATGGCTTGCTCTAAGCTGTTTAGTTCTTTGTTTCTTTCAACTCCAGGTACTACAGTAAAAGAAAAAGCTCTACACTGGCATCGTTGTTCTTAGCTTATGTCTTTTGGACGAGTGAGAGAGTCTGTGCAGGGTGGTATTGTTCTTTTTCACACAGGGAGATACTATTAGTTAGTAGTTGACTATATGATGCTTTTATGTAGCCCAACACTACCTTTGTAAAGAGATGTAGGGCTGATTCTTATGTGCTTTTGGGACTGAGTTGTTTTGTGTGTGTGACCACAGATACTGGCCACGTGTGTGGGAATGGCTTGGACACGTGAGACACAAGGAAAAGGGCTTGAGAAGCATGAAGGCTAATGCTGCTAAGGAAGTGTCTGAAAGTCTGAGCCTGTCCTACAGCCATGGCACAGTCCAAAACCTGGGCTTAGCTCCTGCTGTCACTAAAAAGGATCAGCACCCTTAACACATGTTAATATACTACTCCTTCTATTTCACTCTTTTGGAGGAGTAGGCCATGGGTGTGGGTTTAGTGCATTAGACACCTGCATTCATAAAGATTCCCAACAGGAAGGACAGTATTGTATTTACTTTTGGCTATTATGTACATGGAATTACTGCAAGTTCTGTGCATGCAGGTCTTCAAAAAGAGTTTAAATAACACGGGAAAAACCATATTTCATCAAGGCTCTCATTATTAGGTATCTATAGATTTTCTGCCCATTAGGCGTACTAAACAGCTTCCTTGTGCTATTGCAAGCATTTTGTATATTTTAGCTTTGTTTCCTTCATTGTCAGACAGTTTATAAACAACAGTTTGTTATGTAGGATCTAAAAATTGCAATTCCACACCATTCTTCCATAATTTACTGTTCTACTAAATCTCTTTCACCTGTTGAGAACCATGATTCTCCATGTGAATCTGTTTGTCTTAAATATCTGAAAGTTTCCAGGGAAAGCATTCTACCTTCTATTTTATAAAATCTTATACCAAATTAGCAAATACCTCTATCTCTTTACCACCCACTTGAGTGTGATTGTTTTTTTGAAAGATGCTGTTATGCAAAAGAGGCAGAGAAGTTTTTTCCTTTAAAGGAAATTTCATGGATTTAACTGGCTTTTTTGTTGATAGTTTACATGCACTGTAGGCTTTTGTATAGGACAGATTTTACACTGTTCAGAGTGTCAATATTTGGTCTAAATACTACTTTGGTCCAAAGATATTCCCAGACTTATTGATAGTATCTAAATAGACAGAATCCAAGACACTCTGGAGTCTGATTCTCTCCACGGATTATGAAGGGAACATAGAGGAGTGAGTTAAGAACTTCCAGATATTTAAAAGCAGGCATGATGAATCCCACCTTCCTTCCACGCCCCAGTTCAGTGGGATGTGCAAAGGTGTATGCAGGACTCTGGTAAGTTGGATGTGCAGCTGTCTAGCACTATACTGAGTGCAGCTCAGTCTTTATGCTCTTGCATTTAAATGTAGCCTGTACATAATAAATCCATGGTGTGCCTGTAAGTGTTTCTATTTTAAATATCTTGCTGATTATTTTCTTACTTACTGATTTCACTACTGTCTCTTGCCAGGTACACTAATATGATTTGATCCAGGGTAACACTGAGCTTAAACAGACATTAAACCAAAGGCAGTCTGTAGTTTACCAGGACATTTTAGTTCTTTATAAAATAGATGTTATTTTACAAGGGAGTGGGAAAACAAGATATACAATGCTTGGGTTAATTAAGTTGCTTCTAGTCTTTAATTGTGTCCATTTTGTTTCTTTTTACCCTTTCTATCATTTAAATGAGCTAGTATTAAACAGACTGAAAAAACAGACATTAACTTCTCAGTAATAAAAATAAAATACTTTGATTTGGCTTTGCAAAATGTTACTAACAGAAAGAACATGTAATAAAAGTTAGCTGATGACTGCATAGAAATGAACCCCTGACCTCTGTAGGAATGTACAGATATGCACTCATATGTACAGGGATAGCTGTCTGTATGCATGCAGAGCATCAGCCATCAGTTGGGTTTTGGTTTTGCAAAATGTCTTTGATTTACTTGGAATGCTCTTTCCTAGGTTTTGGATATAGTCAGGACAAGTGTCCGTGCCATTCTACAGCATGTCTGGAAAGCTCCAGACATTGAAAATTTACATCTCTACCGTCTTTTTAACCGTGTATTTAATCGCTTACTTTGGAGCCATGGTCAAGGCCTATGGAACTGTTTCTGTAATTCAGGGTAAGCTGATTTTTCTTTTCTTCTTCTTCTTCCTAATTTCACAATTACAATCAGTGCTGGCATACTTTGTTGCTTATTTTCATTCCCAAGAACGATATAATACATGGAACTACATGTTTTAAAAGCACCTTAAGATACATAGTTTAACTAAATAATGAATCAAGACCAACCTTTTCAGAAATGGAATCAAACATTTAGTAATGTATTCACAAATTTAATAATCTAAGGAAAAAATATGATATTCAAAATATTTCAGCCTTAAGTCAACACTTTTGCTGGGTGGTGCATGATTTTTAGGCCAGACCACTGTGTCTAACATGGACTTGCCATCAACAGAAATGATAATATTTATTTATGTTCCAGACTCATAAGGAGAGTTCAGTCACAAGTGCCGCTGACATCTCACACCAGATGCAATGTCACTTCTGTGATTTACTAATAAACAGTTCAAATTTCTGTGCTTGATTACATTCACTGTTTCCCATACTGGTAGAAAGTTAAGTATATGCAGAATATGAAATATGTCCATTTAAGCAGATGTTTTTGGTTTGGGTAGCAAATACAAGTTTTTTACAGGGCAGAAAAGATCTGGATATGTAAGTTCAATAACCTATACTTCAGAATCTACATTCCTGAAATCAAAGGCATTGGTAAAAATATAGTAATTTATCATATGTGGAGAACTCACACATTACTCTTGTTAATTGTTTCCCAAGAAAATGGATAACAAGAAGAAGAGGGATATGAGGGGTCCAAAAGGTAAACGGGTCTTTTATCATTATCTCATTGCTGAAGGCTTGTTGGTGTGCAAGCTGTTAGGATTCTTTACAATTTTTTCTTTCTTCATGCTAGTAGAGGTGTATGAAGTCTTGAGTAGAAGATCAATTCTTTTGTTGTCATAAAATATTACAAGTGGAACTATTCTTTGGCAAAGATCCAGTTCCTTGTAAGAGTTGTTATTACATAAAAGATTCTAAAAATACTCTAGAATATATAAATATCCAGTAGGTATAATGATCACTCTGCATGTAAAACACTTCATACAGATAATACAGAATTCACGGAAGAAAACAAAAAGGCTGTTTGCACATTGCTAGTATGTTGTTTATTCAGTTACAAGCATCCTTCTTGCCCCATAACACACAACTGAGAACTCATGGCAGTACCTCTGTAGCAGAGAGGTCAGCTTCTCATCATTCTTCCTCAAGAGTTCATTGTGCCATTTTAAAGAACAGATTGAAATAACCATAGGGTGTGTGTAGAATTTGGAGAAACATGTTGGGAAAGAGGTATTAATGTGCTGATTCAGAAACATTGCTATATGAAAATGCATTGAGTGTAGTGTGTTCACTATTCATAAGATAGATGTTTTGGGAGAGGAGTGGAGCTAATGGCCTTAAGGTTTCCTCTTGCTGGTTAGAGCTCTGCTAGGTATGTGCTATTTTAATGAAAAGAAAGAACAAAGAAAATATCTGTGAAAAAAAGGTGATGTAAAGGGTTTCATAAAGGTTCGTTTTACTGTATAACAAACAATTAAAACTAATAGAAGAAAACTAAACGAACCAGTTGACTTCAAGTGATTATAAAAAGAGTAACACATGATTGGCCACATTGCACAATCCAGTATAATGCTCTTTTTGTATCTGGTGAGGAGTCTGTGATTTCTTACTAATGTATGGAAGCTAAAGTTACAGCATAACCAATTAAATTTAGGAAACAGAATTCTGATCCCTGTTGACTGAAGTATAATAGAGAATAAACTGAATCTGTCTAACACATGGAGGAAGTTGCACAGGCACATTTATATGAAAGCTCATTAAAATTCATGTGTATGTTTCCAAATCTCAGCTTTTCTGAGACTTGAAACTCATGACTATGTTCATAGTCAGCCACAGTTGCAGCAGGCCATATATTATTTGTCACTGAAAAAATGCCACTTAACTGTAGAAAAGTTATCACAAAGTCCAGAACCTAAGGAATTTATCAGGAAAGTTTTTTCTACAGGATTTCTGAGTGAATGAAGTGAATTATAATAGAATTACGTGTAGCAATGTGAATCTGTTGAAGGAATGTAATACTTGGACTGTCATCTTGCTACTTTCTACCAACATGACTTCATGAGGAAAGACTGAAGACAATAGGTTAATTTCTATGTAAAAATACATATGGACAGTTCCTAGACAGAAAACAATTGGGAAAAAAAAATATGAAAGAAAAGTAGTAGTATGACTCAATGATCTTAAGAGGTCGTTTCCAACCTAAATGATTCTATGATTATTCAGTTTGTGAAATAAAAGTTTTGATGTGTACAAACAATACTTAAACAATTGTATGAATAATAATTAAAGACAAATGCTTGCATCATTGAAATTTATGTTTGCAATGAAAATTCTGTAGGACTGAATGTTTTCAGCTGGAACATAGCATCTGGACAGAGGAGCCAGGCTGACAAATCAGTTAGCTATACATACAGCTCATCTTTTATAAAGACCAGTCATTACTGGTCTTAATTCCTTCCTAATAATAGAATCATTGACTCATACAATGTTAAGGGGTTGGAATAGACCTTAAAGATCATCTAGTCCCAGTCTCCAGCCATGGACAGCGACACCTCCCACTAGACCAGGTTGCTCAAGGCCTGATCCAACCTGGCTTTGAACACTGTCAGGGTCGGGGCATCCACAGCCTCCCTGGGCAACCTGAGCCAGTGTCTCACCACCCTCACAGTGAAATGCAGCTCAGTTTAAAAAATGTTACTAGGCAGGAGTGAGCTTTCTGGTTCTGTGATGTTGTTTGAAGGATGAACTTTCTATGTGGGCATTGTGAAATCTACTGCTGCTCTCTGTGGGCAAGGCTAAATCAGCCTGGATGCTATGTTGAAGCCAGATGCAGCAAATTTTCCTCACTCTATGAAGTGCTTCTTTCATACACAAACAAAAAAGCTCAAGCTTACAAACCATCTGTGCTACTGGATAATAATTTTGTCCAAAAAAAGTCTTCACAAGCACAATATTGTCTTTTAAAACTGATTGAATGATCTATAATTTGGTCAGAATTTTGCACAAACAAGAATGCTGAGATGTATACAAAAACTATTTATTATAGTCTTCTGTGCTGAAACACACCTCGTTTATATTGATGTGGTAGGCCTTGGTGGCTTTTTTTCTTCTCAAAATAAAATTGCTTCTTAAGAAAACAAAAGGCAATTTTATAGACGTACTCTGCAAGTTGCGCTTAATTGTAGATAACCAACCCACATGACCAGAGGAAATAATAAGCAGTATTCGGATGACTAAAGTGAAAGACTCTCTTCATATGATTTTTTGGATAAGGAAGCAGAACACATACTAATCTCCTGTAAATTAATTTCATATTTCTTTCTTAGAATCATATACTTAAAATAAAAGTATTATTATGCTGTGTGGACATTTAGAAATAATTTAGTACCTTTATTAATTCCTTTAATATCATAATTTCATTCAGATGACAGCCTGCTAAAAAGAATAAGTGTTTTGTGTTATGCCTTTTGTAAGACAAATATACAATTTTGTGACCATAACTCTTTATGTGCTATACCTAAGTAATGGCTCTGTAAACACTTAGGGAACAAACCAAATGAAAAATGGCAGTGGACATTTCCCATATAAAGATTAACTTCTTACTTTGTGTTTTGGACTCAGCATCTACCAGTATTTGTGTTAAATAGTATAAACCTTTCCTGTACCTTTTCTGCAAGGTCGTGCTTTTTCTCTTGTTCCTGTGTTGTTAAATCTGATATAAAAGCAATAAAGCTCTTAGATTGCAATTTGTGACAGAGACCATGAATTTGTTTCTTTTTCCGTAATAGGAGCTCTTGGGAAACCATATTCAATAAAGGCTCAGAGGCGCTGACTCCAGAGCAGCTCCAGTGCTGCCAGCGAATAGTACAGCTTTGTAAACACTGCCTGCTGGTAGTTTACAAACATTCATCAGACTCAAGAGGATCCCCAACTGGGATGAGTCACCACTGGGATGATACAAGGTATACATTTGAATATTTTCCTCCTAAATTATATGTATAAAGGATAGTACTGGAACAGGTTTTATTCCATGTTGCTACCACTAAGCTTTTCTCTAAGTCTGGTTCCCTCTGTATTTAAGAAAAAGCCCCACCAAACTCCCCAACATTTCCTTTTATCCTGACTTTCAGTCATTCTAATCTCACTACTCCAGTCATGAAGTGGTACCAAAAGAAAATTTGACATACACATCTTGTATGTCTTATTAAACTTCTGTAAACTTGTGTACATCTTGTACACTTATTAAACTCTTTGACTGCCTACTGCCTAATTAGCTGCAGCAAAGGCTTTCCGTAAAGTGAACTGAAAATCTCCTTTCTTCCACTTCTCAGATCCCTCAAAGTCAGTGTTTCCAGATTTGCATTCCTAGAGGTATCCTAACATGTCAGATACTTCTGGCTTCACATTCGCAGTGGGCTGCTATAGGGGCACAGCTCCAGCCAAGGGTCAGGTAAGTGCCATCTGATTTACTGTATTGCACAGTTTTGCAAAGTTGATTTCCAAAACCTATAGACGGAAAGTTTTATTATTCCATCTTATGGAGCATAAATATATTTTCTAACCTTGCAAAACAGCATTATATAGTAAAATAATTATTTGGCACTTACCTGATTCTCCATTGGCTGGTTTAGTTTCCCAACTGGATATAATAGGGGTTGTAATATTATCAGTGTAGGGACTACTGAGAATGCTCCAACTGTGGCAGTCAATAATTTGCAATTAAACAGTCATAGAGAATTAAATGTCAGTTTTAAATTACTTAGGATCCAGATTCTATCCCATTTTAATTAGTGCATATATAAAAATTACAAATGCTTTGTTTATATAAAATATGTTACATATATTGTTTCATAGAAGGGCTTTGTGATTTAAGCATTATGTGAAATGCTTTCATATATTGTCTATTAAAATTATTTTATTATTTAATTGCTTACTTGATGTATCTCAGATTAGTTATTTGATACACTGGACCCATGCATTACCGATATGTGGATCTTAAGACACTCTAACATAATTTAAATCCAACCAGAAACTAAATTTGTTTGATCACAGCAAAAGTAGAAGTATGTTAACCACAAACCAATCATACTCAATATTAACAGCTACTGAGTTATAGCAGGAGAATGGTAAAGTCATTTGGATTAGCTAAGACTAGAAAATCTCAAAGTTTTTATTGCCTTTACAGTTAAGACTGCAGAAAATTTTACATCATGACCAACCACAAGCTATTCAAACAGATCAGATTACTCTAATGTGCTCAACTAACAGGCTTGCTTTTGGAATGCAGTGAAAGGGATGGTCCAAGAGAACTTTCTTGTCTCCAGTTTCTGTATTTCTTTGGATGCTGAATGGAAGTTATTCATAAACTTCATAGGCTGGAGGAATCTAAGCCCTCTATATCCTAAATATCAGTAATGGAGTGTCAAGACAACTCTGATTAAAGTTACAGTTAAATGTTTCATCTAGACATGAATACAGCAATATGCCAGTAATCCATGATATTCTGAATCTGTGAAAGACACATATGGAAATAAATTCTCTTGTCTGTTACAGCCCACAATTGTAAGGGTAATTAAGTACTTTTCTAGAAGTGGGAGAACCATAATACCAATTCACTTTTCACTCAGGTTTCTGTTTTTAATGAATCTCCACTACTAATAATAGTTTTCCTGACTCTCCATAAAAGAAAATATTAGAGTATAATGTAATAAATGTATGAGAAGTCAATTTTTTCAAGACTTTATAAAATCTAATTTGAAGAACTTTGTTTCTTCTGAGCACAAATTTTTTATTTTATTTGCGTTTAGGAAACAAAAGTTTGTGAAACTAAAGCTTTCACAGTTTACAGATAGATAGCTCTTTAGCTGAGAAAAATTATTTGTACAGGGAGAGATAAAAAGATAATAAACTGCCACACAATTCTTTAATAACTTCTCAAATTTCTTTTCAATTCAATCTCTTAACTGTAAATCTGCTAAGTAAATGAAACAATAGGATTGTTCAAAAACCAAACTCTCTTAAAAAAATTAACCAAAATCAAACTGTGTAAAAAGTCATAAATTAACTTCTGTTACAAAAAGAAAAATTAAAAAAAATCTACCACTAGGTAAAAATTAACCAAAATCAAACTGTGTAAAAAGGCATAAATTAACTTCTGTTACAAAAAAAAAAAAATTAAAAAAAATCTACCACTAGGGCCTTACAGCTTGCTAAATGACTTTATCTATTACATGGCATATTCTCTGGGAAGTACTGGAGTTTTTTACTGTATCATCAAGCAAAGGTAGGACTCGGTCTGGTGGCACAGTGAACTGTCAAGCTCACTACCAATCCATTCCAAATCAGACTTTATTTTTCCACAAATTCTTTAAAATTATGTTAGTGATAAAGCTTTTCTCAAGCTTAAACAAAGCACATGTGTACACTTTCTTATACAGACTGTTCCTCTTGACAGTGCTGCTGTTTCTATCCATGAGATCAGTCTGACCAGTCTTTTAACTTGTCATTAATCAATATGATTCACTAGAATTGCACAACCATTTTTAAGCAATAATTTATACAATGTGTTATGTTAATCCATCCTAACTCTGACATAATTAATTGTGAAATTCGGATTTAGTATGGATGTTATTTTTGCACACTTTATTTACTTTTACAATTAACTTGTAGTTAATTACAGCATGAAAATATTTAAGAATTAGTATTAGGCATATGATAAACTGCTGTTTGTATTTTTAGATGAAATACAAGCCATACAGTTGCCTGAATTTAAAAGGTAAATAGTCACTGATGTGAATTGAATTACTACATTGTAGGATCATTTCTTCCTTTACTACAGTAGTGATAACATGTCTATTCTTAGAACATTACAGATGGAAATCTTTTTTAGTGTCTAATCGGGTTTTTTTTATGATCCAACTTTTTATAAGATGTTTTTTTTCCCAGTTTAAATTAAACAAGATTCTGTTGTTTACACAGGATTCCACTGTTTATTTATTTAATTGCTTGAAACATAAAAGACTGGAAAGATGTTTGATCCTCATACAACAGTGTTTAGATTCCTTTTCTGAGTTAGTTTGTGCCTATTGCCCTCTGTGTTTCATAAATAGCATTTACTGTACTGAGTTTCCTGCACACACCAATTATAAAGTCTGGCACATTAACCACTAGTTCTTTTGCACTTGAATGTTGCTTTGTCTGTAAACTTTGCTGTATTTTTCATATCCTTTCTAGGTGTTTACTGCCAAGACCTTCACTGTTCATCCTGAAATCATCCTCATCCAAACTTAGCTGCAGTCCATCTGGAACGCCTCGCCCTAACATTTTGTTCACACACAGATACAGTCACTTGTGAAGTAAAAGGAAATCGCTGTTTGTAAATAACAGCATTCAACTTTTTTTTTAACTTGTGATGGAGCTAAACATAAGCGCTGTTATATACTTCCTACCATCATATTATAATAAAATTTAGCTGAAAACCTACTGTAAAAGCATAGCTTTTCTGGGAACATAATAAACCTTGTTAAGTTGTTTACACACACATGTGAATGTGTAGATCTTGCTAGGTTTATAAGTAACTCCTTCCTACTAGAAATGTTATTTTTGCTGCAGAATATATAAAATGGAATTGTTCTTGAAGATTCTATTACAGTATTATATTATTTTGTAAGTACAATATTTTGACTTGAAAATTATTTATTGTAAACGATATTATTTATTGTCTCAAATTGTCCTTTAACAAAGCAGATAATTAGAAAACTCTTGCAGAACAGTAAAACTGTAACAGTTATCAAAAATAATCTGATCAGTTCTTGGATATGTTTAAAATAGACCCCAAAAGTCTGTAAGCCAAACCTAAATCAAACATATTTTTATTTCTCCTCTGAAATGACAAGATCTATTTAATACTGCTGTTTTTCTTAAAGGACATGATATAGTATCTTTTAGCCAAAGCAAAGGCATCTAGTACACAAAAAAAGTAAAATATCAGTTTAGGCATTCACTTCCTAATTGGATTCTTGTAATAAAATGGAAGCCAATGTTTGTTTCCAGGTTTTCATTCACATTACCTGTATCCTGTGCCTTTAGGTTTCCTTTGGGAGCAAGCAGTCATCCTCAGCTCCACACGCATGCATAGTGCATAGTTTTTTCTGTTACACTGCTTAAGTGGTAAAGCAGACATTTTTAGGAAATACTGCAGCTGTAATGTATTATTTAAAGCTTAAACTAATTGGTTTGTTGTAGTTTTTAGCATGCAATCCAGTACCTACTGTAGAATGTATCTTTGCAATGGACAGTATTTTCTAGATTGCTGACACCTTTAAATGTTGGAAATCTAATTCACTAGAAAGCTCTCATTCAGATCTAGATTCCTGAAGCTGGCTGAACAGCACAAAACCAAAATGAGCCAGAGCAGGAACCTAGTATTTACAGGATTTGTAGCCTGAAAACATCATTTGGGTTTTGATACATACAGCCATTCATCCCACTCAGCATTGTGCCATGTGAGCCTTATTCATTAGAGAAATAATTGTTAAAGAAATCAGTTACTCTAGATTTAAAAATAATTAAGCTTTTTATTTGAGTAAAGAACAGAGTAGTTATTATTTACCAAAGACTCATGTACTTATGAATCATTTAACCCTGAAGCGTGTTTGTAAATTATCAATGTATTTCAGGTATACTTTAAAAATAATTTGGGGGCTAATTATCCTCAGGAGCAAGTATGTTAGTGTTTTTTGATATCCAGCAATTTAAGACAAATTTAAGAGACTTAAGAGATTTGAGATTGAAGTTGTATGGAAATTATTTTTTAAGAAGTTTTAGTCATAGGATATATAAAAACTGGGAATTTGGTTGAGATTTTTGATGCCTGTGCTGTAGTGCCTCAGCTCTAGAATTGCAGAATATATAACAAGAATATTTGTAAACAAATAAAAAAACCCTCTTGAGATTATCAGATCAAAGCAGTCTTTTGGTCTGGTAAAGTCTTTTTAATTTTTGTGGTAATACTAGTTCAGTAATATAATATGTTCACATTAACTGTATATCTCTTTTGGTCCATACAGTGACTATTAAAGCATACTGTGGTTATCTGTAACACCTAATAAAAGCTGTAAATTTTCTCTTCTTGGAGAAGGCTTCCATTGTATTCTACTTTTGGCCACAAGGATAAGATCAGCTTCCAGCTTAGCTTGCCAGACTCTAACAGAGCTTTAAGATAGGAGGTTCACATGTATTTTTTTTTTCTCCTTTTATTTTTTTCTAAAATTCACTATATGATTTCTATTTTCAAATGCCAGTGCTGGGCCCGGTCAGTCTGTACAGAATACTCTGCCAAAAGAAAGAGGGCTGCTAACCATACCTATGGACAAATCTAGGATAAAACTTCATTCATTTAGCATGTACAAAAGTGGACCAGATGGTGGTTTACGTCTGACACTACAATATATTTGTATTTCTGATAACCTTTCCTAAAGTGGTCATGTGTTCCTAATACAATGTGTGAATCAATACCTTCAATAAACATCATGCTACACTCTGCTGCAGCTCCTCAGAACCAGCGTGTGTGCTCTGCGGGTGAATTACGGGCTGCACCTGTGGCCAGCTCCAGGTAGTGCCTAGGTGGAAGCAGTTACCCCTTTCCTCTGCAAAACAGCAGCAATTTGCTTTGTGATCAGACCAGTGGTTCTAACAAGCCTTTATTAGTGGCATGAGCCCCTGCTAGCCCTGCTGCGGCAGCTCCTGCAGCCTATTGCCCAGCAGGTCTGCCTGCCCCTCATCGCGGCCCGGCCGTGAGGGCAGCCCCGCAGTGTCCTCGGCAGCGCTGCGAGACCCCGGCTCTGCTTCCAGGCGCCGTGTGATGCCAAGCAAAGGAACACAGAGATGTTACCAGCGGGGACCTCTGCCCGCTTCCGACACGACTGGAATGAGGTAACTGGTGGGTTCTGTAGCGGTGTATCACGGCACCTGGAACGCGCCCGTGCGTGCCCAGCTCTGGGCGCCTGAGGCCGCAGCCCCGGCCCGCCCGGCGCTGGGAGAGGAGCGGGGAGCGCTGAGCTCCTCGTTTGTCAATGACGGCACCTCCGGGAGCCCCGCCCGCGCTTAGCCAAATATATCGCCTTTTTTTTTTTTTTTTTTTTTTTTTTTAAAAATTTTGTATTTCTCGCGGTTATTGCAATTACACGGTTTTTACAGTTAATTAGTCGGGAGCGGGGCCGAGCCCGGCGAGGGGCGGCCCCGGGCGGGGTCGGGCGGCGGCAGCGCTCACCCGGCCCCGGGCCTGCGCGAACCGTGCCCGGCGCTGCTGCTGCGCCTGCGAAGAGATGGGCTCGGAAATGGCCCTTATTAAAAATTACAAAGACTTCACGCGTTATTTGAGGACCACAGCAAGGAAGACACCTTTTTGGAACCATTGCTTAAATTATGTTGGAGGAAATGTTACTTGAAGTATATCATAAGGACACCTGTTTGTAGACCTTGGCTTTGGGTTATTGTCCTGCCTCGAAAACTTATGGTTTATGACTGTCCCTGTATATTCAAGTGAAAATATTAAAAATATGCCTAAAGAGATCTGGATAGGCTGGATTGATCAGCAGAGACCAGGAGTGTGAGGTTCTACAAAGAGAAACACTGAGTCCTGCCATTGGGTCACAGCAAAGCTCTGCAGTGCCACAGGCTTGGGGCAGAGTGGCTGGAAACTGCCTGGTGGAAAGGGACCTGGGGCTGCTGGTCACAGCTGCTGGGTACGAGCCAGCACAGGCATGAAGGCAATGGCATCCTGGCTGATATGAGGAGTAGCATGGCCAGCAGGACTAGGACAGTGATTGTCACTGAGTCCTTGGCGAGGTGCTTTGAGTGCTGTGTGCAGTTTTGGGCCCCTCAGTGCAGGAAGGACCTGGAGGTGCTGCAGGGTGTCTGGTGGAGGGCAGCAGGGCGGGTGAAGGGTCTGGAGGGTAGGTCCTATGAGGAGCAGCTGAAGGAGCTGGGGTTGTTTAGCCTGGAGAAGCAGCGGGGCTCAGGGGTGGCATTATCTCTCTCTGCAGCTCTCTGAAAGGAGGGTGTAGCTAGGTAGGGTCAGGCTCCCAAGGAACTGGTGACAGGACAAGAGGACATAGTCTCAAGCTATGCCAGGAGCAATCCAGATCAGACATTTGTGGGAATTTCTTCAGAGAAATGATTAGGCATTGCAATGGACTTCCCAGGGAGGTGGTGGAGTCACTGTCCCAGGAGGTGTTTAAGAAAAGCCTGGACATGGCGCTTGGTACCATGCTCTTGGGGACATAATGGTGCTTGGTCACAGGCTGGACTTGATCTCGGAGGTCTTTTCCAACCTAATTGATTCTGTGAAAAGACAGAATTGCATTGCATTGACAGTTATAGCATCTACTTTAGGTGTTAGCAAATATGAGTATTTGCAAGTTAGCTTTGCATGTGTTGTTAAAACAGTTAACTTGAAGCTGTTGCAATGGGAATCTATTTTCAAGAGGAAATAATTTACTGTTAAATGGCATTCTTACTGGCAAATCTTTCACTTCAGCATTTGCTAAAAACATTTGTAATTTTTTCTGTATGTGGTAAAATTCCCATGTGTTAGGTTGTTATTCTGCATCTGTGTTCTTTGTTCTCTGCCAGCCACCTCTGTGCAGTTCCCTACATTACTGAAATCTCTTGTTAACATAGAAGAGTCTTAGTGTGTAAATACCTGTAGCACTTTAGGACACTTAGGGAAATGGGAGTAATTTTACCTTTTACTTATATAGAACAGAAGACTCTGCTTGCGGGGAATCAAGGCAGGTGCATTCTGATGTTTTTAACATATCCTCATTTCTTCTTTAAAACAAAAGGCAACAATTTTGCAGAAAGGCAATTGTTAATGCTGCACTGAGTCCTGCCCTCCTTTCAGTAGAGATGCTACAGCTTATACTATTCAATAATGCAGTTAAGGCTGCTGTGTATGGCCCCAGGTACCCCCTGCTTTCAGCACCGCAGGGTGAAGTGCAGCCGTGCCAGGCTGCAGCGGTGACACGGGTGCCTGGCGTGCCGTGCTGGCTCAGGTGGCTGCCCAGCAGTCGGTCCCCTCTGTGCCGGCCCCTGTCAGGGCTGATCAGCAGCGTTCTGCAGGGCGGGGCAGTGACCCCTGTCCGCCCTTCCTCTGTGCCCGCACAACCCCGCAGCTCCTGCCGCGCAGCGAGCGCACAGTGCTGTGCGAGGGATGTGTGAGCACGGGCAGCGCGCTCGCTGCAAAGCGCTGCCTTTCAAGGCTGAGGGGGGCGGTCATGAGGTGGATTGGAGCCCAAAAAGGGTGTGAAATGTCAGGGGATGTGGTGAGAAAAAACCATTATTCTGCAGATGGTTTCACGTTAAAAATTTTCCTTGTGCCCACCTTTGTGGAAATTATTTGCTGTTATGGCAAATAATTCTGCCATAGCAGAACAGATGGTTTCATTTCATCATTTTTAACTAAGTGGTGCAATGTCATCTGACTACCCTATATCATCAATACACAGTCAGTTGTTCCTTACAAAATTCCCCACAATCCACTGTCTCTTCCCTATATCATTAATACACAGTCAGTTGTTCCTTACAAAATTCCCCACTGTCTCTCTTGGAAGCTTATCAGTAGGACAGAGAGGACCATATTTTCTAAATAGAAGCTTTCAATTTCAAGATTAAAAAAAAAAAAAGTAATTCAATACTTTGTATTTCAAACTATGTAGTGCCCAGATTTCTTGATCTGACCTAGGTATCAGACTGTCACTCTGGTTGTCCTTGCACAAGAGGGATGGGATTAATTTACTTTGCAAAGAGAAATACAGCTGAGTGACACAAGTGGACTCAGCAAAGGTGCATCTGGCACAAGAATAGACAAATATGAAAACTCAAAATGTGTTTCCAGGAGAATGCACCTGTGCCCTGAGCAGCCCATGTGTGTAAGCACTTCTCTGCTGAGTGGTCTTGCTCATAACTGAAGATGCTCTTACAGCTCTGATGTTGCTTGCTTGTCCAGGGACCTCTGAGTCACATACAGCTACAGGTTTCATTAGTTCTAGGGTCTGGTAAAATAACTGACTTACAATGTCCCTTACAAAGACATTAAACCTGTCAAACAACTAAACGTAGACAATGAGAAGTAGTACAAACTGTCCTGTGCAGAGAGCTGGACTCTTTCTGTTAACTAATGAACTGGGGACACTATGCAGTCTAGACACATTTTTGAAACTGACCGTGTTGGTAAGGAGCTGGCAATTTCAGAGATACATAAGTGTTGGAAGAGTTGGACTTTATTCCATCCCACCTATCCTTTTCCATTCAGCCGTGTTAGGTGATTGCAGGTGTTCTGCTGAGTCAGGCCTCTTCCATCCCCATGCAGGGTTTGTGCTCTTCATCGGTGTGATGTGCTTTTTCACAATTGCGTGGGATTCAAGCTGTCTTTCTTTTATTCTGATTCAGAGACTGAACAAAGTAGCTGCATCAAAATGGCACAGTAGTAGACAAGTGTGCTGTGGGGCAGTTTAACTTCAGTCACACTGTTGGTTGCTTTGGTGTTTGCTCTGGTCTGCATTATGCAGCCAGAAGCAACTGAGAAATCTTACTGGCACGGTGAAAAATAGGTTCCTCTGACATTTAAACTAACTCATACAAGTGGTGATAAAATGGTCCTGACAGCATCTTTCCAAAGTTTAACTCAGTTAATCTGTGGGATGGTTTGCCACATTAATAAGAATGACTCCTTAAAGCTGTGTGGTTAGGTTGTACTCACTAAATGTGACTATATGGGACACCAGACAGCGTTGGTGCTTTCCTCTATTTCTGTCTGCAGTCTATTCAGCCTGCATGTTCCTCTCCTGTCACCATGGCCTCTGCTTTTGTTTTGAAGTAGAGGAACCCCTAACTCCCTTCAGCTGTGATGTACCTTTTGAACAACTGAGAAGCCAAATGCTTTGCTCCACAGGTGTGCTGCTGAGAATGACAGTACTGGTCACAAGGGGTGAATAATGGCAACATAGTTAGCAAGGGCATTTTTTGAAAAGCAGGGTAAGTGCAGTAGTTCTGTAATTGCCATCCTCCAAGCTGTTGGTGCCTCTTGCACATGTTGTAGCTCTCAGAGTAGGGTGGCTGTTTGCTAAGAGGAAGTTGTTGCTAACTCAGACTCTTCTTCCTAAACTTTGCAGTTTTTCTTCCCTCCCCCAGCTTACTCAAATGGAGGAAAGAGTAAGTTCTGTATATCTTATAACTTCCAAATGCTAACTAATCCGGGTTTGAGGAAAAAGCTTTAATAGAAATATGAATCATCATCTGATGTGAGATGATGTTCAAACTATCCAAGTGTACGTGCTTATCTGTGTTCGAATACACCTCTTTTACAGAAAATGTGTTTCAGTTGCCCAAATGGTATCCAATTAGTATACTCTGCAACACCTCTGCCTGTTGTATATTTTCTTTCAAGTGCACCAATTCAGGTATTATTAATGATAATAAAAAACCTACTTAGGATTAAAATGCTGAAGTAGTTGGATGTCTGCTCTTACTTGAAAAACACCTACATTGTGAAGAGGCTTGGCTCTCAGTCAAGCTTTTGCAGTGATTACATCTATTTCACAGTAATTTTTTTCTGCTGTGCAGGCTGGAACAACATGGCAAGGATAGCTTTACTGGTTATTATAGTCAAATCAAGTAAATAAAGTTGGTACACACATTTCTGTGAGTTGACAGCCATGTAACTTGTTTTGCAATTCTACAAGGACAGTTGTGTACATATATATATTTTTTTTTTTGTATCAACAATAACAACATCCAGTAACTCTAATATGCATGTTATGTCAGCATTTTTGATATTTAGGAATTTGTACCTCACCTGAGTTGCAGCTTAGCTTGCAGAGCCTCAGCAGGAAGTATAACGCTTTAATTATTTAATCAACACTAAATTGTACTTTCCTGTGCAGTGCTATTGTATTTTATTATTTTGAAATAAAATGTCACGTTTTTCAGAAGCAATTTTCCTTTCATTGCACAGTGAGCTAGTGAGCCTTCTCTGTCTAGTCACTGTAGTCCAGCAATGCTCCTTTCTTGTGTCTGTACACCCATAAAATTCAATATCAAGGTTTGCTGTTCTGTGCGGAGAAAGGATTTAATGTTTTGGCTATGTTGGTCTTAAACTACTGAGTCTGAGATTATTTCTAGTTCAGGAACTTTATGTGGACATCTGCCAGCAATGGAGCCACGTGGCACTGCAGCCGTGCTCTCACAGTGCCAGTGCTTGCCCTGCCCCTGTCCTCTGCAGGTGTCAGCAGTGCCACCCGTGCCACCGGAACCAGCACCAAGGGATGCTGAGAGCAGGGTCTGCGCCGGGCAGAGAAGTCCTCTTCCTCCTGCTCCTCTAACATTCCTCTCTTTGTGTTTTAGTTTTGTAAGTCTGCATGAGAACGCTTGTAAAAAACCAATGATCCTCTCTGAGCAGGGAGGGCTCTCTCAACCTGCAGGTTTGGTTCTTCAAAACACTGGTGAAATAATCCAGTTCCAGCTGCAAGCCCTTCAGAACAGAGGACTAAGGTTTTGTGGTGCAATGCCAGTAAAAGAATTACTTTAGCTCTCCCAATGATGATTTTTCTTACCTATTATTATTTTAATTATTTTCCTCAAAATTGTTGGGAGAGATTTTTTCCCAAATTAATGTTTTCTTGCTGCCAAGGGCAAGTGAAAGAGCAGTCTAGTAATAATTACCCTGGGCTTTTGGTACTGGTAGTTATTGTTTCTGAGAATTTTCTTCTGGAAGATTTAATTCTTGTTAACACTCTTTCATCAAATAATGCAGATAACCCTACCCCTACGTAGCTGAGAAGCAATTCTTAAAATAGCAGTAGTTTTCTCTAAATCAATGTCAAGTAAGTGGTTTGGTGTTTATTTTGGCTTTTTAAACTTGTGATCTTGTGTGATTTTATCAGATGGAATATGAGGGCCAGCAGCATTTGTGCAGTCAGATTTCAGACATACCTACAAAAATGCAAATCAAAGGTGCTTTCCTTAAGTTTTCTCCTTTTTAAAAGCAGTTTGCTTTTCATATATTTTTTGTTGCATGACATTACATAAAAAATGCAGTTTTGGTATCTTATAGTGCAGCATAAAATACTAGTGTTATTCAGGAGTCTGAAATATCATTAGTGAGTGACTTGTATGAACTAAGTATGTCACATGTAATCTGGGGATTAATTTACAAACCTAGTTCATGTCATCATGGTGATATGGGAAACTTGCAGCTGTTTGGAAGAGAAAAAGGTAGATTATCAGAGGTATAGAAAAGCCAAGTATTTTCTATTTACTTCTTTACTTAAGGAAGAAAAACCCTTCTTCAGCTGCCCCCAAAGGAGTTCTCTAGTTTAAACCAGTAATTGCAATTAAGAACATCAACTAAAAGAATTATATAATGCTGTTCCACTTTGCTATTAAAAGCTTAAACTTTTGCTCCATTAAAATTGAAAGAGAGGGGGAAAATCTAAAAAGGATTTAATTAACTAGTAAAGAGTGTTTATCAACTGTAAAAATGATTTTATTTCTGTACCAATAGGATACAAATCAACTTGGAGATTTTAAAGATCAAAGTTAGAATAATTGCAAAAACACTGATTGGCTATTTATTTATTTTTATTTTTAATTGAATTTTTAAAGCTCAGTATTTATCAATATTTTTCCCCACTTACTATGGTTCATTGGGATTTGGTGTTTAACTTTGCATTTATTCTGTAAACTGTAAATTCAAAGGCAAAATAATATTTGTGACCCTTAATAAAGCCTCAGTGGTAGAAAGTTGCTCTTGGGTATATCAGCTGTGTCAAGGGACTGTAACCAGCAGATTTCTGCCTTCTGTTCATGTTTGGGCTCAACTGTAACTGAAATAATTCCAATTAGGGAGTTAGAGCAGCAACAGCGAATTGAGTGGTCTGAACTGTGAAGGGTCAGGATGTAACAGGCTGCATCCCACCTGCTTCAGAGAACCCCAGCCTAAAGAGTGTACAGAGCCTTACTTTCCCCTTCCCCTTGGTCTCCAGGCTGGGACAGCTTCTCTTCTGCTCTCTACAGCTGGCTAGCAGGACAGCAGAAAACAAAGACATGCAGGGTGGTGAGCTGTATGGGGTGGGAACCAAGACACATTTAATGGAGTAGTGCAGAAAATTGCCTTGCAGTCTGTTGGGACTGGTTTCTAGAGAGATAGAGCAGTGGGTGGTATTCAGTGGAGCAAGGGATTTGACAAACTTGGGGCAGGATGAGCAGACATCACTGAGACTCTGCCCATGTTAGCAAGCATTAGACTTAAACTTGTGTCAAGTGTTTGAAAATGAGTCCTTACACATCGCAGTGTGGTTTTAAAATGTTCTTCCTTGTTTTGGAATTTATCTTGCAAGTGACAAGACACTGTATGAGGGAAGGAGAAAGCAAAAACCAATTTGTTCTGTGTTAGATTGTGGGAATTCATGCACTTTTCCTTTTGAACAGCAGTGTCTTCTGCCTAGCTTCAAGTGATTGCATGACCCCCATCGAGGTGCTGGCAAGCAGTGTTCAAGTGAGAAACAGAATTATGGCTGTATAACAAATTGCAAGGACACCCTGGGAAAACATGTGACCAGGGAGCATAGATCTCAAACACTTGTCCACAAGGTTTGTCCTTGTGCAGAGCCCAGGGGTCTCCTCCTTGGTTTTGCCCTGAGGTACTCTGAAGCAGCAGCAGTCTGATGCTAGGGTTGAGTAGGATGGAGGGGGCTGAGAAGTGCTGTAGCAGATAATTTCTCAGGATTCTCTTAACTCTTCACATCTATTGTTTTGGGGGTGTTTAGCCTGGAGAAAAAGAGACTCAGGAGGGAACCAATTTATTGCACTCTCTAATTACCTGAAGGGACAGGTAATTGGAGAGAGCAGTAGGTCAGTCTGTTCTCCCACGTGACAAGAGGAGACAGCCTCAAATTGCTCCAGGGGACATTTAGAATGGATATTACTTAAGATTCCTTCACTGAAAGGGTTATCCAGCACTATGACAGGCTGCCAAGGAAAGTGGTGAAATCATCATCCCTGGAAGTATTGAAAAAACTGTAGATATGGCCCTCAGAAATATGGTTTAGTGGTGGATTTGGCAGTGCTTGGACTTGATCATGGAGGTCTTTCCAGCCTTGATGATTCTATGATTGTAAAATCATTCTGCTCCTCTTGAGACAAGTTTCTATTATTACAGCTTACCAGATATTCTGTCCCCTGAATTACACTATTGTTTTGATTCTGTTGTGTCTTGCAAAGATACATGTTTGGGCCATTAGTTAAAATAGCTACTACCATTTCTGCTCCAGAGGTGTGTTGCTGTTTATGAATCGGTCAGTTTCTGTTCTTACCATTCATGACTTTGGCAGAATCATTTGACTGAAGTATGCCTCCATTAATCTCTCTCTTCACTATTTATATGTAATAATTAGTTTAAAAATTCACTCATCATAATATCTGCATTAGGTATAACTTGTAGTTTCTCCTGGGGCAGCAGCTGTAGTGGGAATTCTAATCAAATGGCATGGTCACAACAGTTCTCCTGCTATTACTCTGTTCTGTGTATGGATGCAGCAATTTAACTGCACAGGCTTCCTCACAGGTTTTTAGGGAAGTATTAAAGAGGTTCAGAAACTTTAATTGATTTAACTTTCACATGTCCATGTATGATTTCTTTGATTTACAGATTAGGTGGGTGCATCTGGATCAAGTGGGATGAGTAGCTTTTTGAATTATGTTGAAAGATAAGATTTTTCTAAATATCACTAAGTCCTTGAGTAGCTATTCTTTTTAAACTTATTGAAAATCTATGTATTCCTTTATTTGTTATTCACAGAAGAAGGACAAAGCTTCCAAACTGGTGTGGCTAAAATGATATGTCACCACAGTTAATACATCTCAGTAAAAGAAAGGATTTAAAGATGCTGAGCACTTCATTTTGTGCCACTGAAATCCAGGAGAACCAATAAGTTTTCTCTCATGTTAATGAGGAATGATTTTTGCTTATTTTTATGCATATAGGTTTGAAAGCTTCATTTTAGGTGCTTAAATTAAGAAGACTGTCCTCTGATGATTAGACTTTTTCACAAAAATAAATGGAGCAAAGTATTTGCCCTCCTTTTGTACCTTAAGT
The DNA here is from genome assembly GCF_014805655.1 of Passer montanus. Lineage (NCBI taxonomy): Eukaryota > Metazoa > Chordata > Aves > Passeriformes > Passeridae > Passer > Passer montanus. The sequence goes on along the minus strand of NW_024371038.1, from coordinate 911,073 downwards.
CCATGTGTACCCTAAGGATTAATCTCTTTAATTTAGATTATTTGTCCTGAATGAGAAATAGCCTGAAGGTTACTGGGCTCTGTATGACTACCACACAGAATTGGTTATAAACATTATTACTGCAGTTCTGTCAGCCCAGGTGGAAAGGACAGGGATTACTATTAAACATTTTTATAGTGCAACATATGCACAAGCAAACAGGTGAACACAGAGGAGACAAAATAGAACAAGAGATGAGGAAAAGAAGGATGTAAAGATATCACTGGTGAGAAGGTGTTGGCTAAGGAAGAGTTTAAACCAGGAGGATGGGGAGGGTAGGAAGGCCCATAGAGGGTGAGATGCAGGAGAGTATAGCAAGTGAGGACTGTGTTTTTGTGCTGTGCTAGGTGTCTGCTCTATGAACTGTGATGGGGGTCTCTCAACAAGCATGAAGTGAGAAAATCCATTTGCTTGAATTTTAATATCCTGCTTATTCTGCCACTGCACACAAACAACTGTATTTACACTGAATTTTTCAGTGAACGCTTTACTGTTTGCTGGCTTTGCTTCTCCTTCCTTAACCTCCAGTGCAGTAAAGTGCAGCTGCCATTGCCATGTTAAAAAACCAAAACAATTTATCATAATATTGTCTCAAAAACTATTCCTCCCTTTCGACATAGATATTTTTGATTAGTATTTTTGTACATGTAGATAAGGTATTGTAAAGTATTTGAGCCACTTTGGTAAAGTAGCTTGTGGCATATAAGCCTAGTGAAGAGGCAAGGACAAGAACAGCTAACTTTTTACATTATTAGCCTCTTCTGAGATGCAATAACAATGAAAAAATAACCAGCATTTCAATAGGATTAAAATCAGAAGCTAAAGGTCATTTGTAAGATTAGTTTTGGAATCAGAGTTGAATAAATATTTTTTAAGGCTGGAGTTGTTGCACAGGGAAGTTTGTGTCAGTACTGCACATTCACCAAAAGAGAGCAACATAGGCACACTGTATGTGCTGCAGGCAAGGGGCCATTTTATACTGTAAGCAGGAACATATTGTCCTCTGTTTCAGTCTATGTTTTACCTGCCTCTGAATGTGATGAATGTGATGCAATTATTATTTAGGTTTATAGTTATTGATGATGTATGTTTTATGGATCATATTTTTGTCTTTCAAATGTTTATGTACAATATGTTTCCTCATTCGTTATGACTGCATTTAGGATACATGCTTAGACATTTACTGAAACATTGCTGCTTTTCTTTCCTGCTAGAAACTTTTTTCAATGACACAATTTGTATTCATAAAATTTTTTTGGCTGAAGTCATTAAAATGTGCTTAACATTTTTAGTTTTATTAAATGCTTTGGCATGGGATCAGCTATGTGTTTGATTGACTTGGGAAAAAAAAGCACTTGTAAGCCTAGAAATGAACTTTTTTTTCCCCATTAGTATTTGTCACATCCTGAGTATATAGACTACTTTATTTAATACTCAGATTCATTTTGCTAAATAATCCTTCTAGCCCCAAAGCTAATAAATGCCCTCAGAAATACTTATTTAAGTAAGTGTTTGGAAGTTCCTTGAAGTCCCTTTCCTACTATGTCCATCTTGAGTTAGCAGCTGTGAATTTTTTAAAGCAAAACTAAAGATGAATGATCGTCAAAATAAAAGAACAAGGACATTGTAATGCACAAGGTTGTTTTTGGAAGCACGCACCTGGAGTGTCCAAAACCTATCTGTGTCATTTCTGTTAACTTGGATTTGGGGGTTGGCTGTTAGCAAGTGGATTGTTTACATTGTCCATATATTTGTGCACCCTGTGGCCCTTGGCTGGCATCAAGGTGTTTGGGTGTGGCCTTGTTTAGAGCAGTGCTGGATCTGGTGTTCTTCATAGGCAGAAACGAGGGGAGATCTTACTGCAGTGGGAAAGAGAACCAGGAGCAACAAAGCTGTCCTGTACCAGGCTGAGAAGGAAAGTTTTCTCCTGCCTCTTTCTTGTATGCAGGAGAGAAAGAATCATTTGACTACTTTTCCCCTTTTAGTTCAGAGGTTGAATTAAAAGAGATCCAAGTTAATGTCAGCTATATTCCTGCTAAGCTACTAGAAACTAAGATCTGTAAACTTTGTGTCCCAGTAATAGACACTTCACTTCTATAGACACTGGCTGCACACAGTAGACCCGTGTTTGGGGGGATGTTCTGTAACCTGGGGTCCTCAGGCAGGGATGGGGCCAGAGTTCCAAAGTGCTGCTTGTGCCAGTGGCCACCCATCATTCAACAGCACGTTGTGAGCTCCACAAAGACTCTTGAACAGATCCCGTAGTCCAAATGGCTTTACTAGGACTCACTTAAGAGGGTCCAGAAAAAAGTCAGCTGAACAACATCCTTGGGCTTGTGGCAGGATGGAGAGAGTCAAGAGTACAGGAAAAGAGGAAAAGAAAATCCTGGAAAATTGCTGTAACAAACCATCATCCCATTGTGGTTATTAGGAATGTGGATGATGCATAGTAACAGAAATGAAATGTGAGATGTATGTAAAATAGGAGTGTGTTTGAATTTAAATGTGGCCAGAGGCAAAGCAAACGATGGTATTTTTAGTAGAAACCTTGCATGAAAGCCTTGCTGGAGCCTGGAAGTGCTAGGTGTTGGTGTCACTGGAAAAGAAATTGTAGTCTACTATAGTCTGAATTTTTGAATGTATGTGCCCCTATTTACTTTTGTTTAAAGGTAAATAAATAGTTAATTTGAGACTTCAGTATTCTGTGGAAGCTCCCTGTGAAAAACAAAAGGAAAGCCCTGAAAGATGCTCGGTGTGGGAGTGAGAGCACATTGGGCTCTGGAGAGCTGAGCAAAGATGCAGCAAGATTTGGCTGTGCCGGAGGCTTTGAGCCCGTGTTTGTTTGTTGTGGTGTGTCTGCTGGAATAAGCAGCTCTTCATCTGAGACCTCTGTGCACAGAGAGTGACCCTGTGTGTGCCAGGCAGGCTCTGCCCCTGAAGAGACGCTCACATCTCTTTGCCAGCTGCTTATAAACATTGGATTGAACCTGTTTTTCAATCCCACTAGAAGAGATGTCTGCATAAGCTGCCCAAAGTCTAAATGTAAGAACTGCATGTAAATAAGACAAAAATGTATATATCTCTACAGATCTGCATGCATGTACACATGAATTTTGCTCAAAATAATTAAATCCAGATTTCTGGAAGACTAGAGTGTTCAATAAAGTCTGTTTTTCTGACTATGAGCCAAGGCATCATCCTTTTTCCAAATATTTTCAGACTAAATCATTTGAAGGAAGCATAGACTAGTAATTCTGGGGCTGCTGAAGCTTTCAAGCCCTAGGACTCTGGATGTTTCACATCTCAGATTGAAATAGAACATTTTTGAAACTCCTGTTGCAAAGGTATGAGGTCTCGCAACAAAATTTTGGCTAGCTTTCCACAGAGTTGGGGTACAGTGATTCTGTCCAAATGAGATGTGTTGGCATAGTTTAAAAAGCTGAATTTAGGAACGCTGCTGTGCGACCTTATGGATTACTTGGTTTTATAGACTGAACTCGCTTTCCTAATTCTGATTTATAATATGAGGAAAGAGTATTCCCCCTTTCCAGATTAATGAGATTTATCAAGGTTTATAAAGTCAGGCTAGGGAACCCAGCTGAGTGGAGAGCGTTTGCACAAGAGACGTCTAAACGAGAGACCCTCATGGATTTCTGCATCCACATTTTGGCACACAGTTTCCTAGAAACTATTTTTTTTGCGAAGAATGTTGTTAATGAACTGTTTTTTAAACTCACTATAGTAGCTATCTATGTATGTGCATCATCAGCCCTGAATAGTATTTTAAGTATTTAACTATGTTAAATTATCAATGTGGATAAAACTGACTTCAGTATGAATGCCAGTGGTACACAGAGACAAAACATGACCCAATGTTTCCAGACTAAGTTTGTACAATTTCTGTTAACAAAAGGTGCTTATCCTCTACTAGCAAGTTATATATTCATCAATATAATCTGCCATGTTGTGACTGAACCATTCTTATTTAGAGTCAAACGTGTATTTTCATGGCTCTTGTTGCTCTGCTCTTTGGTCGTTGTAAACTTTCTGCTCAGAATGCTCTGGTTTACAGAAATGCCAAGAGTGAAAACATGGAACTGCCAGTTGTAAACTATAAATTCAGGGAAATTTTGGTGAAATGAGTTTGTGTGGACAAGAACACCCCTCCTTTAGATTCCAGCTCACAGAATGTGAGCACAAGAGGATGAAACAAGGGCCCCACTGTAAGTGGGATGATGTTTTTGAAATGTTGAGTGAATGAGTGTGTCAGTCCTGTGTTCAGAAGTGCCCTAACACACTCTGGGCAGTTGCACAGGAGTTTCTTGCTTTGGCCCACACCCTTTGAGAGTAATAGGTTAGTGCTTGAGACTGGAACCCTGTAGCTCCAAATTGTGATAATGTAAGTATAAAAAGCCAGTTAGGATTGATCTTGAGCAGGGATTACTTTTCATGGTCATACTGTACTCCTGTGAAGGTCAAGTTTGGGAGAAACTTTATATATCTATATCTATTCATATATCTATTTAAAAAAAAAAAAAACAACAAACAGCCCTTTCTGTTCTCCTGATCATAAGCTGCAGTGGTATTCCAAGTTTTTGATTATTTTTAGTTTTCCTCTTTCTAGCTTCTATCTGTTGACAACTATTTTCTGTTCATGTCTATGCAAAGTAGAATTTAAAATGCTTTGTGTGATTGGTAATGGAATTCCTGGCAAAGGTAGATTTCAGGTGCTAGGAGAGAGAAAATTTATTGGAACAGGAGAAACATCCAATTCAGCTCTTGCTGTGTTTGCCTCTGTGACTTGTTTGTGTAGCACAGCACTGTAGCTCTTACCACCTAAACAGCTCTGCATCATCTGGTCCCCTGCTGTAAGGGCGAGATGTCTAAAAGAACTCAGCAGGGGCATGGCAATTGCAGAACTTGAAGATCAGAATGGACCAATACCAAACTTACAATAATTGTTTAAATCTGTAGTATCCAACTGGTGGTGGATGATGGTTTCAGACTTCTGTTTCTCATAATAATTTTAATGAAGCTGCAGCTTTCCAGCCATGTGTGATGTGAATTTGGAGATTGATTGTTGCTCTGCAGTGCCCTCAGCAGCAGGAGTGGACACTGCTGCCACACCACCGACAAGATGTAGCTGTGTTATCCAAACAAAGGGTGTGACTGGTAGGATGATATGGGTATTTTTCATAAAATTATTTTGGCTTTTGTTTTAGACAGAAAAGCTTCCTAAGTTTAGCAGTCATTTAAAGAGCTTTTAAGCATGTAACTGGAATGTAACGTGAATTATCATTTCACATTTCGTTGCAATTCTTTGCATGCTGTCAGTGATTCCTGGCTCTGTAAATTATTGCTAAGTTAGGCCAACCTACAAATCCTGATATCTTTGCATAATCTCTGTTGTGAACAGTAAAAGCATGTGCATTCTGCTAATCCATATTCAGATAGAAGCCTGCAGTTAGAGTGCTAAATATAATTTGGTTTTAGGCCAGGAAAAATAAGTTATCTTCCCCCCACCCATGGAAAAAAAACAAAAACAAAAAACACCAAAACAAACTATGAAGCAAATATTGCCTTTTTGATGTCTTTTTGTTTTTAATTTTTTTTAAAAAAATATTCCACAGCAGACATTCTCCCCACAGAAAACAGCAGGAGGGTTTTCTTACATAATAATCTGACAGATGTGTCATGGTATCTAATCCCTTAAACCTCCAAAGCCCTCTGATAGTGGATGTTTTAAAAGGCCAGATTGAAAAGCATGCTGCTCTTTTATTGAGTCTTTGCCTTCAGTGCCCATTCCACACTTGATCACTTCATTTTGCTAACGCACAGTATGTGATAACTTGAAGTCAAGAGGAAAAAAAAAGAATTATATCTTAGCAGAATTAAAAATATCATTAAAACAATTAATACCAAATGAAAATATCATTTAAAACCTACATTTACACCTGGATTTTTTTTTTGTGCTTTCTCTGAGATTGAGTCAAGAAGTAAATCAATAATAATTACACACACAAAATGACCAGCAGAATTGCAACTGAACCATCAGGATTTTCACATTCCTGAGCTGTGCAGCCGTGTAATCACATTACTGTAACTCTTGTACCTCGTGTCTCGGGCTGTGCTGTGCCTTCCAGCATCGTGTCTGAGTGCACCGTAGGCCATTCCAACTGGGGGATTCTGCCTTCCTCTTGCCTCGGTAATCACCTGGCATTCTTTTTAAAATAACAAAGTCATTAGAAAAGTCTTTGCCTCTTAGCTCACTTTAGCCTTTTCTTTTTCAGAGCAGTTATAGCTTTAATAATCCAAATGTCAGAGGGAATATGAATTCAGAGGATCAGGGTTTCAGTTAATCATGTTAAATAAGTTCCCCTGATAGTTAGGTACAGCAGCATATGATCTTATTTCAGCTACCAGGAATTTTAGATAGCTGGGGTTTGGTAATAAACATTAGAATACCTGTGCCTAATGCACCATTTGCCATAAATTTGTGTTCTACATAATTTTAAAGAGTCGCATTTTGTACTGTTACATGGGTGTTGGATTTGAACTTGTACTGAAACTTAAAGAAAGCAAATATTTAGAAAGAGAAGCTGACTCATTTGGGATTTTGACATCTGCAAAAATGCAATGTGGTCTTAAATGTATAGGTAAAAAATGATGCTTGAGAATACATAAGAACACCTAGAATTTATTTCAAAAATATTTTTCATATTTATTTTGATAAAATTGCAGCTTTCTGGTTTTCATCATCCTCATTACTTTTGCTAAGGCAATTATTTAGGGTTTTATCTTTTAAATGTGAACTGACTTACCTCACCTGGTGAGGTTATCAATGATTTGTGAAATGACACTCTGGGACTGAGAAACTAATCATCATGTTTGATGACACTAACCTGTCTGTCTTTTTCATAAATTCAGCAGCTAACCTTGACTAACCTTGACACATGGCCAGTTTCTACATTCTTTGCAGGTTAAAAAAACCCTGTTTTTCAACAGATTAATCCTATAATGCAGTGATTTCTTTTTACAGTGAGGATTTCTAAGTGATTTTTAGTTTTGTTCCTGCTAAGGTTCTTTATATACCAGCTGTATACACACACGATGCAAGATAAAAACAGAAGAGGACAGACAAGAAATGAAGATTATACACAAAGACTTCTAGGTTAAAGTGTTTCTGCCAGTCTAGCAAATGTGAAATACAAGGTTAAAAAAAGATGTCTCTATTATTTAAGTGGCATATGTTGCATTATGAACAAGAGCTTTTTTCATGTAGATTACAGCGCTGTCTAAAGATGGCCTCAAGGCATTGCATTTCCCTTCTTGTGGGGTCAGGCTTCCTCTGCTTTTCTTGCAGAAAATTGACCATTATAAAATTACCACCTTTCTATGATTTTTTTGTTTCTTGTTAATTACCGTGTGTAAATTGAGGGAATCTTGGTGATTCAAATGAACACTTTAACATTTGGGCTTCATCTACAGCATGTATATTTCTCCTGTACTGATGAGATTGGATAATGGATTTCAGACCCTTGTCTCAATGTTGACAGTCATTCTTTGGGAAATCAGTGATACAGTATGAATGTCTGGGCAAATCTGACAGCAACTTGCTTGGTTTGACTGTTCAGGTCTGTAAAGAATGGGGAATGTGAAGGAAGAGAAATGGTGTTTTTTTTTCCTTTCTGGCCAACTGAAGGAAGGGAAACCTGTGTTTCTCGGTTTCATGTTAATTTTACTGTCTGTTGAATAGTAGAGTTTTCAGGAGCAAGGATTTACCTTTTCATGGAACCATTTCATTCCAGAATTGGTTGTTTATTCTGTAATTTCTGTCCTTTTGGTAGTGTCCTAATCCCTCTGAAACAAACTGGTGTTACTGGGGAGCAGAGAGCCAGCCTGGAGAGCTCTTATAAAATCACTGCTGCCTGTTCTTAGGCAGCTATTTTGATCAGTTTGACCTAGTGGATGTGTCTCCAAGGCTAATACTTTTTCTATTGCTGGGAGCACTCTATCAGTTAACCAGATAAGGGGACACTGTAGACTTCAGTCCTGCAGTAGATAACAAGGTGAGGGGTCTGATCAGTTCTGTTGTCTTGCTAGAGTAACAGACATGCCTTCTGCTCGTGTATGGAATATGCTAAGCTAACAGGTTGTGATTAAAGTGCTTTGATTTTTGGAGGCTCAGATTTTCTTTGTGACTTTTGACTGATAATTTGGGCTCAGAATCTCGCATATACTTAACAGCTATGTAAGCTGTTAGGCATTTGATCTTCCTTTTAAGTGGCAGTGACTGTTTTACAGTCGTCCTGCCCTTGCTACCTCAACCTGTTCCTGATACCTCATAGCCAATAGTTTGTTTGAAACCAGAGCTCTGCAGCAAGATCAGCAAAGTTGAATTGCAGAGGCACTTTCTGAGCAGGGAACAGCTGAATGGTGCTCAAAGCAGCTGAAACCAAAACCAGAAGAACTATGGTGTGCTGAGATGTGACCAGAATAGTTGCATAGTGAGAATTTTTTTTTTTTAATTTATTTTTTTTTGCCTTGCAGGACAAATCAAAATTTAGGTCTCTGATGTCTTAGGATAATATCCTAGATACTGAACTGTAGATGATATCACTTTTTTAATTATAAATTTTACTTATATCAAGCAAAGGAGTTTCAACAAGAAAGAAACACCTCCTACTTAGCAATATTTTGGTGGAGTGGGATTTTAATTCATGCTTCAACTTGATGGTTTGAATACTCACTCAGTCTTGTGAGGTGAGGTATTTTAGATTTGTTGGTGGGAATTTTTTTCCCCTAATTAAGCAGTGCTGAGCTTTTGCATGTGCTGGTGTTGCACTGAGTGCCCTGTGCCTGGAGTTGCACAGCCTGGGATTAGCTGTGCCAATTGTTCCTGTGGATTAAGCCCTTCATTTCTGGGCACCTCACCTGTCCCCCTGTAAATCAGAGGGCATCCCCTGCCTGTGGCACGGCAGGGGAAGTTTCAGGAGGTGTTTGGGTACTGCCTTGTGCTGGTGGGGTGCACGCAGGCATTGCAGCCAAGGGAGAAATGGCTTTGCAAGGGCAGCTACAGAGGGGCACTAGGGTGTCAGATTTCCACATGATTTAGTTCTGGTTTAATCTGCTGTTTCTATTTGGATCTTTTTTCTTGATGAATGCCCAACTTTTGCAGCTGGCCTGAGTTTCATGACTGTGTATAATGTCAGACTGTTTCTGTCTAAAATACATAGTTGCTAGGGAAAGATATTATTGAATGAATAATTGCATTTTCTTTTCCTATGTAGCTACCACACAATAGTTTCTAATATTCTGTCCTCTTAATGTTGATATATATTTTGGTATCATTTGTGAACCACATAAGATCTACTTCTATGACTGAGTTTTCATTTTGCAAAAAAAAAAATCATGACATGATTAAAAAAATTTTTTTCATGTTCTGGTTCCTGGTTTTTTGACTCTGCTAGTGATATTTACACTAAATGCATTCTGCTTGTAAATACGACAGGATTAGTGTAAATGAGTGCTGGTTTTTTTTGTGAAGTGTTTGCTACATTGTTGAAACCCTACTTTTAAAAACGCTCAAAATATAAACTTGTTCCCTGATTCAAGAATCATGTTACAGAGCTTCCAGATGTTGTCATATACAGTGTTGTCATATATAGTGAAGGAGCCTCCAAAAGGGAATCTACATAACCAGGGAATCTGCACTAGATGATTTGAAAATAATTTCACATGATATATCATTCTGTTCCTTTAAAAATGGGGCAAGAAACTCACTGCTCCTGCCTAAATGTTTAGGGAAATTACAGGCAAGAGGTACATAGGGTTTGAAGTTTGTATTTCACTGGATATTAAACCATTTCCATTTTAAAGAACTTTCACAGGTTTAATGCATTTATTAGCAGAAAGGTTACAGTCACTGAGAAATGGTTGAAATGTGTCATGGTCCATCTTTCACCAATTAGATTCACTATTATCTTTCTGTGCCCAAAATTTAGATGCCCAGAAATCATGAAGACAGCTCTCTGGCCATGAAAAGTTGCAGGAGAGAATACGTAAAATTTATTACACTGAACTTTTTACTTTTTTACTAATGAACTAATTGTTTCTGTGGCCAAAGTGATACACTTGAGAAGACCAGACATTAGAGCAGCTGTCTATAACTGCTCTATAGTTTGTTTAGAAGAAGGTATGTTACCCTAACTGAATAATAATAATGAAAAAAAGTAGTGTTCCTAATCTAGAGCTATGGATTCCTTCAGGTACCTAGAGTTATGTGGAGAGTTAGTAGGAAGGGTGTGCAGCAGGAAGGGCCTGGCTTCAGGGGAGGAGAGCTGTGTCAGCCAGGTATTCCCTCCTGAACTGGCAATTCTGCACAATTTCTGCGGGATGTTCTTTATGTGCCATCACAGCAGATCAGGCCAAATTCTGATATTGCTGCTTCTATGAAGAGCACATGGGCTTGTGCAGGTGTAATGGAAATTAGCAAAATTAGGCAATAATTCTGCTGGCACTTCAGAGGGAGGAGTAAAAGTCACAGTCCTTTGCAGCTGGCTGAGTCGATTACCTAAAAATGGCTAGCAGGAAAATTATCTGTTTGAATAGACACTTTTACAAATGCAACTGCTGGTTAAAACTGGTATTATCTCAAGACCCCTTCTAATGAACTATTAATCAGAAAAGCTAGAGATCCTAGGTTCAGTTTTGCTATGTGACTCTTTGTCACCTAATTGCCATGTACGTTGCCCTAGTCACTGGAAAGGCACATATTATTGTGACAGCTGTCGGTACCACTGTTAAAAAAACCCTGAACAAATCCATGATATCTTGTGTGGAATGTGGGACTTGTATTATGATACTTTTGGGGAGTGCTGCTTGAGGTGGTGTTGTGGTTTGAAATCAGAATTGTTAGAAGACAGGTAGCAGGGAAGCATCCATTCCATGGATGAGTTACAGAGGTTTCTGACTTTGTGGAGTGGGGGTTTGTTGCTGCTGCTCTGCTGGGGAACTGAAGCAGTGGGTACCACTATTATAACAGTTGCTGCAGAATCAGAGAGCAATTGGGGTGGACTGGATCCTGAAGTGCAGCCATCCTGCTCAGAACAGGGTCAGCTGGAACAGGTTGCTCGTAGTTGTGTCCAGCTGGGTTTTGAACATCCTCAAGGATGGAAACACTGCAGTCTGTCTGGGCAATGTGTTCCAGTGTTCAATTGCCCTTACAGGATAAAAAATAGGTTGTTTGTATGATTAAATGAAATTCTTGTCCTTGTTATGGACAAGTCCTGTGCATTCTGGGTAAATAAACCTCGTGTTTACAACACTGACAGTCTTTAACAAGAGTCTTTAACGCTTCCTCCCTCCCCCACCTTCTCAGGCATTGGTCTATTGCAACAATTGCTATTAGTACAACCCAGGACGATTTCAAGATAGTATTTTGTCGTGAAAAAGGCATCACTAAGAAGAACTGGACTTGATTCTAATGCTGAAAACCAATACTGACAAGTGTGTACTATTCAAGACTTAATGCTGCTGCAGCTCTTTGCTAGCAACCTCTTATGTGGTGAAGGTCAGAAAGAACACAGCTTCGTAACCGGGCAGAGCTGAAGTTTGACTGTTATTAATTTAATTATGTAAGAATAAAATGGCTGTAGTCACCATTAGGAGATGTTTAATGTGATAGATATAAATCACTTCACCACTGTAATGTCGTTGAAATGAGTGGAGCAGCTACAGCTTGTAACATTTCCTGTTTCCCATCAATTGCAGTCAGAGTTGTTTTCAAATTTCAAATGACATTAAAGTTGCTTCTAGTGTTTGGATGCTTAAATGCCAGTAGTTTTGGAAGGTGGCTGTGGAGGTCTCCATGTATGTTTTCCACTGTGGTCCAGCTGGCATATTCTTGCAGCTGCTGCTTTGCAGTTTATTCCAAGAGTTTTGGGTTTTTTATTTTATTTCTTTTTCCTTCCAAAGCTGTGTTCTGACAGTGCTCCTCTCTCAGTTCACATGGAGAAAACTTGTCTCAAGATCAGCATCTAAATTGGGACCAGTGGTCTGTGCTTATTAACAAAAATGCTTAGGGGGTGCAGATAGGTTAATTGAAGTTAGTTGTGTGTGACCAGGTTGGTTTGTCTTTAATCTCCTCTGTTTAAATTTCATATGCATGAAGACAATTAATCCTCTTAACTGCTGTAGACTTTGAATGCTTAGTAAATAAGTGGCCTTTTTAGTTGATGCTATGGTGTTTGCCTGTTTAAACCAAAATAAAAGTAAAGAGCTACACTGGGCCTTGAGGGAATCTTCCTCAGTGCAGTGAGAGGTTCTATTATGTAAAAGGCTTAAGAGTCTTCCCAGCTCATTATTTTTATAGTACTGTCTGCTTTGCTCTTTTAAGACAATGCTCTTTTTTTTTTAGTATCAACAATTTTGAGATCAGAGAGCACTTCCTAAGTCAAGGCAAATGGAGCAAGATATTTCAGCACCTGGCAATCAAAGATATGCTTCTCATGCATGAAAGTTAACAGTTTTCTTTCTCTCTCTCTCTCTCTTTTTTTTTTTTTTAAACTGAAATCCAAAAAAGTTCCTCTCAAGTGAAGGGCTTGTTATTTTTGCAGAGTGTACTTATTTCTTCACAGTGAATCATGAAGTGCTTTACAGTGTATACCTAGGGATTAATTGCTGGCCAAATGACCAAATTACTGGTATTATGTACCAATAAATCTGTATAATAGTTTTAATGAGATGTGAAGAATATGTTTGTCATTCTTAATTGAGTTTTGAATTTTGTTCAGGTAGGATGTTAACACTTATTCCATTGAATGGCATGTTAGTGACACTTAATAAGCACATCCTTTTTTATACCAGATTTCAGATCATAGCTCTGTTTCTTAAATCATAGTTCCAATGTTGTTTTACTGCGACCTATGTGATGAATAGATTGCAGTAATATGGAAGGAAGGATCTGATGTTTTAGAAATAATTTTTCATACATGAGGTGTGGTAGAGAAAGGGATTGTTGTCTGATTTGCAATGAAATCTAAGCTCAGATGAGTTTCACAATAAATATTTTGCCAGGCTGCAAATGTCCTCAGTATTGTGCCAGGCAGCAGCTGAGCACAGATGAGAATTGTTAGTGCCTCAGAGAGGCTTTTTCCATAGGTGCCACACTCACTCACTGCCTCAGCCTGATGCTGCATAGCTGTGCTCTGAAGTTCTCAGATCTAATCACACTGACTTATGCATGTAATTGTGTTCATATGTAATTTTTTATTAAATTCACTCATATTTAATAATTTTGGGGAACAAATAATCTATGTTAAGTGTAATCTGTATTTTTGAATAGCTTTTTTTTGAGGTTCTTAATTTTTTAACATAACTTTTAAGGTCAGTGGTCCGACTGTGTAAATTATTAAATACTTCTGAATTTTTTATAAACTTTCCAAGCGATGCAGACTGGATTTTTCCACCTCTTCATAATTCCTGGATCTGTGCAGTATGGAGGGTGATACTGTAAGTTCTTTGATTTCTTTCAGAACATAGTTGCTAATGTGAAATCTAAGTACTCATTTTACAAATTGTAGTAGTAACATAGAAAATATTTTGCTCCCTACAAATAGAATTGACCTGTGCCTAGTCTTTATGAGACTAAACAGCAAGTGTCATGTTCATCCCATTGTTTGGGCTTCCTCTCTAGTGGGCCCCAGGTACTTCTGTGGATTAGTTCTCAAGGCAAAGCCTGGCACTACCCCAGAACAGAACTGTTGCAGCAGAATTTGACAGTCTGCACTTCTACTGACTCTAAACCTGAAGATTCTGCCCTAGGTCAGACATTGCTCCTCTGAAATTGTGGAGAAACATGATAGTTCTCATTTTAGTAGGGTGATAGTACAGGGAAACATTTTTCAAGGCAGGAACATGTCAAGTTGAAGTCCACTTGAAGAATTATTCCAGAGAAAGATGAAGCCATGAGTAGAGAGACGCATTTGTAGGGTACCTCTCAGACTACTGTGTAGGGATCATATTTGTTTTTGTCTGTTTGAGATTGCTGACTGCAGATCCCTTTTTTTCTCTATGTGATCCTGATTGTTTTACTTCAACATTTATTTTTACTTCAACATTTACGTGACTGTGCTAAGGCAGTCCTTTGGAATGGGTGCCCTCCCTGTTCTCTTGCTCTCTAAGCAAGAATCAACCTATAACAAATAGTTGGCAACTCATGAGAAAATCTCTTGGGGTTGTGCAGGCACATTTATAAAGTATCTGTTTAATATGGGGAATAAAATGCCAAATGCCTTTAGACTGTGAATTCCATGGACGGGTCGTCCCCCTCATCTTGACCCTCCTCTCCAAGATTCCTGCAGACTGTTAAGAAGTCACACCATGACCACACCAGTGGTATGAAGTGACACTGAGCTGAGCTTCCTGGGCTGCCTGCACAATTTACAGACCATATTACTTTCCTCTTAGTAATTCTCGAGTTGAAGAGATTAACACCTCTGTGTGCTGGCAGTTTATTTTTTTTCAAATTTATTTATTGGAGAAGGCAGTGCTGCTTATCCTTCCTGAGCTCCTTCTAGAGGGAATAAAAGGGCATACCTGGTAACAGCATATTGCAGTGGGCACACAGGATATTAATAATTGTGGAGCGGATAAACACACTGCCAGTTACTTGCTGTAGCAGTGAAACCTGTTAATCACAATGAGCTAAAATTTTCCCTGTGCAAAATTTTCAACTGGACTAGTTTATGCTCAAGGGAATTGAGAGCTATTCCTCCTGGTATTTCAATGTCCACGTCCTTCCATGGATTGGAAATGTTTGTCTGTGAAGTGATAACTCTGCTAGATAAGCAATAGCTTTAGAAACATTTATCTGAATTCTGAAGCTTGTTTCACTTTCTCTAGAGCACATGTCTTAAACAGTTCAAATAGTTCTCAGTTGGAGACCACCATTAGATGGTTTGGTGTCTGGAGTCCCCTCAGTGGGTCTCTTTTATCATGATGCCCACATCACCTTGTAGGCAAAAAGTAAAAATGTGGTTCAATAATTGAAAGCATTTAAGTTCAAATGTGAATTCAAATCTTTGCAAACATGGCATTTCTGTTTAGGTCGGCCTTTAGATGCTTGTTGCCCTTAATAAAAATCAGTGCAATATTTTCCTATCAATGACAGTCACATCAGATACATAGCCAGCAGCTGTAAAAGAAGTTCTAAAGCAAAATTACCATTAATTAGATTTTCCAAATCCAAATATTACTCCCTCACCAGGAAGAAGTTGTCCATTCCTTTAAAGCAAGATCTTGTCTGAGTTTTCTAAATTTTGAAATTTTGGTGATATAAATATTCTGTGTGCTGTGTGACACTGACTGGTGTTCTGGAGTTCATTGTATCTGTCTTTACATCTTGCTTGTTCTTTTCCTTCTCTTAAAAAAAAAAAAAGGCTAGAGAAACATATATTCTTAGTTCTGGAGGGATAGGAGATTCTTTTCCTCTGTCCCTTTAATTCTAGCATTATTATCTAGGCATTTGGTAAATGTACCTAAATTTCTTGAGTTTCATTCTTGCTGCAAGGAATACATTCATGTAGCTCCTGGGTGTACCCTGTATTTGCAAAATCACAGTTCTATACAAAATCTGTGTCAAAGATATAGAAATTAAGAGCAACTTAAAATATAGAGACTACACACCAAGATAAGTGAGTCTGTATATGAGATGCTGCTTATGCTTAACTCGACAACAGATGTCACAGTCTTCAAAACAGCAATTCAAATGCGAACCAGAGCTTTTTAATTTTGCTTGTCTGTTAAAAAAGAAGCTTGATTTTATGCTGATGGAATCAGGCAAGTTGTGATGTTTTCTGTTGCTGCTGGGTGTGTGTTCAGACTGAAGTGACCACCCATCCTGTGTCTTGTAATGTCTGGTCTTGTGAAGCATCTCTGCCCTTCAGGCAAGCTACCTTGTGCTGTTTCTGATCCAACGTGAGCTATGAATGTTCAGCATCTCTGGAAATCAGACACAGATTGTCTCAAGTTGGGTGCCCCAAATCTTCAGAAAATGCTGCTAATTAGGCATTTTGCTGGAGGGTGCTCTCTGAAACCACCATGAGATAGGGTTACTGTGATTGAAGTCCCTTCTACTTTGGCATCTGATTTTAAAATGAGTGACAATAAACACAGTGCCTGATCAAAAGACATGCAAAGCATGGGGTCCCCTCCTGCTGCATATTTATATCTTGCAATGTGTTATAAATACATTTAACTCAGTAGAAACCATTGTAGTTTATATAAATCAGCTGTTATTGAAGAGCTATCCAGTTCATTAGTATTTGTGCTTTTGCTGCTAGAGGCAGAGGCTTTCTAGAGTGTCAGACCTGTGATGGTCCTCTTGCATCCTCCCATTCAAAGCCTCAGCAGTTAAGTGCTGAAAACTGCGATAGCTTTTGTAAATAAAATATCCAAATCTTTGTCTTTTAAAAAATACCTTTAAATCAGTTACAGCGCAAGCACAGGAACAATTGTGAGACATGTTTGACTCATGAAAAACATTTCTGTCTTTCAGAAAAAAAAAAGGTCCCTCCTTTTAATGTCTTTTTGGAATATTTTATGTCAAGGTGGAAGAAGGAAGCTTTGTCTGTGTGGCTTTATCTAAATTTATGTGTCAGGTGAAAGTAAGGCTCAGTGATTCAGATATGGTTTTACCTCACAGATAAATATTATTCAATAGTGAAAGGAGGACCACAAGCCTTACTTGCCTTCCCTGACATTAGGCCCAGTGCGATGATGTGGAACAGAAGTTATCCATGGACTCAGTAAAATATTTATATATTAAAACTCAGTTTTATTTGAGCTGTGTCAGAGGCAGAATTGTGCTGCTGGAACTAGCTACGCTGGACATCTGCAAGAACAAAATCGGTAAAGCCAAGAAATATACAAATACATAACAAATAAGAGATATAACAGATAATTTAATTTGTTTTTCTACAGAAACATGTTACCGTCCAACTGAAGCACCGACCAAATATGTCTCTAACAATTTTATGCAAGCTACCTGAAAGGACCAAAAAAAAAAGGTTGAAATAGATATGTAATTTTTCAAATATAGAAAATCCCTTTTGTTTTGAATGTGTTAGTTTCTCCTGGGTATAGCTGTTTATTTTCTCAAGGCACACCAATACTTTTTTCTTTTTGTATAGTTAAATGTTAATCATGGGAAAATACCTGTCAAAACAGAGAAGTTACTTCTTTGCAGGGATGATGGTAAGGGGAAAGAAGGCTCTTTCTCACCATCTGTTTTCCCTAGGAGGTGGCCCGTGTGGAAAATTGCATGTATAACTGTAAAGTCAACTGCTAATGAGCCACTGGGGGTGGTCTTGAAGTAGCATTAGTAAGTCTTCTCAGTCCCCTGCTCATTGTGCTCTATGGATATTAATGTTTGCAATATTCCACAAGTTGGAGAAATGTTGTGCAAGTATTATCTGCTGATTATATATCAGCAACAGAGCCTAGAAACAAAATAACTGTCTTAGAGATCACTGCTGGAACTTGGCACAACTCTAAAGAAAACAAATCTGCCTGTCCTGTACCCACAGATGCATCAGGAGAATCCTTCTATTTCCTCAGCATATCTGCAGTGTCACACCAGTTCGCTGCATGTGCAGCTGCCTCTGCACCCCTGCAGCAGCCCATGTGCAGCCTCCTCTGCAGCAGCCCCTGTGCAGCCTCCTCTGCACCCCTGCAGCAGCCCATGTGCAGCCTCCTCTGCAGCAGCCCCTGTGCAGCCTCCTCTGCACCCCTGCAGCAGCCCATGTGCAGCCTCCTCTGCAGCAGCCCCTGTGCAGCCTCCTCTGCACCCCTGCAGCAGCCCATGTGCAGCCTCCTCTGCAGCAGCCCATGTGCAGCCCCCTCTGCACCCCTGCAGGAGCTGCTCTGGCATGCAGAGCACTGTGAGAAGCAGCAGCCACTGAGCAAGGCCTCAAGCACAGCTTTAACTTCAAGGCCCTGTGATCTTTGTTTCTGGTGAGACTGTTGTCCTGTTGAAAACAGAACACAGATCTGAGCACCTTGTTGAAGCAAGGTATAGTCATGAGCAAGAATCTAAAAATCCAGCTTTAAGAAAGCTGTCATCAAGTGGTTTGCATCTCCACAGAAATACAGAGCCAGAGGCAGCTGCCGCCTCTGTGCCTTGTTATCAAGAGTTGTGTGTTGGCTCTGAAGGTAGCAAAATCCACTAAACCAGAGAATCTCTTGACATACATAATTATCAGCTTCCAGAGTTCTGATTTGTACACCTGGTTCCCTTTCTAGATGGAGAATTCACATGTTGATAATAGCTGCTCATTTTACAGGAGAAATTCTGATGGTAATGTTTACCAAAATCTGGTTAAATGTGGTTGAGTTTTGGTGGGCACAGACAATGTGAAGGGATATTTGTGGGAAAATGTGAGCAGCTCACATTTTTTGTTGGTTTACTGGCGCAGATAAATTAGATTAGTCTGATGGAATTGGCAGATTAGTGAAGTTCAAAGTATTTATGGAAGTGTTTACTCCATACTTATTTTGTTTTGTTACACTCACTAGATGATAACCAGGTTGGCCTAAACTATTTATACATATATATCTCACAATTCTCAACTTGTTTATTTAATGTTCCTGCTGCACTGTTCTTAATAATTCCATGTATGCTTTAATCTCAAAAAAAGATTAATGGACTCTTTGTTGGATATAGTAAAGACAATGGTTTTGTTCAGAAGTGTCATAAGACACCGAGTGTAGAGAATATTTTCACGTTAGCCAGCTGCCTGGTGGATTAAATTCTGGATTAAAGCAGAGCCTTGATCAGATGTTTTTGGTGTCAAGCTGAAAGGCTGGTGGCATCACTGCTGACTAAATAGGTACATCCTGATGTGTTTAATGCAACCCTGAAATAACAGTTTGGGATGGTGGTACTTTAAATGCAGGTAGGAGTGGGAAATGGACCCTGGGCAGGAGCAAGTTTTGACAGCAAAGACTGTGCTAGGGAGCAGTGTGCTTTGTTTATATATTCTCTTTTTGTTACAGATTGCTCAGCCTCACAAGATGAAAGGAGGTTGTGTTTTTTTCCTGTTTTAAACATAGTGATACTATATGAAGAAACTTATTACCCACACATGATTTAATGAGTCTGTAATTTTAGGCTTGTCTATTTGGAGAGAAGGGATTTTCTGATGTTTCCTGAGGAGACTTTCTGAAAAGCAATAACTATAATATTAAAAACCTCTAAGTCACCCTTTTTCCTCACAGGAAATAACACCTCTTTCCTTGCATCTCTAGCAGTATTTAATTTTACCCAAATTCTTACAGAATGGCAAATGGCAGGTTGTCTTTTTCATAGATCTGAATTTTTAGATGTGAAATGCAGATTTTCTGGGTCCTGGATTATCTGGGCTTTGCCTGTTTATTGGAGCTCTGACAAATTTTTCCACTTACCTTTGTACTGTAGAAGACACTGAAAGAAATGCTGCTTATAAATGTGAACTCAACAGTGCATCTCTGATGTTTGCTGTGTGCTCCTGACCTGAGGATACCTCAGCCTGATTTATCGCCTGACACTGGACAACCCCAGTCCTCCATGGGGTACATGTGCTCGCTGGAAACTGGTGATAGATGCAGATTTATTTACACAAAGCTTCCTTATGCCGTCTGTGTGGTTTTTTTTCTGCCTTAGTAATTGCATGCAGAACCTTTTTTAAGATAGAAAGATGCTTGCACCTTGGTCTGGGGTTCTTTTTGGACATTCCATGGTTAAATGTTCTTTTGGTGAACTGTCAAAGAATGCTCTGGTCAGAACAGCTTTCTTGGTAGCAGGGTTAGGGAGCTTCTTGCCACAGGAGAAAGCTGTTTGCAACTTGGGTTCCCAATTCTGACCTTTGTAGGTATTGTTTCAGCATGGCGCTGGAAACATTGCAAGTCATCACCTCTTTGGGGAGTTAACGGTTTGGATGTGAAATCTGTTTTATTCCCCCCAGCAAGCCCTTCTGAGCAGTGCTGGAGCTCCAGCTCCTGCCCTCTGTGCTGCCCAAGTCCTGGTGGCTCAGAAGTTGTGCCAGAGCTCACTGTGCCACTGGGGACACCCTTCACAGGGCCCATCCATCCTGCTGGCACAAGGCAAACCGAGCCATTCTGCAGGAGCAAAGACACCTCTGTGCTGGGTTGGTTTGTGCTTGGGGCTGTGTGTGTTGCACACGCATCAGGGGCTGCGGGCACTTTTTAGTCAGAATTGAAAGAAAAAAAAAAGGAAAAATTATAAAAAAATATATGGGGGAAAAAAAATATCACCACCCCATTAATGCACTTCTTTTTGTTATAACTGCTGAGAAATGTGAATGCCTGCACAGATTGGGGCTGACTGAAACTCTAATCATTATACTGCAAGAATATTTTTGATGGATTTTCAACAGCTCCAGAGTTCCTGTCAGCATCACTATGTGCCTTTTGAAAGTTCTTTCCTTTAATGGGTCCCAGGACCCGTGAAAACATCCAGGTCAGTTTAGTACCTGAGTCTTCCCAAGTAATTAGCAGGTAGAATTACCTGGTAGCAGTCAGTGTTTTCTGCTGTAATCTGTCCACAGAAGCTGCAGCAGAGTAATTGCTGTCTCTGGCGGCCCTGCAAACATGTCTAATTTAATGTGTCAATAGGGATTTTTCTCTCAGTTTTTTTCATCCCCAATGCCAGGCTGTGAATTTTCCTTTCAGAAGGCCAGACTCAAAGTGAGATGGATATATTGAACATGTGGATTTAAAGGCAAATGTTTTTCCCAGCAACTGTAAATGTGTAAAAGCATTCAGAGCTCATTCTCCTCTCCACATGACTTTTCAACAGGTTAAATAAATGTATGTAGCAGACGTACTCAACTACGTGTTCCACAGTTCCTGGAGCAGATAAATGCTAAACTGACCGTGGTGTCTCCTTGCCAGCACTGCAGTGTTTCAGTCCTCCTGACTGCTTTGGGGATATTCTGGTTTTCTCTGATGCTGAATCAATGATATCAACTAGTGGTGAGACACTTGTAGCCTTTTCGTCCTTTCTTGGTGAACATTTGCCAGTAGTGGAGGAACAGATGGGCTCGGATCTGCTCTGAGTTCAGATGTGGAGTTGAAGGTATTTACAGGGTACTCCACAGGTGGGTTTTGCAGCAGCAGGTTCTGTGTCAGGGCTGCCTCCCTGGGTATTTTTGCAGCTGTGTGCAGGAGCAGTGCTGGGTCTGAGGGCTGCAGTTATCTTTACTGCTCCATTTGCCTGAATAACACCCTCTTTTATGTGGTGTGCTGCTCAAGGTCTTGTTGCTTTCCTTTTCTTAATCTGAATTTCCCAACTTTAAAATGGACCCTTTGAAATTTGAAGTACTGGTTCCAGTGGCTAGCACTCATGTCTATAAATGCTGCAATTATGGTGTAAATGGATATCGGAATTAAATACCTGTGGCAGGATCTAGAGTGAACATGAGCAGCACAACTTTATTAATGAATTAAGACTATAATTCATACAAAACAAAACTGGATCCTATGTCAATTGAAAGATTCAACTGCTTAAATAAAACCAAAATTGCTTGTCATAAATTGTGACATTTTTAATACAAAAAAAAATTTATTTTGAGCCTTAAATCTGTGCAATATAATGCTTGAATGTAGCCCTTTTCAGAAGGAAGACCTAGAAGTTTTACAGGGAACTCATTCAAAACTGCCTTTCTGCTCAGCAGAATAAAAACTGAAGTCCCTCTCTGGTTTAAATGGCAGTCAGAAAATCCAAGGTAATCCCTGTAACTTTTCATATAAATTTGATAACAAAAAAAAAGGTGTTCTACTGGTATCTCTATAACATAAGTAAGCTTCATTGCATAACTCAAACCATGATGGAGATTTTGACATGCTTACTGGCAGCCTGACAGATGTGTCACAGTGTCTAATCCCCAAAAGCCCCAAAGCTCTTTGAAAATGGGTGTTTCTGAAAGACTGGATTGGAAAACATGCTACTTTTTTATTAAGCTTTTTTTTTTATCAGTGCCTGCATTACTTCCAATGTCATCTTGTTGCCAGGCTGATTTAAAGATCTGCACTAACCAGGCTAGTAACTCTACTTTGTTAGCAAAGAGGTAAAATATCTATAATTACATCCACTTAAGCTATATTTTTATATAAATTATGAAAAAAAACCCATTTTTTTCTTGCAGTATGAAAATACTGATTTTGGAATTTGAGTTTTTTTGTGCCAAATTTTCCTGTTCTGTGAAGATGTACCTCTGGTGTGTCCTAGCCTCAGTATTTCTGGCAAATAAGACTAAAAAAAGTCAACATTAATATGGCTTTGTAATAAGTTCAAAGAGTATTCTAGAGCAATATTTAAAATGCCAGTTGTAGGGAGGAAAATAAGCTATGTGTTTAAAGTGTGCTTGACAAAACAACCCCTCCATCTAAATGCAAACAGCATCTCTAGAGATTTGCCAGCATATCTCTAGGCCAGACTCTTGGGAGACTGAAAGGAGGTTTCATGCAACACCACTGTGTCCTTCATGTTGTGTTTAGTGGCGTCTCCATTATTTGGATGGCATCCACCACTGGTAAAAAGAGGAAATTGGGCCAGTATGCATTCTGTTACAGAGCAGCTTCCTGAATGACAGAATAATTTCCAGTAAAGGTACCCTGGATTACTCCCTGCTGTGAACTAATAGGGTGCTAATTAGCATATTTCATTTATTTACTTAACTGGGATAAAAACAGTTGGGCACAGGTCCCATTTCCAATGGTTTCCCGGGGAAGCTGCAAACTGCTGTAAGTGTAACCGTGCTGCATTAAAAAGATGTGAGCTCACATAAACATAATGTGAAGACTGAACACTAACTGGCATGGCTGTCCAGTCTCCTCAAACACAGACAGCAGTTTAGAACATTAAATAAAGCTGTATTTCTGTTTCCTCCAAATCTTTAAGTGGGCCAAATGAAGTCAGAGCAGTATTTTTCCAGTCTTTGCAGGTCTGCTGGTGGCACTGCTGAACAAGTTCTGTGCTGTGGACAGCATGACGCTTTGTGTTCTGCTCTCCTTTGTTCTTGCTCTTGCCTTAATGTGTCTTGACTATTAACAGTACTGACACCTTTTGCAAGTACAGGGTTACCCATGAAATGTGGCTTGGAAATTGTCCTGCAACTTTTTTCCGACTTCCTCCCATGCATTTCCATATTCGGGCTCACTTGCCCAGCTCACTGTGCCCTTCTTGAAGATGTTTCTAGTTGCACAAATGTTGAAAGTGCCCATTTATTTATGCTTCATGCCCCAAGATTTCTCATGCTGCTGGTTCCTGCATCTTCCAAATTTATAAATTTCCAGTACCCAAGTTAGTATGTCATCTTGGATGTATATACTGAGATTGTAGAGGGTGGTGCAGGAAGGAAAACTCCAGCCTTTGTTGAACAAAGGTCTTTTTCCAAACTGTTGGATGTTTAAAAGAATGTTTTTGCATTTTTAAATCTTAAATAAGAGTTTTACTTAGGATGCAATTCCTTATCCATTTTGATTCACATTCTGCTTAGTTATGAAAATCTGGATTTGCCCTAAGGCACCATACTATCTCTCTGCATCTGGAAGTAAAGTTCATTAAAATAAATTGAGAGATTTTGTGATGAAGAGACCTAGGGTCTGCTTCTACCCTCTACATCTTCCTGTGTGACATTTAGTAAGCTGACTTGTGTTCTTCAGTTCCCTTATTCATAAACAGGAGAAAATAATGCTTTACTGCTCTTAAAATGCTTTAATATCCTCACCTAGGAAATGCTAACCCTAGGTGTAACTGTAACACAAGTTCAGAGAGAAAAAGGTGCACATGGGTGAGGCTGGTGCCAAGCAGAAAGAAAGGGAGGCAGCTGAGGGTTAGGGTTTCAAAAACTACAAAGCCCAGACTGCAGGCACAGTGCAGCTGCAAAAGGCATGGCAAGGGGAACCCAGAAGTGCGAAAACACGGCTTCCTCCACAGCTTTCTCCTCTGAACCAGCCTTAGCCCAAGGCTGCTTTGACTGCTATGCCTAGGGTTAGGGTTCGGGTTCCACCTAGGGTTATGGTTCTGAAACCACAAAGCCCAGAGCTCCAGGCACACTGCAGCTGCAAAAGGCATGGCAAGGGGAACACAAAACTGCAAAAACATATCTCTGTCCCCACATTTCAGTTTGGAACCAGCCTTAGCCCTAGAAGTTTTACTCCCTAACCCTAGGGTTAGGGTTCCATAAAAAAAACGCCTGGTTAGGACAGCTCTGTGTTCCCCTTGGCATGCCTTTTGCAGCTGCAGTGTGCCTGGAGCTCTGGGCTTTGTGGTTTCAAAACGCTAATCCTAGGCGGAACCCTATCCCTAACCCTAGGCATAGCGGTCAAAGCAGCCTTGGGCTAAGGCTGGTGCCAAGCAGAGAGGTGGGGAGAGGGCATGTTCTGGCAATTCTGTGTTCCCCTTGGCATGCCTTTTGCAGCTTCAGTGTTCTCAGAGTTCTGGGCTTTGTGGTTTTTGGAACCCTAATCCTAGGCAGAGCAGTTTAAGTTGCATTGTTGATATGTGGATGTATCTGTGTGGTGTTACATCAATCACGAAATAATTTAGGCATTTCCAATACTGAGTTGTTCCTGAAGAGCTGTGTTCATGTCTTTTTCTTGGATTGGCTGAAATGTCTTAGTAACATGTTGAGATCTCAGTTTTGAATGAATGAGCATGTAAATTGAAATATATATGTAATTTATAACAAGCTTTCAGATTAGGATTTTTTGAATAGCTGGTTTTGCTTTACTTTTCTCTTGATCTGTAAACATTACAGTTACTGTGCCTACTATAAAAAGATCTGCATGAAATTCTGGAAAAAATCATATGTAAATTACTGTCATCACTTAATCACTACTTTTTTATTTAATTGAGAAGCTAGAAGCATCTGTCTTCCACTTCAAATTTAATATAGTTCTAAGCAAGTGATACTGGTAAACTTGAATTTTTCTAATATACCCTTTTAACCCATTATTGTTAAATTATTTGTTGGAATGTAGCTTGATTTTAAATTTACATTGGTTTTGTGTTTGACGTGGGATGACTAACTGAACTGAGCCCCTCACAAGACTGAGGGAAATGTGGCACCTTCCTCCTCTGCGTTAGAGTGGTTCTCTGTCTACCTGGGATGTCTCTGGCTTGGAGACCTTCCAAGATGACCATCATTTGTCATTTGTAGTATGATGTTCTGTTTTGGCTTTCTTACAGTCCTTCCTGATAGATCTGTTTATTTAATTATGTACAAAGCTGAGAGGTAAAAATGTCATGGATATTTAGGAAGAGGGTCTGTGGCTCTGACAATGGCTGGACATTGTCCTTACCTGTGTCCTGCTCCTGGTTCTGAGTGAAGGGTGTCCCTCAAGAAGGACTGGGCAGGAGCTGCTGTGGCAATGAATGCTGTGGCTGCTTGGAGCATGGATTGAATGTGTGAGTACCCTCTGTCTCTGCTTTTCTCTCTTTATGCTCCAGGAACACAGCTTGTCTGGAGAAGGAGTAGAGGGAAATTGAGCAAAGAGTGTCTATTTCTGTCTCATTTCTTCAACTGTTTCTAAGTATAATGATTTTGCATGCCTGGCCTTGTTGCCCACTCTCTCTGCATATCCAGACTCAGGGATGTGTAGCTGGGAGGAACTGAGAAGTTCTTTCTGACTCTAGGTAATTTATAATGTGAATATTTATCTAGAAAAATTGGAGAAAAGGGGGATTATTGTGGCAGCAGAGTGCTCAGAGGAGAAAACTTGACATTCACAAAAAAATGAACTTTGTTTCTGCTTCCATGCACACAAGAGTTGTTCTCAGGTATATTTATTTAATTTTTGCTATTGTCTAATTTTCTATGTTCCTGTGTTGCCTAATCAATTGTTTTGTTATTTGAACTTGTTCTTTTTCTTCTTCTGAAACGGATACGTTCATAAGCTGTGGCAGCAATAGCTGAATATTGGAGATTTTGTGTCTGGGACTCATTCTCCTGTGAGCTGAATATATTATTTTTTTAGACTCTTTACCCTTTACAAAAGCATTGCTAAATATATACATATATAATATATTAAATGAACAAACCCCACATCTGGTTAAAGAATGTTTGATTAAAAAAAAACCCCTGTGGCTAATATTTTTACATTTCAAAATTCAGTAATTGCAAGGAATTAGGGGTGGATAGTTTTCTGCAGACATCCTCAACAAAATCAAAACAGGAACACCAGTTGATCTACTCCATAGCAACTTAATTCCCTTAAATGTTAATATAGAAAGAACAATCAAAGAAAAAATGGTTAAGATATAAATCTTCCAAACTAAAGTTCTGAGTTGGAAAAAATATTCTCAGTCTGTATATGCAATGCAATGTCAATGCATTTTGCATTTCCCACATGGCTGCTTCTTTTCCTCCATCAGATGAGCCCTGTGTTACTTTTTGTGGGCTCAAGAAGAAGCTGTGTGACCTACAGGGGAGCCAGGAACCCCTTCTCTGCCACCGAGCTGGAGCACATCTGGGTTGCTCTGCCTTTCATTCCTTGCTTCTAATTCCACACTGAGCTGTTCAGAGGAGGTGGTCTGGAGAGGACCTCACCCAGTGCAGCCCAGTTCTCTATCAAACTTCCAGTTTGCTGCTGCCAAACAAACAAACAGCACTTTTGCTTTGCTCGTGAATATTATTAACTTGGAATACTTCAGGAATGAAATGTCATGTCAGTATTGACAGCAGGTGAATTGTGCAGTGTGTGCTACTTGTAAGCAGTTCATGACAGTTCTCATTCAGCTTTGTGGATACCAACTTTTACTTTCACAATATTACTTGGAGAACTAAACGCTGCTTTCTTAATGCAGAATGAGGTTTGTATTTTTCCTTAGTGCAATAAATGACCATGACTTATAAAATGCTAGCAGCTGACATTGTCATGACTTTAATGTGCAGAGAGATTTTTGTAACTTATTCTTTCTATTAATACCGTTTTCTTCAATTGTATACAAGTATGTAGAGAGATAGTTATTTTTTTATACTTTATCAGAAGTCTTCATGTATCTATCCTTTTGTAAATATATGAAGCTGTAGACAGAAAAGCAAAGCCACAAAGAGAATTGTTAAATCAGACTTGATGTGCTTTGCCAAACTAAGGAAAAGTTCAAACTGCATTGTAGATATAGTGCAAATGAATTTCTTTGCAGCTATAGACACTGATCCATGGTCTAATAAAGACCATTCTAATTCTGTTCTCTCTTCAAGGCTTTACAGCTGTGTCTGTCTGTCTGGGAATTCTTATCAGTATTGTAGCAGATGGGGTGAGAACCTGCATCACCCTGGGAAGTTGGTCAGGATCTGAGAGGGGCCCAAAACCAGCACAAACCACAAGCCATTTTAAATATATTACCAAAAAATGGTACTGTATTCAATAATTATTTTAAAGAAAAACTCAAATGTTCCTCTTTATGTGAACTCTTCTTTTGAAAATCATCAAAAAATGAAGTCAGTTACAATATGTTTGAAAGTGCTGGGGGAGGAAGAAAAAAGACAGCGTTCACAAAGACTAATTGAAGCACAGAGATAGTATCTTTCTGTATGTTCCATTTATTATTTTTCACCACTTGTTTTATTAACATGCATCTAGAGTTACATGTTGCTTTAATCTCCTTGATTAAGACTTGCTGAAAGGATCTGCCATTATTTATTGTCTGAATGCCTCAGGTCCCACTTTTTGTTTTACATTAGCTTTGCCAACTACTTCTGACTTGAAAAGGGAATACTGTAGTTGTGGTATAGTTTAGCATAACTGAGTTTATTTTTAAAAAATCAAAAAACAAACCAGAAAACAAAATCAATTATGTGATTGTATGATTAAGGCAGAAGAACCCACTTGCCTACAATTGATACATAAATTCTTTTGAACAGGTTTCCAGAGCTGTTTTCTGTGTTGTTGTCTAAACATAAATTTGCTATGACCATTTTGGG
The DNA here is from genome assembly GCF_014805655.1 of Passer montanus. Classification (NCBI taxonomy): domain Eukaryota; kingdom Metazoa; phylum Chordata; class Aves; order Passeriformes; family Passeridae; genus Passer; species Passer montanus. Next base: position 883,045 of record NW_024371038.1, on the reverse strand, counting down.
TTTGCTGATAAAATGCTCATGGTTTTTTCTCCTTTAGTAAATACGTGTCTTCAAAGCTGAGGTAAATTCTTTTTAGCCAGAAAGAGTAAAGTCAGCTTGATAGTGCTTTGCTGCTGAGCCACATTTAAGTAGTTCATTGGGGCAAGTTCCTAGAAAGAAATTCACAAGAGTTTAATATGATTTCAGCTCAAGAGCAGAAAAAATGTTTTTAGTGTAGGATTTTTTTTTTCTCCCCTTTAGTGAGTTCAGGAAGATGCTTAACAGGAGAATGAAATAAAGGCCCATTGTAAAGGTACCTAACTCATCATTTCCACATGCAGGTACGTTTCTGCTGCACTGTTGTCTTTGATATTGTAAACTGATGTTGATTTTTTTAAATCCTAAATTGTTTTTTATGTTCAGGAATATATACAGAAAGACATAATTTAAAAAATATTTCTAACATATGGTAGAAGTATTTGTATGCATGAAAATACCACCTTGACTCCCAAAACTAGACATACATACTGTATTTTGTTTTTGTTTGTGTGTGAGTGTATTGGAGAGAGGTTCCAGTTATGAAAGGCTCTAGTTATAATACCTATTGGTTAGGGAACATGAGATCTGCTTGGAGAATTGGCAGCTAAAAATGCCATTTACATTTTCTGCTTTCTTAATACTTCAGGTTAGTAAGAACTGTTATAAGAAAATATTTTAGGATATAGATATTTAGAGCAGTTGGATTACTTTTGACAACAGTGCAAGGAATCCATTCAAAGCTGATTTCCCTCTTTTGTTCACTGAGGACCTGCAGAATCTAAGATAAAAATGGCAGTTGTCCTGAGGGCACCCTGAGGCATGTCATTAAAATTGGAATTTGATCCTCTTTTCATGGTTACTTGGGACAATCAACCACGGCAAACCTGAAAACTCATCAGTTTTCAAAAATATGACATGCCCTTGACTTTGTCAGTTTGGATTCTGTGTGCAAGATTTGAGTATTTCAGAATCCCTTTAGATGTCACTCTGTCTTCAAGAATACAAATATTGTGCCTTGTACTATACAAACGATACAGTACTTCTAAACATTTCTGAGCACTTTCCTTATTTATGGCAAGGGAAAAGCTAAATTATAGTCATCAAAATGAAATGCTTTTTTAATTGAGATTTTAACTGCTAATTGTAAGAAATAGAATTGTATGGACTCCAGGTTTTTTTAACTATTAAAGTGTTTTAAAAGGAAAATTTGGTTGTCTGAACTGATATGGATCTTTCTAAAACTGGATGAAACTACCCATTCTACCTGGCTGTGTATTTCTATCTGATAACTGAAATTTTCAAAAATACCTGGAAAATGGATGCAAAACAACATTTTTCTGTTTATCCCTCTGTTCCTGGCCTCTTACTGCTTTCAAGCCCCTCGCCCCCTCTGCTTCCAGGCTGTCAGGTTTTTAAAATTTGCACATGTTTTTATATGTATTCTATTTTGTCAATAGCAAAATAATCACTTTTCCGTTTCTGCAGCTGGGCTGCCAGAAAATTGCATTTTGTCTCTGTGGCAGAGAACCCATGAGCTGGCCACTTTGCCATCCCTGCAGCTTGCCATTGGGAGCTCACTGACGCTTGATGTGCTGGGAGCCATATGGCCACTTCTTGCTGCTCTTCCTCTTGCTGCTCCCCTGAAAGTTGCAAGGGGAAAAGAAGCTGGCACCAAGGACAAACAGGGACTTTGTTCATGACAGGGATGGTGATGGTGACAGACCTCTGACTGTACCTCAAATTCCCCTTGAGACATTTTCCTCCCAGCTACGTCTTGCCCTTAGATTTTCTGTAATAAGCATATGTTCCTCCCCCATGTTGTTTTTTCTTTTTTTATTTTGTACTTCTCTTATTGCTTAGTCTTTACTAAAGTTCCTAGTTAATATGCAGATTATTTGTAACTGCAAATCCATTCATTTGATAATTGGCATAAAAGTGTTGCACATGGAGCAGCACAAAACTTGGCAGCAGTAGGCAGGAGGAGGTTTCGGTGCCTAATCCCCACCAGGCACATGGGTTAAGGTGTTTACTTGCACCATTTGTGTGGGAAGGAGCAGCCTTGCCGTTCATGTGGAAATTCCTAATTGCTTTCTTTGTTTTGACAGATTTATGGGTTACAACAAAACATAATTGCAAGTAACATAACAAAGTAACACTCTCCTGAGCACCTGTAGTGTTGCTATTATAAATAGAACTACTAATGTACAATGTTGGGTATTGTAAAAGTACATTCAGTTGAAGTTCTCAATTTTTCTTGCCATGCGTGCTCTTGGGCTTCCGCTTGGGTTTGTAGGAGAATTTCTTCAGTCTTCAGCCCAGACATCTGTTACCTCACTTTTCTCATCTCTTGTTCAACACGGAAATTGTTAATTATGTGCTAGAGGCAAGTTAGTATCTGGTAACCTGTTACTTGTGAATTTCCACTCTCATGATTGAAATTAATCCCTGGGTTTTTGGAGAACTCTCTGCTTTGTGAAGTTGTCCTCTGCAAAGAGGTGTTGCATTGTAAGACAGAATAAAGTAAAATTGTGCCTGTGGCAGCTGAGGAAGTTACATGTCTGTGTGCTCTGCAACACTCACAAAGAGATGCTTGGATCTGCTGAGATGCTCACTTAGCTGGTTGTGAGTATTTGAGGGGTGTCAGGTGGATAAATGAGGGAAGGAACCCTGACCTAAGGTTGGAAGAGGTCATGGATGTTGGTATTTAGGACACTTCTGCTGTCTGCCTGCTTCATGTGCTGACTTTTCTTTTGCGACAGTTGACAAATTATCCTATTTCTTTGAGCCTTGGTGTCCTTCTCTACAAATTGAAAATACTTTTGCATTTAAAAAAAGATGTTTCAGTGGCAGAATACTGTAGGAACAAATACTTGTGCAGGCACTATAAAGGTCCTCATGTCAGTTATGGTGATGATTAAGCAAATTCATATTACATTTGTTCTAATACCATATAAGAATATAGCACTTCAAGTAACTGATGTATAGCTGTGCTTATTGAAAAAAAGAAAGAAAAAGAAAATGAGCCTGTTCAAGACAGCAAGTTCTCTGATTTAGAATTGTCCAGATCTCTGTCTTCACTGTACACTGCTCCAGGAAGGCTTTGCAAACCTTGCTTCTTCCTGGGCCATTCTGCACACCTGAGCTGCAGAGGTGTCTGTGCACTCCCTGGGCTCCCACCACCCCATCCCTGCATAGCCCCAGCTGGGAGACAGGTTTGGGGCATGTGAAACCAGGGTTCAACCTTTATTAGAGATGAGGTAGCATTCCTTTGGAAAGAACAGTGTTTGTGCTTGCATTTGTAGCATGCTACAGGATTACTTTCCAGAAACCTGATGTCAAGACTGCTGTGTTTATGGAGAATGAAAGAAATTTTGATAAGTCTGAGGCTGGGTGTGTTCCCCCCTTATACTATTTTGCAGAACTATTTCCCCCCTTTCTTTAACATGTAGATTCTTTTTAATTCTCATAGCTCTGTGCCATTGTGCTTAATATGTCCTATGAGCTAGGAAAGATATGTGCATGTTAGTATGATGAAAGCTACATGTTTTATAAACACATTAAAAATTGAATTATGCTGGTATTGAAAATTGTCTGTTGAAAATACTATGCAAACTCTGAATAAATTCTGCTGTTGCAAATCATATATTTGGATTATAGTTGCTGTGAGGCTGAGCCCTTACAGATTCTTAAACTTTTCTCAGGATAATTTTAAAGCTTCACTCAGCCTGGGATTTTAGCTTAAATCTGTTAAACAGAAAGGTCTTAAGATTGTCTGTCAGACTTTTCTGTCAACAGCAACACAAATACTGGGCTTACTCAAATGCTGGCCTCTCTGGAATCCGAGTACCTTGAGCAAGGTGCTTCAGAGCAAAACCTAAATCTAATATTAGAGATAAAATATTGATTATTTTTATTTCTTTCTGAGAAAACTAATTAACATTTTATTATAGTGCACGTTTTTTCTTATGAAATTCATTTGTTTGGTGAATATGAAAGTAACCTTCTTCAGAGTCTCAGAAATTCCTGTCCTTAATTTTAAAATGACACAGTCTCAGTTCTGTGACCTTTATCATAGCAACAGTGAAGAGTAAATCTTATTCAAAGCATTTAAATGAGATCAAACATAACCTGCAGAGTAGGTAGAATGGAAAGTCATCTTTTTTTTGTAATGCTTCTGATAGCAAACCCTTGCCTTTAGCCCTTGGTTATTAAAGCACAACACAAATGTCTTCCAATAGCACCTGAACTGGTATTGGTGCAGGTGGATGTGCTCTGAAGTCACTGCAAATGAAATTCAGACCCAATGCAGGAAAATGCTAGAGGAAGCATTTCCTTCACATCCTGATAGTGGAAACATTTCACTGTTGGAGTGATGGGAGTAGGCACTAAAGACAGGGTTGGTAATATGTGTGTAAAACTTGTTACATATGGAATTCTTTTGGTGTTTTTATCAGGCTAAGCCTCACTGTGAGGCATCTCAACAAATAGCACCGATTAATCATTGCTGGTATGCCTTAGTTTTGGTCCATTTACTTTTCTGACACCAAAAATGTAGACTTGAAGACATCTAATTATAAATTTATGCTGAGAGAGTTTATTATTAACATTGAAAGAGACCTTTTATACACAATAGAATATATGTGAATTTAGAAGTCTTAGGTGATTTTTATCTGTTGTATTTTTACCTTATTTAGGGTATTTATTTATATTGAAAGGGAAATAGCTTAGTGTCTTATTTGAAAGTGGTGTTATAGAGCACATTTTCTGGCTGGTAATGAGGGTCTTGTAAACTTCGTCAAGTATATTATTCTTCTCCTAGATTTCATCTGTCCAGATTTTTTTTAATGTCTTTAAGTACTTCATGATCAGTAAATAATAAATTCAATTTACTAAATAAAAGTTTCATCACTTAGAAATACTTGGAATATATATTCTTAATTGGCATCAATGGCACATTTCCCAGGGAGCATAACAAAATGGATCATTTAATAGATGCCCAATCTCTCCATCCATCTATCTATCAGCACAGCACATGATGTTTTGACTTTAACATGGTAATTATCTCAGGCTGACTTCAGAGAAGAAGCTGCCACCCACACAGCAGTGCTTAATTACTTCAGACTTCAGTTTGCCAAGAGAAAAATTGACTTTTTTTTTTCTCTTGCACATTGCATGGAAATGAAATGATTTCATTGTCATTTTATTTGAAATGCAGCCTGACATCACCATGGCATCATGGGAAAGAGAATGCAAAATTTCTCTGAAATTCTTAAAATAGGCTGAAAGCTGCCTTATATTTTAATGGTTTTCTATGAAGCCTGTGTTCACATTCCTTGAATGTTAATGATGAGCTGCTTCAGCGTATGGGAGGAATTTTTTCATATGAATACATTTCATTTGCAAGCCAATGAATGCATTTTTTTTAAGTTGCCAAAATTAATATAAACTTTGGCATTTTAAGGGTAGGTTACTGTTCAAATTAGTGTTTATGCACTGTAGAGTTTGAGAACATAACTAATAAAATGAAAGAGATAATGAATTAATGGTAGTGTACAGGCAGTTTAGGAATCAAATAACTAATTTTTTTTGTCATTGAAAATTACAGCTATTATACTGAAATGAGATAAGAAAGTTGCATATGTGTGTTTTCAGCATCTGAAAGCTAAATTTAATATCTATGAAAATTAGTACAAGGTTTTATATATATGTTGTTAAACATGCTGCTAATTGATTTGCTACACAAATACTTGAGGCAACCTGCTTGAATTAAGCACTGTAGACAGACTTTTGTGCTCAAAAGAGGCGAGAATTTGATTCCTAGATGTCTTACCCTATGTTTTCTGAGGACAAAGAGCCATTTTGGGATCGATTTCAAAGGCTTTAGTGGGTCTCTTGCAACCACTAATGCCAGTGGCATTAAACTCCTGGAAGCCTATGGGACAGGAAAGGAGCCTGAGCACACCAGCAGCCTGGATCCCATAGGGAAAAGCTCTTTGTTGCCAGAATGGAAAGCAAAAACTTGGGTCTCGGCTGTGATGCCTTTCAGTGCTTCTCTGGTGGAAGCTTTTGTAGGGCTGCAAGTAAAGCTGATGAGGTCTGAAAAAATGCTTAAAGCAATTGTTCTTTAAAGTACCCACCCTGCTGCTGTCTGGGAGCAATTGTGGGTCCTGGCCAGTGCTTGGACAATGTATTCTGTGCACATTTCACCTGGCTGTGCATGCAGCGCTGAGGCAGGACAAAGCATGTGTATTTATCTGCATCAAAATTGGTAATAAATCTTCACACAGTGAGCTCTGACAATCTTCCTGTTAAAATTTTACCCTTAACAAGAAAATTCAATATACCATCTTCCCAAATGGCAAATAAGTAATATTGAAAGCGTCCTTTTTAAGGTAAGATGTATTTTCTTCTTCAGTTTATACATCTGTATAGTAAAGACCCACTGAAATTATTTCATTGTCATACACACTTCTCACAAAAGAATAATGTAGAGAAGCCTTTTGAAATAAATCTGGTGACACTAGAGAGTTTACAAATACTAGCATATTAATATACAGCTAAAATAATAATAAAAAACAGCATGCTGCTAAAGATGTTTAGTATTATCTGCTCGCTGCGGGAGTTTATTAGAAACTCCAGCTTTCTTTTATTAAAATTTCAATTGGCTTGGTGAATGAGATCCTATGTTAGTGTCATAAAGTGAGAAGCCAGAAGGAGAGGATATTGGCATTTAAGTGCAGATTTCATTTTGAAATAGTGTATATTATTATACCAGAATATTGCATATCACAAATATTACATACTGGTGGTGTTAGAAATAGTTGCATTGATTTCTATATTCATCAAATTGTGATTGTTTTCTGTGCCATCTGGTAGTTTATACATGTCCTTTTAAAATATATCCTAAGAAGTTTTTAATACATCTATAAATAGAAAGCAAATACTGCACAGTTCTTTGGAGATTTTAAAAGATGGTTGGCACACATGATCTCCCACAATTGGCTTCAGCATCAAGGGATGCACTTAAAAGACCAGACCTTTTCTGAATCATTGTAGGGAGGTCATGGATTTAACTTTGACAGTTGTATCTTTTTAGCTATGTGGTTTAATAGCGATTTTTATTTAAGACTCCTTGGTGTGTTTCCAACAACGTTCTCACTTATGTAAAACAACATTGTGGCTGTGATAGCTTTTCTCCGCTGAAAATTAACTCTTAATTTGTAACTCTTCCTAGTGCATTGAGCTTTGCTGGGTAGCGTGGTACAATGATGCTGTAAGCAACAACAAAGGCTTTTGCTGCACATCAGTCTCTATTTCCTGACATCTTCAAAGAAGATGGGCTGGAAAAGACAAGCAGTTAGTGTGCAGTAAAATGTGTGGGGTGTGCTTATCACTCCTCTCCACTCTTCCCAGAATTCTCCTTTTTGTCTAATTAGAGCCACTGGTATTGTCCTGTCAGATATATTGGGGGTGGCAGAGGCTTCATTGTTAGGAAGGGAAGAACATGGCTTTACTCCCATTTCTCTGCCATGATGAAAGCACTTGGGTGAAGAGTTTTATTTCACCTAAGATCCCACAGAAGGATTGTAAAGTGAATGTGATTTTGTGGCTGAGTGGGATTGTGTTATATATTCTATATAACCTCATACATACATGTTTGTGTGTATCCTCATACACAATATGAATATATCGTATGTCTATATAGATCAAATCTCAGGTTTGTACCTTTTGCTTTTCAATAGCATGTCTGGATTGCTGTTTAATTCTGAACTAGTATTTTTCCTTACATTTTTTCTGGTTTTGGTTTTATGCAGTGTAACTTTGGTGGTCTCAACACAGTGACATCTGGGCATGTTGCAAAACGGTCATAAATTAGCCCACAGTCTTTCACATACTGGTGTAATTAGCTTCAGATTTTTTTCTATTTTATTTTTAAAGAGATTCCTCTGTTCTGTTGTTTGTGATTGGATAATCAGCGTTTCATTATTTGGTGAAGTGTTGCTCTAAAAATTGATGGCACCAACAACTCAATCCAGCTGGAACCCTCCATGGTAGAAAAAAAAAAAATCTCTCACATCCCCCCATCTGGGTTCTTCAAGATGCAGTGAGAAGTTTGCACTTCTGCAGCTGCAGTTCTTTCATGACAGGTTCTGTAAATTTTACACATGGCTGGCTGCTTGGAAAATATTTTCCAGATTTACATGTTTACAGCACTGACATGTGAAGCTGAAGAGCCTTCCTTCTCCATTATGGCACAAGTACTCACAGATTGCACACTAACTTTATAAAATCTGGAAATGGATCATTTACAACTTTCAAACAAATCAAAGTGCCCTTTGATCTTGACTCCAAGTTTCCTTAAGAGCAACAAATAAAAATAACTTTCTGGTGGGGTTTTTTCCTCTAAATATGGTCAGTATTAATGTAACTGTTATATCTCTCTGAAAAATCGAGAAACACATTTAATATTTTTTATCTCAATGTGTATATCTTTGGAAGAGAAATGTAATTCACCACATGTAGGCACATTAAGATTATTGTATCATTGGTAAGTGCATCTGTAGAAGCTATACGAGCTCAGCAAGAGATAGTCTGGTCCATCCTTTATTCCCTCCTATGTGTGTGGTTTTATTTTCACTAATGTTATCAAAAATTTAAAACAATGTTGTTGGAAAAAGCCTGACAATGCAAAATCTATGGAAATCTGTACCTACTGGGATACAAATTAACTTATACCATAACCTTCAATTATATTTTTCTGATTCCTATGGAATCACTAAACGCATTAAAAATGTATGCGTTGAAAGTGTGGAAAATATGCAACAGTTGCAGAACACTTGAATTTGAAAATATTGCATTTAGGCAGTCATCATTGTGATGAACTTCAGGTCTCTGTATTGCCTATAGTCACTATTTTCCTTGGCCCATCATTTATTCTAACTTGAGTTATGTTTTAGATATCTTTTTGAATGTTATAAAAGTTTAAAGGGAGAAAATACAGCTTGCTGACAGAGGAAATACGCATCATTTATTAACACTGGTTGAAAGATATTTTTTATTTCTCTTAGACATTGCTGATTTTTGCAAACATGTTCTCTTGCAAGCTAGCCAGACTGGAATCCATGGTGTATATGCTCAGTATTGTCTTAATGTTAGTCATGATGCTGCCTTAAATAACACCTGGCAAACAACACATTAAAAACCCTCTTTAATAAAGACAAACTTCAGGAGGAAAAGGCTGAGCATCTTAAAACTAAAACTAGCTCTGTAGAAACGTGAAATCACATGGGTTGACAGGGTAGGTGGCAAGTAGCTCATCTGCAAGGGAGGAGTGAGGCATCAGTGGGCAGCTGGGCCATTTGCTGACCTGCTTTCAGAGAGCTCAGATGGTTGGAAGCAGCTTTTCATTCAGTAATGTTTATTAAGATGGATAGGGGCTTCAAGAGGGTTTGTTGTGTCTGATGGGGAAGGTGATGGCATGGCTGTGGCTGCCTGAGAGGTGAGGCTGGGCTCTCCAGTTTGACTCTGCTGGCAGCCAGCAAGGGTCAGAACATGGAGCTCACCCTTTTCAGGGCAAACACAGGCCACAGAAATAGGTTTCAGATGGAAGTACAACGTCTATCACTTTAGATAATTTTTAACTTGTTAATTTTCTAACATACATATACAAGCAACTTGTAAACAAATACCTTAAAATATTTGATGATTCCCTTACATGGTGAGAAGAGCGAAGATTAAGCTAGAATCAGAATTGAGCCCATGTTTTCCCTCCCCTTCTGCCCCCTTAATAGTCAAAAGAATAACCTCACCTGTTTTGTGGTGGAAGCTGGGAAAGTATGAGAAGATAGAAAATAAGATGACTTTAGGACTATTTCTGCATGCAATTCAGGGTGATGAATGGCTAGGGTTACTTGGAGGAGCAAGATGAGCTAATGAAAGAGTGATGTAAAGTGCAAGTCAACTGTTTTTTAGAAAGTGGCATCGTCACTGTAAACAAGAGAAATGAGAGCTATCACTTTGTATTTAATCATACAGTACCCTCATGATGGGCTGAAAGGCTGTATAGAAAATGAGCAGAGCAACCTGCTCAGAAGGGAAATGTGTGTCTGTTTTCCTTAAAGAAAAAAATCAGCTTTGTAGCAGACTTGTCATGCTTATAAAACTTAATGATGATCTCAAAATCCAAAGAGCCACGCTGTATACATGCACTGTACTACCCTGTACACAAGCAAGGCCATGTTTCTGCACCTTGCTTCCAGCCTGAATTTCTATCCAGCACTGTTTAACTCTGCCATGCTTTCTGATACATGGAAAACTGAAAATGAGCCTCACCATCTTCTCTATATCTGAACTAAAAGTTCTTGCTGTAATGCTTTAATCCAAAATTCAACAATGTACAGTTCAGAAAGGTTTGGATTACTTTATCAAAGTAAAATAAAAAAATCTGTTGTATTTCTGCAAAGGATGGTTATTTGAAACGGGCGCCACACAGCTTCTAAATCCTTTCCCCTGCTGATTAAATGTAGGATTTCTTTACCATTTTTCCACAAAACAGATTTTTTAAACAAAATATTCTGTAGCATAGTACTCTTTTCCTGTAAAGTGTGAAAAAATAGCTGTTAAGAAATCCCATAGTCTTTAGGTTTGTTTGTTTGGGGTTTTTTGTTGTTGTTTTTGTTTGGTTTTTTTTTGTTTGGGTTTTTTTTTTTTTTGTTTTTGAGAGAGAGGAGAATGGATTCTGTTGAGCTAATAGGCATTAATATGATAAAATTGCTTTTTCAGATTATGACTCTGTTTGCTCATAATTAGGATTAAATCAAAGTCTAGCAGGTAGTGATTATGCGAGTGGCAGTGCTGAGTGGAGAAAAAGAGAAAAGGGTATTTTATTTTTATCTCTGTATTCCATACTCCAGCAGTCCCAGAGAAGGGAAGTTTACCAAGGGATCAGGGTTATCCCTGGGTTGGGATGGTGCAGGGAAGGCAGTGTCAGCTGTAGCATTTGGCATTCCTGGGCAACCACTGTGGCTCCCACTTTCTGATTAGTACATGCGCATTGGTTTTCCTTTATCCACTTGCTGAAGCAGTAACTAGTGTTTGGTCTATTAAATGGTTGTAAGAGTGCAGATGTGCTTTTCTAAGTTTTCATGCCTAATGTGGGAGCATTTTATTAATTTTAATTTAATTGTTACCTCTGTAATGCATTTTATCATAAAGAGGTTGGAAATCTTTGTGTGCCTATATTGAAAATTTTTTATAAACATAATTCCTTGCCCTTTTTTGTTTGGGTTCCCTTAGAAGTGAATCGTCAGGTATTAGGAATGGTCCTGAAGTTCTTCAGTGTTTTACTAACATAATAAAAACAACAAAAATGATTTATTTCTTTATGCAGAGTTTATAGTGTGGCTTAGCTTTGTGCATGTGGGTAGTTGCTTTTACATATGAGCAGTATTTGTGTGTGCTGTCACACAGAGGTGGCTGCAGATCTGAAGGTACACTGGTTGTCTTTGGTAGTACTTACAAAAAAAGAAAAGACAAAAGATTATTGTAATTTGGAAGGATCTTCTCAGTGGGAAGATTTTCTGGTTGTTGAAACCGGTAGAGATCATGCAGCCTTTATATACTTAGTGGTGGCAGGTCTAGTACTTGTATGACTGGGAAGAGAACAAGGGATGGCAGGAGTAGCTCTGCATGTATTGTTTGGTAGCTGGGGAGGACAACTTCAAATACCTTTTTGTTTCATTCAAATAAAGCTGAGGGGGAGTGCAGTGGGATAGCTAAGAAAATAGAAACTGTTGATTTCATTCTGCTTTTTTTTTTCCTTGACATTATTTTTTCCTTCATTTTTTTCTTTAAGAGATTTGAGACAGAAAAAATATCTCTGTATCCCAGTTTACCTCTCAATAAAATGGCTGTTATAATACTTAATGTCCAGGGATGAACTTTATAGTGGATTTCAAAGGCCCTGAGATTAATGGATAGAAAGCAGTGGATAAATTTAATTGTCATCCAGATGTTTTCCCTTTCTGCTACTTCATCACAGTATAAAATTTTTAATGAGATTTTTAATGCAACTGGTTGTTGTTTGTTTCATCATTCACAAAATTAAATTTTTTCCTTGCTAAATGTCTTGCCTCAGAGTGGGGAAGAATGTAAACTGTGTAATCTGATAAAAAATATTTGTGTTTGCAGTAAACTGTTTGTGAAATATAGGCAGTGTTTTGAATTCTATGGTATTTTTTAGAGAGAAATTGATTTTACAAGATACTTTAACATTTCCTACATATAACATGGTGTGTGTAATGTTATCAATTTAGCCCCAGCGTGAGCCCAGGTGCTCTGGTTTTGTCATGAGGAACATATTTTCATCGCTCCTCCTGAATATTTTCAGGGTGATTTTTGACTTCCTGCTCCCTCTCTGTGTGGAAGCAGCTGAGTTAAGTGTGGTGTTCTGAGCCTAGCCCTGTGTGCCACGGGCCAGGGAGTGTGCTGAGCAGAGGGGAACGTTCTCCTTGCTGGTCGTGTTGTGCTTCTATCTTGTGGCTGTGCCAGAAGCTTCTCCAAAGAGGCCTTTTTATTATGTAGCGGTTTTAAAAACATGTGCCAGACCCCTGCCATGTTCCTTAGTTTCTGGTTCTCTCTTTTAATCTCTTCATAGTGGTCTGGATCCTGGCGTCTGAATTAAACCTTCACCAAGGTAGTGGTTACATGTGGTGCCTCTAGACAAGTTTGACTGACAGTTTGCTGGAAATCTCCCTTGTTCTCATATTTTTTCAAATATTATGGTGGAAAAAAATCATAAATTTTCACTAGAAAGTACAAATAAGGATAGATCTACCCCTCACCACAAAAAACGTTCTCCATGTTGAGTGACTGAGAGATTGTTTCCAAGCATTTCTCAAAAAATTTTAACTTGATTACACTGGGGATCGATCCTTTGTGTTCTTGAGGAAATACTTGAAGAGAAATGGGAGAGAGAGCACAGAGATATCAATAAGTAATTATTTCACAGAAAGCAGACACAAGGCTTCCAAATCTTGTAAAGCGTGGTATCTATTTAATACATTTTTGACCAAGTAAAAAAGTAGATGTTAGTAGCTTCTCCCTGCCTATTTAGTTTTCTCCAAACAGAAATCTCTAGCATAGTGTTCCTAACTGGGAAATGCTTTATGACTTTCCACAGGTCACATTTAGCAAAGAGCTGAGAGATTCAGCTTCTGTTGGCTGGCTGTTGTTCATGAGGCAGAAGATAACCTAACTTGACTCTCAGATTTGATATTGTCTTTGCATATTGGCAAGCAGAAAAGTAAACAACACTTAACTTGTAAACTTAAAACTTAATTAATGATATTAAAATAATTGAAAGAATGTGAATATAAAATGCCAAGATGTTGTTTTTATTGCACCCTATACAAAGCAGAACTGTAGTAAAAGTAAGTTATTCTGTAGTGTAGAGGAGTATTCATTATTAGTACATTAATATTCATTTTTATTGGAGCTTTTAATGGTTTATTTGGCAATTGAAACATAAAAAAAATTAAAATCCTGGAGACAGCCAAGAATCACAAAGGACAACAAATATATTAGGCTATAAAGTATAACGTGCTGTGTTTCTAGAATATCATGAAGAAAAGGTGAAAGCCATTTTGGTCTGGATGTGACATTCTGCCTTATAGTTTCTGTGACAAAGCACCCGGAGCTACGAGGCAAACTGAGGCACAACTCTCTGGGTAAGCTTTTTCTTACCCAGCATTTACTTTGTAATGCTGTAGAGGCTGTGTGAGGCCTCAGAGGTGGCCCTGGGGGGCTGCCCCTGAAGCCGTAGGGATGGCAGAGGCAGCAGGGTGCTGCAGGTGAGTCACTCACTCCTGGGTGTGATGCGGTGCAGTGGCTGAACTGAACTGCAGGGATCAGGGTCAGTGTGATTTCCGTTCTGCAGCACTGATGTTTGTGATCAAGGGGCAGTGAAAAGAGAGAATTAAATTCTCTATGTTTATTTATGTGGGCATGGGGGTGCACAGGAATATAATTATCATGGGAATGAATGGTTAATGCTGTGTAATTAAATAACCTCCAACACTTTCCAGTGTAACATTTCTGAGAGTCATAATGCAATGGCAGTGCTATTAATTAAGTGGGTATATAGATAAGTATGGGCAGATTATCCTGAAGGGTAATTGAGTCAGGTAAAGATGAAATGAGAAATTTGAATATTAAAGTGAAGGAGATGGAGAAAAAGGAGCAACATGAAACATCTGGATTGGAGGCTTACATAACTGCACGCCATGTAGTTGAACTGATATTTGTTAGGTAACTGAATTTGTGTGTAACTATAACATATTCCTGGACATAAGATAGCAAGTCAACTCTTAAAAAAAAAACTCAAACAAAACTCCTCTTAAATGATTGATTCCATAAATAGGTTAGGGTTTACAGTATGATTTATATAATGTATTTTAAAATCACTATTAATTTCTTTAGGTGTTTTCTAGAAGACCTTTATAAAACTGCTGTAGAAAAATTCCACAGAAGTTGAATGCATTTTTTCTAGAAAAAGCATTATATGTTTTGTAAGCAGTTTTTAAAGTCTGGAAGATTTTGTGAAGAATATATCCCAACATTTCTTGGGATCAGTAACCCAGTAAGTATTTATCATGCATGTATACACATATGCAAAAGGATATTCTTTGGTTTCCAGAAGAAACTGAAAACACTGCCATTGTACATACATTACTCTATTACAACCAATGGTAAATTCATCAAGGATCTTTTCTAGATTTTTAAATTCTTGGTTTTTATAGACGTGTATTGTCAACATTGTATGACATAGAGCAACAACTTGTGGAAAAAGTAGTTCTACTTTTTGTTTCTAATTAGTGATGTTACTAAGAAATATTCCTGAAATTAAACTCTATTTCACTTTCAAACATACTCTTCTCTTTTAGTGGTTTGCAACAGAGTTTGACCCTGGCTAATGTTTTTCTCCAGTTGTAGTGCCTGAGAGAGAAAATGTGTTTGCTAGCTTTCTACCCTACAACTGAATTAATAGACTGAGGGACCAATTCATTAAAATTTTATATCTGATTTGTTTGGGTCATAGCTCTGTTATAACTTGTTATAAATATCTTATATTCCTTAATATTGCATACTCTATTAACATAACAGACATTAACAACTATAGCCCATCTGGTGCTAGAGGGAAAAAGCCATAATCATTTACCTTGCCAGCTGAAAAATGATATAAAAAAATCATGTGATACAAAAGTGATTTGACCCCTCTCACTAGTAATCAAAGAGGTTATAAATAATTAAATAGCCTTGGGTGGTTCAATAGAAACTGTCCTTATTCCTCCCCTAATGATCTGATCCTCTTATTTACTCATTCAGATATTCACTAAATGGTAAAATAGGCTAAGGCATCTTTTTCTTGGCTCTGTTGTAGAAGATATTGAACAATCCATCCTGCTTTATGATAAGATTAAGGTAACACTAAGTCTCCAGCTTTTCTGTAGAAATTCTTTTGTGTATCATCCTCTTTAAGTATGAACTCTGACTCAGGACCTGTGAAAATGTTCAGCTGGGGAGCTCTGCTCTATTCCCTCAATTTCATTTGGCAGGGAAGGAGGGCAGAAATGTGATCCAAACATTGTATTATTCTCCATGGTTGATTACTGTACATCTTGCACTTTTAAATATTTTTCTTCACTTGTTCCAAGCTGTGGTTTTTTCCCCACAGTGGATCTCTTGTCCCTGCTGTCCAGTGATAGGCCATGCGGGAATGGTTCAGAGCTGCACAAGGAAAGATTTAGATTGGACATTAGGAAGACTTCCTTTACTGAGAAAGTAGACAAACTCTGGAACAGGCTTCCTGGAGAGGCAGTGGATGGCCTAAGCCTGTCAGTGTTTAAGAGACAACTGAGCAATGCCCTTACTACCATACTTTAATTTTTGGTCAGCTTGAACTGCTCAGGCACTGGGACTAGATCATCACTGTAAGTCCCTTTAAGTGGAAATATTCTATTCTATTTCCTCTTGGTTAAAGAGGGGAAAAGAGTCACACTAGCAATACAGAGAAAATGTTTGCATAAAGCCAAAAAAGAAGTCCTTGTGAAAAAAAGGATCAAAGTTGAGCTGATGTTATTAGGAAAACTATCAAACACTGATCCTGAAGATAACTCTGCGTAGATTTGATGGATGTCAGGGGAGAGCTACTGGTGGGTTCTCTGAACCAGAAGGGGCCATTGTTATGGATGGTTTATAGGTTACAGAGAGGTAAAGAGAAAAGTCTTGTACTTGTGGTACAGTAGTTCCTCTTTTTCACATCGGAATTGCTAGGTTTTTAATCTGTGTGCTAAGTGACATTAGAGGATGGCACTGGTTAGCTCCTTCTCTCTGCTCAAAGTGAGCTCCCCTGTCTATGTTTGGAGCACAAGTCCTTCTCTACCTGATGTGGGTCCTGATACTCCTGCTTCCATATGATTGAGCAATCCATGAAAATTGTTTTATACCCAGAGTAGTAATTAAATAAGGGCCAAAGTAAAGAAACAAGAAAACACTGGAATCTCATGTTGATTGACTGCGGTTCTTCAAAATTTCGTAGTGTATAATTTATTGCTTATGCCACAACTTGTGGCTAACTCTGCTGGAATGGGTGGAAATGACATACCACTAATTTTTTCTCTCCTATCCTGTGAATCTAATTCAGATCTCATATTCCCAGGGGCAAAACCAGAAATGAATGTATATGGTTGTGGACTAAGACAGTGCGTGTGCGCTCGTAAAAAGGAAGGCTGCTTTTGATCTTTGCATTTGCATGCTAAACTAGGCATATTGTAGCCCTCACATACTGGACTTTGATCAGCAAGCCAAACATAGGAGAGAAAAGCTGAACAGAATTGAAGAACAAAGGCTGGTGAAGGTTGCCAAAACACTACATTGAACTCATCTGCTACTAAATATCTGATTTGGTTTTTGAGTTCTGCCTGTAGGCTGTGAATGAGAGAGATGATAGGATTCTGCCCATCTCAGGCAGCCCCCAGTTAATAGTGTCAATAGTTGTCAAGATGTCAGAAATGCATTTCAAGTTTTATAGCTTCCCAAGGGAATGGGCAGAAAAAAAGGTAAGTGCCCATTTTGCTCCTGAAGAAAATTGAGAAAATTATGTGGGGGGCATGGGGGAAGAGGGGAGGAACTCTCTCTACTAAGTGGAATAATTAGTTCAGAATCCAGGAGTCCAGATTGTCTTTGCCTATAGACAGTGACAGTCTCACCAGATTCTTATGACTCTTTAAAGAACACTGAGTTGCAGATTCCTACGTTCATTATCTCTTTTTGTGTCAGCACAGTGGGAATGTTAACCTTGGCTCATCAAATGGCTGAACAGCACTGAATAAACTTTTGTGCATTAAAGCAGGTTCATATAAAGCTTTATTAGTAATAGTAGCATTAGGAAAGTGCAAGAACCTTTTCAATGTGTTAACAGATTTGTGTCATCAGAAGTTTCTAAGTTTTGAGTAGAATAATTCTATGAAATGTTGCTTTGCATTCAGGGAAAACTGGGGGAAATAGCCCTGTTTAATTTATTTTTGTATAGGTGAGTAGTCTGGCGGCACAGTGCATTCCATTCTACCTCCTTAAGTAAGAATTAAATTTTCTTTCCTCTAAAAGTATGTTGAAATTAATCATTTAGGGAAACTGGGACGTAACCTTCATTTTTACTAGTGCATTGTAACATTAAACATGCAAAACGGAAAACCTGTTAAATATGAGATATAGAGCTTTTGGAACATTGCAATGCAGACAAAAGATTGCAAAAGCTTCCATGCAATACAGTAATTTCAGGGTGGGTTTTCTGATGTTTTTTAAAACACATCTCAAACCTTTGTGAAATGCATTTAGGAAATAATGAATTGTTTCTCTAGAATAATATGTTTCTTGATTGCAGTTACAAGGTTTTGTCACTTTTGTTATTAATCACAGTGAAAATCTTTTGTCTTTAGGCCAAGGGCAAGAGTTCTCTGTTGTTGATCTAGTCAGAAAGTACTCAAAGTTTGTAGTGGCATGTCATTAATATTTACGCTGCACAGGTAATAGAGTAAATATTAGGGCTATGAATTATTGAAAGTGAAGGAAAAGTGATGAAATACTGTTTGTTAGTTTGGTTGTTATGTAGTTCTGCATGTTTTTGAAAATGAGGACCTGTGAAAGAGAGCAACACTTTCAGTAGAGCTTATGACTTCTGCATTAATGGGAATTTTCTTTGTCAAATGATATGAATGTTTAAAAAGAATTCCAAATCTAATTCTTATGATGAGTTGTAGGACAAAAAAAATTACTATAATTTAATGCAGCTGTCTTTGAGAGGGTTGAAGGCATGTCCTCTACAAATGGCTACCCTTGCAAGGAAGTGTGATTCTCAGACTATTCTGTCTCTGCTGTGATTCCTGCATGACATAATGCTTCAGTTCTGCTTTTCCCTACTCATCATCCCTGAGCTCCTGTTTATGGATCTGGTCAGTGGACAAAAGCCTTTGACAGGCCTTAGGGAAGGTTCCTGCTTAACTTTGGGGGCAGGAGTGTAAGAAAATTATGTACATGCAAGCTTTGGAGTAGTGAAGTGACTTTTATGTCTGCTCGAGTGTACAGCAGGGAAATGAAGAAGGGGTTTCTTGTGTTTGTGTGTGGGAGGAGTTCTACAGTTTGCAGCAGTTCACATACAGTACTGTATGTAGCACAGCAAGCGAGGAAAGTCTGCAAGGTCAGTGTGTAAGCAGAAAGTGTGTAAGACAAAACCTTGCACCAGCTATTCGGCTTCTGACCTGTATATGTACCCACAAAGTAACATTATTAACCAAGAGGTGAATCATTGCAGAGCAGGCTGCTCCTAATGCCAGAAAGGATCTTATGGGTCCTTGGTCACTCAAAGACAGGCTAGTGGTACTGTAGTTTAAATTGGCCAACAGTGAAGTGATTTCTTGTTGATAAAATCCATTCTATGTCCTGACTGTTTTTTTTTCATGAATGGTTTCAAAGTTTCTTGGTTGTATGGTGTGCTGATCCTTCACCAGAAGTGGATATTCACCCCACATCTGGCCATGTTTTTTATTCTGCTGTGTCAGCTCTTTCTCCCCTTTAACCTAGCAGCTCTGTGGGGCAGCATTAGGGCTGAGGGCTGATAACCATCCCTTCCTCAGAGAGTTAGAGCACGTTTTCAACAAGCCTGTGCCCTGCTGTTGCAGAGCCAGCTTGGAGGAGGAGACCTGTGCTCCTGTGGGAGCAGCGAGTTTCTCACCTGATCTTGTGGCTGTTGCCTGTAGTAGCCTGCTGCTCTAGGCAGATTTCATGCTTGTGCTCTGTCTGGTGTGCTGATTACTGTTTTTCACTCTCTAATAAGACAGATCATATAGGACTGAATGAATGTATGAATACAGCTCTCTGTATGAATACAGAGAGCTAGGTTAATGTAATCTACTTCGGTATCCACTGATACTCTTCCTAGATCAGCCAGGGAAATTACTTAATGGTAAAACCAGGCACTTCTGTAGTGATCAATGAAAAAAGGCACCCAACTGTATCCAAAATTACTGCTAAAGCCACAGAACTTGCCTACAGCTTGCAGGGTGTGGTACCAAAGTGATCAGAGCTGCTTTCAGTGTTATGCATATCTATTTTTATCATCCTTCTATGTTCACCTTCTATGGTACTTATTAGTTAAACATGACCATGCATGACCGAGTACTCTCCAGAAGACTGAATTAAACCTAATCAAGCTGACTTCTCTGCTAAAGCTGGCAAAGAGTAGAGATGCAAAGAGACCCCTGTGCTGTTGTGCTGACTTCTAGTGGAGTTCAAAGAAATTCTGAGCTGAAGAACCACACCCTGCATCACCTGGGTAAGATGGCTGTACTTCCGAGATAGACCAGGCTGATGACAGACTCACAAATGAACTCTGGGGTCATGACTGAGCACCCACAGTAATTAAATAAAGCATCATTTCAGGGTTGAGGGATTAGTTTCAGTCTGAGACAGACTGCCAAAGACTACAGGCAGCAAGGCAGTAGCCAGTGGGCAGAGCTGGATTTGGCCAAGCAAGCCAGCCAGGGACAAGCTGTAGCACAGGGAGGACAGAATAAAGATCCACAGTTCAGCAGGTGGGAAGCAGGATCAAGAACTAGAGCCAGGAATCAAGTTGTGAATCATGATACTGAGGCAGACTGTGAATTCCCACAAGGTTGCTTGTACAGACAGCTCTTTGATGTCTCCTGTCATTAAGAAGAAGTGCTGAATATGGTCTTTGTTTTCTGTTACCTCTGTCACTATTGACCAATGACCAGATATGCTTCACTCCAGCTGGGTGGTTAGTTCATTAAATGCTTTTATTTTTAACACTGGCTTTAGTGGCAGGATCTGTAGTCCCCCTTGTCCCCACAGTTTTGTGCTTCCTACTGAGTTTGCAGTTCTTTATCAGACAGGCAGTGAAATTGTTTACCAGACATTTACATTCTGACCAACCAGGCTGCCTGGACTGAGCGGAGCAAGGGCCATATTCCTCCTTGGCCTATTAGGCTGGTGTCTGTCTCACCTTTGCTCCTTTGCATCAAGTCTCTCTGATTGCTTGCGAATGGAGAGGCTGTGATTTTGCTGACTGTGCTGCTTTGGTTCAGCTGTGAAGCAGTTGCTTATAATTGGTGCCAAGAAGTAGCAATCAACTGGAAAAAAAAAGCTCTGGGAAAAGTTGATTTTTATTTTTTTTCCGCCCTGCAAAATGTTTTTGTGAGCTGATGCTTGAAATGAAAATGTGGGTAGAAGGAAAGAAGACATTGTGGAGTTTGGTTTTCAGTGATTTACTGAAGCAAAAATCTGCTTCTGGATGGTAAAGGGGTAGAAATAATGATGGTTAGCCCACATGCTGTTTAGGCCTGATTCTCAACATTGCTTTTTTTGATGTCTCAGGGGGTAATGTGGTAAACAAAGGAGCAACACCCAGTTTCAAAAGGTGACCATGAGCAGTTGGTCAGGTTAAAGGAAGACTTCATTAAAAAAAAAATAAAAGAAACACTGGCAATGACCAAAAATTAAGTTAGTTCAGTGTTTTTCATATCTGCGGGGAAAAAGTCACTTCCAAATGCTAACAAAAATGAGAATTTAATTACTCTCCATAATTATGTATTCCTCATTGGTGGATCTCAGGGTCATTTTCACAGTACAGTATGGTTGGGGTTTTTTTGATCACAAACTGTTTACTAGTACAGTTTTGTGCTTTTAAACAGATGCTGACTGTTCTACCCTTAAGATAAGTGAAGTAAATTCTGATGTCAGCTACTTCCAAATATTCAGGAGGCAAGACAGAATGCTATGTATTTACTGTTAGGCTGTGATCAATAAAGGTCATTATTTGTATTTGCCAACAAACTTCCTAATTTTTTTTTAAAGCAAACCTTACTCTGATACATGAATTTTGAAAGTACATCACACGAGAGCTTTGCAGCACAGCGTGCTTGTTTGACTTTACCAAGGGTCATCTGTTGGTTGTGGTCATTTTAAATTATTATTTTCCATGCTTTTATTTTAATAACATCTTATTATCCAATTTCACCTCTCTCTTGCTACTTGAGTTATTAAGGTCATCCAGTTCTTACTAAATTTTAATGTTTCTTTTCTTTCAGGTCTTGCATATTTTTGCTCTGAATCCCCTCATGAAATTCAACGATATCTTATTTTTCACTTACTAAAATAAATTCTAGTATTTTCAAATCTTTGATCCTGTTTTGTCTAAAAGGCTCAATTATTATCAAAAATTTTAGTTCAACATACTTAAACAGAACAAGCCTTGCAATTTCAGCTGTGACAATTTAAATAAGAATTACAGTATTGAGAATATGCCAAGCTCGCCCCCTGACTTTCACACTTTATCTGGTCTGGTTACTGTTTCTGTGTAAATTCTTCCATTCCTAAGGAGAAATTTCCACTTTAATTGATTTTTTTTTTTTTAATATAGAAGAAGTTGCTTCTGCTACTGCTGTTATTTTATACCTCTGGTCATGTAAGTGCTATAGAAAGCAGATTTATATATATTAAAGACTGATGAAGCTCTAGTTCCCCCCAAATACATTTTGTATCCAATATTTTTTTTTTCCCATCAGAATATGTAGATCTGGAACTTGCGTACTTGTGAACGTTTTGGAGTGTTAAGGTGCTCCTACTGCATGTGTGACCAGGAGAGTGGAGAGTATATGTTAAACATTTTAGACAGAGTTGTTAACAAAAGACTTAACAAACAAACCAGCATTTCCTAGCTCGCTGCCATTGGATTTACTGTACACTTGAGACATGATTGTGGCAGTGGCTCGGTATCCTAGGGTGATGTTATGATGCTTGTATCCCCAATCGTGTGTTCTGTTTATGCTGGATATTATGTTCAGTGCCTTCAAGACTGGCTCTGAAGAGCAAGGTTTGTTTTGGTTTTTGTTATCAGCCTGCTCCCCCATGGCTGGCGGGATACAGAGACGGGGCAGTACATAGCACGGCTTTTGCTTTTTACTTTGCTTTGCTCTTGCTTCTGCTGTGCTCCTGCTTTGCTTTTGCTTTTTGTTTCTGCTCGTTAGATAGTTTAGCTAAGCAGTCCAGATCTTTCCGTGGACTGTTTTTCCTTTCCTTTTTTTTGGAACCACTCAAACCTGCTCCGGACTGGGGCCTGGGAAACACCAAGAGTTTGCATCTTGTGACTGCAGCAGTCATTCCCAGCGCCTGAGTGAGTGACAACAGAGCCACCACTCCCAGCAAAGACTTCCTGAATTTGTCATCCTTTTCAGATTGGTGAAAGAGTGTTGTCATCTGGTATTCATTTTGTGTGCTGGGGGTGTTTTGCCTGTTAAATAAAAAGGTTCTTTCCCCTTCTCTCCAAGGAATCCTTCCGGAACCGGTAGTGGGGAGGGGCCGTGTGGGTTTGCTTTCTCGGGTGCCCCCTTTAGGAGGTTTTCTCCCAAATTTGCCCTAATCCACGACACTCGGCCATCTATGGATTACTTCATGTTTCAAATCTGAATCTCTATTCTAGTAATTAATTTTTTTAAGAAAGCCCAGGTGAGGATTTAACACTGATTCAATTCCTTCTCCCTGGGTACACAAATAGGTAGTGAAACTCTGTGTGGAAGCTAGCAGAGGTTTGTAACACCACAATCTCTCTGCCACAGGGACTGAAGCCGAGAGCTGTCCCTCGAAGCACAGGCCAAGGAGTGATGTGCTGGCTGAGAGCAGCGGCGGGGGCGCTTCTCTTTGGGCCACTCGCAGCAGGAAGCAGCAACTCAACCAGCTAGTTTAAAGAGTTTGTTTCAGAATTCTTTTTGGAATTCGGAATTATGTAAGTCAGGTACAGAGAGGCTCTTTGCTTAGCTGTAGCAGGTTTCATGTTGGTCACATGGAGCCAATTAGCCTTCCAGAAGTCTAACCATGAAACTTATACCTGTGGCTTTGTGTAACAGTCACAGCATTCATCCTTCAAGGGAGAGAAGGGGAGGAAAGAGAAATAATTAGCTTCCAGAAATGTGTACAATTCCAGATAGTGACCAAAATTACATTTCTGATTTTAATGAAAGGTTTTCTGGCTCAATAAAATTTAGAGCAAAGCCCTGCTGGTTCAAATTATTAGTGCACTCCTTAGACCTGGTGAGTTTTATATAGTTTCATGTGGCTCTTTGTAGATTTTGCACAGCTTTAGTTCAACTCTATTGCCCTCCTTGTAAGAACCCTTTTATAGACTTACATAGTGATGAAATTACTCCTAAGGAACAGTATTAATGGAATGATATTACTCATAATCTTCTTGGAGACTGGGATGTTTTCCAAAACAGCAGTATGCTTTTGAGTGGAAGAAAAATTACAGATCTGGGATCATTCTGGCTGAATTTAGGAACAGTGATAGTTTAATACAATGAAACGCTACCAGGTCAAGACTGTAGCTGTGCCATGTCAGTTACAGTGGAGTGCACTGAGGAAGGTAGTTCTGTCCAGATGACAGTTGGCTTCTCTCCACTTACAGGGCTCTCTTTTTGGAATTTTACTTAGTATTGCTATTGTCTCAGGAATGCTTCTTGTGATTCTGCATCCCTCTGTAACATCCTGAATACAGCTGCAGTAATCACATGGAGGAGTTTGAGCTGGCAGGAGGGATGCAGGTGGCTTCTTCACTTCTAGGTCATGGGATCCAACAGGTGGGAGGAGGGAGCGTGGCAGAACTGCAGCTCATTTAACCATCTCATTTTAAAGCCTGTTCAGGACTGCTTTGATGACACATCAGAAGGGAGAGTTTCAAAGCAGTGCTGAAGTGGCTTGAGTTTATTTCATTTCTGTCATTAGAGAAGAAGATGGAAGACTTGTTATCTGCAAGGTTAATGGCAATAAGTTAGGTAAGAACAAGATGAAGGAAAAAACCCTTCCTTCACTTCCATCAATAAAAAAGTCAACATTTAGTTCTCTGCAGGCAACTATAAAGAATTGTATTGGGCCCACACAATATTTTTTCCTGCAGGAAATCCAGACATTGATTTCAGGGGAAAACACATTTTTTGATACTTCCTAAGTATGAAATAAAGGAATTATCTCCATTCAGTTATCACTCCTGTGATAAGCAAAACATAAAGGATTTTCACCACTTGAAGTATTTTATAGGCAAAGTTCTTCTGTTGTACTAATTCCATTAATTATTTCTATAAAAAAATAGGTCTTTTTTAATACTAATTTTGATGTGATTGTATGTTACATTGTACATCCTGCAATTTACTCAGTGCTTAGGGGAGCAAACCCTTGCAGAGGCACAGAGTGTGCAAGAGAAGTTTCAGAAAGGGCCAAGATCTCCACCAAAACAGTAACAACTCTCATCTTGAGCTAGTCATTAAGCGCTATTTATATTGACTCGTGCATTTTGTAGAGTGTTTATAACCACTCATCTCTTGGTAGCAGTAACTTGCAAAATGCACACAGTGGATAAATGCATCAAGATGACAAGACTCATTTCACCCAGTATGTGGGAGTAGTTGATGTGATGTTTTCATCTTTTAGAGCTACCAGCTGTCTGGCCCTGAGCCACCAGAGTTTCTAGTGGCCATGGCAGGGACATCACTGAGTGATTGCAGTTCCTGCGGTGTACGCTCCTTGCACCGTGTCCTTTGCTTGAACTGTGACACATTGCTGATGGCTTGAAGAAACAAGGAACCCCATTTGAGTGGTCTGAACTGTTCTGTTCAGCTCTGACAAAATAGGCAAAACTGGCAGGTGAAGTTAGATGTCCCCTTACTTCTGAAAATGACAAAAATATGCTTTTCTGCCTGATTTTCCACATACTGAACCTGTTAGTATTCTCTTAGTCACAAGTCTCTTCATTATATGCTGCTCAACAGAGTTAGTAAATATATTACAGAAGACAGAAGGAAAATTTATATTTCCAGTAGTTTTCTTGTATGGATGTGACACATAACTGCTGGCTGACAGTAGTTCTAAAACCTTATGAAATACACAATCACTTCTATGTCCATCTGACTGATGGCACTGTTCAAATTATAAGCTTGTGCTGACTGAGAAATGTGACTTCGGGAAAGTTATTCTTTTTTTTGTCTCTGGTTGTCAGGGTGCTCTGTGCAAGGATGGCATTTCAAAAAAGAAACATATCTAACAATAATTCTGGAGATATTTCATTATTGCAGTAAAGGTGGATAAGAAACAAAAATAATTTCCTATCTAGAGGTGGACAGAGACTCTATTATTTTCAAAGTAAATGAGGTATTGATGAAAATGTAATAACAATTATATGACTGTGAAACTGAAGGAGGGTGACAGGACTAAATTGAATATAGTCAGCTCATAGCTGTAGTAATGAAAAAAATCTGCCATTATATGTATATATATCTTGTGATATATATTTTTATATGTATGCATTTTTTAGTTTTGAAACAAAGACCTGCTATTTCAATATAGAAAGCTAAGCTTGAAGTTGCAAATTGTAGAACTGATGGGTAGGCAAATGTAAGATGATTAGTGAAATTATTCCTGTTGCTGGCGCTATTCTGCCAATGTCCTGTATTTAATTCTTGTTATCACACCCATCTTGTAGCGCATCATCAGTGAGTGTCATTATGTGTTTATAAATAAGATGTGAGAGTTAAAACAATTTTTCTGTATTTGGGGCATTAGATTAATATCAGCACACTTGAGTGCATCTTAATTGTAAAACTGTTCTTGTCCTTTTAATCTGTTTGCCTACTACAGACCTTTGGCCTCTAAATCTTGGAGGGCTCAAAAGGTAAATGTTCTATTTCTTTTCAAATCAAGCTGGTTTGGGAGGTGAACTTGCCTTGTCAAATTCTTGGAGAGTAAAGGGACGACAGTTCAGCATGAGACATGGCAGGTGTTTAACACTGTACTACTGGGTTTAGATACGATTTTCTTTTTAAGGATTTTTCTGCATGCTTCTGGTTTTAATGGGAATGCATGCTTTTGGTTTTAATACATGCAGAGAACCATCCAGGTACTTCTTTAAGAGATGCAGTATCAGGTTCCTCCCTTATTGGTCAGTCAGATGCAATGCAGTTGGCTGGATAAATGCAGATTAGCATGACCTGTGGGTTACCAGTCTGTGCTGAAAAACAGCAGGTGTACAAGGAAATAGAGGCAACAGCAAAATTTGGAGGAGAGAGGTTAGCAGCAGGCATAGTGTCCTCAGTCCCGGTGCTTCACTGTGAAGAAATTACATTAAAAGGTTGCCTTCTTAAAAAAAAAAGAAGTCCTTGTAGAATGTAGAAATTACGTGGTTTGAGTGTTGCTTGAAATTTCTAAAGGAGCTTCAGGAATCTATAAAATTACATGCAAGGTTCCTGTTTCGTTGCTTTTAACTTCAGGAAACAAACATGTCTTCATATGTGTGTATTAGAAATATCCAATTAAATTCTACATGTGTGCTCATATCTCAGTTTCTGGTTCCAGGAAAGAGTTAAATAATTAAAACACATTTTGTTTATCTGATGAGAACATGTACCCATGGGGCTCTTCAGTTTAGACATTTACTCAGGTTCAGGGGATTTCAACTTTCACATGCTTGTCCTTGCCTCACCTGGACTTCTCTTTCCTCTTTCTCTTCTCTTTCTGACTCTCTCCGGAGTCTGCATCATGGATTCCTGCTCCCTGTGCTCTTAGCTGCCCCATATCTGCAGAGAGCTACTTCTCTGCCCTCTGCAGTCCAACAGCAGCTCCCTTGTTCCTTTGGATATCATATTGTGAGAATCAGCAATTCTATTTTTTTTTCACTTAAAAATATAATCATTCTGTCACTTGTACTATCCACATGTTCTAGTTTGGTTCAGACCCTCTAAAAGATTCAAAGGTAATGAGGTGGAAGCATTTCCTATTTCATATTAAGCTTCTGCATCTGTTTTAATTTGCTTAAGGCAAAATGTTTTTACAGCATGACTTGGAAGTGGAATTTAATAATGGTCAAGTTCTAGTTGCAGTCATTCATGGGTCTAGGAGAATAGCTGGCAGCTGGCACCTATACATGAGCCCACATATATGAGCATGCACATAGACACACACACACTGATGCATTCTAACACCCCTCATCCTTGCAATCTGCTGCAATACACACCCCACCGTGCACACACAGCCTGTTCTGCTGCACAGGAGAGGAAGGAATGTGCTAACGTGTCAGTAAAGAAGCTGATAGGAAATCCTGCTTTGGCTTCATGAAACATCCAGGAGACATTTTACAGCAGGGGAGAGAACAGGTACTTTGACAGAAAGATAAAGAGGAGAGAAGAGGTAAATTCCTAAATGTGTCATGTTGAATGCAAGTGATGGAGATTTAAAGACTATAAGGAATAAAAAGCAGAGAGGAAATAAGATGGGAGAAGAGAGGGGGAAGGAGAGCCTTAAGTATCACAAAACAGATTGAAAGAAAGACCTGGTAGGAGAAACTGAGAGCATAAGCATATTAAAATCATGAAAGTGGTTGGGTGGGGAGGAGTTTGCAATGGTGGTGTGTCTGAGCAGAAAATGGAGTGAAGAGCATGAATACAAAATAAAAGGGTATAACCAAGGAGGAAAAGAAATAATACACATACTACTAAAATTTAGGCAGCCTTGCTTTACTGTATAATGCATGTATACATGCATTTCATAATCTAAAACAAGAACTTGGTAACGGTGAGAGTAATAAGTCAAAATGAATGAAAAATTGGAAAATTTAATAAGATAAGCGTAGGACTGGCTGAAATCTGGGAGACCATTGGCTCACTCTTCACAACAAAGATGATGAAATGTGGCAAACCCTAAAGGTTGCATCATTGTCTTTGATAATGAAGAGAGTTTTCTGCCTCCTAAAAAAAAAGAAAGAAAGGCATAAATAATTTCTCTTTTGATTCACATATCTTGTGAAATGTCTTTGTCCATTTCATGTTTGTTTGTAAAATTTCACTGTATAATTTTAAATAATAAAACAATCCTACTTATTTTCATAAGCGTCTGTACTAATAAAATTTTTGCTTAGTAAAATGAATTAAACATGACCTACATAATAGCTAAATATTTGTCATGGTAATGGTTTTTGTGAGAGATAAGTTATTCTAAAGCACTCAAATCTTCCAAAATAAATCCCAGATTGTGTTATTAGAAGGTAAAATAAAAGAAATTATAAGACTGTTATTTTTATGCAGAGGCACCATAAGTAAAGTAGAATGTTTCCCATCCCAATAGCATGTACTGTTTTCTCAAAATACTCATACATAATTGTGTGAACAACAAAGCTGGTGCAATGTAGGGGGCTGACAGTTCCTGAAGAGACCACGACATTCAGAAGTGAAAACTGTCAGCCAGGTGATAGACTTTGGCTTTTCTTGTGTGCTGAAGTTTGTGTTCAGTTCTATTACTAACTGTGTATAGATTTTGAAAACTAGGTCATCAGTGGTACAGCATCTTTTTATTATGATTTATACTCTGCATGTTTGAACAACCAAAATAATTTTCATGTGTACCATGAATCATAGCCTTATTTTATCCTTAGTTTTCAGTTTTTTTCCTTATATAAGCAAACTCCTATTGATTTTGAGCAGATTTGCCTTGAATGAGAGCTGAGGAGGGACTGAGGTATTTGGCCTGGAGGATTGTATAAGCTAGTATGAATCATAAGAATTTGGAGACAATATATTTTAAAATTATTTCCTCTCAAGTACATTACTGCATCGTGCATGTTACTAGGAGCTGTCTGAATGTTGTTACCATATGGATAAATAAACTCTCCCATTCCCTGTTCACTCATTTTTCAGAGCCTCCCTAGTTTTCTTGGCAGGTTGTGTTGCAGAAATACTATTGATGGGGCTCCTCAGCCCATGCACCCTGGTTCTAAAGCTCTGTCTGAAGAAGCTGTTATTTGGTTTTTATTTATCCTTCTTTTGAAGACAGCCCCCCTTGGTATAAATCTTGACAGCCTACATCAAGGTCTCAATCTTCTTTCTCCTTGTGATGGAGTTTGTGATCAACAGTAAGAAGTCAGCTCTCTCTCCCTTATGTCTCTGGAGCTTTTAGAGCTCTGAAAATACCAAGAGCATGACCCTCAGTTATATATATGAAAATACTATTTTTTCCCCAGAAAAACAACAAATAGGGACTTGTCAGTCAGTCTTTTTGAAAGCAAATTCTGTCAGGGAAGCTAGAGTCTGCATCTGTCATTTGGCTAAGGGTATAACTGTGGCCCAAATGTGAGGCACAGTGTAAAGCAGTGCTCAAATTAATGAAGGAAGTTGGTCAAAAAGTTTCTGCCCTTGTGCAGTGACTTTTGTGAATCAGGACATGAGCTTACTGTCAGTTATGGCGTACTGCTCACACGCCTTTCCACCAGAGACTGCACACCTTGGGAGTTTTGGTGTCTCCTGCTAGCATGGTGTGTGTGGGGTAAAAAGGGGTATTTTTGCCAGAGAACTGGAGCCCAATGTGTCTGAGCAGTTTTACACTGATTTGGAGAAAGCCAAATAAGAGAACAATTTTAATTTTAAATTATTGGAATGGTGTTTCTGATGCATATATATTCACTTTTTCTCAAACAGATTAAACTAATTCCTGCATGTTTCTTGTGGATTTTTTTTGTTGGATTTTTGAACCCATGTATATTGTAGATAAAGAATTGTGGGTCCAAATGAATTCTTTTAAATTTCAATACATTGTTGTGCATAATTGGAAATGTATGCTATCAGTTATATAAGAATGGATTGAGAAGCAAACTAAACTAAACTCTTTTAGCCTTATAACTTGAAGGTCAACATTAGAGTGCAGTGAATACTTATAAATAGAAAATACAGGAGGAGAATAGGATGTTACTCTGAGAAAATGATGTGTTTTTGAAAAAAGCAATTACCACTCAAGAAATAAGAAGGGAATTTTGTGTACTGTTTGCTAATCAAGTATTGTGTATTTGTACACCAGTCAAATTACTTTCTTTAATGGCTGCACAAAACACAGCTTCTCAGATGTTATCTAATATGCAAAACAAAATATTAAAAAACCCTTGAACTTTTTGCATAATATTTTCTGATAGCAGATGTATATCTGTAGCAACATAAATTAGAGCATTGTTCCAGAAAGCTGCTGCATTTAAAGTTATGTCAGTCACTGGCAATATTAGAGGCTGCTTGGATTCTGGTCTCTCTTTGGGCAGGGTTGTTTCCAGTGATATATTCTTTTTTGATATAGCTAAATAGTTTTCTAAGTGCTTGTTTTTTAGCTATAATTAATCCTTTGAACATCTATAGCTGTTCCATTAAGACTCTCATAACTAATGAATTAAATCTGACAAAATCCCGTTGGAGATGCATTTAATTTATTGGCTTTAAAATTCTAATGGAA
This sequence comes from Passer montanus, assembly GCF_014805655.1. Classification (NCBI taxonomy): domain Eukaryota; kingdom Metazoa; phylum Chordata; class Aves; order Passeriformes; family Passeridae; genus Passer; species Passer montanus. The sequence continues at coordinate 852,151 of NW_024371038.1, read as the reverse complement.
GTAGTTATGGATGTCCAAAGGATTAAGGATTACTTAACTCTGAGGTCAGTCAGCATTGCATCCATTTTAGAGATGAATAAACTGAGATGGTGGGAGATAAATGTAAAGAAAAGTATGTTAGAAAGATAGGAATGGAAGCCAAAGCAGCTTTAGTCAGTGTAGTTGCACTATATGGAATAGCCTCTGGATTTTCAGTTTCTTGAAGGAGTTAGAATGTGTAGTTCATTGCTTTTAATTTTAGTTGCAAGAATGCCATCACTTTGAAAAGCATAGATATTGCATCTGAATTGTCCTAAGTTTGTTTCCTTCTCCTGCCTCATCCCCACTTTGTGTGACATTTTGGAGCAGATGTGCTCCTTTTTTTCAAAAACTGACAGTATTAATTCAATCCGCAACTTCAGAAATGGAAAAGAGTTAATAGAAACATTAATAAGTACAACCTCAATAGGATTTGAACTTGCAACCTTTGAAATATGAATTAGGAATTTATCTGGTTGTCTACACAGTCTTTCATTAGCAGCTGTGGGAATTTACAGGTGTTAAATTAGTTAGAGAAATGCTGCACTATTCCATGAATGCAATAAAACATAATGAGAACTACAAGGAAATAAATTAATTCTAAAAAAGGAATCTAATATAAGGGCAGCAAAGTTCAAATAAAGCCTGCTCTCTAGCTTTTAACAAGATTTCTGAGATGTCACCAATATTAGACATAATATCGCATTGTTATGCTTCACTTGTTGAAATATTTTCATTAAATGCAAACTTTAGTGATTTTTTTGCCCTCCCTCTTTAAAATTCCTTCATTTTAAATATTACTGTGTAATAGTTGGCCTATTGTTGAAAGGATATTGCAGTGTGATAGGTTAGAATTAGAATCCCCTGGTCTGAAGCCTCAGTCAGAAAGATGCTGGCTGCTCTCAGGTGTTGATGAGCCAGGAGAGGGGGAGCAGAGAGCTGCTGGAGGCAGAGCACTGAGCACTGCCCCTCAAGCTGGTGGGGAGGAAGGGAAAATGGATTGACCAAGGCTGTCAGATGTGTCAAATATGTGACAGCTTTAAAAATTTTAAGTGAAAAATAAGTTTCAATTTCAAGGGCATTAAAATACTGTCATCCCAGTTGCCTAATGCATGAATTAAAAAAACATGACTAAATGTGCAAAAGGTTTGACTTCATGATGTGCATGCTTTGCATTATGTGGTATGAAACTTATGTTAATTAATGCAATTTTAGGTCTTGCATTGCTTTTCTTCCTTCTGGTTTTAGAAAAACAAAAACTCAGTTGTAAAGCATTTTCAGTCAACAAATGGAGGAATTAGTTGTACCTCAGTGAAGGGAGAATGAAGAAACTTGTTACAGGGGCTTATAGATGATAGCTCAGAGACCAGCTCTGTGGGCTCAGCAAATCTGTGTTATCCACATCCATGCATGACATTTTGCTGCATTACTCCCTGCAGTGTCTTCAGCAGCATGTTACTGCTGCTGTACATTGCTACAGCATTTGCAATGGAGGAAACAAATCACACTTGCTTAGTGGGGAGGGTAGTTCATAGGCACACAGGATAATATATAATCACTACTGAGAGGTCAGCACAGATGCCCCAAATCTGATCAATATAGATGTGCTAGCAGTGACTTTGGGCTCTCTGTGTCTGTTGACAGAAAGCAAAGGTTGAGCAGTGATGGTTGGATCTTATATTCAATATTTATCAGAGCTGCTTGTGTCAAGCTTGGGGTTTTTAAAATTTGTAGAAACAGACATACCCATTTTGTCAAGAACTTTTGAATCATAAGCTGCAATATGATCTATGTTCCTGAGTTGCACCCAACTCACCTGAATCTTAAGTGTGTAGAAATCTTTAAAAAACCTGCAAGCCATTCAACACAGCCTAGCATGAACAGAGTAAGACAATTTCAAATTGCTGAATATCTTCTTTCTCTTTCCATTTTTCTTGACTAAGGGAGGTTGAAAACACTTCTGGATTATGGTAACCTCTTTATTCCCCATTTTTTCCCCCTGTTCCTCTGAATTTCTTCCAAAGCCTTTCCAATCATTAGGGAGTAGATAATAATTTCAGTTTCAGCCTTTGAATATTCTTCAGGAATATTTAATCAAGTAGATAAGAATACGATACATTTAGCTTCTTTAGGTTTATACCCATGAGTTTCCTCTCTCCCAGAATTTGTGATCATCATTTACAGCAAGTGGGTTAAAGTGAATAAAGGTCTCCAACACTTGAAAGATTGTGGTGAGAAATGCCCAGCTATGTTCGAGATTTGTTTTGTTGTTTTTTCCAATGAGGAAAAAGAGCCTCTGCTGCCTGGAAGCCCTGGTTGCAAGCAAGCAACTTATATTGGTGATGGTACTCCCTCTTCTCCAAGCTTTTTCTTGAACCAGTGAATCCTGATGGATTAGTTATGGGACAGATATATTACAGCCATGTGGACTGATTGTCAAGTTAATGTCTGTTGTTGTGTGTGGGTTTTCCCATTTTGTGTTAGGTGTCTTGTTTTCTGGCTTTTTCTCTTTGTTAACATCTATTTTATATTGTGATATATCTTCAATGTGGCATCCTGTAGTAAATACAGGGAAACTAAGACTTGCTGGCAGCAAGCACGATTCAAGGATAAAATTGCTGTTAACCTTGAATTCAGTTTTGTTGTATGACTTAAAATGGATTAGGAGTCTGTTCTCGCCTTTAGAATTGCATTATTTATAGATGAGTATATTGTTTGCATATATTTAAATATATATTATTTACATTGAACATATATAGTATATAGAATTTAATGTTTTGAGAAAATACTTGGGATTTAATGACAATTCATGACTTCTCAAAATTAAAGTTGAATCATGCATCACAAAAATGTTTCCTACATTATTTAAGAAAATGTAACTTTTTTATTTGTTATATTGGTGAGATAGTGGCATTCAAATAATTCCCAATTTGTAGTCTTTGAATATAGAGAATTCTTAATTTATAGATTTAAGACCATATTGTTTCATTAAAGTGGAGCTAGAGACACACACATATCACTGTATAGATTTTTGTGAAACATGAGGAATGTCTTAATATTTTAGTTCTTAGAAAAAATGACCATTACAAAATAAACAGTAATCTGAGCAGTCATAGAAGTCCTGTTTGATCACATGTTAATTAAGATTATTTTCTTAAAAATGATCAATATTTACTTGAAACCTTTAGGATTGCTCACACTTTTTAGAATTAAAATAAGTAGCTTGAGAAGTCAAGTGAAAGAAGACTTTGATGTCAATCACTCCAGATCTCTCTGGAATGCATGCTGTACTTCAAACTTCTAGTTAGATTCTATTACTCTGCTTCCCTTTGTTTCACCTTTGGGAAGTATTTCTTTATGTCCTTTAGCAGGATTTTTTAGTTTCTTGTGCATTTGTGTTGCTGGATATCACTGTTAGGTGAGTGAGAGGATTTTGGTTTTGTTTTTTCTGAGGGAGGTGATGTAGGACACTTGAAGAGGATGCAGGTGGCTCAAGGGTCTGCAGTACCTCCAGAAGGTGGCTAATTTTCCCTCCTCAGCAGTGTCAGACAGAAGGCTGCTGACTTTGTCTCTAAACAGTATGATTTCAACAGTGCAGCTTTTACTGGGTCCAGATGGATGTGAGTCCTTGCTGTTGCTATATGTTCTTTGTTCCTGCATGTCTCATTTCTGACTGGGGACCTGAGGACAGTGCCCTGACTTCTCAGGGTAAAGCATGACTCCCACACATCCTTTTGCTATAATAAATACTAGTGGGGTTTTTTTCCTCAGGCTTGTACAAAATGATACCAACGGTTTCAGGTGACTTTGTATTCACTGTCTGGTCATTCCTTTTAAAAACAATTTCACTGCAGTGTTTTGCTTGGCAGTGAGTTTCTAAATATTCCACTAAAGAATCTGTAACATTTAAGAATTTCAGTGTGAATTATCCCCTCATTACAGAAGTGCAGACTCAATGGCTCCTGTTCTTCTCTGTGGTTAACTGAGGGGACAAGCAGTTACTCACTGCACTTTGTTTTTTACTGACTGATCATATCAAATTGTGCTGGGCCCCTTCCCATATGTTCTGTTATGCAGGTATGGTAATTCAAGTCATATCAAATTAGCTTTTTTCTCCTCTGTCTTCAAGATGATCTCAGCTCTGGCTTCTGGACTCAGCTCTTTATTCTGTCTTTCTTATACCTCAAAGTTTCCATAGATTCCAAACTTCTGTCTCATGCATTCATTTTATTGTTCTATTTCTTGATTTTTTAAAGCAGTTTTACACAGCTGAATTGACTCTTTAAATCACAATCTATTGTAGGAAGTATGTGGAAAGTACTAGGAATACTTTCCAAAATTTCTGAGGTACTGTCAGAGGTGAGCTAAGCACTTCTGAAAGCAAGTATGATTGTCATCCAAAATCTTCTTAGTAAAGAAGAATCAGAGGCTTTGTGTGTCTCTGCCTCGTATCTCCCACTCCTGTTCAGGGAGAAACTGTTTTGAGACCCTTCCTCTTTGAATAAATGTGGGCATGTCCATTACTCACAGCAGTAGTAGACAATCAGACTCTTGCTCCCAGGGAAAATAAAGAACGTAATTCTGGGGTTTAGCATGCATGGCCTCTCTCTTTTTAAAGAATGTGAGAGTTCTAGAAGGGGTTGTTAGGCAGGATAGCTTTGTATGTCTGTTAACATTCTTGCAAGGATCAAACCACCCCCCCAAAAACACTGGTTCTTTCGGCAGAACATGTGCAGCAGCACTGACACTAGTGTGGGTAAATTTAAAGCACTTCTATGTTTGCTTTCTGCAGTGTTCAAAGTCTGGAGTAACTCACATGTATAAATAAAAAATTTTAGATTGATTAGTAGATAAGTGATAGATTGTACAATAAATATAGCCATGTGTAGGTAAGGGGAAATTCTCTGTGGGTTTTGGTCTGGAATTTGTATGCATTGAAAACAACTTTCACTAGCTGTCTGGAAATCTCAGCTTTCAGATAGTTGGCTGTCCTGCTGCTTTGTTCAGTTGCTTTGCGAATAATAACTGAGGATTCCAGTGGCTTGATGGCACATCATATCTTGGGCTTGGGTAAGGATCTCATTTAAATAAAGCAGTACTTTCCATACAAAAAAAGTTAATATTTTAGTGTGACATGGAAAACTGATGAATGACATTCTCTAAGTCCAATACCTTTTTTTCAGCCTGTGGCAAATATACCACTCCTTTTGTAAAGGCCAAGAAATTAATGAATGATTTTATTCTTCCCCTTTGCAGCCTGCACAGGGTAATTATGTATTATTAATAATGCAGCAGTACAAATGATATTAAATGAACTACATTTGTTAATGTAGATCTTATCCAACTGCTTTTTCCATCGGTGGACTGTTTCTCATCAGGGGGTACTAATTAGCTCTAATATGTGGAATGATGGGACAGAAATCCAATCAGATAAATAGGATAGATCTGGAAAAATCCAGGAAGGAAGAATACCATTTAAGATGCTGAGTGTATTATTAGGAGGAGAGATGAAAATTTATGCTATTTTGCTTTTACATATATTTCATAGTCATTTGAAAATAGCATCCACTCTTTTTCTACCAGGTCCATAAAGACTCACAGAATAAGCCATTTGTCAAAGCTGTAATGGTAGTTAGTTTCCTTTTGCAGTAATAGAAGTGCATGTAAAAGCTTTTGGAGTCTTTGCTCTGTTTGCTCTTGTATTTATTCAAGCTTGTGTTGATGAAAATTAGTGATTGTCTATTGCTGTTAGATTTCTTTTTTTTTAAATCCCTAGCCTGCTGATAAAGTTCTTGCTCTGCTTGAATAAAAATCTGTTAATTTTTACCTCTATATTTTCATACCTTTAGGTGTGGTTATGCAATAAATACACATGCATAATGCATAAATGTAAAGGATTTGATCTAACTGCCTAGAAATCAATGAAAAGATTATTGTAGACTTCAGAGGTTGTAGTGTGAGACCAAGTAATCATTCTTATAGTTAATGTACTGTTGAGACCCACTTCATATCAAAATGAAACCAACATAATTTCATTTGTACGCAGAGGTTACATCTGTGTTTACAGGACAGAAATTAAATTAATCTCATACATTATTAACTCTACTTCACATTTGCATTTTGTTTCTTGTTAGTGGAGTCCAGTGGTTCTTGTGTGCTGTGGAATGGACAGTTATGATCCAACTACAGAGTTTTAATTTCCTGTCCATCTACAGCACCCTGACACTGGAAACTTGTCTGAAGACCTGTGGTAGCAAACTCAGTGGTCTGCCATCTAAAGGTTTGTAAACCATCACAGCAGGCACTGTTTAAAATCCTCTAGCAAGCTGGATTGCCTCATACATTTTTAAAGATAATGAATTGTACAACTTTATATTCCCTCTGCAGTGGTGGAATCTGTTCCTATTCCGTAGCGACTCCACCCTTCCCCACCCGCCCATCAGTCACCCCATGACAGCCCTGGCACATCCCACTGCCCTCAGCTGGTAGGGAGTGAGGGATGGCTCGGGCTGAGGGGTGCAGCCAGCCCTGGGTGCACCCCCAGAGCCCTGCAGGGTGGGAGCCATTGGTGGGCCTGTGCTGTTACAGACAGCAGCTTCAGGAAACAGAACACCGTACAAACTCTGCACAGCAATATATAGATTCAGAACTATTTACATTTTAATACAACTATTTCATGTAATTAAAGTAAACAGATAAACAGATCAATATGTTGAAACAGATGTATAAATATATAGATAGACATATTGCACAGAAATCTTAATATTTCATCCAAATGAAATACTCTCTTCCAAATATGCCCTGTAGGAGTTTTGCTCAAGGCTATGCTTAGGTATAGTCAAAAATTCCCGATAGCTAGTCACGAGGGAAAATATGTTCTCTTACAGATAATTGCTACTGGCAGCTAGAGACCTAGAGAATTTGATGTGCAATAATGTGACCTGACTATGTATTAAACTTTTTTGAAGGACATGTGTAGAAAAATTTTATTTGCTTCTCACACACTGTATTTTTTTTTTTTGGATGTCACTTGTGTTAGCACTTTTTTAACAACTTTCCTATGTTTAATATCTGTTACATTTCATCCTAATAACTCTCAGCCATAAAAGATCCTAATACTATGTCGGGGTTTTTTTTCCCCTCCAAATAAATGAGCTTAAAAAAGCTTAGGGTGAAGCAGGGATGGGAAGGTGAATAAAGCTTTTTTTTTTTTTTTTTTGGATTTCACTTGTGTTAGCACATTTTTAACAACTTTCCTATGTTTAATATCTGTTACATTTCATCCTAATAACTCTCAGCCATAAAAGATCCTAATACTATGTCGGGGTTTTTTTTCCCCTCCAAATAAATGAGCTTAAAAAAGCTTAGGGTGAAGCAGGGATGGGAAGGTGAATAAAGCCCAGATCACTTGTAAGGAATATGTAAACAAAGCAGAATTGCATTATTGATGATAGAAGTGGAGAAAAAACCCAGTAAATACTTTTTCTTTAAAAATACGTGATATTAACCATTCAACATCTGCTTGTTACCCCTGCTTCATTTTGAATATTATCTTGTAATCATCCAATTTGTATCTATAATCTTGCTTCTTGCCACTCTGTCTCTTAGAAAAGCTTGAAAGATGATTGCTTTTTCATACTAGAAAGGTTATATGTTGTATAATGCCTTTAATCCTATTAGAAAGCACGCAGCATTTATACAAAAATAAGTCAGAATTATTTGCTATTAGACTTATTTTTTCCTTTAGTGCTGGTTTGTATTATTTGTTTCCCAGTATTTGGGATTATTACTAACCAGTGATGTATAGTTTGAATTTTCATAAGATGCCAGGAACTGAAAATGAGCTTCCAAAAGATACAAAATAAAACAACTTCAATAAATATCTTTATATACCTTATAAAATTCCTGGAAATAATCTTGTTTTGTTGTTGACAGATGTTAATAGGTAATAAATAAATAAATAAATATGTAGTTGTTCAGTGGCCAAAGTTAAAAGACTAGAGTAACTGTTTCCCTGCATGATAAATTCCTTTTCTTCTTTTTATTTATTTGAACTCCATCCTGGATTCCAAATATAGATCTATAATTGATACAAGTCACAGAAACTTTTATTTTATCGTTATAATTTCTATTCTTATTTTTTTACACTATATAAAAATATAGACAACAATACAGTGTTTCCATGTAAGTTGGGATATTTTAGTTTAACATAGACATCTAAATAAAACATCATTTGACATTGTTAATACAAAAGAATTCTGACTTCTTATAAAAAAAAGTAATGGGTTTTTGGTAATTTATAATATGTGGTATTTGTGGAAAATTGTAGAATGTAGACTGTAGGAATTAAATGGAAAATGAAGTACACAACTATTCCTCCAGACTCCTTGGGCTGGCCAATTTAACAGGGCTGCAATCTTTCTTTGGTGCATCCTGGTTTTGTGGAGATGAGGTCAGGACAGATGGTTTGCTGGGATTCAGCAAGTCTTTAGTTTTGATCCCGAGGAACTTCTGGAGTTCCTTTTTTTCCATTGCTGCCTCGCAATAAGTACACTTGATAAATAAGGTTCTAATGGGAAATTATGAAATTGTCACACAGTTTTGTCTGGAGAGAAATCCTATGGCTTCTTTGTCCCTGGGGTGTATCTAACTCAGCTGAATGAGTCCTAATATGCTGGAAACCTATCTCTCTACTTTTCCAAATATATTTGAAACAGTTCCACTTGAGCTTTGATAGAAGCATTTTTGTGCTCCTTCAATTCCACAAGAAGATATCAGTGGAGTTATAAACACACCAGGGGGAACACATATTTCCAGTTTTCTGGGGAGGCGTTCCGGTCCCAGTTGCTGTATGAGGTGGGGTAGGCAGGTGGCATCAGGCAGTTATCAAATAAAAGATGAAGGCAGCAGCAGAAGCAGCAGCAGCAGGTTACAGCCTCGGGCTCAGCAAATATTCAACTCAGCTGCAGCAGGTTCAGGCCTGAGGTGGGACAGTAGAGCTGACTCGTGCAGAAACAGCCAGACCTGTCACCACTGCAGTTCATCCACCAACCTGTGCAACGGGGATGCTCCACAGACAGTGTGGAGCCGTGCAGTTACAGGTCAGTCAGGCAATTTGCACCATCTGGCTCACTCCTTTAACCCAGAATTCCCCCACAAATGGGAATTGGGTAATACCTGGTGAATAATCCTGTTCACTGAATGGTGCATTAATTAGAAGAATTGGAAAGTTGTTTTTATGGAATGTGTAAAGAAAGACAGATGTAAGCAAAGAAACTATAAGCAGACATAAAAGATGTCCCAGTCTTGGCTACTGAGAGCAGCTGGAAAGGCCCATTGGGTCAGTGTAGAATCCTGAGGAGCATGGGAAATGAGAACACAGGATGAGCAGAATTCATGGCCCAGGAAGGAAAGTATGAAAGAGACAGTCCTTTGCATATGTCTGTAAGGAAATCTATATTCAAGCAAATCTATATGTCTTTCTTTTATATATTGGACCCAGAGAAAGTTTTTTAGCCCCAAGCCTCTCTGTTTCTCTAGTATTGGTCTAATTTTCCTTCTCTTCATGTGCTGCTCTTGGATCCTTAACACCAAAATTGGATATAGCAATTTTACTACTGCACTTTGAGCAGCAAAAAAGTTATAAATCATCCCTTCTTAAAAAAAAAAATGTAGATAAGCAGAGCTTTCCAACTTCTAAAATTCAAAGCATAATATGTATATTCTAACAAATAAAAAATATTCTAGGCCTATTTTAATCTTGACATTGAAACTTTAATCACTTGAGAGTGGAGGCAGAGTGAACTGTTACACTATAGTCACAAATATTTGGGCTTGTTATTTCTGGCACTCAGAGCTCAAAGTCAATGGGAATCTCTCCATAAATATGAAGCAAGAGATCAATCCTGAGAGCACAAGTTTTATTAATTGAAAGGCTAGTCCTCAATAAAGTGAAATATAATTCATAGAAATCAGTCGATGCACTGATCCTCAAACACCCATGTAGAAAACAAAAATAAACAGCTATGTTTTTAACTGTATCCTATTACAAAGTAGATGAAGAAACAGGAAGGAAAGATGAAGAAAAGGTCTGTCTGTCCAGAACATTGTGTCTTTACACATGAAGCTCTTTGGAAGTCAGTGATAGTACAGACTGTGAAACTGCTAACTTGAGAACTGCAGCCAGAGAAACATGGGGGCAATGTACCAAGAATTTTTCTCTTTTGCCAAGCATAGTTGCATTTGTTTGAAATGGAAAAAAAATTGATTAACTGAGAACAAGATTTTTCATTTCAAAGAAAAAAGAAATGAGAAATTTTCTGGTCTCATCAGTGACTTCAAAACACTTGAGCAAAGCAAATGTATAAACTTACTGTGTAATTCTGTAATGATGTAGATCAGTGACAGACAGCTTGTCTGTGAATTCATCCATGGCTATGCTTTACTGGGATTTCTAAAGCAAATGCTGAGGTCTAATTTAGGGGGGCTATTATGTAATGGTAGAACAATCCACAGGGGATAAAATTCTTTGCTAATAAACACCAGTTAAAAATGACATAATTACTGAATAAGCACTTTTTAAAATGAGAAGTAACTTTAAGTTTTTAAATCATGCACATTTAACATAGAGTGGTATCTCTGAAGCAGATGTCTCCTTGACATGTGCATTCAAGCTGTTGGTGGTGACCTTGTAGGGCAAAGCAGTTTTGAAAATTAGTTTTTGCCTCCCAATCTGTGAAAATAGTGCTGTAGTGAAGATTTAATAAAAGTCATAGGTTCTCATATAAGCTTATTTCAGCAAAGTAAACAATTAAAATAACAAATGTCAGCTATTTCTCAGCTTGACAGTTAACACAACACAGCTTTTGCTTAGCATGATGTACAGAATGTATGGGAGGTATAACTATAATTCATTTTATCTAGGTATGGTTCACCTATTACATTTTAATACAGTGATAAATTAACAAACAATGCAGCAGTTTTCATAGTGGTGTGAGAGCTTGGGGAAAACCCATCTGGCATGCAAAAAGTGTATGGCTAAAATAGAGGAGAAAAATGAAATTAGGGGATTTCTGAAGGATTTTAAGCTGTGCAAAGCAAAGGAAAAAATTGGTAACCCATTCTTTTGACTTTTAAGTTGTTATCTACTCGAGTGGATATAGAGGAATAAATTTTGCATTTTTATTGCAACATGGATTTTGCCTAAAATGAAAAAAAGCAAGAGGGTGGAGTTATCGTTTTGAGTTACATGCCCCTGAGAAGTTAAATGTCACTCAGGGGCTGAGTCAGAAGGAAGCTGCCATCACATACTCTAAAAAGCTTTATTCTGACAAAGGGGGATGCTGGATCGTAACACAAGCTAAAGCCACTCTTGGGGTTTTTGCCCACTCTTGCCACCTTTTCTGCCAGGTGGAATTACCAAAAGGAAGCAGCCCAGCCTTGCGTCTCACATTGCCTGGATCAGGCAGCTTTGCAATACTGAAACACATTCTTTATGTAAGCTTTATGTTCTGCTGGGGGCATTTCTGTGGATGCTTTATTCATTGTTGGCCTGATAGTTTGATGTAAAAAAGACATGGAAATGAACATCTGAGATTCAGGTTTCCATTCTTGACCTGCACCTGAGCAACCTTGTTAAGTCTGTGAGAGTAAGTAAACAGTATAGTGTTTATAGCTTCTCATTTTGCAGTTCTGTTTTTGTGAACCCAACTCGAAATGACAGAGAACTTTTAATTTCAACTACACACATAACACATTTGAATGAGCAGAGCTGCTTGCTCTTGTCTCTTGGAATCTCAGAACTAGGAGAGCATGCTTTGAGAAATTTGTCCTTAACCTCTGCCACAGGTTTTTTAACTGCAAGATATATAAAATGGCTTTTTTTTCTGATAGTTTGTGAAATAGAGATAACTCCCATTTGATTTTCTTGCAAAGGTAAGTTCCCCTTATAGCTGAGAAAGCAAATTGTGGAGACAGGTGAAAAGCCAATGGCCAATGTAAATAAGGTGATAGATTCAGAAAAGTCTAAGCACAGGTCCAAAAGCAGTCAACAAGGTTATGAGCCCTCACCTCAGAAGTCAGCATTTTAAAAATTTGATGGTCAGTGACTAGGAAGCTTAAAAGTCAAAAACAATGTACTTAGTATGTTTCTGCAGTAGCAAAGGAAATTTTTTCCTGGAGAAGTTTAATATAATCTGTATTTGTTTGGGGTTCTGCTTTCCTTCCTAGATACAGTTAAGAAAACCCCTTTTAAAAAATAGTAAAACAAATGAGGGGGTTCTGCTCTCTCTGATTTTTATTTTAAATTTCTTTTCTAATCCTGTGCTGTGTGGCACAATGCTTGTCATATTCAAGGAGAGGGACAACATGTTTGAGAACACTGTCAGAATACTGATAGTGCAGATCTAAATTTTTCCATGATTATCTGTGAATGTACCAGCCATAAAAGGAAAAAACCCACCCCATTCTAATTTCTTTTTCATCCTGAATGATTGGAACGCTCAAAACTGACTGTGTAAAATGTAAATATTTTTAAAAGTGGTTAAAAACATTAGAGTCATCCCTTTTCTAAGTCAATGAATCAGGGAGAACACAAATCAGTTTCTAGATGTTAATTATAGGGCTGCCCATAGAGAAAACCTTCATCCAGCCTCCAAGAACATACTGACTGAATTGCAACTTCTGTGTTACAATTTTATTTGCATAGATGTGCTCTTGCTATATAGCATTTAAGTTTTGGCAGGCTTTGGCCTTGATGTTATGCTGTACATTGCATTAAATAGTCACTAGCAAAGAGAGATGCTACAGCCACTTCCACATCAGTTTCCTTGCACTCTTCTCCTTGAGCATGACATCTTGTGTGAAGTGCTGGTTATTTGGCATTTATAGAAATAAATAGTGTTGGGAGTAAAACCAGCTTTTTTCTTAGTCTTTAGAGATGGCTTTTATTGCTCTAAAATCTTGCTCAGCCTGATTAACAAGGTTGAGTAAAGATATGAATATTTTTATCATTGCAATCAATGTAACTGTAACCTACATACTTTTTATGGCAGCATTGATTCCATGAAGCAATGGGAAGGAATCATTCTGTTGGCTTGAAGACTGTCTGCAGAGCAATTTAGCAAGTGGAAGCCAGGAGTAGTGTGTAGTAGATGAGAGTCTGGTTTGGCAAGAATTATTGAAGTTTTCACTGGCAATTTTTGCCTTGTGAGTCTGCAGTCTGTCAGTCTCTAGGAAAGGAGTACTCAAGGTACTGAAAATAAATGCAGGCGTTAAAGACCAACTTGTGAACTCATTACTACGGGATGTGTGTGCTGAGAGAGCTGAATCCTAATACTTGTATTTCTGTGGGTAGAAATGATGGTTATTTCAGCTCTGTTCCTATAGAAAGGCCTTTGTTAGGTGTGTGTTTGGTCTTCCACCACAGACTTTTTGGATCTGAGAGGGAAGCATTTCTTGAAACTGAACAGCCTATAGAACTTCCATTAGAAAGTGATTAATTGTCTAAAAAGGGCAATTTATTTAAAATTATATAATGGAGTAATATTTATCAAAGTAGAGATCTAGTAATGTTTAGCAAACAAGTGCACTCACAGAGAAAAGTTATAGTGTGCACATAATCCCAAGATACCTCACCTCCGCACATCGTTATGTGCCAGCTAAGCAGCAGGAGCTACGTGTGTTCTCCTAACAACTGCAAGGTAAAACATGTTGGACTGCAGTATGCTCATTTTTTTGAGTAGCTATCTGGAAAATAGTAGAAGACACTACACGTTATTTCACATTTTCCAAGTGTATGCAGATGGTGAGTTACCAGGGCTCAGCTGCATGTTCACAGCAGGATGCAGCAAAGTGAATGTGTGTGGGTCCCCCATGTAATGAATAATATTAAAATCATACTATTAAGCAAATCAGCCATGCCTAAAACATTTTCAAGACGATGTAATGCATTTGTGAGTGCATTGTCTTAAAACATTGTAGCTCAGTAAATGAGCACATAGAAATTATTTGCTGTAGCTGTTGAATTACAAAACACCTTATATCAGTAATGGTAAGAAGCTGGCTTATGGAGCACTGAAGAAATTTTTGGCTGTAGTTTTCTATCAGACATACCTTAATTATATCTATCGGATATACCTTAATATACCTTATTTTCTATCAGATATACCTTAATACCTTTATATCAGATATACCTTAATTTTCTATCAGATATTCCTTAATTATTCCCAGGACAATGTCAGTCCCAATATTGAAGAAGGATGACATTTGACTAAGGAGGTGATTCTCTTCCTACAGTGAATGTAAACAAAAGTCAGTATCTGTGGAAGGACTGAGGGAGAGAGGCTGCTGGAGCCCGAAGGAGGGTCAAGTAGGATCTGTACTAGCTCTTAAAGCCCTGTGTTCCCTGACAGATGTGAGCCAAGGCTGGAGTCTTGCAGTGCTGAGAGCCAAATCATCTATCAGACTTCAGTGCTGTGTGCTCCACAATGTGTTTGTAAAGGCCACCCCAGCACCACTGGGACACTTCAATAGGCTGTCCTCAATATAGTTGTACAAAAGTACAAGTTGGAATTTTTCAAGTCCTAACTCTTATAAAAACTTGTATTTCATACATTATGTTTCTACAGATTGTTGTACTTAAATATTATGTTTCACTTCATGATACTTTTGGCATTTTCAGTATTTATGCAGTTATGGTTCACAAAATAAACATGATGTTCTTGGAACTACTGGGAAGGAGCCATCTTGCTGATCCAATTGTGTATAAAATAGACCCATTCTATTTGTGCAACTTTTTATAAAGAGAAAATTCTGGCTACATCAAAGATGGTTATAAGCAGCAAGAAGGGAGCTGTAATTCCCACAGGCCTAATACAGCTTTTGCTATGATGTGTGTCAATATATGTATGGAAGAGTTGGTCAAACAATACGAAATAGCTCAAACATTTTTCTTTGACACAAATCGAATAAGGCTGTTGTGTTATTTTTTGAAGGTTTTAAAATACAGAGTTAATAATTGCTATTACAGTGTCTCTTTTCACATGCTATGTTCAATTATCTCTGCAGTGAGAGAGTAAGGAGATCCTATTCCATTTTCCTTTCAAGGCATTAGTCATACACTTTCAGCACTGGAATTTTAGGTGCTTCTGATAACTGACTTTTTGTTTTGGTCATGTTTTTCTTCCTTCTTACATGTTAGTAAGAGCTGAATTGAGTGTATCTCATCAGTTTGTATCTGCCTTCTACCTATGAGGGCAAACAGTTCCAGTGCAGCAGGATCTCTGAAAAATCCTTTTAAATGTTTTGATTGATTTTTTTATCTCTTAAACAATCCTAATATGTAGTTTCTTTGTAGGAAGGTCATGTATCCGGAACTCGATGATGGAGCATTTACACAAAAATCTGTTACTGGAAATATGATAATAAGAGGAAAAGTGTCTTTGCATTCAGTTCATTTGTGAGGAAAACTTAAATTTATTCATTAAATCATGACTCCTTGGTACTGTGTAATATCTCATCAACTAAAATGCATATTATAACAACTTCTCAGATAAATATTTTTTGTGATCTGCTGCACAGTACAACCCAAAGTAACAGAAGTATAGGAGTCTTGGAAAAAACTGTGAATACAGTCTGATTAAACTTATGAACTAAACTTTAGTCAACTGCATGAAATAGTAAAGTTGCTTTTCCTAAATGTGGGACATCAGAAAGTGTGTTGTATTTGTGGAGCTGTTTTGTATGTAACTATCTGCAATATGAGCCTTGTTCTGTTCAGCCAAAACCCCAAGGTGAGAAGCAGTGATCAGCTTTCACATCTTTTTCTCTCTATTTATGAATATGTTTCTTTCCAGCTCTAATTCACCTGTGGCAGTGCTTAGGTTCAGGTGTGAGGACAAGACTAATTTCTCTAGAAACTAGTATCAGGCATTTACCTACTTCGGGACACTTAGTGTCCCTGTGACTGTTTCTAGAAAGCAGTTATAGTGTTGTCTGACTCACAGTGGGGACTTCTGTAAAGGATTGCTACAGTAAACTAAAATAAAATATGCTTTATAGGACATAGTTATAATCATAATGGTGAAATCAAAATAAATAACCTTGTCACTGACTCCAGACTCCAATAGAAAATACCTGTGAGCTTTGAAGATTTTAGTATAATATTGTAGTCTTGGGCGGTAGTGTCTGAACAAATCATTCTATTACTGGAGTGTGAGTACATGCTGCATATTTAGGTGCACCTGAGGAAGGACAGGGTGTGTCATTCCCCTTTTTTAACTTCTGATATTATGGTTTCATAAGGGTTTTTCCAATAAAACCAATAGGAAATGCAGGCACTCTGCACTTGTTAAATGCAGGCTAGGTCTTTATTTTCCAGGGTGCTAAGCACCTTTTGTGCTTGATGACTCAAAGGCAACTATGCTTGCTCAGCACCTCAAAAATGTGAGTCCTTACTGCAGGTAGACACAATTGGAAATACTGGCTGATTTCCCAGAAGGAATTTTGTTTACTACCGTGCAGAAGAGGAGAGTTGTTTTCCCCACCCTTTGTCCTCAGGCTCATGGGTGATTTTTATTTAGCTGTTATTGCTGGTACACAATAACTCATTACAATGCAAGAGCCCAGTCTTCATGCTTCAGTCACTCTAAAGACTCCTCTAGTAAGCTCTTTTATAGTGAAGAGAGCATTAAAACTATTTAAAGCTATACACAATAACTCATTACAATGCAAGAGCCCAGTCTTCATGCTTCAGTCACTCTAAAGACTCCTCTAGTAAGCAGCACTGCAGCTCTTTCATAGTGAAGAGAGCTTTAAAACTATTTAAAGCTGTGAGCATATATGAAGCATCTTCCTTGAGAACCACGACTTTTTATAATATTGGGTAAATGCTGCTCAATTGCATTTGGTGTGCCAGAATCAGTAGCACTTGACAGCTGATTACTTATAGAAACTAAGAGAAAAATCTCATTCCTTTATCTCTCTTAAGTATTGGTAAAAATTTGAAATGCACTCACTAAACCAGAGAAATGAGGAAAGTCCTTGTAGAGAGGCCTCTCACTGGTTGGTAGATTTAGAACAACAGTGTTGAGATGCTGAAATACAGTAGCTGTACCTGCTGTAGCTTGCACTCTCTCTCTCCCCAATACTGGCACCAGCACTATTGTCATCAGCCCAACATTTTTGTCACAAAACACTTGGAAAAGCAAGACTAATGATCTAAAATTAGGGGATGCCACTGACCCCCCAAGAAATCTAAGCACTATGTATTAGCCATTTCAAAACTAGGGGTTATTATTTCTGTAGCCTGTTACTTTGTATCCCATTTTAGAACACAGTTTAGGGACATCATAAATATCTCAAGCTCGATTTCATTAATTAATAAAGTGAACTAGAATGCTTGTATAAGGTTGCTATTTTGTGGAATAGCTGTCTCCCTAAAAATAATGGATTTCTGTGGACAGCATATATTGTTGACTTTGCAGCTTTTATAGATTTCCTATGCTCTAAAGATTAAATCTTTTCAGCTACTAGTCATTCACTTAATGGATTGCTTATATTGACAATGACTATTCCTATTTCATGAATATAAAAGAGAAATTAATTTGATAATTGGTTCTATTTACTGGCATTTTTCAAGTGAAGGTTAATATATCTTCTATAGATATTGATTTCACATAGTACACGTGTATTGACCGAATTTAAAGTTCTCTGCCCTCTGCAGAGGAGGACTCTTCCAACTAGAAACAGTAAAGTGAATCCAAGAAAATACACTATTTTAAATAAAACTGCCATCACATAGTTTCAGACAAAGGTACTTGCAACTTCCCTCACTACAGGATAGTACTTGTAAACAGATTGTCTGAAAAAAAAATAAAGAGCGTTTTCCTGTCAGGGTAGTATCAGGACTATTTTATTAATCTTCCTGTAAATGCAGGGAAGTCAGCTATTAATGGACTTATAATTTGGAATACATGTGGAATATGGACTAATAAATAGAATTATAAATGGCACTGTTGGTTTGTGTTTAGCATTTTGCAGCTGCAGTAAGATCATGGTGTTTTGATCATCCAGAAGCAGTTTAGAGTCTGGGTTGTACTGTAACCAGAATGATGCAGCAGAACTCAGTTTCTTTTTCATGCCAAAGTGAAACTGTAAATCACATAAATGTATCTTGGACACCTTGCCAATAGTTATCACAGTCTCTATTGAGAAATGAATTACCAGTTTTTGCTAAATGATTAAACATGACACATGTAGTTTAGCTGGGCCTAGCTGTGTTGCTTGCTATGGGGGTTTAGTCTGTTTGTGTTTTATGAGTTGGCTACAGTAAATCCAAATTACCTGTAATTTGTTTCTCTCTACATGTGTGGTCTTGTGCTGTGTTTGAAAATTAAATGTAATTGCTTCTCAGACCATTCACATTGAGGGTTGTCCTCTTCCTTTAGCAATTAGTAAATGGGATTTTGTGTTTAGCTTCAGCTATGGGGGGTATGGCCAGACAAGCTGAGTTTGCTAACCCGTTCTGCACCATGCCTCTATCCAGGCACAGCTTTCTGGAGAAAACAGCTGCTGGTGGCATTGCTGCCATTCTGCTGAAAGGTGCTAGACTTGGGGGTGCCTTTTGGGGTGGATGTGTAAAACCAGCTGTTTCCTCCTCTCTTTGCTCCGGGCAGGTTTGCTTACCAGCCCCAGGTGGCTGTTACTGGTTGCCATGTCCCAGGGGCAGCAAGGACATGTGTGCCAGCAGGTGGTTCTGGTTCAGCAGAGATTTATGTGGTTTTTGGTTTCTGCTAGGCGTTAGGAAAGAGCTCCACAAGCTGCCCCGTGGCTTTGATTTGGCTTTCATTGAAGCACATTGGACAACTTGTTCAGCAGGCTATTTCTTCTCTGCTGTGATACAGATTGAAAGGCTTAGAATATCATATATTGTGTAATTTTTTACCAGTAGGGTGTTGGTGAGGATTACATGAAGATACCTTTGACCTTTTTTAGGATTCTCTTTAGAGATACTGCCTCATTACTTAAAGCCTGTTGTCCTTGAATACAGACTCCATTTACTCTCTGTGTATTAACTCAAACTTGAGTTTGGTCTAGCATGAAACCTTGATGCTGAATGTTCTAATAATTTTCTTTTGAGTTAACCAACTGAAAGGGAGTAAACACAACAGCTATAGTTAGCAAAATTTGGCAGTTCATAAGATAATTTTTTTTCTTCTGCTACATTAGTTCCTCTAATAATTGAATAATCTAATCTAATTCTGCAGCTTTTGATCATAAAATTTATTTTTAAAACCAATTTCTTAAAGTTTGCCAATGTTGTATCTTGATTAAGATTACTTAATTGAAGAAAGGTTAACTCAGGTGTGGTTAATTTATTGTGAATATGGAACCTGACTTGAAGCAAAGATCTTGAGTATGAACAGATTCGCAGTAATACTTCTGCAACTCCTGCTCTTTTCTGGAGGTGTTGTATTTGAGCAAAGCTAAACTCACCTGGTTTAGCTGCATGACCTGTGGGATCATAGTTGAAGCCTGTATTGCTGCAGGCATACTGAACATTATTATTTTGTTAATATTTTGTCCACCAGTTTATAAATTAAGTATTTATCATGTAGAAGCTGTTATGCTTCAAAAGATTATGGGGCTCAGCTTTGTCCTACTTCAGGCAAGAATTGTATTTGTTGCAGTGTAGTTTTACCAGTGGATCATGAATCTGGAGTTTTGTTTTATGTCTGCTGAATAAATAGCTCTTTGAACCATAGATCACACAACAGGCACTGACTAGTTTCCTTTGTTGGATGCCTCCACTTGTACTAGATATCTTAGATATGGAGTTTTTGCTATGTTGTTAAAAAAACTTACGGCCTGAATTTTTTGGACATGATGCAGTCCCTCCCAGTGTTATGTTGGTATACACAAGAGTTTCTCCTAAAGCATGTCAATATTCACCCTGCTATTGAAGGTGCTGTTACTATTGTGGACTTTAATGGGGTATAGATCTTTCCCAGAATCTGAGAACTAAAAGACTGAATATAGCCTTGCCTGTCTTCATTTTGGAGGTGGACAAGACATCAGATTAGGTAGGTCAGCACATCAGTAAGTATTGAACTAACCATAAAGGAGCCTTGGAATAGTGGTTAAAGAAACATCGATTTTTTAATGCTAGAAATATTTGTGCATAGGATGGATTTCCACATTTGCCCTTTACTACTGCATTGACAAAAAAATAAAAATCCACACTTGTTTGTTTTTCATCAGGTGGAAATGTGTAGTACACACAAATATTTGCCACCTTGTTTGACCTTGTCCCAAGATATTTACAACTTGGAACCCATTTAAATTTTCTTGTTTTGTTGGACTTTGAAGTATTTGGCAGGGAAAGAGATGTTGTTGACATACCAAATATTAATTTTAGCTTTAACTGCTTATCATACTGTATATGCTGCATGGAAATGAGAAACATTTAAACCAGTTGACTTCATCTGCTCTTTTCAAGACAGAAGTATATTTATTTAAAGGAAGGAATAAATAGCCAAGGTTCAAAATACTGAGCCTAATATAGTTGAGTAAAATAATAACAAACCCTTTCTTAGGGATTTTTGAAAAACATCTGTGTTTGTGCTGAAGTGCTCCTTCCCTTAAGAAAAAGAAAAATGAACCCCACCAAAACAAAACATCACATTTTCAAAACAGTGATCATGTTGTAATATCAAAATACAAATCTCATGTATATCCAGTAAAGGTTTTGTGTAATAAAGTCTGTGATGAGTATGAGAGTGAAACTTATAATGAGAAATCCAGCATTTTAGAAGTCTGTGGAAATGGGCCCACCAACTTCACAGAGTTTATTTATATTTTAAAGGCCCAGCAGTAGTGTCAGGAATTTGTGCATTAATGTGTTGACACGTATGAGTTGTCAGTTTAGGGCACCAGAGAAATTTCTGCAAAACTGAGTATTAAGGTGGGAAAAGGTGCTAGAATAGATCACAGAGGAAGCTGAACAATATTGCTTATTTCAGGAAGGGTTTGAGTGCTCTATACTAATCTAAATGACATTGCAATTGTGTGAGTTCCAACAAATCACTCAAAATTAGTGTGGAAATGGAGACATTTTCTGAAATTGCATAGTGTACACCTCTATTTAAAAAAGTGTTTGCAACTTTTCTTTTGAATGTCTGTATTTAAATTCTTCCAATAGAATAGAGGCTTATTCTCTGTATTTGAATGGCATTCAGGTAGTTTTAGTTGTGTTTATTGTTTGAATGATCTGCATCAATGGTGCTTGCTTCCTGCTTTGTAATTTGTTGCTGCAGGTGAATGTGACTTTGAATCAGTCTTTTTATCTGAAGATAATGTTTTTGAGCAATCTGAAACAACATTCAGCCATTCCAGCTATGGCCCCTGTATTTAAAACAGCACCTTCCTGATCTGCTCTGTTTTTCACTGTAAACCTCATCATATGTATTTCTTGACATTGTTCTGGTACTTTTTGTAATGTCTACACGTAGCTGATCCATGCAATTCTAGCTATGGTTTTAAGTTTACAATGCATTTGTGTTAAGAAAGCCAGGATCTCAGCTGGTGCAAGTTAGTATAGCTCTCCTGAAATCAATAGTGCTCTGCCAGTTTCTACTCTTTGATGATCTGGCCATAATAATGTAATATTACTGAAGAGATAACACAGTGAAAAGGAAGCATTATACTGATTCAGCTGGGGCAGCTATTAGATTGGAGTACTGCTGAGCACATATTGTCTAATATTCACCTAATGGCTGATATCCATTTCATGAGACCAAATTTTTAAATCTCCACTAAGCGGAGTTAATGAAGTTAGTTCTTCAGTGTAGAGCATGTGATTTAAAAAAAAAAAAAACCAACAAAAAAAACTTCAGCTCTTTACCAAAATACACAGTCTTCTGTTGGAATAAGATGAGCTGATAAGATTAGTATGTAAAAGTGAGTTTTGCCCACTTGTCTGCAAGGATGTGGCACCATGGCTTTTTGGCTTTATTAACACCCTTGGAATTGAAAAGCTAATGGTATGAGTGCCCTTTCAAAAATCCTAAGATGCTTCTATTGAAACTTTTATTGTGAGTAGCCACTCTCAAGGTACTCAGAGTAAAATGCAGCTGTTTTACATTGTGAAGAAAACATTCAACATGCCTTGGCAGATCTCTGTAATAACACATACCTTTGTTTCCTTTTGTAACTGGGACTATGCTCTCACACATAGTGTAAATTGCAATATCTTTAGAGAAAAGGCTTTTAGGGATAAAATGGATATGAAAACAGAATAACAAATTTAACTTCTAAATGTGCGAAGATTCATAATATATTTTTCTAATTATACTAAATCATATTTTTTCTCCCACTCAACAGAGAAATTAACTGTAGTGCCTCTTTCAGGTAACTTTTTATAGCATTGTGATATCAAAGGCAGATAATATTATTGTCTATTCTTCAGTATGATTTTAAATGAGCTGTAATCTTCATTTAATCTTCAAGTCAATTATTAATTACACTTAAGTTTTATTGCTCAGTTCACCTCTAATTTAATGACAGTCAAAAAGAAGATTTCATTTTCATACTTTTATCCTCTAGCACATGCTAATGGTGAAGCCAGTGTTTTTATTTATGATTTATTATCTGAACATGGCTACAATATACAGCAGTGCTATGCATAAGCACTTGGGCAAATTGCTGCTGGCAGGAGCACACATAATGTCTGGGATTACATGCAGGGTATTGGATGGAAGTCTTTGGAATACCATCTGTGATTGCTCAGATATGTCTTATTTTCAGAGTTTATTCCATATTTTTTTCCTAAAGTTGCAGTAAAAAGTGAAGTGACAAGTCTCGAAGTTGACTGTCTGCCAATGCTCTGATTTCTTTTGTCTTTCAAAATTGAGATAGAAAAAACAATATGTGAAAATAAACTTTGGGAAGTAATATGACATTTTTACTGCCTTTTCTCAGTTTTGAAAATGGCACTTTCTCTTGGCCAAATATACTTTGCAATGTTTGGAGAAGTACTTCACAATATTTTAACTGGCTTTAAAATGTGGGGGGTTTTTTTCTGTTTATTTCTTAAAATTTTTTTCTTATTGTATCTAATTCAAAAACTAAAGAGTTGCTTTTTGATTGAAGCTTTGTATTTCATATTGAAAGAGACTTGCTCTCAGTTCACTTTTAAAAGAAAATCATGCATACTAAATGAGCACCTTGCAATGTTCTCATAAAGCAGAGTTACAGATCACCCATATTTTCCCTTACTCTTTGGAGAAATAAACTGGATTAGCCTTCTCCTCTCTCATCAAATTCTTTTGCTAATTATTCCTTGCTCAGCTTGCAAGCAGGGACAATGGCCACAAATTCCACAATGGCCCTTCTTACTGCTCACCTGATCAGGATGCTGAATAGCAATGGATCATCTCCTAGCCCTCCACCTTCCCTGGCCAGCAATAAGGAAGTCCAGCTGCAGTAACATTTTGGGCAGTGTTTCACACCTGACTTCTTTCAAGACTTTCAGACTCTAAGACAGTTGCGGCCAAAGATCAGAAGCTCTTCAATGTGTTTTCTTCATCTATCAAGGCCATTGTCTCCATTAATGTGACAAAAAGATAGCTGGTGAGCTTAATTTTTGTTCATTATTCTTGATAGTTCTTTCTGTTTATAACATGCCTTTCCTGACAGTTACACTAATAATAATGAAGCTTGGATGGACATATGGATGAAATCACAGTGGAACAGGCAAGAAAACTTAGCTGAATGCTTTATTGGCCCCTGACAATCACTTTTACTTCATCTGTATAGAATGAGCTGATGCATTTGACTGTGAAATTTTCCCTTTTACTGGCAGTTTCAGATACAGTGTAGCCAGGTTGCTGAACTTTAATCTGTCAGAATTATTCAGATGTATTTTTTCATGTGTCTCAGAAATAGTAAACCTTAAATCAGAGTTATCCACACATTCAAAGAACAAAACCATACAAAGTTATTTGTAGTATATCTATTATTTGTTAATATGTATTATCTTTATAAAGTGAAGAAAGGTTTTCTTTTCCAGCACCCTAGGTAGGGGAATGGTAACTACAAAAGAGGCTTCATACTTTATAATACTTTCAAACCATTGTGTATAACAAGTGGTGTTATGGCATATCAAACCAAGACAGGGTGATCCCCCTTCCCTTGGTTTGATATACTTTCAGCTTCTTTAAAGGCTCTTGAGATCAGGACCTCTACAGAGTCTTTGAAGCTTGTGTTTCTCTTTCACTAGAAAGTGAAGCCTTGGCTTTTAATGGCAGCTCAGCAAATATCTCATCAATATTTAAAGTGTCAAGTGTACCTCTGTTAGAGGTACCAATCACAGATCAAAGATAGTAGCACTGAGGTGCAGCTTTTCCTTCAAAGATCTTCACAGCTGAGCTTCCCCTTTTGTTGGAAAAGAACTTTTTAACATTCGTTGCTTGCATGAGTCTTAAACATGTTGTTTGACAACTGTGGGGAATTAAATGTTTTGTTACCACAGTCAGTGAGGATGATACAATAGTTTTGAATAATCCTTTGGGCTTGTTTAAGAAAAAGAGAATGCTTAGAAAGCCTTTTACTGGCTGTTTCTACCTTTCTTCATGTGAACAAAGTCTGTTGCAGTTAATGGTAAAAATGTCATGCTATTTGAAGAGGTCAAGAAGAATTCAAAATGGATGAAAGTTTAGTGACAGGTACAAATAAGCTGTAGTATGATAGCTCTTTTTTGCCCTTTTCTCTTTCAGTGAGGATTTAGGATGGTTTTTTCCTTGTATTTTTTAATATCCTCTGTTGCCTTCCTTGTACTTACTATGTAAGGCTTGTGAATATGGCTGTGAAACCTAATCTTTGTTACTCTTCAAGCTCTTACTGGGCTGTTTTGGTTTTAACTTCTGTTAAAACAGTGACAGTGATAATTACAGTAATAAGGATTCTGAGTATTTCATTTATGATTTATCCATTGCAATGTTGTAATTCTGATTGACACATACCCATAGGTATAGTGTAATGTCAAGGTGCTCCACAGAGTTTGAACGGTGAATGGCTGAAAGGATGGCTCTTTAAAAGAAAAGGGAGATTTGGAATAGGCATGCTTCATGATTGTGTGGGAAACAGAAAATTAGCATTAAGAAGCTTATCAGATGACTCTTGTTCAAGACAGAATGTTTTGTTCTGTGATCTGCTGTCCGATTCTCTCGGGAGTGCACTGGGAGCAACAGGTCTGAAATGTGTATTGTCAGAGAGTGTTTACCCTGAAGACTGTGTTTTGCTGAATAACATCTCCTTGTAAAACAAAGAAATTTATCTTCCTCAAACAGTTCATAAACTTTCTAGTTGTGAACCTCAGAATATACTTAAGCATTACAGTGGAGCAGATATCAATTTATATTTTGGAGTATACATATCAATGTATACTTTTGGAGTATACATATCAATGTATATTTTTCAAAGTTGTTGGCAGAGCAAAGAGTCTAATACTGCTGTTGTACAGAGGAAAAGGGCAGCTACTGTTCTACCCCATACAAGGCTGTTCTTTTGCTACTCCTCATTAATGAATGTGTCATGATCCAGATTTTAGTATGTTTGGATATTTTGGTGTTTTCTTCTGACTAGCTTATAGGTCATATGGATTTAGGATGGCAAGAGATCTTACCAAATAACAAATCTACTTCAAAGAAGCCTTGTAGCATTAAGGCTGTAGTTAGTTTTCATGTAGGGGTACTGTATCTGCAGCAATCCTCATTCACATCTGTCAGCACCCATAGTACACTGGTGTTTGGGCTCTGGGTGAGTGTGTATAAACCACTAGCTCACCTTTGTCTTCAGAGACATTATTTCTGGGACCCCTGTTTCAGGGAGGAGTCAGTGTAGAGAGCAGAATTTTGCCCTAGAGTAATAGCACTGCAACTGTTTGAAAAGAAGCTTTTAGAATGACTTCTGCTAACATTCAATTCTTCTGTCCTTTGTCCTTGTGCTGGAGATGTTCTGTGAATTTGTTTAATAAATGTGGCAAGGCTATAAGTAAAACTGGCAGTGGAAATGCTGGCCCAGTGCTATGAGCTGCAGACCATTTATATCCTATCAAGACCCTTGAATTGGCTCTATGCCCAGGAATAGCAAGGAGTCTTCCTGCTCATGGCTGCATCTTGCTTTTAGAAGAGGATTATATGTAAACTGACAGCACAGCATAAGTGTTCCCTAAGTTAATTTTCATTGTGAATCAACTCTGTGCCTTAAAGCGTCCAGCTGTGATTTGTCTAGTTCTAGAAGTGGAGAATCCACCATCACTGGTGGAAGACTGCTACCCTATTTTCTTTTACCTGGCAGTTGACATCAGTAATTTATTTTGAATTAGGATTTACCTCTCAGCTTCCAGCTGGGGATTGTGTTGTACCTCAACAGAAGTAGGAAGAGATATCCTGTAATTATTTGTTCCTAGGTTTATTACCCTATGTTTGACAATGTTGAAATTAATATAATTTGTGCCTTGTTCACTACAGTGATCTGAGCACTTCTCTTCATTACCAACTTGTGCCAAAACCCTCTTTGCTTGTCAGCTTGATAGAAAAGAGTCTATATTTTCCTACAGGGACTGATAAAAATGGTAAATAATTCTAATACGGCCAAAATTTGGTCTCTGTAGGAGTTCAGAGGACATCTACAATGGACTGTCCACTTGCAGTTGTATTTTGAGTTCTGTCAGTTAATAAATTTAGAATATTCCACTGATCTTTTATAAATCTTTATTTAAAGTGACACACAAGCAGCTCTAACATGACCCATGCCTGTGTCTGAAATCATATTAACTCACTCGATCAGGTTGTACCAAAACTTTCAAAGTTAGAAGTACTCCATTATTTCTAATAGTTTTCTTTATGAAGTTCCCTGAATTTCATGAGCTACCAGCAACAAAATAAGCTTTTCTTCAGTTCTTGGATCAGAGTTTTCTATTTTTGCTGATCTGAAAAGAAATCTTAGTGTGGTAGCTTCTCAGTATTACTTCCTTAAATCACTTCTAGTTGGTAGTATATTTTCTTGACAGTATTGAATCATATTGGAATTCTCCCAAATTCAGAATGAAACTAGTTTGTGAGCCTTTCAGTGCTGTTTGTTTTTTAATGGCCTTTCCACTATATTAATCTATTACTGTACTAGTACTGCTATTAGAATGCATTTTGTTGCTAATGTACTTTGAAAAATCCTTATTGTCCTTAATTGTGTCAGCCATTGATTTCTCATTGACAATAGCCTCAAGCATTCTAGCAATCTCCTGACTCTTAATTTATATTAATTGCTATCAATGTTCCCTTTTTTACTTTAATTATTTATTTTTACACATGCTTTTACTTTCCTGTAAGTCTTTTTCCACTAATGTTGATTAATTTTTCCTTGATTATGGATTTTGTGGCATCTGATGCAATATTTTTAACTCTTAGCAGTTATCATAGAAATGATTTAATGGAGCTTCATATTTAAAAAATGGTTTCAACCACACTATATTCCACAGTCATGTGAATTTCAATCTCTACATCATTTTTACTTATTGTATTCAACTTGTGGTCAATGTGATGGTGTGTATTATAGAATAAAAAGGAAGAAATTTAGAATGAGCAGCCAGTATATAATTTTCTTAAAGGTCTATAGATGTGATCATCAGTATTTTGATATGACTGTAGGTTAATATTTAGCAGTTTTCAGAAAGCCATTATTATGTCAAGTGGTTTGAACTTCTGTCTTTCAGCTTATCATACTCAAATATGTAAATGGCTCTTTTGTCCAAACATTGAACCAAATATGAATTTAAACCCTCCTGATGCAGACAAGTTTACATTCTCTGAAGAGATAGGCAGTCACAAAGAAATACTAGTGTGTGTTTTAGTGAAGGTTATTAAAAAATACATTTTCTTTCTTCAATTATGAAATTTTGATAGAAATTTAGAAGTATCCTCCTTCTTCTCTTCAAGAAGTATGGTCTGGTGGGTTTTTTAATGAAAATACAGGCACTTGGGCTCTCACTTCCTGGTAACACCTCAGACCCTTGAAACCTCCAAGCTAGATCTTAACTGTGATGGATTGTTGGCTAAATCCAGCACTGAGAGCACTCTGTACAGCTATGCAGCTGCATTAAATGGCACTAAAATAAAAAGTAATACAAACCAAAGTGATTTCTCAATGTAAGCAGCATAACTCTATTGGAGTTTGAGGAGGTAACCATGCATGTGTCAGGGATGTATGGGTTAGTGCTGAGCTCTGTGATGCTGCAGCTAAACTGATGGTTTTGATGAGCATGTAAATAACTAAAACAAGTAATTGTTACTTGAATGTGGTAAAAACAACACATGCCGTGAATTTCAACAAATATGCTGAAGACTGTAATCTTTTAGCCATAAGAATTGACATATTCTAATTGGTGACTGTGGTGGAAAGAGCCTGTTTGTCTTCTCTTGATCTCTGTGTGCCCTTCCCATGGTCAAAGACACTTAATAAAATGTATCCATCTGAACCAAACAAAAAGGAAACACATAGTTAGGCAGAAGGAAAAGTTGGTGTTTGCAGATTTAGAAGAAGATAATTAATCAAAAGCCATTAAGAATTCTGCCACAAAATGTTGTGCCTACTTATGTAAATAATTCCTTTCATTGAAGGTGGAGTTGGCTGAAACTAACCTCTACTGCAGTAAGGACAGGTCAGTTTGCCAAAGGCAGTGATAGAGACAGAGCCAGTTTCAGCTGTTTCTTAAAATGGTTGCGGCTCCAGGAGTGAATTTGCATCAGTGTACAAGTATTTAAATAACTTAACAGGCTTAGGATAGATGATAGAATCATAGAATTGTTTGGGTTGAAAGAGACCTGAATGATCATCTTGTTCCAGCACCCTGCCATGGGCAGGGCTACCCTCCACTAGAGGTTGTTTGAAGTTCCATGCAACCTGGCCTTGAACACTTCCAAAGATGGACATCCACAGCTTCTGGTCCCTTTTGTTCATCACTACCCATATTAAATATCCATAAGTATAATATTTTATTAATACCAAGGTCACTGCTTATTTTACCTTAAAAAGGTAACATAGAACTGTTGAGAGGTGTTTGCCCTGATGTTGTCTAAATACTGATCTGTAGAGAATATGTTTATATCAGAAAATTAAAAGGTGTTTCTGCATCTATCATTTTGTTTTTATATTAATTAAAAAAATAATTTTTTGTTCTCAATGAAGCACTACAGATAATTTTTTAGTTAAGAGGAGGTAAGGAGCACAAGGATTTGAGAACAATTATTAATGAAGATGCATTTGAGTGAATGAAGTACTCTTCCCTCCCTGAAAGCTATTCATTATGTTAGTTCTATGTTATTTCTATACTAAAGTTCCATTACCTTAACAACCAGTAACTCAGCAGGAGGTCTTAGTAGGTGGAGGCCTCTTGCAGCTGACCTCCAGCTGCAGTGGCAGAACATCACTGATGGCCCACGGACTGCAATTAGAGTTCCGTAAAATGAGAAGGTAGAGTGTGACAGAACGTGTTAACAGTAAAATGCTATATCTCTAAGTAGTAAGTCTGGATGCTACAGGAGTGTCACTCATTCAGGAACAAATAAAGTGTTATGTTGAAGAATAAATTTATATATAGAATCCCTAAAGCTTAAGGAGGGGTGAAGGTTAGCAAGGTGATAGAAAAACAAGAGCATGCAAATCTGCACAGCTTTTAAAATAAATTTATTTTCCCTGCCCTTCCCCTTTTTTCCATTCATCCTTTCCCAAGTCTGCCTTTAGAGAAAAATATAGAAGAATTTAAACACAGGGATCTAATATAAAAACCCTTTCTTGCAAAGAAACAGTGTTTCTGTCTTTACATTGTTTTTTGTTAGTGGCTGGCTACTTTTCTGTTTTCTGATCAGCGAGTGGCACTGCAACCAGTAAACCAGTTACTTTTAAGAGCAGCAGTGGTCTGGAGGTCCTGAATTATTGATTTTTTGCTTGTATATTCTAATTGCTCTGTCAATCAGTGGGCTGAAATGCAAGATGAAAGCCAATAAGCAAAAGGACTGAACTAACACAGATATAAAAAAAGTAATTCAGATGATTCTGATGAATACAGAAAACACCAAAACCCTTAAGAAACTAGAAATATGGTAACATTTCTAGAAGAACAAGACAAACTTTGTTCTTCTTAATCCAACTTTTGTTACCATTATTGAATCTGCTGCTTACAGGATTCTTATGCAAAGCTGCCAAATCCTACATGGAAACAATATGTGAGTGGGCTAAAAACACATCTTGGGGTGAGGTGTTGGGGTGCAATGTCAGGCTAGATTCCAAACAAAGAAATTATGTGACTTTTACTCTAGCATCTCCCTTCACCACTAGCTTTCCTTCCAGTGGATCATTACCCAAGTTGGGTTACTGCAAGGTATTTCTTCTTCTGTTGTATCATCTTCTCCTTTCACAGGTAACAAGATACACTGGTAAGGATATCTACTACGTATGGATTACATTAATGCACACCAAAATTAATTCCTACTGTTACAAAATGAAATTAAAAAAAACTGTGACTATTATTAATTAGGTTCTTGAGAAACTGTGATGTAAAAGCTTAATATCTCATTTCACTGATAACAGTTAAACTATATTACCTGTTCATCTTGCTACACAGCACAATTTAGTATACGGATACCCAAGTTAATTTGAAACAAGGCAGGCTGGATACCATAAGTGGTCTGTCTGTGACAGCACTCAGCTTAGCATAGTCTAATTGAATTTTCTAAGAAATAGAATACATTAGCTTATATGGAACTTAGTGTCATGTTTAGATTACTTTTGATGTGCAAGCTAATTCCCACAGATATCCATGACTGGGTCAGGTGTCCTTGAGTTGCATTCTGTGTGTAGTCCAGTTGGTCAATCTCATTTCTGCAGGGCTCGAATGTAGATGACAACTGCTCAGGGAAAACAGAGGTGAAACACTGGCAATGTTTGGAATTAGGTGATTTCTACTCTTTTCTCTTAGTCAGTAATCCTGAACTTGGTTAAAAGCTGTTTGCAGAGCATATGGCATTTGCCTTTGTTATTTGTTAATGAGAATCCCCACTTGATGTGCTTAAGGGCATTCTTCAACAAATTCCCAATTCGTTTTTAAGAACTGGTGAAAAACAGCAGGAAATCGTCACTGGGAGGGTCTTGAGCTAGTTGTTGATGCAGGCAGAGACGCTGCCTTAAGGGTACAAGTGACAGTTGCTATCACTTAACATTATGACCAGTAGTAATATTTATACTTAGCATTATAAATGCAGGGACAGTCAAGAAACTTGCTTTTGACTGTGTGCTGATCACAGACTAAGAGAAAATCTTTTCCCCAAGTGTACTGACTGCTTCTTTGGAGTCTCTTTCTCCTTTTAGGCAGTCAACCCTCTTCTCCAGGGTACAGGTGGGGTCTAGGATACACTGGATGATGGAAGAATTCAGAGAGAACCAGTTGTGGAAAACAAACCCTGAGAGGTTTTTTTGAATCAAATCTCCTCCTGGCATACCTGTCACTGATTTGGCCTGATACCTACTGAGCCATTCAGAAATTTATTAATAAAGGTTTGTTAACAGGACCTTAGCTGAACCTCTGCTGTATCAGTGCATTTGGCTGGAAATTGCTCCCCTCCCAAAAAACCCAAACCAAACGAAACAGCTGCAGGCTTCTGGGGAGCTCTGCTTCTGTCACAGTGAGTTGGGGCTGTTTTATTGCAACTCAGTTCTGGTTCCAGCTCTGACTTGATTCAGCTTGGGCAGACACTGTAACTTCTGAACAAATCTGGTGGCAAGGAGATAGTGGTTGAGCTACATATAAAATAAAGGGTTTGCAGTCTGACATGGATGTACATATATGGAGTGTCTGTGTTAATCTAAGCAGAGATTTCAAGATTTTATGGACACATTTCCTAAATTTGCGAAATGAGAATATCAATTAATTATCTAAGATTTTTAATAATAGATTGTAACTCCTTTATGAAGCAAAGAAACTAATACAAACAGAATTCTCATACCCACATTTCCTTGCCTTTTAATGCAACTATTTTTCATTACTTACTTAAAATTTGTAGAGAGAATTGGTATACCTGAATTTGACGAGGCCAGGAGTGTTTGAGTTCAGTCCACTACTAAAGAGAGATGGAGAAGTACAGGTTACTTGTTCACACTGCTGAAAACTTATTTTTTTTATTTTTTTATTTTTTATTCCATTATTTTCTAATGACGGTTGAAATTTTCACTGTACTGTTAAAACAGAACTCAGTACTGAAGATTGGATGGTTTGCCAAGAGCATAGCTATTTTCATTGTGTTAAAATAATTTTAACCTCAAAAATATAGAGGCGGCATCTCAGTTGCTTCAGTGCCTTCACTTTGAGCCTCCGGATGAGTAAGATAAACACGTCAGGAGATGGAGAATCACAGTTAAATCTAGTATGTGATAAATCTTGTTTTTCACCAACTTCTCTGTGGTCACAGAAGGTACAGCATAGTTTGTGGACTTATACTGTTACATACACAACTGCTTCTAAATCTCTTACAGTAAAGCTTAGCATCTGTTTTGTGATTTGATGAATGGCTTTGATCTGTTATTTTAATTGCTTCCTAGTAAGACACTAATGACCTTTTTTATTCCAATAAACACTGTTTTGCTTAGTTGTAAATTAAATTTAACTAAACTCTTGGAGCTTTATTACTTGTTTCTCTTTGATGAGTCATCAGGCAATGTGTTAACTCCATATGCAATGGCTTCTGGAATAATTTGGCTGAATTAGCCAAAAAATCCTGACAATATACTGAATAAATAGTATATTATGGATAAACTTCATTTTTGCATAATTACCAGTTAGGTAACTGTGGTCTAGTTATGAATAAAGCAGACATATCTATTATCTCATTTATTCATTCCCTATAGTCAGTGTGAACATTTCTTATGAACTTGAAGTTTAGCAAAGAGGTAATTCAAAAGCTTTCCTATTATCTTTGTTTTACTGCATCCCAAGTAGAAAACAGATTAAAGATCTTTACTATATTGACTCTGTTTCTGACAAACCAGATTCTAAACAGCTGAACTTTTGGGTACCATTTGCTGTGATTGTGTTCTGTGGGCAGAGGTTCTCTCAGGGTTGTCATGGAAGAGAGATTCTTAAGGCACTTTGCATACTGACTTAAGAAGCATATAATGAAAGCCAGGTCTGCATTGTCAGCTCATAGTACTGTCATTTTGCTGAAAGTTCCTATGAAATCATTAAGGATCCTCTAGGGAAGGAGATACACAGATCTTAGTGTTTAGTATGTTTTGTTCCATCTCACATTAATAATCCTCCCAGATAACCTGGGTAGGGTGCAGTTTGATTGGAAGTTCAAGCAGATTCAGGTCTGGGCTGCATGTGGCAAGTTGTACATTTCTGCCTTTTCTCTAGTGCCATTCATAGCTTTGACTGGTAAGTTATCTGAATACTAATTATTCCAACAAACAAGAGATACTCAGTTATACTAACTCATTGCATAACCTGATATGCACAAATACAGGATTGTCTGTCTGGCAGTGATCCAGAGTTAGATCAATTTAAATTGATCCTCAAACCACACCCTTAGATCCTGAAAGGCTGAAAGTAATGTGAGCCACTCAGGGAGAAGGTCTGTGATTTGAGATTTCAAGCTATAATAGGTCTCTTGAAAGAGTGCATTAACAGAGTTTGTTGCCCTTGAGGTAAAAGTGCTGACTGCAGTTTTGCTTAAAGAAGATAAATCAGAGGTTCCAAAGGCTTTAGGAACAGCTTAGAAATGCAGTTTGTCCAGGAACTGTTTCAAAGGTTTGGTTTTGGCCTATCAGCTTCTCATGGCATGAAGCAGGATCCCTACCAGTGTGTCTGGGAGCAGAAAACGTAATCTACTTACAAAGAAAAATGGAGTGAGCCACAAGACCACTAAAGATGTTGCATGAACAGGCATGAGTTTAACCTGTGTTTTCCTTGGTGATATTGGGAAAAAAATTGATCTTGTGCAGTAACTTTAGATTTGCCTGCCATGGCTGCTTTTTATAGTAAATTCTGTGTGAAACTGCTCAATTTTGCCATTTGCATGAGTCTCAGGGAGAGCAATTTTTTCAGGAGATTAACTGCTGTTGCAGTATTTCTCCAACAGGACTGTCTGTATTGTAGCTTGTTTACTTTAAAATTTTCTTCTTTGTAATAAGTCCTGGTAGCAGTTTGAGCTCTTAAGTCTTTAAGTGTTCATATACTCTATTGCTTCCATAAAATTATAGGAACTCATTTTATTGAAGATAAAAAGGTCAACATTTGTCCTTGCAAAATGAGTCATATTTATCCTTCTGTTGGTCTTTTGATGCAGGATATGTACACAATGTCCTAATGTTTCTCTGCATTTGTTTGAAAATACTCATAGAGGACCATGAAAATTGTCAGTCTCAATTCAGCTGAATTCTCATCTTATTTTTCAGCTGTATTGGCCAAACAACCTAAACTACATATCTCTGTAGTAACAGAAACAAAACCAACCAACCAACCAAGGCTAAAAAAAGAAAAAAAAACCGTCTTTTCCTCTGAGCTGGTTATTTTGGGATTTCATAGGGATTTTCCTGTGGGCTGGAAAGTGAGTGGTCTGGTTTTCTCTGGGACTCACAGGTCCATGATGTCAGTGACTTCTTCAGCATATGTCATTAGGAACCCCAGGAAGTCATTCACAGGGCAAATTTGTGAATCAGTGTACTCCAGAGAGCTCCAGTGTTTCTTTTGCCAAGCAGGAAAATAGGTTAATGCTGCAGTGTTGCAGAAGGCAACAGTGTGAGGTGTTGCCTGAGAAGGAGGTGTTGAGAATTCAAGAGTAGGCAGGCTAGGAAATGAAAACAATGCTAATATTGCTTCAGGGAGAAAATAAGAAGGAAGAACAAATCTGTAAAAGCTGAAGCGAGAAAACATTCAGTCGGTTCAGCAGCAAAGGAGAATATATGCCTGTAATAGACATTCTGATTACATTAGAATTTAGGGGAAGTAGGTTTTATTATGTCAAAAAGGGAGGCTTAAAGGAAAACATGGCTAAATACTTCAGCTATAATGGTCTGTTTCAAGATCTCTCCCAGGTTGTAATGATGAGCAGGAAGAGTAAAGTCTTGAAGCACAGTAGAGATCTATTAGTGTTGCAGTTTGCACAGCTGGTAAAGTTTAAAGAACAAGTTACTTGGTGACACTATGAATCCATTTTAATTAAAAAGAAATTTTATCTTCTTCTTTTTTCTGTTTTTCAGATATACTATCCCTTTGCCTATTGTTACTGTTATTGCCAATTAATTATAGTTGACATGATGCTTTCTTAAATATTCTGGCTGTAACTAGTCTGTGTATTTTATGTTGATGGCAGACATTAAATATTTCTGCAGCATTTTTTTCCACCTTACTGCTAATTTTGAGATTTCTCTGTTTTTAATTTATTAATTAATTTGTAGATCTTATTTCAGCCATAGATTGCATTCAGGCTTAGCATCTGATCTCTCTTGCCTCAGTCTTGCTCAGTTTTTTTGCTTTATTTTGGATTATTCCCTATCATAAAGTAGGTGCAGAGGCCACACTGCTCCTCCTGCAGCCCAGCCCAGGCTGTTCCTGAGCTGCTTGAGGGACCTGGGCAAGGAGCACCAGGGGCTCTCAGGCCTGGCAGCCAGGATCTGTCCCACCACCCTGGGGACAGCCCAAAGCCCACCAGCAGTTCATGGTGAGGTGGCAGGTCTGGAGGCAAGGTGGGAAGCCATTCTGCAGGCCAGGGCCAGGACTGAGTCTCAGCTGGGCAGCCAGGGTTGGGCACAGCCCCATGATTGTGAGGCAGGTCCATGGAGACGAGACAGCCCCGAGGTCAAGGTGGGGTGCCAGTGCACAGGTGAGGAGCCACAGGCTCCGTGGACAGGCAGGGGCAGCTCTGCAGCTGAGTCACAGCAGGGTCTCTGTCCATGGGCAGCAGCAGTGGGGGAGGCTCAGGGCAGCTGGTCAGGGCCACGAAGGGCCCTGAGTGCCAAGGGCAGCTGGACAGATGCCTAGCAGCCACTGGTTCAGGGAGGGGTCTCTCCTCAGCCCATGTGGGAAGCAGGACAGTTTTGGTGGCATTATTCAGGTGAGCTGAAGAGAGAGCAGCACCAAAGTAGAGCAAACAGATTAATTAGTTCCCCTCTGCTTATTCTTAAGTAGATGGGAAACATGCTGGCAAATAAAAATAATGAATGTGATGAAAAGTTGGCACATATGGATGCACAGAGAGGAATGGTTTGGGGAATTTTTTTCCAGACTTTGAAAAAAATTAATCATGTCTTTGTTTAGAAAATCAGGCTCTGTGCCCCTCATTCCCACCTCTAATACTCTAGCCTTAATTATTTTCTGTAACAAGTACTACTTTCTGTCCTGCTATGAATTACATGAATTTCTTTTCTAAGCCCACATATTTACTTAATGTTTGAGGAATGGGAAACTGAAATGGCTTTGATCACATATTGCTCAAATGACAAAAGGATTTAAGAAACCCCTCCAGCTCAAAACTTTTTAATGAACATTTATTTTTGAAATTTTTTCTTATATGTCATCTTTTGCTATGAATAAATTTAGCTATTTTGTAAATAAAATAAGGTGGTGCTTTTCCTTAGTACTAGGCTACAAGGGGTTTTATTGCCTTGTTTTTCCTCTTACCTTGATGTTACTGAAGAGGATTACAAGGCATATCACCTTCCCTCCCACCTTTTCGTCCAAAATATCAGCAGTGAACAGAGAACCCAGATTATGGTGGTTGGACTTCTCAGAAGATGCATTATGTTATTTCTTTAAATGTCAATGATGGGTTTTCCTCTATTTATCAATTAAACTTTATCTTTTGTAGGAAAATTTCCTTTCTTGTTACTCTCAGTGCCTTTTTTTTCTATGCACATTGCTTTCTCTGAAAGAGAAGTTAATTCTTTGCTAAATTGCTGTTTTACAGAAGCACATTAAAGAAGTATTTTTAAAAAGAGTGGTGAAAATTGATAGCTGTTGAAAAGTTTCTATTGAAAACCTTTAATTTTCTTGGGGTTACCATGTTGATGATTAATGGACTTTTCTGACCATTTGGCCTTTGGAAGAGGAGCCTTTTTGCAAGCTGCAAATTGAACACTCTAATGTTATTATGGCTCTCAGGTGCCTTCATGATGTTCTTAATAGTCTCAGAGAAGGTCTCTAAATAGATGGTTGTGTAGGTGGATGTACTGCACAGATTGTATTCTAGACATGGGATAAGTCATGGTAAAATGACATCAAAATGAAAGCTGCATTCCCTGTATTTTTCTTGTCCTATTTTTGTCCTGTGTACAAGGTAGTATTTATCTGAAGCTCTTAAATCCGTCTAGCCATGAATTTCTCTTGCAGGATAAGGGGAAGTGTCTCAAGAATAGAGCTGAGTCAAGTTAGTTTCAGTACTGTACTACATAAGAAAAATTCTGGCATTGTCCTTCTGGACCACTACATGTTATATATCACCTTTTCCTTGAGTTACCCTCTGGTTAATTGGTCAATTGTGAAAGCAGCTCTACTGTAATGACACAGTGCTAAGGAATTGTGTGATTTTAAAGGAAAGGGTTACTGATACTTTGTGCCTTTTGGCATCTACAATGCTCTGATGACCAGAGCACTGGTGGGAACAGTAAAGGTATGAACATTCTAAATGGGCCAAGAAAACGAAAAAAATCTATGTTCTAGGAATAGAGACTTTTTAGTTGTTATTTTTATTAAATGTAAGAGATGAAAGACAGGGATCTGGATTATAGAGTTACAGAGGAATAATGTTAACTATGTTTAAAGACAGTGTTGATCAGTTGTCAAATGAAGTCCTCATTGCTTGGTATGGATCTTATTACATGATGGTTGTTACATTAGCATGGTACTGATTCCTCAAGAAGAACAAAAGAACTACAGAAACCACCAAAAATCTGGTTTTGTTTGTCTTCCTTAGCCAGCCCCTCTGACTCTCCAAAAAGACAGCTGAACTGATTTTTCTCTAATTAAAATATAAATCCCTTTTGGAAAGGGCTTGTTTTCTACATTTTTGCCAAGAAGATATTATTATAATGGAGTTCTAATTGTGTATCTCTGGAAACAGGGCTATATAATAAGGTTGCTGCCAGTATGCTTGCCACAGAGTAGCCACTGTGATGCTGTGATAGCTGCTGTACCATCCAGTCTGCTTTCCCCTCTCCCAGTTCCCCTTGAAACTGGCAGAAAAAAACAGAAACAGCCCTTCATTGCATTCTGCTTTAGGGCTGACTGTATTAAGGAAACTGCCTTATGCAAAGCCCCGAGACTCTGCAGACCTATTGGACTATAGCATGGAATATTGTTTAAAAAAATGAGTTTGCCATGTCTGGATACTGAGCTAATCAATCCAGTGTGGCTGTTTCATGTGCTTAAGCCCATTACAACTTGGTTTGACCTCTTTCATCTTTGTTGAGGATATAGGATATATTAATGTAACCAGCTGCATTGTTTTCTCCTAATATCAACAACAGAGAGAAAAAAGAAAGAAAAAGGTTCTCTTGTTTTCTACTTAGATAGTTCTAGTATTGCCAAACAAATGTGAAACAGGCTTTTACAATAATAATATTTTCCCAAATGCCCTGTTAATTTTTAGTAAACCAAAACAGAACGTGTTATTGTTTATTAAGACATTGTGACCCATATGGATTCCAGATGATAAAAATTTCAATAAAATGCTGTAATTAGATGCAACTTTCAGTTCATGTATTTATATGTAGCTGAGGAAGAGAATGGCTATTTAAGTTGTGTCAGCAATTGAATTTTCCTTAAACTGATGATGGTTCTTTTCACTTGAATCCTACTTTTAGCTTGAAACTACCCAAGGAATCTTGAGCCATTTGGGAATAACTTTAATGCAAGAGTGTTGTAGGCACATTGATCTAATTGTATGTTGTAACCTACATATTCTGGCTTTGAATAAGGATTTACAGGCTTTATAGGTTACAGCTTCTGGGAGAATTGTATGTATAAGGTGGCCCCTAATACCCATTTTTTACTGGTCACACCATAATCTGTTGACGACTTTGACCTTAATAAGTGTGTTATTCTGGTAAAGTGTGTATGAAAAATCCATGCAGCATTCTGCTAACCAGCACCTCAATAAATGTCTCCTCTTACTATATTTGCTATGTTACATCACGCTGTTGTAGGGTTGAGCTTTTTCCCAATAATTGTAATTCCCAGAAACTGTGAAAGGGATTTGAGTGTTTATGTCTTGGGTGAGAATTTCTCACATCTGTAACTGAAGCTTGAATATGGATTTTCATCCAGCAGTATAGTGTAATAATAACATAATCTGTATTCTGTGATTTGTACTAACTGTCTGAAACAATCAAAGATTCTTAACATCATGAAACAGTTGCATCTTGGGGGCAAAACAGGAGCTGAAGAAATATCTTATTTTTCCTTGACAATATTAAGTTGCTAATATTTGTGATATTTTTGAATTTACGTATATTACAGGAAGATTATTCCTGAATTTACGTGTCTGCCCAGTAATTGCAAATAAATAGGTAACTTTCAGTGTAACAAATATTTCAGTGTAATAAATAGGTAACTAGTGGAAGAGTATGCATTTGAACAGGACTATATGGTCTCTGGAATGTACATCATCTGATGATCTTTCATTGTAACTGATAAATAACAATACTCTTTTGGACAGTACACATCTGAAGATGTTATGCTAAGAAAAATTATTTGTTTTACAGTGGCAGTTTGGGCAAATTAAACAACAGATCTTATTATGAGCCCTACAAACTTTCAAATATCAGCTAATGTTGTTAAAGACCTCAGCTGCATGCTGGAAGTGCCACATTTCATTAACTCTGTGCTCTGTACAAACCTCTCCTAACAATTTTGTAATATCTTAGCTTTCTCTTTTTTTTTTATTTTAGTGCAGTGATAATTTGAGTAATTTTGAAATTGATGACTCAGTTGTAAGATACCACACTGCGCTCATTCTTCGCTGTTTTTCTCTTTTATGTCACCAAGGCCAGTGACACGAAAGCATTCTAATATCTAATATTATGTTATTTGCTGTCTTGACTACATAGCCAAAGAATAATTGTATGGTCAATATCTAGCTTGAATTTATCATGAACTTATTTGCCATTTATATTGCAGTATTGTATCTTGGGTATTATTTCTTGCTGTCTGATATTCATAAATGACATATTTCACATTAATTCCAGAAATTAACTATATTTTCTTCTGCACCTTTCTTTAGCCGTTCTTTCCTCTAGTCCTTTAAAACATCTGAGAGAGCTATCTGATGTCACATAGCTGAA
The DNA here is from genome assembly GCF_014805655.1 of Passer montanus. NCBI lineage: Eukaryota > Metazoa > Chordata > Aves > Passeriformes > Passeridae > Passer > Passer montanus. The sequence continues at coordinate 811,750 of NW_024371038.1, read as the reverse complement.
TTTGGTGAAAATATAACTGAAACTCTAAGAGGCAAAAGTCTCTTGAAAGTAGGTCACCCTTTGGGTAAAAGAAAATTTCCTAAGAAATGAAACCCTTGTAATAAAGAAAATAATTTTTACTGAATTCTTTGTGTCAAAAAAAGATCCAGCATGACTGAGGTGTTGTACATAAGTGACAATTAATCAGCTATGCTATGTCAGTCATGAACTATGCTGATTTCTTGTAATGCCAATCCACTATTATTTATTATTTATTAACTAGCAGTTAATAATTTTGCCTGTTCAATTTTAGTAGGTATTTTATCCTTCTCTACCATTGTGTCTCAGTTTGTTTAGCTGTGACACAACCTGTTGTGTCTTACTCTGTACAGGCACAGACTCCTATTCTCCAACAAGAGTATTGTGTAGGCTGCTTACAAAAGAATTAATAAAATCAGCATGTAAACTTGAGCAAGATATGGATTGTGCATGTTGACAATATGACAAGATTAGGCTTGACATGTTTTGGTTGCATCAGAAACCATTTCATGCTGGATTTCCAAGCCAGACATTTTACAGCAAGATCTGAAATGCACAGGCCTGCCTTTCTTTGCACCAGTTTATTCTCCATTTGCTGAGGTAATTTTCACTTCCAGCAGAGGCATTAGAAAGGAAAGTAAATAAAGTTTTTCTCAAGGAAGCTAGAGCAGCTAATCACTCATTTTCCAAGCTAGATCCTCCTTCTGCTCCCCTGCATTTGCTGTATTGGTCAAGTTACTGAGTTAGCTGAGTGGGCTACGTCACTACCCACTGATCTGTCAGAGAAGTGACTGTGCCAAAAGGAAGAGAAAATAATTTTCAGATGATTGTCATGGCCTTATGCAGTGGAGCTTACATATGGCAAGGGGCAGGAGGAAAAGGTAGGCATGGCAGATTGACCCATTGGGAACCCATACACTGACTGACTTCAACATCTAGTGAAATTGCAGTGCTACTGTGCAGTATTTCTAGCCATTGAATAACATATTTTGTACTAATTTTTCTTAGCAAACATATTTTGCATAAATATAAATATAAACCTTCTGTATCTCTTTATTTGCTCTCTATTTAAATGAGACTAGAATTTTAAAATTACTCCGGCTTTAACACCCCTCATTTTTTCTTTTGATTTTACCCTAAATTCTTCAGAATGGAATTTCAAAGTTAAGTTATTGTTACAGGTTATTTAATTGCATATCATATTTCTGATATTTAGTTTAAATAAACAACTAATCTGCATACAACAGAAACTTAGGGCACGGACAGAAGTGTTGCTATTTTCTTATCTGTGCCTAAAGAAATTTTATAAAAAACTTCTCTTTCAGTGAAGAAAAACTACTTTTTCTGCTTTATTTACAAAAGTAGGACACAGAGGAGGAAGTGATTATTATGTGCTCAAAAGCAAATGTGAAACAAATGCACTGTCAAAATGAGCAATGTGTACCAGGTACTGAAGGAAAGACCTAGTGGACTCCCAAATGAAGGAATTTTATTAATGTGACTGTGCCCAAGAACCACAAAACCAATAGGTGTTTGTGTTTCTCACCTGGTAATTAAAAATAAAAAATGAGAGTTCATGGCTGCCTCTACTTTATTTCCAGGCTTGATGACTAATTTCACATGGCTTTGCTTTGGTTTAACCAGTAAAACCATCTGACTATGCTTATGGACAGGTTTTCCTATATTTAAGTTGGGCAGTGAGAATGGTGGAATAAGCTTACAGTGGGACAAAGCACAAGCTGTGTTTGCATCTTAGTGCTACAACTGTTGATGAAATACATGATGGCTAAAAGACTGACAAATTGAGAAAGCAGCAGGATGAGGACAATCACCTGGAATCTTTTGTATAATTTTCTATTGCAATACTCTAAAACAAATGTGCATTGCTCCCAACTGATGCTGTTTCTAGCTAGGAACGAGGTGAGAGAATAGAGAATGGTGGTCTGAAAACTGGGGCTTCTGGTGGAGGAGGTTGTTATTGCAGGTGAACACCTGATTGTGAGCCCCTAGATCAGAGTTGTGATAAGGAGGCTTGTGTCATCCACAAAAACACCAGCTGGAAATACAGAAGTTTTTTAATCTCTGTAAAATGGCAGTAGAAGAGTACTTTATACTGTTTTGAAATCACTTAAGAGATGCATAAAGGTAAAAGATGATACAGAACTACCAAGATTGTACCAATAGTGAAGAAAATGTCTGAGACAGGAGCTGTAGAAAACCTAATGTGTATAATCTTTTAAAAAATAAATTTAGAAGGCACTCACTGTGCAGGAAAAGTAGAATATTGTAAAGGTGCTGTTAGAATGATGGACTGGCAGCTGAAATGAGACAAATGTTAAATGGCACTCACTCTACCATGAAACAACTTACTAAGTGGAATAGTATCTCTGTGTGCTTTACGTGTTCAAATCATGATCATGTGCTTTCTTGGGAAAATGTTGAACCAAACATAAATTATTCTGCTCTATATAAAAATTGCTGGACAAAAGCAAAATGCCTTTCATAATAATACAATTCAAAGTGGTGTGATAGAAAACAAATACTCCTCCTGGATGTTTACTCTGTGACTTTCAGATCCCAGATCACACTCCTTTGTCCTGCTCATACACAGCTATTTTCACCACTGCAAAGTGGAATGAATTGACTATTCTTATTTCCTCTCTGAGTAATCTGTAGAGCCTTCCTAAAAGTGGCCTGCTGATGCATTAACTGCGGGGCAGAGTTGACATCTTGCTGATGGATCCCAGTCCCAAAGACACATGGAAATTAAATTTAGTTAAATTTCACCTGTTGTCCTACAATGTAGGGTGAGAATGTTTAGAAACAGTAACCTTTATTGGACAGGAAGAGGGTTATCTTTTTCTGTCTGACAAGGGTAGATGGGTAGTGTTTCCAGAAGAGGGCACAAAACTAAAGATATCCTTTGCATCTGTGTTATTTGGTCAGTTGTGTATGGATCTGTTTCTCAAGATGGGATGACTTTTTACTTGCTTGTCACTTTTATTTGTTGTAGTTAATTTTGTATTTCTGAAAGCCATAGATTCTCAAAAGATGTGCTAATACACCTTAGAAATAGATATTTATAATGATATTAATAATAAATACTGATAATATATCATCTATACACACAAGTTATATGTGGGGAAAAAGAGTATTACAGAGAAAATACTTCATTTTTTAATTTAAGCAATTCAACATTGAAAAGTCCAGTATTATTTCCAGTGGAAGTTCCTTGAGTGTTTTCAAGAATCCTACCAGGGGTTGGAAAAGTCACTTAGAGATTTAATAAAAGGAATATTTGCAAAAAATGCATAAAAAGAATAAATTATTTTCTTCTGAATTTACACTTTGACTTGTTTAATACTTGTGAGTTTCAGTCATAAAATAAAAATAAAGTTCCCTTTCATCCTGCGTACTTCCAATAGCATGAGAGTTTTACTTCTAAAAATTTGTCATTTGCAAGCTTTTAAATTTGTAACTAATATTGTTATATGACTAAACTTTGTCATGAGGAGAATCCACAGTCTGAGATGGATATGAATTGCTTAAAAGACAATCTTTCTACTGTTACAGGAGTGTAACTTGATTTTACATTTTACACATAAGACCATGATAATTTAAATAGAGAAAAGAAAATTAATAAGTAATGTTCTGAATTTTTGCTCTACGGATGTTTTAAAATTCAGTGGATGTGTTTACAGTTACAAATTAATGCTCTATTTATAAAATCTTTAGCTAGATTTTGACAAAACAGATGGAGTCTGAAAAGCCAATTATGTGTTTTAAGATGAATGGGACATAGAGTTATCCGGTTAAGTAGCATGGCTATAAGTGAAGGAGCTATTATTTTTCATTGTATTATTGCTTGTAGGGCCTAAGAACTTGTACAAACCTCTTGGAACTCTTTCTGGGCTTTTGTTTGGTTTCAGAATTCAAGTGCCCACAAAATCCCCTGCAAACTCAAGTTGTTTCAACTTGTGGTTTTATTTTGTTTCTTATTGCTTTTCAGAGAATTACAAAAATACAGCCCTCAACTACTCAGCACAGAGGAATTTTGTACTAAAGGGATGAACACATCCAGGATCAATAAATGAACCACACCCAGGCAAAATTACCTTTGGGATCAGGGTATCTCCCTGTTGCATGCAGCTTTGGAGGTAACTTGTTATTTGAAAATTTCAACTGAAATTTAGAGTTCTATGTATCCCTCTTTGATCGTTACTGGCTGCCATATGACATCACCCTGTTAGTGTGTGGTGGTTTTTTTTTGTTTTGTTTTGTTTGGGTTTTTTGGTTTTTTTTTCTTTGCTTGTTTTTTTGTGTTTTTTTTTGTTTGTTGTTGTTGTTGTTTTTGTGTTGTGTCATACTTGATAGTAATTTGTGATATGCAGCCCATGTTTTGTTGTCCCTTAATTTCCTATGTTGTTAAAACTTTGATATGTAAAACTTTCAGTAAGTTTACCATGAAAGTATTTTGCAAGTTTAAAAGTATTCCCCAATTATGGAAATGGGGTGCATGTTACTGCTTGCACTACACATAGCAGTTGATTTGCTTTATTTGGTTGTACTAATTCAATGTCAAAGGTTTGCTATTTTCTATTTAAATGATTTCAAGAAGTTTTTGTTGTTATTCCGTGTCATTAAGTTAGTATAAAATTGTAGACAAGATGGCATCAGCAAGATACTTTGGATATTTGATGCCTACATCGTTGCACTTGCTATCAGCTTCCTCTACCAAGCTGTGCTACTAATTACTGAGAGTGTGATTATAAATTTCAGCTTTATATTAGATTTAAATGTAGGGACTAAGAGCTTCATGGAAGCATTTTTTATGTTCTGCACAATGTTTTCCATTATATATTGTGTGAAAATTTGTAACCTTTATTCTTGTCAATATAATACTTTTTGGGGTTTTTTGACTGAGCCACCTTAAAACAATACATTTTTTTGAATTTGATACAGCAATTGAGTCATCTCTGAAGATTGTTTCCCACACAAACATTGTTTTCCTCTTTGTTCAAGATTTACCATACACAGTCACTGTCTCCATCTTAAAGTGTATTAGGATGTGAAAGTGATTGCATAACACTGTATTTTCAATTAAACTATAAGTTTTTGAGACTACATAACCTGGTTGACTTTACTTTTTCAATGGCCATGCAGTGAAAAGTAGCATGCACTATGAGCAGTTAAACTCTTCTCCCAATTCTTACATCTGGCTTACTGGTTTGCCAGATAGTTTTCCACTGTTGGGCAGTGGAAGCTCCACTGGAGTGTGGTCGGAGAGTGCTCCAAGTTAGTCACGTGGATTAGAGACTGCCATGACTTCAGGAGAATGTTTTCTGACTGTAATGCACTTTTCTGTATTGGTTTGTAGAGATTTGTTTGCCATGAATTTTCAGGTTAAAAATGTACACGTGTGCATAAGAAAACGGGTGCCTAGGAGAACAGTATAGTGTTATGGAAGGATACAATCAGATTTACTTTATTTTTAAAGGAAAGCTTGTCAGGTTGCAAGCTTGCTTTTTTCCTTTGGTATCTCCTTATACTGCAGTGCTTAGGCTCAGGTATGTGCTTAGCAACCAGACATATCTGTGAAACCCTTGCAGCTGCCAGACTGTTTTTTCTACAATTATCCATCTCCTTTATATTTTGAATCTCTTGATTTCTTTCCTGTGGCATAACTGTACCATGTAAATGACACCTGGGCAGATTTGAAATCCAGTCTTCTGTTTTTCATTCACATTGATTATGGCTGGCTGTGGAGGAGCCTTTCATTGCTGTCATGAGCAATGACAGTCAGAAGTGACTTGTGTGCTTAGAACTTCACAGTTAGCCATTTACCAAAGTTATTTGAAAGCTCTAGTGGAGTTAGAGCTAATTGAGAATAAAGTTGCAGATTTCTTGGGAAACAATTATCTGATCACTTCTGTACCAAAACAGAATTCCATAACAATTACTGAAGTGACTGTTACACTGTGTGGTTCATGAATGTTGGTGGTCTCTCACAAGCTTAATGCTGATGAGGTGTTGCTATAAGTGCTAATTCAAAGAAAATAATTTGTGTTTGTGATGCTGCATTTGTTCACATGAATTCTTTAAAAAGTATCATGGAAGAAGAGGAAAATTGAGGGGGAAGCAAAGGAGCACAAAAAAGTCCTTTGTAAATGGTAAATAGTATGCCAAAAATTGAGAATACTTTTGAACATAAGAATTGAAACAGTCAATAATTTAATGCACTGCTAATACTGGATGAGTTTTCTGTATTCATCTTCCAAATAGATAATGTCTGTGAAGTTTTTCTTCTCCATATTTTGTGATTCTTCCAAGGGTGTTTGTGAAGTATTCCTTCAAGACAAGTGATCTCCCTTATTGGATTCATTAAGAGATCCTCTAAAATGGGACATTCTGGACTTTTGAAAAGTGATTATGGAAGAAAGAGGAAGTATTAGAATTTGTTAGAGAAAAGCCTGTTTTTCATAAATTCTGGATAGGGCAATTTTGGCCCAGCTCAGTTGTTTATTAATTGTTATCTTTGTTAATGATGCAGATAAATTTTTTCATTCAATTTTTTGTTCCAGTAGAACTCATTATGAAAAATAACACAAGTACCAATGGCTAATCAAAGACATCTGCTCTAGCACAACAGATTGTGTGTCCTCACACTCATGTGTGCCCACACACATTCATGCCCTGTGTAGGGCATGTGGTGGAGAGATATTTGGCCCTCAAGCAGTGAATTCTACCTGTGGATGCAGACAAATATCTGGAAAACAAACTTTGTGTAGAAGTACAACATGTAGTGTGTCTCCTGTACTTTTGTTGTTTCTTTTCATCCTGTTCTAAAGCTGCGGATATATTGTTTCCTGACTTTCTGCCAGAACCCAGCATAAAGTCTCTGGCTACAAAGTGTGAGAGATTAAAAAGAGAATGACTTTTGAATGAGGAGGCTGCTTTAAATTATTCAGAGATCCTCCCTCTTCCTCTGTTCCTTTTCTTGATGTTTTGGATCAGCAGCACATTTCTAGCTGTAAATGTCTTCAGAAAATATGTTTTAAAGGAACAACTTTAGTGTGTAAGAGTCTTGAAACTAAAGCATAGAGAAGTAATTTTTGCTTCATTGCATGCAGTATAATAGAAAAGTGTCACTTTCATTTGGAAATATGAGGGATCACTAAATATACAAGTTCTGCATAATCTCTTAAAATCCTTGTAAAGAAAAAAAAACCTTTTGGAGGAACAAACATGGGAATGGGATTTACCACAGTAAATGGTTTAACTTCCAGCTTTTGGCATCAGGGTTCATTTGCTGATCCTTTTGTCAGTGAAAAAATATGGTTTTTCAAGAGCTCTCTAGGAAGAGAATACTCCCTGAGGGTGCTCAGGCATTTTGAAGAAAATAAAAACTGAGTTAAATCTTCACAAAAAACTTGAACTGGACCCAAACTTAACATTTCTTGAAGTTTGAAAAGTTTGGAATGCTTCCTTCCCCCCCCACCCCTTATTACTTTTCATTTTCATGCTCCTCTGTGTTTCCAGGATCTGTCCAAGATGTGAGCTATGTGTTGCTGGAGCTCTGTACCAACGAGGGGCAATATTTGTGTAGTATATTTTGGCCTGCTTACAAGGAAAAAATTCTCACAAAACTTAAGAGGGAACTTGTCCTTGTCAAAATACTGCACAAGGTTTTGCAAAAGTAGAAATCTTCAGGTATTATTTCAGCAATAATAGCAATTGTTTATAATTTAAGAAAATTATTTACAACAATTTTCTGTCCTTTCCTCTGCCAGCTCTAATGTGGTTAACATAATTACCTTATGCTAAGATTATTTGTATATTTAGCATTTATGTATAGAACTGCAGTGGGCTATACCAAGAAATTGAGGTTTAAAGCAAAACAGGATGAGAAAAAAGACCATACTTTAGAAAAAAAAGTTACTTTCTTAAGCCTTTTACATTTGGTCATTCCTAATACTTGTCTAAATTGAAAGTTAAGAATTCTGCATAGTTGACTGAGATGTCTAAGTGCTGTTCTTGTAGCCTTAAATGAACTAAGAATCTGCCAACACACTCTCCACTTGCCTCTTGCACATTTTTCTCAGTATGTATTCTGCCAGTTTCTGAATGCAATAAAATCTTCAACATGTCAGACACTGAGTGTAAACCTAAATAGCTCTGGCTTGCAGATATCAAACCAGTGAACTAAGCTCTTGAGAAATTCACCCTGTAAAACTTGTCTTGCTACTGGAGGTTTTTTCCTTCTGAGATTCAGTGAAATGAATCACTAAGGACTTGTACAGTTATGTTGCGGCGATAAATTGCTGTTTTAATGAAAGATAATAATAAAAAAGGGTTTCTTTCTCAAATATAAATAATTTTGGAGTCATGGCTTCCTCAGGGACCGGCAATCTTCACAGCCAGAACGTACATTTACTTTCTGACAGCCTGTCTGACTTATCTTGATGGTAGCTACCCTGAAATTGCTGTGGGCCTTTGGAAAAATTAACTGGTTTTGTTTTATTTGTTTAAAAATATTATTTCAAAGATCTAGCTAATTTTCTTTCCATTATGCATGGAGATGTTTAATAACATCATGTTTTTTACTTATCTGTAATATACCTCCTGAAATTGTTGTTCCTTTGGTATGGAGATACATGTCCCAAAGGCATGAATTTAACTTAAGAAAAAAGATGGAAATTAGGAGTGGGAGATAACCTTTTAGGTGACTTACTTTGATTTGGTACCATTACATTGTTGCAGAGAGCAGGTGAGGATTTGGGGGAGGGGAGTGTTCATTGTGTTCTCTCTTTATGCCTGACTAATTGATTTTACTTCTACAGAATTTTTCCTTTTCTGATGAAGCTTGCTTGGGCCATCCTGTACAGACAATTTGTATCTTTGCATTTTTGATGCATAGTACTTGCACCAGGTCTGCAAAAATAAAGGCATGGATGTATGCTCATTTTGTTTATTTATGGGTTCTGATGCTTTTCTCTGGGTGAGATTGAGCCTATAAAAGTTTTTCTTTTGCAGCATTGTTTGCTTAGGTGTAGATATAGAATGGCAGCCCATGAAATCCATCAGGCAAAAGCCATTCTTGTGAATGAACTTCCACTTTGAACATATCTAGAAAAGTGATGTGGAAGGACAGCCCCAAAACCACTGCCTGGTCCTCAGTGCTAGAAATGTTGAGCTCGTTTATCTTAGAGATGAACAATTTAGAATTTACCTAAAGTGGATCTACCCTCTCTACAGGCACTTCTTCCAGATAACTATCTTCCCAGATTAGCTGTTAATCAGAGTTCTCCCTGGCTGTGTATACAGCCAGATTCTGGGCTTTCACAAGTCTGCAGAGCTCTCTGAAAGAGTAAGTGCTATGTTGGTTTAGATGAGCTGACAATTTTGCCTGCAGCATCAAAATCACTTTTCCCAAGCCATTGCCATTAACCATTTTTCTCGCCTTCTGCCTGATTTCTAAAAAAAAAAAAGGCAGCTGCTCCTTAACTTAAAATCTAGAAATTTTTGTATGTAAAGGGAAAATTCACACAACTAATCTGATCCACCCAATTTAGCTGGCTAACCTGTGCCCCAGGTGCCTTTTACTGCCAGCTGAGAAAAGAACAGTCTCCAAGGGGCCTATCACAGTCTTTATACTGACTGCACAGAAAGCAAGGAGTCTTCTGCTAAAGCAGGTGCCTAATTATTAATGATTTGCTCTAACCCTGATTATCATCCTTCCAGATTATCATATGATGCTTCTGTTGGTTGCATTTAACAAATGTCACTTGATTTGAGAGTTTGCAGTGAATAATCTCAGAGCCTTTACATAAAGCCTCAAAGTTATTTGTCTATCAGTTTGACTAGAGAACCCTTGAAGAGGAGTCCCGATACACTTTTTACATGAATAAACAACTTGTACTTGCTGGTTTATGTGTAGGGTTTTCTTTATTATTTTTTTCATTGTAATGTAGGATGCAGCTTTTTGTTTTGATACCCTTTTGTCACATGGATCTTTACCACACCAAAGTTCAGTATTCTTGGGCCAGGTTCTTTCCTGTGAAAGGTGATAAGCTCAGGAGAGGATAGTGACACACAGCAGGTCTGCTGGAGAATTGATGTGCATATCATGCAGTGTTTGCTTGAAATATTGAAGTATAGGAATATTTTAGAACTGGAAATAAAAATATTATATTTCCTGTTTTAAAATTTAATAAGGAATTAAGATTGTAGGATACATTTTATTTTGAACAATTCACAGCTGTGGGTGACTCTAATGATTGTTATACCTGTACAATCTGGCAAAGCAGAACACATAGAATGCTTGATCACTCTATATATGAATAAGGCTGCATATTTGTTCTATATCGTTTAATAAATGCTAAAAAAGTATTTATAAATAGAAGGACAATAAAAAATGCTACCATATGCTCAAAGTAATGATCAGGCATTTACCCTCACTCATGAGAAAACATTTGGGATCCAAGCTTGTCATACCATATGGACAGGGATGTGGAAAGAAAAAAATTCTGTGTGTTTCATGGGAATGTAGAATTTTCACTTCATTATGAACAAAAGGAAAGGAAAAATTAATCAAATATCTAAGTTAAAAAAACTATTTCTCAAACCAAAAAGCCCCATTGCATTTATTGCAATATGCATTTTTCATCTCTGACACCTATACTTTGCCAGAAATGTGTCTCAGATGCAGTAACAGGCAAATACATATAATTTATCACATTCTTTTAAAATTGTTTGGATAAAAGGCTTTTTCTTTCTTTGGTATTTCATTATTTAGGGAGAGAGAATTTGAAATTTATTTCTTTCTGATTTTATGGTATAAGTTTCAAGTCCAAACTGTCAGCCAATGTGGAAATTGGCAGAACTCCATAGGATTCAGAAGAGGTCTGTTGGTTCACACCATCTGAAATGTCACCATTTATTTTATTTTTTGATAATGATATTGTATAAAAACATCACGATTGAATACAGATAAATTATTTGTAACATAATCCCAAAGTTTTTTGCAGAAAATGTTTCTTTTATGTCACAAAATTCTTTCCTAAATTGCTTAAGTTAGGCTCAAAATGAAAAAAACATGAAATTGAAAACCCTAGAAATAGAATTATTCAGTTTTTTTATCTGAGTACTTAGCATTTTGCCTGAATGATAATGTTTTCTTAATATGTAAGGCATAGTTTCTGCATGATTTCAGTTGTCTTTTCCTTCTTAAAAGAGAAATGAGTATTTGGATAAGGTAGTGAACCGATAAGGGGAACAAAAGAGGTATTTTTTTTTCTCTTCAGAGATAATGAGAGAAAGCAAGTGCCCAGAACCAAGTGTCTCTGTCAAGCAGTCACACTTTTAGGGTCCTAGGAAATAATAAAGTGGAAGAACAAACAAAAGAACTCAATGAAACAGAACCAATCCCCAAACCTTACCTGCCTAAAATAATAAAATGATCTTAAATGCCAGACACTACTGGCATTTAGTAGTGCTCCTAACTTTCAATCAGAATAAGATATCAAGTTTTATGTTGCTATACTGATTTAAATGTATGATTTTTAGAAAATGTACAGAAGCAGCATGGGCTAAGTAGGGCTAAGTAGGAAATTCTCTTTGCTATTATGCAATGACATTCTTTTTCCAGAGTAATTAATGAAATTTTTAGGGAATTTCTCCTTGTCCGTTATTTGTCTCACTGATAAAGACTAATTTCAAGTCCTAAGCAAGAGCTGTAAATCGGTCTACTAGGAAACCAGAAGTACTTAGGGCATTAGCAGTGGTCCCACAGAACATAAATATAAGGTTATGATTCCTTCTTTACAATAAATGAGTTGGTAGGATTGGAAGGAGTATCTTTGCAGACTAATTTGAAGTTAAAATTTAACCAGACCTTCCAGCAAGTGCAGAATTTCTTATGGATTTAATAGATACCACAATAGCCACTATTTAGCTGCAAATTGCTTAGTACTGTGAATACATATATTTTTTATACATGCAGGCATACATTCTTCACACTTTGCCATGTGTTGACACATCATATATATTTCTCTGCACTAAACAGTGCAGCTACCACTCATTTCCCCTCACACCTGTCTGAAAATTCCATGTTTTTTCCATCTGTATTTTTATTCTGTCAAGAAAAAAAATAGCCTCACCTTTATGCATCAAGGTTTTGCCTTTATTGGTAAGTGTGATGTATTCTTAGTTTAGCTACACTGTGCTAATTAGCAAGAGAGAGAAATCCAGCCCAGAAGAAGCAGTTATCTGGTCAAATCAGTGTTAGAGCAGTTAACCGCTTCATGGATATGCAGCAGAATAAATTGTATCCAGGAAGATGGTGGTTAACTGGATGGCCAGGCAGTGGCACCACGGCTATATTGCTTAGCAATTCCTGAGCTGGGTAGTTTAAATCAAATAGAAATACGCTTAGACTATGCTATGGAGTCATGATGTCAAGATGTGACTTACGTTTTAAAGCGTAACTCCAAAAAACACATTCCTGTTGTAAAGAAATTTCCCAGTGAATTTACATGTCTGTGCAGCCTGGGTTACCAGCACAGCTGGAAAGCCAAGACTTCCAGGATTGGTGCATGAAATGTGAAAGCTCTGACAGCAATGAATTCAGCTGAGGCTCCTGGGGCCTCACTCTGCATCACTTCAGGTGCAGGAAGAGCATTGGTGCTGGGGCTGGCATATCCTACTGTCCAGGCTCCTGACTCCACAGTGTTCTGTCTGGAGTCTCTGATGCTTCATCTTAGCTTCTGTTCAGGGTTTTGGCACTTTCCTGTAGAGCTCTGAGGACTTTCAGCCCCCTGATTCTTAGGAAACCTCATTTAGCATGGCTGGAGAGGGCTGCAGGAGCCTGGGTCCCAGCCAGGAACCATCGCAGCCCTGGTGGGTACTCTGCCCATGCACTGAAGGAAGTTTGTTGAATTGGTGACATTTCTGAATAAGCTTTAAATTTTGACACACTTTCCTTTTCAGTCAGAAAATGCTTTAACAATTCTGTTTGTGAATGTCTTGTGAGTATGTTTAGGTTTTAGGTTTCCTTTGGTACATAATTTAAATGAAGTTTTGGAATAATTTTCCCTATTGAAAACTGATGTAAATGCTTTTGAATTTTACTTCATTACCACAGTTCTGAACTTGCACATCTACTGAAGGAATGCCTAACATTGAATTGTCTATCCTTATTAACACCAGCTTGGATCAATTGGTGTCTTAAGAGGAATGTTTGCTTAATACATTGGAAAACATCAAATTGCTGATTCATTTTAATTGAAATAATCTTATTTGATTTTTTTTCTTTTATCGTTGGTTTAGAGACTCACTAAAAGAAAGAATATATACAAAAAGAAGCAGTAGGAACACTAGGGATGTTTTTAACTCAGAGATATCAAGCTTATAACCTTTGATTACTCAGAAATGCATAGAAAGAAATCCAGATAAGATTAGAGAAAACCCAGAGGAAGTGAGAGAATATTGTCTGCTCCAATATGTTGGCTGAGTAATGAATAACTTAGCTTTGAATAACAATAAACATATTTTTAAATTTAGATCTGAAATCTTAGTTTCTATAAACTCTCTTCTAGTGTGTGCTCTGTAAACACATTCATAAGAGTGGCTCACTGTGAATGTGTGTGATCTACAAGCCACTCTAAGGTACCCTCTGTGCAAGTGGGTTCTCTTTTATCTTCATTTCTAATGGAAGTGCTTTACATTATTTGATAGTACAGATTTTAAAGTCTGAATTACTTTTGCATTCTTTAGTCTGATGTCTGTAACATACGTCAAGGTGATTACATTTAATTGCATCTACATCTTACTCTTAACAGTAATTTCTGGTGCACCTAACAGGTTTTGGTGCACCTAATTTTTGAAGTTACCCATGTTCTTCTTGGTGGTCCCTGTTTTAGCTTTCTAATGTGGTTTATTCTTAACAGATCTCTTCAGGATAGACTATCATTTTACAGAAAAATTTCCCAAAATTCAGGTATTTCTTGTAAGTTCAGTGGAAAGCTGGTGTGAATGGTTTTTGTCTGATGACCAGTGACCCATGTTAATCTCTGTTTTATCAGGTGAATCTGTCACTTTAGCTTTATAATGACCTTCTATTCCCTTCATATCCTGTTGTCAAATATGTTCAGGTAATGCAGTTGTTTGGGATCCAAAAGCACGAGCTCAAGGTTACTTTGCTAGGTGCGTGTGCTGCCTTCATCTTGTCCTTATGTCTTGTGTTTATATCTGTTTCTGGAAAGCAGACATGACATAGATCAGCTTCTTTACAGAAGGATACATTGGGGAAGAAAAAGGTTACTTGCATCTGTTCTTCCCGTGGCTTCAGGGAGTTCTATTATTTCAGAGAAACACATTGAAATTGTCACTGCTGTCTTTTCCCATTGTAAATTACTGTGGCAAGATTAATTCTCATATGGTTTTATCCCACTGATGTTTCTTCTGTTAGGTTTGAATTTGGTTTCTTTCTGGGCTGTATCTGTGCATTTCTTATTCTGTGTTCTTGTATAAAGAATTTTTTTCTACAGAAAGAATCTGTGGTGACTTATTCCCTCAGAATATTTTAATTTATAGAAAATAATGCTAGTGACTCTTGCACTACCTCAATTGTAATTATTGTGAAAGGAAATGCAGTGGAATTTTGTTTGAGTTTGATAATTTCTGTGTTTTTTTGGCTCAAAATTTTCAGTGTACCCTCCCTAAACAGAGGAAGAATTCAGATTTCTATTTCATGTAAAGAATCTCTGAATAGATGAGATTTTAATTTTTTAAAGCATTTTTAGTCTCTGTATACTTCTGTCATAAATATTGTTTTTAAGACTAACACAAGAGCATGCTGTGCAAGTACAGGCAGAGATATGAATATGACATGGTAAAGGATTTGTTCTGGATACTGTGCCACAAAGGTTTGTTACAGGTTCTTTGAGGTGAATGCTGCATACTTACTTGTTTCCATGGAAGTTATGAAAGCTATATTTTATTAAATTTTGCTTCCTATATTTAGTTGAAAAAGAATGCTTACAGCTTTATTTTTGCCCACAGTTATGCTTCTTTCAACAGGAGCACTCTTTGCATGTACATGCTTTGCATGTACATGCTGCGGTTGAAAGGTGTATGGCCCCATACCCTGTTACAGAAGTCATCAAAGAATTTGGAGCTCCCATGGGAGAACTTAGGACTTCCCTGAAAGGAGAAAAAGTACCCTCACTTCATCAGTTTCTCCACTTGTACCTGTTTGGTCAGTGTATACAGGCTTGAAAAACTGCACTGTTAAATCTTTCCTGGTCTTTATAGATAAACTCTTTTTGTGTCTCTAAGCTGCTGTTTCCTCTCCTGCCATTTCTGTCATCCTTTCCACTTACATCTGTTTTAATGGAATGGTGGTAGATAACAAGCAATTAGATCTTCATCTGTTCGGATTTACTTGCACAAAACCAGGCTGGTGATCATCCCCACTATGTAGGTCCTTGAGAACAGCATTCAAGATCCATGATTTAAAATTATTTTTTACTGGTTAATAAATTCTGATAAATCGGCAAATCATCTGCTGAAACTGCAAGGAGTTCATGGTATGGTAGATCTTGCATAGCTTAGAGTTTTTGGAAGTCCTAATTTTGAAGGGGCCTGCATATTAATTTAATTTGAAATAGAATAATCTTATGTTAAGCAGTTTTAATGTCTACATGATAATTACTTAAATGCCTCTTTTAGAGACTTGTGTTCATTTGTTTCTTGCTTTATGATATTAAATGTTGGAAGGCTATTTCATATTTAATCATTAGCAAAATGTTGAGCTTTTCGGGGACCTTCTTAGTTCTCCTAAGGTCACTGAATATCCCTTCAAACTCTTAATATGCCTGAAAATGTCTGCTTAATAATTTCAGACTGTCTGTTGTCAAGAGTCTTCATACTGGTTATATTCCATTGGCATAAGATAATTTGTCTTTGTTCAGAAACTTCCTCTGGCACAGAGAGAGGAATCACACATTCTAGAAGTATTCAAGGCTGCCTTGGTAATCACTTAGCTTCTCACTCTTTCCTTGTGTCAAGTCTAGTCTAAGCAGAATAATGAAAATAAGGCTGCCTTGGCCAAACTGAGTGGCACCATGTCTCCACTGTGTTAGGATCTTGCTGGAAGGCTTTTCCAGCTTAGTCTGCCAGAACACAGCTAATGTTATCTACTGAACTGATTAGTTCCTGATGAGACTTTATTTAGTCAAGATTAGCTCTGATTCTTTCAGACAAGTCTTCATTAAAGTAGCCATGGTTTGCTGGTTTTCTTGTTGTGGAGTCCTCAGACTCCTGAGCCCTCTGTGTTGTGTAGGAACTGCTTCTTCCTATTCTATATTCTAGTCTGGGAACACTAGGAACCACAAGACAAAGGCAAGCTCTTAAAAAGGAGTCTTACTGAAAATAAGCTGGCTTTATGTGTGTCTGAAGGTACCTCTGGATTTACAGTACAAGTTATAGTGAAGACTGAAAAAAATTTAGACTTCAGATTATAACAGCACTTTGGGTTTTTTGTTGGTTTTTGTTTTATTTTGGTTGGTTGGGTTTCTTTTTAATTATTGACTGTTGTCTTAAAGACAGATAATGAACACTGAACAGTAAATTTTGTCTTAAAAATGGACTAGTACCATTTTGAAGAAATTATGTCTACTTTAAAAATAAAGGTGTGGTAAAATGTTATTAATTTTGTGGCTATCCTGCTTGAAAATAAGTACATACCTTTCCATGCTGAGAAATGATTCTAGTGACTGCTTGCCTGAGAGAGGCAATATTTTGTTTGTGTGTAAGTAATGAGCTGTTGTAACCAAGTTCTGAGATTTGTTACTGTAAATGTAACACAGGTTTTAGGATTTTGTTTGAAGTTGCAAAATATGTTTTAAGGCCATGATAGCAACAAAATTGTTATGACGTATGTATGGAAATACATATGGGAAGGTGTACTATATATTTTTCAGAGAAAGCCAAGTCATCATACTAGTGTAATTACTATAATGAAAGGTGTGCAGAAACCAAGAGTTAGTATTTTTACAGAGAATTAAACCATTTCCAGATTTAGACATCTCAAAACTTTTGGGTACAGGGTTCTTAGAAATTGACAGGCAAACAATGTTACATTTGTGTTTCCCAGAAGATATATTGTGGATAAGATTTGTCAAATTACAGAAAAAAATTAATTTTTCTTTGGTTTTGAGTACTTTATAATGCTCTCACAATTTCTCTTAGCATGGTTTTAGTATGGAATCAGTTATAACTGGAGATATTGCCATTTTACTTATAAGGAAATCCTATTTCCTTTATGTTTGTCTGCATGGATGTCAAAGAGTGAATTCCGTGGGTGTTGATAGTTGTGAAAAGATTATTACTATGATTCTGAAAATCCTTCCTTATGCTAGATATATTATACTGGCAACTGGAGCTGTCAGATCTGCTAGCAGATGTAGAAAGGGTCACTCCTAGCACAGAGACAATTTGGACTGTTTTGCAGAGATTTTGTCCTTTTTTTAAAATTGCAATTCGTTTGTATCCTTCTTGACATGTATTTACAGCATGCATTTCAGCATGTTTCTTTTCTGGTATAGATTGCTTGTCACCATTAGTTTTTGTTATGACAGCAGAGATTATACATGTTCTGACCAAGCTCTCTTTCTGGTTTCTAGTTCTGATAGAAACGTCTCTTTTAGTCTTACTTTATATATTTTAAATTCAAAGTCTGTGAGCTTTATGCTCTTTTTGTCTTAAAAAATAAGCCAAGCCAACCAAGCCATGAGATTATGTTTAGTATCTCTTAATAGCTACTATTGTGGGTTTTGTTGGTAATTTTCATTCTTTATTTGGTAACACCATGCATTCCACAGTAGTGCCACATATACAGTGTATCAAAATAGAAAGGAATTTATAATACTGAAAATCTTTCATATTTCTCATATTTTAAATATAGCATTCAAACATTCTTCTTCATAATCCTTATTTTTACTGTACTATAAATAGCAGTCCCATAGGTGTGCTTGCTGATCTTTTAACGACATCAACACCACTGAAGTCACAATAAAGGTGTCTTGTCTTTCCTATTCACTTTGTGAAACTTAGATTTCAGTTTCCTTTTTTGTTACAGTTAATGAGCACCCAGGAGGCAGGGCTGTCTGCTGGGCCAGAGCTGGTGCTGGGTGTCCTGCTTGGAGCATGGTCTGCAAAGGCAGGCTTTAGGTATTTATTTGCAGTCCCAGCCTGCAGAGCTGCAGCTTCTCAGTGAAGCTTGGAGTTGGCTGCTTTTAGCACTCTGCATGCCTCTCTCTAGGTCCTAGATATATCTCTAAAGTTGCAGTGTTTACTGCCTTCTGGTTTGCCACTTCATGAGACCTTTACCATAGACAACAGGGAGCACATAGAGCTCAGAGACTTAACATAGTTGTTTAGGAGTCATTTTCATATTAGCACGATGTCATCAGCACGGACACTCCCTTTTGTAACAGATTTCTTGAAACCACTGCTGCCAAAACCTGCTATGTTATTTCAGTGACTTTAGAGCCATTCTCTTGAGAGCTATGAGAAGCCAAAGGACTGAAATGCCATTTTACATATGTCATTCTCAAAGCTCAGAAAGAAAGTACTTTTCTGACATCCATGGTTGTTAACACATTTAAGAAAAACAGTTTTATTGAGGTTTAGAAAACTTTTATTAAATAACAAAGACTGAACAACATGGAAATGTTAAAGGCTTCATATGTTGTAGGTGCTCATTCTTCTGATGTACATTAGAAGAGACATTTATCAGTGCATTAAAGTCAGTCTTACTATCCAAATGGATTTATAAACATTAAATACATCTTCCCATAAAACATAAATAATGTAGCTCCATTTTGACTTTTCTGAAAGCCCCTATAAAAGTGAAGAATGTTGATTTATAGTATTTTGGCTGCCTTCCACATGTGGGTTGAAGGATTTTAAACAAGATTAGTTTCTCTTTGCAAGATCATGGATTCTCACCAAACACTGATGCTTTGCCCTTGTTTGAGTTTCTAAATTTAGAAAATCTGTATCTAAGAGGGATAAGGCCTGTCTGTCAAGTGAGAGCAACCTCACAGTTGGGATATGGTGCTCAGTGTGCAGTGTGAAAGCCCAGGAGGGTGGTGACCTGGAGGGACTCCCTGAATAGCTGTGTAAATCTGGTAGGACATAGAGTGACGGTTTACTTCCCAAAAAATTAAAAAAAAAATAAATTTGGGGGACAGATTGTGGAACTATCCTATGAAAAAGATGATCCGTTCTAAGCCATTTCTAGTTCCTCAGAAAATGCTTTGAGCTTCTCTGTGTATGCTAATGGCGCACAGAAAAAAAAAAAAAGAAAAAAATCCTGTCATTTTTGAAAAATTGTTCCACTTATGAAAATGAGTATAAAAGGAATATTCTACATGTACTCTTCTTTTTAGAGCAGGAAATATAAAGGCAATATACTAATGTTCAGCAAAGAATGAAACAGTGGGGTGATATTGTGATGGTTGTGTTAGAGATGGGAAGAAACCTGGGGGCAGTCACTAAATGTAACAACCCTCTCCTATTTAAACTGTATAAAGGAACAGTTAAATACATCTGTGTTTAGAGATAGTTGAAAATATTGGAACAACCCCTAAAAATTCAGTTTGTGTATAGTGCTGTTCATTATTCTGCTGGAGCAGTTTCTTAGTGGGCTGAAAGATAGTGTTAAATACAGAGTTTGAGAAAGGATTTTGGCTTCAACTAGATGTCAGGACATGCAAGGAGAAGGGCAGACATGCTCCAGGAGTGCACAGGAAGGGAAGAGGAAAGCTCCAGGTGCAACCAAAGAAGCAGTTATACTGAAAGCAAAGAGTTTTACGTAAACTACTTGCTAAAAAGCAAAGCTGTGAGCAAGGAAGCTGTCTCCTGCTGCTTGATCCCTGTTGTGTTCAAGAAAATTGGGCTTTAACATGCAATTTACTGCAGATTGCACTGAAGAAATTCTGGACTCCATCATCATTTCCTCCTCTTGAGAGAAACAAGGACTCAGTGCCTGAATTTTGCATAGATGCTTAGGTCAAAAAGGTGACGGCATTTTGTTTCAATACTGATGTTTGCTTATTGGCTCTTTGTAAAGGAATAGGCAGGCCACAAACTTTTCTTAGGTACCCTGTCAAGAGATGGGCCTTCTTCCAAAACGGTATTTTATGTGGGCAAGACAAACAGAAGGTGTAAGGAGGTATATGGTGTACAAAAAGTGTGATCACTGAAGTTTTTACAGCATTTCTGACCCTCTAGAGTCTCTGACACCATTCTTTTTCCTTGCAACCTCTCCTCCTTCCACTCTCTTACTTTCCTTAAAGACTATTTGTTGACTGAGGTGCCACTAACTGGTTCCTGATGTCCAGAAAGCAATCATCAACTGTTTTCTGTGTTTCAAGTTTGAATTTATTGAAATATTGGAGCTGATAGCAGTATTACAGTGTTGTTTCTTTCCAGTGATACTGTATTTTTACTTATGTAACATATTGCAAACTGATTTATTAGGTACTCTGAATATAATTAAAAATGAAACATACCCCCTTTTTAATAGCAATATGATTTAGATACTGGGAAGCTTGTAAGCCTCAAGGTAGTAGTGGCTTAGACTATCCTTAGAGACAACTTAAAATGCATGAAAATATGAAGCTTGTTTTTGCCAATGTGGGAAGTGAACATAATTATGACTTTCCAGCTGCTTCTCCTAAAGAAAACAAACAAACAGTAAGACTCACACTTTTTATTGCAAGTAAAAAGGAATATGCTCAAAGGGAACATATTTATGCCAGAAAGAAGAAGCCATAACCAGGCTAATGCTGTCCTATCAAACATCCCAGCACATTCACAACTAGGGTAGGAAACTGTGAGGAAAAAATCCCACTTCCTCAGCATCCATTGGCAATATTTTTAAAGAAACCCAAAACAACATTGGAAAGAGTTTTGGCTATGACAAGTCTGTGTAGGTATTATGGATACAGATAGATGTAATAGTGACTTTTTAAATATCCTAGGCCAGAAGTTGAACACTTGCCTCAGAACCGTCCAACACCAAAAGAACTAACCCCCAAATCCCCAAATAATTCCCATTCATTAGAAAGAGTCCAGCCTTTTTGGTTTGGTTTCAGGTTTTAGTTAGTTAGTTTTGTTTTCCTAAATGCTCAGCACTCTTTATCATTTGTCTGTCTTCTCTTGTTCTCTATCATTGTTTTTATTGCATAATCTCTGGATCATTAAGAAGATGCACTCTTTTATCGTTTCTCAAAGAAAAATTCTTGGAGTGCAGTTAATACCTTGCTGAAGCAAAACTGTCAGTATGTAATTTTTTAATGTACCTATGTGATGTACTGCAGAAAATTACTAATATCACAAGTCAAATTAGTTGGGACAAATACTAAGCCATGACATGGTTTTGCTGAATTTTATGGAGGAGGCTTATCTAGTGAATAAATTCTTTCCACATTGATTTCAAATTACATGGGTTGATCTGCAGACCAGAATAATCCACTACTTTGAGTTGAAGGATGCAATGTAGATGAAGTCCTTATTCTTACTTTATATGTTGCTTGTTCAACATAAATACAGTCAAAATATCTGGCCAGCCTGTATGTAATTTGATACCCAAAGGTATATAGAAACCAGGAAGAGTAATGAAGAATATTAATTTGCATGAATCATTCATAAAATATATATTTTGTTGCACTTCTAATGAAGCCCTTACCAGAGAAGTAGTAGGAAGAAATATTTATGTCTCCTGATGAAGATCTTTTTTCCACTTATTATAATCACCTGCAGTTCATGCACTGTTATCATTAAGTGTCCAGAAACAAAACAGGTACAGTACAACAACAATGAATTCTTTATTTGTAAAATGAGTCATATTGCTTCTATCCTACTTCCCACAGATCAGAGCTTTAATAGGGATATAAATAAGAAACTTAACATATGTGACCTTCTGACCGCAGAGTGTTAAATTCCAGGGACTATATTGCTGCACCACTTTCTTCTTTTATTTGAATGTGTATCCATCATAATTCTGTTGGAAACTGCATGATTTACAATTTATATTAGTTTATGATATGAATTACATTCAGATACAGGGAGAGGAAAATTGTGGAGGAGCAATTCTTGCTAAAGATGCTGAAAACAGTTTCCACTTAACCTTCAAATGTTATGGAAATGACACAATTGTATTTAGGTAAAATTTTATCTTTGGGAAACATCTGCTTTTATACAAAAACTTCATTTTTTATTTTCTGTCTAATGTAATAGTTAGTGTTAACATTTGGACCTTGAAATATACAGTTCCACAAAGGAATGCCCATTGTCACTTGACTAATGAAGTCTGCCAATACAAACACTGTTTAGTCTGTGCAAAAAGTCTTGAAATAAATCCACACAATGCTACTGTGCAAAATGTGCAGATCCAAATAAGGTTTTGCAGCTTGAAAATGTTCTGGTATTTGTTAGAAAATTTTATTATCTTGATGATATATGAATTTGAAACAAAGGCAAGCCCTACCATGAATATCATTTGCTCTTCATTATTTGTAAAATAGTGATTTTATCTAATTTTTATTAAAAGTTTTCAAAGAAAATGAAAGTATAATATAAATTTCTATTTCAAACTTCTAATCAAGATATATTAAGTATTCTTTAGGAGAAATAATCATTGGAGACCTCCAGTTCAATTTCACTGTACTGTGAGTCCCAGCTATTCTGAGAGAAATTTATTTTGTTTTATGAACTATTTCTTCAGTATATAGATTTTTTCTATTTCATCCAGAGTTTCTCTATACACGGAAATGGTTTCAAATTTTACAGGTTTTTTCCTATTTTGGTGCAATTGCTCTGATCGTGACAAAACATGTCAGCTACAAAACTCTTCAGAATACAGTTCAATATCCCTACCCAATAATTACTAATAATTAAGCCTAGGACTAGCAGAAACACTGATTTGGCATAGGAGATATCTTTCAGTAAGTTCACTTTCTACTCTTATATAGTAAAGAAATCATATTTGGGATACTTGTTTGCACAATTTAGAATACATTTTCTTTTGAGAACAAGCCTGGTGTTTTCTGAGGTCCATTCAGGACAGTGTGTTAGGCACTGCTTCAAAAACCACTAAAGATGGGAATCAGATGCAGGAAGCTTATGATTGTGTGCTCTGCGTGTGGGAATGAAGACTTAAGGAAAGTTAAAAAAACTATGAATTGGCTGAAAATGCAGCACAAGGTCCAGCTCTCAGCTAGGACAAATTTTGAGTGCAGAGGATGAAGGATTTGCTATTATGTTTGCCTGCAAAATGAAAGTGTGCAGTGGGGCCCGTGTTTTGGAATCAAAATCATGACACTCAAAATGTGATTTCTGGATGACTTTGAATTCTTCTAAAAGTTGTGCCTGAGGTGCATAAAGTATATGCAGAAAGACTGAACTACAAGAACAGTTAGCATTAAGAAAATGTCTAAACACTTTTTAGTGTTGGCAGAAAGGGAGTGTTGAGGTATTTTGTTGTTTGTTTGGGTTTTTTTTTACTTTCTGGAAAACCTACTGGACAAAGTATGTGGTAGTGCTCTGTGAAAAAATATAGCAAGAGAGCAATTTTTATGGCATTGAATGTGGTGTTGGGAAGAAATCCCCGTTGGGATTAAGTCAACCTAGAAAAGCTGGAAATTAATTCTTATAAATTCATATTTACTAGTTAAATTTTATGTATCTCTATTATTGTTTAAGAATGTATCTTTTTCTTCCGTATGAAGAGAGAATAAAATTTTTTGGTTCTTAAGGTTTTTCTTAATATCTTATTGTTGGTATGACTGAATTTTGTAGTGAAAATACACTATACTATATATTATGTCTGG
This sequence comes from Passer montanus, assembly GCF_014805655.1. Lineage (NCBI taxonomy): Eukaryota > Metazoa > Chordata > Aves > Passeriformes > Passeridae > Passer > Passer montanus. The sequence goes on along the minus strand of NW_024371038.1, from coordinate 787,832 downwards.
AGAAATCTATAGCCTTTTTAAACTTAGTTCTTAAAACACTGAAACATTGAAAGAGGCTGAAACACTCAGAGGATTTTTCTTTGTGCTAAAGTTTACTTTTGGGTGAAACTAAACTTAGTGTTCTGCTGCTGCATAGTAAAGTGCACAGGAACTGAGAAGTGGAATCAAGTTGTGCTGGTGTCCAGTCTCCCATAAAGCAGAATGATGGGGAGAGTCTCTGTGATATACCATGGTCATTAGAAAGCGGTATCTGTGGAGAGAGGAAAAAATATGTATTTGTCAATGCACTCTGGCTTTTGGAGTCAGAGGGACTGGCTAAGTCTTACTCATTCTCTTTTCTTCGCATATCCATAATTTTTTCTTCCTGTAAGGATCCCAAAGGTTTATTGGCTATTCTGTGGTTCAATCCATAATCTTAAAAGTGCCTTTTGCTCCTCACCTATCCTGACATCAATTGGAAGAGCCAAGAAGTAGCTCCAATGACGCTGCTTAAAGCAATCTAATAATACTTTTCAAACAGAGGAAGGTCTTTGGCATTTTTAGGAGTAGCTTTCTCTGGCATCTTTTTCTGTGCAGTAGCAATTTTTTTAATGCCCATTGTCTAAATATGCGGATTAATAGCTCAAATGGGTCTGAATTTGGGTTCCCAAGGACCAAGAACATGTCCTTCAAGGTTGTCACCAATACTTGCATATACTCTTTCTATTCATTGGAGTTTGGTTGTGTATTCTTTTTGTGTGAATTACTATTGCTAATTTGGCATTCCTGGATTTTTTTTTTCAGGGGGGGAATATATTCTGTCCAGTTAAATTAAGAAGTTAAGAGTCAATTCCCCTCTACTTCCCACCTTAAGACAGCAAACTCGGCTCTCCTCGTGTGAGCCAAACACTTAATGTTGCAGCAGTGCATTCTTCAGTCTTTTTTAGGATATCTGACTAACCCAGCACCAAGATGATATCCTGGTACAAGCTCTTCTTGAGGTATTGGCTTTGCTCTTGTGCCTAAATAATGACTTGTCAGCCTTTATATGTAGCTGAGATTGACTGTTCCTAATGAAATTTCACTGCTATTAGTCCTTCTGAGTCTGTCCTATCATGCAAATGGTCTGTGGGCGTAGGAGTTGCTTTCTCTGCCCAATGATTATTTTTTGGGAGGAGGAGAAAATGGAAGGATTGACTAAAGTTCACATTGAAGTTGACCTTAGTTAGAAGGAAAAAGAAATGGGTGGAAAAGTTGGTCTTTAAAAATTGTTAAAATGCTGAATTTTTAATAAGAAACTTAACATTACCTAGTATTGCTGAAGTCAAGAGATGAAAAAAGTTAGGTGTTTAATTTTATTATTTTCTTTGAGTGATCTTTTTCTTGAGATTCCCTTGCTTATTTATGTTTTTTCCCATTTTTTTTTCCCCAGTTTTTGTATGCAGTTAATACTGCCCACACCATACTTGAAAATACATAGTTTATCTAAAGTCTAAGGCAGTGTATTTCTAGACTTGCTGTGGAGCTCAACATGGAAGACAGAAAAAAGCTGAGTATTCAGAAATGATGGTGGTTTTGACTGGTTAGAGTAAGGGACAATCATAAATTAGGTATTAAATTTTGTTATTCAAAAATTGCAATAGAAAACTAAAACCAGCCAGAACTGGAAAAAAAATAAGTCAGTGATTTAAATGATAGTGGACCAATACCCTTAGAAGTTTAAAACCAGTGAAGTTGTTTTTGAAAAAGAGGCATGATAAATTTAAATGGCATCTAGCTCAGATTTGAGGAGGAGCAAAGTCATGCATCAAAGATAATTGAAGGCACCCTTTGAAATGGGCTGAGGGGAGATGACTCTTGACCTTGGATTGTTTGGAACTTGCAGCAATGCACAGGGACACCTCTATCATGACAAATGATTTGAGTTTCCATTAAGTGAGTATCTGAGCATCGTTTATGCTGACTCCCTGATATTTCACTGCCGAGAGGTCAACTGCTGTATTTGAGCACAGATGAGAGTCACTTGAAGATGAATCCAGGTCTGGACACCTTGCAGAGAGCAGCACTTAAGGACTGTGTTAGTAGCAGAACTGGGGAGTTTTTTTTGCTGGATATTAGATGGATAGCTGTGATTGAAACTGCCACAGAATTGGGCATCATTGATGTCTGAGTAGAACCAATCCTGCCTGAAAATCAGAGCATGAATCAGTGATTTCTTGGCTCTTGACAAAGGATGTGATAATGACCAGACTGGATAGCAAGATCAGCTTCTTACTTGTTAGAATTCCAATCCACAAATGTTACCTAGGGGCTGATGGCTGAATAAAGTAGATACTTTTAAGTCTGACAGAGACTGAAATTCAGCAGTGCCTATCGCTGTGAAAGCACAGTTTTCAGGATACAGAAATGATTTGATTTACAGAGAATAAAATCATATACTTTTGGAATGCAGAGGGTATTCTAATTGAGTATAAAGAACTTAGATATCTAACACTGGGGATTGCTGCTACAAATTAATGGCCCACAAAGATTGTTTATGAGAACACAGGAAACCTGGCCATTTTTCTCAGCTGCTGCTTAACCCAGTAACACAGGATTCTGTAAAGTATATGAATGTCATGTGTTCCCAGAATCTGTGAACATCTTATTTTAAACAGTTGACACTTGATTGTTCATTGACATTAGAGATTAAAGCAAATCCCGTTGTCTCATTGCAAACTTATTTCTTTTCCCCTGTAATTCAGGCATGTTTTGGCCATGTATACAAGCGTGGGCCAAATTTAAATGTGAGATGTGGGATTTAGGGTTCAGCTCTGTTTCTGCACATTTGCATTGTTGCTGATATCCCCCAAACTTTGTGCCCCAGTTTCCCAACTGAAAAATGGATGTGACAATAATTAATTCTTTTCCAATTTTTTGGTTTTGCTTTTTTGTTTGTTTTGTTTTGATTTTTTTTTTGAAGAGTGTATTTATTTTGCTCAAAACACATCTAAGTAACTTAAGGCAGCAAGTAGTAAAATGCTTGCTGTCATGAACTGAAAAGCTTTCATGATCTGTGAATGGAAAATTTTCTTTTGACTTTTCCTTTTTGTTTCTATCACAAGGGATTTCTTAGGGAGGTATCAGTTTCCTACACATGATAATTAAGATTCATATGACTAACTTGACTTAAAATTCAGTAGAATGCTCATATAACCCTCTAGCAGTCCCCAAATCCTAGCTTATTAGTCTGAAATTGGCAAGTGGAAAATAGTAGAGAGAAAACTGGGACAGTTATGTTTAATATTAATGCAAAAAGATACAGGAGAACTATAGTGATAAAATAAAAATAAACTTTCTTTTCCTATGCAGTGGAAGTACCTCAGGCAAAAAAGTTATCATAATACACATTGAACTTAACTGAAATACAGACATAAACATTTAAAGATATTCCCCTGTATTTAATGGTATAAAATATTCACTATAGTAATTAAATTAGGCATCGATTGAAGAAATAGTTGGTTGTGAAATCTATTTTATAGTGTTTCTGTGTAACTACAGAAAAAGAGTTCTCTCTCTTTTTATCTCTTTGACTAGATTAAAATATTTAATAAATGTCCACCAGGAATAATTTGCACTTAAAATTGAAAGATAAGACAGACACCTTCAACAAATTAACTTTTAATATAAGTAATACTAGTATTTTAATTATCTCTTTCTTTTGTGTATGTGTTCTGAATAGAAAAATATAAGGAAAATGTTTCCAGTCCAAAATCAGTTAAAAATTTGAGCATTTTTATCTATCTTAATGCATTGCTTACAAATATTTTATAGCAATAATAATAATAATTAATAAAACCAGTACCAAATAATAATATATTTATCTGGATTTTTACTTGCATTTAAATGCAATTGTTGATATTAGAAAAATTGATATCCTTTTCATTTGTTCTTTTACTCGCAACTTGAAGACCTTTTTGAGCATTTTTGTTGTTAATAATCATTCCATTCATTTATCGGTAGAGGTAAAGTCACTTTCTGAATCTTTGAGAACAGAAATACCCTTGTCAGAAGAAGAATTTCAGTGCTTTTACCAGTGAACTGAGTTTTTTGACTGGTAAGTTGGTTTTGCTGGTTTCTTTTTCTTCTCTTAGATGTCTTAGATGTTTTTGAAAGTTTTTCCACTTAGTATATAGTCCTTGTAACAAGCACTGCATTTAGCATTTTAAAAATTTGTGCTACATTATTATAATAAAAATCATGCAAAATATGAAATATTTCTAAAGAAGAAGCAGAAATGTTTAGTGAATATCATATAGTATTTCATTGTTTAGTTGAAATTATTTCAATTAAATTTTGGATTTTCAATTTTTAATAGCAATATGAACTACTTTGAGGAATTTTGAAAAAAGTAACGCCTGCTGTAGCTTTTAATGCTGGCACAGAAATCAGCATTCTTGAATATTAACCCCCGAGTTTTTACTCACTGTATTTCTAAATCCTGCCTTGGCAATATTCTGTTTTCTGTTCTCTCCCCTCATCCACGTTCTGAGCTGCATACAGATCAAGGATGGTTGGAAAATTCTGTTAAGCATTTCATGTGTATTTTGATGACCAAGACTCTGAATCTTTTGGTAAAAGCTGGGGACAGTGTGTTTGGTGCTGAATAGATGCATGTGGCAAGTGCTCTGAATCAAGTCAGAACTAAGAGGAAATGATCTGCAGCCCTCTGCTTGTGCACATGTTTAGGTGAGATTAAAAAAAAACTGTGAAAACAAATTGAAAGACTTTATTAGGTCTGAAAGTGGGAAGCAGATGTAAAGTTTAAGGAAGTAAGGCTTAAATTTTCATGTAACTCTTCAGAAACAGACATGTAATAAGACAAACAGGCATCTTTGAAATTAAAAGCCATTGTGATTTCAGTGTTGCCACAAAATCAATATCCTAGCCTAATTCACCGAAGCCACAGTAAGGAAAATGAAAAGAAATAGCTAAATTCTCTTCATGAGGTCAACCTGTCAAAGAAACTTATACTATAATACGATTTTACGTTGTTCAGTGGCTTACTGAACAATAGGTTTCTTTTATCTCTTGAAGCCTACAATTGGTCCCAAGAGAAATGAAACACTGCAAGCATGAAGGCCCTGTCACCAAAGAAAAGCATGTCACCAAAGAAAAGTAAAATGAACTCTTAACAATGGATGACATTTTTTCTTGACTAAATTTTCTCTTAATTTAAGGAGATGAAGCTATGGTAACCTCTTAAACTCTGTTCAGTCCCTTTTTGAAGGTGGAAAAATTTTGGTTTCCAGTGTGTCAGTCTTGTCTCCCTTTAGAAGAAGGATATTTTGATAAGGAGACATTCGTCATCTGCTAGGCACCATGCCATTGGGAGAGAAATAGTATTCTTTAGGGAAGATGGAGTTATGAGCATAGACCCAGCGTGTCTGAGGCATTTGCGAGAGAGTCATCGTGGTGTAGATATGAAAGATGGTCCTTTGTTCCATTAGAAATATTAAGATTTTTTTTAGAGGGATGATGGTCAGTCTGGGTCAATGCACATGTGCTGGATTATAGAAAATCCTTAATGGTCTCTTTAGTACAGGGCTTTAAATTGTCTCCTCAGTAAAAATAATTTTATAGTAGTTATTTCAGGAGAAATCGGTATTGTAATTTTAGGACTAATTTAGCTATCACTTAATTACTTAGTGGTTTAACATAGGTTCCCAGAGATGTAGGAAGTAGCTATTATAGTATTGGTATTTAGTGAGATTTGATCACTAAATTCTCCTGTTGGTTGCACTAGAGAAATATTTTGAATAAAAACTCTGAAACTAAAAAACCAACTCATTAGCTCAGCCTTTCATTTTACACTCTCAGCACATCAGAAATGATCCCTCACAATATGTCTACATTGAGCAATGCAATGTTACAACTGCAACTATTGCCTCCTTCTGGTTGACTAAATCAGCTTCAGTGGATCACCACACTGATCTAGCTGTACTACTGAGAAAAAAGCTCATCTGAGCATCTTACATGGAAATGCATTGTGCTTACAGTCACCTGTTGTCAGGATTTCTGTTTGTCAAACACATAATGCTGCTTTTACTTCTTGTAAATTCTGTGCTGGATGTGGGGCTTGGTAATGAAAGCTCATAAATACATCTTTAGTAATCTTGAAAGAATGCTATCAGCAATTGCCTAGAATTACAACAGTGATAGTCCTGTCTGTGGTGGATTAGAAGGTGTAGGACATTTTCTTCTATTACACATTCATAAATAAAAAGGAAATTTACAGCCCTTTTTATTTAAAGACCTCACCTAAATCCTGCTAAGATCAGTAAAAAACCTTCTGTTGATTTCGGTGGTAGGTGAGTAATTGGTTTGTAACTGCCCCAGTAGTTTTGGCTGCAGAAAAGTTGAAAGGTTTAGCAAGTATTGGAAAAATGTAATCTGATTAGAAGCCAGACCTTCCTAACCAGTAGTACAGGATATAAAAATGAAAAGTTAGCTTTCAGATAATTATGAAGAAAACTTTCCCAAATCCAGATAGGGAACATTGTGATTTGTAGCATCCAGTGCAGTAGAACAATAAATGGTTGAATAGAAAAGAATAACAATTATGTGCTATCAGTTCTTGGAAACACCTATTTTCTGAATAAATCGAAGGTGAGGAGGAGGAGTATATCTTGTATTATTTATTTCTGATTGTGAGGATGACTCAGGGTTGTATTGGCTGGCATACGGGCTGGCATACATGATTAACTAAGACACAGATACTCCATTGTTTTCTCCTTGTGTAGCAAATGAACAGCAAACGTTTTCAGGCACCTGGATGTTACAGGAGCAGTTTCACATAATCCCTGACAAAAGTGAACACATAACCTAACTTAAGATCTAATAAGGAACAGAAAGAGCTTTAAAAATGCAACAGTAGGGGAGAGGTGATTTGACAAGTCACAGTCAGAACCAAAAAGATCATTCCTCTAACATTTGAGAAAATGAAACCTACTTGGTACTCCTTCATCACCATGCATGTACCCTCAATTAAAGCAGTGCCCCTGATAGCAGGCAGTATAATCTGCATTTTATTTCACTCATGAGCAAAATAACAAGTTACTCAGGCCTGCGGCACTCATGAGTGATATGGGCCGTGTAATATCCTCTCCATTGAGTTTCCTATTATTAAGTTTGAAATAAAGAGTTCAAAATTAACTGTGACAATGATTTTATCTAGTGTTGGCATCACCATTAGCTTCTGCAGTTTACTGCTAATAAAACTTTAAATTTGCCATTACTTGTAATAACCTTTTTGCCACCTTAGCTGTAGAAATTAGACAAAGAACCCGGCCAAAACATGGCTAATGACATTTTCTATTTGCACGGAGGAACTGACTAGAAATAATGGCTGTTATTTATAAAGTGTTAATACTATAAAGTACAATATTTCTGATTTCAGCTGATTAATTTGAAGCACTTGCTTCTTTTAACAGGCATCAGTGTTTCATGGTTCACATATTTAGCTGACCAACCTAATATGCAGTGTGTCAGATGGATCAGCATTCTCTCTGCAGCTGTCAGGCTGTTTTGAAAAACAGACACAGAAGCCAGTACAGGTAATTTCCTCTTTATGACGTACTGCCAAGATCTTCTGTTTAGAATGGAGGTTAATGAGGTAAAATCCTGAAATGCTTTCAGGTCCTGAAAGTATTGCCCCAAAAGACCTTTATAAGATGATATCTTGTCTTTCCTATACTCTTATAAACCAAGAAAAACTGCACTCAAGTCATAGTGTTAAGTTGTGGAACGAAAATCTGCATCTCAAATTTAAGTTTATTTTCCTTACATTCTTTGTTTATCCTTTTGACATATTTTCTCAGCTATTGTTTCAAGCTTCCTAAGTAGAATTTGCAATAATTTCATTGAGATGAGGACTTCAGCATCTTTCATCTGACATAGTGACATCCAGAAGTACAGATTGTAAAATACCAATAAAACCGCAAAAGAATTAAGTATAGGCAGACCAGTGAAGAGACAGCAACAAAACACTCAAGCTGAAATGCAATAAACCATTTAGATTCCCTTAGCTAGAGTCTTCTAAGAAAGTACACAAATTCTGTATTACTGCAGAGTCAGATAAGTCCTAAAAGGGTTGCAAAGGGAACAGGAACTCATGCAAAGTGACCACTAAGGGAATTGATTAATGCTGGATATGTGTCAAACACCTCTTTTTCCATAGTTTTCACAGCTTCAATACTGCTTTAAGATATATGACTATGCTTTTCTTTCAAGATGTATTTTCCTTTTTAGGATGGTTACTTATTCCCTTTTAAATAATGTATCACTGGTTAATGCACATATGCAGGGTGTGAATCTGACTTTTTACATACCTGTAACTTGACACTTTTAGACTGCACACTATTCCAGAGACAGATATCCAGTAAGGCTGTTACAGTAAGTAAAAAATCTCCAAACCCTGAAACAACCCAATAAAAACACCAAAAAAAGGGTAAAAATATTGAATAAAAGGGAGCCTAGGAGAGCATAGCGCTGTTACTTAGGGGTTTGGATGTTGTCAGGAAAAGAGGAACCTCTTGGTTTCAGTCTCTGCTCCATGGCAGTCACAGCTCTATGTGACACTTGTTAAAGGCATATAATTTCCAGAGCAAAGACTGCTAGGCGGTGTCTCAGCTCATAGAATTGAGAGTATTAAATGAATACTATAAATGGAGGGAGGTCATGTTCCTTCTTGTTGTTTTGCTCTGGCATAAGTAATTTTTAATTCGTCATTATGCATGTGGAACAACTCTAGAAGAGATAGAGGTTGTTTTTTCTCTTTTCTGCCTTCATCACAATGGGATGGTTGGGAAAATGTGCACTAAACGGGCGAAATAAATATGAATTCTATGGAGGACTGAAATGAATGGAATCAAGGATCTTCAGGACTACAGTGACCTGAGTGCTAACTAAATATATGTTGTCTTTATCATCCAGTGAAAATAGAACATGAGAAAATAACAGAGTTGTCAGGAAAGCAAGAGGAAGAAGTGAGCTCTTAATGATGCTCATCATGTGCCTGCAGTTCTAATTTTGATTGCTTATTTCCTCTTTCCCTACTGACTCATCATTACTTCACAGGAACCAGGCGGAAAGTAATGGACCATGGGAATAGCAAAAAGAAGTTAGTTTAATGAAAACTGACTAACACATGATCATATGAGTCAGGAAGAATAATTCAGGTGACTGTGAAAGCTGGTAGAGAGGGGAATGAAAAAACTGAGGGAGGAAGAGGCAGTACAGGGCTGAGATACTCTTTTTCTGCTAGTTTGTGTTATTGTCCTTTAAGCTATACCTTGATTACCAGGGCAATTCAAAAGAGGAAAATTACACTTACATGATCAAATGATTTTATTTTGAAGAAAAAAATTCTAGTATTCTCTTGGTCTCTGTTTCCTTCTTCCTTCCATCTCAGGATCCCAGCTTGGATTTGTTATCATGTAAAGCTTCTTTCATTAATAACAGCTTGCATTATGCCAGTTATAGCACCACCTCTTCAGAGTGCTCAAGCAACAAGGAAGTAATTTAAATAATGAAGCACTACACACCATACAAATATGCACATTCAGTACTTTGAGCAGTACTTGTAGTTCTTGGTCTCTTTGTTCTAAATTTTAAATTAATTTTTTAAAAAATAATTTAATTAACTTGCTTGAAAACATGGATGTGGGGAGACACAGACTCATTATTTTGATACATCATCTGAGAGAAATCCCAGCAGTGAAGATGATGATGAAGGGTGTAATACATTGTCCTTTGGCTGCTGCTCTTCTCAGCATTACTGGCAAGAATTCAGTGCTCCCAGTAATATTCTCAGAGTATGTTGGGTGTAGATGTTGATAGATATGCTTGGATGCTTCTTGAGGCTTTTAGAGCAAAAAATAAATATTTTTAAGTGGAGTGGCACTAAGTCTAGCCTTAAAGCTCTGCTGATGCTAATTCTCATTTTGACAATATATTGACTATATTGTGAATAATTTCTAACTGGTCTTAGGCAATGCACTTCCCAGACTTACAAGTTGAAAAAACTGTTCCTAATTTCCATTGGAAAATGCCGTAGGTATACTTGCGTGTGATGCCTGAGAAAGCAGTGAACAGAGGATAAAATGCTCTGTCCCTAAGTAGCTTTGACATGCAAAATGTTTTGTTCTGTGGCCTCTGCTTCCTCCCTAGAGGAGAAGAGTGCTGAGAAAGAGACATTAACAATATTTTATCACCAAAAGGTTGAATTTCCAATAGCATGCTTTTTTGCATATCTTGCTACCTTAGTACTCTTTTTTTTTTTGTAGGTGTAAAATAATTAAAAAAACCCCAAAACAACCTTTTAGGCCCTATTCTTGAAAAGCCTGTTCTTATCTCTGTTGATATGCTGAGCTCACAATTCAGTGGTACCTCTGTCATGAATAAAATGCTAAAAATTTAATGTTTGTGTAATTATTCATAGAAGTGGAGATAGGCAACAACAACTATTTCTTTAGTTGTTCTGCAGTCACAATGACACCAGTGTATATATCAGTCAGATATTTTCTTTTAATGAAGAGATTTATTTTTTTTTTACCTGGTAAGAAAAGTAATGACAATTAAATTTATGCCACTTTTGCTATGTGTTTATAAAAAGAATGGATGTGGCACTCAGTACCATGGTTTAGTTGAGGTGGTGTTAAGGCATGGGTTGGACTCAATGATCTTAAAGGTCTCTTCCAATGTAATGATTCTGTGTGTGATCTTTCAGGGTTTATTAGAAGTTTTCTAGCACTTTTTTTGCAAAATGCATTTTGACCTTTGATAGATTTATCAGAATGTTAAGGTAGTGATAACCACCTGGGTGACTAGACACAGATTTTGCCAATATATTATCATTTGATATGCTTTGGACATGATTTCCTCACCTTTAGGGCTATGCCTTCAGAAATTATACTTTCAGCCAATCCTCTTTTAATTAGAAAAAGTAATTCAAATTTTCTTTTTCCTTGCGCAACTGAAATTTTCTTGTCTTAACATTACACTTCCTTCCCTTCTTCCATCTGCCCCCTTTTAAATTTTTTTTGTGTATGTTTTAACCACGTGAGTATGTGCTACCTTAAATACTTTACACCATCCTTTCATGATACATCTGTTAAAAAAAGGGTTCTGGATATACCTTGAAGAACTATGGCCAGCTTGGTGGCAAACATACTGGAGAGGTAATGTCATAATCAGGACAATTTTTTGATTGAGAGGCACTTAGAGAAATAATTGGATATAGAACAGCTTGAAATTCAAATTGAGGAGATGTGAAAAATGACCTTTCATTGAAATTGATGAAAGTCTGTCATTTAGAGAGAAGGCATTACTTCAAGTATCCAGGTCTGTGAAACAGTCCTTCTCAGTGGGCACTTGTGTCATTTATTTCTGAGCCAGTGCAGTGGGGAAATCCTCCAGGGAGGGAAGTGTGGGTTGTGATGTCCTCAGCATTCCAAGTGCAGTGGGAGGCCTGCAGTGCTGCTGTGGTCACTGCTTTGCCAGCTTTGATTTTCCTTTCCCTTCCCTGACTCAAGGTACTCTCTAACTGGTCTGACCAGCTGTCTGGTTTCTAGATCTTTCCCTGGCCAGACATGGCTATTGTGAACTGTCTCATCTTCTGGAGACTTAATCCAAAGCAGCTGAATTTTGTGTTACAAGTAGAAAGAGAAGAAATTGTAGAGGAAAGAGAAGAAATTGTAGAGGAAGAGAAAAAATATGAAAAATTCCTTTCAGTACACCATTTCTTTTGACTAAATTAAAGTAGGTGTAGTAGTATGACTGTAGAAGCAGTAAACTCCCAGCTAATGACAGAAACAATTGTTTTAGTGTAACTTAATTATGTTAATTGATTTGACAACTTGAGAGAAAGGGGTTTTTGTATGGATGAGTGTTAGCTAGAGAGAATTCCTGTGGAGTGGAGACAGAAACTGCAATTTAGCACCAGTGCGTGGAGAGAGATCAGTAGGATGTACAGTAAGAGGACTGTAATGGGCCATAAAACTAATGTCTTTATTGAGTCCATGATTTTTAGTATCCATTAGTTATTGAATTCCTGGATTAGCTCTGGAAGGTTTTCAGTAAATCTCGTGTGTGGATAAAGGCTGAAGGATCATTGGGGAGGGACTATTTTGTGAAAATGTTTTCTGCTAATAGCTGTATTCTTTCTTTTTAGTGATCATATGAATTTCGTTTGACACAAAATATGTGAATTGTTCTTTTAAACAGTTGCTATGAGGACACTGTCCACATCAGTGTAGAGTTCACTAGATGGTAAAATAACATCCTATACCATCAGAGCTTGTCATAAAAGTGTATAAATCCAAAAACTACTCCAAGAGGCTTTTGGCATGGGCTCATTCTCCCCCATCCTGCTTTCAGATGCTGAATTTGTTGTAATGGCCAAATCTCCAAATATGCAACAATTGTGTGCTATTAGAGAAGTGTTCTGAAGTACTCCAGAGAAATAAAAGTTCTAAGGAGAATGAATATGTTTTATTTGAGCTTTTTATCAAGTCTGAAAAAGAGAAAACAAATTCTCCAGTGAAATATTATTAGACACATCTGTTGGCAGAGGTAGTGTAACAATGCTGGCATGGACTGGTCCTGCTCTCCTCCGCTGCCGTGTGGTCTTACCTCTTTCCTCAGTTCCTCTGAATCCCTTAGTGAGCTGAGGCAGATCACTCTAATGCCAGAAGAATACTTAGATAGTTGACTGTGTTAGTTTTTTCTGTCTTGTTGAGCTGCTGTGGCTCCCTGCATGGTCGGTGAACCCTGCAGGCAGTGAGAGGAAGGATGGATGACAGGAGGGGCAGTGAGGCAGGGGCAGGGCACCAGCACAGCAGGGCAGCTTCAGCAGTGCCCACGTGTCAGGCCAGCTCAGGCATTTCATCAGGCTCTGTGGCTGTGGGGTCAGTCCGTGGCATCAACTCCTTGCCTCGTGGGCCATCTGGACAGCCAGGGAGAAGGGAAGTAGGAACCGAGGAGCACAGTGAGAGGCTGTCAGCAGGGGGAGGTCTATGAGAAGAGTGTGGTGGGCCATAAGCTGTGTCTCACCTGGATCTCTGAGAAGGTTATGAGTTTCAGCTTCTATGAACCTTCTTCTGAAGGTATTTTGTAGATCTCAGTGGTGTGCAGAAGTGGGAGTAATGGTTTTGAGTGTTTCTGAGAGCTGAAGGCTGAGCCATCAGAAAGAGAAGAGCTGTAAAAATGTTAGCTTGCAAAGGCTACAAGGAGCTTAACATACAATCCTCTGCCATTGCATGCAAGAACTGAGGGAAAATCCCACACTTTTTTACCTTAGAAGATATTTCATTTATGTTGTCCCTTAGCACCTTCAAGAGAAATTGCTCTTCTGAAGTTTTTAGTTTGTTCTATAAGGTTCACATGGCAAAAACTGCTGACAGATCAACACACTGAGCAGTCTTTTGAGAACTGGTAGGCAAAATTTTCCTCAAATGTTGTCTTTTGAAAAGTCATCTTTATGCTCAGAGATGGCAGCTAGTCTATTGGCTATGAAATATAACTAGCTGTGTTATTGCAACAAATCAGGCATTTGGTGGTAGGCAGAGGAAACACAAGCTTGTATATACAGTCTCAGCTCTTGGAGAAATTGTAAGCATTTAAGGAAGACTGGATTGCTGTCATGAGATGAGATATTATTATTCCAGCTGGTGACATCTAAGGATTGTCTTATCTTTTTATTAAAATTAAAAAAAAACACCAAAAAACCCTATAAAAACCCAAAACACTGCAAATACAATTAAATACAAATAAAATAAGTGTCATGAGAATGAAGGAATGTTTGAAACTGTAAAGCAGCTCTAAGAAATTAGGTTGTATTTGCCTGACTCTTGAGAGAGCCTGAAATAACAGTCCTGAAAAAGTGTGTTTGCCAGGCAGCTCGGATTTAATTCCCAAGTCCCATTACTTGATTGCCTTTGTCCAACACAAAGCTCCAGTGACTTCCCAGTGGAGAGGCAGAGACAGACAGGACCTTTTGACACCTGTAGGCATTTCACAGTGAGTAGCTTCTGTGCCCCTTCTGTTAAAATTTCCATTTTTACAGACAGAATGAAAACTGTGTGCTTGAGCTAGAAATATGGTCCTGGAAGCATAGATCTGAATGAGAGGGGTGTTAGCATTTGTATCACTTAGATAAGCCCTTTGGTCAAAACCCTGAAGAATCCTAAAATAATGATTTTATTATACCATAGGAAAACTATTTTAGGTAGACTTCAGGAACATAGGTCATAAGAAGCCAATGTTATCATGTTGTAATATAAGTATCTTCACAGCTTATTTTCCTTTTCATATTGCTGCTAGATTTATAGCATTATAAGCTACCAGAACAAGGAGTATGTCTGTGTTTAAAATACAAACTTTGCTGTGTAATGACTTACCACTAAATCCTAATGCATTTTTGTTTTGTTTCATTTCATTTTGTGGCTCATTTCTTGCTCTGTACTCCCAAAGATCTTCAACTCTGTGCTTTCTTTCTGAGTCAGGAATGAATTTTTAAAATAAGCACTTGTACTGTGAACCATAAAGCAAAACACAGAGATGGAATCAAAAGAAGAACATAAATTACTTTTAGTATTCTGCAAAAAAACTTTCATTTTGCTTTTCCTGTTGTTCTGAAACTATGGAAATCAATACTGAGTCACAGGTTCTGAAGTCAGGTTGTCTGTGAATGGGGTGTTTGCAGCAGTGAGCTTTGAAGGGGTTACTTCTGCCCTGCCTGACACAAATCTACAGTTCTTTGCACTAAGTGTCCCCATGAAACTATTTTAGCTGCAGCTATCCATCTCAATGGCTGTTACTTTTTACTGTTTCAGACTGCTATCTTTTAGTATGGATTCACTGATAGATCAATATGACACAAGCAAGATAAAGGTCAGCTAGATGTACATGTCTATTATAAGCTTGGGATGTTAGAAAACGTTTTTTGGGGGATAGAAAGCATATGGCATCCACCAGAAGCCTCATAAATGCTACTTTCCTGTTAAGTAAACCCAAGTTTCCTTTTAGTTTCTCTCCAACTTTACTGCCTGAAGATTTTTATTTTGAGATCCTCCTGGCCCTTCAACATCATTGAATTGAGGAAAATGGATTTGAAAGGAGAGAGTAGAAGTTGCTGTGAGAAAGAGGCAGTAGATGGGAGTGATGACATGTCCATACTGTAACAAGAGAAAATTGCAGTATGCGTGCTCTATTATAAACTTTATTATAAGCCAAGGTAAAACTTGACAGTTTTAAACTGACAGCATAAAAATAAAGAAAAGTATGGGTTCTGTGAGGAGACTTCAAAACTTCTGAGAACAGGTGGAAATTGCCATAATAAAATCTCTCCTATGAAGCTGTCCAACAGAATAAAGGAATACCCTGGGGCCACTTTTTGATCTGGATAGGAGGGAAAGCTTTGTGGGTCTGTAAGACCAGGTGCTGGCAGGAACATTTAACTGGGTGCACCACAGACCACATCTGCCCAGAGCTGCAGGCACCACCTATGAAGGCTGCTCTCTTAGAGTTCTTTGGTTGCCTTTAGGGTCAGAAAAATATAGAATTAACTTCGAAGTTTTTCCTGAAATTAGGATGTATATGCAAGTTTCCTTTAATATTGGTTCCTTCACAGGAATAGATGCTTAGCAACCTGGCTTCATGAAATATTCAAAAAATCTCTATGAAATTCCTTGTCAGTTTCTTGAAATTGGCAACAGTTAAAAAAATGATTGTCAGGGAACACACATACACACCTACTGTGATAAAACTCTGTTGCTAATATGTATAATATTGTCTCTCATCAAACCAAGTTTCCATTTTTATACAAGTTTGGCACCAGTTTTTACCTTGGACTTTACCGTCTATGTTTTACCTCTCAGTTTGAGATGAAACCCATTAAACTGTGGACTCACAGCTGAAGAAAGGCTAAGGAACTGCATGTTTATATGTTTTCGCTTATAGCTCAGCTTTCCTGGAATTGCAGCCATAAAATGAGGCATCAGTAATAGAGCAATAAATGTATGATGAATTGTCTTGCTAAAAATAATTTTCTTTGGAGAAAATTTGTCCTCAGTCATAGTTGGATAATACAGCACAGTGTTCATTTTGGGTGAGTTCAAAGAAGCATGATGCATGAAGACAGTTTAAATTATTCTCTATTTTCTTCTGAAAGGTGCTCTCCTTTCATCAGATTTTTCTTCTTAAATACCCAGCACTGAATGCATTTTGATATTCCCAAAGCAAACCAACAGTATTTTTAAAGGTTAATGTGTAACTTCTCCGATTTGAGGAGCATCTCAGAAATAGCCAAACTGTTATCAGCAAGAAAATATCCTAATCTCCTGTCACTTAACTGATTTCTTAAAAAGTCCAGCAGAGCATCCAAAGGCAGCTATGCAGAGCTGTGCCAACCTTATGGCTTCATCAACACTCCCAGTGTGCTTAACTGGAAGCAGTAGTGAATTAGCAAGGAGGAGATACAAAAGGAAGGGCATGTTTTGTTTCTTTTTGTAGCAGAACCTGTACAAGTACCTTGAAATAACTTGGAAGTGACTCCTTTATCTCTATTAAACCTTTTTTTTTTTTGATTGCTGGTGCTGTTATTGCAACAAAGTGGCAACAGCAATGCAGAGGTCCTACCCCAGGAAGACTTTCAGAGGTGTTTGAACTGTCAGTTTTTACAGATATGGTTAGTTGCTCTGTCTCAGGAGATTATCTGCAGCTGAAATTTAAGGTAACTTTTTTTATATGCTGTGTAGTTTGGAGTGGTTCTTCCAAGGAGGAGAGAGTACAGAAAATGCTTTCACAGAATACAATGCATTTCAGTTGAGGTTGGCTGATCTGATTTCTTTATAAAATGTCGGTTGGCTGTTGGTTTTAGTAGGGGTTTTTCATGTTGTTATTGGTGTTGGGGTTTGTTTGTTTGTTTAATTTTCTTTTTCCTTTGTTTCAAGTCAATTTGTCTTTGAGCAAAGTCATATTTCTGAAATGTCCCATAATGCTGAATTTTGTTGAGCACCAAACTCCTCTGTAGAACTGTGTGTGCATTGGATAGTGTTAATTTCAAACTAGGTGAGCTCAGCCTTAACTTGATATTTCTGAGTTACATGCCAACAAGTATATAGAATGTAAACATGCAGATGAGATGAGTTCAACCAATTAGTAATTACTTGAATGAGAAGGGTGAGAAATTGAAATTATTTGAACGAAGGGTGATAAAGCACTAGATTCTTCTTCAGTGGCTCACAGTACCACTGCTGTACATGTTCTTAAGGGTTAGCACCACTCTGCAAGGAGCTATCAAGCCCTTTTTATATTCAGTCCCTCATAGTAATGGTAATTGCTGCTGATTTTTTTTTTAAAAGAAAAATAGAATATCTTTGTCTGAATATTTTTTAAATGGCACAAGAAAAGTGGCATTGTTTGAAAATCCCAGTGGTGTCATAACAAGACTTCACATAAACATTAGATCAAGCAACCACAAGCAGCCTGTGAATTATTCTGGGAAGTTTTTAAAACGTGGGATACATGGCATTATTTAAGTATTTATAAATGTCATCTCATCTGCTATAAGGAAAGCTAATAGACTGTTTTGCAGACATTTCAGCTCCAAAAAGCAATTGCTTCTGTAATCTATTTCTATAAAATTGGCAAAAGTGGAAGCAGGCGTACTATGGGTCAATACCAGTGAGAGGCCTCTCCGCAGACAAAAGATTCACAGTCCATTAAGTTTCAGGTCTGTCCTGATATGGATTCCTCTGATGTATTACTATTATATCCTATTTTTGTTGACTCAGTTGCTGTGTCAGCAAAACCAAACATTTTGGCTTGTGTCCCAGCATCAAGCTGTCTGTGGAGGATATGTGTTTGCCTCCACCACGACAGTAATGAGAAACTGGCATTAGTTTGATTTGCATAATTGTACGCTTCTTAGTTAGACTCTGTGTCAGTAGGAGACAACTTATTGTGATGATACTCACTGCACATTACTCGTTTTGTGCAATCAGCATTTATTTATGCAAATTTCATCATTACAAGAGGTCATTTTCCAACCTTCTACCATGAAATCACATTTTCTGCCAATGAACAGTAAGAAAACACCATAGGAGAGCAGCCAGGTATATTTGTCATTCACACTCCTTGGCCAAGATACTGCAAAGGGTTTATTGTGTGTGTGTGTGTGCATATGTGTTTAAAAATATGTTTTATGAAAGACTGACAGCTCTAATGACAAAACTAAAATTTGATGGACCACATGTGATTATTTTAGACAAATGCTGTCAAAAAAGGCACACACAAAACTCAAAACAAAACCAACTGTCTTGCTAGTTATGAGAGTTTCTATAAGAATAATTTATAGACTGAAAAAAATATTTTGTGTTCCCTAGATGATCAGTGGAATGTTTTCTGTGATAAGAAGCAGAACCCTGTAATTTATTCATGTGAGAGATAAAAAGACAGAATAACAAACTAGGATGTCCCACTTGTAACAGAGACCTGAAATAGCAATAAATGTTGAAAAAGCTTATCAGAATAACTTGGATCTTAAGGATTCATGAACTAACCATCAAGATTCTCTTCATAAAAATACTTCCAAGGTCGCATTGTTTATCTTATCACTAGTGGTAGAAGGACCTCTTAGGGTTTCATTTGCAAGTAGCTGAAACGACACCAGAAATCATTCTTTTCCCTAGACAATTGCTCCTAAGTTTAAAAAGACTTGGAATATGTCAGTGCTTATAAGGTAGGACAAAATTACACAGAACAAGTAATTTGGGTGCTCGTAGACTGAGAGAGTGATGAATACTTGACAGATTGCATCTTCACAAGAAGCACAGAAAGTTCACTGGACTTCCTAGCATGCAAACTATTGCTGAAAGGAAAAGAATGAGAGCACAAATATGGCTTTACCTTTTATCCTCCCAAAAATAATAGAATCTGTAATTCTGAGCAGAAAAATTACATGTACTATCCTAGCAGTTAGACTGAAACATAAGTACTATAACTAAATACAAAACAAAACCCACAGGTGGGCCACTTTTACAAAGAACAGTTGTTTGTAACGGTCCTTTGTATGTCAAAAAAATCTGTAAATCAGATGTTGTACCACACAGGGAAAAAAAAGCACTTTTCAAAAGAATGAGTGTAGCTGAAATCTGTTTATGTGCTCACTCAGAAAGAAGCATTCCAATAGCCCAGCACATGCATCTGGGAGAGAAATTTCTATCCACAGGTGTGCATGAGATGATTAGCTCCTAAATATTTTTGCAGTCCTTGCTTCATGTGGGAATAAAATCCTCTATCCTGACATATGCTGTTTCATAATTCTTGAGTGAAAAGGTTCTTAAAGAAAACTCAGTTGGGCAGCCAATGCTGTATGAGCCCCATGTGGTAAATGAAGCTATGTGAGCTCAGAGTTTAATAAGATGATACTGCTCTTTGTATCATTAACCCACAGTCAGTCGACATGCTGGATTAAGATTAGAAATTGTATAGTTAGGAATTCCTGATAATTTTTTAAAATTAATTTTATTTTTAGTTATGAGGCAATTGAGAAAGAAGGAAGGCTAAATTAAAAAAACTGTTTTAAGACTAAATTCAAGAACAGAATGAGGAAATAAAAGTCCTAAAAGAAAAAAGTCTGCAGAAGAAAAGTGAAGAAAAAGGATAGAAAAAAGTGCTGTAAAATACAAAATCACTGAGATCGGAAAAAAATAGTTTCACTATGAGAGCCAGTGCCCTTCGAAAGACAGAACAAAATTCCAAATTACCCAGAGTAAAAGAGGGTCAAATAAGATTAACCTATTGGACAAAGACAAGAGGCAGAAATAATAAAAGTGTGAGTAAAGCAGATACTCATCTGCAAAGCTTACAGAATCTTTGTGTTAGCCAAAACACAGATGTATGCATGAACCACCACCAAGGTGAACCCCAAGTACCATGAATGGGTGATTAGGAATGGACAACATAGATGTATGATAAGGGAAAGACAACTCTCTGGGGACTGAGAAACATGGAGTCTATCAAACATTTTGAGAAAGTATTAGGAAAACTTAGCACATGGAACGAAATATTCTCAGGGGCATATTTGAAGGAATTGAGAGACACCAGCTGGGTAGCTGAAAGGAAGAGGCAGAAAAAACTGACAATAGCAGCCTGAAGAGCTAATGGCCGTATCTGGAAGAAATGAAGGGTAGATTTTTCTAGAATTTGACTTTGAAAATTGCTTTCAAAGAGAACAAACTCCCTAACAACAGTATTCTTTGTAATTTCACTTTTATGTTGCGGAGCTGGTTTAAGTAACAAACAATTTCCCCTCCTTCTTAATTAGGTAAGTATATCATATGCAAAAACACTACATAGGGACACTTTGACTTCATGAGGTCTTCACTCATGAGCTGCCCCAGGCACAACCGTGATAACTGATGAATGCTTTACTAATATGTGACAAAGAGAATTCTTCCCATTTTCTCTGAAACAAATAGATACTCCTTAACTCTCAGATTTTAATCTCATGTCATGCTAGAGCTAACACAGGCAGGAGGTGAATTATATAACGCACCTTCTGACTCTCACATCCCTAGCCCAATTATAACAGTCTCAGGATGAGACTGGTTCAACAGTTCAACATGGTTCTCATCTGGCACTAGACTTGCTTGTCAGAATTCAAGACAAATTTTTCTGTAAAAGATGTGACATATCTGAGTTAGAAATTCCAAAGGTTAGTCTAAATATTACTAAATATTTATGATTCCTTTGATTGTACCTGAGTTTGTAAGTCTTACTGACTCATAGACCAACCTCTTGTGCAATTCTTCTGATATGGCCTGGCTGTGGTTCGTCCAAAATAAAGCAAAAATGGTTTGTCTAGAAATTAGAGAATGAGAACTGGGTAAATCACAGAGAAGATATTTGTTCAGATGTGCTGTTCACTGAGATGCATGAGACTATATATCAAATCCTAAAGCTGTATTGTCATTGTAAGTTCTTGCAGTCACTGCATAGATTCTCTGATGCATAGAACTCAGCATGGATTGTCAGGACAAATATATGGAGAACTGGGGAAGATTGTGGGGTCTCGGAAGTAGGGGGTTGATGTCTGGAGCTGTGCGAACTCTGATTATAGTTTAGTGTTTCAGCCCCAGTCTGTCTCTAATTTTATACCTGCTCTGTGTCTGTGTACTATAGAGTGCTCTTTCTGTTAAAGGACATCACATGAGGTACATATTGCTTAGCAGTCATCCACACCGTGCCAGTGGGTTTCTTTTATCTAAATCAAGAGCATGTGTGGATGCTTGTTGCAGATTTCAAGTACACTATGCCAATGATTCACACAAGGCAAAGCCCTGTTTGTTGAAAAAAAATCTATGGCCATGGCAATTATGATATAGCTGAACTTTTCTAATGGTGAAATGTCTTTGATTCTATATAATAAAAACCATGCATCCTTGGAAATATTTATTAAAATGTTTTAAAATATATTATAACTATTGATTTATGGATGGGCAGAATGAAAAAAACAGAAACATTATGAAAGGTTCAGGAGAATGCCAGCTGCTTTGAAGTTGTGTTTTAACTTCTGCAGTTACCTTTCCAAGCAGTACTGGGTTTGATTCAGATGCTCAGGGTTAGGTTCACCTTACCAGTCATTAGCCAGCAAAAGGCAGCACTTAAAGTTTGTCACCGAGGCACCTTTTGTGGTCAATGGAGAGACCAGGGTCCTTCTGCTGAACTTTTGTTGTCACCTACCTGCTCCTCTGGAGGCATTTGCTTTTTTCACACCTTCAGTGGAAATAGAGACTTGCTTAGAGTGGGTGCTTCCCTTCCGCTGTGGCTGGAGGAGCCTCCTTGGTCTGTGCTGAAGCGGATGGCACTGCACACCCGCTGTGTGCCACACGTCTCCCTCTGGCAGAAAACGTTTAGAAACATGCTGAGAGGTTTCAAAATGGGAAGGCTGCACCTCCGGTTTAGTCAGATGGATGAGTTAATGTAAAAGCCATGTATAATGTGCTTGAAGTATTTGTAGAACTCCTGGAAAAATCCGCTAACTATTCTGAACAATTTTGTTGATCTTTGTGTGGGAGAGTGAGCTGGGGCTAAAATCTGGAAAATCCCTAACATAGGCTGGAATTAGAATCTGAAAAATAAATTTTGATCTTTTGTCTTCTCCCAATTTCATTGACTCTGACAGAACAAAATGAGACTGAAAATATGACTTGGAAAAGCTTCTGCACTGAATTTCATAACCATCAGGAAATTTAAAAAAAATTAAATCAGTAACTAAGGCTCCCGACTTGAATAACACAAGTGCTTAAATTTTAATTTCATAGCTTAATTAGGAAATTTAAAATAAGTTTGCTTGTGGTCACCTTAAAAGTAATTAAAATTTTTCATCTACATAGAAACTCCAGACTTTCGTTTTCCTTCAAATGTCTAACTGATATTTTTTCTTTACCTTCTTCAGCCTTCTTATGTATAGTAAAATTTAATTCAAATGAATTAAGTATTTATAGTCTTTATTTTGAAAATAAAACATTTCCTCTTAAATATAGCAAAAATAAAGATATTTTATTTCTGGGATGATTTTTTTCCTTCAGTCAAAAAAAATTGCCAAATGCAGTACTGGCCACAAGCAATTTCGTTCCCAGATTTAATTCTGTGGGAATTCTTTCTTAGAAAATACTGTTTTGATGTAGTGAAACATTCAAATGAGCGCGAACAATTATCCTTTAAAATGAAAATAGAAGTTAAAAAATAGTTCAAATAGCCTTAAGAAAATTTACATGAAATTCATAGTGAAGTATAGTCCTGACTTTGCAATGATTATATCATTGCCCAAATTAACTTAATGTGAATTTCTAGCTCCAAAAATAACAGTGTATGTTTATATGTCACCTGCAGAATGTATGGAAGAAAATCTAGCTTCTCTATAGAATTAGTTTAGTGCACATCCAAATTAAAGATTATATTTTAAAATGGGGCTTACTTTTTCTGTATGCCCAAATATATTCTCCAGTTATCACAGTTTTAGTGACTATTGCATAAAAGATCTGCCTGTTTTGCTAATTGAACTTCAATTTTATAGTAATCATAACTATTCAGAATAATTTTAGATAATTCTTAGGATATTTTGATAATATTAGTTGAAAGGAATACTCTGTATTGATTAATCCTGGCAGGATCCCATAGTCTGTAGCAACTGTATAGTATTAGGATAGATGATCTCTGGAGGTCCCTTCCAGCCCTAACTATTCTGTGATTCAGTGAATTACAATTTCATTGCACAGTACACATGAATTTAAAGATCTAGGATTCTGAAAATCAATACTTTAATATAATTTAATACTTCTTACATCTCCCTGAGTTCTGATTTCCTCTTATACTTGGTAGACATTCATTTTTGCCTTATAACAATATAATTTGAACAGAAATTATTTTTCTGCTTTGTTTTTCAGTGTGTATATTAATGCATATATTGCATAATGCTTATAAATCCAAATTCTGTTAGTTATTTTCTCTTTCAACAGGATTCTTGATAAAAACAGCTCTTCATGTTTCATGGAAGAAAGTTGCTTTTTCAGAGTACAGATTAAAAGTATAACAGTAGTAAAATACAGTGCATCAGTGGATACACTGTAACCTAACATAATTTTCTACTTTCATGACACACTAAAATTATTATATAGAACAGATGTATTTTATGTTTATTCTAGCATTTTATTTTTTTTTTAACTGAAATGAGTGGTCTGACAAAACTAAACGGGGTATCAGGAGGTATGAATCCAGGAGCATTTATTGATGCTTCTCCAATTCATCCTTCTCGTGGTCCCATCTAAATGTGAGCTTTATCTGAACTGCTGCTTTGACAAGTTTCCCCTTTTTATCAGGACTTGAGAGGCAGGAATATGACATGGTTAAAAAAGTCTCTGGAATATTACTGCTGGCAGAGTTTTCTTTATTTCAAATTAATTGTCAAATGCCCCCATACCACCAAAGTTATGAAAACATCTGATTTGTCGGTTGTAAACCTTCAAATAATGTTACAAAAATAAATCCAGATATTAGCATTTTTAAAGAATCTGTTTTGCTTACAGTGATAAAACAATTAGTCTAATCTGAACACATGAAATATGTGTTTTTATAATTAATTTAATTTATAATATAAATTTAAAAGAAAGATTAAATAGGCTTCATGCTGAAGGAGGAAAGTAAGTTTGAGAAGAACCCTCTGTTTTTTTCAGAATGATGACTGTAATGGTCCCATATATCCGCATGATGAAAGAATTAATTCATGTTGCCATTTAACTTCTGTCAGTGAATACTTATGGGCGGGCTGCTAAACATGGGGATCCTCACTCTCAGATGCATCACCACAAGCTCTGACAGATTAAGTGCCCACATTATTGCTGGTATCTTCACTGGATCATGACAGATCACT
The DNA here is from genome assembly GCF_014805655.1 of Passer montanus. Lineage (NCBI taxonomy): Eukaryota > Metazoa > Chordata > Aves > Passeriformes > Passeridae > Passer > Passer montanus. Next base: position 763,378 of record NW_024371038.1, on the reverse strand, counting down.
GTGCTTTGGAAGCACTTGGTTAATGACATGATTTACAGCTCGCTGAGGGGAAGAGGCAAAGGGCTGTTCCAGAGTGAGTGATGCCCTGTGCATGTGGGCTCTTATGAAACGACATCTTCATGGCCATTTGTGGAGTTGTCAATATCCATCACTTAACAAACGATGTTTCTGGTTCACTGAACATTGGTAAATGAGACACCTTACGAATCAATTCTGGTTTGTTTGTGTTGTTCAGTGTCACTGGGCAGAGTATCCTATATGTTTGCTGACCTTTTAACTAATAAAAAAATAAGTCATGTTAGTGCAGCTAAAAAAGGGTTTTATACAGAGCAAGCTCAGGTGAAGCACTCAAGCTTTATTTCTGGGTGATGGCATGTTTTAGTTACTCCAAACATCCACAGACTCCATGATATGGAATTTACAAAAATGAATCTAGTAAATATTTGCAAAAATCAAAGTTTAAGTTGGAAACAGTAAATCTTTACATTCTAAATTTTCAGGGACTTAAAAGCCATTACTTAGAAAACATTTGTGATTTCTGTTACCTTGACTGTAAATTTAGTTTTAGGAAGTCCTTTCAGAAATTTTATCCTGCTGTAAAACAGGTCCAGTGTAGCTGTTTCCACACCAACTCTGTAATTATTTCATTCATGAATTGTCAGAGATGGTATGGGTTTCTGGCTTTTCATCCTTTGGGGTCCTGCAGCTGTTGTGCAAAGTTCACAACATGGCTTACGTAGGGGAAGCTGCTGTAGCAGTTGTAGTCTTGTGATCATCAACTCTCATTTTGCCTTCAACCTCTGGTCCAAAGGGCAAAGTCTGTATTTAGAAGGGAGGCAGCTGAAGGAAAAAGTGCATTACTGTGCCCATTTCGCTCTAGGTTTCACCATGTCTTTGTTTCCTGTGTTTTTACTGCTTTGAATTTCCTTCAAGACCTAGGAGCGTTGGCAGGAGCTTTCTTTATTCGCTGGCCCCTGGCTCTATTACATGCTGGTATCTGTTCCTCTAATTTCCAAGCTGCTGTGAAAGACCAGACAAGATATTTCCAATGCTATCAGGATAGCTTCTGCCTGAAAAAAACATTGCAGTAACAGGGCTTGGTGTTCTTGATTTACCTTCTAAGACCAAGACTACTACTGGATATCCTAAGATAAGGTGATCATCTTGCATCCAAAGGCAGCTTTCCTTCCTCTCATATTCCAGATGGGTATCAGAAGAGATCATATTCTTCAAATGCTCAGACAGTGCTGATAAAAGCCTACATTGCTAGGTGGAAAAGAATGTAACTTCATAAGAGCAACATCAATTCCATCCCGGTACTGCATAGGTAATTGGTTTTGTTGGTCTGTTCTCTCTTTTAAGCAGATGGTTCTTTCATTAGATCTGTAACAGTGCTCTACATTCCTCAAAAAGGCTAACTGATACCTACCTCTCTTGCCTTCAAAAGGTTTTGCAAGTGTTTTTCCACCACCAGTACAGTTGCCTCCCCATTCTCCTTTTCTCCTTGCCACACTGAACTGTTGCAACTGCTCGTATTGTGTTTGCTGCTGTATATTGTTATGGCATCTTGTTAAGTAGCAGTTCTAAAGCCTACAGGAATTAAGGAAATGCTCTTCACAGAACCTCCCTCTAAAGTAATTTGAGAGGAGTGTCTTAGGCCATAATTCAGGTCCTTAAATCTGTATAATTTCATGTTCCAATCAAGTAGCCCATTTCCAGAATTTTTTGCTAAGCTACTTTCTAATCACAATTTTCTGGAAATGGGGTTTATTGTTTCCTTGAAGGCTTAAAAGTCATCAGTGTGAGGGCTATGTAGTCAGATAGCAGGTTGTGTTAAAGTTTGTAATAATGTAGTAATTTAGGATTCCCATGTATTACATTCATTGTAATTAAAGTCGAGTCTTCTCTAGCACATCCTGCTGTTTCAATTTTCTTTCTACTGATATTAGTGCATACAAGGAATTTACTTGGTATGATCAGATCGTACTTTATTGTTATGCTCTTTAAACATGGATGTTTAAGGTTTCATTCAGTAGAGGTGCAAAGTACGTTTTCTTGGATTAGACTGCCAGCCCACTGCAGTGGACCAGTAGATCACCTGGGAATCACAGAATATCCCCAGTTATTTTTTACCTGCTCCAATTCCTGGCATTACGGAGTTCTAATACATGGGATGTTGTGGAGTAACAGAAATAAGTGTCCTTTACCTTTTTCTGCTATAGAATAGGACCAGAGTGAGATGCAGCTACATCTCTAAACCACACAGATAATCTGTGTGGAGCACAGGTATGGGACCTGTCTGGGGTATTTATTTACTGCCTTTTCAGGCTTGTGTAATTTTTCCTCAAAGACAAAACTTTTGGCCTTTCTTGGTGCCTACTCTTTAGGTCACTTTAGAGTTTAGTTATTCTAAAGTGGAAGCATGAAAAGCAATACTTGCTTCTACCTCCACATGGAAGAAAATAAATTCCATAATCTGAGAGTCTGCTTAGAAGTCAGCAGAGTTTTGGTTATTTTTAAATTCCTTTTTAAACAAATATGTAGTGATTTTATGTTAAAATAAATATTACTTTTAAGAGTCTTGTCAAGCTGAAATCCCTGTGATTTTTCTTACTTTTCCCAATAACATTTCCATTCTCTGTTGAGCTGTGGCTGGTAATGAACCATATTCTGAAAAACTGCTGTGTTGGATTCCATGAAGTAGGACAGCTCATGTCCAGAATTTCTCTCATACAAGGAATAAAATGAGGAAGTATCATACCTCAGTAACAGGTCAGTCTGGGAATAGAAGAGTTGTTCCCCTTCCTCCAGAAAAGAAGCCTTTCTCTGTGATAAAGTGTACAATGCACAAAACACTAATAATAGAGATTTTCTTCCTACAAAATATTGTGAAGGCATCTAGCATTTTGCTGGAAGCTCTCAGCATCTTGCAGAATTTTGCCATAAGAGGGCATGTGTGATTCTTCTAAAGGACATGAGGAATTGGTTGAGGAATCTGGGCTCTTGAACCAGTAGTGGGGAAGATGATTAACAGATATGCTGTAAAAATGAACAAGGTAATGGAAATTTGAGCCCCAGAGTCTGCAGGATGTTTAAGCTAACTGAAATGGAAGGTCTGAAGGAAATCATGGACTGAGAACAAAATCACAGGGCAACCCCCAAAAGGATTGTTGCATTTACAGGAACATTAAGTAATACTAATATCGCAGCTGGCCAAATACACAGTCAATTATTTTTACCCTGTGTTTATGTTTTGACCAGAACAGAAGAATGATGCTCTCTGAAAGGCAGAAGGTTTGTATTTCATTTTGGCACCCTATTTCATCTATAACAAAGCTGAAGATCAAATGAAGTAGCATTCTGGTTACACCAAGAATGGCAGGCTACACCTGCACACTGAACATCCTGAGGAAATGCTCTCCTCCCAGCAATTACTTCAGGCTGAGTACTTCTGTGTCCTCCTAATGCCTGTGAACTGTTTAGAGCATGTTTTATTAAAATTAATGGAATACACAAAATCAAAAAGACCTGAAAAAATGTTAAAAAATTTAAGAATACTAGTGAATGATCAGAGCACATAAAACCTTAGATGCCTTCCATCTTATTTTACATATGAGCCTCCTTTGATCTTCTTCTCAGTCTTTTACATGGCTTTCTTCTGCTATTATAATTGTTCTGCTGATATAGTAGCAGAATGAAAGAGTCAGTCAAAGTCCAGCCAAGATGTGGGAACTTGCAAAAATTTGGACATCTGTTTAATGTTATATATAAGTGTAATTTTTTAAATTCTGTGCAAAAATTCACTTAAATTAAACAGTTTATATACACTTTAACAGAATTGAACTTTACATTGTGTTTTGGCAAATAACAGTGTGCATCACCATCTCTTTAGGTATTAATTTTTATGACTAAATGAAGAATTAAAGTTTAAAAGTATATCCATTTTGAGAAGGAGATTGCTGTCCAATTTAGTATTGTAACTTGTAAATTTAATGTAATTCATAATTTCATTAGTTAAAAGAATAAACTGGAAACTGCCACTTACTAAAATGTTGTAAATTAACATGGTAGTTTTATGACTGCTGCATGAAAAAATGTAGGACTGAAACTTATTTGTATAAAGCAAAACAGTGCATATAAGAATTAAAAGAACTAGCATCTCTTGCCCCATACTTTCTTCTATTTTAACTTCAACTGTTTCATCTTCTTTTAGAATTTTTTAAGATATGATGGACTGTGGGTATTAATTTCAGAAAACCTTACCTTAATCTAAAAATTAAATAAAGGGGAAAGATTATGGGCTTATCTGAGAAGCCTGTGGCTGAACGTGGTAACCCATTTAGCACAATCAGGAAGCGTGGCTTGTTAGCATCAGGCCTAATTCCTTACGGAACATTTAGAGTGACGCTAAGGGAATATGAAATGATAGCTTTCAAAATCAATAGTGTTTCCTCTTCTACCAAGAGCACTTGGAACTGTTTAGAATAAGATTGTATGACAGTTTCCACTCTATGTCCCTCTTCATTTCTGTAGAAATTGTTAAAAGTTTTACTGTTAAATTTTGAAGAATTCATTAACCCAATAGCTGTACATTAGAGTACAATCAATACAGAGAAAAAAACCACATAGAAAGTATTGCTAGGAAAAATGTTGAAGGCTACAATTTGAAAGAAACTGTATTCTTTACTGATTGGCATACAATGTCTGCCGTTGTCCTACAGTAAATCTCAGCTGGCCTCTGTTCCTCTTATTAATATTTTATTACTGGTAGTATCATACTTGGGAAAAAATACATCAAGTGTTATGTAGGGAGAGGACCTCAAACTGTCTCCAGACTTTAGCCTCTGAATGGGTGCATGTCTTTTAGCATTTCAGTTTGGATAAGATTTTAGTTTTGGTGTGTTTTTTAATGGAATTTCTGGATTATCCCCAGTTACTGTGCTTTGATTCCCATCACAGAGTAGATTTCAGTCACCTGAGGACTGTGGGAAGCTCTAGCTGACTTCCCAATGATCTATACAGTTTGGTCATACTCCTCTGGTCAGCCATGGAGACAGTGTGTCACAGAAGCAGTTTCCTGAATGCCGAGGATATGTGTCCTGGGGGGAGGTTGCAAGGAAACAAATGCACAGGTTGCTGCAGTGGGATCCCCATTCCTTAGTGCTTGACTGATGTTGAACTGTTGCTTGGGACCCAAAGTCTCCATAGAAAGAGGTGAGAAAAGTTCAGAGAGTTTGAGGGTCCAGCAGCCAGGCTGGGGAAAGCCTTCCTGTATACTTTGGAGACTCAGCGGCTAGAAAACATGCTGAAGATGTTTTATTTTGATGAGAGGATTTTAATTAATTGTACAATTACAGTATTGTCATGAAACACTTAAGAGTCCTCTTGAGCCTTGCCAGGTTTCGAAAGAATGAGTCTCAGAAGTAGTTTCTGTTAAATACCATAGGAAATGCTGCAATCATAGAAAACTTAGCTTTCACATTAAAATACCTAGGAGATGTCCTGATTTGGAAGTTTAGCTCTGCAAAGTTTTATGAATAAATGCAGCATGTTTAGCTCCATAGACTTTTGGTATTTTAATGTGTGGAGAGGGGGCCTGCACACACCTCCGTATAAAGGCACGACCCATTTTTATCTCCAACCTTAGACATACATTCAGAATCTTGCAAGGGGCCAGTGTGTAATGTAATTATACAGTCACCTAAATTGCTACACAATTATAGTTCATTTTGAATGTGCCATATAATAGCGCTTCAGAATCTGAGCTTTCATTGAAGAAGTAATTAAGCTTCTTCTCCTTATGGTTACAAAGATAACCTTCAAAATGTCAAATGAGCCTAAGCAGTTGCCTTGATTTCTGTCTGCATCTGCAGACAGCTTGAAACAGTAGCTTCAAGAAAATGATACCATGTGCTGCCCCCTTCATTTCGGGTGCTGCTGCTGAGGGAGCCTAGCGAAAGCATTCTTGTTAACTATTTCACAGCTGATAGATCTAGGAGAAATAGCCAGTCCAAGAGCTGCTCTGACCTTTTTAGACATAATTACAAGGAAATAAAATATAGGTTCCATTGATACTGTTGATTTTGTTAAGCTTATCCACGTTAGGGAAGAACTGATGAATTAATTTTTTTGCTATAATTTAATATCCTTCTCCTTGTGCTCAAGATATTAAAGAAGGTGTTGATGTAGTCTTTATCACACCCCTGACAAAAATATCAAGTAATGAAGTAACAGATCTGCTGTTTTCCATTCATCTGCAGAAACTCCATCCTTTTCATCAATGTCCTGTGTCACACAATTGATGTAATGATTCCAGTTCTTTTTAAATAAATTCTCTTCTCTCTCCTTTTCCATCAAATTGAGTTATTCACCTAATAATAAAACACATAAAGTAGGTGGATTAAAAAATGGCAAAAATCCATATCTTACCAAAGAGGGCATATGTCAGGAAGATAGTGTAAATTCAAAAAAAGCTTTTCTGGGAATTATATCAGTGAACCTAGAGCAAGCTTACTGTAATACAAGATGTCCGGATACTGGCTGTTCCAATTCTGTATTTTTAAAGTGTACTATCCCTTTAAATGAAAAATGCTGTACTGTTTATTGTCACAAAGAGTGCAGAAAAGGTCGAGGGTATGATTCTGTCTGCAGCCTGCCTGGTGGTTTTTGCAGGATGCTGGCTGGTACAAGTAGGATGTGCTGCTGGGTCCTGTTTTCTGGGAAATAGAGCAGAAGCACTGAAGATACAAAAGCTTCTGCTTGACACTGCTGCTTTGGAAGCCTAGTGAGGACTCATGAGAACTATTCATCTGTTTCATGACAATACTTTAATCTTGCAATTAATTAAAATCTTTTCCCAGTATACAAGCCTTCCTTCGTCAGCCTGACATGCCATGCATGGAAAAGAACAAGAATTGGCAAAGAATCATACAGATTTGTGACAGAACTCTGAATAATGCCACATTGATTATTTAGATCAGCATAGGGCTAAGCTTTCATCTAATGCAGTGCTTAAATGACAAGGGGGATTCACCCTTGAGAAAATCCCAGGTCAGGATTCTAAGTCTCTATTTTTACCCTGATTGGTTCATGACAGACTCTTGTATTAGCTGCATGAGACTTTGTAGGAGTGATACAAAGATCACTGTAGTAACAGAAACATTCCACTGATTTTTACATGCTATTGTATGCAATTTGATCTAGGCACCTTATCATTTCAGTGCAATGTACACAGTTCAGTTGAGCTGAATTTGAAATTTTCCTTCAATCAATAGAAAAACTGGTATGAGATAGCTTAGTATTAGACCAACATGGGCTGCTTTAGGATAATTTTAATTTAAGGAAATGTATATTCCTAATCCCTTCCTATGTTTACATATATGCTCTTAATGAAAATAAGGCTGCTCAAACATTTAAAAGCTCACTTTTCCCACCGACCAAGAATGCAGTTGTCCTTAATTTCGGTTTTAGCATCACTGCTACTGGTACTTCTAATATCAGGAAGGGATAGTTCCCTAGAACTGTGCTTTATGCAAATGAGCTTCACTGCAGAAAAAAATACCTAGAGATGTAATAGAGAAAAATCCTAAAGCGCTAAATTATAATATGATAAATTATTATATTATATTATATTATATTATATTATATTATATTATATTATATTATATTATATTACATTATATTATATTTTCAGGAATTTATTCTAGTGCTGGTAAAAATTGATTTAGAAATAGGTATATAATGAAGGAAAAGGATGTCTTCTTGTAATATATTACATTTCCATGACATGATATCATTTCACTCAATTGAAGCCTCAAGTGAGCAAATAATTTTTCATCAGTGTTTGTTAGGGAATAGTTATGTTTCCCACAGGTACTCTATGAATATGGAAACACTTTGAAAAATATTATCAGTATTTGTCAGACACTAAGAATGTTTAATGCTGTTTTGGGCATTTTCTTTTCCAAAGCTGAAGACAAAGCCCAGTAGTGTTTGAGCCTAGGTGGATGCTGTGGACAGAAAAAATATACTGAACCTTCACTGAAGGTGAAAGTACAAGCTTAGCACTAATTGATGTGTAACCTTTTGCTTCCCGGAATGGGATATTTTATAAACTCTATATTCAGCCTAATGCCTCCATACACCAAAGAGTTTTCAGATGAAGCCATCTAAGGTAGAGCAGAGCAGCTTCATTCTTGCAAACAGGCAGAGCTATGGGATGGAGCTGGAGATGGTTCAGAAATAGCTCTTGAAGCCATGTGTAAGTTTGGGCTAAGGCTTCTAGGAACAAAAGTCCAAAATAGAGGCTGCTCTTCTCACTGTCAAACCTAGAATCACTTCAGCTTGGTTCTGTGGAGAAATCACTAGGAAAAATTATGTTGCTCTACCTGTGGTGTAGAAGGTTAATTAATCTGAACTTGGTATTCCACCATAATTGTGTATCTTCTTGGAAAGCAAGGGTATCTATGAATAGCAAGCAGATGAGGAGGGTGGATTAATGTGAAAGACTTAACTTCATTGCCCATTCATAAGTACAGTTAAGAGAATTTTCTTCCTCAGCAGGTATTAAATTGTAAAAATTAAAATGGAAATGGACTTTCAGGTAGATAAACCTAGTATTAAATATAACCCACATTCATCTGTAGTTTCAGGAAATTGCAAATGGTTGCAAATTACGAAAGTTTTGTATTAATATTTTTTGAATAAATTTATAGATTTTTCTTTCCAAAAGTAACACCTTTCAAGACTGACCTGCATTTAAGAGGAGAAGTATCTGACCTATCTGCTAAGGAACATCAATTTAGTCTTGAATTTTTTCAAGTTAAATAGACAGACTGATTCTAAACCTTTTGTTTGGCAAAAGTTACAATTTGACATTGACCTGCATGAGCGATTCTGTAATCTCTACCTCTTCTATTTGCATAGTATCCAAAATACAAAAAATTCTATTACTCTCATAGATTGTTCACACCAATAAAGAGAGTGAAGACCTCCACTTTTGTAGAAACTTTTGTGTCGGAATAGAGTTCTATCTACTAAATATCTCTCATGTATTATTTTTTTAGCCTGTTTTCTCTTACTTCCCATGTCCATATCTTGATTTTTGGTTTAAATCCTTAAGGCTTGCCAGGATGAAATTTTCCCCAGAATTTGTGGAGTGAATTTTTTGTATCTACCCTTACATTATGACAAGATTTTAATTTTGTGGATTAATGACAAAAACCCCCAAACCACAGTTTAATCCTGTCTTCTGTGGAACTGTGTTGGTAGGGAACCTCGGGTTCAACACATCCTCCCAGCCCATGGGTTTAATCAGCATTATCCTTGTGCACATAGCAGCCCTGCCTGAAGGTCCCAGCTGGAGACAGGCCCTTGTGAGACTGTGCAAGTTTCCTGGGGACCTGAGTTTTTACCTCAGGGTCTCACAGCCTGGGCTTTAGAGCCTGGAGCTGGCAGTGAGCAGATAGAGGTAAGCTCAGCTGTAGGACCAAGGCTAACTCAATGCAAGTATAATAAATAAGAGCAACAAAAAGTAAGAGGAAATTAGGAAAGTGAGAATGAGGATGTAATTTATAAGAACATGGGCCGGTACAGACAATTTACTGTTTGAGGGCTATGAGAGCAAGGTACCAAGAGGCAGCTGTTTTTTTACTTCCTCAGTAATTTTTCCAGCTAGTCATGAGTAAACAAACTCCTTTTTTTTTTTCATGTTTTTTCCCTCATTTCTTCCCTCATCTGCATAGTAACTTTCTTCATCTCACTTTTCTTTATTTTGGCATTATTTATCTCTTGATGGTCATGCATGTGAGAGATTATGACATTGCTACAGTATTTACCTCTGCTTTACCTTTTTATCATCACCATATTGCTCTGTATAATTCGGACCTGTGACTCTTCATAGAATCATAGACTAGTTTGGGTTGGAAGGGATCTTAAAGGTCATCCAGTTCCAGCCCTCCAGTGTAGGCAAGGACACCTCCCACTGGAATTGACTTCCACTTTCTCAGTGAAGTTTGATTATTTCTATTTATGGAGACTGTACACTGAGGTCTACATGAACAAAATATAGCCTATAAGTACTGGCTTTCAGGTGCACTATTTGTGGAGATTTTTTTCATTCTTTTAAGAGAAGTAGAGAAGGGGTCAGAGCAGAAACCTGTGTTCTCTTGCTTTTTTCTCTCCTCCCTCAAAGAAACACCAAGCCAACACTGATCTTCCCCAACTATAATTAAATTTGTGATCCAGAAAGCTACATTAAATTATTCTCCATAGTAGCAGCACACGGGCTTCTTTCATTTATCAGAAGATCCTTAAAATAAGGGATTGTAGCTTTTCCTGTCAGAAAGCTTCCTCCCTTTTCATGAGATTCTACAGCAAATGTGTATTCTAGTAATCCATATACTTTAAGTATCCACTTGTGGGCCATTATATTGTTTGCTCTTCTTCACAAATGTCATAAATGGGTGTACACTTTGATAGGATTTAAGTGATAAAAAAAAATCTTTTTGTAGTGTACAATACAGCAACACAATTGTAATTAAACCTATCTAAGTTTAGGCCAAAGGCATCAGAGTATTTATGTCTTGTGTTTTGCATCTCTTTCCAAGTTATTTTATTAACAGAGGGTGTCTTTAATTATGCAGGACTGCCAACTGCATTATTGATATTCTACAAACATTAACTACAAGTGTCTCTAATGAAGCAGGAAGAAAACATGCTTTCTTGTTATTTGTCAGGACTTGCAAAGCACTAAGTATTTCAAATGCTCTCTTTATATTGCATAAAGTAGAAGGGATCTGAGACATGTGACATATCAGCTCAGTATTTATACTTGGCAATGCATGTGTATATACATTTCTCTCTCCATATATATGTGTTTCTAAAGTGGATTTCATTCCCATCAGTGGATGCTACATGTTTTAACCTTCAAAATCTTTAATTGTGCTTGTTTTCATTTTTATTGCCATAATATATGGAGAGCAGAAGGATAAGAACCCAGATTATAGAGGGTACTGTGAAATAATTACTAATGGAAATAGAAATGTATGTCAGCAAAAACCGGTGGTTGACCTGAATGAATTCACAATTCCAAACCATTTTCTCTGAGATGAACTCAAATTTATTTGGACTGCCTGCATTCACATGTTCTGACCTAACATGTTTGAGAGTGTAGTCACAGTCTCTATGGCAAAGGGGTGGAGAAGCTGAATAGGAGACTCCCAAATAAAGAGGAGCAGATGTTGTATCCCAACAGAATGAATTGGATGTTTTGCTTAGTTAAATTTACACACTGAGCCCCAAAATTCTGTCAGAAAAAATGAGTTTTGTCAAGACAATATTTTCAGAATTTTTCTACTTGTAATTTCCCTCCCTGTTTATTAATTTAATATCCATTAAGCAGTTTAGAACTGCTTAACAACAAAAGAGACTTCTAAATAATTTCTGGAGATAACATACAATTGCACTTCCAGCCTCATTCAGTATTTTAGCTTTGGTTGAGTATAGAGTGGTCCAAGGTACAATGTTGGGAATCAATTTTTATATGCTGACCTGCCCTTAAAATGAAAATTTATATTTTAAAATAAAAAAATAAAAATAAAAAAAGAAAGAAAGAAAAAAGAGAGATTTCTGCAGTAATAATGAACTCTGGCAGAATATTTTGGTCTATGTCTCTCTTGAACTTTATGTCTTAAGAACTGAAATTGTCATTTAGAAGAAGAGGAAAACTAAGAATTTTTGAGATTCCACATCAATTTTGGCAAAATTATTTTTAACAGACACAAACAATATCCAGGCCATAGCAGACAGAAAACAATATCCTGTTGTTTAAGTGTAAATGCCAACGTAAGTGTGATAACATTGCTTAGCTAAAGTGACACATATTAAGGCCATAGAGCAGGGGCTCAACTACAGTATTTATGCTTTTATGTCTTTAGATTCTGAGTAAATCTTGGCCATGGGAGGGAACCTGAAAGTGCCTTTCAAGAAAATCTCCCTAGGACCTGTTACTAATCAATAGAGGAATTTGTATGAGGATCCCACACTCATTTAATGACCTTAAAATCTAAGGGAATACTAGGGATGTTTGATTTCTTTGTTCCTGCATATTATAATAGAAACATCTTTGGGAGATATACAACATCTTTTCCTATGGAATGATCTTAAAAATAACACTGATGTAGTACCATCACCTGTATTCCCCGGTAAAAAAAGAAACACAGGGAAGGTATCAGTCTTTCATTTCTATTGAATAGCCTCTGAAACATTACCTTGTATTAAATATCTTTCTAGTAAGTTTCTTAAAGTTTTAGTATGCTTGTGTTTGAGGCATGGCTAAAATAGTCTCACCCATGCCAGGACCATGCAACATTTTGACTCTATGCCCTAACTGTGCTAAAATTAATTTTGAAATCTATGTATGTTGCTTTTATGTCACATAACTCAAATGGCACAAGGTAAGAGACCGTGTGTGATCACAGTTTGAGGGATGTCTCTTAGGCAGAGATCTGTGTGGATGTTTAGGTGATCCCCACTGGCTTCATATGAAGGCATTGGAAAATTAATTGCCCAGAAAGTGACTGCAACTTCAAAAGTATTTAAAATAACCTACACAGGGTTGGAGGCTTGATTTCTGGAGAGAGGGTTGATTTCTGAAGAGAGCAAATAAAGTCACAATAAAAATCCTTAGCTAAAGTGTCTTCTTATACTACTGGTTTAACTGAGATGTGGGGGTAAACCCTCAACATTTCATGTCCGACTTTTTGTATTAAGTATTGATGTAAACAAAATTAACAAATACTGGCAGAACTGAAAAATGTAACTATTGTGTGGTGCTGTTGGGCTGGCTCTTCCCATCCTGTGTCTTCCACAAAACATTGTAAGAATCAATTAAAGTAAAGGGTGGTCACATGAAAATAAATGATGTCAGGATTCACAGTTATTTGGCCCTAAGAGCTTTCAAAGAGAAACTTAGAAAGAAGCACAAGAACTGGATCAAGAGCCTGCAGTGTGTCAATGAACTGCTGAGGGATGGAACATGACAACATAATCAAATCTCATGTGTCTTTGCAATGACATACCAAGCCTGCAGAATTCAAAAAGGCTTAGCTTGCTGAAAGGCATGACCAAAACATGTTTTCTCTTAGCTGTAACTATTTGGAAGAATTTGAAACTATTTTTTTAAAGGAAATTCTCTGCTGTCCAGAAAAAAGAGACTTCTGTGATGCAGATATGGTCAGTGATAGAGAACTTGAACTGAAAAAAATCCAACTCAGCCAGATGTCATCTTAAATTTCCTATCAATGCTTGAATCTGTGAGAAAGATATGACACCTATGCTATATTAATTGAAGCCCAAGTTCCCTATTTCAGATTTTATAAGAATCTTTCAAGAAGTCCATTGAAAGGATTTTCAATATTTCATACTTCCAGTGTACTGTCACATACTGAATGTGTTAGAGAAAAGACAGTCTGGCTAGCAAATTAGGGATAATAACAGCAAATCTCGAATACACTAGTCATTATGTTTATTGTATAGTCAGATTACACACACTAGTTCCTGGTTTTTTTCTTCCTTGGTGTGTTCAGCATGTTGTCTCAAGGAAACAGTGCTTGATTACATACTTCTGGTTTATATTTTACTCTCTGTAGGTGTACACATTAAGATGTTTTTCTCATACTTTCTAGTGCTGCATTTTCAGTTAGTTTTTTCCCTATTGCATGCCTTGCACACCAGAAGTACTTCTGTAATTGCCATATCACAGTGTAAGCTTTTATGTAGACTGACTAATTGGTAAAAGCTGCTTTTTATGCTCCTGTTTGTTCTCTGAAGTGTCATTTGTGCCGTTCAGTATTCAGTTGTATTCGGTATTAACGGTACTTTTTGGGATTTAAAAGTAATGACTTGCTGATTGTCCTTCAGAAAACAATTTCCAAAGCAGTATTTTTTCTTCCACAGGCTCATGTTACTGTATTAATTAATGCAATATTTTTTGTCTATATCAAAAGTATGGATGTTTATTAAGTTTGCATAAATATTTTGTTACATTCATTTTATAAAGAGCAAAAATACATCTAAAGTACAATAATAACACTTTTTATTTTTTAGTTAAGAAAGATGTTCTGTCTATGTATAATCTTACGCAGATGTGCCCATGGTAAATATCCATTCTGACATTCTTTGAAAATGGCCAGAACTGTATATTTAGACACACACCAGACAGATTTAAATTACAAAATGGTATTTTTCATAACTTTTTTTACTTGCGTCTCCTTGTGAATATAGTAAGTAAAGTTTTCATTTCAGAGACAGGAATGTCTGATTCCTGCTAATCCCACAACTTTACCATATTCCAAGCCTGCAGCAGAACCACAAACAGGGATTCATTTGCTCATAGCTTGAAGGAGAGGCCCCAAGTAAATTTATTCTCTTTCTCAGTTTTTTCTTTACATTCCCAGGGAAATGTCATACAAGCTGTCTGGAATTGGTTACTGAGGGACATGGTCTTTCAAGCAATTTCTCATCAGTCTTTCTGTTCTATAGGGAAATAAAATGGAATCTTGCTAAGTAGTGAGTCAGGATTCAAGGCAGATATTGATATGATTCTTAATAACAAACAAATATCAAATGATCATGGAAATTATTACTGGCTCTGTGCTTGCAACTTTAGTATGAAGGATTTTCTTCCTTCAAATTTTTATATGTAAAAATATAAATAGATTTGTAAGCATTTACAGGATCAAAACTGAATATGGCTGTGCGATTTTAACATATTGGTTATTTCCACACAGTGGGCTAGTAGAGGGTGTTTGGGTGTGTGGTTTTAGGTGAATGTATGTGTTATTTTTTCTGTCACTCATCAGCTAGGTGGTTGTTTTTTTGGGTTTTTTTTTGTTTGTGATATTTTTAAAAAATCTCAATAAAGTGTTTGTTTTATTGAGATTTCATAGGTACTAAAAAATTAAGATATTTAGGCCGTAACTGCATGCAGAAGTTGTCCTGCTAATACAGCCTAATTGCCTGTATGCTGCTATGGTGAGTTCTCATCTACCTGTGTCCCTGAAGAGGGCAGTCCAGAGACTGTGGATTTGATCCTCCTGTGTGATCAGCCTGGCAAACTCAAATGTGTCCTCATGTTTGGTAGCTCAGCTACCAAACTGCTCTCTGGAGACAAAGAGAACAGTACCTATGCCTGTGACAAGAGTAACCCAGAATTTCATCAGTGTCAAGATCAGTAGTCTATAAATTCATATTTAAACTCTTCATGAGACTCCATTATTAAAAAAAAATAAAAAAAGAAAATCCAGATTATCAATTTGTCACGTTTTGAAACACTGTATCTGCATTTACCTGAGCAATGAGGTCTCAGCACATGCATCTCTTACTTTACTTATTTATTGTGTTGAATGCCCTGTGAAAAGAGCCTTAATCTTTGACCAAACAGACTGCACTATGTTTATGTCCTTCAGCATTCTCTCCGTGTAGCAGTCAGGCATTTTGTCGTGGGCAGTCAGTGCCTGTGGAAGGCAGCTGAGTTCTCTGTCTTAACATGAATGCAAATGTCCTTTTGCAGAGCTCCCTCTGGGAATGTGCACAGTAATATCACAACAGCAACCTGAAGTCACAGACATTTGCAGTCACTTCCTGTGGGGATAGAGGAGACAGCGAGGGTATCCTGACAAATACTGTACTTGCCTTTTGTCATTATACTTTTGCAGGACAAGTGTGGCACGAAGGATTACGGAGTCAATGGCTAGTTCCTATTTAAATATCAAATGTATTTACGGAGAGTCCCATGATGACAGGAATCAATCACCTGCTAATGTTTTAAGCACATAGAAAAATGTACAGCCATAGAAATAGTGCTTAAAAGAAAAATAATGTTTAAAATGGAATGAAAATTAAACATTAAGGAAACATTACATAGATATGGGAGGCAATGCAGACTAATACTGAAAGATTTTAGTAGTTCTATGCAAGGTTTAGGCTTTTTTTCTTTTAATAATCAAAGGATTTAAAGAGTGAGACAGTATCCTTTTTTAGGAACTATGCATTTTCCCTTGTGAATTGAAAGGCATTGTTCACAGTAAGTTAGTTGTAGTATTTTTGTGATTTGCTAGTATGACAGCTAAGGTTCATAAAGCTACTTCAGGCTGTTGTCTTCACATCAGTGGTTTTCCAGAGAGAAGCTGGCAGCTGATATTGGTTCACTTTTATGGATTTGATCAGATACTCATACATTCATTAAGGTTTTTTGTGATTATGTTTTAATTATATATTTAGTCCCATCCAAAATGTTTTTTTCTCATACAAACAGCACTGCCATAAAGCAAATGTTCATCATTATAGTCTGGGATCTGTGTTTATATTCAGAAAAAGTTTGTAAGTAATTCATATTTTCTTTGAAACAAGAATCTACTTATTCATGTTTTGCAAAAAACCGCAAAATAAAACCATGCTATGTGTTTACAGTAAATAGTACTTATAAAAATCTAGGGTGGCCCTTTCCAGAAGTAAGTTCAAGTACTCCCTATATCTCTCAGGAACTAGTATGCAGGCTAAAAACTCAAACAATTGTGTCTGGGGAAAGGCATCTAAATTTATAAAAAGTAGTGGCTTACAAATTTACTATGCAAAAAATGATGTGTAGTGAATTTTATTTTTCCGCAGACATATTTTGAAATTTACAGAGTTTGTAAGCTTAAGAATATACTTGACATATGTTTCAAAATGGTCTGGTTTTGTGCTTGTATATAGTTCTGTTTATTTGTCTCATGGCAAAAAAAAATAATATCTTTTACTCAACAGTATTAGAATTAGGCCATATTGTATTTTAGATCCAGCATATCTCTTTTTTAGGAGTCCCTTCTTAAATCTCTATTTTACACTTTGCTGTGCTCCAGTCACTGCAGCTGTAATGAGTAAATGCTGTAGCTTTCAGTTCTTACCTCTGGGACAAATAATAAAAAACTCTTGAACAGATGGAGTGGGCTTTCTCATACATGTTATCCATTAATGTCAAACAACAAGCTATAGAAAATGTTTCTATTACACAGGTGAAAAGAAGATAATAATATCACCTGTTTTCAATAGCACCTACATTCACAGAGTTTAAATTTCACATTGTCCCTGTGCCTTACATTACCTATTGGCTCTTATCTAGACCACAAAAGGTGCTGAGCCCATGGGAAATGCCAGATACAATGACTTAAAAGGAATTTAGGCCATATGACTATAGGCCTTTCTATATTACATACATACTGTATACCCAATATTCTCCTTCCCAGCATTTCTGAGGAGGCAGTATTTCTTGTTTGGTGAGATGAAATTACCATTTTACAGCATTAAGGGCTTGATCCTACATAGCCACTGGTATAACTCCAGTGATGCCACACAGTTTAGAGCACTGTAAGGTTTCCAGTTCAACCTGGCCATTGTTGAACAGAGCAATAGTGTGTTGGGTTAGTCAATGCCACTTCTTGGACTTTTGACAGCTGTGCAAAGTTTGCAGCTGGCTCAATTTTAGTGTTCAATCAGTAGCTAGACAATTGTATTTTCACACTTATGGGTGTGAAAATATGGATTCAAAGTATTTTTGTTTCAGTACATCTATAGAAATTGATAACAGGCACTTTTACTGAGTAGTTCACTGGGCATATCTGAGGGTTCTTTCTGTTTGTTTATTTTTGTACATGCAAATTTGGAAAATATTTTAACTTCCCTATAGTTAAATTAATGTTCAAATACACTGCCCTTTGGCAAGCTTTCTTACTTAGATGAAACATTACCCAGGTTCACTGCCACAAGGCTCTGTTTTATCAAATGTGTTGAGATTCAGTAATTCTGGTGATGATTAGATAAAGCAGGAATAGTAATTAAAGTGTATACTTAAAAGTACTTGAGAATAAATCCACTTGCAAAGGTACTTCTCATTTCGGATTTTGGAACACTTTGCAATATAAAGGAACCTCTTAATCTAAAGAAATTATGATCCAGTATTCAACATATCATCATTTTGATGGATAGTCTCTAACTGCAGTCTGTATTACTGCACCGGGAAATTCACAAGAGCCAGGGTTAATGAAACTGCATGGGTTTCAAATCTGTCAAAACGGGCTGCCTGAGAGACTGGCTTATGCCTTTGTTCTTAATGAATGCCACAACAAAAAGCATTCCTGTGGGCTTTTTCTTTTTTTTTCTTTTTTTTTTTTTTTTTTGACTGAACATGCTTACCAGTTAGTTAACATGAAAAGACCTTCTTGCTTTCTTGTGGTATTTCCTGGTAGGGGTCTTTTTCATAGTGTGTACTTGTTCATGAAACTTTGCACCAAAAATACTGAAGAAAAAGATACCAGAAAAAAAAAGTGCACCATTTTTTAAATGGTAGCTACAGATGTAAATAATATATGCCTTTCTTTTGCAAATTCCATTAGACAGAACTTTCTTGTGTTACAAAATGGAATGTGAGATTCACATCAGAGTACTTTAGAGTAGAAAGACCAAGAAACTGAGAAACTCAGAGCATGAGAACCAAAATCCCCTTTTCCTAAAGTTCAGAATAGTCTTTCTTTGTATGATTAATGTGGTAATTATTATTATTAAATATTAATAGAGTAGCAAGAAAATGTAGGAAAAAGTATGCTGAAAAAAACAAAGGTTTGTTTTCCTTCTTTTTATTTTCAGTCTATTTCTTCTTTATGCTGGTATTATGGGTAATGATCAGATGGATTCTTAGTCATAACGAAGTATTCTCTCTAAGTCTTCAAACCTGGTTGATTTTTGGTTTTTTTTTAACCTTTTAGATAACTTTTGATCATAAATATATTGTTAGGAAACACCTGTGTGTGGCATTACCTATCACAGCTCCCCAAAAGTATTCTATTCTTGTAGGGAAGGATACTGAAACTTTTGAGGAAATTATTTCTGAACATGCAAAACTCATAAATTACAGAGCAGTTCTGTCCCATAAAAGATAAACTGTGTTCTCTGGAGCACTGTTGCCAACCTTTCTACTTTTCAACTCCTGTTAGTTTCCAGCAGGGTTTTGTTTGTTTGCTTGGTTTTGTAAGATGCAATAAAAAGATAAAACTGTGGAAAAGTTCAGGTGAAGACTTTTCACTGGGAAAATTTTTACTTTCTGAGATAATTTTATCATTGCTAAGTTCCTGAACATCTCAATAAATAAAGGGACTGTTAATAGTTATTTTGAGAATGAAATACTGTCGTGTAGTCAAAGTACTGAATATAAGTTGATCCTAGTTATTGGAATGATTGCAGTTCTTTTTGCAGAAATGTTGCAGTTCTTTTTATTGCAATTTCTTCTTTGCAATATCATCTTGAACTAAGATAAATCCTTAAGGAGAAGCTAAAGGAGGATATATTGGACTTCAAGAAAGCATATGTTAATTCAATTTTACTCTGAGAATAATATTGAAAAGAACTCTGAAAAACAAAATTTACCCCGACATTTCACAGATCTAAAGAAAATATTTCACAGTTGTCGTAACTGAACTTTTTAAATGCTGTTATGTAGCAGAGAAATAAAAGACGTGATCAGTTCATAGGGACATAAAGGAACCCATGTTTCAGGGTCATGCTAGTGTCAATTAGAAATGCATTGTGTTGCTTCAGCTATATGGCATAGCCCTGTATTTTAAAACAAGAGCAAGTGCAAATAAATAAATGGAAACCAGGCACAGAAAATCTCAGCAAATCTACAGTGAAATATCTAGTTCTCAGTAGCTGGCAGTTGTAAGAGTCCATGGCATACATGCCACGGGGCAGCTGGAGGAACTTTGGAAAATGGATGAGTAGAGGAGTTCCTTCATCTACAAGTTCCTATGTGAAAATTGCTATGGGACTTCAATGTAGATGACATTTGAGGAGGAACAAGATAAAAAACATGTCAAACCCTTTTTATGCCCTGCCTGACCTTTCACTGAAGAAGGTGCATTCAGTTTGTTTTTACACCAGAAATTAGTCATTTAGTTGATGTGATTCAAGTCACTAGTAGATAAAAACTCTCAAAGCAAAATTCTACAGAAACAGCAAGAGCTAGAAGCTGATGAAAAACAGTGAAGGAATGCTGTGGTTGTACCACATCTCTGACACAGAACTGGAGAATGGGACAACAGGTTGTATCCTATTGGTTTTTTAAGTCCTGTTGATCACCAATGCCAAAAATGTGGTTTTTTCTCTGTTTTTTTCTCCCATGAATTTATTGGTTTTGATTCAGAGCTCATCATGTTTAAGTGTTACTTTCATGATCTGAATAAATTTCCTAAAATGAAAAGCAAAAAATCCCAGCTCGTTTTCCTGTGCACTTAAGACTGCTTTCATTACCTTCGTGACAAAACTGTTTTTTTACACCAGTTACCTAAGCCATCATCCAGCCATCTCTGCATTTTCAATATCTCAGATGTAGGAAATACTTGCTACACACTGCTGGCAGCACCAGGAGCTAAAGTTCCCCAGTCTCTTTGAAACAGCAGCAGTATTCAGAATGTCAATTTACAATTTCAGGTTTCATATTGGTTCCTTTGTAAGGAAAACCTTGCCCTGCTGCACTGGCAATGCAAATAAGTAATCTGAATAACTGAGAGAGGTGGAGTTTTCACTTAAAAAAATCTGAAGTATTTTCCCCACTCTTGTTTGTGTTCTGCACAAAAGTGACCTTCCTGGTTAGCTGGTGAAATTCTTCAAGCATAAAAGCTGAATTTTTTTCTCTCAGCTTCAGAAAATCCACAGATATTTTTATTCTTCTTCTGATTAGAAGTAATCCATGTAATAGGTTAGTAGGAGAGAGTACTTCTCAAAACCTTTTCTGCCTAAAGCCCATGTGGAGAGCTCAAACCTAGGATCAGTTGAGGCAACTGCTGAGACTGGATCATTGACAGCTCGCCCATAAAGTCTTGTTTTAGAAACTAGTATGTTCTAATTTCTCTGACTATTGTGAGTGCAGCTGAGAATGTATGCAGTTTTTTCACACTATACGTGCTTTTTGTAAATATCTAAAAGAGAAGCATTCCACTGGGTTCACATTTCTTCTTTTAATTTATTCATGTGTATGTACATTGCTTTTCTCCTGCAGTTCTATGGCCCATTACTGCATGAGTAAACTGTGTGCAGATTTTGCAAGTCTCTGCCAGAAGATGTTTATTACTCTCATCATTCTTATGAAAATCATGTTCCAGCAGATTCAGGCAATGTGTAAAACATGGTGTGTGTGAATTGGCCATTTCACACTACACTTACAATATTACCAGCAATAATAGTGCCAGAGAAGGGGCCTTAGGGAAGGGGATAGACCGTACGTTAATTTGGTCATGAAGCTCTGATATGTGATCTTTGTAAAGCCCAGAGGTGTAATGAACAGTTAGCTTCTTCTCAAAAGTCAGTATCAACTGCTGACAGAGCTGACAAGCCAAAGTACTGATGTAGAAAAGAGCTTGCCAGTTTTTCCACATTTTGTCCATTTTGGTAGTATCGTTGTAGCATGTCTTGAGGGTTGTCTTACTGAGTAAGAGACAGTGCTCTAAAAAAAGTTTGATGTTGCATAAATAGAGAAGAAAAATATACTCCTGACTGTTTAAAACTTGTCTTGCAAAGCAGTGCATATTCTGGGTAATTGCAGCATGGTCATGTGGCTGATGTGGAAGTTTCAGTCATGCTGATTAAATAGTTCTTGTAGTAAAAGATACAACATAGATCTTCTTTTGCTGCATTAATAGTAACAGCACTGGAGCACCCCTATTGTTTATCTCCTTCCTTCAGGCGCCACTTCTGCTGCTTGATCTGGTTTACTCTTCATTTGCCTTTGCAGTTTCTGGGCAGTTCTTGGATTCCTCTGCTCTTTTTGTCCAGTGAATAGCTTTTCTGTGTGCTCTTCTTGAGATATGGAAGACTTCATTGCTTAGGCTTTATTATGTTTTGGCAAAGATTTCTTGGATTTTTAGAAACTCTTTAAAGGCTTGTAAATTATTTTTTATGCAAATGAATTAATAAATGGTAAACCTCAAGAGACCAAAATGATCAATTATCATAAAAGGTCTAGTACATAATCAGACTATACTACTGGCACATGGCTTTTGTCACTGCATTCTCATGGTTTGTGTTTAAAAGTGGGCATGATTACAGCAGCAGAGGGAAAGTTTCTGCTCTTTCCTCAAAAAAACCATTAATTACTTTTTTCCTCACCAAGTCCATTGTCCAATATATGTTTAAAGAGACAACTAAGGCAACCTTAAAAACTAAAAATCATCAGATTAGCAAAATAGTCTAAAACAATTCAGTCAAACTGTGATCTCTCGAGATTACTTTTGCCTACCTAGGTGTTTGTCTCCTCACTAATATTGAGGGCTTAGCATAAATCTGGAAATTTGTTTTTCAGTGTTCATTGGGTTTTTGACTGGCAGTACTTCTTCCTGTTTTCCCCAACCCCTTACTTGTAAGAGGTATCCTCTCTGTACTTCCAAAAGAGAAAGTTGACTTTCATAGCTAGAGATCTCTCCTTTTCATCACAAAAATTCAGTATCTGTAGAATCTTAGGTTGAAGATAGTTATTTAAATTTCACTCATATGAGTATTTCAAGAAGGAGATGTTTTTAGTCAGGTGCTGTAGAATAATAGTCCTAATTTGAAGACTTTACAAGATAATTAAGAAAACTACTAACACAATAACCACAGAAAACTACTAACACAATTTAATAAAAAAATAAATAAGTAGATTTCAATTTAATCTAGTTATCATACTAAAAACTGTTCCTTTGTTTGTAGTTTCTTGTCTTCAAGTTAGTATCTAAACTATGACATTGTTTCATTCCAAGATCTTGTTTATTTTGTCAAAAGCTTTAGAAGCCCATATAAATATTTGCTGTTTCTTCCTCATTCACTTTTGTTTACAGTCCCCAAAGTGCTAAATAGATGACAGTGACACATCTTCTGTTGTAGGAGCTGTGCTTGCCTGTCCCTACATGTGTAATTTATTCTTGTTACAGTTGTTTCAGCACTTTGTTTTTTTAAACCTTGCTAGAGTCTGGCTTCCATAATCACCCCAATACCTTTTTGAAGGATAGACATAAATTAAAATGCCCCCAAGTCCCCTGCAGTAGTAGATAATTTTAGGCAGATAACTTTTTTTGCATGCTACTCAGCCATTTCATTCTGCAATTCCCTTAGGATATCTGCATGAAGATTAGTTTGTCTCCATGTGTTATTGCAGTTAATATGTATTTTCTCTTGTAACCAGGCCAAATCTGAGGATATGGCTACTTCTGAGAGGATGCAGAATGTTACCTGACTGTGTCCCAGATGCATTATGAGAGTAGACATGCACCATTCTGTAGGTGAGGAATCTGCGAGGAGAATCTGCGAGGAACATGAGGACCAGAACTATGGGACTCAGTGCAGAATGCATTTGTCCTGCACTTTTATACTTTTTTATCTTTTAGTAGAATAAGCTAGTGAAATAAGTTGTGGAACAAACAGAATGTATCATAAATCTCATGATACTTGAAAGGAATGAATCAATAACCTGTACTTAATGAACAGATCAGACTGAGGATAAACAGTTAGCAGGTGTGTGGAGGGAATAACTCCTTTATACCCAAAATGGTCAGGAAGAAGCCACTCACCAGTTTCTGAGAGTCCATAAATCTTCTGACTGATAGGTGTAACAGAGAGGAGATGATACTCAAGGCATTCAGTCAGCAGAGCCTGCTAGAACTTTTACATTTGAATCTCAGTCAGAAATTCAAAGTGAGCATACTCTTGGGCCAGGGTAAAATTGCTGATCAGTGGCAGTGACATTCAGGAGAGAGGTTATGTTTGTTAACCTTAACCTTTGCCTCCAGTGTGTCAAATACATCTTGAAATCCCATGTATCGAGAGTAAGCAATTAAAGAAATATTCCATCAGTAAATATAAAACTTTAGTTGAAACAAGATTAGTCTAAAATTGGCTTTTACTTGTGACCTTTCGTATCCAGTGCTATAGCTAACAGGGAGGTTACAGTGCTGTCATCTCCAGGGAGGAAGAAAATCTAAAATGGTTCATGGAACCACTGGGAATCTTTTCTGTCAAGGAAGGGTTGGGTAGCCAAATACCTGCTCTTGAAGGAGAAGAAAAGGAGAGAGACATTTCACAGCCACAGACACACCTCTTATGATACCACATTAGGTGCACCCTGCTTCAGGTACTCTATGGAGAGGTAGTTGGGCCAGGTACTGCCTCAGTGCAGTACTCCTGCCAAAAGTAATTTAGTGGTTTTGAACTTACCTTCTGCCCATTTCTGATGCATTTAATTTTTTAGTATTCTAATGTATCAGTCTCCTTCTCTTGCTTGCCAATATGTTGCCGTGTTCCTCCTATTGTTTGGTTTCTTTTGATTTGTTTTGATGCATTTAATTTTTTAGTATTCTAATGTATCAGTCTCCTTCTCTTGCTGAGTCTTAGAACCAAATATTTTAATATTTAGTTTGTTTTGTTTCATATCAGTCTCCTTCTCTTGCTGAGTCTTAGAACCAAATATTTTAATATTTTAATTTTAATTTGTTTTGTTTTGCATCTTTTACTTTCAATATCAAAATTTGATCTTAATTTCCTTGGGTCCATCTTTCTGTATGAACTATTTTCTTTTTGCTTTTTTTGCTGGCCCTGAATAAAGGCAGTAACATCCCCACAGCAGTCAGCTCAAAAATCCCTCTTCTAAACTTTCCTAGGCTCTCAGAACATTCAGTTGGGTTTGTCCAAAACTGCTAACCACAGAGACTGCATCTCTGTTTTTAGATCTCCCCATTAAGCTGCGCTGAAGTCGCAGTGGGAGCTCCCAGCTGGCCCTCGCTGCTGCAGGAAGGCAGCAAGGGATGGCTCAGGCATTGAGCACCTGGTCACACACACACAGAAAGCCATGCACAGATGGAGCTCTGCTCCTCTTCAGGCTGTAACAATATTAAGAAATCTAATTTATATACAGAGGGCTGTAGTTGCCTGTTACTGCTGTTTTATTAGACTTCGTTTTCTCAGTGGGGTCCTGCCCCATGGCTGGGGATTGTGAATGTTAGAACAGTGCTCTGAGTAAATAATGTGTAGGGAAAATATTCAGACTAGTAATGCACAGCAGCCTTATTTTCAGACTGTGCTGTCATTATACTAGTCACTATTTAAATACACTTTCTCTGATCAAGAGACAATAAACACAGTGATGTTTCTAACATTTTTGTTTTCTGTTATTTGGGCTTATATTTATACCAGTGTAATTGATTTAAATAGATTTTACAGTGTAGTCTTGTCTCTTTGTTATATTCTATATGTTTAAAATAGTGACCTTCCCCCAGCTCCCCTTATATGTGCTGCGTTCCCTGCTGCATGGTAAAAATAGGCAGCTCTGATGTGGGACTGCTTTGCTGCTTCTGTAGAGACATCCGTATTTCCCTGCTCCTTCAGTTCATCAACTCTGGCCTCAAGGTGCTATACCAGTGCTCTGAGGGCCATTAACTGCTTGCACCACGTTTGGATCAGACACATCTATCTAACCTTGTCTTTGAAAGGTCTGGAGAAAATAACATTGGAAAGGAGATCTTCTGTTCAAGCTTGTGCCCTCTTGACTAGTTTGAATTAACACCCACTTAGAAGGGGTAAGAAGTCAAAAATGTGCCTGGAAGGTTAAACATTAAGTATGTAAAGCTAGACTTCCAAACTTCCTTAATGCATGAAAATGTGTATGTAAAAAATGTCTGAACAAACCCAAAGTTTAACAGTTGATACATTTTAAAATATAGGAATTTTAAAGCCTTTTTGAGGTTCCCTTTTGCTGGTTGCCTTCAGGGGAGGTGAGACAAGTTTCTAACCTTTGCAACCATCTCAATGGAAGAGAGGGAAGGAAGAACACACAGGCAGAAAAAAATCTCAAATTTCATCTTGTTATGTGATCTTTGAAGGGCTTCAAGAATAAAAATTTTTAAAGAGAACCCCATAGGTGCTACATGATCTGCATTTTGTCAGTCAGGCTTACAATTGCCACAGGAGACACAGATTTACTGCCAGCCCAGTCACCCCTCTTCTCAGCTGCCTTGTCTTTCTCTTCCCCTTCCCAGCTCTTAGGTTTGTAATTGACAGCTCTTCCAAACAGTTTGTGGTATTTTTAGGGTATCCACCCTGGATGTTTCTAATGACAAAATGAGCCCCAGCCTTGCCTCAAGTTAATCTTGTGTAGGATCTCATATTTTATCTTGTCCTTTCTATGTTTAGGGAGAACTTGTCTGGCTTACCAAAAATACTACTTTTCTTTGCTTTTTTTAGACATAATTTGTTAAAGTTGGGCCAGATTCCTGATTCAGTTCAGAACATGTCTGTGTTGCAGTTGCCTGGGTAAAACAGAGGTAACTGTGAGCTGTGGAATGACAGCAAATGGGGGTGTGGGGTTAGCAGGAACTCCATAATCTGCAGAAGTCTGTATATTGTTAAATTATAGTCTCTGTCCCAAGAGTTAATAGAAATATCTCTGGTGTACCAACAGACCTGTGCAGGAATGCAAATAGGTTTATTGTGCTGAAATGCAGATGTATTTCTGTATCTCTATACCAAAGCACAGAGAGAGTCTTTGCCTTAGACTTTGGTCAAAGGTGTTCAGTAGACTCTCCTGATTAAGGTGCAGCCTGTAATAATCATGGCAGTCATCCAGTATATTTTAAATAGTGTCTATAAATATTTCCAGAGTGGTAAAACCCTTTGTTGTTTAATAATTTTCCAGTCTAGCTGCTCTTTGTGTCACTTTATGAATTTCTGAAGTTCAGAGCATTGGTGAGAAAAAGGCAGTTGAACACCAGTAATTTAAGTTAAAAAAAAAAAGCCCAACCAACTGAAGTCGGTTTAGGATCTTCGTAAATTTTTTTCTGAATTTATCATACCATCGATCACTTAGTCATTTGGTCCTGAGTAAGATTGAAAAATGATATATGCAGCTTGCTGCCCAGTGTCAGCACTGACAAGCTTGTGTGACTGCATTTGAGCTGAATATTTCAGCAAATAGCATAGCCCAGCAGCAATTGCTGAGCCCTGTCTATATCCTCTCCTTGCAGTGAGCAGGGATTTTTCATTTCATACATCATTTACAGATTGCCACAGTGATTCCAGTTAGCCAGGATATATTTTCAACACAAAGAGAAGAAAGAGAAATATGTATCATTTGTTGCAGAAGTTGGGTGTATTGGGTTCAAATTTAATTACACTACAACATCAAAAGCTACACTAATGGACAAAGAGTCAACTCTACTTAACTCAGAGTTAAATAAGATCAGTTTTCTTGTTGCTCAAGAATTCTGCCAATTTTGCTGCTTTGATACATTATGTCCATAATAGGCAGTGCACATACTTAAACAGGTACAGTGCATATATCATCCATCACAGTATTTTACAAAATAACAGATGCCTTCAAGCCTCTTGGTAGAATTGCCTTGTTAATGGCACTTATTACTGCTGGAAAGTGCAGTTCCCATTTCTTAAGCTCCTGGAGAGTCTTTAGCTTCCTCCTGGGCAAGACAATCAATTAGGAAGGGGGGGTCTCAGCAGGGATTTACTGACCGCAGGATCTGTGTGACCTTAGAGGGAGGGCTCACTTCCATTTTTCTCTTTTTTCCCCCTCAGACCATATCAACATGTCTGTATTCTGATCTGCAGTAGACAGGATAGGTTTTATTAGTCATCTGAACTCATTTAAAAATAAATAAACAATAAAGAAATAAATAAACAATAAAGAAACAATGAACCCTTTTTCTGCAAAATGCTGGAAAACTTCACAGCTTCTGTGAAACTCTGGTGATCCTGAGCATTTCCCTCTGAGATCAGGCCCACAGATAATGCATCTGTAGAAACACATGTAAGAAACATAGACCATAGACCTTGATACCTTCTTTTCTTCTCTCATTAGGGCTTCATAAGAATTTCTCTTTAGAAACTAGAATAATTTTTAAAGGCCCAGAATCACAGAGAAGGCTCAGCAAGATCTCTTGATTTTTGAGACTTTTGCAAAAGCTTCATTTATTGAACTGCCATGACTGCTGAAGCCTACATAACAAACAGGAAATTGTCTTCAGTTGAAATGAAATAAAAGCTGAATTTGTGAAAAGTAGAATATTTGAAAGATACAAAAAAATCTAGAAAAACATTGGTATTCAATTATATTGTGAACCAGGATGCAAGATAATAATTAACAGTGTTTGGGGTAGTAAACAGAGTGCTATTGCATCACAATTGTCAGGGTCTGGGTGTGCTGGGGTGCCCACTAGCAATTTTGGAATCAGGGAGTTTACTTCAAATGGAAGAAGACTTGAGATTTTCTCCTCCCCACATTTCCTGTGCTTTCCCACATAATGTGCTCCTTAGCTTTGCAGGGATAGATCAATTTGCCATTATGTCCTCAACACTACTGAAATAGGTTTGAAGTACCTACTGTGTACAGAGATAGGAGAATGACAGTAGTAGGAGCTTACCTCAAATAATGCTCATTATTTAAGGAAAAAATCCTGTGTAAAAAGATGGTGGTATTAGAGTATGGAAGTATTTCACCTGTTTCCAAGGCACTGCAGATGGAGAGCTTGGGGCAGCTGTGCAGAAAGCAATGCACTTTCCATTAGCAAATAGTCAATGGAGTCCTGATGGGGCAATCCATGGCATAACAGAATTTTATTTCAATTCTTCAAATGACAATAATAAGAAAAAAAAACCCTGGCAAAGTTTTTCCTGGAATCATCTGTGGTTGTCAGACTTTGTCAATGTGCTTTTGACACTTTCTTTAAAGTTAGAAAAGCAGGGAAAGCTAAATGCCTCTAGCCTTGTTGACACTGTTTCCTTGTAGGGGAAACGGAACTGATGAGCTGTGTTTGTTCTTTCAAAATTCATTTGTCAAAATATATAAGGCCATACAACATAAGTTGTGTGTATTTCACTTTAGGAGATGAACTGCTATAATTAGTAACAATGCACTTATTTTATTACTTGCTTTGATAGAAGCTGGGGGTGTTTGTAAAAAATCTTAATTTCAGAGTGAATTATATTAGCTTTTTGTTTTTGCCTGTTTGTTAAAACTTTTTTTTTTGTGTATAATTAGCACTCAGTAAATTACTTTATTTCTATTTTGTTTAATTGAGATAATGATGTCTGCAGAGGAACATGATACCAAGGGGTTGGGGTTTTTTTTCTACTCTCAAGGGGCTCTCAAGACTTTCAAACTAGAGACTCAAAGCTATAAGGAGTGCATCAAGAGCTGTCCCGACATCTTTTAAAGAGCCTTTCCCTTCATTGCTGCATAAAGGTGAACCTTACTAGTACAGAAGACAGCTTGAACAGAAGCAGACAGAGCTGAGCAGCCAGAGGGAGCATGGCTCGCAGGCTGACCCCTCTGTGTAAGTGAGTGTGTGTTTTTTCCTTGCTGAGAGGGCAAGACTGGTACATTAATGAGCCATCTGCCTTGCTGGGACATGGTTTTGAGAACAACATGCCTTCCTGTCCTTTTCATGCTCTGCCCTCTAGAAAACGTATCTCTACCTTTCCTTATGACACGATGCTCCGTCATATCAAAGGATAAAGAAATCAGTGATGAAGAGAGAATTAGGGAAATGAGGGGAGTTACAGGACAGAGAGCTTAATTAGAAGGATAAAAAAAATCAGGGAAGAAGAAAATTTAATGAGGCTCCTGTTTATTACTTCTGCTAATTTAGGAAGTCTTGCTGCTGGCTGTGGCACTGGAAGGTTAAATTGTACAGATACTTTCAAAATTAATATTGCAGTGAGTCAGAATACAGGACTTTAGTATTCACTTGCATTTAATGGCTATATCTCAGCCTCAGACTGTGGTCATGTTAAGCTTCAAAAGCCACAGCTCTTTCAGGGGTAAACTGCTTGTTCCTTTCTTCAACATATTGGTCTAGATTAAGGCTGCTCTGCTCTAAGTACCCTCATTTACATGTTGTTACAGACTTTTGTCCATTTCCCCAACTGCCCCCAGTTTCCCATTAGTCCTGTTTCGGCTTGGACACTCTCTAGTTCTGAGCTTCACAAATGTTTGTGGGGCAGAAAGGGCTAACACCAGCCACCTTCTAGAAGAACTACCTTAACTACACTTACTGGATCCTTTGGAATTCTCACCAGCAGCCATGCAGTGTTGTCTGTACCTGCTCTGAACAGACAGCACTGGACCTGGGTGTCCCATGCTGGCAAGTCAGACTCATCAGAGAGCATCGTGGGCTGCAGGTGCAGAGTGGTTGCATTATCTGCTGACTAATGTCTGAGGTGCTGTGAGAGTGGCTCTGTCTTGGCATGACAGAAATTCTACTGAGCTCCTTTCTTCACCTCATGGAGCTTCATCTTTTCCCCGGAACTTTTCATTTACAAATTGGTCCATCCACAAACTAACATTTTTTATGTCATGTTTCCTAGCTAAGATTATAATGTTTCATTTTTACCATGTGGTGTTTCCTATTACTGTTACAGACAGCTTTAGGAATAGCATTCCATGGCTACACTAGTGGTTGGTGCATTTTCCTTCATTATTGTCTTATTTTTAACATCACTATTTTTACAGCTGGCAAATGGCAATTACATAACTTTCCATCTATATGACATATAAAGATGAGCAAGTTAATATTTATCAAAACTTAGAGGATAGAAAGGATTACACATGCACTAGACATTCAGGAGCCAGGATTAGATACATGTTTTTTGAAAGATGTGGATTTTTCTATAGTTCTCTAAGTTCCTTGTGAGTATCTAATGATCCTAGGAATTATTAGTAGTTATCTTTATTTCTGGAATTTAACTTCTAGGGTAAGCCAAGATTTAGGCCTTAAAGCTGTTCAATGTTTGTAGTTACTATACTCATGGTTCTACTTTTCAGATGACTTTTTGTGGTGCTACCCCTAATGTAGATATTGCTTGGCTGTCATTAATATCCCAATTTATGGAATTTATTTGATTTTCTGTAACAAATTTGTGGCAGTGGCACCAGACCAGTCAAATTCACTGTGCCTGAGATACTCTGTGGCCCAGCGCCGCAGTTGCCTTCTTGTGATCTCTTGGTCAGTGCTGCATGCCAAATGGGATTGCAGGTTGGATGAGATGCTGACCTGTTGTACAGCACCTGGCAAATGTGTCCCTC
This sequence comes from Passer montanus, assembly GCF_014805655.1. Taxonomy (NCBI): domain Eukaryota; kingdom Metazoa; phylum Chordata; class Aves; order Passeriformes; family Passeridae; genus Passer; species Passer montanus. The sequence goes on along the minus strand of NW_024371038.1, from coordinate 732,231 downwards.
TCACCTGCAGCCTGGTGCCAACAACATCCTTCATTACTGTGGGACCCAGACTGCAGGCACGCCTGTCCTGCCTGACATAGTCCAAGTGGAGGTGGAATCCTTTCCAGACTGGCTGGCTCATGAAAAGATGAAGAGTTGGTAAAATGGAGATGAATGTGCCACACTGACTGTATTGATAGAGTTCAAGTGAGGCAATTTCAGCTATTAGACACCACCTGAAAGCGAAGGTTTTCTTTTTCAATAGGGACTGTCCTTGCTCCTGTTTGCTGTTGTTGATACACTAGATAGTGTTTTGTGATAACAATATCATTAAGGACAACCGTGCCATGTCAAGAAATATTTTTAATATGATCTATCACAAGAGCAGTAAAAGAAACACTAAAATATGGATGCAGCTGTGTCATTTGAACAAAACTAACTTTTGCAGAGTTACAGCTGTAGCAGAAAAGCTGCCCTTTGAAATTCTTGTGTCCAATGAAAACTCTTTCCTGGTATTTCCAGCCAAGTAGCTGGGAGTGTGACATCATGCTTCTCAGCATTATTAACTCAATTAAGTTAAAGAGATATAAAGTAAATTACTGCATCCTAATTATACAAAAAATGGATAAACAAGCAACAAAAAACAATTATATAATTCACTCTGAAATTAAGATGTTTGAACCACTAACAATTTAAATCAAAGAAACAGTAATAAAATCAGTGTAATGTTACTAATTACATAATTTCATCTTCTGAAGTCAAATACATAAATTTTTGTTGACTTAGTGTATTTTGGCATTTATAAATGTAGAAAAGGAACAAAAATGGGTTCGTCTTACACAACAGTGCCGAGATCTGCAACATCTTCTGCAGTGAGAAGCTGAGCTTGTAGTGATGGGGGAAAATAGACTTACAAGGAACCTTCATGCAGGGTGGTAGGCTGTGCCCAGGTAGGAAACTGGCACTTGGCATCTTGTATTGTTCATACAATTTTATGAACATAAAAATTATAATTGTTATATACAATTTCTAATGTACTGATTATAATGTCCTTTCCTACATAAAATAACCTCTATATAGACCTTAGAAAGAAAATTACTGGTGTTTTTTTTAAGAGTAAGAAGCTGAGCTTGCAGTCATGAAAGAAATGCAAGGGTGTGTAATAATCAGTGCCCAGAATGACCCCAGGTTTTCTAACAAAATCAGCTGTCAAAAGATCTGACCCATACAAATACAGGCTGTGGAAATGCACCCTTCTACACCATTGCCTCATACCAATCAATAACAATTCAATCTTGGCAGAATTCAGGCAGCACCTATTATAAGCCATCCAAAACTGAATTGCTGTCAAAGAATTAGACATGAAGAGGATTGCTGAACTAGTACCTGATGGGAAAAAATTCTGCCATAGTTTAGTACAGTGAGACACTTTCATGTTGCTCAGTGACAACTCCTTAAAAATATAGAATTATACTGGAAATACTTTAAATATCTAAACATAAATTAAGGTTGACAGCCTCAGCTTTGATCCTAGAAGGAACTGTGTCAAGCACAAACATGGTTGTACTTATCATTTCCCATTGGTCAGAAATCTGCTTGACCCATGTCTTGATTCAGAATAAAAGATTTCACTCCCAAGTATTTCATTTGTTTAAAGCTCCAGTTACTCGCTGAATGGAAAAGATCTCCATTTTCTTTTTACAGGAACGGAGGAGGGAAAGGTATTGCAGCATCAGAGGAAATCAGAGGAATGCTTTTCCCTCTTTTTTCTTTTTATTTTTTTCCATTTCAGATCTCAGAATGCTCTTACTCTTAGATGCCTATATTAAAATGCTTTCCACCAAATTGCTATTTCATCTTTTTGTTCTGATCTCAGGGCAAGCATAGGGATTATCAAGTGTTTCGCCACTAATTGGGTATGTCCTGTGACATAATATGTAAGAGGAAATGTTCCCTTTCATAACAGTATTATTCTGAGTAGACATTTTATTATTAGCTGTCTGCCAATGCAAGAAAATAGTGAAATACTTTTTATTACCTAAACAGTAAAGCAAAAAACCACATCATTTTATATACTGTACAAGAAGCACCCTAACAATAAGAGTAATCTTCTGCTACTTAGAAATTTGGTTAGAGGGAGGTACCTGGAGAATATTACTTCTGGAGCTTACTGATGCTTTTAGGACAGGGTTGGAAGGATGGTACAGATGGGCTCATTATTCAGTACCCCTGCTGCCTGGCTAAGTGCACTGTTACAGATTGCTGCCGTGGATGTGCTGTGAAGCAGCTCTCACTACCCAGGGAGATGAAACGGGGCCCATTAGGGAAACAAGAAAATGTGAGGTAATGACTGGTTAATACCCTTGGGCGTGAGGGTAGAAGGTATGTGCTCTTGAACCATGGCTGTCAGTGAGTGAAGAGGTAATTTCCATGTTCTCTTGGACTGGTGTCCAAGGAAACCATTTTGGATTGATAGGGGTAATCAAATGTTACTTTAATTTGTGGGCTGCGTGCACATTTGTAAGTCATCGGCCATTTTACCCCTGTGGTGTTTCTCCCAAGGCACTCCTGTCCACAGAGTCTCTCACCAGTTTTTCCTCCTGCCTGCATTTTTCTTTACCTCCTGTGGCTGACATCTTTCCTGCCAGCTGTGTCTTTTCCGCAAGGTAATTCTCTTCGCTGCTGACTGTGGTCCTGGGGGATTCCAGGGCTGTCAGCCACACTTCTACCTTCTGCAGTTCTGTCTCCTTTCCTTGCATGTTTTCCTTCCTTTGCTTCTCTCTTGCCACCACTGCCTTCTGTTTCTTTCCTAATCAGAACATCACTGCACCCTGTAAAAAAGGGAAAGATTCAGCCCCAGTTAAGAATCACAGAAAGGGACTGTAACAGTTAAAAATCACTCTGTGAAGAATATCTTCTGAACAAGAAAGCCAGAGATTAAGGTTTTAACTACTCAAAGAGGACAAAATTGCATTTGTGGTTATAAATAGACTTCAAAAGGAAATACGTTTTTTTTCTTTTAATGGAGAATAAAATACTTGGCTCTGTATGTGACACTGAAAATATATGTATTTCTGGGTTCCTGAGTTTGCAACTTTTGCTTATTGGTGACAGTATCTAGCAGTCGACAGCTGCCTTTGACAGAGTGTAGTATGAACTAGTATTCACCCCATATGTTTTCTCTGCTGAACATATAGAAAAATCACAAAAAATATCGAAAATGGTTAGACATTGGTACAGACTGACTGAGACATAATAGATTCTTCTGTACTGTCAGTTCTCTTCTCTTGAGGGTCCCTTCTTGCGGCTACCTTGGCATATAACTCGGGTATATCTCCTGACTGCATCCTCACTTATTGTAGTTTTTCATATGCTAAAACCTGTGAAAAAAGATACTTAAGTGCCCTATTAAGAGCACATGAATGCTGTGTTAAAATTGTTACCCAAGAGTACAGTGAATTAAGAAACTCCCTAGCTTTTCTTTGATTGTATCAATGGAGTTTGTACATGTAATTCAGGAGCACGAGGCAGTGCCCCGAAGACAGCAAGCAGCTGTGCCATGTGTGGTGGTAGCTCAGTGTGCAGTGCTGTGATCAGCGCATCAAACGGCTTCGTTCCAAACACATTGGGGATGTCACGGATGCAGCGCGGCTCTTACAGTTTGCTTTTAATTTACCCTTTTACTAACTGTATTATCTTCCCAGTAGAGCTATTTATCAGGGTGGCGATTAAGTAGTGTCTACTTTACATTATGTCTTTTGAAAAATATCTAAATTAGGATGATCTAAAACTCCAACAAATTATGGGTACTTCAGTTGCTTCTGTTTGTGCTCCATGGGCAGCAATTTACCCAGTGTTTTTCCAATTCAGCTAAATGGGAGACAGCTGGGGGTTAGCAAGACTCATCTTACCAAATCATAGATATTTTAAACAGCTGGCAATAAACTGTAATTTATATCTATAATGTAAAATATTTATCCAGAAGAAGTACCTTTAGAATATACTTGAAAGCTGCATCTGAGCTGACATGAAGGAGAGCTTTGTATCTTATTGCCATGGGCTAGGGCTTCAATTTATAATTAATTTATATGCTGTTCCTCTGAAATGCTGTAACTTTTATTATTAATCAATTTAAATTGAAAAAAGTAGTAGTTCTAAGAATTAAAACCAGACTTCCTTCAGTAATTGAATTCATCAGACTAGTTTCATAAGCAGTAAATGCAACTGAACTCTGTGATGAATCAGTGAATCTAAATTCATGTACAACGGGAGCTTCACAAAGTCTGTATTTCACTCAGTCTTTTCTAAACTGTTATCAGTGATGCTCTGAAGGGGCTGAACAAATGAGTTTTCCCATGCCCTGACAGTTATGATGATTCTTAAAAATCTTGACTTCAATTGTTCCCATTTTTGAATATTGAAAGTTTTAAATGTGCTTCCTTTAGAAATCTCTTTCCTCTCCACTCTCCAAAACCTGGAGATACTCTCTCAAAACAGAGGCACTGTTGCAAGACTTGAAAATCACTGTTTCTGCTCTTCGCTAATTCTTGTAAACATGTTGTTACATCTTCATTGAACTTGGTGGCGCAACATAGTTTTATCCCCTAATTTGAGGATTTTGTGGTAGGATTAATGACATATACATGATGCAAGCTGTCTTAAGTGATCAGAACATCTGAGGGACTACTTTTACTCTGTGACATAGAATAAAATCAAGATGATTTTGGTTCTTTTTGTAATAAAGTCAGTGCATGTAAAGAGATGAAGGGGTGCACTGAAAAGCTGGGACATTTGAGCTGCCTGCAGGTAAAAAGAGATGAACATGTAGGAACTCGGAATAACCCAAAGCAGCAACTATAGTCTCAAGAAGTAATATCATTATTTATCTTCACGTATATAGGTAAAAGCATATTTTCCTAATTTTCCAAGTAGTATTACAGCTAGCTTTTAAATAGTGCAGTGTTTGCTCTGATGTGATAAATTTTTTCAGTGGGGTGGAATATTGTTAGTGGAGTTTACCACTCCATGTAAAGCCTGAAGAGAAAAAGCAATAGAAGCAGACTTCCAGTGGAATTGCATTCTTTCCTTTGCTCTCTGAGGAGAAGCTCAGTAACTGCTATTGCCTGTTAAACACTTGCTTGGTAAAGTTAAGCTATACTTTTGGTGTGGTACTCACCAAAGAGCTGAGCTTCTGTGGTAGCTAAATGCATATGGCAGTTTCTAAAGTCTCATCTGCCTGTGACTTCATTGAGGATGACTGAATATCTGCACTGTGGCAATACTGTGGCAGAGACTAGAAATTAGTAAATAAATGCATTTGGTGTTTTGTTTGGGGTACTTGGCATTCAGTCTAATGTTCTGGAGCTCTAATGCAGTCTTAGCCATCTGCTAAGCAACAGTAAGACACTACTGAATGGTAGAGCTTTTTGAGCTAGCCCAGTCTTCAAATTAGCTGGACTGCTCTTTTTCACTTCGGAGTTACTTTAAATAATGATTTTGCCCTCTGACATTTTTCTCTACTAAATTTCACTTAAAATTATAGTTTTCTCTTTTGTTCAGTAATTTCTGCTGTAAATTTAGAATATGGTGTTATGTGGTAAAATATGCACATATGCTGTTTAGGCTGAATTTGAAGGTCTTATGACCAGTGTTTTTATTCTTAATACCTTAAGAATTTTCTGATATATTAAAATATTTTTATTAATGACACAAAAAGGCATTGTTGTTATTGCTATTAATTATTATTTTGTTGATCAAAACCATGACTAATAATTTTAGCATACCCTTGTTTATCTGAATTTTCCACTGGGAGATTTTCTGTGGTCCATAAATAACAAAGATAAAACAGCAGCATAGGGATTAACTACATAATTGGATCCTGTAAAACATTGAGTGACCCAACTTAACAAGATATTTGGCTGTCTTCTGTTATCTTTTTCTGCCTCTGGTTTCTGATTCTTGTGGTCTGTTTTGTTTTCTCCCAAATGTTACAAAGTATTTTTTATTGTTTGGTTGGTTTTTTTGTTTGGGTAGGTTTTGGGGTTTTGTTTGTTTGTTTGTTTGTTTGTTTTGTTTTACCAGAAGTAACAGAAGCAATAGGAGTAATAGAAGTAGAGATTTTGGGGTTTGGCAAGCTCTAGTTGTATTAAGTCTCCCTGGCACTTATTTGACTATGAAGTCTAGAAGCACTTCATTGAAACTGTGTAAATTCTACAGTGTGTAGCACTGTGAGAAACAAAGAGTTGGTAACACAAATAGTGGTTTTCTTAGAAGGTGATACATGACTCAGGGATTTTTGGAGCTTCTGAATTCATCTGTGCTGTGCATTAGATAAAGCATCATTGCATTCTGTTGGTTATTTTGCTTCACCCCAAAGCCCCTCTCCTGTACTCCTGCTTTTCAAGACCGAGTAAACATTACTTAGTCTTGTGGTTCCTTTCTCAATTCTCCATACATTCTTTAGCATATCTGTTTAGAAAAGGGCACATTGAGAGCATAAAATAAAATTCAGCCCTGTCAGTTTTGGCTGAAAATTATATTACAGTGAAGCTCTCTTCTGTGAAGGGACTACGATGGTTTTAGCACTGCAACAACAATGACAGCTGTAGTCCAAGTTTACTTATGTGATTTCTTTGTAAATATATTTGATAATCTGGTTTATTTGCAAAATTGTCTTGCTTTAGGTGAAAATACATTTGTAAATATATAATCCTATTTTCTCCATACATTTCCATTGTGGAAATGGAGACAAGCTAGAGACAACAGGTGAACATACCCAAATGGATTAATCTGTAAGTGTTGCACAGTAAAATTTTTATAAAACTGTATATTCCCAGTGCATTCCAGTGCCTGCATCCTTGTCACCATGATAGAACATAATCTCTTAGTTTAAAACTCACTCTGATGCTTTGAGATTTTTGGTTTTTCTATGCATACTGAACTAAAATGTAACACGCCTTGTAATCAATACTGGAGTTGAATTTAGGACTCTGATACTATAAAATATTTACTTGAAGAAGCAGAGATGCATCAGCTTTTTCACAGGAAGCTATGAATAAGCTAATGAAAGAAGGGAGTACACTATAGCCACTATTTATATGGTAACAACTGCAGACTTGAAAAGCAAATGCTAATAGCATCTTCTGCATTAGTTATGCAACAAAACAGTACTTAAAAATGCACATTTAAAATTTAATTTACTAATATGCTAAATTTTGCAAGTTTCTAATCTTTGTTTTATTTATAAATCTCAAAGAAATCAGCAACCGTGGCATTGTGAATTCTAGATGATAAAGAAAAGGTCAGATGTGATAAAATAAATTAGTGTCCATACTAGAAGCACATAAAAGTAGAGCTAAGCAAAACGTCCCCAAGCTATTTCTGCTTCCCATAGGTGGCTTCTGTAAATACAGAATTTTATATTTATCTTAATTTTTCTACTGTTGAATCACTTGCACATTTTCCTTTGCACTTCTATCCATATTTGTCGATGCTTCTTTGAGTGATTTAAGCCTATAAAAAGATGGAGTTGAAAGACTCCATCTACATCATAATGCCAAGAAAAAGGGGAAAGTGGATAAAATCTTCAAATGACAAATAAGAAAGAGAAATCATGTCTTAAAACGGCCCAAATGGACTTTCTATGCCAAAGTATGGTAACATTTAGGCATGCTGTCCCATCAGCCAGGAAGAAGGTGATGGGAGTTTATTCAGTATTTTTTCATTTTTCTTGGATTAGCAATTTTACAATTTCTGAATAAAAGATCTCAATTAGACATGTTTAAAAATCCAGTCAAAGGTTACTGCCACAACAAATTTAGGAGTGAATTAATTTCATGCTGCAATGCCATCACTGAAACTGCAATCTGTCAGCTGCCTCTCAGCTATTTGTTTTGTCCCCAAACTGCAACATTTCAGTATGTTCTAATTTGTTCCAGAAAGAGAGGAATGAAATATATTTTTTCTTTTTCTATTTTTTTTGCTTTTAGGCATAACTTTTTTCTCTTTTCATAATCTCCAAATGCTATTCCCCAAGCATACCCAAAAGGCAATATTTCTAGAACCATAGATTTAATCCAACTACTGGAATATCTGCTACAAAGTGCTGCTGATCCAGGTATGAAGTGCTAGGTTATGGAGGGCTGCTCTCTTTTCCTGGTTCTGATTACTGGGTCTGATCACTGGGAATACTGTACAGCCCTGAAGGCTGAGAACAGAGGTTTATTTTTACAAAAAATTGGCTTCCTCATTCCTTTTGAAGGGTTTCTTCCAATCCATTGATTTTCTAAATAATAATTAAAATCCCCAACTGGTCAAAAGGTCTTGTAAAGTTTTTCCAAAAAAATTTATTTTGGTTTCAATAATACTTCCCTATTTCAACAACATATTGTTAAATTTCTGATTTCTGGCTGGCTGGTATTATGAAACACATTGTCCTTTCATTTTTATTAGCTCATGTTTGTGCTTGCTAGCTAATACCAAAGTATGGGAGTGGAGGATTTAAAAAAAGTTAAGCTGTTTTTAAATAATTCCCTCCAACTATGGTTTCTAGAGAAAGTTACATTAGATTACACCAGTTTTTCTGTCTTCATTGTGAATCAGAGTGTGAGGAGAAACTTGTCCTTTGCTGAAAAAATATATGGCTTTAGGAATGAAGGAGTCAATTAGGCAATTTAATTTAAATTTGTAACATGTTTAAATATCTTAATTATCATTGGAAAGATTATCCTAGTTATTATTTGTCTCTTTTCTGATTTCAGAATTCAGTTCTAAGGGCTGTCTGAGGGTAGTCTCTACTCCTTTCATATATGTTACGTTGTCCTGTGTTGCTGTATGCTTTAGTAAGAAAATTTGCTTTGGTTTATTGAAGCTCCTATGTTTGCACAAATAATGGCTGTCTTTTTCTTTCAGATTATGTCTCTGAAAATGAATGACAAGAGGGTATATACTTAATTTCTGAAGTAATAGCAATCTTTTTCTTACTTGCTAGAAGCAAATGAAACACTAATTATAATACTTACAGTATATGGGTGCAAAAAAATTCCCCAGTTTTGGGTGCTTATAAATAAAAACTTCTCATTTTTTTTACTTGAAATGGTCTCTAATCTTGTTTTGAAGTAATATGAGCTCAAATTTTATTGCTATAATAGTGGTTTTGGTTGTTCTGAGTTGTTTCAGAGGGCTGCCTTCATAAACATTGCCATTCCTTCCAGCCAGTCACAGCAGATTGCCATGTGTGCCCTGCAAATGCTTACCCTCCAAATTGCAAATAAGTGATATCCCAATATGGCACCGCAGAAAAAGATACTGAAACCATGGAACAAGCATCAAACTGCTGTTCATGAAAAGCTGTCCTCGTATGAACCACAAGAATTCATTCTATGTCAAAACAAACAGCAGAACAATTCAGCTGGGTGACAGATTTGGATATCAGCTTGTATTGTTGTTTCTCAAATTGTTGAACACAAGAAGAGGTTTCTGCATTTCTCTGTCTGCAGCTGTGTCACATCAGCCCTCTGCTGTCTCTCTCGGTGCCTGCCCGTTCCGAGCAGACAGAGCATGGTGGGTGGCAGGAGCTGGAGGGCTGAGAGGTGCTGCAGAGGCATGGCACAGTGCCCCAGCTCTCCCTCTGCCTGAGCTGCTGGCAGGACAATGCTGCCAGGGTGGTGTACAGCCCTTCACCGCTCATCTCTACCCGTAACTTTGCCCTGCCTCAGCTGAAGCAGATGTTATAAACTATTGGATTTTTCTAGTCCTTTCCCAGTGAAGTAATAAGGCAGAAACAATTGCCTGCTCCCCCACTTACGCCAGGCCAGGGCCTTGGCTGCGTGTGAGTGGCACTGTGTGAAAGAGGGTGTTTGTTCTTGGCTTTGGAGGACCTTCCTCTTGCACACTGAAGGGAGAATTGTACAGGTCTGTGTAGACAAGTTTTAAAAATTTTTGTTGGCTTAATGTAAACACATGTTGGAGATACTAGGATGTTAATGAGAAATTTCTCCACCCACGTACAGCTTTACAACTGGCTGTGTAGCCCAGAGGCCTAATGTGTCTTAAACTGCAGAAGTTCTGTAACAATCATTATTCTGTGTCAGGACAAAATTACCTTGTAGGAGCATTGCATAATGTCTGGTATATTAATCATTAGAGATATTTTTGCAGCACTCAATTATATTTCGAAGGCTGGGTTATGTTCTGATCTTTCTAATAGTCACATGTAGAGTACTGAAGCCTCCATTATTTTATAATAAGTAATGCATATCCAACAGAATAATGCATTATGCACATCCTCTCCTATATGACTCTAAAGGTCAGCTTGTAACTTGAATATTTTTGTCCTCCAGAACATTTCACTTTAAGGGTTCATTAGAAATAACTTCTTTCCCCTTTCAATATGTTCTAACAGCAGGCTATCACAGTACCAAGTTTGACTATTTTATTTTCTACAAAGTAAAATTGTGTGAGCCATGGCCATTGCACACATTCACTTACAGTTATTAATTTAAAAGCATTGCAGGATCAAACTAAGCCAGCTTTTACTGGAAGGTATGACAAAAGTAACAGCCCAAATGCTGCAATTTACTTTGGGTAGATGTTTCAAATTCAGATGTAATAACAGACACTAACAGGCACTGCCCTAATTTATGGATTCTGGCATTGCCAACAGGTGCTTAGTTCTTAGACTGATTGCTGTTTCGTCAAAAAAAAATGTACAAGTAGACCTTTATTTTTGAAGTGTGGAACCCTGCAGTAAGCTGTAGTGATTGTCAAAAGCTGTATCTCATTTCAAACACACCAAACTCTTGTATTTAGCAGTGGAAAATATTTTTTCCAAAGCTATTGACTTAAAGTTTAAATATCTTATCCTGTTTGAATTCCCAGGAATGCACGCTCATTTTCACAAGCAGTTTGATTTCTGTGGTATTTTAATTACTATCCTATTCAGAAAACACGTGCAGAAGTGAGAAGAGGTATGTTTTGCCTGTGCAGTGATTGCATGTGCATTGCATCTGTGAGCCACAGATTTGCCCAAAACAGCTGATGGGAACCATGCACATGAGGTCCAATTATGTTTAAAGAATCAGCTTAACTTTGAACATAAAATGCTACCCATAAACTCAAAATTATAATCTTATTGTTACAATTTTGCTCTAGAAGTGTGCTACTGGAAAATTGAAGCGGAAAGTAAAGCCTGTACCTTAACAGGCCAGCCTAGTAAGATGAATAAAAATGTTGGCTAGGACCCAATGTAGTTTTCTTTCAGTAGGAGGAGTGCCTCTGACCTTTGCTTTCTCAAATATTTAGTGTCTAGGTCTGAAGTGGCTGTTTCAAATGCTATACTCTTTCTCTGTTGTTGTTGAGAAGCTCCTATTTGATAGAGCTGAATTATTGTGATGGGTTAGTCTGGCAGAAAACTGGCTGGAGGGTTTTGTGATAGCTTTGGGGCCAGACCCTAATCAACAGGCCATATGTTTAGATCCTTCTCTAACAGATGACTGTGCGTGCACGCTCCCAGGTGCAATGTCATTGGGATTGTATTTGCAAACATAAACTAGTGACATTCAATTATGTTCATAGGCGATGTTGTAAAAGCCACAGAGGAAGTAATTTACAACACTAGCACAGTATGCAATTCTTTGCTTATAATCAATTTTTCATTATATAGGAATATGGTATACTATGTTCATATTTGTTTTTCTAATTTGTTGAAAGAGCTGATAATGTGTAAAGTTTGTCCCTTTCACATAGCTGACATTTGAGAAAGTAGTGGGCCAGGAGAAATTGCTAATAAAGCAATATCAATATATTTTTATGAAGTTTTAATTAGAAACAAAACCCTGAACCACCAGTGTTTGGGCCAGTTCCTGAGATGCATTTTACTTACTTTTTCTCTTGAAGCATGTATTGTGCTGCCAAAATGAAGTGGAGCCTGCATGCACCACATAGCCCATTGCAGGTTTGCTCTGGCTAGCATTTTGCTGTTTCTTTCTATCTGGTTAACTTTCTTTCCTGAGATAAAAAAGAGAATGCCAGTTTTTGGTGATGATTATTCTATTGAAACTAACAAACAGTTTTTTGTGGGCTTTGAAAATATTTAGCAGGTTGGATTGTTTCTGTAAGTATTCAGATTAGGACCAGTTTCTAGGGACTAATAGCTCAGTGGACTCTCCAGTCTTATTTCAGCTTACCCTGGTACTAAAGTTTCTTTTTTCTTTTAAACATGCAAGGAAATTTTAGGTACCCTTCTATTGTGGGGGGTATCTGATGATAGAACTTTTAAGTTTATCAAGTGGAAAATATTGTCAGCAGCATATTCAGCCATTGTGCAGTTCTTAGAAATAAATAAATTAATCATATTACTAATAAAATTATTTGTTTAGGAGGTAATAAATTTATTCTGCTACTCTGACTTTATTTAACAAGTGGGTTTTCTTTCTATGCTCTCTTTACTTGGAGGACTCACGAGGCCCCTTAAAGATAATGCTGTCCAAGCATGCATTATGTGTCTTTAAAGAACTAGTTGCTTGGAGAGTTCATTTATCAGCATTGAGGTTGCACTAGGGATCATACTCTGAAAATGACTTCAGCTGTGAGTTTGAAAGTGATTTTAGGCAAGACATGAGATGTTCTAAGGGAGAAGCATTGCACATTGCAATCCAGCTTGAGGGGAAAAAATGGCTAGCATGAGCTTGGGAATGGTAGCCTGGTCTTGAGAAGCTGATACGCTCATGCAGGCAGTATCTCCATCTATTCACACCTACTGTCTGTCACTTTTCTTCTGGTGAAGATTAAGCCCAAGCAAATCTAAATCGAATGAAGAAAATTGAATCAAGTAATTGCTTACAAATAATAAGACTTTTCATATTCTCTTAACAAAATTGTATTAAATGTTCTCTCTCTTCTTTGCACGCATACATTTTCCAGAAGATTTGTATATTAAAACTCATGCATTTTTACCTGGTGTTATATCTAATCATATTATCAAATTAGATAAATTATCTAATTTATTTTTTCCAAATTTTATCTTCTCCTTTGATTTAAGTTTGTTTGATTTAACAACCTTTACCTTATTCTCTGGTAGCACCAAAATATATTGTTATCCTTTTTTTTTTTTTTTTTTGTGATGGAGTGGCAGACTGGAAGATTTGAAAAATAGCTAGAAAAATAGGCTCAGGCCTACATAAATACATTATGAAAATTGGCATCCTGAAGTATAAGGTCATACTGTAATGGAAAAAAAAAGAGAATAAATATATTAATATAAAATAATAGGAAATTATACTTGGACCTCTATTTATAGACTTTGCATGTTGCTAGTTAGTTATATCATGGCTTTTGTTCTCTATACTTTATCTTTTAGACTATTTCAGAGTGAATTTTCTTTTGTAATGTAGAGCATGTGATTTATATAGCAATTCACAGATGCAACAGCAAAACATTGAGAGAATAGTGATTTCTAAATATTCATATTGGAAAGCTTTATTGAACTTCCCGTTTTCATTGGAATAATTTTATATCAAATTACAAGTATAATTTAAGAATTTTTTTCTCATTTTGCGAGAATGTATTCACATACACGTCTGACTTAATACTCCAATTGAAAGCAATGGACATAAGTAAATTTTTGCCCTCAGACATCCTAGCTTAGTGTAGCAGCATGGAGTGTGTTGTGGTGTCTTGGTCCTTTGCTCATCCTGGTGATTGAAATTGCTTTCAGCTGGGGCTCAGAGGTGTTCTGCCATACAGACAATAGCAATTGTAGCAAGTGTTAAACATGAGCTGCACAAAAGATATTAATTTTAAAATTTCTCTTAAGTTTATTTATAACCACAAACAGAAAATGGTTAAAACTAAAACAGGAGAAGCATTTTCTGGGATAACAAAAATATAAATTAAATGTACACTCCTGTATTTATGTTAGAATAAATTCTCTGTCAGTGTGCAAACAATGGTCATAAAGCTCAGAGTTACCAGAATAAAGCATCATGTCTTGATAAAACATTTGTCTACCCTGCAGCTTCCCAGTGAACAGATGACAACTATATTTAGCAGAGCTGAGTCTTTATTTTCCAGTTTTAGTCAAGAAATTGGACAAGGCCAGGGAAACACAAGTTGAAAGCTGAGAGTAATCCAATCCTTACCTTTGCCTCTGAAATCTTGCTAAGTTTTGACTACCATCTTATAGTGTTTGAACTGCTCACTTAGGAAATTAGATGTAGAGCAAATTGAAGGCAGGTGCAGCTACTTATCATGTACAGGCATAGTCACCTCTTTGCTGAAAACATGCAAATCAAATTTGGAAGTAATAGCACTGGCTCGGCAAACCATGGGATCAGTTAAATGTTTGACAGGGAAGAATGTATGTTTGTGACATGACTTGCCCCATGTTCCAAGGTCAGCATTGAAACCATAATTCTACTCGGTGGAGCCATAGATCAATGAGAAGATGGTCTCATAAAGAAATTGTGTCAGGCAAGGTCATCTTCCTCTTGTCTGACTTCCTGGCCATATAAAAAGCAACTCATAAAATGTTCACTGTACATGCTCTTTGAATGACTCTTCAAGCAAAAGAGATTAATGACTGAAAAAATAATCACAGCAGTTTACTCAATGAATAAATGCTGAATAAATCTTTCTGCTTAAAGGATGACCATGAACAAATACCAAAGTATTTAAAGTGAGTCTGTATTTGATATTTTCTGAATAATTTTAAGAATAGCAAATCCATTCCTTTCTTAATGCTTCCTACTCTTTATTGATGTTGTACTGAAGATTAGTTGCAAGTGAAATGTGTGTTATTGATTCCCCTTCAGACAACGTATAACATTTCAAGTCAGGTGGGATTAGCATACCTTTGTGTTGTGATAGATCTGCTGTTTACAGTATCCCTCATGCTCCTATGGCAGCTAAACCAGGTGCTCAGGAGGGCTGCACCAGCAGGAAAAACACAGCCTGGGTGTCAGGGAATGCCCCTGCCTCCTGCCCCAGCACCAGCTGTGCTGCCAGGGCTGGACAGGGCTGCCTGCTCAGGCTGTGTGTGCAACACATCTGCTGGGGAAGCTCTTGGGACACCCAGGAGCACCCAGCCCGTGGGAGGAAAACTGCAGGCAAACAGCAGAGAAAGAACACTGTTTGTTTCAGATGTGTGTTTTGGCCCATGTACCCGACAATGTGTGCAGGCCATGCCTTTCTAACGCCACACAGAAAAGTTTAAACTTGGTTTTTGCTGTGCTCTTGAGAGCGTATACCCATGTCCCATTTGATTTTTCATTGTGGCAGCTCTGGCCAGAGGGTTTGAAAATTCTGTTGTGTTGTTTTCTCCAGAATACAGTGCTATTTATTTGGAGGATTTCATAGGTGCATTTAAAATCAATTTTATTCAACGTATTTTGGTTTGTTAATGCCTAGAGTTGCCCACCTGTTGCAGTATAACTGGGCTTCTGTTTCAGTCTGCCAGTCGTGGCTAGGCAGGGCAAGAGAGCAGGGCCATATGTGGGCCCTGAGGAGGGGCAACTTTGTTTCTTTCCTCTTCTCTTTAGGCTTCAGTTCTGAATTTATTAACTCAGAATGGTATGAGTGAAAATAATTAAATCTAACAGCGTGGCTAGGCAGGGCAAGAGAGCAGGGCCATATGTGGGCCCTGAGGAGGGGCAACTTTGTTTCTTTCCTCTTCTCTTTAGGCTTCAGATATTAACTCAGAATGGCATGAGTGAAAATAATTAAATCTAACAAAATAAAAAACATAATAATGCCATAAAATATTTTCTTTGCTAATATAATGCACTACTTTTTATTAGGTTTTCATAAACTCAAACTCCTCTGTTAGGTTCTCTCGCAAAATTAGAAGGGCTACTTCAGCACCCATCTTTACATTTTTGTTATAGAACAGGTTCCAAAGTCTCCAATAGGTAAATAATACATGATAAAATCTACTGAAGTTATAGAACCCTTGACTAGTACTTTTCTTTAAATATTAAACATTATTTTTGAAGTTGTTTGAACTATGTACAGTTTCACACAACAGTTTTCCTGTTAGAAGGGAAATATGCCATCCTCAGCCAGTTTTTTGTTTGATGTCCACGAATACTAATGCTAGTAGAATCTCTTATTAAGTGTAGTAGTTCAGAATAAACTATATGCAAGCTCTGTAATTATTAAGTTCTGAATGAAGGCAAAGGAAAAACTTATGAGCTAGAGTTGCAAACTTCGTGCTTGGTACTTGCTAATGCAACTCTCAAAATCATCTGCTTTTTTTTTTAATTCATTGCAAGACAACTTAGGCACCCAAAAATGTGTTTAAACATAAATAGACAAATCTCCCTTCTAAATATATTTTGAAAAAAAAATTCTCTGCTATAAAGCTTCATTTGATACTGCTTAAGGGACTTGTGGGGCTTTCCCTGTTTTCCTACCTGGCAGTCTGTCTCAGCCTCTGAAATTTGAGGATAAGTTCTTCTGGAAAACAGAGTTAGGACAAAGAAAAAGTAAGTGCTATAAAGAAACTTTCTGTAAGATATGTGGCTTAATAAAAGCTTGATTTCAACAGAGTACTACAGCAAACACATGCTGGGCTTCCAACCATCCCCTGTCTCTGAATGCTTCAGTGACACAGTCGTTTAACTCAGGGGTTTTATGTGCATCCAGCAGAGGCTGTCTATTATATTGATTTTAGAAATTTCCTATTACAATATTAAATTCCTTTGTCACATCTAAATGGTTGGTTCTTCAGCTATTTCTCAGACAAAATTCTTATTATTTGAAAACTGGAAAAACTCCAGAGCATAGTTTATTCATACTTTTGGAGCTGGATTCTTATTAGCTATATTTATAATGAACTTACAGTAGTTATACAATGAGATTTATGAAAAACAGATTAGTGTATCAATGGGGATGGGGAAGGATTGCCATATTAAATATAGCCCAAAGTCTTGGTTGAATGCAGAACATAGTGAAAATTAACTTATTTTGTCAGATTTTCATAAAATTAGGCTAAGTACTAACTACAGGTCTATGAAATACTTTGTTTTAGAAAAAGGAAAGAAGTATTGATTTAACTGATAAGAAGAAAGAGAGCTATTTAATATTAATGTAGATCCACCATAATGGGATGTTTGTAGATTTGCATGCATACTGATAGATGTAGCAACTCTTAGTGTGTCTCTGTAGGATTGGCTTTACGCTTATGCTTCAGAATGAACTTGTTCTTCTGTGCTGATTGCTGACCTCACCTTTCACAAAAGATTTCTTCCTTATGCCAGCTGTGGGATGCTCAGATGCTGCTCTGCTTGTGCATTGTAAATACATACTGTGTGTAGGAGAAGCAAGTAATGGGGTCTGTGTCAGGGGGTCCAGTACTAATGAAATTTGTGTTGACATGCTAAAATCCCAAAGAGAAACAGAATGTAAGTCCCAGATTGCCTGAGTGTGTGTGATGCTCTACATCCTGTATATCACCAATAAAGTTTTTCAGCACTGCTTCTAGGATACCAATAGGTAAAAGAAAAATTGTGAAATTAATCTGTGAAATTAATCCAACAAAAGAGATAATATTTTGATTCCAATGCAATAGTTAATTCTAACAAGGTTAAGGGAATACAGATATACCTAATATATTTTTTTGTTTTCTTTTACTAGACAATAATACCAGTTGCCAAGCTGTTAAACAACCTCCAGAAATGCTATGTCAGTAAAACCAGCTGAGGAAGAGGCCTGTATCATTTGAATTATGAACGGGACATGAAGTGGGTTTGACTGGACTGTCATCATCTGCCTCTGTTGTGTACGTTGTTGTACGTTTTCCTTATTTAAACTAAATTTTTTAAATTAGTTTTTCAACAAACAAATTATGAACAAAAAATGTTTGCATCATTCCTTTTCCTTCCCTTTCCTGATGAATCATAGAGAATCAGTGAGTTACATGGCAGCAACAGGAAGTACAACTTTTTGACTAGAAAGAATGGGCACAGGTAAAAAGCTGCAATATGAGTCTCTTCCTTAAGATAAATTTATTAAAAAGACACTGACAAACTTTATAATATCAAATTAAAGTATGATTAATTTGTGTTATTTTAAGAATAAATTGACTGAAGTATTTGTGTAACTTTATTATAGACATCTGAAATTAATCTTTTGATAAAACACTTTTAATTCTCCTTTGTTCTCATTATTTTGGCTGCTATCCCCCTCTGTGCCTCGTTGGCCTAGAAATGACTTGCAGTGTCTATTCCTCTTGCTGCTGCTCTTCTGTTGAGTAGTACATTCACTGCCTCACTTTTACAGTCTCTTCACAGCTCTTTTCATAACCAGTTCAATTATAGTATGCCCAGATTTTTTTTCTTCAGTAGATTTCTAATTTTGGAACTTTCAATCCCCAGCCAGTAGAGTAATGAAGACTCCTTGGTCTTGTAACTGATATTCAAAGTAAGAGAGTTAGCTAGTTATTTTATGTATTCACTGTGGGCAAAAACTCATCCCACGCCAAAAGGCCTGCGAAAGGCCCCATCATTGCTGAAGCCCTCAGGGCCTTATTCGTCACTTCATTTTATGTCAGCCTAAATCACACTGGAGAAATACAACTGTGGATCAGTGAATTTAATTCAAGTACTAAATCTTTACTGAGAGAACTTTATGTGGGTCAAGCACTAGGAAGATGGGGAAACAATTTCCACCCTGTGAACCTAGGTCAAAGAGTGGATTTCTGCATTACTTTCTACTCTGGACTAGCAGGGACTGTTACACTGTGCCACTTGCATAGAAATTTGGGTCACTACACATTTAATGGAGAATCTATGACCTATTTCCAGCCTTTAACACTGGGCTATGTTGGTCCTTGAAGACCTGAGTTTAAGAAACCTCCTCTGTGGTGCATGAGGGTGGAGAAACGCCTTTCATGCTTAGCCTTCCATTTAATTCGTCAAATATCAATGTGAATAGTAAAGTATATTCTGTGTGTACTCTTAAAACTGATACCAGCATGCAAGCCAGCTCTTGGAGTGAGAGGTGACTTTTTAGGTGCACCTCTGGACTACTTTAACTATTAATAGTAAAATTTTAAAATTACTTTGCACAGACTGCCGTAGACAAGAATTCAGTCATATGAAAAGTTGCAGTATTGCCATAGCAACACTGTTTACTGAATGTTCTGATTAAGGCAAATGAATAGCAAAATAAGTAACAGAGCTATGGATGAGCACTTTAAATAAACCTAAATTAAATAATAAACAGCAATAGCAAATGGACACATATGATGAATGTTTTTAGTACTTCTAAGGTAATTCAGAGTGGACTGGCTTTACAAAGATCAAAATCTCTGCATTTAAGATTCTGACATATGAACCGGAATGAATGATCAAAATTTGTTGGTGTCAAGACTTTACAAGTCTATTGCACCTCTGAGTAGACCTTGCAATGTTTTATGAGCTGAATGGAAAGCTGTTACTTTTCTTTTCCTTAAATATTGTTTAGAAATGTTGCAGAGTAGCTCGAAAATTTGCATTAAATAATTTGCTGCAGTGGAGAGTGAGCTTTCTCATACAGTTCTAACTCATGAAAATGTTTCTGAAAGATCAGGACTGAACAATCTTCAGAATGCAGATCTCCATGAATAACCAAACAGGGTGATTTTTACAGCAGCTGGGAGCTGCTATTCGACATAAACTTTCAGGTAGGTGCTAGGTAATGCTCTAAAGGGGAGTATAGGGAGAATTGCTGAACTCCATTTAAAAAATATCAACAGAGGTAGAAAATCTAGAAATAGCAAAAGCTATATCTGTATAATCAGGCAAGCACAGGATACAAATCTTCAAAATAATGGACAGAGGAGATCACTGATAATTCTATTTAATGAGTCCTATGTCCTTATGTAAAGACTGCCACAGAAACTGTTGAAGATGTGGGAACAAGAGCGTCTACATGTGAACAAAGGAGTTCAGTAAACTCAATGAACTAGAATTTAGAAGTCATATGGGATGTTACTATTCCACTTACTGTCTGTATGGGAGATGTGGAGGAAGGTATTGTCTGCTGAAAAAAAGAAGGAAACTCAGAAAACAGGACCTGCCAAAATGACATCAGTGTTTTCGGACTTTTCAAGAGTCAGGAAGACTCACACTCTGTGGGGTAGTTTCAAAAATGTATCCCTACAGAGCCTTCAAATTACACTCACTCCCTCTAATTAAGAAAGCCAAGTGTAACACAACAACAGATAAATCTAGGGCCAATGTTAAAATCTAGGCAAAAAACCTACCATTACTTTGGCATGGAAATGAATGACCATCTGTATACTAGCAAGAACATATATAATTCATTTCAAGACCATTAAAAAAAACACAGCATGCAGAACGTAGTTGCCACTTTCTTACGTGAAAATATGCCACCCGTACTCATATTTAACATGAAAATCATGAACTATTTTGCTAATTAACACCCTCCTACTTAATCTAAGACAAACATCTGAACATTCTTTATCCAAAGCTGTCCTGCCTAACACTGTGCTGAGAATGCATCAGGTAGATAAAAGACTAATTGCAAAATCCTGTTTGGGTGAGACTTAACAATTAAAATCACCAAATAATGCAAAATGTGTGTACACAATCTGCAATATCCACTAATTGCTGTTAATTCTGCTTTATATTTGAGGTAATGAAAAATTACTTCCCGTAAGGATAGTCACCACTTTCAGGGCTAATATTTCTTTTTATCTGTTGGTGATACCACTTGCTCAGAGTTAAGGTAGACCAAACATTTTTGCTCTTTGAGAAAAAGCATTGGAACAAAGAACCTGTAGAAGGCACATGTACATCTGGATATGGTGCAGCTCTCAGAGGTATAGAAAAGCAGGAATTCTTGGTACAGATTTTCTCAGAAAATGTTTGTAGATCAGTACTGATCCTCTGAACTTAAAATAGAATGGGATCTCTTGTGCTGGCTAGGCAAAGGGGCCAGTTGTGACTCAAGCAAGGCAAGAGGACTTCAAAGAGCACAGCACTCTAGTGCCAGGTTGCAAACTTAGACACCTGCAGGGTGTTTAGTTGGGCAGAAGCTCTGCAAGCCCAGGCATGATAATTCCCCCTGCACCTGAGAAGGCTCTGCTTTCGTGGTCTCATTAAGCAGCAGTATCAGAGAAAATGTGCATTACTTTTGCAAATCCATAATTTTGGAGCCGTGTGAGTATTATTTCACCTCTGGAAGCAATAACCTACTGGGCTCTTTCAGTCATCTTTATTAACAAGGTGGTGAAAAGCCTTTATTGCTCTCTCTCTCTCTCTCTCTCACTGCATCTTTTTTATCAGGGAGGGTGAATTCAGCCCTTATTTAAATTAGGGTCCTGCACAGCTGTGTATTCACATGGTCTTACATACTGGAAGATGAAATCACTGAAATTCCTTTTAAACCCCATTGCTCCATAAAATTCATGCTTATACAGGTAGCTAGGGGCATGACATAAAGCTGATTTTGCAGCACTTAAGGGCTTTTAATAATGGGAAGGAGAGAAGGGAGGAGGAGAAACTTTCATCTCCTCTCCTCTGTGGGCAGGGACAAAATAATCAAAAGAGTGATTAACAGTGCAAACCAAGCAGGGCATGGCCATGCACACAGTCTCCAGTGTGGTTCTGGTGGGAGAGGGTTATGTGTAGAAGTCAGCTCCATAATGCAAGTGTGAGCTTTGTTTTTGTTGCAGAGGGTTCCTTTGCTTTGACAGTCTTTTAATATGCAACCACTCTGTTTGCTGGGATGATAAAAGACTCCTCAACTTCCCCCTTGCCTTTCTTGGTTATCCTGTGTCAGAAAAGCCTTCACATCTATCAGAAAGAGATCAATTCCCAATGTGGTGAGAATTATTCTAAATCCCAGACTTCAGCAGTTCTCTGTTTTTGGCCTTTTAATAGGTTTTTCAGTGTCCATGTAAAGGATGAAGTGAAACTGCTATTTAAAACTGAGAAAATCTTATTTTTTACAACAGTTAAGGGGTTAGTCTCAATGAACCAGAAAGAGCAGAAATCTTATTTTTCATTCTATTCTCTCACTTGCTTTTCCTGCTGCTCCTCATT
This sequence comes from Passer montanus, assembly GCF_014805655.1. Taxonomy (NCBI): domain Eukaryota; kingdom Metazoa; phylum Chordata; class Aves; order Passeriformes; family Passeridae; genus Passer; species Passer montanus. The sequence continues at coordinate 710,206 of NW_024371038.1, read as the reverse complement.
ACTCAGATTGCTAAACTCTTATTTGATGATAGAAAGATCCGTGACCTCACCAAAACAATTTTTGTTAACTCAAATCATTATCTTGTGACACAAAGTCAGACACATCTGCCATTGCTCACATTCTGGGTCACCCTGCAAACATCTGATTATGATTTGATAAACAAAAACATTCCTCCAGTGATTTTTTTACAAAGGGGCGATGAAGAAAGCCTGAAAATGCTGTGGATTTTAGCTGCTTTTTAACCACCTTTTTGTGGTAGATTATGATACTGAATAAGAACCATTCACTTAAAAAACAAATAAGAAACAATTTAAAGAGTGAGTCTCTATTTTATTAGTAAAAGTAATCTGTTAGAATGTCCCTAAAGATACTCTGTGATTAGTTTTCACTTTGCAAAGCAGCAATTTAATATACTGACTGCTTTTTTCTTGTGAGTGAATAGGATGATGGAGGTATTTCCCGATCCTCTTTAAAATGAAAGTAGTTTTTTAAATGTAATTCCTATCAGGTTTAATTAAAAACCCCAAAAACCAAAAACATCATAAGCTGCATATATATATTTCTATATACCTACTGTATTCTGAAGTAGAATTTATTCCTTGCATTTTTCCTAAGAGCCAGTCTCCTCCATATATTGTTAGTGTATTTGGTTTCTTGTTGTTCTCTATTCACCTCCTAAGAAGACCCTCTACACCCTCATGATGATTCATCTCTTCACTTACCTATTTGCTGTTAGCATTTTTGTTCCCAAGAATGTGAATAATGGTAGATAGCAGGGTTTGTGTCTCATGTTTCTTCTCAGGAAATCTTCATTTTGTGAGCAGTGTATCTGAGACGTGTTTTCCATGGAATTTTTGTACATTGTAAACTATAAGTAAAGATTTACATGTTATGTGTTCTTTATTCTGAAAGCTTTAAACCTCTCTTTACTGTAGCTTTCAAGATTTTTGTAGAAGAAATCCACCTCAGATGTGTTGTCTATAATTTTGCAAGTGTGGCAGATATATCGTGTACATGGAAAACACATAGAAAATTATCTGTTCATGGAGAAGAGTTGCATGTTTAATCCCTATGAATTACTTGTTTACTTAGAGAAGTACTTTGTGGCTTGAGTGACTGTCCCTTTGCATAGTAATGAGTATAATAGATTCAGGTACACAGATGAAAGCACAGCTGAATTATCTGTGCTTCAGTGTGGGAACTGAAGAAGTGTTTGTTTGTTTGTGCAGTTCTCATTCTCTCCTGTTTTGACAGGGAGATACCTGCAAGCACTTAGTACTTGCAAAATGCCTCCAATGGCAGTTTTTCCATCTGACACGCTACCTCTTTGCAGGTCTGTTGAATACTTTGCACCAGCCAGCACACTGGTGCTGTAGCTGAGTGTAAGCAGTTTTACAGCTTTTCTGCAGACTTTTATTACAGCTGTGACACTAGATTGATGGACTGTTTCCATCTTGTTCTCTGTCAATTGTACACTGAAAAGAGAACTGACAGTGTGATGGATGCATGATAGTGCCACGTTAGAGAGAGAGCTACTGCAATAACAGTGGTTTAAACCCTAAAGTGCCTTTAACCTCATGCAGTTGCCTTTAATTTATTTTAATCTGAAACCTAACAAAATCTAACACTACAGAGTAGAAAGGTGGGGAGCATAGTGGGTTTGTAAAGTAATGTGAAAAAAAAGATGACTGTCGTTCTTGGAGGTCCAATTAGGGCAATTCTGTGCTTTAAAGCAAGAAGTCCTCCAGGAAGCTTTCAAAAGAGAGAATATTGTTATGCTCGAGACAAAGTCAAAGGTTAGCCTGGCTAGAAAGAAGATGTACTTTCCACTGAGGGAGAAGGGGAAGAAGGGCTTGCTCTGTCACAGCAGGGAATACCCAGGTCTTGCCTGAGAAACAGGATGAACTTGCTAGGGAGCAGGCTTTTGGAGGCTGTGTCAAAAGGAATGCTCTCTGAGACAAGCCAGCATTTCCTTTGAACACGTAAAGGTTTAAGGTTTATTTACTGTTTCAAAGAACTAGTGGTGTCTTCTCTAGAGAGATGAGAGAAAGTAAGAGGGAATACTTGCACTGCTGTTTTAACCTTTGAAATGCCATCAATGATTTTGTTAAGTTAGTGGTTTATTCCTCAGCACAAAGGGAGAGCTGAGGGTCCAGGACAGCTGCCAAGACTGTGTGTACAGTCCTGAATGTGCTTCATCTGCGTGGTGAAGTGAAGAGGCTCCTGTGGCAGTGAGCAGGGAGGGGTGGCTGCAAAAGGTCTCCAGTGTGGATGTTCAGCTCTCTACCTCACACCTTGTGTTATCCCAGTGTTGAGATGAGATAGACCAGGGTCAGGCTGATGAAGAATGAAACCTATTAAATTAATGACAGCCTGCTAGGATACTTCAAGGGGCTCATTCCCATCTAAGTATCTGCATAATGGAATCCCTCTTTTTGTTAAAGTTTCAGAGCACGTTGTTCTCTGGTGTGGTCCTCAGAGCCAGTTGCTAGAATGGAGCAAATGCTACAAGACAGTGATAATTCAATTTTTAAGGTGATTTCATTCTACTTTTTTCTATTATTTTGACATACCTGCTTCTTTTATTTTGGGGAATTGCTTACCTTTTGCTAAAGGATAGTGCAATAGTGATCACTAACAGGAAGAGCAATGGAAGTGGCCAGTTTGAAAGAACACAGGATGATGTTACAATTGGGAATGAGGGCACATGGAATTTCACTCTTAGGCTCTGTAATCAGAGAACTAAAATGTACTCTGAATGTCATATTTAGTCAAAATCCTCTTGAACTATTTTCTTTTTGGATATGAAAAAAATTTTGTATGCATACAGTCGACCCCAATAAGGATTTGAAATTGCTGATTAATACACACCGGTAGATATTTTTGATTGATTTGTAATCAGCTAGTAAAAACAGAAGACCATGAATTAATTGGATTCACCAATCATTAAAGATTATCAACTGAAATTCTTAGGCTGGTTTTGGATTGCATCTTAAAATCATTCATAGCACAGAGTTTTCTAATAGAAATCTACTTGATGACATATTATTTGGAGATGACAATAGAATAAACATGGATTTTACCCACATGGGTAGACTTTTATTCAAATGCTAGCTGATCATGTTCAGCTCTAGTTTCAGTAGGTTCAGTTCAGCTGAAGTTAGAACTGTACCTGCTTTTATCAGACCTGTACTTATCATGGCATGACTAAATACATAGATGCTTTAAATAAAAGATGAGATGCACATCCAGAGTCTTTGAATAATATTGACAAAAAGTGGAATCGATCTTGAACCAAGCTGGTGTTGAAGTGAGATCTTGAAGTCATGCAGGGATCATAAGCCTTTGATAGCACAGTTAATAAAGGAACAGAGGGTAATGAATCTTAGTCTCTTGAAGCTGATGACATGGAAAACAAAGCTAAAAGTACAGCTGCTAAAGTAGTGTGAATCCTCAAATCCTCAAAGTGTTTTTTCTTTCTGGATCATACTCCTGTGACATAAATTGGCCCAGGGGCTTTTTATAACCCAGAGGACTACCAGAAATCTTTTCAGTTGTGTATTAGTAGAGTAAGCCTTTTCACAACATCTAGTATTTTATTTGATAATGAAGATTTTAATATACATATATATATATATATCTATATATACACACACATATACACAATTTTGGATTAGAATAAGGCTAATCCCCTGAGCAAGCATTTTAATTTGTCTGAATGGTTTCCCTTATTTCTGCTTCTTTAATTTAAGCATAATGCCTTTGGTATTTCAACAGGATACAATAGGATGCTGTGATCCATTTTAAATAAGATTCCATAAAGAACTCATAGTCTTTTTCTTTCCCAGAAGTTACTTGTTCTGTTTTTTCTGTATGGCCTGGTATTTATTGAACAATTAGAAATATGTTCTGTGTCAACATTCACAACAATAAAATTTTAATTTGCAGGGAATGAAAGAGGTGCTGAGTCAGCTTTTAGAGAGAAAAACAAATAATAAGAATTATCTCAATTAGCAGATGAAAAGGGAATATGGGAAAACCTCTAGACTCTAATGAATTAAAATCCACATAATTTTAATAATTACTTATCCAGCCTAAGCTAAAGTGAGGTGGTATAGTACCCCTGAAATCTGTAGCAATATTACAGTGTACACTAACAAAGAAACTAAACCAGTGTTGATAAAATTAGAAAGGATTTAATACAATTCTAGTTCACCATAACCTGAGTTTTGTGGGCATGAGTTTTAATGGATAGGATAAGAGCAACCCTACAGGAAATGCTGTCTCACTGAGAAACCACATATCCTTCCATCCACTCTTATCCTCTCGAGCACTGCTGTGCAGCCTGTACTGTGCTAGCAGTAATGAATGCTGCTCACCTGTTGATTTAATTCTTCTCACTCCTTTTGGATTTATCTTCTGGAAAATGCTGTGCATTCTAAGATTTATCTTTAGCATTTTAATTTCAAATACATGACAATGATAAACAATGCTCAGATGACAGGAATACTGATACATGTTAAGTTTAACTCTGCTTTTTTTGTCCTGAAAGATTTTTTTTTCTCTAGATTCAACTGTTTATAACCACTTCTATCTTTAAATTACTGATAAACTGCCTTATCTCAGCAATTTTTTTTTACTTGGAGGGGAAGGTGTACTTGGATCTGACTATATCTGCCTCATATTGACTTCTCTCTTGTGTAGAATTCTTTATGTCCTTGGATATCTGGCATTCATGAGAAAGAGTGTAAATCCCTGTGTAATTAGGTGGAAAACATCTAAAACTCCTCTAGTCAACCTGGAAGTGCTGCACATGAGAAATCTAATATCTTCTAGACACCAAAATTTAAAAAGCAGCCAACAGGGAAGAGGACCAGTTACTGGGTTAACTGTTTACAAGAAAGGGCCAAAGAATTGTCTTCATCCTTGCCACAGAGATTTGAGCAAAGTTAACAGGACTCTGCAGGCGCCGGGAGAGCAGAACTAATTACTAAAGAGTATTTTAGTTTGAATGTCTCTTTGTAACTTCTAACACAGAACTATGGTAAGCAGTGTGTTATTAATATGAGTTTTGAATAGAAATTGGGTTGTTTTTTCTTTTGTAAGAGTCCAAATATTAAATATTGAAAATGACACTGAGACTATGTAAGAGACTGAAATACTTAAGTTCTTAAAAGAACAGAGAGGTGTTTTTTGTAGTAAAAAGATCAACTTTAGAGGATAACCTTCTTTTGAAGAGAAAATTGAGTCTTGTGTATACTAAGGAGTCTAGCGCAGTCTGGGACAGACTGAGTCAAATCTGTTTGCTAAGGGAAGAGATGTTTACTGTATATGTAAATGGGGGACTTTAGTTTTGTTCAAATAGTAAACAGATCATTAATGATAGATAAGGTATAGTTATCAAGGACAGTTCTAGAGTCATCTACAGTGTAAATTCAGTTGGCACTATTTTCCTTGTTACTAAGCCAAATGAGGTAATGTACAATCCTACGGATCTGCTGCCCAGCCTACAGTCAATACATTTTCTTTCAGTTTTCAATAATCAAAGTTGCAAGGTGAAAAATGAGTCATACTTTGTTTCCGTTGTATGGGCAGAATTTTACTGTGTTTAAAAAGCTTTTCTCCAAATGAAATAAAAATGTTTTGTAATGAAGTACATTCCACTTTTGCCCTGAGGAATCAGACATGGTTGGGCAAACATGGGGCATCCTCAAAAATGAAGAAAAAATATTCCCTGTCACTGTGGGATCCCCCCTTACCTGTCTGATCCACAGACTAACCGTGTAAGAAACTTTGTCTCAATATTGTGCTGTATTTGCCTAAAAAATGGTTCCAGAAAGATCCCTAAAATTATTAGCTGCATTACATATTTACTTTCAAATTTGGTGGGTTTTTCACTTCACAGATCACAGTGCAAAAGATTTTATCTGCCTGTTCAAGAATAGGTAGATTCTATTAAAAAAAAATTAAAACATAGAGAAGATACTGTCCTTTATGTTGCATCATCAAGAAATAATATTGATAGAATGCATGTTCCTTGAACACTGGCATCTCAATTAATATAATTGCAACAAAACACAGAACGTGGAAAACCAATAGGAATTTTAGCAACGGGAGCCACTTAACTCTTTGAAATAAGGATCAATTTGCAGATCTAACAATCAGAGAGAGAGAGAGTAATCTTTTTGACATTGAACTGAAACATATTTGGCACCAAAATCACTAAGAAACAACAAACATCAAACAATCCTATCTTTTGAAGTCACTTTTCAGAGTAGTGGCATTTTAAGAGAACACTGTAGAAGCTCCAACATTCAAATATACTTTAGAGTAAGCAAATACACAGGAAATGTCACCCAAATACTAAAGGCATAGAGCATCTCCAGACCATACAGACACTTAGTGTTCACATTATTTATTTTTGAATTGAAAGGATTTTTTGAAAGTGAACTATATTTTTTCTGGTAAATACAAGTTCTCACAGTGATAACAAACTTGCTTTATAGGTAAGAATTTGAAAAATGAACTTCCTCAACAAATGTTTGTTATATATCCTGCAAGGCTAAAAATCCTATTTGGTGTTCATAGGTGAAATCCTTTCTGAAATGTGAGAAGTCAAATGCTATGATTCTAGCTTTAGACCTCGTCACTCAAATAAGCTTTTACTTCACTCAGTTTTAGACAAAGTTTCTCACTTAAGCTGCAATGTGCTCAATTTCTTCTGTGTTGATTTTGTTTTGAACATGTTCAATTTCTTATGTGTTGATTTTGTTTTGCAGACAAATGTGAAAATTTGAATTAGCATAGGAATTATTCAAAAGTTAACAATGAAGAGATACAACTAAAGTGCTGATCACCAGCTCCTGCTGGCTTTAAAGTGAAAATATTGAATTTTCTGTCACAAGATCACTGTACAGAAAGTTAATTACTGTATTGTAGTCACCTTATTACACTGCAGTGATCAAGAATATTTGCGTAGCATTTGTGAGTCTTGCACTTTTGTTGTGAGAGATTGCACAATTTGATTTACAGCATCTAAAACCACTGCTGGTGAGATATAATTTTTCTCTAGCAGAAACATATGACACTGCTATGATATTCCTTAAATTCCAGTGGTGTTCAAAATAGTCAAATAAGGTAAGTGGTTTGTTATCACTGCCATAAATGTTTATATCTCATGGTGACAAATGTCTGGGGAGTGCAGAGTGTGTAATTTTAGCTGCTCTCCCCAGCCAGGTCAGTACTTTCTTTATCTCTTGAAGGCTCCTAATGAATGACTCTGCTGCCTGGGCAGGACCCACACTTTGCTCTAACTGGCCATTGCTAAGACATCCCTCACCAAAGGGGGCTGGCCCAAATCCCACGTCTCTGTTTCTGATTTAGACTCTATTCATGGCATATGAAAATGTATTCAATTGTCTTTTAATCCACCTGATATTATGGGATGCATTTAAGAGAATGGCACTTCCCCTGCATCAAGGCAAGTGTTAACATGTGTTTCCTGCATTCTCTTTGATGCTGTGAGCAGAATTTGGTGAATTCCTGCTGCTAGTAAGCATCAATTGAATATTTGGTGGAAGGCCCTTTAAAGGAAAGGGCAGCTGTTTGTTCAGCCCGTCAATTAGCCATATGCTATTTTTTTCTTTTAAGACTTCTGTCTCTGTAGTTGATGTTCTAGGCAAAATGGAAAGGTCTCTGATCATAATTAAATCATAATCTCAGCTCTGAATACTATCAGCAAATGAAACATGCTGCTTCACATCAAATGTGCAACAGTGTGATAAGGATCATTAATCAAAATAGGTCAGTTCTTAAAAGCCATCAGTTACAACACATTGTGTTACAAAAATGTGGTACTATGAATCTGGTAGATTCTGGGGAATAGACCACATTTGTACATGCATCACAAAATTTGTATTATCTCTACATTAACCACTTTTCCCCCTGTATAGCAATAGAGTGGGACAACATCTTACAACATTAGCATTTCCAATAAGAAATAGTTTTGGCTACAATGAACTATCTAATAAAATAATGTTTGTTTTCATACAATGGCCCGTTTAAAATTAATAAAAACTTATTTTTATTTAAAATATTTTTACTTACATTTGAAATAATTTTTCACCATTTAATTGTGTTTAATAAAGGAATAACTATCACATTCTGAGCACTTAAATAAAACACTATTCACACTGAAACAGTATTTTATTTTTCAGAATTTTCAGTGGTCTCTATATAGTCTAATTTTTTTCACTATTCTACTATGATAATGAGACTGTCACTTCTGGTGGATTTGAGGAACATGGGCATGGCCTGATAATGACACTGAGAGAATTGAGTCTCAGAGGTCTAAATTTTATGATAAACTCTTTTTCTCTATTTTTAATACATGTACTTGAGAAGGGAAATTTTAAGCAGAACTATAGCCCCCTACAATTATATGTAATTTCTAAAATATATGTGTTCAGATGCTAGCAGGAAATTATAATAATTAAATTAATGAATTTACGACTAAAGTTTTCTATAAAAATAAGTTACTGTTTTTTTATATGTGTCTTCTAATATTATCCTAAACTTATGGATATCAAGCTACCAACAGGCAGGGAAAGCCTGTGTGCTGTACAGTTCCTGACAGCAACTTCACTGTGATTTTGCAAGCAAACAAACCTGCCATGTTTTAGAAGGAATTAATAGCTGTGCTAGGTAAGTGTTTGCAAACAGCAGCTCTTCGCAGGAGCCCTTTATAAGGCTTATTCATACTTTTTTTTTGTCCTAATAGTGTATAAATCCCTGCCTCTTCCACTAAGGTACTCTTCAGTTTATGGATTCAACCAAATGGTTAAATAAATGTACTCCCCAGTCCAAAAACACCCTATCATGACAGTGGAATTCCTCCAAAAACTCTGTGTCAAAAAAAAATCTCAATTTAATATCTTCTTTTTTGCCTGAAACAGTTCATTATTCATGATGGTGTATGGACTGCATGTAGAACTTGGCTTAGGCATGCTCCTTCCACACTTGGGTCTCTAGTGAGCTCTTAAAATGGCCTTAACACATTCATGAAGCTTTTCATTACAGTCTTGTCCAGTAACAGGAGTGATCAATCTCTATCATGATCAAATGACAAGGCATGTGGAGCCTGCCTCTGTTTAACCAGTTGGTGTCATGTGTAGGGTTTTATCTGCTAGTTCCATCTTGAATAAGTTTGTGTTGGGGCACACTACATTCTTCTTGGACGTTTTTCAGAAGCTCTTTTACAAGGCTGTGGAAATAGGAACAGATTTTTTTCCTCCCTCCCTTATGAAATCACTTTTTTCCCCTTGGATCTTTAGCACGTGGAGATTAAATGTATGTCTATAGCTGGGGATATTCACAAAGTTATCATGTCCCATAAGTTTATTGTTTAGATCAGTCATGTCCATTCCCTGCTTGTTGACATACACTTGACTATTTGTATTGACATTTATGGTCTGCATTATATTAATGGCTATGATTACCTTCTAAGATTGTTACATGTAAGTGAATTTGTCCTCTCAGAGGTACTTCTTCTATGTCTGTGTTGGTTTTGCAGATTCCTGTGCTGGCTGAGAAAGACATGACTAATGATTCAGAATGATATATAACCTGATAAGCTGTCAGTGACAGATATACATTACATGTGCTAGCAGGAGTCCAGATGTCAGTGTTATAGGATACTATTCTCCCTTCAGCAGCCCTTAATTGAGATTCAGCTTTGTTTTCTAGAATTTATGAAAGCCTTAAAAATTACTGAACAGAGTTGTTTGAGATTGGAGGATGGATGTTTGATGTTTCACATTCGCTTCCAAACCCATTTTATTTATTTGGAATTCTGCAAAATAATGTAGGTGACTTCTAATTCTTCATCCTACAGATAGATGTATTTTGTTGAAGGTGGCCTAGCTCCCAAAGACAATTACAGTTATGATTTTCATTTTATTTCTATATTTCAAATATACTCTGGAAAATTAGAAGAGAGAGAATTAAATCAACATTCATTCAAAACTGGCTTATTTAGTATTTTGACTAATGCATTACCTCTGTTTTTAACTCTTTTTTTTTTTTTTTTTTCTTTTTCCTCCTGTCCTTTTCATCTAAAAAATGGTAACAAGGGTTCTTAAAGTTAGGAAAGGTGTTCTGGTAGTGAAGACACAGGAGCTGGGATCCAGGAAGACTGACTTTCCTATCCTGTCCTTCCACAGGCCTTGAGGATATTATCATTTGGTGCTTCCATCTCTCTAGCCAAAAAACCAGACAATCTCTCAAGAATCATGCTGTACATAAGAAGCCAATAACCACTAGCTGACTTTCATATCCAATGATGAAATTTATGATACAAATGGAAAATATTATATGCTTTCACAAGTCATGGCCAAATACAAAGTATCATTTGCTAACAAGAGGGCTTTGTCTGAGTTAAAAGAACTCAATAGTAATCTTATAATTTCTGTGTTCCAATGCTGAACATGTGTAGCTGGTTCTACCATTTCCTATGAAGTGATTCTCTTTTCTGACAGTAAAAGTAACAAGAGGCTCTGCAGTCCTGAAGGAGGTGAATTGGTTCTGATTTATACAAGATTCCGTTGCTTTTCTCTGCAAAAATCTATCATAATGATGAGATTCCAAGATAATACATCTGCATACCCACTCTTCAGTACTGTAGTACTTTGTACCAGAAAAAACTTTATGTAATTTATTTGCATTTATTTACTTTTTCTGCATTTTTCTTTCTTGCTTCTGGTCAGGTTTAGTTATACTTTGAAAACTGGAATGCCTTTAGGTACCAAAATAGGGTTTTAGTTATAATACAAAAGTTTGAAAATTATTTAGTTATCGTAATAATGTGTTGTAACTCTTAATGTGGAGAAGCCAGCTTTGAATTTCATAAAGGTATAATTTCTTATGGCAGTAAAACATCAAAGTATTCTATATCTGCTATAAGATTTGTTAATGTAGAATTTGACACCTGTTTTCTCTTGGCAAAGGAATTCACTCAGACTTGGGTAGAAAGGTGACTGTTGATCCTCGGCACACAAAACCAACTGATTATTTGAGACTTGTTCCTTCTGCTTTTCATAGAAATGAAACTTACAAAGGAGTTTAGAGTTGCCCTGGAGGGACCACAGTGACAGGCGTCATACGGGCAGACACCTTTTCTTCCTCAGCTGATATTCCTCTGGAAAGACAAAGCTCATTTGATGTTTTGGGTTGTTAAACTAATACTAAGAAGCTTCCAGAAACAGGATTTTCTCATCTGATTGTTTTCCTTTCAGAACACACTTGACAGTTGGTCAGGTTTTTTTTCCTCCTGTGTTTTTTGTTGTTGTTTGTTTCTTTGTTTGTTTCTTTGTTTTAAGCGGTGTAATGCAAACCTGGTAATGCCAAAAACAAGATGACATACAACTTGTGTGTGCCAGTAATGAGCTATTTAGTATTAAAAAAAATTAAAATTCTGTCATTGTTCAACTACAAAAGAGATTCTAAAAGATTCAAATCAAGTAACTTCTTGCAACACCCTGTGGTGTTGCATTTGAGAAACTGACAAGTTGGCACTGGAGGAGCAGTCACTTCAGAGCAGCAGAAACAGCAAATGCTCAAGCAGGCTGGCAACAGAAACCACATGTTCTGCACCTTGGTAGGGCCCTTCTTTACTGTTAAGTGAAGGCACTGAAAGAAGTAGATTAAATTTAGTGATGTTTTACTTCTAATGTGCATTTGTATCTTTTACTAGGAATTCTCATACGCTGCTGTGCATAAGGCAGACATGTTAGGAGATAAAATTCTATAATTTTTCTCTCATTTGAAGCTCACCTGGAAAAAATAAATGACACATTTGGATTTTTTAGTCTAAGCTGATGCCAACAGAAATTTAAACTCACTCTGCGTTCGCTGATTCATCTTGAAAACTTCTCATGAGTTTATGCCTGATAATCTTCCTTGGTGTACCTGATAGAATTGTGCTGGAAGGGAATGAATTCTGACAAGTTTGGGGCAATTCACCTTTCCTAGACTCTGCCTGTCATAATGATATGTGATTGTCTTTGCTGCAAAAAAAGAATCAGTTTTTTCTTTGCCACAAGGTGCATCAGAGAGGAAGCATTTTGAAATGCAATCCTAGTTCCTGAGATGTAGTGCTGATGGTCTTTAATTTGGATAGAAGGACAGTACAGAAATGGGGGTAAGATGCAATTTAATATCATAATCTACACAGATCTTGGAAATTTCATGTTGAACAATAAAGAAGAGCACTGGGACTAGATGTAAAAAAAAAAAAGCTTAGGGGGATAGACCTACCTCAGTGTGATTCATTGATTTAAACACAGCTATATATGTCAGGTAGTGATGAAATGTTGAGACAGCTGAGATTGTTCACTTAGTGAAGTCAATCCCTTAGTAAGTGTTAGTGGTATTGAAATGAAGTGTTAAAGAATTAGTTAGCTGACTGCGAAAAAAAATAAAAATGAATAGGTCTTTCAAATTACCTAATGGAAAGCTAAAGGCATTAGTTCCCAACCAGGGAGTAATAAAGGCCTTCTGCTGCATTCATTGACACAAATGGAATGACTGTGAATCAAGCTCTGCTACAGAAGACAAACAGCTTTCTGATAAATACATTTGGAAGGAATCCACTGTCATGCATTTCAGGCTTCCCTAAAGCAGAAACAGTTCACGTGTGCTCAGACTTCTGAGTTCATTGCTACTTTTATTAATCACTGCACTATAATTAAAAATCATCAGTAGCGTGTGTAGAATTTTAAGGGTAAAATGAGTTTAGTGCCCTTAAAAAAGCTTAGAGCTTAATGGGATATTACATTTCTCCAACACATTGTAGCAATTAAACTTCTGTTATGATCATACTTCTGAAGGATTTTCTCATTAGAAAGTGGGGGAGCTCTACCTAGACTTCTAAACTTGCAGAGATTTACATCACACAGAAAAAACTTTCTTCTTCTCCCTCTCTTTCTATGAAAGAAGTTGTCAGCTCTGGGCTGAAATGCAAGTGTTGTCTTGAGTCACAGAACAAGTGAATTAGAGTATTTTATTAATGAATGTTTTCAGTGCTTTCAATTGATAAAATTGGGAACTTGGGTCTGCCAGATGACAACAGAGGAAGAATAAAATACTGTCTGGAGTCATAGAAACTAATAAATCCTCCCATGACAATATTTAACAGGTTGGTAGAGGGGATAAAATTACCTTTCATAAAAATGCTGTGCAGATGGTAAAGCTATGGGAATTAAGACTGCATCAAAATTCTCTAAAAACATAAAATCATGGAAATTGTAGTGGGGATTGATTAAGTTGGTGTGGAAATTGCTTCTGCCTTGTAATCCTCCAGGGACTTGTTCAAGTATTTTGGTTAGTTGATAAATCATCCAGTGATTTTCAACATGTGCTATGTTTTGATACTTGACTTAAACCCACAAATTTTACAAGTTAGTGCTTTATAATGTACCTGGCCTGGTCTTGTAGGTATTATTTACGCGGTTTGTAAAGGGAACTCAACAACTGGATGATTTCTTAGATTTTATGCTTATCAGGAATTAGACACTTATTCTGACCCCTGTGTGAGTATTGGGCCCACTTGAGAGAGAGGCCTTGGTCTTTAGCAGCAGCCCTTTCTTAAGTTGTACAGGAGATGGCATGCAGCATCTTTCTGGTTTCTGTACCAGAAGGGACATGGACAAAGGCTTTGGCTTCTCCAGAAATATTTGCCACCAAGCAATACATCCTCAACAAACCACAATACTTAACTATATTATTTTCATATACAGGCAGCTTAACTGTATTTACATGTGTAGATTTTGTTAAATAAGATTCCAAGATTCCCAGATTATTAGCACACTGAGAGTCTGTGACACTCCATGTGACAGTGGTGTAAAAAAGCACTTTAAGTAAATAAGATGCTTTGTGTCAGAATTGTATCAGACTTTGCTGATACTTTGATGAGTGAAGTAAAATTTTATCTGCTGCTTCCTCAGAGGTGCCTTCATACCTTATACTCATTCAATTTTGTGTTGGGTTGCAAAAAAATGGGAATAACTGAGAACATGATGTCTGACTTTACAAAACAAATTAGGTATATCTGTAGACCAAATCCACGTTGTTTTTTGTTTGTTTTTTTTTAATTTTTATTCTGTACTCTTATTCTTTTCTTTCTTCAATATTTTTATGAACATACTTCAAAAAGAATGTTGTGCCTTTTTAAGAGACCAAATGTACATTGACATTTGATTTGAGATAGAGTCGGTTTGAAATATAAACAATTTGTAACTGTTAAGATGCTTGAAGGCTTTTTCATTACATTCCTCTAAAATTTGGGCCACATAAAGGTCAGCAGAGAAAAGTAATAGTTGGAAAACAAAAAAGAAAAATTTTGTTTCAAAGTGAAAGAAAATGAATAATTTTCTCTTGGATATAGATTTGCAGAGGGGCTGATTAAAAAAAAAGTGTTTTTTAAAAAACATTGCCTTCTCTACCAAAATGTTGTATATTTCTAACATGAAATACTTTTACAAAGCAAAGTTTTCATGATTTATAGTGTTTACTTTTTGCATAGCTCAGCTCAACAATGAAAGGAGTCTATTCAGTTGCTCTTGGGCTTAAAGTCAGCTGTTATTTAGTATCAACAGTCTATCAACTAATAAAAGCTACAGTGTTTGATTTACAAACGTCTCCCTCCAGGAGAAAGATTCTGTTTGTTAAAAAGGACCTTTTCCAGTGCTGTAAAAAGAATCACGGAAATATTTGGTGTTTGGTTTAGGTTTATACATCTGGCCTCAGTTTCCTATCAAATATTTGCACTTCTGAGCTAAAAAATGCTGGTTTCTGTCAGCAGTGCACATATCAACAAAGGAAAACAAGAACAGTAGTGGGAGTGGAAGACTTTGATCTTTCACATTTTTCTCTTCAACTGCTGATGGTGATTTTTGACCCCCATGTGTTAAAAAGGTCAGAGAGTCCACTTCTAAGTTCATGCCAGGTGTCCTCAGATTGACAACAGATTTGTTTTATGGAGCACTGAAAATGGAGAGACAAAAGATGTTTGATCTGAGGTAGCACAAGAAGGGGAGAGTGAGGAAAAAATGCTTGTGTGGGCATTCTGCTTAAACCATCAGAAAAACACTAGAGGAATAAAGTAATAACAGCAGGGGTGGCCAGCGATAGAGTCCCTGTCAACTAGGAAATCAGTTTTGTGAATGTATGTTATTTAATAAATATTGTTTGTAATGATATTGCAGATTATTTTACAAGCTAAGCTAATTATAAGTAAAAAAAGAGAAAAAATAGGGTAATGCCCATTCTGGGTCAGGAATTACCCAGAGGCTTGAGACATGCCACACTTTCTTTTTTTGTTGGTCTGGAAAAAAATGTACTTCATGTAACACTTCTTTTTTCTGCTGCAGGAGCTGAATGATTCTTACAATGCAGTGTTTTCACAGATTAATTGAGTCTTGTCAATGAAGTGAGGTAACAGTATTTCAGTAACAGTAAGTACTTAAATATTACATTCTAGAATTAGAGTGCTTTCTCTAGAAAATGGTAAATTAAGACAACATTGACAATACACTAAGTTATAGATTTTACTTTGCAGGGTATAGTTGTTTTTGCAAAGCATTTTAGACCTCCTGAATTTGGTCATTCTCTAAGATATTTCATACTTTCCTATTAGAACCTTGCTCCTGCGTACTTTGAGCTCACGTAACTTTGCTACAATATGCAAAACCATTGAAACTAATCTTAAGAGTACTTTTAAACTATCATAGCTCTCTGTTGTTGCTCTAGACTCCTTTTTATAACATACAAATATTACTGGCATAAATATTTAATAAAGTTTATCATAAGAATATGTAATAAACATGAGTGGCTTTGATAAGCAGGTATTATTTATTTATATACATCACAGAGTTTTTGAAGATTTGTTGTGGTAGCTGCTTTTCCCAATGCAGCAGGTTGCCTTCAATGTGTGCAGCAGTAAGTACATGGGTAATTCTGTTGAAGTGTGTGCACTTCAGCAGGACTGAAGTCAAAGTGAAAAAACATACCTTGATGGAGAATACCCAAAGGCAAGGCAAACAAAAAAATGAAGGAAAAAAAAAGTTATTTTACTCATTTTAGTCATAGCAAGTAGATACACAGAGGTTAAACCGCTTGCCTCGGGCCATAATGAAAGACTGAAATAGTAAGGAACATAACCTGGTTTCTTTTATCAATCCAGTCTTAAGCATGAGATATCCTTCCTTTTGGAGAAAAATTGTCTTATGTAATGTTTGACAATGTCAGAGTAGGAAATGTCCCTTCTGTAAAGATTTGTGAGTCACAATCTGTTCTGGTGGAAATTTGCAGCAACTCAGTGCTACTCAGAAATTGTGGAAATTTGATGGTAGTGTGTAACTAAAATAATTATGCTAGCATAATTACTGTGAATTTATGACTCAGTCATTAAGAAATGAAGTGTGTAGAAGGATCTGTATATGTCTGCATAGAACAGGGAGGCAGCTTTCCAGTTATACTTGTATGTCTTTTTACATTTCTTTAGATTTATTTATTTGAAAGGCTTAAATGTGAATGTGGCTTGTGTAATGCAATTGTGTAAGAATGCAAATCATATTCAGCACTGTCTTATTTACATATTTGTGTACATAATGCTTGTTGATAAAACCTAAATTTACATAATACTTACTAAAGAGAAGGGAAGGTAAAATACCCCAAACTCAGAAATCCCTTCAAATGTAAAATAAATAGGAAAGTAGGAAAAGAAAGAGGAATTTTTCTGCTTGTTGTGAAAAGCCCTATACTGGCTTGTGTCCATCTGGGGCCTTGGTGCTCATGTGCCAACTCTTTTCCTGCTTGTTCCCTGTGAAATGCATGGTTGCTCTTAGACAGGTTCCACCTGTGTCATTACCGTGATGGTTTTTGTTCACTCCATGGTGGAGATTTCAAGGCTATAGTGGTTTTCTTATGCTTATTACTTTCTATTTATATAATTAGTTGTGTGCCCTTTTCTTTCTGGAGGAATCAGGGAAACAGCCTTTTCTGGTGTGCCAGACAGTTAATTACATCCTTCAAATTCTGTCTGTACTTAAGTTCTGAACATTTTATTAGTAAAGTACAGAGAAAGAAAATGGAAGATAGTGGTGTGTTCTGAAAAGTAATGTTATATTGTCACAAAAGCCTTCAAAACTTTGAATCCATTAATATGGTTAAAAATTGATTTCCATTTTTAATATCTGTGCTCAGCTTAGTAGAAAAGCTCGCTGTGTTTGTGACACAATATGTATATGCTTCCTGCCTTCTTAATTTGAAAACTAAAGATCAAATCAACTTCACTGAAAATTACCCACCAATCCAGTTTTTTAAAACAAAGGACGTGATTTGACACTACCTACTGTACTCTAATCACACTTAGAATTAAGCTTATCATTGAGGAATCTGTCTTAAAATATAAAGAAAAAATCTCCATCTGTACTTCACTTGCTGTTTGGTCAATAGACACATTCTTTGGATTTTCCTTTAAAGAAAACAAATTCAGTGTGTTAGAAAAAGCTTCTCCTTCCATGCAGGTGAGAGGCCTTTGAAGTCAATGGCATGGTGTGTAGTTTCTGCTCAGCTATCAAAAACTTCTGCTAAGTATTCTCAGTCATGTGAGCAGAGGCCACTTGTCAAACCTCCAAAATAAAGTTTGTTGCCTGGCTGGCTCAAGATGGAATATTTAACTGTGCCTTTTGTCCTGAAATAAACATAGCCTAGTTATATTTGTGAGACTTAAGGATTCCCATTGAATGTATTAATGAAGTGGTCTTTGGCAGTCTCCCCAGGCTTTTGACAGTCAAAGGTTGTTTAGATAAAGGGAGTATTGGTGAGAAAAAAATCAATATGAATTTAATATGAAATTATGAATTAAGCCAGTTAAACTTGCATGTCATGTTAACTTTTCACTTTTAAGTGCTTCAGATATTTTTTTTTCTCCAGTAAAACCAAATAGTCTATGTTAATAGCTTTATCAAATCTCATGCACAGTTTTTTGTTCTTTTAAATTCTTTCCCTGATACTAACACTTACAGAGAATTTTAGGGTACAGAAAACCCTAAAATATTTCACTGCGTGTCTCAGAAAAAAATGACTTGAAAAAAATATTGACATTGGTTTCATCTGTCTTTAAATACTTGAACAAGAATCTTTCTCTTTTTTTTCACTTTTTTTTCCCCCCCAAATAGTATTTAGAGTACAGTTTCCTGCATTGTACCCACATTAAATAGGATGTTTTTTGACTCTTGCTGAGCCAATAAAACCAGATAACTTTCTTCCTCAGCTGAGCATTTTATTCAGGTCATGTTTTAGATAATTTCTAGAAATATTCTTACTTGGTTAAGTTTGAAGCTTTGGCCATAGGAGCGGGGGTCTTCATATTGTGCCTTTTACTTAACCTGGAGTGAAAATACTTCAGTTGACTTTAGTGGAAGTGACTTTAATTAGATCAGACTGTGCTAAATGTGCAGATGCATTCAGAATGGAGAATGCTTTCCCATAATTGCTCTATACTCGGCAGTTTATAAATATGTTCATAAAGTAGCTTAGACTGATGGGAGCTGATGAGATACTGAGAGATGTAATTATATACTTTTGCCATCTAGTACAACCAAAAAATGTTTATCTGTTTTTTTTTCTTGTCTATATTAATAAGCTGTAGAAGTAAATAAAAATTCCTGCAGCAGTGGAAAGCATAATCATCCTGATTATTCCAAAAATCCCATTCACTTAAAGGGCTGGCAATCTTGTCTTGAGTAGCATCACCAAGCAGATGCTTTTGTTGTAACAACGAGAGAGGAACATGGACTCTGATGATTGCATTTTTAAGAGTAATGCAGCAGTTTTGGCATAACAAACTTTGTGGTGCTCTCCATGCATGTGTATTCTTGGAGAGCTCATGGTGCAATCCTCACAGGTACTATTTCACAATGATCTAGGTGATATCTGGGTATAATAGCTCTTCTGAGCCTTATGTGCAACCATATGCCCCTGCCCCCCTTTTTGACTCACTGGTGTAATTGCTGTGACTGGTCCTATCAAGCATAACACATACTGATATTAATCATCATTCTTTTGCCTGTCTCCCTCTGGGGTTACTCCTCTGCCTCTCAGCCTGCTCACTCCTTAATTGTATCTGGGGGCCCAAGATTTTCCTTGCATTTCTCAGTTTTTGTCATTAGATCATTACTTCTCTGCAGACAGACTCAGCCTGCATTACCTTTGTTGGCTTTTTGCCAGGCACCTACTATTGTTTAGAAAATGTTCAGGTAACCCATACAAAATACTGCAATGCCAGAGCTTGCTCTAAAGCAATTTTACAAACTTGCTCAAGATTTCTGGGAAGCTAAATGGGGGGAAAAAAAAGCAAACTATCATCTTCTATAACTAATTATAATTGTCTTTTAAAATTCACTTACAAATATAGCAACAGATAGAAATAGTGTAAACCCAGTGCAAACGCCCTAAATGATGCCCAGGTGTACTATGATGCAGCATTCAGAATAGGCTTCTACCGAAATATTTCTAATATAACTCCACCTATAAGACTGCTCACTAAGATATGATTGATAGAAAAGGGAAAAAAGACAATTTCAGGAAACATTTTCTCCCTAAACTTTATGTATAAGCCAAATTTTTTTCACATTCTGGCTGCTAAGATGTGTCTTTCTTTTCTTACAGTCCCCAGGGAAAAAGAGCTGTTTTTCTCATGACAGCCTATAAACAGTCTTTGAAAAAAGTTTGCCCAGGCAGCCCTGTTGATGTGCCCACAGGAATAGGGAGCAGTCCCCTGCTCAAGCAGGGAAAGGGCTGGAAGCACTCACCACAATTTTCTGTGATGATGGGCTACTGCTTTCCTAAAGAATGATGAAAATAGACTTACCTGCATTCCAGCATCTATGGGTCATGTCAGATGGTAGAAATGGTTCATGCATGGATTACTTATTGACCAGCTGCCAAATTGTTACTGATGAACTTGATTTCCTCATGTTAACTTAATTTCTAGTGGACAACTGTAACATAAGAAGCTTTCCTGAAGTCAGACTAAGAAGTGGCTGGTTTGCAAGAATATAAATTGTACCTCAGGTAAACACCACAGAGCCAGCCACCAGGAGGCCGCTGAGTGCAAGCAGTTTACAAGGCAGCAGAGGCTTTTAGCAGATAGGGAGAAAATTCCTCTTGAGTAATTCACATCTGCACACAACCTGCCTTCAATAAATGGGCTGGGATTTGGCACATGGCAGTGTCCTTGTGCCAGTTATTTCTGCTTGAGCTTTGAATTGCCACCTTCCACGACAACTCTCCTGTCAGTTCTGCTCTGTGTCTTCCAGAACCCTGCTTGCCTGCCACTGCCAGGCAGGCCTTCTCTGCAGATTATTAAGCCACCAAGGAGCATTGTCTAAAAAGAAAAACTAATAAATAGAGATGATTTTAGAACTATATGAGATCCTATTTTAAAAAAGATAAATGGGAAGAGTTTTTACTGTAATCTGTTCAAGCCAGAACTTATTCCTTGTTATTTATCTCATGAAAGAGTCAATCTCCATATATTCAGATACAGCTACCTGAAGTTCAACCCCTCAGTTCATGTGTGACTCAAAGTGACTTTCAGTTCAGGATTGAGCACCTGTAGCTCCCACTAGCTTCACTGGGAGCCGTTTTTACTCATCATTTGGGATAATTGGGCCCTTGGAGATTCTGGCAATAGTCCTTACAGGCATGGCCAGGAGGTATCGCTGCCGGTGGCAGTCGTGGCAGCCTGTGATTTCAAGTCTTCTTGCTGAGTCCAAAAAACTCTAACAGTGAATCAAGGGAGGAAAATTGCAACCCTAAGGGTTTTTTTTGTTTTTTTTTTTTTTTTTTTTTTTTTAATTTTGTTTCCATTTCATTCTACAGGTAAACATACATTTTTATGTAGCTCTTTCTCCAAAGCCTCTTCCTGCCCTGAAGAAACTGTCCTGTAGATGAACTTCCAAACTTTCCCTGCTGAAGGAAGGAAAACCTGCAGTCCTGGAGATTTGTAGCATTTTCAGACTGCTTCTTTCTATCACAACCAAATCACATTGCCTGATAATCTCACTTTCCTCTTGTTTAATGAGAATTTTCAGGCATTTTACCAACACATACCATTTTTCCTTTTCTGGGGTTCACCTGTGATTTGCAGATACTATTCTTTGCATTTTGTGGATGCTTCTCACTAAATTTGGGAAATTAAGCAGGTTTTTTAATGTCTTTTGATTGGTTGGCAGTAAAACTTGATATGAAGTTTTAGAAAAAATCATCAATAACTAACGGTAATTCTCACACCTGAAAGAGATTCTGTGTCTTTTAGAGGGACTCTTTAGTAGCGTGGTGTTGTCTGTTCTCAGCTGTCAAAGTAGAATTTTGTAGAATATTTTCAGTATAACTTTAAATTATTGTAATATTAGTGAAACAACATTACCAGAGATGGAGGGAGTAGCAGAGAAATCTATTTCACCTGCAGCAGGCTATGAAAAGTCTACTTCTGTATTAAAGAGATAGACAAAAGGCTGAAAGCAGAGAAAAAAGAGGATATTTAATGTCACAGCTAAACAACCATCAAAAGACAAAACATACATGGACCCTCCTGTGTGTCAACAAATCAGAAAAATATATCTGATTTGAAAATTGCCATCCTGAGCCTTGGAATTAGACTTCAATTCAAATACCTATTAAATATGCTTGTGTACAACAGGGTCATCAAGCTTAACTTTTGTCAAGAAATGGTTAAGAATGAGAATTCTCTCTGTGCATTTTCCTATTTTGTGTTACCATGACAGAGGATTTTGAGGACTGAGCTACATTGCTTTTTTAAAATTTTTTTTTATTTTGTTATTTTTCCGTCTCTTGTATGGAGGTCTCAGACTTAAAATCAGGAAATGGCCTGTCATTTTTTTAGTGTGGTTTTAGGGGAGGACAAGTGGCAATTTTTTAGGATAAGAGGAGAAAACTAGGTGTGTTACAAGAACTGATCAATAGGATCCTCTCATGGAACAGGATTGCAGTCAGCGGCTGTAGCTGTGGGAGCTCCTCCAGCCCTGTGAACTGTTGGGGCTTTGTTGGGCTCTCCTGTGCTCCATGGAGAAATCAACATGATCAGACTCTCTCGACTAAATTTCATGAGGAAGTGGAAGTCTCTTACCCCTCTTTCCTTACAGGGAGTTGGATTTTTATTCCTGTGCATTTTGGAAGAGGTATGTTTCAGACAGGTAGGTGTGGTAGCTTGCTGCTGCACAGGATCAATTGCTAGAAGGAGAGTGTTGACTTTTTGCAGCATCCAGAGCACTGGCTGACATGGGAGGATCAATATCAGATGGTTGGATGATGAAGTTTTGACAATTGTTTTTATATCAACACTTTCCTGAAGCAAGGGAGGGAAATTCTTTCTTGCTTGCCAAGGTCTGCATAAACCACCAGTCACTTGTGGCAGATTGCATATTGATCCACGCTTTAACATTAGCAGTTCTTGATTCTCAGGGGTGAGGGAAGGGCTGTCTACATATTTCCATCCCTTCCTCTTCTTTTCCATGCACGTCAGCTCAGCACCACAGCTTCTTTTCTACTTCTCAACAAAATCTGTGGGCTGTAAGAGGCAGGCTGGAAGCGGCAAGGCAGAATCTGGCACAGGGATCTGGAATATTGCAGCTGCTTCCTGGAAAGAGCCACAGGCCACAGTCTGCCTCTCATGCCAGCTACTGTGAGAAGGGCACCAGGGGCTTAGACCCACAGCAGGCACCTGCACCCCAGTCCTGGTGCCAGCCAGTGCTTCCAGGACAATTCAGGACAATTCACAGTGCCAAGAGCCTCATGGAGTCACAAGGTCACTCTCTCAGGTTTACAGACCATTACGTACAGAACAAATGTACAATGACAAGCAGTGACTTACAGTCACTGCAAGACTTTGCATTCAGGTTCTGGTTGATTAATTAGGGATTTTAATAGGGAAAAGAATGGCAGCTCCATCTAAGCTATAGGTGATGGCAGCAGGCTGACAGCTGATGGAAGGCAGGGTGAGAACAGTGGAAATGGAAGTGGTGCTGGGTTGGTGGTAGGCCTTACTTTCATAAAAGGAGCAGAAAGCAATCTAATGGCTGGGAGGATTTAGTGAGGCTGTGCAGGATCCTTCCTTAGTGCTAAGCTGAGGCAGGAAGCTTAGAGACTGAATAGCAAACAGCTTGAATAAAAATGAGCTACAGCTGCTGAGTAGGGTGATGGTGCCTGCTCCCCACGATATTCCAAGTACGAAGTAAAACTATGAAAATTAATAGTTGGAAATGCAAGACACATAAAAATAACTGGAAAATGTGACTACTCTAAAATTTCTGTTATCTTGGTAGCCAGAAGGTGATATAGATTAATTGTTTGAAAGCTAATTTTGTTATAGATAGTTTGGGAGGGATTTTGGTTTAAAATTATACTGTCCCTATGAAACAGTGTGATAGGTGATATTCAAGTCTCAAACTTCAGTTAAGCTGGAGCACAGTTATATTAAACAATATTAATGTTTTGAAAGGACTAGGGCAAAAAGAGTAATTTCTGGTCTTTAAGAGACAGTATAAAACATGAAAGAAAAAATAATCAGCCATATAAAAAGATATCTTTACTGTTTTTTAATAAAAGCCTTAAGTTAGAAACATTCTGAAACAGGAAAAGAAATATGCAGAAATCCTCCAGACCCAAGCAGCTGAAACAACTGAACATCAACATATCTGCCATGTAATGTATGTAAATATTTTCTAGTAACTTCTGCCACTAAAGATGTGACACAGCTGAAAACAAGATTTCCGTGCATGAAAAAACACGGAACAAACACCACGACATTGAAATCAGAACTGGACTTAAAAAATTATAAAGTATTTCTGTGTAACAGCATGATAGGATCTAAAAAGTGTTTCTATAATATTTTTTTTCTCTTAAGATAAAGAACGTCCTAAAGGTTGAAGGGAAATGAAAGTGTTTGGAATAGCTTATTGGTGTTTATCCAGTTATTTCTTTCCTGACTAAATATTGCATAAATATAGATATAAAATATAAAGTCTAGAAACTTTTCTATTAAAATTTTACATCAGTAAGCCCTTGATGAAATAAAGATTAGAAGTTTGACGTGATTCTAAGAAATTGTGTGGCTTCTCTGATGCACAAAATAAACATGTAAGCTGTTGGATGGTATCAGGACTTCGCATTGAAACACTTTTATCTGACTCAAGATAAGTATGCAAAAGAAATGCTAAGTTTTTAGGAAAAAATCCCTATCTGGGTGTTACTTTAAACGGTACTCTGATTGAAATGATGATGATGGTTAGAAAAAGAAATCTGACTGATTTCTAGATTTTTTCCAAGATGTGATGCCCTTTTAAGGGGAAAATCTGACAGGGAGAAAAAAGATTTTTAATACAGAGCTTCTTTCATCTGAAGTTATGAAGGAACTACCTACACCCCATTATTAATTGCTATAAATAATATAACTTTTGAAAAAAATCCAGCTACTTGTAAGTAGGAGCTAACTGTCCTGCAGTTTACACATCTGGGTGAGTGGTGATTGTTTTCAGTTTAGCAGCAAAAGCAAAAAATGGTAAACCCCCAAATAAAACAGAAATAGATTATTGAGGGGATGAACTTTTCTACTGATAATTCATTAACACCTCAGCATGACATAAGAGACATAGACTTACTCTGTCTTTCCCATCCCCTGGGAGCAGAAGAGGGAATTTAATATACTTTGTCATAGAGAATGAGGCTAAACCTGGGTAGGAGATGAGAAGAATGATGCAGAACTCTGGATTTCCCAGAGAAAATCAGGTCAAAGCCATTGTCTTCAACATGACTGAAATCTCAGATTTAGTTAAATAACTTTTTCATTTTTACTTAACTAGCTTGGAGGGGTGGGGAATACACACCATCTCCACACAATCAGGACCCATGTCAAAATAACTTTTTCATTTTTACTTAACTAGCTTGGAGGGGTGGGGAATACACACTTACCATCTCCACACAATCAGGACCCATGTCTGCCCATCCTTCCTTTAAAAAGAAACTACAAAGATGAAACCAGCCACAGTTCAGATGTGCTTTTCTAGAACTCCAGACTGGTTTCAGGCATATGGTGGCCAGCTGTCATCAGGCTTATGCTGACATGCCAGGATTTGTAATGTTGTGCACAGTGCATGTTTGTCATATATTACTTTTAGAACAAATTTAGGGGGAATAGAATATAAAGCAGAAAGAGCAACTATTTTTAAACTGCTGTTTATCATATTTTTTTCCAGGCTGAACATTCTCAGAGTTGACATAATCTTGAGCATTTGATTTCAAGGTATTAATTTTTCATGCTCTCCAATATAATTGTGGAGATACAGTGATCATCCTACAGATACACCTGCACCAGTCAGCAAGAGATAACTTCTGAAACATATCTCTGCTCTCTCAGTGACATGGCTCATGCAAGCATGTATATTTGCAAGGAGGAGGTTGCATCTCACAAACAGTATTCCTAAAAAATATTGTCCCACCTTCCTCAGAGGTGGGACACAAGGGTTTATGGGTGACGAGGCTATTGTATTCCATTCTTTGTAGAATATATATGTTAGGGAACTATTTACTTCACTTTTCATGTGTACAGAATCAGTAAAGACTGGCCAGTGTCAGAAGTAAAAGACTGGAAAGGAAATGCAGGCATCATCTATTCGATCTCATCCTCCTGCTCTACAGCAAGAGTCTCTTGGGAGATGGTTGTCATACTGCTTCTTAAAAACCTGCCAGCTGCAAGGATGTCAGAGCTTTCATACATAGGCTGTTCCAGTGCTTAATTGTCCAGGGCTTGACCATTGACAACTGCTTCCTCATATATTAAGCCCCCACTGCTGTCACTGAGTATTCATAATTCCTCAAGGAACCATGGGGAAAATCAGTCTTTATACTCCTCATTGCAGTATTTCATGTCATTGAAGAATTCAGTCTTCAGATTTTTGGAAAAGAATTCAGCTTTTCCCCCTACCTTTCTGCAAAGCTTAACAATTTCCAAACCCCTCAAAATTTTTGTTGTTCAACTTAAGATCCTCACTAATT
Organism: Passer montanus; assembly: GCF_014805655.1. Lineage (NCBI taxonomy): Eukaryota > Metazoa > Chordata > Aves > Passeriformes > Passeridae > Passer > Passer montanus. The sequence continues at coordinate 684,072 of NW_024371038.1, read as the reverse complement.
CATCTAGCTCCTTCCTAATGAAGCACTTCAGCCATGACATTGTCAGAGGAAAACAGAATCACTGCTTGTGCTTATGGGTGACATCCCAGACATGCTCCTTTTCTTGCAGCACCTGTATATTATTAATTTGACTTATTTTATTGCTGTATTGTTTTTCAAGCCTTTCTTCAGTGCTGCTGCCAGCACAGTAATTCCCCAGTTCATGTTTGTATGTTTGCTGTTTTTCCTTTCTAAATGATGTACTTTATACTTTTTCAATGCTGTTAATATAGAAAAACCAAGACTTACTAGAATTACGTATTGCCCATGCAACATTGCCATAAAGCATCACCTGATTCTTAGGTTTAAAGATCATTAATGTTTATTTACAAATACCTTGCTATTTTATTTATTGTGTTTGTCACTGTGCTCTGCTTTGTATATGCTTGTGCTTGCTCATGCATACTTTATGAATATAGAAATTAAATCTCATTAGCTTGGTAATTAGACCAGTGATAAACAGCTGTTTGTTTACTGTGCAGGGCAAGATTTCTACAGAATTTCCTTACCTTTCATGCACAGTTTGAATCTCTGTTGCAATAAAAAAGTGTATGGATCTGTAATATCTGCTGTTAATTGTTATTGCCAGCTCAGTACAATGTCAGACAGAGAGAAAGAAAAGAGAATTGAAGCATCCTTTAGATATCCAAGAAGCCATGATATGATGTGTACTAGTAAAATACTTAGATCTCCCTGTTTTGTACTGGAGTTCTGTAGGCTGTACAAGCATTCAGAAAGAACTTCCAAAAGACAGCAATGGAATACAGACAGAGGGATGCACAGCAGTATTATATGTCATTTCTGAAAATTGAGTTAGATTGAATGTTAATAACATGCAGAAGTCTCTTGCAATTGAGGTTTTCAGAGCTCCTGCTTGCCCTTAGATTTCAATCTGCTTTAGTCTTGGCCCCCTGCTTCCCCCGTATACAGCATTCCCAGGACAAGGAGTTCCCTGTGGATTGGTGATGAATCAATCCCTATGATAGAAGAACTAGTCAGAAGAATTAATATTAATCTTTTGAAGAATACATGATAACAGGTATTTTTTTAAGATCAGAATAATACAGTGCTGCAACACCTGGAGAAATGAAGGCAACAAATCAGTGTGAGTATCCACAGTGCTCTGAAAAAGCTCCCAACTGGTGGAACTATTTCTACATTTCCTGAGTTCATCGGTTAGAGCAGGGCACAGGAACTTGCAAAACCCAAACCAAACCAAAAGCACCGAAACAAAAAAAAAGCTCCCAAACAAACAAACAAACAAACAATAAAGCCAACCCAAACAAACAAACCATCACCAAACACAAACCAGAGACTTACCCTTATTCTCATCTCTCTGAAACAGCAAGTGTTGGTTGAATTAACCACCTCTTCATCCTGTAGTATTTGCTGATTATCAAATTGGGAGGTAACCATTAGATATGCAGGTTAATTCTTGTGGGGAGGGGGGGGAAATTGAGGCTGCAGATAAATCCTTCCCTTTCCTGACTCCCTGGAGAGTTCCAGAAAGTAGAGCAGGGAAATGTAAGAAATCCTTGCAGAGAAGGTTTCATAAAATAAACTACATTCTCATTTAAGGCAATACAGAGAAAAGATCAACCTGTTCCTAGACAAACCCTTTTTTCAGTTTCTTTATCCAGCAGTAGTCTGCTTAGCTAGGTGAGTCTTCAGGTGGTTAACAGCATAAACCAAACTCAGGTAGGGAGGCCTTTAATCATGTCTGTATGCTTTTTCGTGATGAAAAATGTCAGGGTTAGAAAGGAAACATTACCCATAAGATTATTTGCTAAAAAGTTTATCAGAATCAGGCAATTAGCTGACTATCTCATTAGTCAGATTGCCAAAATGTAATTGGTATTCTATGTTTTGTGCTGTGATATTTTTCATTGATTTCTCTTGCCTTTCAGTTTATTTTTAGAAATAGAAAATGTGTCATTCTGGCTGCTTTTTTCATTTCTGAGAAAACAGAATGTCCCACAGTGGGAGAGTTTTCAGGTATTCATCAGCTATTCTTGAAAAAACATATGATCACACCATGGCTGCTCTGAATCTCAGTAGATGAAAGTGGGGAAATAAATTGCAGTATGCTTTAGGATGTGAGGATTTGAGAAGAATACGTATATTTGAGTCTATTTTTTATAAATGGTAGCTGTCATTTCTGAAAAACTTTATCCATAGTGCAGGAGAAATCTTTGCTGAGTGATGTAGGATATTTTTATTAAAAATTTAATTTTTCTCAAAATTATTTTTTCCAAATCTCAAAATGCTCCTGAGTATTGTCAAATATAAACAGAAAAAACCAATTCAGTACTGATATTTTTATTTAAATCTTGGAACAAGTCAAGTACTTAGTAAGGGGGACTGTGATTTCAGGATTTTGCGTTTCTAAAGTGTTTGTACTCTGGCACAATTGGCTGGCATGAATTTGACTTTGTCTTTGAAATCAGTGGAAGTCTTATTAATTATACTATCTTTCTCTCCTTTTTTACCCCTCTGCAAGTTTAATGGATACTCCTCTGGGAAGTGTGCTCATCTCCCCGGAGCTCAGACTCCCAACTCCAAGCATGGGGAAAGGAGCGCTTTTAGAGGAGAAGGCAGAGAGGCCAGAGCTGTGCTCATCCTCTGCTGAGTGAGGTCTGCTAGGAGATGTATGCAACATAAGGTTTAATGCTTGTCCAAGTCCTGCCTGAAAGCACTTTTCTGGTTTGAGCATGATTTAACAGCTATGTTCAATTCAGTTACAAAATCTGTTGTGTGAATGGCTTGGGAATGTGCTGTCAAATAGCAAATGAGAGTGACCAGGAGCTGGCCTAGAGATAAGGAGCTTCTCTGCAGTTGTCTCTGGCTTCCTGATGATCTCTAGGATTCCCTGGCAGGATTTCAGAGGCTGTAAAAGACCTTATAAGCAGTGAAATATATGAGAAACATTATTTTGCAGGTATTTTCTTTCCTTGGCATTTAGTTTTTATTTATCAGAACGTGATTGAAATTTGTACTATTAAATGCAACAAAATTTCCCCAAAATGTTCCACAGCTATTGCTTTTAGTCATATCATTCTGTTCTATGTGCCTTTCCCCCAGTTACTGAAAATATGTGTGTGCCCAGGTTCACAAGTGTTCCTTTCAATCTTGAAAGCTCCTGTTCTCTTATTAAACTAATTTAAAATTTGCATTCTGTGAGAGTTGTTTATCACATACAAAGCAAATTTAAAAGACACTATTTCTTAGATTATCTCTGTAAGAAACAAAAATTAATTAACAATTTCAACATTAGTTACCAGGCAAGAAAGTATGTATTCCTTGAGACAGTGAAAATTTATAAATCTAGGAGATCAGTGACATTTGCAAAATGTGTGGAACTCAAACAATGAATTCTTTGTTGTGAGCTGTTTTCTTAAGTCTAATTAGTATTGATATTGGCTGCTATGTTGTAAGTAGAGAGTTGCTGCATATCTAACAGTTGATTACATGCAGCAGGGGACGGAGTGCTGGTTTCCTGAAAGCATGATTGGGGGGTAACTGTCATTGATTTTTCCATATTAGAATATCTCCTATGTTTTTTTTCCAGGCTATGCTCCTATTTCCAAAGCAATATTTAATTCCAAGCTTCCAGATTTCAATTCATGAGTATGTTGTGAGGAAGTCTAACCAGCCTTTATGACTGTGTGAAGATCAGGTAAGTTCCTTACCTTTTGTTGTCTGTGATATGTCTCATCATTGCAAATGATCTGGCACAGGATAATGAGCTTGGATGGGCTCCCTCTCTTTGTGATACTGATAATGTATGGTGGGTATGTTGGCCCTACAGTAGATGAGGCACTGGCAAAGTCCCATCTCAGTGGAGAGGCAGTACAAAGTGTGGAAGCAGAAGTCCATCTTCCTTGGAGGAGGAATTCAGGGAAATTCCAAACTAGAGGTTGCACAGCTAGCATAGCCCTGGTTGCAGGCTGGGGGAAGGACCTCTGAACTGAAGGTAGGAGGGCATGAGTGGAGTTGCTCTCTGCCCACTGGTTCATCCAATGCTGGAGACAACTCGGTGGAAATCAGCTGTGCCACAAATCCCTGATCCAAAAAATAATCAGCAGTCAACAGGAGTAGGGCATATTGACAGGACTTTATCTTAAAAACAAGGTCAAATTAAGTAACATTTTACTGTGAAAAGGTAATTGCTGTACCTGACCGTAGGAAGACTTCAGTCCTTATGGTCTTTGCACCATGAGGTGCTGCATATGGCCACAACTTCAAAAAAAAATTTTAAATTTCTGGTTTCTTGTATCTTGCAGGAGGCAGGGCTGTGAAGTCAGAATTCCTGCTATTAGTGTTGATGATAGATCCTGGGTACTACAGTCTGACTGCTTGCCATTAATTCAGGATAATTAATGAAAGGGAAATCTCATTGTAGGGAGCAGAGATTGGATCAAACCAAAATCTAGGAAAGACAGATAGTGAAGTCACCACATTAGGAGGTGAACATTGGTCCAAAGAAGAGCACAGCAGGTGAAAGAGAAGAAGATGCACGAGCTGTTAATGTGGTCTTTTGGACAGCTTTACTTTGAAGGGAGTATGTAATTTATGTGCAATTATGAAGAAAGCTGTGAAAAGCCACTGCTGGAAAAAAAGGGAAATTGGGACATTTTAATTGCCATACTCCCTTCTACTTTAAGAAGTGACGGGTCACATTCCAGTGGGAGAATTGTGGTTTCTGCTACAAGATCTATAAACACCCCAAAAAGTTTATGGCAAGTGAAAGAACTGTGAAATTTCCCTCTGCTCTCTCCTTTCAAATTTATAACCTGAAAAATGATCCTGTACAGTGCTGTGGGAGAGATGAGTATTAAAAGCATTTTGCAAGGCAGAAAGATTTCTCTGGATTGGGATTCCTTTATGTAATGAATCTCCATCCAAGCATGACCCTAAAAAATTATGGAAGATTTATCTTTTTATCCTTACTAGTTTAGCTCATGATTCTGTATATTTTATATCTCACACTACTCTCTGCTGATGAAAGTTGATAAAGGTCCAAAATTTTGTGGCAGGGATGACAGAACAGGAGATGAAGGATCATGTATGTTACTCTTTCTTCATATCTGCATTTGGCTGGTAATGCAGTGCTTGCATGTTGACTTCATGGGCTGTGCATGGTTAAAGTTCTAGGAAAGGAGAAGTGTCCTTGGATGTAAGTTTGAAAAAAATGCCAATGATAAATTTCTAGTTGTGAAGTGAATTGAATTTCAGAAAGGGTTGGGCGGCTTTAGAGAAAATCCAGGTTGGTGTCTTTGGCAGACTCTGCGTCTACAAAGGCACCCTGAAAAAAAGGGAAAAAGTCCCTAAAAACTAATTACCTGATGCATATTCCTAGCAGGGATTGTCTCTTTGTTTTCTGAGAGGGCATAATGGGAACCTGATTCTTGGCTGAGGTTTGAAGGCAGTACAAGAATATAAATAAAATATTAATAGTTCTGCACAAAAGGAATGTCAGTATTATTGTAGACCTTTTACAAAGTAATTCATTCCATAAATTACCTCTTTTTCTTTTTGAAAAAAGAATGACAGGACTGTCTTTTCTATAAATAAATATCTTGATTTGCTTTAATGTTCCATCTAAATAAATTTTAGCTATGTGTTAATTTAATAGTAATCTAATTTTTAATTATATTTGTTATATTTTCATCACATCTGATGTCAAGCTTGAATGAGCTGGTTCAAATGCCCATATGGGAAATCAGTCCTGCCCTCAAAAGCTGGCAAATTAGACCTTACCAGTAAAAACATCTATAGATCCCAGAGCGTATGTGAGCCTCCAAGGAGGACACCAGACTCCAAACCACGGATGGAATCTGTTGTTGCCAGTGGCCTCTGTGCAGAGCAACAGGAGGTTTCAGGTGAAAGATGGTGTGGCTGCACTGTGGAAGTTATTTCAGCACTGTGATGTTGGCATATGCAAGGGGAAGGGAAAGAGACTCCTTTTGTCTCTTAACTGTCTCAAAGTGTCAAATACTTGCAAAGAATATGGAAAGAACTGGAAAGAAGATTTAGAGAATGGGATGGCAGCCTTGAAATATGCTTTGTGAAAGGTGTTTGGATGGGGTAAGTGTCATGGAGGGTGAAAGGAAGGTTACAAGTAGAAATTGAAGAAAACATCAAGTCCATCTCTTACAGGTAGCTGTGTTCCTTTTCAGGTGCCACTCCTGTTCAGCAGCTGGCAAAGCTATTGCTGCATAAATAGTTTTCATAGAGCTTTAGAAAGTTTCAAGGTGAAAGGTGTTAAAAATGAAAGATTATTATTGCTATTATTGCTTTCCCTATGTTCTTTGTTCAGAATCACCGTCTAGAGTTTTTTCTTTCTTTCTGCAGTAATTTTCAGTCCCAAACAAACCCCTACTTTTCCTGCTCAGGCAGAGATAGGATTGAGGACGGTTCTTGCTTGGAAAACATGACAAGCTGACTATGAGAATCACTATAGCATTGGAATATATATATTATATATATAGTCAGTGGGGAAAGTAATAAAAAAAAAAAATTAAGGACTACTTGATTTCCCTTGCGAATTCTAGTTTCATTTATGTGAGATGTAATTAATTCATCATTGAAAATCTATGCGGTGGAACAAGTAAAACTTGTCTTACACTGTGCTTTGCAAAGCATAAGGGAATCAGCTTCATGCAGGCTTTTGTTTTGTTTTTATGACAATCAAAGTGTACTCCTGAGTTTATTAAGTATTCTTCATACAGAGAAACTAACCTTCATGGCAGCAATGGTAATCAATAGTTTATTTTGCAGATTAATTTTTTATCACCATTCAAGATGATGGGTACATTTATATCCTGTGTTCCAATGTGGAGACGCTCTTCACCTGAGACTTGTCCCTAGATTTGGATCTATAGGTGGGCAGACACATGGCCAGACACATGAGCTGCCTGACAGAGGGTTGAGAAGGGGCATTTAGCATTGACTGGCTGGGCTTGTGACTCTCCTTATCACTTAGCTGCCCTGTGCTCCTAGTCCTGCTGCAGATACAGGCTGGCCCTGCTGTGCCATGGCAATGGACAGGAACCCTGCCTTTCTGGCCTGCAGAGCCATAACCATTTTATGCCTTCTCTATACTGGGAGCTTCCTCTGGCTTGCTGGGAGGCTGAGCAGGTAACAGCACTCACCTGTGATGGGGAAGTGGTTTTTCTCTCTGTGAGACAATGACAGGCAGAAGAATACTTTTGATACTGAGGGAAGAATGAGTAAAGGAGATATCTGTGTCCTTATACACACAAGCAAGTCCATATAGCAATTAAGTGATATTATGAATCCTAGATATTCCAAAATTTTTCTTCACATGATAATATTATAGAATACTCAAACCTGATGATTTTTTCTGGATATTAGCTAGCTGACCAGTAAGTATTTGCATATTGAAACCAGCCTCAACCCTCCTGTCTCTTCCCCAGTCATATTTTTAGGTTTTAAAGAAGCACTTGGGATTATTGTAGGGTTTTTCTGGTAGGAATTAGACAAGGTTAAAAAACTGTACAAAATCAGTTTTATTTATAGTATGTGGAAACTGAGCTAATCCTGTGGTCAGTCAATTCTAGATGCTGGGGCTTTAGTTAAAATAAATCATGGTATTCACACTATAATAACAATGAAGCAAGAAGGAAGAAGCAAGTTAAAATATAGAGAAAATAATATAATCAAAGGAAGAAAAGAAATGAGTAAAGGAAAGGAGAAGGAATGTAATACCATAAAGAAAAATCTGTTATATAAAATCCAGTTTTTAAAGATATAACAGAAACTTTTCAAATAAAAACTTGTTTCAGTAATATCATAATCACACAGTGTAGGTGGAGTAAAAAAGGAAATTTTTTTTTGGCATCTGTTTCAATTTATCCTCTATGCTGGATACCACAGAAAAATCCCTTCAAAGGATCGCTTTAGCTCATAGACAACACATATGATTTTTTTGCTGTATGCTCCAAGACTGTATCAATAACTGCGTACTTCAATAAAAATATGTCTTCAGAGAATTGTTCAGTCCTCTCCATATCCTTCCTCAGAGGGCTTTATTTCCTTCTTAACTCTTCCCCTATTTTACTTGGTAGTTTATGGACTGCTAGAAAGATGATGCCTAAGCTGTTTCCTTCTTGTAGTTCAGCCTTTGTGATTGAAAGTGCATGGAAAATGTAGGAGTGCAGAACAGTCATCTGCTCATATGCTAGTGGACATGCCAGAACAGACTTAATACTGCAGCAGTCAAGAGCAATGGTAGCTTTTATATTGAAATTCACAGGGGGAAAATCTAATCCTTTGCTAGATTTTAGACATCCTGTCAGAGAGCTGATGTTTCCAATTGCATGCTGCACCAAACTCAGGTCTGGCATACAATTTTCTTCAAGAAATTCCTAAAGTAAGTCATCAGCTAAACTTCTGTATTTCTGTAACAGTTGGCATTTTTCTGTGAAAGCCTATGTGTTAAATTTCATGGGCCAAATGAGCCTCAACAGTCAAAGCCCAAAATTTTATACATGGGTATTAAAACAATATGGAAGGATTCTATGTCAGAAATCTTTATCTGTTTAACTCCATGGTAATCTCTAAAAACTTTTCCCTCTTTAAAAAAGTAAAGAAGAAATTTATTTTTTAAAGTATTAAACATGTTTAAAAACCTTTTTCAAGCACAGGTGCTAGTCAGCATTGACTCATGCACTTAATTAAGACAAGTAAGTCTAATTCAGAGCAGCTGTTCCTAACATTAGTGGTAGCTTGAAGCTTCAAGTCTAGAGTTTTGAGTACATTTTGACTGATTTTTCTGTCAAGAAGGGCTATTCTTTAGAAAACATTGGACTTGCTACTGAAAGATAAGGTAAGGCTGAAGTTTTCCTCTACCTACAAAACACATGGCTAAAAATATATCTTAGGAGTTTATAATTTTGCCAAAAATTGTTGCAACATTAAAGCTATTCTTTCTCATACTAAGACCACAAATATCCAAAAAAGCCTGGTTAGGTAGAAGGCCCAGAGTTTCTAATCTCTGTTTAGGAGATCACTCTGGAACAGATCAAATGAAGAGTGCAGCTTTTCTTGGTGGTGCTGGTATGAGGCATAGGAATTTCTGGCTAATGTGACAAGAAAGCTAAGTGGTATAATAAAATTGAATGGGGAAGAATAATGTCAGGGTTGATTTAAGTAATTCAATGCAGAAAAACCCAATGTACTGCTTACAAGGCTTCTCCTTAGCTTCTTGAGGTCTTGCTGTAGCTTGGATTTATGTTTTTTGTCCCTTTGCCTGAAAAAACCCGAAGTCCAAAGTTTGAATTGAGTTTCATAAACTATGCAGACTTTAAAACAAAATAATATAAAAGAGGGATGAAAATGCATTATTTAAAAAAAACCCCAAGAAATAATGAGAAAGTAATTTTCAGAAGGGGCACAAGGGCAGAAGGTGTGCAGGCTTGCAGAGCTCTCCAGGCAGTGTGGTGTGCTCAGACCTTTGAGCAGTGGGCAGAAGTGTTCGGTGCTTTGAGGGCCATCTGACAGGACCTGACTCTTCTCAGCTGGCAGTGCTGTGTGTGTGCAGCCACAGTGACACCCTTCTTTCTGTAAGGCTGGGGCCTCTCACCCATTCTCCCCTGAGCCTTTCTCTGTGCCTGCACTGTGGAAAGGCTCAGATGCCATTAGACATCTGTGGGGTCTCTCATGATGCTACACAACTACAGGAACAATTATTATCTATGGAATAGTGCAGGCTTTCTTTAGAAAATAACCAATTTAGGGTAGGAAGAACTTTTGTTTGCCATTCAGTACCACACCTGTGGGAAAAAAAAACAAAACTGAAAACCAGTGAAATACCATGGAAAAGACAGATTTTAGGGTAGGAAGAACTTTTGTTTGCCATTCAGTACCACACCTGTGGGGAAAAAAAATAAATACTGAAAACCAGTGAAATACAATGGAAAAGACAGACCTTGACAAATTACAAAGCTTTGTTCAATTACAAACAGTAAAAAAGCAACTAGCCTTCTGAAACCAAGCCCCCAAAAATGCCCCTGGCAGTGGAGATGAGAGTGGCATAAGCAAGATTTAAGAAAGAAAACAAACTGGTAGGGAAAGACTTTTTTTGCTTTTTATGTTAAAAAAAAAGAAAAGAAAAAGAAAGGAGTGGACTGGTGGGACACACCAGACCTTTCCCCATGTGCTCATTAAGCACCTCTGTGTGCTGTGTCCCAGGGTAAGCAACTGGGTGGCCTGCAGCTTCAACAGCCTTTTGAGCTGTTGGGAATTACCTGGAATGTGTCTTATGGGAAAGAAAATCAAGTAGAGCTGCAGGAACACGTTATCTTGCTAGATTTAATAGTTGCAATTAATGAATTTCCAGCTTAGACCCAAGTGAGCCAGTGAAGGGCTGGCTATCACCCACCAGCTGGTTCCTTTGTCCAAGATGAGCACCACATCTGCTGGCTGGGGTTTGGTGGTGGGGGTCTCTGGAGGTCTCCCCAGCACCTTGGCACAGCTTTGTGCCATGGCTGTGCTGGGCAGGGGCTGTTGATTCAGTCGTGCCAGTAGCATGTGAAGCAGCACATTTCTCCCTGATCTCTGGGCCTGTTCCCTTCTGAAGGAGGTCTGTCTTGTTCCCATTCGAGACTGACCAGCTCCTTATAGCAGCTGCTCTGGGATTGTTTGATCTCCCCCAAATAATCTGTCTTTTGATGAAGTGTGACCCCTTGATAGAAGCAGCAGTTTCATTCCTAGCACTGTCCCCTGTGACCTGTGGCTGCTCTGCTGATTCATCACCATATATTATATGAGACAATTGTTTCCATGTTTAAGCCAGTAATTAGCCCTTTTTGCCATAAATCTGAGTTTGATTTCATTTTCAACTTCACTATGCAGCCAAGACATTTCTCATGTGCTCTCCTCTTCCTCAAAAGAACATGTATTTATTTTTTTGAGAGTGGATGGTGAGACAAATGAATTGGACAAGGTGTTTATGAGACATGCCAGCCTAAAAAATGCAGTGTTGTTCTACATTGTTTGAATATTGTTTGATTTACTACTTTATTTACTACATAGCAGTTGAAAAACAACCTGACCCATCAACCCTGGGAGTATATTTTATATAGCTGTGAAAAGATGGGAGCCTTTTGCTCTATCTGGAAGACTATCTGGCTATTCTCAGAGTGGTATAGTGTGAAGATTATAAGCAGAAGATCTCTGTGCAGGGAAAGCTGTCTGCTGTCACACTTGGCAGAAACCAGAGACTTGCAAAAAGGGGGAAAAGAACTGAGGGAACAAAGGAGATATTTTCATAGTCCATATTTAAATGTTCCTTAGAAGTCTTAGCTAGGTGGTTATCTCATTAGAGCAGCAGCCAGTTTTCTCCACTTACCACTTTACCAGGACTAAAACTCTTACTAGTGTTTTTTTCTATTTATTATCAGCCAAATACAAGGGTTCAAAGTTTTCCATAGTTTTATGTAGCTAATCATCTCATTAAAAAGGTCTCATACTAACTAGTTAAGCCAACTCTGATAAGCCTCCAAAGTCTTAGATGACATTTCAGATAATATAGTGTAATTTGACATTGAGCTGTGGGAATTTAACTGGGGGAGAAACCTTCAAACTAGCAATTTCGCCAGGGCTAGGAGTAATTGTAATTACAGATTTTCAGGCTGAGCTATGTGAATCATCCCAGAAAGATACAGGGCAGAGCTGGGAGTCTGTTTCTAGCAAGTCATGTGCATGAGCAAGGAAAAATTAGGAGCTGTCTGCTGCCCTGTTTTTCTGCAGGTGGTGACAAGAAGTGTCTGGAAAAATTTTGACTGTGTCAACATGCAGACAGTGATAGGAACTGGACACTGCCTTGTGACCACTTGCAAGCAGACAGTGCTGTGGGTACCAGTTTTTGGCTGCATCTCTGGATGTAAGGGGAAAGAAGAGACAGAGCATACTTTCTCTGGTGGGGCACAGTGTTGCATGGAGCTAAACCTAAAGAAAATTATCAGTGGAGAATGGAAAATGCAAAAAACGTCTTTGGGAATGACTGGACTGGGCTGTATGCTCTAAGGAGGTTGGCCTGAGGTAGATATCTCATTTACTTTGAGCAACAACTAGAATCAGTGACATCCAGAGATCTGGGGGCAGGTACAGCCCAACTCCATTAGTTTTTTTATTGGCAAGACATGTAGCTGTGGCACTTAAGGACATGGTCCAGTGATGGACTTGGCAGGGTTAGATTTATGGTTGGACTCAATGATCTTAAAGGTCTTGTCCAACTTCAGTGATTCTATTATTAAAGGAAAAGAAGACAAAACAAGTGACTTAAGTCCCTCATGAAGATCATCACTTAAAGGATTTGTGTGGCAGATACTATCTTGATGACAGATTTATGCTGATAATAAAAGAAACTCTATGGAATCTTTGTTCCTCACTTAAGAGGGAGGAAGGGAAAGGGGAGAACACCATGTTGGAACTTCTGTGAGCAACTATAGAGTAAGAAGCAGAAAATATTTGGCTGCAAAAGCTGTTGCAAAGCACACCATGGCACTCCATATCTATCATACGTGCAAATTTGCTGTTGATATATATGGAGAGGGTGATGACGCTTTGTGAATGGAAACCTGATATTCTTCAGGCTGGTGAAAGAATAAGAAAAATCTGAGAAAAGTCATGAATACCAGTAGCTGTGAATGTCATGTTTTAGATTATATTTAAATCTGTCTTTCCATTTGCTGTGTTCACAATGCTCAAGACACAGAAGTTAATCACAGATTCTGTTGCCATTTTTAAATTGTCTTTTTCTAAGATAAGTAGTGTTTATTAGCTATGATGTAAGGCATATAAACTCTCACGTGAAGCTTCTGATGCTAGTTTACCTCTTTAGCCCTCAGTAAGGTGCCACATGGGTAGTTTTATTTGGTTTATCTGCACTTGGCAACCCATCCCCTCCCTATCATAATTCTTTTTTTTCAGGACAGTACAGAAAATAGTTCACAAGATTCTTCTCAATTGGTCTATTAAATCAGTTGTTTCCAACTCTTGCTGTTATTCTGGTCTTAAAACCCATGGTCTCTTTATGGCTCTCTGGTGGTTGAGTTTCTGTTATGGTTTCTACTTTTCTCCAAAAAATTTAATCAATTTTCTTCAAAGCAGTGGAATTTCAGTGGATAACTCTGCCATGTCTAGCTTTTCCTGCCTTTTTGCAACATTATTTTCCCTAAATGTGGAGGTTCTTGATTGTGGGAGTCATAGCACCAAATTTATCATTAAATAAACAATTTTAGTTCATAATTTACAGCCTTCCTGCTGGTAATGCAGATATACTTCTTGCATGTGAACCCATGTGTGTTGGAACTGCTGTAGTAGTCAGGTTATTTCTGTTTGAAAACGGCACATCTTGTCAACCAGCTCAATCTTCTGAAGCACAGCAGTCATCCCAGCCTGGGAGCTCACAACCTATAGCCAAAAATCCAAGTTACTTTTGGCTCTTCAAGGGCAGGCAGAAGAATAGAATGAGACGTTTCTAATCGTAAAATGCTTCTGCATGACCACAATCTGACTTCTGCATTTGCCAAATGTTTCCTTTGCAGCAACATTTCATTTTTGGGTAACATTCCATTTCTGTTAACTGTGTTGATCAGCATATTGGGTCTCTTATTTCATGAAATGAAACTTAGCACAAGTTACAGCTACTAAAAAGGGAGAGGTGAAAGAGAGTAACTTCTGCTTACATGAACCGGACAATTATCTCTTTAACAAAAAGAGGAATTTACTGTTCAGCTTTACGAATATGGTAACAATTATTTATAATCATGAAACTGATTTGAAATGCTTACTGAGTGGTAGATGGTTCGTATTCATTGCCTTTATTGTCCTGTCTCACCCATGAATCAAAGCAGAATTTCAGGGCTGTCTTTTCTGCCTGGTTCATTATCTACGGACTGTGGCATATCAAGAGAATGTGCTTTCTTTCATGTAAAGTATAAAGAAATCAAACTTCAAGCTGTTTCCATTTTGAGGATTTAAAAATGGGACCCAATTCTTAGGTTTTCCTCCTCTTATTTTTTCTTGCAAAGTATTTTACAACATTAATAAGGATTTCTGATAAGCAGCATTGCTACTGATATTGCCAGACACAACATGAAAAGTAGCACTAAATTGTTCTTTAGATTTGTTTCAGATAATTTCTGTGTGAGAAATGTATTTATGAAAGACTGGCTTTCCCCAGAAGATGGTACTCTTCAGGAAATATTTTGGTGTATCTGGACATGATCAGGTTTCTTGACACAGAGGCTGTGGTGGTATGCATCAAGGAGGAGTTAATTCTTATCTGAAGTAGAGCATATGCTTTCTTAAATAGAGAGAAAGGTTTATAATGGTGGTGCCTGCTGCATTCCCTGACTACTGTGGCAGAAATCTCCTCAAAGAATCCCAGCAAGTTAGCAAACCATGAACCCCAAGCTCTCTCCTCTCTCTACTCTTATACTGTCAATCCTTAATCAAGCTGTGCTTCTTCAAGTGTTTTCCCATTTGATATTCTAGGAGTTTCTCCCCACTTTATATCAAGCTAACTGGTCTATGGTTTCCTGTTATGTCTCCAGGCACTTTTAAAAGAACTTTCTTATGTTAGCCACTTTCCAGTCCCCAGGGGTCTCTTCTGAACTAAATGAGATTGTGAATGTGCCTGCTAATTCCTTAGTTTCTCTCTCCACTTCCTTAGCAAGTTTGGATATTTGTTTGGCCATGGTTTTTAAGACTGCCTAAGCATTTTTGTAAAACCGCTACCATTAGAGACCTAACAACAAAAAAAATCTTTCTCCTTCAACGGCAAACTCACCTCTTCATAGAAGAGGTGAGTACAATACATTCTTCACTTTTATTTTGTTTTTACCTCATATTATTGAAAAGGAGTTGCACTCCCTTGTCCCTGTTCAGTGCACAGTAAATCTGCTGTGAGTGAGGAAGGCGTAGATAGAATAGGCACAATCATCTCATTATCCATCTATAACAGTAGCTTTCCCTGTAGCTTGTGGTGTTCACATTTTGTTTTCCTTGTTGTGAATGAGAAATGCAGTGAGGCAGGAGTGATTGGTGACATTCTCAGTCACCCCAGCCACCTCTCTGCCGCAGAGCCCCGGTGCCACCTGCTCAGCTGCGCCTGTCACACCCAGGCTCGCCCCTGCCTGGGAAGGGCCAGGCAGCCCAGGGCCCTTTCAGTGATGAGCTGGGACAAGGCCAAGCCCTTTGTGGGAGACTGGGCTGATAGTCACAACATGGGGTGGCCTCTCTGATCCACTGATACAGACTTGTTCTTTAAAGTTCTATTTTTGTTTTATTTTATTTAAGCTTATGAATATTTTGTTGCATTTTTTATTGTCATTTTGAGCCTAATTAGATGTTTCATCTCTTCACGGATAACCTTTTCCTCTTTGTGCTCTATGAAGAGTATAACTTACCAATGTAAATAAAGTTATAATGTAAAAATCAAAGTTACACTTGCTTGTGAGAAGTGTACTGGCATAAGTGCACTGTCATGGATTCTTATGATGAACACCAGAGCATTACTTCAGATAGCAATGTGGGGGAAGTAATACATTGGTGAAAAATAACTGGTGAGAAGGAGTAAATATAGTCTGTCTAATTCAGACAAAATCTGCTTGATTTTATGAATACCATTTAGATTTAAGGGAAAAATATATGCTCGTGTGTGGCTGGCTATGGTCAAGATATCCTGAAGTATGGATTGTTTTGTATAAGCTATTTCTACCACTCATTAAAAACTGTCAATTCTTATGTGTTTTTCTTACTGATCCTTGTACAATTATCCTTCTGTAATATGACATCATTAATTCTTGCAAAAACATATTCCATATATTTATTAATCAGAGAGACAGGAGAATAAATCTAAATTTTCTTAATGAATTGATGCCGAAAAGGAAGGATGAAACATACCAGAAAGACAAAGAAATAATGAAATAGCATCTACAGATAATCAAATCATACTCCATAAATATAAAAACTAGGTTCCTCTTGGAAATATGCAAGCAATATGTTTGCAGGAAGAATTTTGAAAAGCAGAAAATTTCCTGCAATACTGAAGAGGGAAAAGAAAAATGGGGTGCAGTTATAAACAGAGGATTCTGTGTAACTCTCCAGTGAGCACCAGGATCAGAGAAAGCCCTTTAACTTCTGGTTGGTATATCTAAAACACCCCATCACAGAAGTAAGAAGTTTTTAATTCCTGCCTGTGGTGCAGCTACATCTGGAAAAGTGATCTAGGTTCTGAAAAATGCAATGTCTGGAAAAAAAACTTAGAAATTGCATATGCCTCTCATCTTATGCCTTCTTGTGCAGCTTTCTGGGAACATCTAAGAACTGGATCTGAATCTGCTTATTGTCATTGTCTGGCCCCCAATAAACTTATGAATGTACTTTACTTGACTTAAAAATCTTCATGCTGTTTTAAAATCTGAACAGGATTGAGTGTGTTCTAAATTTCTAACTTTTGTGTTAGTTTTGTTTTTTTCTTAATGGGGCAAATGGCCATAAATATCTAATTCTGCACATTTTTGTGAGAGTCTTGCCCCCGTTCCCCTATCAGCAGTGCAGGGAGAAGGCAGTAGGATAAGAGGAGACAAAATCCTTCTTTCAAAGCCCTGGGCTGGGTGCATCCCATGCTGGAGGCCCCTGTGCAGGCTGCTGGCAGGGTCTGGGGTTCCTTTCTGGGGTACCTGCCTGCAGGACACCCTCTCCCCCCAGCTGCTCCCTTTGCCCTGTCCCTGATGTCACACCAGTGTCACTGCAGCCGTAGCCAGGAGCAGGCACAGAGCTCTGCAGCCCTGGCAGACAGCCCAGCCTGGGCTCCAGCTGGGTTAATTTTTTAATTTCTCTGATTGTCCGTGCTTTACTCAACTGTCCTTTGCAGCAAGGATGTGGCCCCAGAGCTGCCAAGTGAAAAGCCCTGACAGCCCCATGTAAACACACTTTACAGGATTTCAGGCAAAGGAGGGAATTTGAGTGCTGGTTGCTGTAAATTACAAGATTTCCAGTAACTGCAAATGTATGCCTGCAGCCCATGAGAACACAATTTATCACTTCACTTTACCAAAACAAATTGCGAGTTGGCCTGGAACTTTGAAGTGAAAATGACACTTAATTATTAAACCAGTTAGATTGTTTCATATCAACACAAGATTGCTCTTCTCTTTTTTTAGTACAGACAACTGGATGTTTTTCTTTACTTCTTACACCCAGATTCCTTGATTTCTCAGTTTAGTATTAAAGAAAAGTAAATAAATCTGGTGTAAAGGCTGGGAGATGTTGCAGTGCTCCCTCTGCAATAACCGGATGTCCATTTGAACTTCAAATGGAGCGCAGCGCCTCAGCTGATGGCCATTGATCAGTTTATGCTGTGAAAAACCTTGCCAGAGATGGAGCATCAATGCATAAGCCAGAGAAAATATTATTTTGTTTGGGGTTTTTTTGGTCATTTCTGCCTGTCTTTTCCCACTGATGGATTTCTGACTCTTTGCCAGCTCATGTAGTAAACAGCCAAACACCGCAACAAAATAATTGTCTCATGTTGAAGGTTTAGGAAAGACAAATGCTTAAAGTTTATCTAAACAGGGAATAAGAGAAGTCAGTATCTACTCAGTCTGAAGTTAAAAAATGAACAAAATATGAACATTCAAAATGCCAAATGGGATGTAGAGGGGAAAATGCCTGTAGGATGTAGAGGGGAAAGTATCTGAGGCTGATAATTAGGGAGGACATGCCCATTGGGACTACCAGTCATTTTCAGCAAATATACTGAGCACTTTATTTGTGTCCAAATGTAATATAACTCTAGTTATGGAAAGCCTGTACAAGTTTGATTTATCCAGGGTGGAAATGGGATGAAGAAGAATAGGAGTGGAGGGCAGAAGACTGAGGGAAAAGCAGACTAAGAATATGGGTACGTGAAAGTCTGGTGAAATAATAAAGAAAAAGAATGAAATTTAAACCTTCTAGAACTGTTAAACTTGGCTTTAGAAATACTTGCAAGTTATCCAGGGTGGAAATGGGATGAAGAAGAATAGGAGTGGAGGGCAGAAGACTGAGAGAAAAGCATACGGGTATATAAGAATATGGGTATGTGAAAGTCTGGTGAAATAATAAAGAAAAAGAATGAAATTTAAACCTTCCTGAACTGTTAAACCTGGGTTTAGAAATACTTGCAAAGTGTAGACAGAGGGGTGAAGCTTAACTGGAAGTGATGGCAGAAAGTGCTGGGCATTCCCTGCAAAGTAGCACCCTCAGGTTGGGTACTGCATTTCATAAATGCCCCTAATTCTCTTAGCATGGGGTTAGCTACTCCAGTTTATATCATACTGTGGTCTTCAGCTGAGATACCAATGTGTTATTTATAATATTGTAAAGGTTGGTGCTTGCAGGAGCCTCTCGGAAACATTTACACGTTTAAGTCTCTTAGGTACAGAGACCTTAGGGCAGGTGTCTTCCATTCATTTGTTTTAGCATTGAAAGGTTTGTAGCACAATTTTAGTGTTGCTGAAGAGTGCACAGGGTTTCATCAGTTTCATAGGATTTTTGATGCAGTGCGTTGTTTCTCATTTAAGTAAAATACTGTCAGGGATGAGAACAAATTAAAGTAAAGTACAAGTTATAAACCATCTTGTAACTGAATTGCACATGCTTTCAGTGATTTTGAAAGTAACTTTGACATATGAATTCTGTTAAATTACCTAATCTGCACAAGTATTTTTATCTGTTAAAGTTTTACTACTTATGTGCTTTTCAGTTTGAGGGGTTTTTAGCCATGTATATTTGCAACTCTGTTCTCAACACTTAGCTATAGATATTTGCCCATTTATTTGGTTTAATTCCTTAAACTAACTCCAGAATGTCTTTTCAAACCTGTTGACTTTGTCCCAACTCCAGGAAAATGAATGCGTTCTTTGTAATCCCACTGTTGTGCTGATTGGAGAAGTAATTGAAACCTCTCATGGGCAATAGACCAGCCATTTTACATACCTCTCTTATCTATGTAAACATTTCCTGAGCTGCTTTCTTCTCCATCCCTTGGGGTCAATAACAGTTCCTTATGATCTCTTTATTTTAAAATAGTCAGGTCCCTCCCTCCCTTCCAAAACTGTGAGCAGAATTAATGAATATTTTCTTTACTGTTCATTTTCCACTCCCTTCCTTTCCCTTTTATTGTACCCTACTCTCCCACTCATAGGAACATTTGTGGGTTTGTTGGTTTTTTTTCTGTTGGAGCTGGGCAGCCCCTACCTTTAATTTTTGTAACCTGCAAATATTTCTTTTGCTTTCATAATTATTTTTTCATTGCTGTTTTTGGTCTTTATTTCCCCTCTTGAATGTTTCAGAGAATTACTGTAAAAAAATTGAAGACATTGACATAAGCCATCAAATTACTGTCTTCTCAATAGGCATTTGAGACTAATGTTCTTTCTGCCATGGTAAGGATGGACAGGTGGCACATGGCTTTGACTCCTGACTGATAAATCTGGGCACAAAGTTGATTATCAGCAAGGTCTAGGTCGTAGTAATCTGAAGGTGTTGATGAGTAAAATGATTATCATACCAAGCTGTGTGCAAAATTTTCTGAACTGACGTAGATAAACTTTTGACTAAGATAAATTTATGAGTTATTAGTTCAGCCTGTGGTTTGTTTGGGATTTCTCATTCTTGAAGGTGTCATCAATTTAAGTTCTGATCATTTGCTTGGCTCTGGGCAGAGCACTTCTCTGCCTGTGCTCAGCTCCACACCTCCAGCTCCTGATGGGGAAACTCATGGGGTTTGCAATGAGCTCTGCTGGTTTGCCGCTTCTTCCCCTCCTCATTGCTTGCTTTTTGTATATGGGTATAATTTAGGATGCTGGTGGGTTTAGGAAAGCATGAAATCTCGTGGTCAGCTTCTTCTAGTCCTGCTGTCAGCAGGAGCACACCAGTGGCTCCAGCTGTGGAAGCTGCAGGAAGAGCACGAAAGAACAATATCTCCTGGGAACCTGGCAGTCTTTCTGCTTCTTCTATTGCCACTGCCGTGCTTCTGAGGGTGGTTCAGACTACTAATGCACTAGATTAAAATAGATCAGTTTGCCCATTTTATTGGGGCTTGTAAATCATGTTAATGGTTATAATGATAAAATAGCTCTCCTCCTTCAGAATTTTCTGTTGAAAACTATACTGAGGCTGCTGTGTTACTGATACTTTCCTGGACCCCAGATGCTTTCACCAAGAATAAAATGGTCAAGTCATTTACATATATCGATCAGGTCACATTTTATATAAAACTTCCTAACATTTATGATCCCCATTTAGTTAATTATAGATTTAATTAAAACAGTTAGGAGGATATTAAAGTATATTCTGAACTTCTTACAGACATTGAATTTTAAGGCAATAGAGTTGATGGCTTTTACAGCTTTCAGTCTTAAAGCAGTATGTTGAATTGAGAGATGAGCTGATGAGACAGTGCCTTGAGCTGGTTTCTGTTGACATTGAGCTGTGCTATGTGGGTGTAAATGCTGCCACATCTGAGCTTTACACCTGTGCCATGTAGGTTTGAATAACTTCGAAAGCTGTGGAGGGGCTGTGATTCAGGTTTTAAGAGCTTCAGCCTGCAGACCTTTGTTAGAATTACATTAACCACCTCAAGAGGTTTTTCTTCAAATTCTCTCATTTTAACCATCTACATCATTACTTCTGTTTCTTCTGTATGTATACAGATCATTTTTCTTAAAAGCAATTTTTAATTGCCAGTTCAGCTGACTGCAGGACTACCAAATCATAAATATCAGGCATTTTTTTTAGTATTATTCAGGCAGGAAAAAAAATTGGGTTGTGATGAGCAGTAGAAAAGTTTCTCTCACCAGCCATGAGCTTTAAATTTGCATTTAAATCTCCGTGTGATGCTGGTGTGTTTTCATAGAGTGCTTTTTATGCCCCCTTCTTAAAAAAAACTATGAGGGCTATTGCTGGTGGGAGAGACATTGTATTAAGGTTTGCTTTAAATTCATAGTGAGCAGGGAAAGACTTTGCAGTTCTGCTAGAGAAACATTGTGGGAAGCTGTCTGGGTTACAAAGACCTAAGATAAACCTAATGGCTCAGCCTTGCAGTGCTTCAGGGCAGGACGACAATGGAAAAGGAGAAATGTGCATTCAGGCCCCAAGTGATACTTAATAGCTTTCATGCCAAAAGCTGTAAGATTCATTCTCTAATTCTTTGGTTTTGTTTCCTAATTTTTTACCCTTATTGCACTGCAATAAAGCTGAGAGTTTCTTCATCATAAACTGTTTAGGTTTCAGTATATCTAAATTTCTTTCATTACTCACCCTAACTTTTTCAAAGGATTCCAATATATTAAGCAAAATTTGCACTTACAGAAAGTTATGCTGGTTTGTGCCTCAGGTACTTTATAATGATATCTGTAATGACTTTCTCAGCAATTTTCTTAAGTACTTAAGTGAGGATCATGAGTTTATAATTCCCTGGATCATCCTTATCATCTTTGCAAGAACATTGACTATCTTCAGATTCTTCGTACTATAGCTGCAATGATAAATTAAATCACATTTACTTGGGGGTTGTTTTTTCCTGGGAAGTAATTCAGCTAATAAGAATAGAACATTTTAGTTGGAAAGGACTTAGCATGAGCATCTAGTCCAAGTGATCAATTCAAATTTGCTGCTTTCCATTGTAAAATCAGTTATTTCTTCAGCTGCTGTTCAGTTTTGCATCAAAAGTAGAATAACTAGGAGAAATGCTGTGACTATAAAGCTGAAATTCTGATTTATTCAGTCATTAACAAAAAAAAAAGCCCTATGCCATTTCAATGATAATAGAATGAAAATCCAACTGGTGTTTTCTTTCTCAAACTTGTTTTCCATAGAGATTGCTGCTCTTAGGCAAGCACCTATTTAAACCTTTGAAATGTATAATCTTAACTTCATACATCTCTAGGAACCCAAATTTGTTAATGTTTCATCACTACTTGCAACAGCATTACAATTTAAGTTTCAGTAATATAAAAAGCATTTGTGGAGCATACTAGGAAAATATCTTTCTGGGAATGATGATACAGGTATGAAATAAGGTTTAGGGTTTTTTTTATTATTATCATCAAAGCTTTTCTTTGCTGCTGCTTTTCAGCCTTTTAATAAAAGAACTTGATATAAATCTTATGAGATATAGCAGTAGGTGGTCAAAAATCATTCCAATGTATTTCTTCTACATGCAATTAAGAGAAAAGGAAATCAAACATTCCAGCTGCAGTTATAGACAAGTTAACCTCGAGAAAGAGGTCTGATTATTGAAAGCAAAACCAATCAGCGTTGTAAACTTAGTGTGATAATGAATGCTGATATACTTGTGCAACATTAATAGCCCAAAACCATTAAATAGCATGACTGCTTGAGGATTGTCTAGGTAGGATTGACCTTGGGACAGCATGGCATACAAAGGCTCATTTTCACTTTTTCCCATTTCACATCGGTCAAACTTGCAGTATGTGTCTCTTTTGTGTTTCCCCTTAGACTTCTGTCAGACCTGGTGGCTTTATTGAAGATTTTATTAATTTAATTAGGGTACTATGTCCCAACAGTGGCTCATAAAAAGTATCAGAAGACATGGAGAAAGCATCCCCCATGCATTGTAGAGCAAATGTGCAAGAACTTTTCTAGGACAATAGTGTGAGCTGTGTCACTTGCAAGGCAGAGGATGGAGTGGCCCCTGCACAAATGGCTCCTGGTTTCTGTGAGTCTGGGTAACACCCGCTGCTTTCTCTGCTGCCAGGTGCAACTCTTGCCAAAAAGCCATGTCTGGCAGGAGGTGTTGCTGAACAGCAGAGAGCCACCACACTGTGCAGGACCTGGCAAGGGCTAGCAAACCTCTCTAGCTGGCAAAGTCCTTCTAACTGCATCCCTCTGAACTCTGACCCGTGGGCATACATGTGAGCCCAGAAAAAGCCTGTCTCAGTTCTTGAAAGAACAAAAAAAGAGACAGAGGACCAATTGTTTGTGCACATAAGCAAATAAGAAGACAGTCAGCATCGTGAGCCACAGTTGAAATTTTAGGTGACTATGCATAATCCTCTTTAGGATGGAATGAATATAACTATCTTCTAAAACAAAAATACCAAACAAAACCAAAACAAAACCAAAAAAAATGTACCCTCTGACCCTTAGCTTATGGCTTAGCTAGAGCTGGGTTTGTTTTATTTACTTGGGTTTTTTTATTATTGAATTTATGCTGTGATTCTTTTATGCAAGAAGCATCTTATTATGAAAGTCCTTTGGAAAAGTTGTTGGCCTAAAATAATACTGAAGTTTTGATTTATTTCTTTGTGATTCTTTTTCAAGTGCTGTATATCACATTTTGGTGTTCATTTACCTTTGCATTCTTTTTTGAGCCACTGGCACTGTAGCTGACGGATGAGAATCAAATGAAGTGTGCTAAGTGTTGTTGCTGTAGGCTTTCATCTCCCTACATTTTGTGGTATGATTTATTCTGGTAATACATCATGTGCCTCATTTTCTTTTATTTATTTTATTTAATGTTGTCACAAATAATATTGTTTGCCCATCTACCATTAGTACAAAGCAGGTTTAAGTTAATTAAATTAACAGAATCTGTGTAACTCAACTGTTTCAAATTTGATTAGGAATGTCACTGTTGTACCGAGGCACTTACTACAGATGAACTTCATTTATTAAGAGCTTTGAAGGATCTTTGCTAACTGTAATAAATTGTTTTGTATAGTATTTGCAATTATTTCAATGAAATGGTTAAAAATTACTTTTTATATCTTAATCATGGTTGGTGTTTTATGTCTCTAAAACATAGTTTCAGAAACTGTTTTGTTCTGAGTCACTGGCCTGCATCCACATAAATGCCTCTCCTCTCTCTCTGCCTGAAATGGGATGTCTTGTGAGTAGGAGGTATTGAAAATAATCTTAAACTGCCTTAAAGGCTGGGATCTAGTGATCCCCTCATTATGATTTTGGATATTAATTTAGGGTGTCTTTTACTACTAGCTGTTGTGCATAAGGTGTTTAATGAATTTTCCCAGTCTTGATGCAGCACCTGCATTGCAGTGTAATATGATAATATAATATTGAAATGTATACTTGGGCCAAACCCAAGATGCAGTCACTCTGGAAGAGTGAGGAGGATTCTTATGTGTTAGAGTTAGTAAAAACTACTATTCATGTGGAATGTAGTTTAAAACAATTGTGCACTCAGATAAAGGAAGTGAATACCATAGCATGGTTTTTTAATGGCACCTAAAATATCTGATACATATTGAGACTTATGTCCCGGCAGTAAAAGCTGAACAAAGGTTAAAAATGACACAGGGAAATTCTGAAATGCATATGCTGGGAAGTGGCTGAGCTAGATATAAAACACTCAAATGTTCTGGACTAGCAATCGTGTTTAAAGAGTAGTTGAAAGAACACAGTGGACACATGGGACAGGCAGGGAAAGGTTGATAAAAAAGCAGAGAAACTTGATAAAAGCAGGGAAACATGATAACTCAGAGGTGGAAAATAACACTGGCAAAGGAGAAGATCATTAATGTAGAGGTAATGTTCCTTGGAAATAAGAATCATATGGCTATCAGAAGAATTAGCAACATCTGAACCAAGGTCTTTTTGTGCTGTGGATGGCCAAGGGTGGTGATGACTATCTAGAATTCCCTAGGAATTATTCTTAACCCCACTTCCTTATGTCAGATTGGTAGGGTAATGTATGTTGGGAGTCATTGTACCAAAGGTAAAATGAAAATACAATACTTCAGCTGAACAAATCTATCATCAATTTTTTTCATTCACCCCAAGTTTTTTCCTTCTATTAAATTCTCAGTTTAAACCATTTGGGGATAGACTTCATCACTTGTTCTGGGCAGTTTGCATATGTCTACACAGACAGCTCTAGAAAACATCTGCATTGTGTAATGTAATGACAGACTGAAGGTAAATTACTAGAAGGAAAAGGGCTGCCTTTATTACCCTGTGTATGACTGAAACAAGTTCTGATGAGATAATGCTGGACATGATGAGCTCTTTCTCTCAAGACAAGTTTAAGCTCTCAAAAAGGGTTTCTCTTTTATAAAGAGTAACTCCAGTCCCAGAATCCATTATGTAAAAGTGAGGTCTTTGCTCTATAACAGTCTGGAGCAATATTGTAAAACTGATCTTGAGTAAAACAGAAATGGTTTTTAACAGATTTTGCTGACTTTGTACAGTCTGTATGTTCATAACAGGCGCTATTTTCCCTATGATATATATTTCCCAGCACATATGTAATGAATAATACTATTTACACAATTTCTTTAAAAAAAAGAGAGAAGAATTTAGTTTTAGGTTCTAAGATTTAGATTTTTGTTCAGCCACTTGGCATATTTCTGTGCAAAGTACAAGAAAAAAAATATTTTTAGCATGTGTGGCTTGCTAATGAATCCTACATGAAAAATTTTGTGCTACCTTATACTAAATATATAGCATCTGAAAACACTGAATGCCATAAAATACCTTGCTGAAAATAGTTACAGAATTATAATGCATACTCAGCAGGCTAACACTAAAACACAATTTTCTTTACTTTATAAGCACTGAAGTTTTATGCATAACATCCCCAATACAGCTCTAATACAGTCTCTGCCACCTACGGTTCATCAAGATAGAGGTCAAGGTGTGGAACCATTTAACTTAAATCCTTACTCCAAGTTATTAGCTAGAAAAGAAAAGAAGGAAACATGCAATGGAGATATGTTCTACATGACCAGCATAAAATAAATTTTTACTTATAAGTGGTGATAGATAAAACAGAAAAGGAGAGCATCTTACAAGACATTAGATTGTTTTAGGAGAGTTTCAGCTCTGTTCCTTATAGCCTGCATGAAATCATATAACTTAAGGAAAAAAAAAAAAAAAAGAAAGGGAGTGGAATTGTAAAGAGGAATGTGTGCCATGAAATCATATAACTTAAGGAAAAAAAAAAAAAAGAAATGGAGTGGAATTGTAAAGAGGAATGTGTGTATAAAGACAATCTACTAGTAACTACAGATAAGAATTTTGCATTAATTTTGCATAAAACTTTTACTTTCACTGGTTTCTTTGTGTGAGTATTAAATTCACATTGCTCTCATCACACTGTTTGGTACAGTGTAAGAGTGCAATACCTGACCCCTAAATTGCTTGCATTTTGTAACTACCTTACTGTCTATTTTTTTTACTGTATTATATAACTTTTCTTTACTTCTCTCCGTAAGTAGAAAATTAAAGGAGTAGTGTATATAATGGAGCATGGGGTAGTGAATGGAAACAGGAGCAATTATCCTTTTCTTGTCAACTTATAAATAAAGCTGTTGTAAGATACATGTTTCAGACCACAAATTTAAGTAATTTTCTTACAGGCAAAGCATAACAATTTCATCACCCTCCCTGCCTCTGTCCTTCCCCTACCCACCATATAATCTTCCCCAGCAAATTATCATTGTTGAAAACTTTTAAAGAGAACTCTATATGTGACAGTAGTGATATTGTTCTCTGCCATGAAAGCTGGAATAATAATTCCAGTTTAACTTTACAGTGCTGTATATCAGTAATACATTGGATATGGAAGGTGCTTGGCTGCAAGAGAAGTAGCCTTGCTAGGTAATTCCCATTTCAAAACTGGCATTTTTTTGAACAGCTCATTGCCTCTACACAATCAGTTACAAAGATCTTGTATTTATCATTCTGCTTCTGTGCCCACCTTTAGTGAAACACTTGGTTAGGAGTGTATTCACTTACATGTGACTGTGATGTTGTATTTCAGTTCTTGCAGTGTCAGGATCCCCTAACAGACCAGAGCTTCCAGTGTAACTGCTGGACACTGACAGGCATCTGTGTCTGAATGTAGAAATCAGCTGCTGCTCTGGGGAAACTTTCAAGTTTCTTTAGGAGAAAGTTTTCCTATGTTTTTTCCCATTTGCTCCCCAATATATAGTAATGGTATAGAGGAATTCAGGACACTGGGCACTCTAGACCTATAAAGAAAGCTCCTAAAACCTAGGCATGGAATTCCACATCCTCACAGAAGGATGGAGTAACTTGCCTTCATGGGATGGTAGGGTCTATGTGTGGTGCTTGTGCAGACATGCAGCATGTGTGTAAAGAAAGGCTAAGGAGAGGCTCAGCAGTGAGAATCAACATGATTGCAAGGTAGATGTGATTTTATTTGAAACAGGACCACTTTTTTGAGTTTATGAAAGTATCATAAGCTACAGGGTCATAAGCAACATACTGTAGCTTCTTACTTGTCTCAGTAAATGTTTTGATGAAGAAGATTCTCCTCTTTTTTTTAACACATGGGAACCTCCCAGCTACTTGCTACTGCACCATTTGTCTAGAGAAAAAAGGAAGAACAAGAAATTTGGGGTGGAAAGCCCATTTGGAATAAAGGAGAGAATCTGAAGGGATAGCTTAGCAATATTCCCCAATGGCTACAGGAAGGGCTGATGTCAGGAGTACTTCCAGCTCCTGAATGTTACTGCTTCTCCTGGTGTTGCAACAGCAACAGGGTTCTGGCACAGACAAAATAGAACCATCACCAGTTTTCTTCCCTGATTACATCCTAGCCTAAAAATCTGCCGTTTTGCTTGAAAGATGAACTGCTTTGCACCATTAGTGAAACACTGTCATTCATCAAATTGGGTTGGAAAGATGAGTCCTATATGACTTCACACACTTATCCCTTTATGCAGTCACTCCCCTGCTCCTTCTGTCAGTCAGTGCAGGTCTGACAGATTGGTTATTCTGTGCCCATCACTCCATGTTCTTCAGTGTAAGCTCTTGCTAACAGCTGATCATATCAAACCTCAGTGCCCAGCAAGTACAGTGCACTAGGCCTTTCTCTGGCCATCTGTGCCAATGTGACTATTACTCCATTGAGCTGTCATTTCAGTGGTATGAAGCCTGGCATTCTGGGCTGGAATTATTGCTGGGCTGAGAACAGTCAGGGGCTTGTTGCATTAGTCTCAGCCAGGAGTGACAGAAATTTTTCATTTTTACTGAACTGATAAAACTTTATCAAAATTGCCAAGTGTGCATAGTTAAAGGACAGAAATATAATTCCAGCCTGCACCCCAGTCCAGCAAGGGCTTAGGAATGTATTTGTGTGCACAGGGAGCAGTGTTTTCCTGGAGATGATTTGGTTTCCTTACAGCACAGAAAACAAAGCTCAACTCTAAGGCTTTGCAGAACCTGAGCTTTGGCGCTTTTTCACTCCTGAGACATAATTACAACCTTGCACTGCAGTCACTGTTGAAAGCTCAGTTACTGAAATCAAACTAAATGAAGACATGCTGCTAGAGCCTAAAGGAACCCAGTTGTCTGATTAGAGAGGTTTGCTGTCCTTAGGCAGCAACAACCATAGGTATGAACTGTGCACATCAGACTTCCCTGCTCTATAATTTTGTAAGCAGATGTGCAAAGAGATGGATTGTTTGCAGTCTTATGTTTGACGCTATAAAGGCCATTGAGGTCAATGTATATATATATATATTTATGTATATATGAGGCATATTGAATAAATTGAATGCAAAAGTTGACTAAAATCATATTCAGTAGAATATTATTTTGCTAGGAATTATTTTAATAGCTGTGATTTACTGAACGTGATAGGTTTCCTTAAAAATATTTTGAATGATACATCAGGTCAGTTGCCCTCATCATACCATGACTCATGTTTGATATTCTGCTGTGATCTGTCAGTGTTATAAATTAGCTGATTATATCACTGTTTCACTTTTAAATTTTAACTTCATTTTACTTTTTGTCTTGCTTAAAAATAATGATGTAGAGAAACATCATCAAATATTTTTTAAAATCTTCCTTTTGATTCTGCTTTCAGTCTCTGACAGAACTGTGCTTACATCAGTAGTGTGCCAAGCACAGACTCAAAGTATGAGAACGTTTGTTTGAAATTAGAGAAAGTGGCTTTCCAAGACATGATACTTTTTGTTGTACAAGTAGAGTTTTTCAGTGAAAAAAGAGCAAACCACTCCCCCCATGAAGTGAATAGGCAGCTGCAAAGTTAGAAAACATTAGAAATGTAAAGGGGAGACAAAAATGAATGAGCTGAATCTCATCTGTTTTTCCTTTTGCTACACGTGGTAATGGCCACTTATCTGAACACCTGTGGATATGAACAGGTATTTGAAATGATGAAGAACTCTCCATTCCATGGTAATGACCACAACCCATGACATTTCTAACCTTACCAGCAGGTTAGAAACTATTTGTGTTCTCTTCCATTAAGAATTTTACCCCTTCTGACACATCTGTTTAGTCCTGTTTGAAAGAGAAAATCACATTAATATGACCTAAAACCCACAAGTAAAGACTACCTTCTCCTAACTCATTTGCATATGTTTAAGTATTTATGAGCCACCTGCTGGGGATATGAGTTGCTTATCAATCTAATAACACCCAATGTTCCTTGAACTCTTTGTAAGCACCAAGGCACATATGCCTTAACACTAAATGAAACCAAGGAGCCGATAGTAAAATATTGAATATGTGATTTTTTTTTTCTAGAGTTCTCAAACCTATCTGAGCAAAGTAAAGAATAAACAGTCTTTATGGATCTCAACCTGGAACAACTGTGTAATATATTTCACTCAGCATGCTTTAACATTTTGCATCAGAAATGCCATTCTTCCTTTATAAGTAAGGCTACAATCTAGCTGTATTTTTAAGGCTTATAGTGGTTTTCATTTAAGCATTTCAATAGACTCACAAACATTTACCCATATTCTCTGGATTTTAAGAATTAATTTTGGTTGTATTGTCCTTTCTTTACTTTTATTTTTGTGCTGTTGTTTTCAATTTCAAAGAGTAAGAGATATTGCTTGATGACAAAGGCTGAAGTTAATATTGTTGTATTTAATATCCCCTCAGTGCTTGCAATGTAAAGACTGCAATCTAGATGAAATTACTGTTGATGCTAGTGAATAAGTTATTCATAGTTTTGCAGAAGGAGTTGTGCTTCCAACTTGAATGCCTCACGAGTTATTTTACATCTTTAGATGTAAATTATCAGCTATTTTAATCTAGGAATATATCAGAAACAAAGCTGTAGGACAGTCTGGTTTACTGCAGCTTTGTCAAATTTACCAGTCTTCAGCTTATTTTCTCAAATTACATGGGTCAAATAGCAAGAAGATTGTTTAGGATACATACAGAAAAAATATATTTAGAGATCTAATTTGCTTTCTGACCACTAATGAAAAGTGGGGTCTGTAGTTCACCAAAATACTGTTACTGTTGTCCTTAGCAATCAGCCTTTACTTTATGTAGGAAAGGTAATATGGATATAAGGTGTTATTTCAGTGCCTGGTAAATTTTCATGTCCAGAAAGATGCCGATTGTGGTAAAAATAGGACATTTTTCAGTGTATCATTAAAGTTGAATTTATGTTGTGGTGCATCAGATTTTTGTGCTCCATATTTGGTAATAAATAACTTGGGACTGAAACGGAGGACAAAGGAAAAAAAATTATACATTTCAAACTATTTTGTTCAAGTTCTTATTGTTGGATTTTTTTCTGCACACTTTTCACTTCTGTAGTCCTGACGTGAGATTTCTCAAGTAATTTATTTTGTAATCTATCCATGGACTAGATTCTAATCTTCCTTGCTCCTAGCCTTGAATGCAAATAAATGCAGGTGGCAAATAACTGAGAAGTTTTTGTTGGAGTAACTGCTTAGGTTTTGCCGCTTGACCCATTGTCCTCCAACAGATAAAAATGTCCTGGGAAAAAAACCCAAGGATGATGACAGATTCTAAAATCGTATGGAACAGATTTACATGTGTAGTGCTATATCACATCACAGCTTTGCAAATCTTACTAATAGAATGGTGTTATCTAATTTCTGAAAGCTATATTTTTCTTAAAACCTGCAGAAGCATGGCTTGACTATAACACAAATTTGAATTCCTTCTATATTTAGCACACGCCTAGCAAAAGTCAACCAGTAATAATCATAGAAATATGGATAGCTGATAGAAATTTTTCACAATTTAAAACTGGTAGTAACATGGTGGAACTTGCCATCTGACACAGAAGTGTACAGAAATTCTCTGGGTGGTTTGATATCCAAAATTGCTCTGAAGTCTAAATTGCATTTACAGCCCTTATTAAAATATACAATAATTATTAATAAATAAAAAATTAGTAGCATTACTTTTTAGAGCCTTTTCTATATCCTCAAAAACTGCAATAAAATGAAAATAGTTAAGTGGGAGAACAAATGCTGCATATTTTGTAACAGTGTTGGTTCTTAAACATCAATATTAATTTTTTTATATAGTTTTGTTTACATATAAATGAGAAAAAGTAAAAATATTTATCATCCACTGGAATAGGATGTACTTCAGATTTATTTTGGCCTTTAGTGAGTGAGTATGCTTTTGGAAAAGAAATAGAAATTTGGGAGTTCAGAATTCATGATATTAGTTATGCCTTAGTTCAGCAAAGAATTTGTATAAGTACTATACTTCACTGATTACAGCATAACCAAATTTAAGTAGTTAAGTGCATTACAGAGTCAAACCACAGTTTCTTTAAATGCCAACAACCTGGACAAATGCAAGCAAAAATATGCTATCTGGTAAAGGAAACTACCAGTAACAACAAACAGTGAACTGCAGATAAATCAATATTTTTTTTCATGAAAAGTATCATGGAGTATTGCATGGGAAAAGAGAAGAATAACAATTACTGTAGTACAATAGGGATACAAAAAGGTTAAGGTGCTATTTAGATATTTAAATTAGGTTCAAAACTGTAGGTCATATAAAATGACAGTGTCTTCAGGTCTTATATTAGCTCCCTATTAAAGAACCAGCCTCCACTGTAAATCACCACCCTGAGTTACAAGTTAATAAGTTGCTGTTAATAAGGGGAGAGGCTTTGTGGTGCCTGGAGCTGCTCAGGCTTCAGAGTCCAGAATGCAAACGCGTGGCTGGGTTACCTTGGGGTAACCTGGGGAGCAATTAGCAGCCTGCCAGCTGCTCTGACCTCGGTGGATGAGCTGTGTGTAATTTTGCCCACCTGTGTTCACAGGGTGACTCACTTCCCTTTCATCAGCAGGTAAGAAGGCTCACATCAAATTTATTGGGAAGTAATATCGGCTCCATGGGTAAATCATCTCTGTGAGCTGCTCCTTCAGACTGTAATTTGCCTCATGTTGACATTTTTGTGCATTCATCATCTGGAGTCACTCACTTTTGTTTTCCTTTATGACAAGAAATAAATCAGTTGGGTTTTTCTATTTAATTTAAAATAATTTCATAATAAATGTATGTTTTAGGTGTTTAGAGATATTTCTAGAAATTAGAAGGTACATATAACTAGTGAAAACTTTTACTGCTTTCCTGCTATGGTTAGTAGAGCATAAGGCTAGCAATAAAGACATAAATAAAATGAATATTTGTAAGTAATAAATATTAATTACGCAAGGCTTGTGTTCCAATGTGCTGTTGCTTGTAACAGGTCCCACCTGTGTGGCAGAGTGCACTTGTTAAATGAGAATTGCTATTGGAAAAACACCTAGTGGGATTTCACTAGAGAAAACTCTTTCATCTGCATTAGATGTTTACATTTTTTTAGCTCCAGCTTGAACCAAACAGAATTTTTAAGTCTGAGTTTCTTCCTCAAAGCCTGGTATGATTTAACTGATGTCTTCGATTCTAGGTATTCAGCATGCAAGTGCATGAACAAATTACCTGCTGGTTAGTATTTAAATCACACTCATAAAATAAAGGTAATATGAGAAAAGGTCATCCACGGGTACTTTTCTAATGTATGCACATATCTGTAGTCAGGTCTTTCATTTTGCTTCTGTGGCTCTAACAGCAGCTGTTCCCTGGGGTGGCTGGGGCTGTGTGTGGGGTTTGGTTTTATGGGGAGCAGTGAGAGGCCTATAAGGGCTGTAATGCCCCATTTAGGATGTCCCTGGTTGTCATGGCTAGACCTAAGCACCATGTAGACGTACTTTAGCATATATCTGTTTGCCTCAGAGGTTCTGTAATACTACAAAAAAGTAGTCCTTTTGCCATTAAAGATAAAAAAGAAGAAAAAGAATTGCTCCATGTAATTTCTTGGCAGTTCCAGGGCTGTAGTGTACTAAGGGATTCCAGCTCTCATACATGCTTTTGGCTTGTTTGCTAGCTCACAACTCCTCCTGGGTGGGGAACAAGGCACTGGCTGTTTCTGGCCCTATGCTGAGCACACGAGTGCAGGTTTACTGCAGAGTCCCATCTCCAACCTGCAGTTTGAAGAATGGGACTGCTCAGAGATCTGTGTTGATTTTGTCCTTTGGCCAAGGCAAATTGCTGAAGCATGAAGTTATGATGACAAAAAGCCAGCAAGACCACAAGAGCAGGCAAAGAGGTTTAGAAAAGCCCCAAAATCCAAACCCCCAAACCAAGACATAAGTAAACCCCCAAACCTATAAGAGGCCTAAAGAAAACTATATGTAATTTAAAAGGTTTGGTGAATTCACTTCAATTGAAACAAACAAAATTAAAATTTAAAAATTGTACTTTTACCCAGGAAAACAGTCATGCAAACATCAGGTACATACACAAGCCACAGAACAAAGGGCAGAATATTCTGAAAGTGTATAGGAAGTCTGAAAATGCTTCATTCAATCCTGCTTGGTAGCTAGCAAGTTTTCTTACTCTTGTGATGTTTTTTTTAATTTTTGAGAGAGATGATATGACAGCAAACCTGGCAAGCCATTTCCTTCCCAAAGCTCTCTCAGCTCTATCTTTCTCAAACCTTTGTACTTTGATTAATACTTGCTTATTTCTGGTAAAGCACTATGGATCATAATTCAATAAAGGTGGCATTTACTGCCATCTGTCTTAACAGTCTTTGAATAGAAAATGTGAAAGGTGAAAGGTTTACTGGTAGGGCTTATTGCCTCAAGCATACATAGAGTAAGAAGCATTAGATATGGTACACAGTAATCCTTGCAAAAAATGATTATCTTTTATTCCCCATCTTCTCCATCACAGCTGTACCTTCTTTGAGCCATTCTTTTACTGAAACAGCTTTTGTAAAAGATAAAAACACAGCAACATTGGGCTGTAGTCACTGCCTTTCAATGAAGTGCTGCACTCAGGACATGGAGGGTGGTCACCATGATTCCGGACTGTTTGACCACTTTTACACATTAGAAAGCAAATGAGGAAGTACTGTATATTGCCTTAATGCTTATTCTGAAAGGTGAATGTTTTGGGTTGAACACCTCACTGTAATACTTATTTGTCTCTTTCTGGCAATTCATTGCAAGTATTTAATAAAAACCCAAACCAAAAATAGGTTTATGTTTTTATTCAAACTATACTTAAGACATTGGCTTCTTTAATTATTGGTATACTTCATTGTAACTGAATGAGAATGTTTAGTGTAACTGTGTAGGATCATAAATCCATGATAGATTATCCTAATAATTCTTATTCCTGTAGTGTATATGGAAATAGCCTGCAGTTTAAAAGAGACAGGGGAAATTTCTAGTAGCTTTAAGCTGAAAAAAATATACAACTGAGGCTTGATTTCTGCCCACTTGATTTTTTTTTCCCCACCACCTATTTTAAGTATCAGTCTGGTATGAGGCAAGTCTGATTTTGAATTGCTTGGAGTGCACAAAACATGAAACACTGTTTTCAAAAGATGATGTATAAAAAGCCTATGTCATTACTTTGCTAAAAATCAAGAAATCAGAAAGATCAAATTGCTCTCACTCTTAAAAGCCAAAATACAAAACATACTGCAATATTTTGATCGCAGTGTAGAGAAATGATAGCAAGTGTCATGTTTTTAATTGTAACTGGACATGATTAATAGAAGCCAGAAAATAACAGCATTTCTTTTTTTGTGTCTGTTTCTCACAGTGGGAAAAGTATTGATACCCTCCCCTTCCATGTTTTTCTTATGGTTCAAGCCACTATTAGTTTGATCTACTCATCACAATCCCTGATGGTGCTGTCAGTGATATCAGCGTGATTCTAGGCCACTTCCATTCCAGAATACTCTCTAGCAACAGGTCAAAATCAGATCAAAGGTCAGACAGTGAATCTTGAGTTGAGGTTTCTATTCTGTCATGAAACCCCCAAATATCCGGCATTTTATTGTCAATTTTAAGCAATTGTTGACCCAAAATATCTGAGTGGCCTTTTACTTGATATTCTCCTTAGACTCAGCACTGTGGGAGTGCTTACAAAACGTCATTCTGGAACCAGATCCCCTTCCAGGGAATCCTTATCTATACAGTCCCCTTAACCCTGGGGAAGATGCATATTTGCACACTGTTCAGCCTGTGCAAAGTGGAATTGAGATCTCAGATGATCTCCATGTTGCTTGTATTATGGAATTACCTTCCTCTTCTTTCATCACTTTGAAGACAGTTTAAATTCTTTCAGGTTATCACATGATAAATGTTTTGGGGTCTTTTATAAATATGTTGCAAGGTGCATCTTAGCTTTACAGCCTACAGCTAATTAAATGGGGATAATACAAAGGACAGGAATATGTATGAGCTGCAGAGGCTGTTGGTGCAGTGTTATATGAAAGATACAATACTTCTAACCCTTTATGGGCTCTCCTTCATACTTAACCTTCAAAGATCACAAAACAATAAAGCAGTTAACTTTTATGGATCCAAACC
Organism: Passer montanus; assembly: GCF_014805655.1. Classification (NCBI taxonomy): domain Eukaryota; kingdom Metazoa; phylum Chordata; class Aves; order Passeriformes; family Passeridae; genus Passer; species Passer montanus. The sequence continues at coordinate 648,307 of NW_024371038.1, read as the reverse complement.
AAGCTTCTTTAGGACAGGGAAAGCTTAGATGAAGCAGAGACAGATCCTCTCTTTGTGTTAGTTTTCTTTTCTCTATATCCTAAGTTTTGGATCAGATCTAGACAAAAATGTTCAATAAAAAGGCTTCACTGATAAGGACAGACAAAGTATGGACCACAGGCAGCAGTTTAGACCACATTGAGGCCTGCTGTAAGTGTGTGTAGCTCTGCTGATGTCAGTGGAGTTACATCTGCTTGCACTGGCTCTTAATATAGTGTTCAGCCTGCAAGAAGCATTATGGGTGCACTGAATGCTGCGTGGTAGCAATAAATAAAGGAATTTACTCATACAAAGTGCCTTCCATCTGAGGATCCTCAAGCACTTGGCAAGCATTATTTTCTTTCATGGGAGAGGAAAGAATCTAAAAGGCTACCCAGATATCTATTCTTGATCCATTTGAGAACAGCAAAGATTATGCATTGTGGGAGGGGGTTATTTTCTTTTAAAATGTAATGATATATTTAGACATTAATGGTATAATTTTATATCATCAAGAGCTGAAAATTTTCTGTCCTGCCCAAATGTATTTTGGAAAGATGATCTGTGGTATACATGAGTTTGCAAACAGCATGAATATGTTAGCCTTTGCTGCTTTATCCTCTGCCAAAAATGCAGAGACGATAGCATCTGTTTCCACTACCCACGCTATCCAAATCATTAAAAGCTCACAAGAGTTGGAAAAGAAGTTCTGAAAGCTTTCACATGTCTGTCTTTGCTAGGAAAATCACTCTCGTGTAACCATGTGTTCAGACAGTCTTTTTTGCTTGTGGTTCCTGAATTTCAGGTGATAATGAGTGATGCCTGGAAAGGTGGCATTAAAATGTAGGTAATGAAAGATCTCAAACACAAATGAATCCTGAGTGCATGCTTTAATAACTGCTGCTTCAGCAAGTTTTGAAATCATAACTACACTTTTCTCTCAGTACAGTGAGATGTGGAAAAAAACCCTTCAGACACATAGGTAGCTGAGTTCACAATTAGGTTTTGCTAGTATGGATCTTGGATGTCTGAATGACTGACTTGTTCTCTCCAGTGCTGGAGAAAAAAAAAAGATGTTGGCTTTAGAACAGATGAATGGTTTACTTTTTTTCCCTGATAGTTTGCTAGCAGCTATTAAGAGCCTTATAAGATAATCAAAGTACATTTCCTCTCCCCATCTCTTTCCCACATTCCCTTTATTTCTCCCGTACGCCATTGGTAAGTTATGGGTGGAGAGAACTCTAGGTACTAAATTAACCAAAATACAGGAAATAGTGGTCTCTTACTTGTCTTTTCTTATTATTTTAAAACCATATTGTTTTTGCACAATGCAGAACAATTTGAAAATGTAAGGAAACAAAATCCAAAATGATATCCGGTTGTTTCACTTTATTCCAACTCTACTGCAAATCTGTGTTTTGCTGTTGCAGAGCCTGATCCCTTATTGTTAGTATCAATAACAGTGCAGATAATGATTTCTGAGCAAGCAGAAGTGGCTTTGGTTTGTTTAGGTTTTTTTTGGGGTTTTTTTGTTTGTTTTTTGGTTTTTGGTGGTTTTTTGTTTGTTTTTTGTTTAAAGTGTAGGATATTAAATAGCAAAAACCCAAATAATTGATGCTTGTGCTATTAGATGTGCAATAACCATTTAAAGTTCTCTTAGTGATTCACTAGAATGGGAAGTAGGAGGTTTGAGAAGAAAGCTACAAAAGGGACTCAAGTGTGAGGATTTTGAAGAATTTGAGGAATACAAAGTAAAATCACAACTAATAAAACTAAACCAAAGCTTGCAATATTCAGCCAGACTTAGGGAAGTTAGTAAGCTATAAAACCTAAAATTCTACTAATGTAGTATTTACGTATTTTTAAATGTTAAAAATTTTGGTTTTACTCTTCTTGACTTCTGTGCCCATGGGAAGGTTTGAACTGCTTCATAATCTCTGATGCTATTTCATCCTGTTCTTTTCAAAACTGGCAAAATTTTCAATTACAGACAGAATTTTACCTGGCTTTTTTCTGTGTCTGAAACTTAGTAATAAAAATAGGTTATATGGACACATTAACTTTGTTATGTTAACCTCTAATTTCATGCCCTCTGTTTTTTGACTGAATAACACACCATAACAGACTTTGTGATACAAGTAACAAGAGGCTCCTCACAATCTGGACAGAAAAAAAAAAATCAACACCCCACTCACCTCACCCCCACCATTTTTGCACAGCAGCGTGGCCTGGAATGTGCAAAAATGGTGACTCCTGTCACTAGAACCAATGCTGAGTATTATAAACAAGTATGTTTTGTCAGGTCTGAAATAACTTCTGGCGTGAGGGTTTAAAGCTTGCCGTATCTGTCTTGGGACTGAGCTGATTTCCGTACAGTGTGAGAAATTCATTGGTTTTTTTCAGTTTCAATTTCACGAGTAAGAGGAAAATACTCTAAGGGTTCTCCTGATTCTTAGTGGGAAAGCAGAAACAGTCTGTTGTGCAATGTGTATTTGTGGCCTCAGGGCTTCCATACTTTCTAGTCAATTAAAAAGTTTTAAGTTGAGCAAGTTTTGTCCCTATCAGTGACAATGCAGGATATCCCGGAATGTTCAAAGAAAAATATCTCTCCAGATGAGTCACATTTTTAATGTATGTTAGATATGTTTTCTATAATGATGCCTTTCCCTGGTCTTAAAAATTGAGAGCCAGGCAGGGTTAAGGGATAAGGGGTTTTTACCTCAGTATTTATAAGGAACATTACTGGTGCGCACTTAGCCAAAGTGGGATTTGACCCAATGCACACACACGACAGATCTTGTACACAATTTATACCTTCCAAATTAGCTTATCCCCAGTGGGAGGCCTGGATGAATGGAATGATATTCCCCCATCTGAGGAATTCCCCCCGGATGGGCCAAATCTCCAGTTTACAGGATATGTTCTAGAGGGGACCTTTGTTTCCCAAGATAGTGTAGGGTTTTCCAGCCTCCTACTATGAGGCCTTTAGGATGTTTGGTCTCCTGGCCTAACACAACATTAGGACTATGCTAAGTTATTAGACTTAAGGAGCTACAAGGATGCATGCTAAGAATACTGAGGATATGAAAAAGTTTTATAAAAGATATATAAAAGAGAAGGCAAAAAATCATCTTGGCATCAATAACATAGGAAAACTAATGTGGTTATAAGCCACGTGTTCAAAATCTCTCTTTCTTGCTGGGCCTGTGTTATGAGGCAGGACCCTAGGAAGGACCTGGTGCTGACCTAGCGGCAGGCCTTTGATGGTGGGATTTCCCCTCAGCCCTCTGTAATCATCTTGTCGTCATTTCCTGGACTACACAGTAAACTTGCCTGACTTTCATCTACCCTCAAATTAGGAGCATTTTGGTACTTTTAATATTGAGGCATGACGAGAAGCTGGCTTGAATTTTGGTGTCTTTTTCTTGCAAGAGAGGATTTTGCCATGAGAAATGGTTGTATCTATCCCATGTTGCAAAACAGGAGCCTTAAGTCTGGCAATGATGGTTCCTACTCTTCCTTCATCTCAAGAAATCTTCAAGCAATGGCTCACTGTATATCTACTATGTTTAGCAGTATTGTAATGATATAAGTTTAACAGCTTGGTGTTTCTGCTAATTTTATCCTGAAGGTAGCCAGAAGTACTGACAGCATATTTCCTGCAGGTAGTCTCCAGGGTTAATTATCCTTTGGTATAAAAAAAAAAAGTTATTGTTTCATAATGCATTCAAAATGAATAAACCTGCCTGTTAAAGTGAACAAACTGTCTGGAGATATTGCACTCACCTAATTAGAACCAGCAGACTGTTTACCTGTGTTTTCTTCAGCTGTACTGCTGAATAGATGTAGTTTCACAGGATTCAGAGCTGTTGCATGCAGTGTGAAGATAAGTCTTGCATCATTTGTTCTGAAATTCTACCCATGGAGACTATGTACAACACCCAGCATTTATTTAGGGTCATGGCAGAACATTTTTTATTGTGCCCATTCCCAAAGGAAAAATTTAGTCCACTTTTTGTAGAGTTTTAAATCTTTAAGATAGTTATACTAAAAAAATTAAAGCATGGGATAGAAATATGGTAGCAATTGGAGCAACAGAAATTTCTTGTGAAATGTCTTAGATAAGATGTACAAAATCTTATATATATAAATGATGGAGTGGATATGAAGGTAGACCTCTACCTGCACATCACACTAAGAGTCTTTGCAGGGAATTTCTGTTGCAAACATGCATAACTCCCTGCGAAGTATCCTGAAAATCAGTGTTACAGAAATGCCAAAAGGAATTTTTACAATGAGATGAAATAACTCAACAGGTTCTTCTTCAACTTGTAAATAGCTTGTGGATGCATGGAGAGGTAAGATAACAGTTGAAAATAAAAGGGTGTTTGCTCCTATTGTGAGTTGCCATTACGGGCACATGTTGCTCTCCACCAATACAATAAGAGAAATAACAAGAACACCATTTTCATTTTCCGTGTTGAGAAACTCACATCAATACTGTGTGTGCAAGATAATGGGTTAAAGTAGAGAAAATATGTGCACGTTGTTCTTTCATAAAATACCAGACATGGCCATGACTTATTGGTGTGAAATGCTGTGCGTGTCCTGTGTGATGATGTAGGAGTCTCAGAGACAGCACGCAATGTGGCAGTTACTATGGTAACAAGATGTTTTTCATTGAAGGGCCATTAAAATGGTGGCATATAAATAACATATGTACAGTACATTGTCTTTGAAAGAACTGTTCTTGTTCAGGGATTGTAAGCACATGCTTTCATTCCCCTTCCATCTTTTTTTTTTCCCACCTCCTTATCTGAATTCTTGTATATTTTTGATCTCATATGATCAGCCTGTCTTATTTTTAGCACTTTGCCTCTTTGAAGCTATAGTGCTTGCAGACCTGATACGATATAATAAGAGGTGACTGAATAAGATGCTTCTTGTTAAGGACTACAGACAAATGGAAGTAAAATGGGTGAGAGTCTCATTCCTCAACTCTGAAGTGTGACACTCAGTTAAGATGTGTTCAGTTAAGAGTATAAGCGTAAAAAGTGGAGAACAGTTTGTCTCTGTGCATGCTTAAACGCTTTATTGTACTTTCGGCACCAAAGTAATTCAGTGAGTGGACTTCAGTTAGGTAATTTGTTGAATTAAAGCTAAACAAGGTGTGACACGTTTTCCTGAGTTGGGGCTTGGTGTTTCAGATTGGTATCAGATCAGGTTACTAAATATTTGTAGACAGAAAACTTTGCAGAGACTCTGTTCCCACGTCCCCAACTGTTTGCAGAAGTCAGCAGGGTTTAGGCAGCAGAGGGTGGGTGATTCCCTTGCAGTGCCACCAATAGGGAAGGCTGGTATCTCTTTTCTAACTGTCCTGCTATCCAGAGTAATGTAGTGAGCACTGGAGAGATGTTTTGTGTATTGCAAATTCAAGAATTGTAATTTATATGAGAAATTTGTTAAGCCATTTTTAATATCCAATAAAAATATCTTCAGATTTCTGTGACATGCACTGGCTAAAATGACTGTTGCTGACTTGGGTGAGGTAGCTGGCACTGTGAAAGGGCGATTTTGGACCTTTCAATATTGCTTACTACCCTGAAAAATTAATGAAATATACTGAGGGAGGAGATACATTTCAGCATTAATACAAAATTTAAAAGAAAATTATTTTAGCTGGCACTGTGAAAGGGCGATTTTGGACCTTTCAATATTGCTTACTACCCTGAAAAATGAATGAAATATACTGAGGGAGGAGAATGCATTCCAGCATTAATACAAAATTGAAAAGAAAATTATTTTTAAAAAATCTGTTGAAAGTGAACTGTGATAACAAGAATGATACCCTAAATTTTCATCAAGTCAATGCTATATAAAAGGAAGAATAGTGAAATTGAAAGCACGTTTGCTGAGCCTGGCATCCCATGGATTAGAACACAAGATTTTTGGCAGGATTCCTTTTCCATACTGTGAGGTAGAATCAGGCAAGTGTCTTACACCATGGAGATGAATTCAAAGATGTAGGTCCAAGTTAGTAAAGCCATACACTGTACAACTCCTCCACCATCCATCTCTTCTAGTGGCTAATTTTACCTGCTCTTTCCAAAAGCAAAATAAGTGGAAAACTCCTAGAAAAGTTTAGCAAAAACTGAAATATAATAAAAAGTTACAGCACAATCCTTGGACAGAGTAGTTCATGAAGTGAAATATCAACCCCTCTGCTTCCTCTGGTTCTCTTACTGCCAGAAGAATTCTTGTGTTTACAGCTTACTGTTGGGTTTTTTCCTTTGTTTCGAATTCTCTCAAAACGTTCTTTTTCAGAGAGCACCTCAGTAGCATTTCTGAAGAATGAATGCTTGCACAGGCCATCACCAATGTGCAGTAGGAACATTTGCTAATTGAAAACAATTCAGTCCCAAAGTTCCTGTTAGCAGAATTCCACTGCCAATTATCCCAAATCACTCTGGTGCACGAGGTAACATAAATGAAAGAAATGGAAGAGTTGTGGCAGACTCTTGTATGAGTGAGCTGTGGCACTCACTAAGGTGGTGTCTGGGTGATGCTCAACACGTTTTTTACATTAGATATTATGGAATAAGTGGTTGTCTTGCAGCTTCAAGGAGGATTTAGCCACTGCTAGTGAGAAGTACATAATTCCCAAAGGACAGCCCTCAGTGGAGATGGGAACCTGCTTTTGTGTTTTCCTGTCCTGCATTAGAAATTAAAGCTGAGTTGAATAATAATCGGATATGGATCTGACTTGAAAAAACTGCTCGGTTTCATTGATTTCATGGCAGAAATGGCAGTATTTTCTCCAAGGAATTACCAGTATTAGGATTCTGGTAGGAAATAGTTCCTATGGAAAATTATATTCTTAGCAATAGGTTTATTTCCAATTCTAAAAACAGAAGACTGAGAAACTTCTGTGACAGTGTGTGATAAATATAGGCAAACACTGAATTTCTGTAACAGTTCTTTGTATATGCAGTCAAAACAAAGATATACATTGAAAAGCTGAAGCATTATCAAGGTTGTAAATTCAATAATTAAGAGCTGGAATTCAAGGCTTAGAGAGCAATCTGAACTTGATACCAGTTTTGTATCAGAATCCATGTAATCTGATAGTGTTTTTAATAATCCAGTTACTATTTTCCTAAATGTTCCTCTTTTGAATATTTATGTCTCTTTCTATATATAAATATATCTATAGCTATATAGATATAACTACATAAATTTAGCCCTAATAATGTTGCATTCTTGGATTAATGAAGAAGCTAAAGCTGAACAATCCTTTACTCATCTTTTCACAGGCAGGTGGAGAATCATCACTGACATCCATCTCATAAAAATGTGGATGTCTGCTGTGTGTAAAAGGTAGTTCTCCATCCTCCTAGATGAACAAGTTTATGTCAACTTCTGTGACAGAAGAGTGACTGAGTAGGATTCATGTGCACTGGGTTAACTCTTGAACCTGCCTCAGCATCACTTTGTGGGCATGGGTAATTCAGTCAGCTTCTGTCTCTCTCAGATGGCTGGTGGAGAATAAGAAATATTGGGACAAAGTCTCCCTATGCTAAAGGTGCTTCAGGATGATGACAGCAGAAATCATTAAAAGGCAAAGCTACACTGGGCTGCTTTTTTATAATGTTGCTGCTTTTTTATAATGACATACAAGAGAAAACAAAATAAAAAAATTCATTAGACCAATTAGAGGCACATCTTCATAATCCCCCATTAAATCTAGTAGAGATTAAAAAATAATAAATCCTACTTTTTATTGTTGAAAAAGAGTATTTTTCTCATCACAATGCTTCATAAATATGTCTTTGACTCTAATACATGATCACACTCATGATCTTGCACAGCTGCTGCCAGCTCTCACTCATGTTCTCTGCTGGCCTGCCCAGGTCTCTGTTGTGGGACCAGCATGGAATTAAAGGGTCCCTACAGTGACAGCTGAAGGCAGTGCACAGGAGCTTGCAAGGTGGTTGTGCTTTGCCAGGGAGGCTCCTTCCCATCCATTGCTCCTTGGCCCTTTACAGCCTGCTTGTTGCACTAGCCCTCCTCTTTTTGCCTCTGCTGTGTTTGTGTGCTGATGTTCCTTGATCCAGGCACAGTTCCAAATGAGTGGGGGCATCACTTGCCCCTGGGAATTAGCTGATGTGTGGTGGTGTCCTGTGTCACGAGCAGGGATGGGGCTGAGCTGCTCACTCTCTTTAAGAGTAATCTCAGCACTAGATGCTGTTTTGCTCTCTGTGGAAGCCTCTCTGATGTCACTAGCAGCAATGTGTGTCTGTGGGACACTTCAGCTCACAGCTTTGACATCACTCTTTTCGGTTGTCGCTGCGCATTCCTGCTGCTTCTGCAGTGGCAAAGGTACCCCAGGGTTCTGCTGCTGGTTTCACATTTTGGCTCTCAGGCTTTCTCTTTCTAAAGTTGCTTTTGTATTGATCCTTCCAACTTATTTATAAGAATACTGCATAAATAATTTCTCTTCCTTCCACAAGCTTTTTCTCATCACCAACTTCAAGAGAAAGACCAAAAAAGAGATGTATTGTGTTTTCCAGATGAAGAAACCTGTCATTTATTTTTAAAGTGCATGTCATATTTTCCATAGTACTCCAATAACTAGCATTAAAAATCTCATCTTGGAGGAGCCTCTTTAGGCTCCTGAGAAAATGCATAAATTTGTAGAAAGTGCTTTTCTTTAGAACTGCCACAGTTCCTGTGCAGAGAGCTTTCATTTGCCTATCATCTAAGTACATTATGTCCATTTAAAGTTGCACAAAGCAATGAAGAATGAAACCAATGTTTTTTGTTTCTAAAAAACTGGGTTCAATTTTAGCACACAGTTTATTTTGTATAACAAATACAAGGCAAGCTTGTTAAGCTGTACAATCTAACAGACCTATGTTTTACATGCCCATGGTGGCTGAAGAAATGAGAAAGCTACCTTGGGGGAAGGATAGATAATTACAAATATACAGACTTTAAAAACACACTAAGTACTCTTTGGCATCCTATGAATACAAGATCACAAGTAAGATGTTTAAATGGAGTATAATCCTTGAACCTGATATACACAGAAAGAACAACTTTGTTACCTCTGTAGAGCAGGGCAAAAAATATATTTGTCTGTGGCACGACTCTGCTTAATGGAGTAATTTAAATTTAACTTTAGCTTCATATATTCCAGTTATTTCTGAGATAGATGAGAGAAATTCATCTCATCTCTTTATATGTTTGCTGCTGCTGCTTATGAAAAAAATGATATGCTGCTTATATAAATAGATAGTATTTAACTTTATTTTCTTCAGTTATTTTACTTCTTTCTTGCCAACAGAAATATATGGTGTACTAGGCTTTTTCTGGTCTAAATTGGACTTTTTTTTTAGCTGCATGCTCCTTGTAATGCAAAACAGTAGGCAGTGATCCATGCAGGCTTCCATTTATAATATTAATACAAGCCATGTTCCATGCTAATACATCACATTAATATTAAAGCAAGAAGTGTAAGACTAGTGAGTGCTTAATCATTTGCAATTAGTACCTAACAGCTAATTCAGTAGAGGGCTTTTAGAAAGAAAAAACTGTCTATATGGAGGGGGAGAAGGGGGGAGCAGAAGTTTGCTAAATGCTGGTTGATTTAACTTTAAGTATTTAATACTGTGAAAACTTAGTAATTAGAAGAGTTCTTGTCACCAGTCAACTTTTCCTTAATTGATAATTTAAAAATAAAATAAGATAAAACCTTATTCTCCTAAGAAAAGGCAGAAATGACAGCATAAATCATAAAGTTCCTTTACTAATTTAGTGGAAGATTGTTTTAACTGTTCTTGAATCATTTAGGATTATATGCTCAAGGTCGGAATCTTGCATTTGCTGAAATGCAGAGCACCATATTCCATTTCTTAGGTTGTTTGTGGATCTAGAAAATGAATCTAATCAGCCTATAGCTGCAGTCTCTGGATTAGAGTGTTTAAAAACTGATTTCCAAAATCTAGTGAGAGAAGGGGGTTGTTAGATCCTAAGTGAAGCAACTTCTTGGTATTCTTCCCATGAGTATGTGTAGTGTTTTGTTGCTTTTCTGTTGTTCTGGTATCTCAACAGGCTGAGATTGCTTGCACAAGGCTTGTCTGTTTGGGACACTTAAATTTCCCAGGTGGAGAAATGTATAATTTAGATTCAAAGTGCCTATAATCTTAGTATTGAGAAAAATTATTTCCAGAAATTATCAAGTAAATGTCAACAGATTATCTCTTTGTCTTGTTTCTCATCCCAAGTGCATTTGAAGACCTATATGCTGTCCAGTTGTGTTAATGTTTGCTATAATTTTTAGGTTTTTACTTCAAAACATCTTTATGAAAAAGGGTGAAGGATGCTGAGAGCCAGACTCTGCCAGCAGGACTCTCATCTCTGTTCCTAGCTTTGCGTTTGGTTTTCTGTGCTCCTTTGTCTAAGACTTAGCACTTTCAGTTGAAAGAGCCTATATATGTAACAAGAGAAAAAAATGCATTACCTCTGTCTAGAGATTTGGGTGTATGCTCTTAGGAAGGCCTTAAGTTTTTTTGGATACTGTTGCTATATACCTGTATATATCATACCATGTTTTTATGAATCGTAGATAAAAATTATTGCTACTTGTTGGCTGTAAAGAGTAAATGACATTGTCGAGGGAGAAGTAGCTTCACTGTCAACAGCTTTGAGGAGAATTATGTATAATTTCATGTATTATGAGTAATCTGAGGAAATTTACTGAGTAGATAGGAGCTAAAATGTCTTACCTCCCACCTCTCCCTGCTTTTTCTCTCCATCCCTGGTGATTGTCTGGCCTGAACTCATTTTATGTTTTCTATCCTTTTCCTTTTGTCATGGCAGTTTGCATTTCATTCCTTTTTCCAATTGCTTATGCCTTGTCTGTATAATAACCTCAGGACTCCCTACCATTTTTCCTTCATGCACTGCTCGTCTCGTGCACAATCTGACCTGAGAAGAAACAACCTGTCGCAGCTCATTGATTCTGGCAGTATGAAGCAGAGGCAGCACAGGAGCAAAGCTTACTGTACAGAATGGAGCCCATTCCTCTCTGACCCCACTAATGCTGGCTCTTTCCAAACAGCTCTTATGTATTGGCTAATGTTCACCCATATTGTAACAGCTGAAGGAAACTAATGACTCCCAGACATTCCATGTGCTGCTACTCGGGGAACACAAATGCTTTCAGGAGGGTTTATTTCCTTCTCTCTTATGGTCTCCCAGTGTAGAGATGCTAAATTGTATTTTTCAAATACAGTGTCCTAAAGTTTGACAGTCAAATAACACTTAAAAAACTGAAAGGGATGAGGAGAGAGAGAAGCTAACAAACAGCACTGTGCAGAATATATTTCCAGTTTCTTACTATAAAAAGATTGAAGAGCCATATAATGATAGAGAACAGTAAAAGGCTGTATTTGGCTCATTTAGAGGCTTAAATGAGAAGGCTCTTATTATGCAACAACCAAATAGATAATAGATATAAAAATTAGCAAATGGCTCCAGAAAGGATCATGAAAACTTTAGAAGAGCGTATGCATGATCTTTTCCTCTCTATCTGCCCTTCATCATTAGAAGTTGTTTATCCTTGCTTGTAGAAAAGCAAGAAGGAGCAGAATGATCAAGAAAAGAGCAACACTGAGGAGATGCTAGATTAAATTAACAAGATTCTCTAATTTGCTTTTTCTGCTATGCTTTAGAGAAAGATTGGAAAAGCTGTTTGGGGGGGGAGAGGAAAAAAAAGGAAGAAGAAAGTAAGTTTAGTCCACAGCACAGAAAAAGAGCAACTGTAGAGGAGGAAAACAGCAACAAAAGATGAAACAAATAATAGGAGACCTGACTAGAGAAAAGATGAAACAGAAGAAAGCAAAGGAGAATCAAAGCAGAAGGCAGTAGAGAAGAAGGATGTGCAAGGGGAAAAGGATTCAAAGATGCTGGTAGAAATATCTCACCAACACAAGAGAGAAGTGACATGGGCTTTTTTTGGAGGGGAAAGGGAAAAAGGATGACCAGAGTATGAGTAGAGTAAGAGGTGAGCAGTATTAAAATTCATTCATGTGTGTAATCTGTTTGCACCTCTGCAAGTCTTTGCCTGGGCACTCTCCTGCTCCATCCCCTTGCTGTCAGCGAAGGCAGCAGTGACACTCAGGGCCTGGGCCAGGCTGATAGGCAAGGTGAAAAGAATTTCTTTGGAAAGGAAAGGACAAACCTCTCAAAAAGAAACCATTCACTTGTCAAATTAGTGGCTTTAATGAAAGTGGATAGAGACTAATGAAAGGTTAAACCTGTAAATTGGGATCTAACAAATGGGTTCACAGAAGACGGATCTCTTTTCATAGTAAGAAAAGAAATAATACCGACAAAATATTATTACCTTGGAGAGAACGTGACCAAGCTGCAATTCCCTCAGATGGCAGCGTGCTCTCCTGCTGTTCTGCTGAGCTGGGCACTCCTGCTTCTCCTGAAGGATTGACAGACAAACAGATCTTCATTGATCACTGTACTTTCAGAGTGCTTTGATCGTTACACTGAGTCTTCAGGAATATATACTATAATGATATCTCTGCCAGAAACCAGGCAGTTCAAAATAGAATCATTAAGTTCAGTCAAAAGTATTACGTTTACATTTTTTGAAGGGTTTAGGAATTATATAGGAGGTAAACTTATACAGCTGAGTATGTATGAAAAAATTACAGTAAAATCCTAAATAAAAACAAGATAGGGATATGGCTTCTGTCATCTTTTCTATCCTGCTTTTATTTGTCTGGGATTTTTTTTAATGGCTTTAGTGATTGTTTGGGAAAGGCAGTAGAGGACTACTCAGTCTGACCTTCAGACCTGTAAGAGTGTAAAAAATAAGATAGTACTCCAGAGTTAATAGGGCACGTACCATATTTTGATTTGGCTGAAATTTTTCTTTGTATCTTAACCTTCATCTCTTTTAGATACTTCTTTCTTATCTATTTTGTTTTTCCATTATTCTTGCAGGTTTCTTTCCTAAAAATTTTTCATATCTCATGTGTTGCTTATTACAAGGACTAGTTCCACCAACACGGGCCTTATGACAAGTAGGATGTAATGGGATTTTCAATTTTGAGTTCTTTGAGGCAGTGAATTTTTGTTCTTACTCCTTCTTGGTGAAGGGCTCTCTAAGTAATTGGGAATAATAAAATTTTACTTCTTCAGGTGGAAAGCCTGACTTCAAGAGGTTACATTCTGCTATCTAATTATTTAATTTCACCATACACCATCAACTGCTTGTACATGACGTGGCTTCCTTAGGGTTTGCTTATGTTGCTGTTCAAAACTTTCAGGCAAATCAAGAAACTTCCTTTCCAATTTGTACAAGAGTGATCATGAATATTCTTTTCTTCCAAATAAGATGCATTTTTAAGTAGGACATGAATATAATAAATATGTTGTGCAAGGGTTATACTTCTAATTTTTTCAGCAGTTTGGGTATTTAGTAATTTGGTGTCACATCAGGAAGTTTTAATTTGAGTGTTTTATTGTGCCATACATTTAGTAGCAATCTGATACTGGAGAGAGGAAATTGCTGCAGTCCCTATTTTTCATGGTTTGTTTGAATGAATAATTAACTATCACACATGATTAATTTAAAATATTTAATAATAAAGTATTTCAGTACACCTCATGTAACACCCTGTATCCCTTTCACAGTGAGCTGCATATAAGCAATATGTCAGTAAAGAGTGGATGCAGAAGAGCAGGACTGTGGAGCACAGCAGCTGAGGCACGGAGGGCAGCACAATGCCCTTCTTGTACCCAGCTGGGGCACAGCTGGATCAAATGGTGGGGAGGGGGAGGGAGTGCAGTGAGAACAGCTTTCAAGGGTTCCAAAAAAATCTTTAAGCAGTAAGATATATGGCAATTTTTGGAAGAACTAAAAAGAATAAGTTGGTTCGTCAAATTTTGTAAGGAAGTAAAGTTTGATCTTGTAGCTGTAGGAATATTAGAAGATCAAGTTGATGGCCAGCTGTATGACCAGTGTGTAGCTTTGCAGATTGGGTGTACACTCAAAGCCATGTCATGTTCTTATGCCCTAGGTTTTCTGTGTGCAGAAGAAGTATTGGTATCTCTGAGCATTTTGAGATCATGGAAGAAAGCTCTAAGAATTCAGGGTATTGAGTAGCATTACCAGTTTGTATCTGAGGGATTGCAGCTTTCAGAGTTCTGTGCATTTATAAGAAATGGATTTTGAAGCTGGTGCCAAGCACAGAACAACAATATTAAGAGATGGAGTGTGGTTTAGCAGACATGGATTGTCTGGTGGTCTCTACTTGTGATGGAATACTCACAAAGACAGCATCACTTCTTAAAACAAAATCCTCTTACACAGTACCTTGAAAACAAAAAGGAGAAAATAATTGAGAATAAGAATGAGAAAGAGAAGTGGGAAGGAGTAGAAGAGAGAAAAAAAAGTGCCTCTGCAGAAACTGCCTGGAAGGCTGTTTTATGGCATTTTCTGTGCAGTCCCTGGGAGCAGCCCAGGAGGAGCTCTTGGGCAGCCCATCAGGCTCTGCTGTCCCAAGAGCTCTCAGCTGTGCAGGGACTCCCACCTCCTTTCTCAGATGTATGTGGGTAGCAGCCAGGAGAAGTATAATCTCAAAACTTTTCAAAAAAACTTATATTATACCACATCCTTCCACTAATGATGAGGGCTTCCTGAAAACTTACTGAAGAGCAAATTCATCACAGGATTTCTGGGCAAGAAAACAGACTTTTTAAACATAATCCACATTAATATCCAAAAATTTGATGCTGTAGCAGTCTGAGTTACTAAAACTCCCACTGATTTCTGTATAGAGCTGAGTGTTTCTCAAGAGGTGCACAGCAGCTTGTAGCAGTGAACCAAAGCTGGGCTCTATTTCAGTCTTGCTCCCTGTGTGGAATACGTCTCCTTGGCATTTCCTGCTGACTAGTTGGTGACTTTTAAGCAGGTGCAGAAAAAAACCCACTTGCACTTTTCTCATAATAGTTTTCTCATTAAACATTTTCCTTTTAGAATAACTGAAAATTATTTTTAGTCATCCTAATTCAGGCATTAAAATCCAGTTTTCTTTTTAAAATAAGGTTCTGTGTTCAAGCCAGTGTGATTTATTCCATACTCTTTCTTGCTTCTAGCTTGTAAGCAGCAAGTCAGTATATCCAAAAAATCTTGCACCATTGTTTAGACTGCATTTTTTGAATAATGGTATGGGTTTTTTAATATCTTTGACCCTTCTGATTAGGCCAATAAGAAACATAAACAAATTTAGCCAAGGTAGAGGCACTCATGCAATTACATGAAGTTTACCTTTTCTTTCCCATTGAAATAAATTTGGAGTCTTCCTTTCCACTCAGTGTGGACAGAAAAGAGTTGAGCATTAGGATTTGCCTGTAAATTATCTTTGGTTCATAAAAGTATTGTGCAAAATGTGAACCTGATCCAAAGCTTCTGACTTCTTGGGGAATGTTTCCACTTACTTCAGTCAGCTTTGGTGCAGGCCCTTTGTGGAGGAGTGAGAAGGTATCTGAGCTGTTGCTGTGAAGAATTCCTCAAGGACATGTAGTCCTCAAAAACTGACTCTTGCTATCAGGCATGCAGAGTGAGTGGTGCCAGAATTGCTGGGAAATCTGCTGAACAAGTTCTCAGAAAATCTGTTAATGGATTTTCTTTAGATTTCTCCTCATATTTGAAAGTTATCCTGGGTGTCTTGTAAGCAAAAGCTATCAGCTTTTAACTCCCTGGCGAAGTAATGAGTACAACTGTAACTTGGTCACAGAAAAACCTAGACTGAAAGAATTGCAGTAAAATTTTTGAGTGTCAGATATGATAATGATAGATTGCAGGGCAGAAAGAAGAGGTTTTGCCATTGATATTAGCAAGTGCAACAATGCATCCCAAGAACAGTTTTTAATGAAAAATCCGTATTGGGTAAAGCTAATATGCATTGCAATTAAAGTGTATTTTCCTCCTTTTCTGGCAAGTTTTCTGGATTTTGGTGCATGTTAATAATAACATGTTATGTGATTATGAAATTCTAATAACACGTAAAGAAGGACTGCAGTGCTCCTTATGGTGTGGAATAGAGTTTGGTTTCCTAATATATGAGGATGTCTTCACAAGTCTCAAGAAAAAAGGTCTTTAAAAGTCAAAGTACAATGTCTGTAATGGAACTTGTTGTTTTCCCATGTTATCTGTTTATGCATTATGGAATTTTAAAAAATAAATTATATAAATATTTATGCAAATGGTGATTTATTATTCAGCAATCAATCTTTGTTGGATACATTATAGCATAATCAGTTGTATGTTAAAAAGCATTTAATTTCATGCTTAATTAACATATTATAAATTGAGGAGAGAAAATTAAATTATTATGGACAGTTTGCAAATGTAATACATACAGTGTTCTTCAATAATTGCATGAATATTGGATGTAATGTGATGTGTTACTGCCAAACTCTTTTGTACTCACTCTTTAGTGATAGAGTGGAAGGAATGGGCTTCAAGGGATGTGTTCAGCACTGCCCTGAAGCAGCATCAGATTCCCATTAACATCAAAGGGAATTGTGTGCAGAGGCAGGGAACAGAATATGGCCCAGTCTGTGTAAATTAGATCAGCTCCAAGTAGGCATCTGGAGTTTTAAAACACATCTACCTTTTGGGGAGCAATTTCCTGTAACTTGATTATTTTGGCAAATAGCTGCATAGTTTGGGCCCAATCTTTCTCTTTGTTTAGTCAGTGGCAAAATTCCCACTGACTTCAATGAGAACAGGACAAGATGCCAAAGAACACGTGTGTACTTGTAGAGTTTGCCTACACTGAGTTTCATAGAGTTGTGACTTTTGCAGAAGTTCCTGCCAAAGAATATTGTTGCCTTGTTTTGTGCTATCTTTGCACTTTACATAATAAATTGCTGCTTTCTGTAAGGGGAGTAATGATTTCTTGAGCAACCACACAGACAAGATGTAATGGTTCATAATATTTTCTTTGGGATCCTTGACTCCCTGGGAGTTTGAAACCAGCTGTTTGCATTGTGTTTACAGTGGTTAGGACCTAAGATTTCTTTATAGGTTAGAAACTTGACTTTTGTCTAATTAAAAGTATTTCATAATGGGAAATGTGATACAATTTACAGAACTGGGGTTAGAAAAACAAAGGACAGAATGGAACTGCTTTTATTCAGCTGAACCACGCAAATTGGCTTCCAACTGAACTGTTGCTGTTAGCTGAATAATTGAGTAATCTTTGCTGTTTGGAGATAAATAATAATACATGTTACTGAATTCCACTGGCAAATAAATAATTTAATGATTGAGATTATATAAACATGCATATGGAAAAAAAGCCTTGAGAAGTAAAGCTCCCTTCAGTTGATAATGGGACAGTTTTGTAAACCACTTAAAGCTGTGATAAAATCCTACTTGACTGGTCCACGAGCATATGTGACAAGTTGAATTTATTTCCTCTCTTACCAGGAAGCTTTGCAGGAAACTCTTAACATATGGTGCTTTTCACTTCCATCTAGAGCTATAAATGTTATTGGAAAAGGATGTTCCCAGGAGCAGCAAGTTTCTGACGTTTCTGCCAAATGGACTCCAAATGATCCTTTTGTGGTTCAGAATTCCCTAAGTTCTTAGGAGCTGGCAGCCAAGAATCTCTGATCTAAACACAACTCACTAATTTAATTATTTTATTATAGATCTGTGGAAAGCTCTTGCAGACCAGTGACTTTGCATCTGTATTGGATCTAGCTAGACAGGAAGTGCAAGTTAGAAGAGTATAAATATTTTGCTTCTTAACTGCTTTTTGCTTGAAAACTTGGAAACCATTTCACACACAAATCAGTCACGCAAGTGTGAATGCAGAGGAATGGGAAATAGGCATAAAAGTAACATCAGCTCGTATTTGATTCGTATTTTGAATGTTTGTATTTCCTAGGAAGACCAAGTAATGTGTGTCCAGTAGGTAGAACTAGTAAGGAAAATTTCAACATAATCTTGTACAGCTGCACGTGAGCTCTACTTGCCCCCACTCCAAAGAGGTAATTAAGTACTTGTTTGGAGAGTGAGTAATTGAATCCCTTTTTTTGAGGTGATGATACACAACAAGTTCAGAAGAAGCAGAAAAATACATGCTTTGTTTAATGAGGTTGTAGAATAATTCACTTTAAGAAAATAATGGCTAAACTTTGCTACTTTTCTTTAGGACTATTAGCAACTGGCTACACAGTAATACTTATTCGGAGAGCATGAATTTATATTGCAGAACAGTTTCACTTGTACTTTCTGTTGGAGAATTAAAAAAGAAGGAAGAGTGTTGTGTTTCAGGCAGGATCTGCCTTGGAATGGCACTAGAAAGAGGAGGAAGTTACCAGCTAGAGCTGGTAACTCAGGAAACCCAAACAAACCCTTCCCCCCTCCAGTCACCAGAGCCTGGGCATGACTGCTGGCAGCCTTTGGTGTGACCCTGAGTGAGTCCTCCAGTCCTGGGGGGCACCAGGGGTTTCTTTATTCAGTCAGCTCAGCTGTGAATAAAATTTAGGCAGAGGCTGATGCTGACAGGAAGGTTTTGAGTTCCTTGGACATGGGCATTTTGCCATGAAAGCAAAAGGCTAAAGGCATGTCTGCCTCACACA
The DNA here is from genome assembly GCF_014805655.1 of Passer montanus. Lineage (NCBI taxonomy): Eukaryota > Metazoa > Chordata > Aves > Passeriformes > Passeridae > Passer > Passer montanus. The sequence goes on along the minus strand of NW_024371038.1, from coordinate 629,608 downwards.
TACGGCATTTGATGAAAGGAAGGATATGGACTTAAAATGCAGCTTTGGCTTGGGTGTGACAGTGGGATTTAGCTGTCCCTCTCCCCCCAGTAATGGGGGTTTGTACTAGATGGGAGGGAAGAGGGCATCCAGAGAGCTGCTCTGCCTCTGCAATCCATGAGCTTTATGTCAGTGTGTAGGCAAAAGAATTACTGGATCTAACTGCCAAAGACCTTATTCTGATTACTGCGCTTTTCATGCAAATATGAAATAGAAGTCCTCACACCAAAGAAAATGGTGATTTATTTGGTGTCACAAGACTTGGTGTAGGTCCAGGGATTATATTTCTGGTTTATGAAGGATGGAAAGCAAAAATGGTGCTGAGCAGTGTTGCTGAAATTTGTGGTGGTGCTCTCTAGACCAGGAAGAGTTGGAACTGCTGAAAGGCAGCCTATAAAACAGGGGATGAAGAAGGATGATAAAATGTAGAAATCAGGAATTGAAAGCTGAATGTGAGTAAATAGAATAACATTTTTAAAAAATGTCCAAGGAATCTTCATGAGAAAGGGGAATTCTACCTATGCCCACTGGAAAAATGAGTATATTGTGTTGCTGAAGACAAGAGCTATCTTAAGGGGGAAAAACTGGGGGAGAATCTAAGACCATATAAAAATGATAAAAATCACAGTTATGCTCTCACTGTGTGGACTGTTAAGACTGTAAAATGTTGGTTTTTTTCCTTCTCGAAGGTGCCAACCTCTTAAACAGTGGTAAAAAAATACAGAGAAAACATCTACCCATACAGGATTAGATTCTGACAGGGCACTAGTAATGCAACTCTAGAGGCTTATCTTGCCCTTCTAAATGGAGGAGACCTCCATTGATTATGTTAATTGGTAATGAATATTCTGCAAGCAAATTATGGCATCCCCTTTGAACTGCCTCAGCTGCAGAGGGAAAACCCAGGCTATGCTCATGCACATCCTGAGCCCAGCTTTCAGCATCAAATGAAAACAAAATTCATCACAGCATCTGCTTAGTGCTTGTGTGCCTGGACACCACGGAACAGCAGGAGTTCTTAATTCCCCAGGCTTTGCTGATGGGTGACTGAGTCTGATTCAGTTCTCTAGATAAGACTTCCCAGGTGACACTCCCACACTGTTGTTGACCAAAGTGTATTACAGTTATAATAGCATGGATTTATAGTTCATATATCTGGTGCCAGACTTTTGTACAGATGAATCAAGTCTTTGATATCTTTCTGAACTAAAGATAATTTTGGCAATTAACAAATGGTACCAAACACTAACAGCTTCAAAACATATGACATCATAATATTCCTTAACAATTTAGCTATCATAAATAGCTTTGGTTTAGACTCAGTGACTTAAACAATGTTAAATAAACACTAACTCAAGAGAAAACAACTATTTTGTTTTCATTTGCATCAGTGCAACCTCACTGAATTCACTTCAGTGCATCTAAAAATACAATTTGGACATTAATTTAGCAAATTTTCTCATGTAGTAGAGCTGTTAATCCTCAGTAAAATATTTTAATAATCAATTCTTATTTAATTAATATGCAATTGCCATTTTAGTAAATCTAAATTAAATTCCCATTTAGACAACTCAAAGTGTGAATTAACATTCTCTATTGATAAGTAGTATTATAATAGGCTTTCAATCTTCAGCTGAAGAAAAAAAAAATCAATTGCAACATTAAGTTTGATTCAGTATAAAATTCATCACACATTTCCAGTGCAGTGTAAATTCCTTCTTGCATCTTCTCTTGGTGCATATGTCTGTTCTTGGCCAGAACATCTTTGTAAGGGGACAGATTGCATTTCCCCTTGCTAGCTTTCACAAGAAGGACTGCACTACTTCCTCCCTTCAAAATGCAAGCATGCTGTAGAAAAGAGAAAGAAATTGAGTAGACAGATTCTTTTGGCTGAGTGCAAACTTTGGGCTGCTTTGGGCAGATGTCCTTGGAGAACTCCACCACCCTGTCCCTCTGCTATGCAGGAAGCAAAGGAGAGCTGATGGGGATTGGTGAAGGAAGAAAGAGGCAATGATGTGAGAGAAAATGAAGTGTATTTAGGCAGAGAGAAAGGAAAGATCTGTGAAAGGCACAGTAAAAAATTAAGGACAGGGGAGATGTTAGAGGATTTTTTTAGGATAAAGGGCCAGGATAAATTTGCACAGAGGGAGAACTGAGATTGGTGTATGTGGTGGGAAGGTAGAAACATCATGTGCTTTACCTCTCTGGCGGTGCTCATTGTATGAGCTATAGTCATTGACCCTAAGGAGTGCATTGACCACTTGTACTGCATCCTATCCTCCCCCATGGATTTCAACCCAAGTCTGAGTCGTGTTAAGGAGTCACATATTTCAGCTGTAGCCAATACTTTCTGCTAAATCTGTCTGTCATAATGATGTCTCAGCAGGACTGGGCCTCATTCTTCTGTCACAGATCGGAGCAAATCCAATCGAAGCAAATTGGAGCCAATTGGTGTTTCTGTTATGCAGTGGCAGGAGAATTGAACTCATTGTCACTAAAGATATATCAGTACTTCCTATTAATGTCAGTTTTCAGTTTTATAACATTTTGTTAAAAGTTCCCTCGGGCTGTATTTGCTATACAGATTTTCAGAGAAGGAAGATATATTTTATAGTGAGAGCTCGTTTGGTTTATTCTTAGAGGATGCTTGTGTTGAGAACTTGCAGGGATATGAAATTCAACAAGTGAAGACACTGTCTCCTTTACAACAGCTGTTCTACAAAGGGACAATTGACCCAAATTTTCAGTGAATATTTGTATTAGGTTTTGAACCAATTTAAAATTAATATTTCTTTGCTAAGCTCAATACTTGGCAGTATAGTCATGACTTAGATTTTATAATAGATGACTTTTTTAATATTATATGCTCTGTATTAATACCAAATGTCCATGTTTTGCTAGAAAAGGACTATATTTTGCCATTGGGCATGAACATGCAACTTTTGCTAATTTAAATAAAGGTTAAAAGGACAATTGCAAGTATTATAACAGATTTTCATTTGCCATTTTTCATTCTTATTATAAATGGATCTTAAAATATTCTAGTTAGTTTTATAAGTTTGAAGATATATTGTTTTGTGACAATTCTACTTTGGGTTTTGTTTTTATATCTATTTTCATTGCTGTCATTATTGCTATTTCTTGCACTGTTTATTTATGCTGTCATTTTCCTTCAGGCTAGTTGTGGTGTAATTGTTCTGCCTTAAGCATCATTTTTCCCTGTGGCATGAGGATGAACACAGTGAACAGTGCAAAGTACAGATTGTTGTTTCTGACATTCTGTTTAGCAGCAAGAGAAATAAGCCTATGGCCCCTCTCGTGATGAGCTCTTCCACATGTTTTTCTCTCTCAGGCTTCCTGGTGTAAATCAAGAGCAATACTACTTATTCCAGTTAAATATGGTGCTTCTCAGTGAGGAGACCTTTGTGGCGTTTGTGCCATAATCACTAGTTATACAGAAATATAATTATTGGAAGTTCTTCCCATTGCCCCTGATTTTGGCACAGTTTGAGTGTATTTGGTGTGGCACAGAATCCTGCTGTTCCCATGAAAGCAGGAACCCCAGCCAAGAGTGTAGAACACAGGGAAACAAAACACTTGTCTTTGCAACTTCTCTTGTCTGCCTTTAAAGACTGAGTCCATAAGTCATAATATCTTTGTTAATAAAAAGGAGTGGAATTTGGGTCTGTTTCACTTGTTTACCCATGAAAGGCCATCAGCTTAGCCCTGTAGTTATACCAGAAAGTTCTCCCTGTTTCCTGCTTGCAGCAAAAGTCCTTCAGCTTTCAGAGGCTGATTCTCCACTTTCTGTAGTTTCACCATAGTTTGATAACATTCTTGTGGAAATCTGTTGCAGAGAATCCAAAATTGTGTTGCAGGCAATATGAAAGTGAGAGGAACAGCTGATACAGCAGGAGGTTGTGCTGTCATTTGGAGGGACCTTGACAGCCTGGGAAATGGACAAACAGAAACTGTACAAAAATTTTAAAAAGGTACATGCAAGGCCTTGAAACTAGAAAGGAATTGATAATTAGTGCATGACTCAACACACTCTGACCTGCTGGCAAGGAGCTTTGTAGCAAAGGCTTGAGGCTCGTGTAGACACCGAGCTGACCATTGGCCATCAAGATGCTCTTGTGGCAAGGAAGGGTGACAACCTCGTGCCTGCATTAGGCAGCACCTGGCCAGCATTGCAAGGGAGATGATCCTTCCCCTCTCCTCAGTCTCTGCTCAGTGGTGTCTGGGGAAAAACAAGAAGCAGTGGGCACAAAGTGAAATAGTGGAAACTCCATGAAAACATAAGAGAAACCTTTCTTACTGTGAGGTTGATCAAGCATTGCAGCAGGTTGTCCAGAGAGATCATAGGAGTCTCCATTCTTGAAAGTGTTAAAAGCTCTGAGCAACCTGCTCTGGGTAGCAGGGCTGGACAAGATGTTGTTCAGAGATCTCTGTCCACCTCAGTGATTCTGTGACTCTCTTACTAATACCCCTGCTTACCAGATCCCAATATGCATTCACATCTTGCTTTCAAAGGATATCCAACCACGAGAATAAATTGCCTATGTGCAGTGCAGCCTTCAGCCCCCAGTGCTATTCAGTCAAAGAAATACCTATATATGATGGAGAGGCTTAGAAATTGTAAATTAATTGTGATATAGTCCTTCTTCCTAGTAGTACTGCTAAGAGTTTTGAAGCTTTATAGGTTTTGTTTGGGTTTTTGTTGGCTTGTTTTGGGGTTTTTTAGATCAGCCTTTTACTGAAAGACTGCCCAATGCTTACACTTTTTAGTAGCATACACCTTCACACTAGATACTTTCACCAGAGGTACTTTTGCAGGGCATCCATATTTATTAATATATTTGTTATCTCTTGTACATTAATTTATTTGTTTCATTTTAATCTTCTGGCCACACTGTGGGGAAGTCATCACACACCAGTATGTTTTTTTTCAGTTCTGCAAAGAATTAAAATATCTATTCCTACTTCTAGCAGGTCTCAGTTTATCCCAAATATTAGGTTAATAAGACATCATATGTTTTCTATTTAACTTGTAGGATGTTTTTTTTTGCGAACAGCGTGATTCTCTAGATTTCTTCCAAGTGCTTAATTTGTTAGCATCTGATTCACAATATAGAAGATGTTAGTTTTGAGTGGGCAAGAGATATATTTTAATATATTTAGTTGAATAAGCAGAATCCTGTAAAATAGATTTTTTTCAGTGCAAACACTTGTCTTCATAAATTCAGAATTTGCTTTCCATGAGAATTTGCAGATATTCACTTTTAAATTCACAAACCTCCATTCTCCCAGACTTGTTTGTTAAAATATTAAGAAGGTGATAAACAGAAAAAAAAGTTTAAACCTACTAATTTAAAGATATACAATCACTTTGTTGAGACATTTCTACATTATTTGCTTAGTTATAATTTGGACTCTTTGCCAGCAAGATGAGAGCCAGACCCCTAACTCATTTTCAATAAATTACTGAACAAATGATAATGACTTTTGGTCATTATCAGCATGGGCTTAAATTCATGCTGGTTTTCATCAGATGAAAGACTGTGTCACACTATGATTCCCTTGAGCCATCCAGTCCCTTAGCTATCAGCAGCACTTTAATTTTCTCTTAGAGACAGTATTATGTGAGCACTCAGCCTGGTTCTCTCAGAAAATGTGTAATTTTTCATACTTTCAAACACAGATGTTCTACCAAGTTTTATCCAGAGAGGCTAAATCTACATTTTAAAGCAAGGACACCCTAGATGTTACTTTTGAAATAACATACAACGTGGTACAAAGAAATAAATTAATATAATTGTATAACAAAAGTTATAAATCAGGCCCAGGAGACAAGAAGAACAAAATAAAAGGGAAAAAAATTCACCTTTAATTACTTTGGTGAAGCCTCTGAGTCTGTGAAAACATTCATATATAGAATTCTGATACATACAGTCCTTAAAGGGGAGTTTGCTAAACATCTCTCTTGAATATAATCTTGCACATGAGAAAAATTTTGTGTGTTTTTTCATTCTCACAAATTATATAATATCATTCTAAGAAAACACTTGCTGGCATTGAACATATTGTAGCTGTGGAAATCACAACCAGGCCTTTAAAGAAAATTATTTTGCATTAAATACTTTCTTTTAAATCTCAGTTTTAAATCTCAGTGTTCATTTATTTTTTTCACTTTCAGAACCTTATATTTTTTCCTTTTCTAGATTTAGCTCATTATTATTATCATGACACCAAAAATCTTCAGAATTTTTGTTCCTAGTCTCCAGGACATCAGAAAAAATTGCAAATTTCCTGAAGATTTGTGAACGGTTATTTTTAATTTTTTTTTGCACTTGGAGTCTGGCAGATAAAGAAATTCCAGATAAAGAAATTCCAATTCCAGTGAGATTTGCCAACAGAGCCAACCAGGGACACATTCCAGGGCCCATTTCCCATTGTCCTGCAACCTGTAGGGGCAAACAGCAGCTGCAGCAGTTACAGACTGAGTAGCAGATTTTTTTTATTCCTGAAAAAATAGATAAATTAAGTGAAATCACAGGGACATACCTGGACTGAGAATATTTGGGAGTCCTACTGCAGACTCACAGGAACAGATAATGAACATGCCTACCTGCTCAAGGCATTGTGTTCAAACATCACACTGTTCACTGATTGATTCAGACAGGGACTTAATGGGGAAGTTTGGCTCTTTAGGTTTGTGTTTAGTCTCCTCACTATTCTACATAATGTCACTGTTAAACTTGTCACAGTTCTTTGTAGATACCTTTCTGAAATGTTGCCAGCATTTACAAAGAGATTAATCTCTCCTTCCTCTCTGCATGAGTTTTCTTGAGAAAAACAGTTAACATATTTGCTCTTCTTTCAAGCAGATTTATCCTGCCCTATATAGAAATATCATGAGACATCAACAAAGGATATCTTTATGCTATATAACAAACACATATCAGTTTAATATTGTGCTTGTGAACATCTGACACTTTAGAGGTAGCAGAACTGTGATTCGGTTTCTCAAAAGAAAATGATATAAGGTAGCAGGCCCTAATATATTCTTCTGTGAAGAAATACCTGCAGGCAAGGATAATACACATATTCTCACGTAAGTCCTGACATCTTTGCTCACTGAGTTTGGTTTGCATGCTCTCCTTAGAAGCTGGAGAGTGCAGAGAAAGATAAAGTTTGATGCAACCGAGAAAATCCAGTGGGCTTCTTGCTGTAGCCTTTGATTTCTCCTCCACATCTTTGTGGCACTCCAGACCTTGCTCAGAAACAGAGAGCGTTCCTCTGGCCAAGCTGGCAGCCAGAACATCCCCAGGTGTCCAGTCCAAATCAGAGATTGGCCTGCAGACACCGTTTTACAGCACACACCTGATGTTTAAAACCTTATCAAGCCTGCTCTATTTCTCTGTGGTATTTTCTGAGGGTTTTTTGGGGGGGGTACAATGGGATAGGCAAACCTCAAAACTGAGAAAATTCTAGAGATTAAAAGTACTTAAGATGGCTGTAATGCCAGATGAACATGTGAAAAATGTGTCTGGTTTACTCTTCTCTTGCTTTGTACATAACTTTAGTTTTTGTACTGAACTTGAATGAAGTGTGTCATTATGGAGAAAACTATGTCTTAAAGCTATTGAACAATGAGGATGAGGATGGAATGTAAAGCTTTCTTTTGTTTACAGCAATAATTATTACTAGTGACTTTTCAGAATTCTTTTAGAATACTTGGGCCGTGGGTAGAGGTAATAACCAAGGGGAAAAAGTATCAGCACATTCAGTCAGACAAAGTATAATAATTTTTCTCACTGAACATAAACTGGGAAATAAAAGAGATCAAACATCTCTGGTAAGATTTTTTACTCCACTAAAGTCACTGCTGTAACTTCTTTTGCTTCATCACACATCTACCATATTTGCCTATTTACCTGTGAAGTCAACCAGACAGAAAGGGTAGGCTGCTAATAAAATAAAAAAAAATTGGTTTTTAAACCTACTCAAGGAAATAGAAATTAGGAATATGTTATAGATCAATCTCACTTTGCAGAAACACTATAATTTTCAGTTTTAACTTCAGATTTTTCAGTTGCTTTTTTTCAAAAATGTGAAAAAAATGTGGGTTTTTAATTACTTTAGTGTTTCTTTCATAGTTTAAAGTACTGAGTTATGTGAGATTGCATGATGGATATAGTAAGAGAGATTATGTTTTCTTTAGTATCTATTTGTTTGATCATTACTATTCTTTCCTTGTCTGGAAATGCAGAAAATTATAGGATTTTTTTTGGTTTTTAGGTAAACACCATTATTTAAATGCATAAATTTGCTTAAGCCCCAATGGGTTACTCTGACTTGTAAGGCTATTACTTTTCCAGTTGCAAGCAATAATGATACTGCAAAGATATTCCAGTAGAGAAAATATTTAAATAAACTCTCTTCATCCAAAAATGAGATGCAGCATATTTACATTTTTATTTGATGAAGCCTGTTCCTGCTATCTTTGTTCTTAATTTGGTCTCAAAAGAATTAGTAGTAAGAGGAAAAATAGTCTGTAAATATGTATGAAATCAAATTTAGAGGGTAGGCTAAAAGGTATTGACTGCCAGCAGTGCTGAACAGCAGGAGGCAAAATTTCCTCCATAGTTTTCTTCTTGGCTGGAAACACACTGCCTTCCATCTAGATTATTTAATCCTCAAAATGCACATCAAAGCTTCTCATCGGGTGGTGTATGTCTTTACAGGCAGTTGAATGTCAAAGATCTAGCTTAAAGATTTTTGAAAAATGTAAAACATAATAGATCCCAGATAATAACACAGCAGTGAAGCTCGTCTACTATTCCTTGCAGCAAAGGACTGGTATTGCAGGTTGTAGCTAATCCTTGTGGCAAAAGAGCAAATTTCCTACGTGAGCATTTGTGACATCCCTCCAACAGATAGAAATAAAATGATCGAGTCATGTTACCGGACTAATATTAGCTTGTTAACAATTCCCTTCTCTCTTTACACTTGTGGCTTGCCAGAACAATAAGCTATGAGTTATCTCACTCCTCCAGCCCAATTAGACAGTGGAAAAATGAATGCAAAATATGTATGAAACATTTTCCGCTTGTATATTCTTAACAGGATGCAGGCTTCAACACTGTCCCTCTAAATTAATTCAGTCTCTGGCAAGAGCTTATTCCTTGAAAGGATTGCATCAATTCTCATGAATGATTATCCCCTTCTCAGGGAGTATCATGAAAACCTTTTTAACAATTTTGGTTTGTATTTCTGAGCTTGAATTTTGTTCTGACATGACTACATAAAATAGCCAGGCATTTGTAAGGAGCCCCACAAGGAGACTACAGGAATGTGGTAGCTGAAGAGTGTTTTGCATTTTGGTGATATCCCTGCTACAGGAGCTTACCTCATAAGAGCTGCCAAAATCAAAGTGGAAGATATCAAAAAGAAGTGAGAAATAATTTAAAAAAGCCTCTTCATTCTGCAGTGAAGACTCCTGTTCTTCCCTTCCTTAATATTTGTTTAAATACCAGTGATACAACATTTCCTATAGATGGCTCAGCTGTGACACAGAAATAAGGCTGATTACTCAGGGGTTTCATTTTATGTCTGTTTAAGACAGACTTATTTTTTAAATTCTGGTTATTCTTGTTCCGATCTCTACCCATGACCTTCCTTTCTATTTTTTGAGCTATCCTCTCCTTGTAGCAGCGTTTCCTTTCAAGCAGTCTCATCTCTCGTGGTGTCAGTGCTCTCTCTGTTTCTGCTCCCTGTGGATGCCTGGAGTGCCGGGGCTGCAGAGGCAGCCTGGCCGTGCTGGGGCTCAGTGCTGGAGGCAGTCTTGGGAATCTAGGTCCAACAGGTATAATGCTGTCAAGGTGTGCCTTTGTTTCTGCCTTTTCTTCTCACTTGGTAGGCAAATGAATCAGCATTTGCTCTACTTTCAGAGCACAGAGTAGTCAAACATCATCCTCAATACACAACCTTTGACTTGAGTGTGAGAGATGCTCATTAAAGTCAAAGAATGATTCAGTACAATACGTGGCCTTTCACTTCTAGCTGAAAACTGATCTTATGAGATGCAAAGCCACAAGTTCTCTTTAACTGACTGATTTAGAGTCTCATTGTGTCTTAAGAGGTGCCTAGTGCTACTTGGGCTGAGACTGTAATAGGGATTTAGTTTATTGTTCAGCAAGCACACAAAATCAACAGCAGTGCCCAATGAACTCATCAGTCATCAAATAGTAATCCATCTTTAAAGTAATCCTGTGCTAATTATTTACAGTAAAAAGAAGCTATAATATTAAATAAATGCATCACTAGGGACTATAACTAATGTATTGCATCCAAACAAGGAGAAATGTACATTTATCACCTTTAAGCATAACTTTAACTTTCTTTTTAAAAGTTTTAATTTAAATATTTCAAATGTTCTTTTAAATATTTTTAGTGGTTTTGACATATTTTATTATTAATATATATTGCTTATTTGATTCAAGTATAACTAGCTGTAAAAGTAATGCTTCTTATATTCATAATCTGTTTCTTTAGATAAGTGTGATTGCTTAGTCATAAAAGTGATTTGTTTAAAAAAGCCTTTTTTTATCCTGTTTACTAAGTTCTATCACTAAATGCAGTATAAATATAGAGCTTGTAGAAGTTTATAGAAGACTTTTTCTTGTGAAAAAATAATTACAAAATTAAAGCCTTAAAACATAATGGAAGTGGATTTTCCACTAAATGACAAATTGATGTTGATTTTGGTAGGAAAATACAATCCCTGAATGTTTTTTGTAATACAAATCCCTGAATGTTTTTTGTGGCATCCTCTGTGAGTAGATTTTATAACAATTCTGTATATTCTGAAGATAAAACTTGATGTCAGGGCCTTGTCACCTCTGGTCAGCAAAGTGGTTTGTTTAGAGAGCTTTCATCTATAGAAGCATCAGTAACTCATCAGAATATTTGTTGGGCCTTTCTGAAAAAGAAGCAATTGTCTGTCAAGAAAAATCTGGAATTTTCCTTGACTTCCCCTAGGAGCATGTAACCCAGTTCCCCAAGGCCAATTCCCAAAACCTTCTGTGCAATACAAAGGCACTGTTCCTCTAGACTCTGGCTATTTGTAGCACAGAGCAGCATGACTTTGCCTGGTTCTTCCCATGTGTGAAGCCAAATGAGTGACATCCATTAATGAAGCACATACTGAGTCTCAGACAGACATCTTACTGAGGGTGGCAATAAGAAATTTCTGAAATGAAAGTTCCCAAATGGTGTTCCTGGTTTGAAATCTAGCTTCTTGATTCATTAAATATCAATAGGTTGTTAACCCACACAGAGAGGTGAAGAATAGCACCTAGATGCCAGGTAGATCATAACTGTGTATATAAACAAACAATCCAGTTGCTTAAGGGTTATAGAAATTTAAATGCAAATAGCACTTGGTAATAATACCCTGGAGACTAACATTGTAGTCAGTTTCTAGAGGATGCAGCACTGTAAACTTAGTTTTTGCTTCTGGTTTCCTTAGAAACTGGAACAAGATATTGTTCAGGACACAAAATAATATCCTGTTTCAGTACTGAGCATCTTGAACTAAAAAGTAATTGATTTTGCTTGAGACACTGGATTGTCATGTCCTCTTCTAGAAAATATTATGGCACAACATGTCTGTATGTTGAAATGGCTTAAAATCTTCTACAGTGATCTCACTGTGTAAGTACTGAAAGTATTGAAAAATTAGCTTTTAAATCATTCAAGGGGTTAGTTCACTCACTGTTCTTGTGAGCTTTAAATACTTTACCTAATCACTCCCCAAGCATTACCACTATTCTACTTCTTATCAAGAAATAAATCTTCATGGGTACCTTGGTCATGAAATGCTGCATTTAGTATGTTTAGCAAGTAAATGTGTATAAAGTATGTCATAAATTAATGAATAAGCTTTTTTTGAATATCAGAAAACTGCAAATAGATGTGCTTACAGGAAGACTAAGGTTATTTCAAGCTTTTTTCATTAAGCTGCAGTGTACCTGAATGAAACTTTTCTTAAGACTATTTCAAATGGACATTGTTGCTTTCATTTATGCATGTATTTGACTAGGTAATGCTTGTGCAAATTTGAATGCACAAATCAAATGGCCATTAATTTGTATTTACATAGTCTAAATGTGAAGATTTGTAATATGGTGATGTAAGGATTTTGTTTAATACTTTAGAAACAGAATTATCTTGTGGTTGAATAATATAGAAAGAGAAAAAAAGTTAAAGGAGAAAAGGTAATAACTTATATGAATATCAGTTTTTGTATCTAATTTTTTTTCAGTTTTATTTAGGAAAAGACTAGTATTTTAGGTTGAGATGCTCTAGATTTTGATTTCTAAGTGAAACCAGATATTTAAAGGTGTACATTTTTCACTTTCTGAAAATTCAGTCCATGGTAGCCTAGACTGAGTACCTGGAAAATAAGTTGAAGGATTTTGGAAATATTTTTTTGGTTTGTAATTTTCTTTATGGAATAACAGTTGCGCTTTCTCCAGCTCAGTTTTAAAAATATGTTTTATTTTAAATACTCTGTACATTCATCCTATGATTTTACAAATCCTAGCAGAGGTCTTGCCAGTGAGCATACACTGCTTCCTTGTCAAATTTTTAAAGAGTTATTTGTTAAAGAATGGTTTTAGTTTTTTACATTCTCAGAATAGGTGGTACATTTTTGTTTTGTCTATTCTCTGTAAAAAAATACAAGACAGTTATTGTTGGCAAAATGAAATTGCATGCTTCATATAAACCTTTTTATCACTGTGGTTATGTGGAAATCATTATTTCATGGATGTTAAACACAGATGAAAGATTATTCACAATTACTTCTGCAAAAGAAGGATTTTATAAAAGGCACTTCCTTAAATTTTCTTTTAATATATTACAATATATCATTCATTTTTGTGGACACTTTTTCATGTCAGCTTAAGATGTGTATCTTTCCCTTCTCTCCCTTCATGCATATGTCACTTTTATCCAAAAAATACTCCTTTTAAATTCCAGGTGCTCTCTACACCCAGAAGTTCATTGTCTAACAGTTTTCTTGCAAGGACATTGCAGAAGAATCAATAAGCTACAAATATACTATTATACATTCAGATGCTGTTCAGGTATTAATGTTATGGCAAAGAAAAGTTGGAGCATTCATGAATTTAAATATTTTTCATATAAACTATGTAAATATAATGATTAACAATCAGCTACATTCACTATTCAAGACATGCAATGTAGCATTTTCCTAATTACACTTACCAATGTGGGAGGATATGACTGCAGAGAAAGATTAAACTATTTGTATTTATTCAGTGTTGCTTTATAGCATTAACCAGGAAACTCACTTTTGCAGTATTGAATGCACGAATCCAGAATAACCTGAAAAATTTGATTAGGATGGTAGCAGCCTGTGCCAGGCCAGGGATGGCAAGCTCAGCTCATTCTGCATCAGCAGGCATTTTAGCTATCTCTCTCATCTGTTATTTCACTGCTGATAGTGTGATTTAAAACACAGACAAAATTACTGCTTAATATTATGGCTTTATCTAAAGCTCTTTGAGTAAACCAAACAAACAAACAAAAAACCCCACCTTGTAGGCAGGTTTCTGTATTCAGTTGCTCATGTTTTATTAAAATAAACATGTAGTTTGCAAGCAGTGAAACTAATGAAACCTGGTGTGCTGTAGCTCTGTGTCTAGTGATGGGATTCTGTGAAGGCTTGCAGGGTACAACTCAAACTGGAGATTTCCCTGAAATTAGGGCATGTGTAATGTCCCTTCTGTCCCACATAATCTCTGGTGCCTATGGAAAGATGAGATCATATTTCAGTCTTTCCCAGAGCAGATGTCCTAATTGTTTGGGGTTTTTTTACAATTTCTTTTGACATCAACCTATTCATACAATATTTAAAGAACCCTACTATCTACATCAGATATGCATCAGATATGTGAAAATAGGAAAAAAAACCCTGAAAACTTACTGAGGACAGGAAAAACATGTAAACAGAGGAGCACTCCTTTACTCTGCCTGTGCATTCTGATCCATACCAAAAGCAGCATTGCCAGCAAGTATGGCTTATAGGTCTGGGTTCCTCAGGAGAGGGAGCACAGGGACCTGTTGGACAAGGTCCTGAGGAGAGCCACAAAGATGATTAAAAGGATGCAGCACCTCCCCTGTGAGGCTGAGAGATTGAGTTATCCAGCCTGGAGAAGAGAAGGCTCCAGGGAGACCTTGTGGCCTTTCAGTGCTTGAAGGGGGACTGTGAGAAATATGGGAGGGCCTGTTCTGGTAGGACAGGGGTAATGGGTTAAATTAAAAGAGTGTTGATTTAGATTAGATGTAAGGATGAAGTTTTTTATTATGAGGGTGGTAAAACATTGGAATTGGTTGCCAGGAGAGGCAGCAGATACCACATCTTTAGAAACATTCACAGTCAGGTTGGATAGGGCTCTGGGAGCAACTGATCTCATTGAAGATGTCCCTGCCTAGGGCAGGGGTTGGACTGGATGACCTCTGAGCATCCCTTCCAACCCAAACCAGGATATAGACCTAAGGCTGTTACACTCTAATAGCTCTTCCCAGCAATCCCAAAGTTGAAATTGTCCCTCTGACTTTATTTTAGTGGCCACCAAGCTACTGGAGTTAGATGGAAAATTTATGATGTCTAATGGAGCTGTAATTGCTGCCAGCTCATTCTGAGGGCTGCTTCACCCTGTCATCCCGGTCGTTCTGTACTCTGATGTCAAAGTATCAGTCTGGGCCTGTTAGTCTCCCATGCTGTTCACTGTAAAGCTTTGAGAAATCTGGTACTTATGATTCATTATTGTCTTGATTCATTCATTGTCTTGAGAAACTTACTGAAACAATTTTATTAGTTTCTGTAACAGACTTAGATGTTTCAATTTTTCAAAAAAACAGCTGTTGGAATTTGGGTGTAATTGAGTAATGGCTTATTTCATTTTCATAGGGAAAATGATGTGTGGTTTATGCTTATGGTGTAAAAAAGGGCAGCAGATCCTGCAGTATATTACTTTATTAATTTGTAGTATATTTGCTCAAATTAGCAAGGATGTTTTAGTTTTAGTAGAAATACCTTGATGAACTGTTGTGTAGTCAGACTGTGTTAAAATAATTCCAAAATTAATGTTTGACGATGTTGACACGGGTGATGCTGTGATGTTTACATCACAGCAAAAATGCCTTTAATCAACTGAGTGCAGTGCTTTGAGAATATTACATTGAGTAGGTGGTTTTAGAGGATAAAGAGTGAGACCTGGGAGTGATCCCCAAAACTGGCATTTTTTTGTGTGCTGACCACAGTGAAGTTGTGAGTGTGAGAAGAAGATTCTAGTAGGACTTAGTAAAAGTACCTGTTTGACTTAATGGTGAAGACTAACAAATATTTTTCTAGTTGTCCTTCTATTTTCTGATATGTACTATTTATAGAAACATATTTTATGTAAAAGCTGAAAACAGCTGGTAGATATGTTTCTAGAAGGGTGGTGTTTAACTACCTGGGCCTTGCTCAGCAGTCAAGCACAGATTCAAATGGAAGAAGATAAATATGATGGAAACAGAAGATGGGGAAAAATTTAGTGTGTGAAGTATTTGGATCCATCTATTTGCTTAAGTTCCACATTTCCTGTTTAAGATGAAGTAGTTTGTTGGTTCCTTCTTTTTTAAATTTTTAGGGCTTTTAAGATTCTGCTAAAAAAGCTGCCAATGCCACATTTTTCATTATTTGTTTGGAGTTTAAAGAAGCCTCCGTGTTTTTAGCACCACAAATTCAACAAATGGATTCTCTAAAATCTAAGTACAAAAATAAAGAAGAAAGCAAAACAGAGCCAGAGCAAGAATGCTACTTGGAAATTATATTGAAAAAATGTAGGAAGATCATCAAAGTGTTTAAGAGTCTACAGAAATTAAGAAAGCAAAGTATTATGTTTGCATAGTTTGGCATATTGCTCTCTAGAAAAAGGACTGAATTTGCAATCATTGCATTCTGAACAGATTCCTGCAAATTTGAACATTACTGTCCCCTTGTGATTTACAGTCTTATTCTTTTTCATCTTTTCTTGCATTTAGAGAGTACATTATTTGAAATGTGGACTTTCTAAACTTAAAATATCAGAGTCCCTTTTAAAACCTTTATATGGTAAGATTGTAATGCAATTCCTTAATGCTGAATAGAAGTGGTTTTTGCCTGATCCTACCTGGTGTATTGGTCTCTAAATGAGGCCTCATCAGAGGGTCTCAACACCTGACAAAAACTCTTCTGCATCACTGTGGTGAGATCAGCTCCTGTCCAGTGTCCAGGTATCTGACGTTATGTGTGGCCCTGGATGTCTTGTGGTCACGGATCTTGTACTCTCACAGTTCAGAAATTCATGTTCCATACTGTTATAGTTTTGCTTATAATTTATAGGTAGGTAAAATCTTAAGCCTAAAGAGTGGTCTGAAAACTTAATGGAGTGTCTAAATGGACACAAATCTAATGACTCTCTACATGAAAATTTTTAGCAATGTATATGCTTACAATGAATAATGTTCTTACAGCTTCACATGATACAAAACATAGGTTGCTTGTAACAGCCTATCTTGTATTTCCCCTGTTTCTCCATTCCCTGCACTAGCAAGTGTTGCAAATCTCAGCAGGTGCTGGCATGGAAATTTTTAATTATAAGATTGGTTCTAGTCAGCTGCTCTATATTGCAAGGTGATGTGGAAAAGGGAGATTTATATGTGAAACTATATTGCATTGAAAATAAAGGGAGTTAGGAAAAGCTGCTGAAAGAAGAATCCTGGTAATGAGAAAAGAATTAAATTGTTATAGTAGTAAAGGATAATGTCATTTTCTGGGATAGTGGAATTCATTGTTGTGATTCACAAGTTTCTACTCATGATAAATGAGGACAGGGAATCCTCAAAAGGCTTGTGTATGTCTTTTCTGGAGAAGATGTTTTTAGAAATGAATTATACTGCATCACCTGGATTGGCAAATAATCTAAAGGTGTTTTTAAAAGCTAACCACAGTAGACCCTCTGCTTCCATATAAAGTGAATAAAAAATGATATGAGGTTCAATGTTTTTTTAAATTCAGCTTTGGTTGGTTGGTTTGTTTTTTAAACTACAGCATAAAGGCCGAGTTACCTTGAGTTTGGTTTTATTTATTAATCCAAACCTTCTTGTAGGGCATGTAATAGAGATTTCACGTATCAAAACCTTAACCATGACTTTAAGGACATTTTTTGTCTGTTAATTTTTATAAGTCCTAAGTTAGACTGGGGAGAAGAGAGATAGGGATTTTTTGTTTTTCCTCTCCTTAAATATTCTGTATTATCAGACTGTTAAGGGAAAGCCTGATTTTGTGTTTTGTCTGAAGTTTCAAACCCAATGGACTGCTAAAAACTGCTAAAGACTGAGCCATACTGCCAGAGACATTTTTCTTTTTCTTTTCTCTGTCTGTTTTTCCAGTCTGGATTTTTTTTTTCCATGAGACTGGGATCATGAATTGCAGAAAGTTCATTGGATGAAAAGTTACTGCAAGAAAAAACCTTGTGAGTTCTTTGTCTTATAAATACAGATACCTGTTAAAACATGGATTTATGGGGGAAATCAGGAAGAGAACTAACAGCTCCTACTGCACTTCTGAGCTCCCTGTATGGCTGAATGGCTTCTTGCATGGGTACTTATCCAGCTCAGACCTGTCCACTGTCAACCAAAATTTAATGGGTTATTGGAATATTACATAGTCGTTTCTTATATTAAAATATTATATTCTCACATATATGCTTGGAGGGTGCATTTAAAAATATTAATGCAGTAGCCTCTAAAACAGTCTTATTTTGAGAAGTATGAATCCCAGATTTCCTGCCAAATCAGAGCATTGCGTTAAGAGTTCCACTGAGCTATGGATAAACAATGCTGAGAGATCTGCATGAGTACTAAGTGTTTGGCTGAGGCTGCAGAAAAGCATCTGCTTTCCTTGCAGTGTCCTGGAAAGATAAACACCTTCAATGGAACCCCTGACCTGCTCCACCTCACATACTCCATCTCCTGATGCAGTGATGCCATGCTGATTTCCTTTTTGGGCTCAGAGTTGTGCAGCTCATCTCAACTCTGCTTTCCACAGTCATTCATGTGCAGCATGATATACTTTGCAGGTCCCCTGTCTGCCAGGTCTGTGCTGTCATGTGCACCTACCTCTGCTGGTTTCCAGCTCAGTTTCCTGATCAGTTTCTTCACGCGTTTGTCGCTGCAGATCTTGATCCTCCCCAATCTTTCAGAGTCACTTCCCCCTGTAACTCTGGCTGTCTGACCATGCAAATGCACCCATCTGACCCTGAAAGTCTTCCTTAGGCTTCTGAGAGCCACCTACTTCAAAAGACTGTTCTTCCAGATTTGCTGCATTTTCTTTGTTTCACTTCTTGCTCTTAGTGCTGCATCCTCTCCCCTCCATCCTTTTTTTCTGTAATATCTGCTGATCCCATTTCCTGGGAAAAGTATCCATCATTCCCATTTGACAAATGCTTCCTCTTTTTAAAAAAATACAGTAATTTTTACCCATTTTCCAATCAGATAAATTGTCTTTACCAATAACAGACAGCAAGCTTCACATCCCCTTCTCCTTGTTCAAGACCCCTGTTGGAGCAAATCATTCTGCAGCAAATTAAATTATCCTCCACAGTCTGTTTAGACAGAGTTAATGTGCATCACTTGAGTTTTCTCAGACAGCAGGGGGTTCTCAGGCCACAAAGTAAAATCCTCCGTTGAGTCTGTAATAAATCAAGTTAATTTAACACCTCAGACCTACAAAACTCGAATTTCCTGCTCCACTTCTAGGAGGAAAGCTCACATGAGAGTAGGTTAAGTAGCCTCTTCCTTGCAAGAAAAGCACCACAAACCCCCAAAAGAGCTGAGGCTGTTCAACAGAGGAACAGCCAAGTTCCATATCTCAACCCTGCTACATGACTTAGCTTAAATAGAGAATAGTATTATACTTAACCTGAAGGTTCTGTAAGATTTGATGATTTTGGACATCATCTTATTTTTTCAAAACAATTTCCAAAATCTGAGGTAGTTTTGAAAATGAGATTTTTGTTTACTCATTTTTAATGATGATGTAGGGGAAAGCACTTAGGTTTTATGGTTGCAGTTTCTATGTCTGTGTGGCTGTTTTTAATGCAGCTGATTCACTTGGGTGTGGCACTGTGACATCCAAGATTAAATTCCTTGGGGAGTTCTAGTATTTTCAGACATGTATAGCATTTTTTATTTAGAATTGATGCCAAAAAGAATGATCATTTTCATTGATCCTTTTAATTCTGGGCAGCTTAAATTTACATGGCAGCCTTCTGAGAAGGCTGATATAAAAGGGTGAAGTCTCTATGAGATGAAGAAGGTACATGAATAACTCCCTATCATTAATAATAGGAGTTGTATTCCTTTTCCCTACGTACTCTGTTGAAAATTGTATCCCTAAAGAAGTTGACAACAAATATGCTTTCCCTGTTTAAGTTGCAAAGCACAGTAACATCAAGGTCACTTGCTCCATTTGACGAAAGGAAAAAAGTGCTGTATAAAATATGGATAGGATGTCAATCAAGCCCGGGTTTGTAGTATACACTATGGTAATGTGAGTCATATTGCTTTTTTATTTTTAAACACAACTAGATATGGTAGTTTGGCAACAGTGTTTTCACGAAGACAGCGCCTTCAAAGTCTTTCATAGCAAGACTGGAAATCCTGCCAGGTAAAAAAAAGAATGTTATTGAAAACCTTTCTTCCCTTATAGGCCCATTTTGACAGGAAATCTTTGAGAGACAGCAGCAATGAAGTGCCCAGAGATTTCATCTGTCTTCTTTTGCTTCAGGAAATGCTGAGCACAGGCTCCCCTATTAGGCAAAATACACGAAATACCAAATCCCCTTAACAATAATCTTCAGACTACTCTTAGGTTGACAGCTTTCTGTGTCCTAGCCTGTCAAACAGGGCCTGGTACTGAGACTCTTATTACTGGGACCAATGTGAAAGTTTTCGACATTACTTTGAGGGGAAAAAAACATATTGTCAATGCTTTCGAGTTATCTCATCCAATCAGTTTTGTAGGGACTTAATCAGAATAAAATATATCTTACTAGAAATATATCACATCACCATGATTTGTCTTCTGCTCCACAGTGCTGTCATAAAAATCCAGTTTGAAAGTATTGTCTTTCATTCTGTGTGATTCAGTAAAATTCGGTAAATTTTAGCTGCTGTATTATAATTTCCAATAATATTTTTGTTTATTTTTGACAGATGCCAAATTTAAAATTTAAATAATGTTTCAAGAATGAAAATGACAGCTTGCAGTAATTCTGCAGGTGTCCAAGCAGATGTACTTCCAAATATAATTAGATGAAATATGTACAGATTGCAGGAAATATGAAAAAAATTGACATCAAATTTTCATGAGTAAACTGTGTATGTTTGGGCATTTTAGCTAGTTTAAAACTATTACTTATTAAGAAACATTCATACACTTATAGAACAATGAGTGCACATTAAATGTGAAATACTTAAAGACAAAAAACCCAAGCTTGTATTTGAACTAAGGAAGAAAAAAGTTTAACTGTCTTATGCTGATAAAGTCTTACGGATGTTCCTCAAGGAATTTCATCAACCAGGCAAGAAACATTCCAAAACATGGATTCTGCCCTCAAACTATTATTGAGCAAAGTGATTTTACTAGTTGTGTTCATAATTTATACTAGAGGCAGAGAAAACAGAAAGGGAAATTGAGTATGTGTATTTATTTCCAATAAAGTATATGAATTTCACTGAGTCCAGAGGTAAGGACAGGAATGAAAGCTGATTTTTGAAGTTTTTCTTGCTTGAATGTGTGTCTTCACTGCCTACTAACAAATACTTTCATGAAGTGGCCTTAGATATTAAAAATTTTTCCCTTCTTTTATCATCTAATGCTTCACCTCAAAACCGTTACAACAAAAGCTGGATACCACAGATGCTAGAAAAGTGGCAAGTGACTTAGTAAAGGCAGAAAACAAACATGCTGAAAATAGTACAAAATAAGACATGTATCACTCTAAATTTTCTTTTCTTATCTCAGTGATTAAATGGTTGTTGACACAAATACACAAGTAGTCCTAAATATGAGGATAGAAAATGAGGATTCTCATTCATCCCTTGAATATAACCACATGTCTTAACCTGTTTGAATTTAAAATCTTCCTCTCTCTATTCATTATCTACAACACAAATAATTTCAGTTTCTTCTCCCAGTGCAGTGATGCAGCTTTATCAAAAGATGTTTCTGACACCTTGTCATCTAGCAGCCTATGGCATATTGTATGTCACTTGAGAGATAGAAGGTGTGATCCTGAATATGCTAAAGCAGAAGAGAGAATTGAACCTGGATTTCCAATTTGCTGAGGAAGAACTTTAATCACCAAGGTATCATACAAAGTAGTAGGCAGACTTGCTTCCTCAAGTATTTTTCTCAAAAGTTGTGCTCATGCCACTTCTCTCCTTATGAAGAACATAAAGAATTTTAAAACCTAAGCAAGGAACACAGGGTTATGTAAAAAACCCAATCTACACTGTGTATCAGTTTCCCTCTCCCATGCCATCAGCTGTTTAAAAGCAGAAGTGATCTGAAGAACCGGCTGTATTTGAAGTGGACAAAGACAAGCCTCATCAGTAAGGTATAGGGGATGAGATTTGTTCTTCAGCTTTTTCCCTTGGGCCTGATTTCCACTCAGCTGAAGGAAGTGAGGGGTTTGTTATTGTCCCTGGAGGTCACTGGAGCACACACATGAGGCAGTAACAGGGTGGGGGGAGGTAAGATGTGGTGATTGCAGCGTGGCTGCCCATTCAAGCCAGAGAAGGAGGGGAGAGCACTGCTTATTCTCCTTTATCTTTCTTTTCCTTCCTTACTTAGATCAGTGGTAGTAAAGATTTGTTGGCCATTTTGGCTGTCCTCCAGCCTATTTCCTACAGCAGTTCCCTGGGAGGTTTTTTCCAAGTTTCTGTTATCTTAAGCTATGGGACATCTGACATACTGCTTTGGCAAAGGATTCCTCAGGTTAATCAGTACCAGTTTCAGCACTGTGTTTTGACATTAAGTTAGAGAGAGGGTTTTTTTGAATTTTACTTAAATTTAAGTATCAAATCTAGGAACAATTTATCATCCTATATTCGCTACCAATGTTATCTGAATTCCTGGCTAATCTTCCAAGGATCTTTTTATAAGTTCTTTCACAAATGCACCTCTGATTTGTTGGACTTCAATCTGGTAACAGAATCACGTGTAAAACTGTCACTAAGGCACTATTTACATCCTCATTTCTTTCTACCTCTCAGTGGAACAAACTGCCATCCGGGCTCTTCTGTGGAAGAAGCTTCCTGTTTCCTCATTGTTTAAATATACAAAGTAAAACGGTTTCAAAAACTCTAAATGTAGAACTTCACATTGTCTTCCACCACATTATATTTGTTTGTGTAGGAGTCTTGGCTTGAGTATTTTAGTTTTTGCTTTCTACTCTTTTTATCTTTTTCCATACGCATCACAATTCCTTTTTCTCCAGTCTATTCGTTTCCAAGTAAACCCTTTAATGTGACATGTTTATATATGCTTCCATTGTATCTTCTATTTTATTTACACATTTTAAATCAAATGTTTTAATCAACTTAAAAATAATTATAATGTAACTATATGAATGCAGGCTGCACATTTCAAAAACAATATGTGTACTTCCTCTTTCATGGAGTCCTGTGATGGAATTGATAATTCTTTACCAACATGAAAAGATATGGGAAAGATTTCAAACAGTGGAAGAGCTAAACAAAGCTTTGGGGGCAGTTGGACATGTGCCTCCTCCCTCTTCACTTCCTGGAGATATGTCTGTGATGCTTTTGAAGCTGTAAAGATGTGAAACAAATCTTATGGCAGATGCTATCATTCCAAGTTGAGCTGAGTCTTTTTCAGCCCACTAACTTAAATGGTTTTTGGATTAGGCCCTAAAGAAAAGGATGTCATCTCTGAGATGTGAAATGGTTTTTCAGAACATCCAAGGATAAGTATTGCAAACAGATTTGATTTCATACAGAATCTTTCTTTTCTCATTACAATGGATTTATCTAAACTGTCAGAAAATGTCAGATCTTCTATTTGTGCCCCATAGGACTCTTTTTTTCAGCATCTTATTCCTTTTTCTACACTTTCTCCTTGCTGCAGCACCTAGTGTTTTTGCTAAAATTTTAGATATTTTCACTAATATCTTTGACCTCTGCAAACACAGGCTGTCTTCTTGTTATTTTCAAATAATACACTACTTACAGAAAACTCTTTTCTGTGTTCTGAAATAGACTTTCAAGTGCATGTTAAAGGAACAGTTTCAATGTAATCCTCAACAATTCTAACTGATGAAATCTTCCATCAGTTTGACCAGGTAAACAAAGTTTACAGATGCCAATGATTCCTTGCTCGTGTCAAAAGTCATGTGGTGCCACAAGAGGCGTCTGAGCACTGGCATTATTCATTCAGCTGCACACTTCTCTGCAAACAATGGCAGGAACCTTTGTCACTGCTCCCTCTACACTAGTCAGATTTTTTTTTTCTTCTGCCACAGTATACAGGGTGTCCTTGTTGCAGAAGCCTAAATAATGAAATGGTTTTTGGTATCTGTACTAAAATACTGCTGATGGTGCAGCATCTCCTCTGAAGTGGGTGAGCATGGCTTGAAGAAGTAAAATACTTCAGTCAGTGCTGTGCATATATCAGTGTTTTCTGTTCAGAAGCAGCTGACAGCAGGATAATCCAGGAGGATAATGCAGGTGCAAAAATAGGAGAAAGAATCAGTCCAGAGGGAATTTCTCTCTACTTCTCAATTTTATAAAAAACTTATTTAAGTTCTCTGGGGGTTTGAAGTTGAAAATGTTGCCTTGTTTGTTAGGGAGAGACAAGACTTTCCTGCTGCTGATTAAAAGTTAGAGCAAAAGAATATTAAAGGAATGGATACATGAAGAATGAATCAATGAAATTTTCAGTTCTTTACTGATGGCTGGGAAAGAAGGAGTGAAACTACACTGTGAAATAACAATGTTTTAATCCAAATAGTAACCTGTGTTTTTCTTGAAATGACAAATTCTGCCTTGAAATTGTGAAACTTTATTTTCACCTTCACAGAAGAAAAAAGTAACCATTTGCATGAAATTTGCAGACTTCTTGATGTTCTTATTTCCACAATAATTTTATGTTAAAAATAGTACGTAAGAAAGAAACAGTAACAATTCTATCTCCAGTCAAGTACTCCTATCCTGATGCAATTTTTTAATTTAGCTTTTTCTTCTTTTTAGTATGAGATCTGTTTAGCGACCAGGAGTTTTGCCACTGATTTCAGTGAGACATTTCTGTTTCTTATTTGTTTATGGGTCTCTGTCCTCTGCCCAGTTTCTCTCACTTTGGAGGCAGGCCCACTGTGATCTAGAATCATTAAAACTTTTTTCCTCATTTTACATTTTGTAGGTGGTTGGTTGTGTCTTGTTGGTGCTAAAGCTGAGGATTTACTGACATTTGTCATTTGTAATTTCCATTACTACTGTTCAATGTTTAACCCACTTTCAGAAAACTGACTTGACCTGAAATGTTCAAAGCATCAGCTGCTTCTTAATTAAAATAGGCTTTCAAAGCCATCAGGGGACTTTAAGTATCAGGTAAAGCTCTTTTACTGTATTGATAAATTAAGATTATTAGTTTAGCTTTCAACTTTTGAAAGAAAGAATTACAAATTTCTAATTCTTATGGGACAGCTTCCAGTTGGGATACCTTACCAAAAGAAAAATATTTATGCTAAATAAATGGACATTAATTAAATTTTAATTTGGCATTTACCTAGGTCAGGGCACCAGTGCATGCAGTATAGATAGGCTCTTTTCCCAGCACTGTCTTTAGTAAGATTCTCAAGTTTTTCTAACTGGTAATTTTGTGCTTGGTGACAGAAGCAAGCTGTAACCTGGAGAGAAACAAGCTCTGATCCTGCCTTTTGAGTAAGAGCTCTTAGAATGAGGTATTGTCAACTAGGAACTTTCCTGCAGTAACTCTTTATTCTCATTTTTCTACCATTTTTTTTCCTGATGTACAATTGAATAAATCTTTGTGATATCCTAAAAACATAGACACTATACAAAGATATAGGAGCATAAAAGTGGAGAACTGAGATAAACAGTGCAGTGCACATGGACTGTCTGAGGCAGCTCAAGGATTTCACGAAACCATCATGTTTGCTTGAACCTGCTATAGGCTTTGCTCACCTGTAGTGCTTTTGAAGCAGGGGTAAAGGCTGACATGGGAAATATTTGTCAGTCAACTACACGACAAAGCATGATAGTAGTTTTTATTTTCACTTTTGTATTATTCATAATTATTTTAAAATTCCCTGAGAAGACAGCTAAATTAGCTTAAATATGAATGTTTCTGGCTTTTATCTTCTGGATGTACCTTGTTGGTAATGCTACCACTGCTTTGTGGCAAATTCTTATGTTCTTATGTTCTCTTGAAGGCAAGATTCCCTCTTAAGAAAAGTTGTCTCAGACCTCTTGTGAGGGACAGTGCATCTGGAATTGAAACTCAAAAACTTTGTGTTGGGCAAGTGCAACAGAATATTTTCATTACATAACTAGAAAAGAAAAATATAAAACATATCAAAAGTACCAGCCCCAATATCTTTATCCTGTACAGATGTAATTTTTTCTTTTCCTGGTAGAGAACCCACTGGAATACTGCCATTTTAATTAGGTTTACTATTAAAAAAAATAAATAAAAGTGCTGTAATCTGCCATTGAGGTAGAGACTTGCCAGTATCATTAAAGAATGCTATAAAAGTCACCTTATAAATATTATGCAATGACAAAAATACATATAGAGAAGCATGATCATTTGAAAAAGTAAAATTAAAGGTTATATTCAGTATATAGAGATGAAAAACACCACTGAGAGTCAGAATTTTCACTTTTCTGTGATTATATAGTTATAGAAAGTATTGAGTCGTAACCAATGCAGGTAATCCCTTGGAGAAGTGCAGCAAAAATCAGATTCCATACAAGCTGTGGTGGGTTGATCATGATTGCCTGCATGACACCCAGGCAGCCACCCTCACTTCCTCTCCTCATGGAGACAAAATAAGGTGGAAAAGCTCATGGATCATGCTGGTGTCATCAAAGACTAAAACCCGCTCCACCACCCGGCCCTCCTGGGCTGAGGGCAGTCCATGCCTGAGTGCCTGGCTCCATCCCTCCCCCTCCTCTCTGGGAGCTGGCAGGGCTCTGTCCCCTTTGTCCCCCGCTCTCTGGGCAGTGTTTTTTGCCCTTTCCCAGGAGCATTTCCCCGAGGTGCTGCCTCACCCTGCGCTGTCCAGCTGCACTGTGGGACCGGCCTCTCCTCACCCGCTCCCGAGCGGGGCTGTGCACGCCTGGGCACAGACACCTGACAACAAACCATGGCAAAAAACCCCCACTTCATGGAAAAAAATACTGCTACTCTCTTCATTTTTAGGGGTTAAATTTAAAAATATTCACACATCTCAGTTTTGCTTAAATTGGTTGTGTCATTGCCACTTCCAGCCTAAAGCTGCAGCTAAATGGAGCCGTTTTTTCTGCTGGTGACCATAACCCCCTGTGTCCTCAGGGTGCCAGCTGGCTTTTCCCTGTCTCCCAGGTGTTGCTGAGAGAGGATGCATTCCTTTGCTTGTTCCACCTCTGGGCTTGATTAATTTAAAGCTTGTAGAACACAAAATTCCCAGAGGATTGGCTTTCTGTCTTCCTTCTTCTCCTCTGTCTTGTATAGTCACTTCATCTGTGACATGCAGGACTCCAGGACCCTGCTTTGGCCCAGCTGGACTAGGACTTTTACTAGCAACAACTTACCTGGAAGTCCTTAGGATTGAGTTGTTTAGCTCATTGTGTAGCTGCACTCTTGAATTCAAGCACTTTCTTCAAGTGTGGTATGAAAGGGATTTTATTCTAGATCTCCCAGCAATTGTTTGGAACATGTTTCAAAATATAAAAAGAGGGACAGGATGGTTGTTTTGTTTCTTTTCTTTTGTTCCCTTCCCTCCACCCTATTTGTGAGAGGAAACTTGCTGCAGCCTATATGCCACTCATATATTTATTGCTGCAAATTGTGAGTTGCCATTACTTGATGATCTGGAGTTAATAATTTAATTTTTTAAGAACCATACTCACTTATGTATGTTTTTTTTCATCTTACTTCAGGGTCATTGGGGAGTTTGTAACACTTTTTCTAGGTTGTCTCTGATATTTTCTGGATTCTTGGTCTGATTTTATAATTAGCTCATAAGCTATCAACAATTTTTAGGGTTATGATGCTTAAATGATTTTTGTGGACTCAATCCTTCCTGCATACAATCTAAGGAAAAATAGAGTACAAATTATTTGCTAGAGTGAAAGAATGCTCAAATAGAAACTCATCAGTTAGATGCTGAATATGAAATGAATACAGCCTGAATCCATTTTTCTGGGCCAGAGATTGTGAATGTAAATAGAAATTTCTCCACATCATCTGACTCAGAATCTAGTGGATCAATAAAAACAGCTAATGCAGAGTAGCTCCTAATTTTCAAGTAGAAACAGAATTTCAGGTGATACATATTGTTTCCAAAGTTCATGCATGTGGTTATAGATTCTAACATACACTGTTAGTAGATGCTGTGCATGAAAACAAGTGAAAGACTATGACTGTTTTGTCCTTATTACTGTGTGTATATTCCAAGAGCTTTATGTTTTAGATTTGGTAAGTCAGTGAGCTGTCGGTGTTCACACACATTAGGTACACACAGGTTTTCATTATAGATCTGTTTCAGATTAAAGCAAAATAGTGTTGGTTGCTTTGGAAAATATTCTTTTTCAGAATATTTATTGAATGTATGGGTCTCCCTGATTAAGCGAGGATGAATGGTGTCTATCTGTCAGGCTCAGAAAATAGCATTAAGTATGGATTGCTGATTGTGCCTGGAATGCCATTCTAGAGAGACAGTTCAGACACTGTCTTCACAAAAAGTGCAAGTTTCATATCAGAGTAGATTGCCTTACGAAATATAAATTGCAACTATGAAATTAGCAGTGTTCCTAGAATTCTATGAGATTCACACATAGAAGTGGACTTCAGCTGCTAACACCAGTCTTGCTGAGCATGCAGCCTTTCCATGGATCAGTGTAGATGGTGCTGATTTCCAGACTCAAACCACTCTGCTGTTTTAAGTGACTGCTGCCATGATGCTGACAAAATGGAAATTCGAGTTAACATCTTTCTATTATTATTCATGCTAAATCTCATGCACAGACAATGAATGAGAAAACCAGAGATAAGCCAATCTTGAAAAAAAAATTGTGATGCAATGTGTAGTTTCCCTGCTGAGCTCTCTAAAAGTAAGCAACTGAAGTGCTCAACCACCTGACTTATAGCTGACTAAATCAGACCTTATTTTTGATGGTGCTAAGGTCTCCAGATGAATGTATTACCCCTTTCTTCATTACTGAAAAGAAAATATTGGGCAGTGAAATTAAGTTATTTATTATGTGCATATTTAG
Organism: Passer montanus; assembly: GCF_014805655.1. Taxonomy (NCBI): domain Eukaryota; kingdom Metazoa; phylum Chordata; class Aves; order Passeriformes; family Passeridae; genus Passer; species Passer montanus. The sequence goes on along the minus strand of NW_024371038.1, from coordinate 600,925 downwards.
TGCTTAAATCGTAAAGGAAATTCCAGAATTAACTCCTCAAACACTTCCAAAGATGAGGTAAGTATCAATTAGAAAGTTCAGCTTCTGTGCCTAAGTGTTAATCTGGAACCACAGGTTAAATATTGTCAGTGATTTCAAAATACAGAGTTTCTCAAGAAGAGTCAGGACACTTGTGGTATTTATGGCATTTGACTGCTTCTTTGAAAGCTTGATGAACTGCTTTCCTGAAAGCAGATATTCAGTCTCCCTGCTTGGAATTATAAATAACATCTGTCTAGTGTGTAGATGATGGTATGGAGTATTAAAGGCTGAGGATTAGGCATTCATTAAGTGATGAATCATATTCATTATGGCCTCTTTCTGTAGAATAACCCTTTCTGCTACAAACCCAAATAATCTTTATGATGAATAAACAGAAAATGTCTTACTCAACTAATACCCAACTTATTTCCGTAGGAGTTCATTTGCTTTATTGTTCTGTTTTCCTCCCAGTCAGAACAGTTTTGGCCTATATTCTTTTGAAACTTACCCAAAAGCATCAAGGCATTTTTAATTTTTATATTTGGCTTTATTTTTGCTAAACCAAAACTATTGGTACCAGCTGAAAAAATCAGTTAGAAATATGTAAATCCAGTCCCCAAATGCTGTTTCTTTTCCCACTCTTTTTCTCCTGACAGTTTTGTAACTGACACAAGGAATTTTATTTATTAATTAGATTGATTGATTTGATTGACTGACTGAGACATTTGGTATGGTTGAATTGTTTGATGTATCAGAATGTATCTTGCTTTCAAATAATAGTTTCTTTGTTATGGTGCATTTAATAGAAAGTCTAATAAAGCACTATAGATTGAAGGGCTACATATTATATCAAAAATTGGCTTCCCTTAACTTTTGTTTCTGACCACAGTGAATGGCACAATAAACATTCCTATTGAGTGACAGAGTTGAGGCTGCAAAATGAGCAGAGAGGAGAAAGTGAATAAGTCCTCAGCTAGTTCCTGTGTTTAAAAGAAATGGATCAGGAAAAAAAAAAACCAAAACATTAGGCAAGCATATTCTGTAGGCAGCCAGGACAATATGAACTGTCTTTTAGAATAGGTCTCTTCTGCTCTAGATAAAATATCTGGAGGACTATCAGTAGATAATTCCCATAACTCCCTCAGAAGTATTGTTTGCATCTAACAAGTCTCTCAAATACATTTGATTCCTTCTTATGTAGCAGACAATATACAGGTACAAAGATGGTCATCGGAAGTTCTTCCAAAATGAAAAGCTTACATGTTAAGGATTATTACTTGGCCTGGGCAGAAAAAAGAATTCATATTTTAGTGTTGAAAAGTGATTAAAAATTACTATTTCTCTTTTAATCAGATTTTTTAATATTGTGTGCTAGTTTCACAGATGGGATAAAAATATTTGCTCTAAATGTCCTTTACAGAGGCAGATTTGTGGAGAATTATATTTGTTTTCTTCCAGTCATTGGAACTTACTTTCTGGTGTGAAGATGTGTGTGCTACAAAAGATGAGATCTTGTTTTCGTTGTGTGCTTCCATTTTTTGTGTAATATGGGGAAATAAGCTTTTTTCTCAGTAGTGACTGGGCTTAATTTTGCATATTCATTTTGCATCTTGAAGATGATGGAGACCATATTTGCTTTCCTGTATTCTCTGAAACAGACAATTTATTTTTGTTATGAAAGATTTTATCTCTGTGCCTACACTGGTGAAGCCAGCTGAGGATGCCCCACATCCTTTATCTAATTCTGAGGCAAAACTCACAGTGACATAAATAACAAATGCGCAGAGCACACATTTACTTTTACATGATATATCGCTCCAATGAGTTTACTGAGGATTTGCATCAGATCCCTCCTCTACCCTGTCTCCTACTGCAATTTTTATCATGATACTGTAAAATATTTAGCTATGCATTGGGGTCTAATGTCAGTGCAAAGACTACCATTGACTTCAGTGGGATTTGGAATCAGGTCATAAAGAAAAGGTTGTGTTTTTACTTTGAAGGAGTGTGCCACTAAACACATTTTTCACTGTAGTGAGTCTTGAGAAAAATACTAAATAAGGGCTGTGCTCTGTGAAGGACTGCCTTTGGAGCAGGTCAGTCATTAACCACCTTGTACATTTAAAAGATAACACTAACATGTCTGCCTTTTTCTTAAGTCTAATTATAGCAAAAATAATTAACTGCATACAGTCTTGTTCAAAAGCATGTCTTTGAAACATGCTTTCTGAATACTTAAAAGTATTTATCTGCTAAAGCTGCCATATAGAATCCCCTTTTCATGTTTTTATTGCAAATATCATAAAAGATCTACTGCTGCTCATGTTTATGTACAAATGTGGCCACTAACCTTGCCCCACTTTCATAGATTTGTTCATCTCATGAGACACTTTGTATGCTGTAAACTGAAAAAAGATACACAATTAAAACTTGTTAAAGATAATTAAACTGAAGTGGAGAGAAAAAAACCTGCCACATTGCTTTGTTCATAATAATAGTCTCTGAACTATAATTAAATTCTTCCTTCCAATAATTGTATACATATAAAAGAATTTTTCAGATAGAAAAACAATACAATGATTAAAAATGATTAAGAAGCTGATTCCAAAAGCAAAGATGAGCCAGGGAGGGTTGGAAAGATTTTAGGTGCCTCTAAATATACTGTACCAGCTGGGTACCAGATGGTGTTTGGCTACTTGCACCCACTAACTCAAAATATCGAAGGAGTGACTACACCATTGCCAGAATCAGTTCCCCTCCCTTAAATAAAAGTGGCACTCTTGGGAACGACTTGGCAGTGCAGAAAAATTTCCTGACAATGAGATCTATTAGGTTGTGAAGTAGTCTCCCGAAGGCAGAAGTAGATGCCAAATTGCTTGGCATGTTGGAGAGGCTGGAGGAAATCTAGAAAAATACTGTAGAGATGTGTTACTCTAGTGAGGTGGTAACTTTGTTATAAATTTGGAGCTGGGGCATTTAGATAAGAATGTCTCTGCTTTCTCCAGAATATCTTCAGAATATTTAACTTGGTCTTTCAGATTAAGCTTGTTTGCGTGGGGCATCAAGGACTGAAGATATTTTTTTTCTGGCTTGTATCGAATGAAAAAATCAATCAGTCATTTCATGGATATAGTTGGCTTCATAATCTTGGTACTTGTGTGCTTTTTTAAAAGTTATCTTGTACTAGTGTAGCATACATACTTTCCTTCCAAAATGTTGTTAAGGCATCTTGCAGAAACAATAAGCATCACCAATATGTTATGTGAGACATGCAGACATCATCAGCTTTTGAGGATAATGAAAAAACTCTTGTAATTTGTTCCTCTTATCTGTGATCAAAGGATAATTAGAAAGAAAGAAAAGATAATTAAAAAGAAATTAACTTAACTTCAAACTCCCATTTCTGTTGGCTGTTTGAGAATTGAGCCAGAAATAAGAAGCACATCACTATATGTAGTTTGCTAGCAAGAAATCATCTCCAAATTGTTGGAAGTGTGATTGCATTAATTGTGTCCAAAATGAAAGGTTAAAAAAAAATCACTAAAATCATTGTATTATGGAATGCAAAATGGGAAGGAACTGATTAACTAATGAAGGTTCCAGCCTCTACAGATGCTGCTGAAACTTGTTTGCTATTTCAGACTAGCTGAATTAGTACATCCAAGGAAAAAGTAGAAGGAAAAGAGTGAAACGTTTTTTCTTTTCTGTTTTGTTATTGTTTATTTATTCATTTAAATGAATAAAAACCTTGGGGACCTAAAGCCTCCAGTGTCATTTGAAAGTATCATTTTCAATTTGAGCCCCAGCTGTGGACTCTTTTGTCTTTGAACTAAATGCAGCTGAGGCTGAAAGCGCCCTTGGCAGAGACAAAGCAGTTGTTTTCTGAGGCGAGGCTTTGATTCCACATCTTTTCTCACTGCCACTACAGACTAATTTTTGCTTGTAAGTAGAATTTAGGTCTAGCATTTAAAAGCACAGACCTGTCTTGTGCTGAGTGGCTTCCATGCAGGCTGCACAGGAAGGGTATAGCCTTCTCCAGAGTCTCTCCTACCTTTTGAAATCTTTGAAGTATCCCAACAGGAGCTCTTCTAAGTACAAGAAAGTCTGGAGTTTTAAAAATTCAGTCAGCTTACATCCAGTGTTAGTTTGTAATGATGGTGAGAAGTAGAAGTACAGTGGAGTCCTTTCCAAGCATGTGGGTGCTCCTTGTCTCTCAGGGCTTGTTCCTCAGTCTCACTGAGTCCAGAAGCAGCAAGACAAAATCACGAGACAGCTAAAGTTTGTGTTTTGATATTCATTTCTTTCAGACATTTGATTTTGTGGAAAGATTGCTTAAATCCCAGTAGCCCTCTGCTGCTTTGTTGGTGTTGGGTATTTGCCAATCAGCACTTGAAAAGCACTGCTCACGACAGTTTGCACATGCTATAAGAGGCTGCTGTGCTTCAGATGTTCTGTGCTTATATTTAAGCTCTATGACCACGAGGGAATGAATGGCAATGATCAAAAAACCTGCTGATCGAGTTTCTTCATGAATTTTCCCAAAGCCAGATTGCAGAGGGGTATCAGAAACTAATAATAGATCACTGAGTTTATTTTAAACTGACAATTCAAAAAATAATTTCTGTCCACAGTAGCAGCAAATGCTAACTGGATTCTGCTAAAAGCATCCCACTGCTCTTACTGTACTGAAAATACTATGTGAAGTTTTTATAGGAGATTTTGAAACCAAAGCAATATAAAAGTAAACATTCAGTCATGCTCAGGTCTTTGTCACTCATTAACCCTATGGAGCAATGCAGAGAACAAAAATCAAATGCAGACCCTGGCCAGCAGAGTTCCTTTTCTTGTCTCGGGAGGATGCAAGTATCATAAGGACCTGACACAAAGCTCACAGCATAGAGAATCCCTTCTCTTCAAACTCTGTTTGTACTGGGGGAAGAGCAGAGTGATAAAAATACTGCTCTTTTGCTACAGTACTAGATTTGAAATAGCCCTGATGTTTCCACTAAAACAAAGAACAGAACTTAGCATACCTTTGATGATATTCTGTCCAAAAATGCTTTTCGCTTTACAGTGATTGACAGGGTGAGAAAAATGATATAATTTTTTTTTCCTAATTAATCATTTTTATGGATTACTACGTATTTCCTATGAAACCACGGGAACATCCAAGTAAGTAGAGACAGATTCTGTAGTGTGAACCCAGTGTTGCTTCTATGAAAGAATTGTGTGTACATTTAGACACACAGCATTTGAAAATGCACCTGTCTTTGTTCTCTTTTCTTCAGAATGGGTCTTTCCTCTCATGTTACACACATCAGTAGGAAAAAAGCTGTCTTACTATAATACTGCCGACTTCTTTACAGACTGAACTTGACATTTGACTTTGGTCAAGTTTTGATGGAGGAGAATGTGTCCTTCACTACTCCACTTTGCAGGCTTCTAAAATATTTGTTATTTCAAAAGAGTATACTGATTCTGTATGTCCCACTATGCTTTCTGAGGGGCTGCAGATAAACAGAACTTTTTTGAGCTTTTTTTCCTAGCTTTTTTTTCCTATCTCAGGTAATTAATTAGTTGTTAACATATAATATTGATCAATGTCTTAAAAATCAAGTAACACTGGAATATTTACTGTAACTGAAATAATCCTACTGTAGGTTTCTAAAGAATAAGCTTAAACTTTCTCTTTAACCTAATCTAGTCAGCTGTTAACTGCTAAATGCTCAATAATTTCAATTTTGCAGCAATAGAAAATAGTATTTTTTTCCATGCAGCAAGCACATGCAAGATGTATGAATTAGTGAAGATGATCCTAGGAGCTTGTAAAAAAGAGCTGACCCATCTAAATGAACAGCTTTTCTTCTTTGTGCTTGTGTGCACTGCACATCCTTTCAGAGCACAGTCCCAAATCGTAGTGGTGTCCCAAATCACAGGATTAATGTGTCTATGGACAGACCTCTTATGCCTCCAGAATGAAGTACTCCTTGCTAATTTCTCTTCAAGACACCAGCTTAATTGCATTTTAAACAAATGGGCTGCTTTGCTGGCCAACTTTTAAATGAGATAACAGCAATGTTCACTCTCCAGCAGTGATGAGTGCCTTGCAGTAGATTCAAAACTCTGTTCAATAACAGGTTTAATCTCACACCAGCAGATTTACTGCAGAATAAACTGCCACTGAGCTCATAATTAGTAAAACAAAAAAACCCAACCTACTAAATATTATTTTCCAAAGCAGCAGGCTATGTTTTAGTGGAAAATTTCAGTCCTTTTCTTTGTATGTTTTATTGATTTTATGTATGATATTGGGAATTCATGCTATGATTTAAGATAATGGTCTTTATCGATCACTTAAGCAGTTGTTTAGCTACACAGTAACAAAATGATGCTCCCATTCGTGGAATATGTGATACTGACAGCGGGGAGACCACAGTGCTTCCCTTCTTAATGTTTATTTCTTTTTTCCAAAAGCATATTCGCTGCTGGAAAACAGCAACTGCAAACATTTGTGCTTTAGAAACAATCTTCCCATAATTTTCTTTGTTGCAGCTATTAGTAGCCAATTGTGATTCAGTGATACCCAGCTCAACAAACAGATGTTCCAAAGTATATTCTCTGTAGCATGAAAAGAAAATATTAATGAGGTAATTGGAACTATTGCGGAAAAGAAAATGGTGAGTATCTAGTTCCTAATGTTTGAAGTCGTGCCCTTTAGTGTTTCCTTGTATTAAGAGAAGAAGGGAAGTTTCAGTATCTAACTGTTTGAACACCAGAAGGCAAATTTCTAAAAAGGCCTTAGTCTGGGTTCAGGTTTGCACGTGCACAGTGTGTTTGTACTCAGGAAGAATAAAGCTGGGGAATGTAATTGAAAAATTTGGTCTCCCATAATTAAAAAAACCAAGGAAAAAAACAACCCCCAAAAACTCCCAAGGACATAAAGCAATTGGGAGGACAGGGAATGAAGTCAGGGTAGAGTCTGTTTTTTTCTTTTCAATGGGTTGTACATGTGATGACTGGTTCTGCTTATGGTTTTTTTAGTGAACCTGTGCTTAATTAGTCCACTATCTAAACTACAGGCTAAAGTTTCTGTTTCACAGTACTCAGGAAGAATAAAGCTGGGGAATGTAATTGAAAAATTTGGTCTCCCATAATTAAAAAAACCAAGGAAAAAAACAACCCCCAAAAACTCCCAAGGACATAAAGCAATTGGGAGGACAGGGAATGAAGTCAGGGTAGAGTCTGTTTTTTTCTTTTCAGTGGGTTGTACATGTGATGACTAGTTCTGCTTATGGTTTTTTTAGTGAACTTGTGCATAATTAGTCCACCATCTAAACTACAGGCTAACAGTTTCTATTTCACGTATATGTTGTATGTGCACTACTGCTCTAGATACAAGTAATTATTAATTTAATTAATTTCAAAAGCTCCTAGAGATTTACAGAAGGCACAACACATCCTATAAAACCACCTTTTCAGGAGGTCATTTTTCCCTGGTTAGGATTTATATACCAGAGTATTAAAAGGCTAACTTTAGTTCATTGCTTTTCCACTAGAGATAATCTATTTTAATAGGATTGTGATATTGCAATAGTTCTGATGCAATATACATTATGCACAACGTTTGTGTTTAGAAACAGAATCCATTTAGCTGTGCTAAAATGGGTATAGAGTGATTTCTTTGGCTGCTTCCACATCTTGAAACAGTTAGCTCTAGAGGAGTCAGTGCTGTCCTGGCACTGTGATTGTCCATACCAGTGAGCCCAAGTTTCCTTCCAAAGGAAACGTGAGTGTACCAGGGTGTGGGGCACAAGGATGGCTCATTACACACCCAGCTCACTGTGCAACTGGGGACCAGCACCAAAGGAGCTGCACAAAACTGAGTAGATGCACTTCAGACACAGAGAGATTTATCTCACCCCTAAGCCACCCAATGTATCATTTGTTTGCTTGCTTTTCAGGTTTTATAAAACTCTATTATGCCTTTAATAAGTTAGGATAGATATTTTGCAAAGCTAAAAAAACCTTGCTACCTCATTCTCCAAAATGTTCTTTTCATGTTTCTATATGTGCAAGTTTTTATAATCACGTGTGAAGGCACCAGTGGTGCCATAAGCAAAGAGAAAGGATTCCGCCAAAATCGTCCTTGTCTGTCAAACCTTGTAAAAACAATGATCAGTAATAGCAGAAGGTTATCAGAGCATCGGTGTCCCTTGATTTAAAATATATAATTTATTTTTCAAAAGGAATCTGCACTTAGTGGTATGAGGTGGGGTGATTACTCCTCTTTCCCTGTACAGTCTCTCTGCAGCTGTATATCTGCTAGGCACTGTAAATGCATTCATTAGTTCTTGTGCTTCTCTTCTAGGTTTTTTGAACAGTGGCATTGACTTCCTGACTCTGACAAAACAGAGACAATTTAATCTTCTTTTCTTCCCTTGGCCAAACCTGAAAACATTTGTCTAAAGAAGTATTTGTAGTTCAGAAATGAGAGATAAAGTGGAGATGAAGTGGAGTGGAGATGAAGTTAATTTTAGTGAAGCGTTTCACTAAAAGTCTGGAGAATTTTTAGTGTCCTTCTATTCTGAATAGCACTCCAAATTTTCATACTGTATTTTTTGTTCTTGTTGTTAAATCAAAGCATAGACTATGCAACCTAGTTGTAGAATGCCAATTAGAATGCTTGAGTACAGAAAACATCAGATCGATAGTTCTTCCAAGTATATAAAATTGTATACTGTAAAGCTAGCTTTTAATCTCGTGAAAAAAATCTTGGTTTTGAAGTTTTCTGTATGTACCTCAGGAAAGATATAAAATATTTCAGTATACCAAAATGTTGAATTCAGATATATTTATACTGTTTTTTTAAATTTGATTCAGGCCTTCTGTGCTTCTCTGATGATAGCCCTAAATCAGAATGACTCATACTGGTAATTTTGACAAGAGTCAAGGACTCAGAAATTCTGGGTTTATTTGTTGACTCCAGCCTAGGCCTTTTTGATGCCTATAATATTTTTATGCTTCTGTAAATATAAGTGTCCCTACCTGTGGGTTGTGAGGGTAGGCTCCTACTGATGGAGAGCCACGAAAATTCTGTAAAAGTCCTGATCATAACATTTAGGTAGCCTTACTGATAATGTTCAATACACTACTTTTTGTAATATTTGTATGTGCTGATCTTTTATACAAGGTGTAGAATATTGTACCTAAATGATATTCAGACTCCCACATTCTCCAGCTGAGAAAATAACCTGCTTTAGAATTGATTGATCATTGCTCTTGTCAATGGAATGCATTTTTCTGACAAACGTGATACTTTCAAGGTATGGTCCCAAATATAAAAATGGTTTTGAATGTCTGCTTTGTGCATTATGAGCATTATTGCCATGCCTGGGTATTCTGCAAACCTCCTGCAAAGAACTTTGTAGTCAAGAAAAAACCACATATCTCAAGAAGAAAAAATTTGTACAAGCTCAAGAGGAAATTAAAGAAATGTATTAGTGATACTAAAAATGTTTATAGGGTGTTCCACAATTTTAATTTAAAAAGGCAAACTTGTAAATGCTTTAATAAAAATCCTTTGAAATATTTGTGTATATACACAAGAGAGGGGGAAGAGTAGTAAGACAATTGGAGAAAGATAAGGAGAGGTGCCCTTGAAACAAGATGAATGACTGTAGGAGATCTGGGAAGTATGACTAGGAAGGGAAGGGAAGGTAAATAACCTCTGCCAATAGTTTTAAACAGAAGTTCTGAACATATTTTAGAGGCATGGAAAGCACTGCTAGAAGCTAAATTGAGCTGTTAAATAAAGCACTGCATATGATATAAATACGAATTATCAAATTTGCAGTACACAATATCAGTGCTACAAACTTTTGTAGGAAGTTCCTGCATGGGAGATGTGGCAGCTTTTTAAAAGGATCGCAAGTGTCTTTTACTTATACTATTCTTCATGTATCAGCTGTTTGGATTTCTAAAAAAATAAAGTTATTTTAGTTTGCATCTGAACAGTGATTTAATTGTTCTGTTAGTTACTAACTTGGCCTGAGGTCTATTTTGGCCTTACAGATGAGAAGTATATAGTCCCTCCATAGCATGGAGATGGGGTATCATAGATATTTTTAACTTTCACTCCAAAAAAAGCTCAGAAAAAACTTATGTTATCACTTACGTATTTCCTCTGTATAGGTTACCAAGGGTGCTATTTCATTAGCCATGGTGTTGTAAGCCTGTGCAAAAGCACATTTAGTAGGAGCTGACTGTTGAGCAAATTAATTGCTGGAAAAGATTAATATTTATTCTGTTTCCCCAGCACAGCAAAAAATATTAAATATATTGTGCAAAATCCATTAAGTGGCAACAAAGACTTTAAGCTACAATAAACTACCCATTTTTAATATTGTGTTTTATATACACATTACAAAAGAAATTACTTTTTTCATATCTGTGTATTAAGAAATAACTATTTTTACTGCATTCTTAGAGAAAAAAAAATCAAACATAATAGAATTATTTCTTTCTATGGTACAAAAAAAAAAGGTTTTGGCCAGTAAAAGTTTTATTTTTGTTTTGCTGATTTTACAAGTTTCTTCTTATTCTGTCACACAAAAAACAAGATGAGACAAAACAACTGCAAAGCTTCACACTGTCATCTGAAATCTTTTGATGGTTTTTAGATGAAGGTATTTGCTAAGGACTGAAATGAGCATTCTTCCTTTTCTGTTACATGGTTCTGTGCATTGAAGCCTTCTCAGAGCTGCATTTTGCTTCAACCAAGAAATATGAAATTTTCAATAGCTGAATGGGAAATAAGGTAAAAAAAAGCATCACAGATGGAATGTTAGGAGATAGGACTCAGTAGGAGGAGATATATTAATGGCTGGTGGCTAATTAGCATCAACTTCATGTCTCAGTGTCACTTTTGCCATGGGATTGATGCAATGAGCCTGTTAATACTTGTTCACAGTTGGATTTTAGTAGGTATTTTGCTGCAGTTGCAGCTGCTGTAGAACATGTGTGCAGTGCCATGTAGGCACTGGTTAGTGGGATTTGGCTGCAGTGCTTTGGCTCTGTGTGAGTTTTATGTTTCTCTCATTGCTTGTTATTTGCCATCCTGACTGGTTTATTTCCACCTTTCCTGCTCATTCTCAGATTTGCTTGGAACTTGGCTGCTGACATGAAAACTTTCTAATGGTAGAGGAAAAAAAAGTCAGTTTCTCTTTAGAAAGAGCAGTGATTGGAGGGTCACTGATATTATGTTCCTCTTCCTCCAGCATTTCTATTAGAAAGACATCAGAAGCGTGACTAATACAAAAAGAAGAGGTTTTGATAAAAGGATATAAGGAGAAACTTATTGATACACTAATACTAGAATATTAGAAAGTATGGTGAATTCCTTAACCTGTATTTAATAACATGCAAAATCTTCAGGCCATCTGGTGTGTATATATTGCCTGGTCTTTTTACAGAATTGAGCTGAACACTGGGGTACATTAAAAAGACCATATTGAATTTCTAATGTAGCAGAATCTGAGCAAAAGTAGTGTGTTTTGCCATTCAGGCACATTCTCTTTTTTCAAAAGAAAAATTAGGTTTAAAATAAATACTGAAATGCTCTTTTTGTAAAGATTTTTTTTTCTTCTTCTTTTTTTTTCCCCCCCCCCAAAAAATAAAACAGAGAAGAGCAGAAAACTTATCTAAAGATGTAACTGATGTCTCAATGAGGATGCTTAGGATAGATATTGAAATATAAATTTCTCTGAGTGGAACTGTGAAGAGTATAGTTTTAGTCTGCAAACTATCAAATATCTTCAGCTTCAACCTGAATCTTTCTGTAATTCTAAATCAATGATATATCAATAACTATTATAATTTGTTTTGTTTGTAAATAATCTACAGAGGCAGACACAGATTAAATTTAAAAATGGGTAAGAAAAGCAAGAAAATTCAGTATTCCAAATATTTTCTAGAATCATTGCTCATTGAAGCATCAGATACTCTGTTTAATGTTGGTTTCCATCAATTATTCAGATTAGATTCAACCTGTCTTTAATAGCTTGTGGTTTTTTAAGTTCTATAGAAGGTGAGTATAAACGGAGGAAAATTGTGTAGCATATTCCATTATACAGTAATATTCCATTGTACAGTAATATTTATATTCTAGTGTTTACATGTAGATCCCTTTTCACAAGGATTTCTAACTGAAATAAAAATCGTCATGGATTAAGTTTCCAGGGATTCAAAATTATAGATGCATTTGCCCTTCTTAATTCCAGTCATTTATGAATATATTGCGCTGTTCTTTAAAACTACCAAGAAACTTTAGAAGATTGTCTTAGACATTTTATTGTTTGTTATACTTATTCAATAGCAGGCTTGTTTTCTATACTGAAAATATCCTAAATCAAGGTAAGCTGAGTATGCATTTTATTATATTGATGATCTTTTGGGATAGTAACAAAAAAACATTTTACATTTGTAAGAATGTCTCTTTAGCCAAAATTTCTTCAGGACTTCTAGAATGTAAAGTTACAGAGCATGCAGTGCTCTGTGGATGAAGAGCTCCCCAGGTATACTCTGATGGGGAGACTGGAGCTGTTTGTGTCAATGGTTTGCAAATAATGGTTCTCTGGGAGAATTTGAAATTGCAGTTTTCACTCCAGACTGGTGCTTTTTAGGATGAGCTGAGTTGCTGTGAGGCTTGGCACTCTTCAGTGCACCTTAGGCAGCAGTTCTTACACTTCCATTGAGATTGTAACAGCTGGCCATTACAATCAATCAAATGACATTTCAGGGATAATTTTTCTTTAATATTAAGAGGAAAAAAAAAAAGAAAGAAAAGATATTCGATTGAAATAAGTTTTGCCAGAAAGAGCAAAGGATTTATGAATTTACCTTGGACTATAAAAAGCAGTCTCTTGCAAGTAAATCACAAACTGATCATGGAGTTATTTTTATTTGTAACACTGTGGTATTTTCTATTAATATATAAGCACTCTCCATATCTTTGTAGTATTGTTCTACATAGGTGTTGGATATCTGTTGCACTACTCTTCTGCACATATGAGTGCATAACACTCAACTATAGGATGTGTGTAAATTTAGGGGTCTGATCAAAACTCACTGTCCAAACAGTTTAATAGATTTTCCTTGCTTTAAATCAAGGCTTCAAAGAAAAAATGAAGTAATAAAAATGTTAGTGAAGAAATAAGGATTCTAAAGAATAGGTGGGGCAGCCTTCAAAGATGGTCAAAAAAGCCTTAAAAAAGTCTGGGACAGTAATGTGATGTGAGTTAAATTTTTTAAAATATCTTAAATGGAATAGGAAGAAAGAGAGGTTTTATTCACTGCCATGTATGACTCAACCAGCAACACGGTTTGTACAAGTTGTTTCTGATTCTCCCAAAGTCCATGAGTCCGTTGAATTAAAATATTATTTTTTCACATTGTCTGTGTTTTAGTGCTTTAATGTTCTACTTTGACTCAAGCAGCTAAGCCTATATGAGCATAATCATATATTCATTATATGATCCTGTGATTATATGTAATTAGAGTTATTAATGAAACATTCTTACTGTGTATTGGTAATTTGCTTATTGGTAACCAAGGAACTAAATCATTACAATAGAGGTTGTAATCAGAACACTTAATGCAATGCACATCCTTGGTGGGGACTACCCGGGTAACTATGGATTTAGCTATTTTGCAACCTAATGTCTTCAGGGACATTTAATGATTAAAGCACTGTGCCTAAAGGATCAGAACAGGGAAAATTATATAGAAGCTACAGTATGATGCAACAAGAGTGGTATATCAAATTTCTTCTCTCTGTTGTTCCTGAAGTAATGCAATTGACACTCATTTTAATTAGCATTAAAGAAGTGGTAGGTTCAGAAGGTAATGCTAACCACTTAAACTTCCCACCATCAGCATGTGACACTCCTCAGGGTGAATTCTCCTTTCAGTTTATGATGCTTTTTCTCTCATAAGCAAAAGGTGAGGGGATTAAAGATCCTCCTCTTATGTGAAAGATTAGTGAAGGTGATCATTTGAAGCACAGTGGATGAAAGCAGTTGAGGAGGGCTTCAGGAAGGGATCTTCCTCTATCAGACAATTGTGGTTATTGCTTTGGCAACACTCATACTTTTTTCTTCTACTATTAGTGAAATTAATTCCATTTACCTCTTATTCTTTTTAGGGGTCATCACAGAGTCTCTCCAGTGCAAGCGACCTCCAGGTGACAGTGTTAGCTTGACTGATTGAAAGCAGTGAGAAAACATTTTGGACGTGTTATGACACCTTACACAAACAAAGAAACACAGATGGGGGTTGCATCCTGAATCAAATTAAGTCTGGGATTTAACTCTTATTTTTAGAGTTCTAAAACTGAATGAAACTGATAAATTTATTGTCAGGTGCTTTTAGTACTGATTTGTAATCTGTGAAGCTTCATGCAGAACTTCACTTAATTTCTCTCAAGAAATATCCCACCACAAGGGATTAAGAAGTTTTTACCAATAGTTCCAAATAAATCCCTTCATCATAAAGAATTAAGTAAAACAAAGAAAAATTTTTTGGTTTATAATAAATTGAAATATTTTCCCATGGCTTGAGAGTGAGCTATTCTTATAAACTAAATTATCTACCTGTCGCTCAAGTAAATGCATCAATGTTAGATATTGTCCTTGACAGATTCTGTTTTTGCACAATATTTCAGTCATTAACATGTGTAGTTTCTGGCTCATGGGAATATTTTTCATATATCATCTTTTGCTTCCCTGATTTGAGAAAAAAATTCCAAGCAATGGGAAAGCTGTAAAAAATTCCAAGCAATGGGAAAATGTAATCTCCAACTTCTGGTTTAGCATAAGTGTGCAGGCCATCTCTTATAATATGTATTTTTAAATTAATAAATGAAAAAGCACAGTAATGTTGTGTACAAACTCTGTTTCAGCTATCACCTCTAAATTCCTATACCAGGGATTCAAAGATGTCACCTCTGGACTATTTTCTATTTTTTCATAATATAATCTTTGTTTCTCATTATCATTACCTCTAAATTATTGGAATTGACTGATCCAGCTGTAGATGAATAAACCAGTACAATTTATTAGAGATGTTTTCCCTGCCTGAGGCCTTCCCTGCTCAGCTTTCATTTTCTTCTACCTTGCCTCTCCTGGAGGCCCAGTTTCATCATGATAACCTCAGACCTCTTCCTAGCTAAGTTTCATCTTATTCTTGCAATTCCTTTTTGAATAACATCTTTGAGATGATTGTTTGGATTGATAGGGAAACATGCAAAACTCTTGTTCATGCTCCTAACATCTTATGTCTCATTTGTCATAATAGAGTTTTTTCCTGGCCTTGACAAGTTTATCACATCCAGGTGAATGCTGCAACACAGCCTCTCTGCTATTCTATGCCATGAGAATGCAGTGTAGTCTGTCTTCCCTTCCTGTGGAATTGTCAGCTCCTGCCTCCCCTTATACTTTCATTGCCCACTTGTTAGATTTTCACACAAGCACTTTTGTGCTTTTTTCTATGTTGACCCTGCACTTTAAAGTTGCCATAAATGTTTAACGATGACCTCATTAAATTCAAGTCCTTAAAACTCTCCCTTGTTTTAATGCCTATGAAAGAAATGAGAAGAAATGTCAGGCTGTGGGTGTTCTGTGGATGTTGCATTTCTTACTTTCCCAGTTGCCTTCTGCACCTGTCTCTGCTTCCATCCCACTGGTCTGTCTAGTTTGTTTTACAGTCCCTGGGAAGTGACAGCTTTTGTCCTCATGCTACCCAGCATAGTCCCACTCCCTGATTTGATGCCTCACAATGTGGTCAAATTAAATGCTGTTTTAATGAGTAGTACAGTTAGAACTGAGTTGTGAATATTCAACTAGACTGGTTAAAATTTCTAGGATAATCTTATCAATCTTACATAAAATTGCTTTTGTAATGGCATTTAATTTTTTTCATTATCTTTTTTATTGTTCTCTTTATGTTGGACATGCAAAGTAAGACTTGATAGGTCAGAAACAGGAAAAGCTCCAGTTATGAGAGGCCTAATCTGAAACTTATAATAGTATTCAGATGTTAGCTGAAGTAAACATTTATGCTGCCCAAAGGCTAGATTTTGGATTTAACCTTGAAATGCCTATACTTCTCTTCCAATTTGCTTTCCTTGCTTAGCTGATTTGTTTGGTTGTTTTTGTTTTTGGTTTTGTTTTGTTTCTCATAATCTAGAGGGGAAACTATCTTCAGGAACATAAGGTTTCACAAATAGCTGGCAATAAAGTTTCCATTGTACAACACACAGGGGAGTTTTAAGCAGAAACTCACTCTATCCCTGAATATTCTGTATGCAGAAATATTTGGGTTTTTTCAGGAGTATGAAGACTAGGGAGTGGGATGAGACATTGAACAAATAAGAAATTGTTTTAATAATATTCTAGCAAAATTATGGATGTCTAATGTATGCACATCCCTGATATTTTTGCCAGCAAAAATTGCATTTCACTTAGGTGTTTAGCCTTTTTCTCTCCAGTCTAATCTACCAATTACTGGCCTTTTCATTTTGTCAGTAATATGCAAGCTTTCTCTTAACTCTGCTGTAATTTGCAAGGACACAAAACATGCTTCAAATTACCTACCTGACTGCACTTTGTGTGAAGGACTCCATCCTCTTGGCTGTTTTAGATTAACAGTGAATTACAGTTCACTTCAATGCAATTAGATCTAATGAGGTGCACATGGAGACCATTGGGCCACCCTGTAACCACATTATATGGACCTGCGAGTTGTCATTTTAATCAATTGGTTTGACCTCTGAATACAAACTAGGACAAAGCACAAAGGACTTTTTGGCCCCAATGCCTATTTACCTAAATGCAGGGAGAGATGATAAAAATTGTCCTCTATCAGGAAAATCTCTTTCTCTAGGGAATTTTTTGTAAATAAAGTCTGTTTGCAAAAGTACTGTTAATGTGGAAGAACACGTCTGGTGCAGAGAGGTAGATTTGCAAGGTGCAGTTCATGGTGCAGGTTGAGCTCTGGGCAGGAGCCCAGAGAGACAAGAGGCCATGAACTGCCAGCCCTTGGGATCACAAAGGGAACAAAGAGCAGGACACTGTGAGCAGACTCTGGGAGAAACATCAGGGACCAGAGACTCGGGAGGAGCAGCGAGACTTGTGCACAGGTAGGTGATAGAGGATGGATGAGAACCCAGGGGTTCCTTTGCTGGGAGTCCTCAGAGGCACCAGCTCAGGCTGTTTTGGTGTTACTGTGCCATGAATAAATGAGTTTGTGAAACTAAACAGCTAATCTGCTAAGGGAAACCTGCTCTGACTGTGTCTGTGGGTGTGTAGGGAGTTAAGCACTGCTGTGAAGAGCCTTTAGTCCCAGCAGTGACAGTTTCATGAATAGTCATACTGGGAAGTTTCCTTTAGAGTTGAAATGATTGAGCATATAATAAGTAAAGTTATAATATTGTTATAAATACTTTCTTTTCTGTATGACTTGAAGTTTCATCATTGACTGTTAGGAGCCAAATGTTAATTTTCATAAGAATAAAATAATTTTATCAGATGGTATTCTAGTGATGAAAATAAAGGAAAACCATATAGAATCTTGTTGAAAGTAGGGGAAGTTTCCTACAAGACAGTTTTGTTTAACTGTATTCAATAACTGTTGTTGTGTGGTAGAGAAAATATTTTCACTTAGTCTGGAACACAATTTCCAAGTACTTGTCAAGTGAATCTGCCATTAACATCAAAGAAAGGGCACTGGATTGTAATTTGCAGAATTGAACTTCCATTGTAGAGTGACTGTTCATGGGGAGGGTTAACTATGGGGTTAAAGCTATGAGGAATGAGTGTTCTGTTTCCTAGGGAAACTTTGAGCACAGCAAAATGAAAAGCATGTTTTGTGTTTGTGCTAATAAAGAATTTAAAAATGAAAGAAAGAAAAACAAATTTTAAAAGTGGAGGAAAAAAAGTAGTTTGTTCTTCTTAGCAACTCAAAGAGATTTTAAAGTTATTTTAAATATGTGAAATGTCTATATACACCTAGAGATAGCAGTAGTGGCTTGGCTATGCTTTATGCAACATAATATTAATGGGCCAAAAATGTTTGGGAAGTGTACCTACCCAGTATTTGCATTGTTAAAACCTTGGTAATTATGGCCTTGTGCCTTGGAGAATAAATATTTGCAAATAATGGCTGAAACAGTTCTCATTAGTCATTTCCAGGAGACTGAAATAGCTCAGTTTTATAAGCCTCCTTGGTATATTTGAGAATTATTGTCTTACGACTTTTGGAATATCTTCTGCCCCATACCTTGTGAGAGGTCATGAGTCAGATGTACAACCTAACAGGAATCAGCTATGAATTCCTGGTTATGAGTCATGCTGAGGAACAATGTCTTGATCCTTGCTTGAAATGGCAAGCATGTAAACTTCCTTCTTCCTATTGTGCTTGGCTTCTAAATGAGAAAAGTCCTTTTGTACTTTAATTAAAGGAAACATCCTAAGAAATCATGCTTTATTCTAGTGACATGTATATTGAAAAAGAAAGTTAAGTTTTGTGATAACTCAAAGAAATAACGAGTATTTTATAGAAGTTCCCAGATTACACAAAGGTATTTCTATCTCATAGATGTACAATTAACCCTGTTTCTGTTATGAATGCATATTCATTTAAATTAATTAAAACCCATCTTCTGTTTCTAATAGCATAATTAATAGCATTCTGTTTCTAATGTAGGTTATCCATTGATAACAGATATAATTTTGAATGACCCACTGGTAATTGATAAATGGTAAAAGCATGTTGGTTTGCTTGTAGACCTTTTATGCTGGAACCTTCACATTATACAGTTTGCCCACTATTGTTTATAGTTACCATAATATGAACAAATCTGAGAATTTAAAAGTTTTCTGTGTCTAATGAAGTCCATCTAATGCCAAAACTGAAAATCAAAATATCCTGGAATATATTTACTGGGTGAAAATACTGTAGCCTATGGATAAGCATCCTCAGAATCTATGCTAGCCACTATGCAAGGTGTTGAAAAGTGTTCCTGTAAGATATAACCTGGATTAGAAATGTTTTCAATTACATCTTCCATGGATTCTTTAACTGTACTGTGAACTGACTGGTGTGGATGGCTGCACTAAAAGTGGTCTCCTATAATGCAGATTTTTCTATACTGTTCAAGTACATTGCAACTATGGTATAAAAGGTATTTAACCTTATTTTGTTATTACTTAATAAGTATTAAAATCCAAGTGAGTTTAGGGTAAGAATTCCTCTTGTGTATACTGGGTTGAGATATAAACTTGTAAAGGATTTATGAGTAAATAGGCACCCTGAAATACCCATTGACTTGACTTGTGTTTGAACTCCCTTCCTTTTTCTTTCCAAAGGCTGGTTGATGTCAAAGGCCATCTGTTTCCTGTAGTGCAGAAACATGTAGACATTGAGAGAACAGAATTTTAATCTGTTCAGTAAACTACAATTTAAATGCTTGTTTCAAGAATCTGAATAGTTACTGCACTGGAATTTTGAGTGCAGTGACTTTGTGCTTTTTTGTGTATTTGAGGTCTGAGTGTTATGCTTTATCTCAAAGTAATGTAGCATGGCACAGTCTCACTGTGCCAGCACTGGCACATTCTCAGGCTTTTTGAGGATACCCAAATCTCAGGATTCTTCTGAATGAAGGAGCTGGATCTGATGTGAAACATCCCTCAGAAAGAGGACTGCCCTAGCAGTGGATAGGGGGTTTTCAACTGAAGCTCCTCATTCCATTTTGTTTACAGGTGTACACACAGTCTGGTGCCACACTAGCTCTGTTAGTCCAAAAGGCTGGACCATCTTGAGAGCCCAGGTTATTAATTTCTGATTAAAGAATCAGTGCATTTAGGCATCTCATATTTAGATGCTTTCACTGTTAGCATTAAATAAGGGTATTTTAGTATTGCTGAAGTGCATAGTAGTAGTTCAAATTTGGTGATGATCACATACTCCTTACTGGCAGGTATGTACTTTTTCACATTCCTTAGCTAATTCTTGAGGTGAAGCTAAAATTTTAAAACTATTTTTCTCTTTGACACTCAAAGTAATTTTACTTCATTTGTAGAAAAAGTAATATCTCACTGTACTTCAATGCAAATATTAAAAATTCTTACTCCTATGTCACATTAAAGTGTATAATTAAATAAAATAAATAATGAATGGAAAAATTTCCAGAATTGCTATTGTTCTGGTGCCTTTTTTTTTTTTTTTGATATGCTGTTTCATTGTTTGGTTTTCTATGTGGCAATAATAATAACAGGAGCATTTGCACAACAACAGCATTTTGGCTTCAAACCCAATTAGAAGAAAAAGCACAATAACACATTATAATATAAATCTAACATGTAGTTTTCCTTTAGGAGATATTCAGTTTTTAGCTTTAAACAAGTCCCTTAGAAGCTTTAGGGTTCTTAGGATGCCTAGAGTCAATTTTGAACAATTTTGCAACTTACTACAGGGAAGCTTAATTCAAATTCAACAAAACACTGAAAGAGGTAGTGCTTTGGGGCACTTAACTTCCTCAAAGGACCATCAGTATGAAACCTCAGATGGGGAGAAACAAGATATAAATAAAATATGTCAACCTAAACCCATGGTAAATAGAAAAAAATAGCTCTCTCTTCCTAAGAAATAAAAATTGTGTTTCACACTATCAGGACATATAAGTATCACTGTGATAGCAAAATTATGACAAAACATTGTTTCACTGTCAGAAAGTGGCATGAAGTTCTTCTGTAGTGGAAGAGGCTCAATTATTAATTCCAAATACAAGATCTAATTCCCTGACTCTTATTTCAAGCAGATTCTGCTAGCATTTGCCTTCAAATCTGCATTCCCAAGGGGAGTATTTCCTGTAGTACTTCTACAGAGAGCACCTTTCTGATATGGGTGAAGAATTTTCATTTTGTGGGCTTTTAACATCGGATGCTACCAATGACATGTGACTCATTGCCTAAGGTACACTGGTGTGTTTTCTGATCTTTGACAAACTATGACAGCTTTAATGCTAGAAAACAACATATAATCTATTGAGTGTTCTTATGATTAATTTAGGCAGAAAAAACCTGGAAATTGAAAATAAATTCCTGCCCTTGCAGACTCTGTTGGAAGTACTTGGTTTTGGCTGTCTGCTTATGATTAACAAATTATTTCACACTGAAATTAGCAGTAGTTCCACCTCCCTATATGTATCTAGAAAACTGAGCACCATATTTTTATTAATATTCAGTAGTCCTGCTCTTCTGTAATTGCTGCTCTTTCAATATCATTCTCCTAAAGAGATGTAAATATCACACACACTTTCATTAATAGATTCAAGTTTCTGAACTTAGGATGTTAATTGTGGTGCTCTTGCTACATGGTAGAGCAACATCTGATATAAGAAGCATTTTGACAAAACACGTTTGATTGGGAAGTACAAGAAAACCACTATTCTGCCTCCAAATTCCTAAAATACTTATTTTTTCTCCAGATTCTTTATGCAATGGTACAATTGTGACACTAAGACTCTTGTGCCATAAATACATACAAGTTTTTAGAATGGCTTAGTCTTGTTATTTTTGAAGAGTGTGTACTCACAGTTAATAATTACTATTATGCATGCTATATTATATTTGTATATTAATCGTAGGCAAAATTCTTTTAGACACATAGTGAGATTTTCAAAATCCCTTTTCTTACTTTTGACTCTATTGAGAAATTACAAAAGCATTGCTGTATGAACTCAAAGAATGATTTCTAATTCTGTTCAGAATGTTTTCACTGCAAAAGCCAGAAGGAGCCTCTAGTCACATGTCCTGTGGATTTAATTAATGCTTTATTGAATATTGAATTATTTCTTTCTTGTTTATTTGATTTGTTGAACTGAAAATTGTGATGATGAGAGATATGATTGAGAAATTACAGGTAGATTATAGAAAGAGATGATAGATATATGAGAGATGGGTAGATTTAGACTATATATAAAAAATAAATTATTTATGAATAGTGATTAGTGAAACACTGGAACAGGTTCCCCAGAGAGGTGGTGGATGCACCATCCCTGGAAACATTCTGAGTCAGGCTGGACAGTGCTCTGAGCAACCTCGTCTCATCAAAGATACCTCTGTTCATTGCAGGGGGTTGGACTCAATGCCCTTTAATAGTTCCATAGGTCTTTTCCAATTCAAACTATTTTATGATCATTATGTAGGATTTTGTTTCCCCTTTTCTTGAAGAATGGAAATAAAACAGTCCAGTTTGCGGGTGAGGAGCTGGTAGTGCAAGAACCCTCTGTTCCTCAAGTATAACATTTACCTAAGCTCATATTTCACTGTGTAGCAGGCCTGTAACATTGCTAACAATACAAGAACAAGAAAAATCTCTTAAAAATATCAAACTCTATTTGACCCTTGAAGGCATGCACTATCAGAGGTTTATGTTTTGAATTTTGTTAAGGAAACTTTTGAGAATTTTCATATGCGAACAATGCACTGGAGTTATTTTTCCCTTAGCAATTACTATATCTCAAGATCTTTTCAAAATAATTTTTTACTATTAAAAAAGATATTGAAGTTTACATATCCTTTATCTGATCTGAAAAGAAAGCTATTTATATTGACTATGAGATTTCAATATTTCTGAATGGAATAGAGGGGATATTTAGAAACAGTTAATATGAACAACTTTCTCTGCCAGTGTATAGCAGAACATGTACATAAACAAGACCAGTCCCAAGTGCAGCAGAAGGTATTGCTCCTGGCAAACGTTAACAGGGAAAAAGATAAGACTTGTAGTATCTCATCATTGTAGCATGCTACTGTGAGGTCAAAACACTTGTCCCATGTTGCTTTCCCTATTTTCTTCAGTTTGACATGCTGCACTAAAAAGATACAGACCTGCTGTCACGATCCCAGGAGATCAAGCTGTTGATTTCAAATATTTTCAGCCCCTTCAGGGTAAAAGCACTATGCTTGCAGCCTCACCAGTGAGCCAGATGAACCCTTGGTACATTGTATAGTCACTACATTACCTCTGTCTAATGCTGACTGAATAACTCCAAGAGTAAAAAAGATGGTTGTGCACATTCCCTTTGCTTTTTTCCTTCCCCAAGCAGCATGGTGCAGGGAATAGGGATGTGTACTGACAGTTCTCACTGCACTAATTTGCTTTATATCATTTGGTTTCACACATGCTTCTGTAAACACCTAAAAATGGTAATCCTCCCACCATTTTCAGGATTCATTGGTAAATAATTCA
This sequence comes from Passer montanus, assembly GCF_014805655.1. Taxonomy (NCBI): domain Eukaryota; kingdom Metazoa; phylum Chordata; class Aves; order Passeriformes; family Passeridae; genus Passer; species Passer montanus. Next base: position 577,597 of record NW_024371038.1, on the reverse strand, counting down.
CCTACAAAAGAGTATGGATGTAAAGAATGAGATTTCTGTCACAGCTGCAGTTTAGTACTAGCATTTCTTACAAGGTTAATCCTTGCCACTTTCCACACCCTCATCTTCTCTTGCCTGCTCTCTCAGGAATGATCTTGTCTTTCTTTCTGTGTAGGGATAATGATATCTCTGTCACTTTCCTTTTATTGGGCCACAGGTCAGCATTTGGGAGGTTTTTCTACCTTCCTGTCCTTTGGTGTTCTATAATCTCAGCTATTGAACTGCCTTTCATTCCAATTATAGCTTGACTAACTGCTCTAGAAATATGCTGATATCTCCTTATCTTGATTAATAATGTGCAGCAACATCTCTTGGAATGACAAAAATATTGCTCTAATATAGAAAAAATAATTTACCCACAACCCACACAATACATGACTTCTATAAAACAGGTTAAATACAACCTCAATACCTCACTTACGAAATAGAAAAATTTTTAAAAATCAATGTGTAGGATTAATTTTGCATACACAAGTCTGGCTCATACTCACCAAGGCACTAAGCTTCAGTTTTTAGTTTGAACTTTATTCACTGTAAGTTAAATATAAAGTTGCTCTAAACCAATATAGTAGAAAATCTAATTTAATATTATGAATCTTAAAAAGATTAAAAAGAAAAGAAAAATCTGAAACAAAACTCAGAGACCTCTTCAGAGACTTGCTGGATAGCACATGTGGTTTGCAAAGGATGACATCACAGAGATGTCTTTGTACCATGGTATGGGAAAAGTGAGTGCTAGGAAGAAAGGTGTAGATGAACTAAAGTCAATTGTAAGGTACCCAATCCCTTCCAGAAAATGTTAACTAGCTACTTGTAGCACTTTCCCCCCCCACCTTTTTATTCTACTACCATTTTGCATATCCCAACCATTCATTATGCTAGATAATGGAGTTGTTGGGATTTACTTTAGAGAGACATTTTTATTTTAAAAAAATACAAATGTACGTCTTTCAAAGCCAAAGACAAAACAGCTTTCTGAAACAAGTTGACACTGCATCCCATTGTCAAAATGGGGCAGGTGGGGCAAGGGAGCTTTATTTTTGTTTTCTTAAAAATGGAAGTCATGCCATTTATAATGGTTTTAATAAGAAAGTATAAATCAGAACACATAACACTTTATACCTCCCTTGTATTAACAGTTCTCTATTATGCTTATGATAAACAATGATGACTTAGCTTAAGGGGAAAGTTCAGGTTTTCTTAATCCATTTTTTTTTTAATTAGGAGTGTTTGTACTGTGTGAGGATGTTTCTATCCCAGCTACAATATTTAGCCTGGTGGGCTTCTTGTATAAGTCCTTTTCAAATAGAGAGTGGGTTAAGAAAAATATTAAAGTTACAATGTTGGATGCATACAAATATATATCCACATTTAATCTTTAGGGACCAGCCTGTATGGGTAATACAGAAAAATAAATATTTTTTGTTTGGTTGTGGTTTTTTTTCTGTGAAAATCAATGGTTCTGTACAGACAAATGGTATACCTTAAATGAAAAATAACAACATTAACTCTACAGTTGCATTTGCTCTGAAAGTAACCTAGAATGTAGAACACTTAATTTGTCAAGACATTCTGACAGGTCTCATCAAAAGTCCAGTATAAGCTTTACTAGTTTGGCTCATTAAATTGAAAATGGGCTTTGAAAAGGTCATGGGGAATTAGAGGTTACAGAACAAATAATCAAACCAATTAGCTATAACTCGAATGTTGTGAGCTGCCTAAAAGAGAAAGCAGAGCTGACCTTGTCAAAGAGAGAAGGATATTAAAATTGCATACCAAGAAGGAATCCAGAAAGCTTAATACAACTACGTACAATATTGCTGATGTTTGGGTTTTGTTGTTGCCACTTTTTTTTAAGAACAAAAGTACTAAACCTCTCCCACCCAACATAATGATAGTCCTGTACTAAGCTCCCTACCTATTTTAGAGGTTTCTGATTCACAGTAAAGGTTGCTTATTTATATTGTGTTATTGTACATTTAAGTCTCACGATCTGATCCTTCTCACATGCCATATTGTAAATTAGAAATAACTCCACTGCACATAATTATGTCACTGTGGAAGAATATAAGAGGGGAAAACAGGACGTTAATGTCCATGTTAACTTTGATTAAAATAATCCATTCTGTGAAATCTGAAAATGTATACCAGGTTGTCAAATGCTTTTTCTCTTCATGCATGTTGACATAAAATTCTTCTAAGTTCTGGTATAAGTTAGCCACTTTGCTGAATTCTCTAACTTGTTAAATAGCAGTACAAGATTGCCTTGAAGAAACTGAAACTATCCATGTATCAATTATATTTTTTTTCTTTACTACTGACCTAAAAGGGTATCTATTATTTCCTAAAAAATTATTATTTTTTAAATTTTATTTTGTTAATTTGCAGGCACATATCAGATAAATGTCTGGTGAAGATCTGACAGAGAATCAGACTGACATAAAAAAATATGGGTTGTATTTATTTTTTAATTTATTAAAGGATTTTCAGAGGGACACTTGGTTCAGATAAGTCCCCTGAAATTATCACTGGAGCTCACAAGTTTGACCACTTGACTGTCCTTGACTTCTCTGCTTCTCACATTGGCCAATATTTTCAGAATTGTTCTATGCCTTCTTCACCGCCTTTAAAAATTTATTTGCCAGTGATTGCAATTAGCATTTTTGCATGAGGATGTGCTTAGAATGATGACTTGCATTTATTTCTTAGAGATTACTTTAGTCTGAGAATGGTTGGTACCAAAAATGTAATCTCCTCTCTGAGCTGAGATTGTTGCGCTCCACTGTCTCAGACAGAGGCTGTGTAATTCATACCAGCTCAGGATTTTGGCTCCATTGCCCTAAAGTTGTTAGCAAACTAGAATGTAGTGTGTGAAAGAGTTCACTGCTGAGAAGGGGATTCTTCTGCTGGACTGGAAGGCAGAGAAGGCTCTGGAAGGTTAGGGGGCCTGCCTAAGCAACTGAGAACTGGCATGTTTTGCTTAAAGGGAAATCACAGATAAACTGTTTGAGAAATGCAATACCTTAATCAGCACAAAAGTGGATAAATATCAGGAGCTGGCAGCAGAAGGGAAATGCTACCAGTGCTGCTGCACGTGTACAGAACTTACTTTGAATCAGACTCTATTGAACATAACTGCTCAGAAAGCTGGAAAGAAAACTGAATAATGGCATTCAAAGATAAGGCTTTACCATAAGGCAACATTTGTGCTAAGTGCTTTCAAAGTGCTAAACGATCATTTTGGATGTCCTTTGAGAGAGCAGTTGATGAGTTGAAGGTGATAAAAGGTCACTCCTTTGGGGCCAAAAGTGACTTCAAAAAACAGACTTTTTGGAATCAGCAATCTACTACAGTTGTGGCACAACTGTGTGATATGTTGAGCAGTCCTGAAAAAAACCAGACCACTGGAATATGTTTCATAGCAATGCTAAATTTATAAACTTCCTACAGCCTACTAAAATAACATTTCAGGATCTATTCAGCTTGTGATCTTACCATGCTACTCCTGTTATAGATAAAAGAAAATTAAAATTTGTGTTTTTGAGGCATATGAACAGAAAGACTGAATGATATTAAGCAGGACCTGCAGTTAGATCCTTCGTTGAACTCAGTTTTAAAATGAAGGTAAAGAAACAGTTTCAAATAATGTTATGGTCTATATTAGCTTCCAAAAATAAACTGTATGTTCTATATAATTTTCATTTCACCTTATTTCAGATATGTAATATTTGGTTTTATTTCTAATAACCCAAGTATTTATTTTTGAGTTTTATTCTCTTTGGCTAAGAGTGAAAGAAAAGGTGTAGAAAATTGATAATTTTAAATCAGATAATAAAGTCTCCTGTTTATTTGAAGTTGGGATGTTTTTAGAAAAACACATGGATAGTCTAATTGTCCTAATTTGACTGTAATTTGAAATTTTAAAATAAAAGATTCACCCTCTTGACATATTATAGTAATATCTTTTTCTGGCAGTTGCTTGTTTCCAAGCCCTTTTTTAGTTTTGTGTGTGTATTTATATTAAAATATTGAAGAGTGTTATAGTCTCCATGATTAATACACTAGCAATGCATAGAAACTTGTGATATAGGAACAAATTCCTTTAGGCCAAAGTAGCTGACCTACAAACAAAATGTTGTTTCAAATACCCTTTACCTACTGTCAGAGTGCATTCTACATCTAGAAGGAAATCAATGGTATTTGTGTCCCTGTGACAACCTTTCTCTGTGGATTATATGCACTACATGGCCCCTATATTAAAGGTTTTACTGCTTTCTAAAACTTACAGCAAATTTTTAGCCTTTGTCCTCTGAGTTGTTTTGGATTCAGGATTTAGGAACATTTTTCATGTTTAGTTCTTTTTCTCATTAAAGTTCTGACATTGCATGATTCTGAATTGTAAGAAGAAGTCACTGAATCTAGAGTCAAAACCAAATAATGAACAAAATATTACTAAAGGCTTAATCTTGAAATGTAGCAAGGAGAAGTTTGTTAATAGATTTTCATTTTCTATCAGTTTTTGACCAAAGTATAGGCAGAAGTCAAACATTCTGTAGAAGGCACAGGAATGAGGATGATGCAGCAGCTATACCTGCTGCCAGACTTTGTTCATGGGTAGTGTTTATTTAGACAAATAAATAAATAATGCTTTTAAATCAGCATCCTCACTGGGGAAAACACTGAGGAGACTCTGGGCTATGTTTAGGTTCATGTCTACAAACAGCTAGAGACAACACCAGGCTAAATGTCTTGCCTCAGGTCAGATGTGGTTTATTAATCCAATCTGAGTGGAACCCAAGCACTTGACTTGCAGTACCTTTTCTGAATGCACTGCTTTATTTTTAAAAATGAATAGCCTAATCTGTTAAAAAACAGCAAAAAACCCTCATGAAATATTTATCACAAACCAGCTTCAGATGTGGTACTTCAGATATAGCTCAGGCTAATTTTGTTGTATTTGATTCAAGTCCTTTTGATAGGAGAGCTGTCATCTGTCAGTCTAAGGGAAATGGTGGGGTCTCATCAGAGCTGTATAGGAAGGGTTGGCTTCCTCTTATGGTTTCTGCATTTGCCCTTTGTTATCAGCTGTGCAGAAAATGAGGCTTCTGGATTTTCCCATTTTTAGGATACCTGGAGAAATCACATTTCCTATTTATTGATATTGGTCTAGAGATAAACTCATATCCAAGATGATGTAATAGGTCATAAATTTTTATGTAGAGAGCTGGTAAAGCAAAATTCAAAGAGGAAGAGATTTTTCTGCGTTATTGTCATCTACCCCTCTACCCTAAAAGAATATGGATCAGAATCCTTTCTTCTGCATAAAATGTCTATGATGCTGTAAAGTGTGAGGCTCTGTTGATTACAGTAATAGTAGAAAATGAAAGTTCCAAGTAAAAAAGGCCTGGAAATTCTTAAAACGCCAAACTGTATTTCTTCAAAGTAAAATGGATTAGAGAGAAACCACATGATTTAAAGCACTAGCTATGAATTTTTTCTTTTTCAGTGATTAAATTCTATCCAGTGCAGGGAAGTTCTCAAAATTGAGAAGAAGAGTTAACATGGGGTCTCAGCCATTTCTACATTCATGGATTACATCAAAATAGGTAAGTTGTCTATCTTCCTTTAATAGTGCTTGTCAGTCCCCTGAATTTGACATTTTAGTCGTGTTCATGTTCTGGGTTTATGCAATTTATTGCTATAGTAGTGATCTGAATACTCCCTAAGAGTTTTGTGGATAAGTGACAGTGTTGCAAGCTTTATTTTTTTTTTTTCAAGTCCGAAGAGGATTGGTGAAGATTATAAAATATTAAACATGAAATAAGATCTCACTTTGGTAATTAATTGACCAACAGTACCTAACATGGTTTTAAAACAAGTTCTCTTGGAAAAGAAATTTTTAAGTAACATTCCACCTTACCAACAATTCTGCAAATGGCTGACCCTATTATCTTCTTCTGAGGTGGAGGCTAGTCACTGCTTGGAAGCACCATGAAGTCCTTTCCAACAGGCTGTAGTATCACTGAACTGTTTTTAGGCCTTTGATATTGAAATTTTAAAATAGAAGTGAAATACAAAACAGTTGTATAATCTTGCCAGCTCTATCAAACCCAGCAAAATCAAAACCAAAACAAGCAAACTGGTTTGGAATATTGTTCAATGAGCCAGGTGGGTACTGGCATGCTTAAGTGGATGAAAGAAATGAAGAGTTACACACCTGTCCTAGGATATTTCGTGATACTTTTTGTGAAATGCCATTAGGTACCATCTTCATTCTGAACATCCACGTGAGGAGGCAAAGAAACGTTAAAACCATACAATGAAATGTTAAACCATACATTGAAAAGAGGCAATTAAGCTTTTTCTATATCACAATTATGTATTGGGGCAAAAGATTTTGCCCCTAAGGTGAAAAATTGTAGGTATAACCAGTGAGTAAGGGGTCAAATTTTAATAAAGGCAAAATAAAGTTTACAATATCACTGTGATGAAATTTAGAATGCTTGGGCTTGATAGCTACAAAGATAATTTAAAGACAGATAAAGAGAAAATATGGATAATAAAGTGGGTGCTAAATCTTCAGACCTGACAAAACATTAGACATTTGTTTGGAATAGAACAGTCTTTTTACAATAAACACAGTACACTAACATGTTTAACTTCATAGAGGCCTTTGTTTCAGAGAGGAGTTTGGTGAGAAATGCTGGTCAAGTTGCAAATGTACAGTGAAATGCAAAGTATTTCTTTTGAAATATGCTATATATATATATTTATTTTTATATATATTTTTTATATATAATTAATATTTATATATATATATTTATATTTATATATATATAAAACCCTTATGAAAAATGCTATACTTTTTTTTAATCTCTAACCTTTAAGTAACTTTATATAATTAGAATATATTTATCTGATAACTATATTTTCTGCTGAAGCTTGAATTAGGATATAAAAATTCAAGAGAGAGAAACTTAGAGGAGGCATCTTGCAAATTTAAATCTTGCTGGCGTTGGGAAGCTGTTAAGCTCATACTTTTACACTGATGCAACTTCTTCCTTAGAAAGGTAAATCCATTTTTAAATTGGATAACTTGTTGGTACATTAAACATTTCACATTTTTAGGGATTGCCTAATTACAACTTGTATGTGACACACTGCAGTGGAATAATTTTTTAAAAAGGTCAAAGCCAGTTAAAAACAAAGTTCTGACTTACTTTTTGTGTTAGACTGATTACTTAGAATTTAATGAAATACCCAATCCTGGCAAAAAGAAAGAGGATGAAATATTGTAAAACTCTACCCAATAATAGATTGTGACAAATGGAATTTATGAATCTCATGACTGGTTCTTTATTGATCAGAATCTTATCATAGCATTTGAATTAATAAAAGTACAGTTAAAGCCATTCAGAAATAATGCTTGGATAAAAGTGCAAGTAGGCTTTATTGATTTCTAGTGTCAGCTAGGCTTCAGAGAGATTTACCATGTGTTGAACATATGAAAATAGTAGGAACAAAAAAAAAATTCTCTATCAGCTAATAAAGTTTTAAATGTTTGCAAAGAATTGAGTGGGCTCAGTGCAGCACATCCATGTGTATTTCATAATATCCCATCAGTTAAATGAACTGCACAAATAATCAGTTAAAATCTATTAAGTACATTTTTGTTGCAGAATTTATATAAAACCCACTTTTACTATTTTATCAGTACTTTTCTGAGTACTGAGTTAAGTATGTTTTCCATAGAAAAAGCAATGAAAATTAATTTTCTATCTATGCCTCCTCTATGTAACATACCTGCCATGGACACATAACATTACAGTGGGACAATAATCATAACCAGATTTGGTATGCCTTCATCTTTCAAAATTATTTTCAAAGCATTTTATGTGGCTCTGAAAAGTCTTCTGAATCGTATCATGTCACTTTCTGGTCATAGGCCAAAGAACCTTTGGTTTCTTACACTACAAGGTAATATGGCAAAAATGTATCTCTCAGAAACCAAAGAAATAATGCAGTGTAGATACACAGTGGGGAAAGTAAGACTTGACATTGTTAGAGGGACCTTGAGTCATTAGGAGAGTGCTATAGAAATAAAAAACAAATTGTTTATATAAGACCCAGTCATTTGAAACTTGATGGATATGGACCTAGTTTCACTTTTTTACAGCTTTAGGGGGAGTTGTCTCCTATAGCACTGGTTCATGTTAGCTCATACCCCACTGCCAGTAGGTGAAATGGCTTTTACCCTTTGGCTTTTGCTCAGATGGGGAAGTTCCCAGTATTCAGACCTTTTCCCTACTATACTTGTGGGTACATTGATCAGAATTATTCTGCTGGTCAATTCAGGATAAGTTTTAAGAATTTGTAAATAGTCTTTTTTTAAATGATTGAGAATTTTCTGAATTGCAAAACTGTTTAATCTTAATAGAAGTGATAGAACCTAATATAAGGAAGAAGGTAACCTAGAAAATAAATTTCCTAAAACCTACCACTTCCTTTCTAGCAGTTTCTTTAAAACTCTTACGCTGGAACTTATCCACCTTTGCACACTGAAACTTCTCTTTATCTGTGTTTGCAAGCCTGTATGCATTCAGACTGTTACTTCATTTTTAGAGAATGACTTTTGAATATTTGAAATGACCTGTCTTTGTTCCTAATAAGTTATATCACTTTGTAGAGAAGCAAGGGAAATGGACTTCTCAGCATGGAAATTGTTTATTCATCTCTTACCTCCTCAGCCAAAATTTGTTTTATATTAATATTTTTATTCTTTTATTTTTGAAGAGTCTGCAATTAATCTAGATATTTATCTGCTAACTGCCTTGTATCATTTCACCACTGACACATATTAATACAGCTCAGCATTCATGGTATCCTAACTGTTGTGGGTTAGCCTTGGCTAGCAGCAAAATGCCCACCCTATTACTCACTCATTCCCTTCTCCCATGGAAGTGGGACAAAATAAGAGGAAGGTGCGAAGTCTTGTGGGTGAAGACAATAACAGCTTAACAGCAAAAGCTGTGCATATAAGCAGAAGAAGAAAGGGAATGCAAGCTGAAAAATGTAATTGCCTAAAAATTTCAAAATTTCATTTCATTAGGGGTTAGAATTTTCAGTGGAAATCAGTTAACTTGAAACATACTGTAGTTGTCAACTTAAACCAAAACAATCTCATCATAAATTCCAAGCAGGCTGTAGAAAAACATATGGTTTAGTAAATACAATAAACCTTCATTGCTGAAATCATACACATAAACCAGATCTCCATCTGAGCTAGTAACACAAATTATAAAGGCAGCCCTTGAATAGGCATCCCCCACTTTAATGAAACACGTCTCAGTTGAAAACTAAAAGATTAAAGAACCACAACAAAAGTTTCCCAAAGTCATATCATTTATAACTACAACCAGTTTCCAGATGCAAAAATGTTCAGTAGTTTCTACTCTGAGCTCACAATTTGAACCATGTCTTTCCCTGATCTACAGAACTCTTTCAGTCTGACTTTGTGTGTAGAACTGCTGAAGTATTGCAAGTCCAGTAACCTTTGTTGGGACCTGTCATATGTAGAGGAAGTTAATATATAACAATTTATTATAACAACATCAAGCCTATATCTTTCTTCTCAAATTTAAGTCTTCCAAATCTGTTCTAATCTTTTATGTTTTATTTGCATTAAAGTTAACAAAATACGGTAAACAACAGCATTATAAACCTCTTAGTTTTATGATATCAAATAAAACATTTGACATGCATTTTAAATTCTCCTAGGAAAAGCAAGTAAACAAAAAGAAACAAAAACCCCTAGTTGAAGAGAGACCTTCCTATTATTTGTCTTGAAGCAAAGGGACTGTGTGAGTATCAACAGTGTCATTATTATTTTTAATATTCAGAAACAAGGACTAAAGAACATGTGGTTGTGTAAGGGTAAATTAACTGGTCCTTTCTGTAAAAACAGGAGGAATAGCCCTCTCAAACATTCTATTCTCTCACATTTTGACATTTGAAATATTTCATCACCCAGTATGCTCTAATTATCTTAAAAACAATAGGTATGATTGCATAGGGTAGTAAGACCTTGGATTAGGAAACGAATAGAAAGGTCTATGGGAGGAGGGAGTGAGAAGAAACCAGGAAATTTAAAGAAAAATCTAAGCAACAGTTACAACACACTAAAAGTTTGTCAAGGAATGACCAAGATGTGGTCAAATTTCTAAGAGTACAGACATCTGAAATATTCAGAAAAATTTTATGATACATCAGCTTCTGGCACTGGATTCAAAGTTCCTGTTTAATCTTCTGTTCTGCTGTCACGGTATGTTTAAGAAAAAGTGCCATTTCTCAAGTTGGGGCATGACTGAGGAAAATATGGAGTTTGTTAGAGTCTGTTACTTCATATTACTAAAGTTATAAGGTAAAACATACCAAAACAGGATCTAATTAAGGCTGATGGAGTATTTGACATTAAATTATTAGTCTTTGCTACTTAATGTCAGAGAGCATGTATGTGTAGGAATATCTGTACTTGCCTCAGTGTTCCACTGTTGTTTGTGTTTGCTCTGGTGAAGATGGCTATCTGACAATACAGTATTTGTTTTCCATCTACTTAATTTCCACAAAGCATTGTCCAATATCTTACTGCTAGTCTCCAGAATGTTACCACCTCTACTAGGAATTTTCCTTGCCAACCTCCCAAACTAAAGAATAGAATTCATATAGTAATGTCAACCCAGTTTGACAAATCTTCATGTCAGCCTCAACTGTGATTGGCAAAAGGCCAAGCATTTGTCAAATGGGTTTTGGCAGTGGATTGAAAATGAAATCTATTTCTGTTACTTTTTTCCTTTTAATATCAAGCATACATTTTTTCCTACTTGGTGACACAGATTTAAACTACCAAGTGACATTTTGTAGGACTGCAGAATTCCATGAAAGATATCTTCTTAAAAACATTTTGGCAACCATAAAGAAAAGTAAAAATCAGGCTGAATTGAAAATATCAAATTGAGTTTAATTCTTAGTGTCTGTTTATCACTTAGTTGTCATGTTGGTAAGCAATCCTTTTGTATTTGGATTTTAGTCACTCCCAAATGATACTGCAGATTTGTTAGACACTTGGGATTTTTTTTTTGTTAATTTTTTTATTTTATTTAATTATTTTATTTATTTATTTTAGATAATGAAATTATGAAGAACACTTACTTCCTTTTTAGGCTACCCATTTGTAATTTGCCACAAACTTCTTGATTGAAAGAGGAAATAGGCAGCCCAGTCACAGGGTATTGTTCTCTTTTTTCATCAATTCCATGTTTCATGTGATGGAGGAAATGTTTTTTAAAGTTTCACAAATACATAATTTTACTCCTTGACAACAGGGAAGGAAAAGGAGTTTGACTGTCAGGAATGTTATCTTCTCTAAAGAAAATAGCCAACTGATAACTGCCTAAAAATTGATCACTTAAAGTTGAATGGCCAATAAACAGTTATGGTGGAATGTTTCATTTTAGAAAAATATGGAAGCACACAGGAACACTGTCAGTTGAGAGATTTATTTACTATTGTAGCAGAGATAACTGGAAATTAAATCTGTCACTGAAGTTGCTAAGCTATACTATACAAAAGCTGTTCTCACCTAATAAATTGTACCAAATAGAGGTAGAATGAAGTTTGAATCTCAAAAGGGTCATTTCCCCTAGCAAAATGGTATGATGCTTGTTTTATAGCTGGTTGGCCCATATTCACTCAGAGTGTGAAGTCCAAGAGCTACCAGTGAGTATTAAAAGCTGTCATTACTTCCTGTGTGGTCTGTTCAAGTCCCTGCTCCCAGCAATGAAGCAAAGAATGCAATTTAGGCTGGGCACTCTGAGTTCTCACCCATTCAAGTGTGATGAGAACAACTTGAGATATTAATTTCTATTTTTGCTAAAATTTGTCACATTACAGATGAAGATGCAACAGTAGCATGATTTATTTTAACAAAATTTTTGCAATTGCTTTCCTAAGATTGCAGAATTTCAATTGCTATATGAAATCAGTGCAAATGACAATAGAGAATTGCTTTCCCATATTAGGAATTATGAAAGGCTGTTCATCTCAGGGCTTTTCTAGTTTCTTCTGAAAGTTTTGTCAGGTCAATTATATTCCTGAAAAGTGTTTCAGCTATAATAAAAAACATTTTCTGAGGGAGATATATTTATTTATATATATAACCTCTCCAGGTTCACATTTTTCTTCATGCACAATGATTGATTCAGAAGCAGGGGACAAAAGAAACACATTAAATTTTCAATTTTTTTTCTTTTCCTTGCTTTGTTCAAAGGTCTCTTGAAGTCAGTTGGGAAATTTTGGATCACAATCATAATATTTCCTCATCACCTTTAAGAAAGATCTTTGAAGCTGATGAAAATGTACCAGAAAGTTCACGTGACAATTCATTGTGATATAATTTCTAGGGGTTTTTTCACAATACACTTAGGGTTTATACATTCACATGAGTTACCAGACTGGGTAACCAGATACCACTTTGGATATAACTGTGTGTCTGGAGTGTTTGAAATTTGTAGGGAGGAAAATGCAGATTCTCTTAAGGTATGTGAAATAAGTGGTACTTCAAAATTTTGCACGAGCTTGAAGTAATAAAACAATGGCTTTAATCTGAGTTTCCCCTTCTTCATATTAGTGCTGCCTGAAGAGGTTTGCATATTCTTGGCCTAAACTTTTGAAGTAGAGGGAGTTCAGTGGAAGCAGAGTACATGAGCTTGCTTCTAAATTCAGTCTTAAAACTATAAACATTTAATATTTATATTTAATATAAATGTGGCTTCTTCAATGTGTAATTTTAAAAGTGCTGTTATTTCTGCACTGCTTCTAGATGGCTCTGGAGAGGAAGCCTCTTCAAGAGTCATCAAAGAGGAATCAGCCAAGCAAACAAATTTTGGAAATGACAGGTCTGTCCAGAATGTTTGTGGTCTAATGTAATCTGTGGGTTGAGACACTTTACTTCATTCATTCAGTCTCCTCCAATAATATCAGCTTTCAGGTAATGTATGTGCCTCTCAGGGGAGGTCATAATGGGAACACCAGCTGGATTTGGCCATAGAGTACAAGTAAGGATATCCAAAGTGTAGTATTAAATAGTACCTTTACCTTACTTCCATTCAGATGGAAATTTTCAGAGCTAAATAATTTCAAAGACAGTAATAGAGCTGGATTGTCAATTCAAGTTTTACTGACTTGAATAACTATAAGCATTGCTATATCACAAATCGTATTTAATATGCTGAAAGTAAATACCTGTGGCTAGTGGATATTTATTCTCATCACAGAGTTTGGCTCAGTTCACCACACTTGGCAGTCTTTAGTCAAAAAACGCCAAGAACTGGAATAGCAGAAGGGCTGCAGGTCAAGACTTGTTCACTGGCAAAGTTTTGTGGTGAAGTCTGTGCAGTGCCTGTCTGTGTTACACTATGCACTCATGTTGTCAGTGCTTTATTTTCTCGAATGCAAAAATCACTGCAAGTGTAAAATATATATATTATGTGGGAATGTCTGTGTTATATTTGATGGACATGGTCTTGTAGAAGGCCAGATACTGAAATTCTTATATAGTCCCAGTGAGAGGATCATTTACAAAGCAAGGTACTAGTTATTACAGCTGTTTTTCATGGCATTTCACAGGGGTTTCTTTTTTTGATGTAGCTCAAACAGCACATGCAGTCTTACATGTCCAGCTGGAGCTGTGGCATTTATATTTGAATTCGATACAATTCAATACATAAAGAAAGAAATTGCTTTCTCTTACTGCTTAAGAAAGAATGCTTTAAAAAGAGCCTTATTAAAAGGATAGATCTAAAATTTCCTCATTTGTGAAAGTGAGGGGCAGATTGTCTGTAAAGTGAATAATATTACAATGCAAATACTAGACTTTTAAGGTGAATGACCTGGCACTTGTGCCATCAGCTGAACTGATATCTGTAGCCTAATGCTAGGATAACACCTCTTACCAAATCTACAAAGGTTAGTAGGTAATGCAATACAAAAAACTGATTGGTCCTTGCTGTTATTATTGAAATTATACTATGCCTTTCTAAAGACAGGATTGGAGGGTTCGTGTTTATCAGTAAGAGACATTTACATTGACACTGACTGACAATGTCCTATTGAGCTTCCCTGAAAAGTTCATTGTGACATTTATTCACACCTAATTAGCATCTCTTGGGATTAATATATCATTTTATCAAGCTAATGCAACCTCAGTATAAAAAGATGTAAATTCAATATGATAACAACACGTACCTGGATATTGTAATTAATCTGCCTAAACTGAACATGCCATTCCAAATTTATAATGATCAAGCTTTAAACTCCCTATGGAATTCTCAGAATGTTAATTGGCTATTTTACTAGTGAATGCTCTCCTTGTTGTTCATGTAGTTCCTAGGAGCCCTGTTGACCCTGATGGCAGGTAATGTAAGAGGAAAATCTGTATTTTAATGCCCTTATGGAGTAAATAATACACAGATTTAAGTATAAATAATATACTAAGTATAAGTAATATTTTACATAGCTTGGGTAAATTGAAGCAAGATCTTGTGATATATTTTGTCAATTGCTTCTTTATTTAAGGTTCTTTTCTTTACACTGGAACATTTTGTGTAGGTGAGAAAGTTACAAAGAACATTGCTAACAGTTATACTAGAGAAATACAGCATTTTCAGAACTATTGAAGGCATTCTTCACAAGGACTGCTCCAAAGAGATTTTTGGACTTAGACTATTGTACATCTTATAAAAAAGTACTCTTTGTGTAAGAGATTCTTCTCACTATTCAGTCCATTCTTGCCTGGTTTGTTTTACTTGTGTCCCTTGTTTTTTATCCAGATTATACCAATAGATTAAAGAACTATGTTGATACTTCTCTTTCTTCTTTACAATATGTTGTTTATTTTCTCCATTTCTTATCAGTTTTCAGATAACTAAAACCCTTGAGTGCCACAAGGAAGCTTAAATGTTCCTCTTATAAACCTTGTCTGCTTTTGTAAGATTTCTGTTGATGATTTCCACAGGGAATGTTTCACAGGTTGTTAGTATTCCATGAGCTTAATAAAACATGGGCCTTACAGGTAAAATAAAGCTTTTAGTCAAAATGATGTCTGAGTTCCACTGTAAATAGCATTTCTTGGGTCAACTGATGCTATGTAGCCTTTCACCAGAATATGTCTACACTGAGAATTAGTTCAACACAATAGCTGCAGATCCTGCAGCTTTAGAAGGTTAAATTATTCTTTTGTTTCAATCTTACTTTGCTGAATGTTCATTGTCTATGAACTTGTGTTTCAACAAACTGTCAGGATTATATTTTTTTCCTTCAGTTTTGTTATTAGCAAAATAAAAAATCGTATTTTCAATATTTGAAGCAAAAATGTGATTAAGAATGCCTGAAATTAAAAAGATGTTTATTTCAAAAGTTGTTCTTCAGTGCAGTGGAGCAAGGAGAAGACAGATTTAAAGAAAGCAGGCTATTTCATGTTAAACAATGAAAGGCGTTACCATTTGTTAGAGATGGTTTCTTGGAGGGTGATACACCCAGAGATTTTACCCATGTTCAGGAGAACAGTGACATGTCACATATCTGGTGGCATCATTACTTTGGGCTTCTGTTCTGGGTAAGGGAGAGCTGAAAATAATATGGCTTATGAGACGTATCGGGCTGCACAAGGGATATATGAAGATGTACATGGAAAAGCAAACATGTCCCTTCAGTGGTATTTCAGTGCATGACCAATACTATAACATTTAATTTTGTAACGCAGTTTTTCAGATGAGAGCAACTGATTTGTTAGTATATTTTGGGTCCTTATTATAATATCTTATCAATTTGTCCTGAATGCTGCCTCCAATATACTTGAATTTTCAATACAGGACGACAACAAAAACATATTTTACCTTGTTTGCTAGACAGATGTTTGTTGGTGATGTATAATCTTCCATTAGGAAATGGTGTTTCTTTCATTCCAGTATGAAAGTTCAAATCCTAACTTTCTTCAGTTATAATAAGAACAAATTTCTTATTGTTCCTTATTCATACTCTGTCATTTGGTGTTAATGTGTGATGTTTGAGTGCCATGAAGTGTAATTTTCTAATTGCTCACACTGTGAAAAAACATCTTTAACACTCTCCAGCTATACATTTAGGCAGCTTTTCTATAATTTATAGAGATTTTATTTCATTTCTGGTTTCTGGAGTGCAAAATGAAAAGGAAAGGACAAAATTTTGGGTTTGTCGTTCATTTGAAAGCTTTTCAGTTCAATAGAGTTTAAATTTGCAATGATGTACCTGAAAACTGAATTAATCTCTGGAAATCTGTCTATTCTCTGATGCTTTAACTTGCGGTGTAAAGATGCTTGTTTTTTCTTTTTTTAACTAAAACCCAAGAAGCACAATTTAATTGCAATTTTATGCACAAAGAGCAATAATTTTCTTCCTGACTGACAGATTCTAAATGGTTGTCACTTGTAAAGCACATAACTATCACTTTCAGGTAGTTTTGTTTGAGTTATGTTAACATTGCAGTTTCTTGTGAAAGTTACAGAAAAAAAGGTATTTGCCTTAAAAAAGAAACAACATATACTTCTATCATAGTGAGGGAAAGGACATGTCACATTGCTAAGTTCATTTTATTGAGTGAACCAAGCAAGGGACAGGTGATACCAAAGAAAGCTTTTCACATCACAAGCATACATTAAAAAATCAAATTAATTCTTTTTGCTGCCTTCAAATTGCAACCAAAAATGTATTGTAAAAGCACATTTTATTGCAGCCTGTATTCCCCAACATGAATACCTTGGTTAATAAACCTGTGAATATGCTGTACTTTTGCAAAACTGAAGTAAGCAAAACATTATTCTGAGCTGGTTATTTTTAAGAAAGAAAGTTCATGTCAATATTTCGTGAAGAATTATTAAACTCTTTAGCTCCTTTCTCAGGTCTCTATCTGAAAAATAAAAGAATGCTGGAAATTTCTTGATGCTCTCCACCTTCAAATTTTAATATGGACAATATTTTTTTCTTCTTCGAAGATGCTGAAAGAAATGTAGAGAGACTAACTAATTATTGGGTAGTAATAGAAAATTACTTGTAAGATTTTTGTGCAGTTCTGTGCTCAGGTTCTATGAAAATAGTTGGGAAATGGCACGGTAAATTAAGGTCCTGGCACAGCGGATTAAAGTCTGTGCAAGTAATTCTCCTGATGTGAACAATCTCTTTGGCTTCTTCAGTCAAATAATGAGCCTATTTTAAAATTCACTGAAGGAAATCTTAGGGCTTCCAGCATTAGGCTAAAAATAATTGTCAGTGTGAAAAGAAAGGTTAAGAAAAATTGGTTTTCCATATTGCAAAAACATGACTTTTTTGGAACTAAGATTTTGCAGTACATTTCTCATACTTCATAAAGTGCATTGTTGTGAAAGTTTTAGTTTTCTGAGATTAGATCAGAGTCAGCCAGCATGGGGTATTATTTTTATTACTCATTTTATCATGTAGGTAACCTAGAGATAATCCAGAGAGCAGAATCTCACTTGTAGGTGTTGTAGATGTATTGACACAGCCATGGTTTTGAAAAGGTCAACAGGATAAGACAGACCAAAAACGGTGTTTTCTTCATTTGATGTGTGGAGAACAGGGGCACAGAAAAGGCAAGATGAAGCCAAAATTTCAGCCATGATGCCAAAGATATATGTTCTAATTTTCTGGTATCAAGTGCTGAGGGTAAAAATATTTATAATATTGTGAGTGACTGTCTTTAACCTGGTTTTCATTTGAAATTAAATATCTCCTCTCAGGGACATACCATTTTCCACAGATAATTTTATAATGTGAATTCAGGAAAATCTCTTTGAATTCTTTGTAAAGCTGAGGTCAGATTCAGCAGTTTAATGTACCATCAAAATTCAGGCATATAGAGGTAACACTAATTTTTTAATTGTCATATGGATCTGTCTTAAATGACAGAAAATTACAGCTTTATTGTATTCTGTGTTTCCAGGGATTAAGATCTTTTCCTGAATGCATAATTTTTCAAATTTGCTAATTTGAATAGATCTGTCAATCCCAGCTCTGAAGATTTAGGGGGTGCTGAAGTTATGTTGAAGTTTTAACAGAGATTAATATTATTTCATGTCCTTTGGGATTAATATCTGCACAGCTGGCCTTCATGTTACTTGTAGCATTGCTGGTCTCAGTCTCAGGGTTCAAATTTATCAGAATTTCTGAATTTATTAGGAAAGAAATGTCATGTGTCTATGAAACCGTTGGGTTTTGGGAGTGAAAGTCTCTAACTAGTCTATTTATTCAAAATAATGGGAATAAGAACCCACCTTTCTTTATGTCAAGAAACTTGAACTGAATTTCTTCAAATTATCTAAGTTTTCTTAAGCCTTAAGAAAAGAAATGTTTTATGCAACTGATGTTAAAATCACTGCTTTTTTGTATTTTCATCCCAAATTTACAAGAAAAATAAAATAAATGTGATGGGGATCAGACATTTTTATCTTTGATTATACCTGATTGCTTTTAGGAACTGTTTGATTATTTTTGGCCTTGTGTCTTTTTAGTAAGTAGGCAATAAAAAATATATGTACATTCTTCTTGTAGATCATGACCTGGCATTTTGGATGTAATGTGTATATTAAACACATAATCTGTGTTTGCTTGAAAAGATGAATGGCCTTGAAGCTGTTCACCAGCTTGAATTAAAATCCTGGAGAATATTTGTTGTGTAATTGTAAGTGTTAAACTTTAAAATTGTTCATTTGAGCACTCATTTGAGAATTCAAAGACCCTGAGACAGTCCTTGCCAACACCTTTGGGACTATTTTTATTGGTAGAAGTACATTCTATAGAACCCACTGGCTCTGGCTTTGCTCCTGCCTTTGGGTGGCCCAATGAGTGTTTTAATGACATGAGAGGTATAATCCCATGGAAAAGTACAGTATAAAAGTATCCAAAACAGCTGTTTATCTTCTCCTCCTCAAACACAAAGTAGTCAAAATTCACTCCAACTCTGTAGGGATAATGTATTCCTCTTGCCTTTACAATTCTTGCAAAATTCTTGACTTTGTGACATCCTATTTTAGAAGAAAACATCAAAAGAAAAGGAAACAATTATTATAATACACAACACAGCCTGGCATCTGAATCTGTAGACATTAAGTACGTCAGTTGTCTTCTCATAAGCATGTAGAGATGACATTGACATTAGAGCTCAGTATAAAAAAGGTAAAATATAAAGAAATTTAAATTGTTTCCTTAAAAAATGAATCTGGAACTGGTTCTTCTTCTAAACTATATCTCCTGTTGAAAAAAAGCAAGTTCCTTAATATGTCAAGCCACTAAATCATATATTTTCCTATTCACAGGAGTTTTGAAAGCCCTGTTTTGTCCTTGGTTGTAATAAAACTGCTTGTGAGTTGACGAAATAAATTTTGGTTTTGCATCAAGTGTATAACATTATAACTTAGGTAAATAAAGTAAACTTGAGTTATCTCTCAGCTTTGAATGCTTTGTATTAACTGACCAACTTAGATTACAGAAATTTCAATATTCTCAATGGTTTTCCAATAAAATGAAAACAAATAAGTCTTACAGTGCCACATAGACTGGAGCAGTAGTTGCCCAAAATAAATTTAAATATTACTGTTGTGACTGATATTTTCTGGCTTTATAGTCATCAGTATGGCAGCGTGGTATTTTACCTAACAGACACATAAGTCACTATTCAGCAAATGTGTTATGGGAAAGCTTGCAGGTACCAAAGCTGTTTTGTATGTAAAGTTTTTTTCCTTCTTTAGTGTTTGTTTTGGATTGAGTCCTTTGCTTTCACCCAAGGCTGAGATAAATCTGCTCTTTTTCACTTTGAGAAAGAGATGCTCATATTCATGCAAGAAACTCTTAATGGTTTAAGTTTGTGTGCAGTATAAGCAGGAAGGGGTGAAAGGAACTTGCCCTGCGGCGTTCCGGGGGGACATCAGGTAAAGCAGCAATGTGGATGGAACACGTTGACTTGGTAGGCTGTAAAGCCTCTGCCCTCCACATTCTTGTCTAGTGCCCCTTTGAACTCAAAACAAGCAAACAACCCCCCCTAGACAGTTAACAGCAATAGCCTCTGAGTCAGTAGGCCTGCTAAGCTCTACTTTATTGCAGCTTTGAAACAGGAAAAGACAAGAAGGCGCTCCATGAAAGGCTATATTCTTTCAGCCACTCTAGTCAGAGAACAAAGGAAAACTCCTTTTTGTCTAATAAAGACTGAAGGGAAGAAAGAGACAATGTCGCTGCTAGAATTCTCTCACTAATTGCCCAGAAAATACGAAAAAACCCCAGACAGTCACAGTTAAGGGGATAAAAAAAAATTCTCAGGAAACTAATGAGGAGATAAAAAATATTTTATAATCATGTTCACTGAAGGAACGTGGCCCTCTGACATCTCCCAGTGTCTCCTGCACTATAAGGGAGAGCTAAGGGACAGCTTCATAGAAAGAAAACTGTTCTGTAATTGTATTTATTGAGAAAGTAAATAGATTCCTGCACAGCAGAGGGTGTTAGACAGCACGACATTCATCATGCCGTGATACTTTGTCTTTTCTACTGTAATTTTAGTTCCTATCTTATATTTGAAGGGGAAAATTCCACTGATATTACAATATATTACAACTTCCACCATTCTTGCAATGGCACCTGCTGAATGCTCTGGAAGAAAATTTCTGAATAAATAAGAACTCTTAAACGAGTTGTATCAACATTTTGCTTTGGGGACATGAATGTAATAAGAGCAATAAAATAACCTCAGATACACTTTGGGATGCTTATATCAGCAATATTTAGTTTTCATACAACAGTGAAAAACAATCTACTTTCCAACAACTTCCCCTATTATCAGTCTGCAGTGATGACAGCTGCAGCCAGCTGAAATCTTTTCTTCTTAGTGTCCTGATCCAGTTGTGGTTCCAATCCAGTCAGTCCATGTAGGCTTCTAGATTTGTGTAAAGAAAACTGCGACAGAAAAATGGAAGAGTTTAATCAATCTCAGTCCCAAGGCTCTACCTGAACATGACAGAGGTTATACAGAATATCAGCAAAGGCTGGAAGGGACAGGTTTTACAAAGGGAGCATGAGCAAAGAGTCTCCAGGTTTACTATCATGAAGAACCATATCATTGACTAATCAAGGAGTCAATATTTGTTTATTTAGGATATCAAACACTTCTCAGGTTTGATCAAAATTTTTGCTTATGTTTCATCCCTTTGATCTCCTCCTCTAGAGAAATACTGTCTTCCACATTCAACATTTTAACTAAGTGCACATAGTCTTTTTACATTAGCACCAAGAAACATATCTTCAAAACTGCAGACTGATTTTTCAGCAGTTGCATAACAGGATGCCACACTAATGCAGAGAAAAATTTGTTACTCAAGTGGATGTAAAAATTTACAAGTTAGCCCATTAACTTCAAGCAGTACTTTGTGACATCCTTAAAACATGGTCTGTATGGAGATGGGAAAAAGGGTGAAAAATTGATCATTAGGCCAGAAAAGATTGTTTTGTTTTTTTCTTGTTTTTAATTTCAGCATAGTATAAATGGGTAAATTTTATCTGTATGGAGATGGGAAAAAGGGTGAAAAATTGATCATTAGGCCAGAAAAGATTTTTTGCTTTTTTCTTGGTTTTAATGTCAGCATAGTATAAATGGGTAAATTTTACTTATTATAAAATTCCTGCTTCTGCCTTAGTGATTAGATTTACTATCTGAGCCTTACTGGTCGATGGAGCCAAAGTGAACAAGTTGTTTACTGTTGCTTATTCTGAATCTCTTGAAATCTTTCTAAAGAACTTTTAAGGAGAAACATGAAGGTTATGTGTGCAATTTATAACCGATTTTGCTAATAACAGCATCAGGCCATAGTGCATATGACCATGGGTAAATTGTGTAACCACGTGATACACAATTTCATTTTGCACCTTTGACTTTTTTTCCTGCCCTCTGCCTATGAATCCATCTCTCTCAGGATTTCCTCTTCAAAAGTTGAAGCAGGTTCACACAGCTGCCATTGCAACGAAAGATTCTTTTTAGAGTCCTCCTTTCCTTGTCCACTGGAAATGGGATTTCATCCCCCCAGTGCAGGGAAGGGAAGAATCAGTCCAGTGACAGCTTGCTTAGATGTTCAAATGTCGTCTCTAAATGTGGTTAACACACATTTAGTCCACAAGGTTACAAACTGAAGTCTCAGCCATCAGGAGGGAATGATTCCCAGATACCTAATATAACAAGGAATATTCTTCTAACAGATGGCACTATTCAGACATACGATTTTCAAACATAATGTACTTATGGAAAAAGAAAAATATATTTTCTAAAAGTACTACTGAAATAGTCAGCATTCTACAGATAGGAAAATTCAAATTATAATGTCAATCAGTATATTATGAATATCTTTCCACTTAATGTTTTGAAAGTTTTCTATTACACACCACGATATTGTGTGTTCTATAGCTGTTATATACAAGATTTTGCTGGCAATTAAATGTCATGGGGTTTTAATTTTGTAGTGGGGCAGCTATATTGAACTTGGATATGTGTTTATGTTACAGTAGTCTATATGTGTTTCTCCAAAGGAAATATGTAGTTTCTATTAATAAATAAATGCAAATTATCAGAATAAAAGTTATGGTTATTTAGAGGTCATAACAATTCATGTCCTTATATAGATATAAGTAGACATTTGACAGTGATTTTGCTTAAAATGTATGATCAGATTAAGATAGGGAACATACTTTTCACTGTAATTGCAACCTATTTTTGATATGTCACTGTATTTGCTACTTTCTCATATTTTATTTGACTCCCATTTTCAAAGGTAACAAGAACAGACTACCTGTGTATGCTGTTTTCAAAACTCTTTTTCATTACCAAACCCTGTTTTTATACCGACATGATCTCTTTATGTTTTTAAAAGTTATATGAAGTGGGTTTGAGGAGCTTCTAAATATCCCTGCATATTCTGTCATGCACTTTACATGACAATACATGTATTTGTACAGATAAAGCTGTACAAAAGCTTTTAGCAATGTACTTGGCACCAGCCTAATAAAAATAATTCTTCCTTACTCTAAACATTCTTCCAAAATCGAGTTTTGCATTAGGGAACAATAATCTTTCTAGAAAATGTGACTTGTAAGAACAATAAATCTACTTTTCCTTCTCAGGTCCATGCCTTCATCTATATCCCCAGAAACAGATACTGTCTAAAAACAGGACAGTTTAAAAGCACATTCTATTTATTTGTTGTTTTGCCTAACTTTTTGTGATGTCAATTTCTGAATATTGTTTCATTTTAACATAATGTTTTTTTATTTAGCACATGACTACAGCAGATGTCTGTAGAATGAGAGTTACTTCTGACTCTGTCTATAGAAATTCCACATGTTTTTTAAAAAAAGAAAATAAAATTTTGTAGTTTTTCTTTCAGTAGCAAGGACTCTTTGTTGTACTCCATGGCCAATCCCACATAAATATGGAAGAAATGGCAATTGCAGCTGGACTGAACTTCCAGATGAATAGCTTAGCCAGCTGCGAAGTCATGACCTCATCTGGTTTCCAGGGTCTTGTGGATGACTGATTCTTCTCTGTAGAATGTTTTTTAATCCCTTAAACCATAAAAAATTTTAAAAACCACCCAAAACACCAGTATATCAGCACTGGATGAATACCTTGTTTGTTAAGTAAAATAGTTGTTATGTAGTATGTCTTAAATGAAAAGTAAATTCCTCTTGACATATAAATAGAACTCTTGCAGACCTGATGGAAAAAGAATTTGATGGAAAAAGTATTAAGCATGCCATATGCAGGTAGGATTCTATTAAAAGAATTGTAATGTAATGAATTTTGTCTGATAAATAATGAAAAATAAATATATAGTAAGGAAAATGTAAAAAATCAAGAAGTTATATTCTCTAACTCCATGATCCTGACTGTGCAGTAACCTTCAAGATTCTAACTGAAATCAAAGTATCCACATTGCATGGCTTTTGTAGCACTACTGTAGACACACTTACAGACTTTCTAAATACAGAATTGTGTGAAAAGTAAAATTACTTGATTTTGACCAAGAAACTCCGAGTTAGGGCCACTAGTAAATGCTACAGACATGATTTTGTTTATTATGCTCTCCTTTAAACAAGACACAGAGATGAAGCCTGTGGGCTGCAGGACAGGATCAATGATCTAAGGCTGCATGTCTTTTTGAGTCCACTAGTCAGGAAATTATGTACATTGTAAGAATTCTAGAAAAAGATTTCTCAAGCTGTAAGGTTTGGAATTCATGTCTTTTGAGCTATTTCAAATGGATGAGCTATTACTCTTCAATCTGAGAGAAAAAGAGGATAATTTATAATCCACAATATATTTTTAAAAATTGACCACCTCAGCTTGCCATTATGCAGAATTGATTGTCAGCAGAATCTGTGCAGCACTGTAGTCAGGAGCATTCACAATCCAGGGCTTTGTTTTTGAGTTTTTCAGCAGTATTTTGTGGTCTTCAGACACACTTACATTAGTCTATTAAGTTAAAGACAGAGATTGTACTACATGGTGTCCCAAAGGACATATAACTCTAAAATCTAAATAATTATTTAAAAGGTTTTAATTTAGTATATATTAATATATTGTCTCTGTACATAGAGTTCTGAATAAGTTCTTTGCAATGCTGTAAACTTTGTCAATAAATTTATTAAATTTCTGGCATCATGAAACACTACAAGATTATTTCAAAAGAGCTGGAAAATGAGAATATTGGAAAGGTAGAATCAAAGAAGGTCAGTTCTTCCAATTTCTTAGCTTTGAGTCAGGCTTACAACTCCCATTATTAGCAGATCTGTGAAGCTGAATTGTGTCTCATCTCATTTACTGTGCACAAAATTGGGAAAATGCTCTGATAACCTGGCTACTTCAGTCTCTGCTTTATTATTTTTATTTTAATCCTATAGAAGTAGAAAGAAATCAAGATGAGACAGTAAGCTTTTTTAACAGCATTGATGTTGCAGGCTATTTTTGCTGTCCCAAGTAATTCAGAAATACTGCTGTAAAAATGCAAGTTATGTTTAATAAAGATTAATGCAAAGTTATATTTATCCTTCTGCTAAAATATTTAATACAGCAAAATTGAATGGCATAATGTCTAGTGATTGGGCCCCAAACTGCATGTGAAATTAATGATAGTTCTTATCTCACATGCACTTGGCAGTATGAGACAGCAATGCTGGTACATCAGTTTTGAAGAGAGTAAGATAAAGGTTCTGGAACCCAAAACTTATGTAAAATATTTAATTGCACATGTACCAAAAGCAAATTTTGCCATGAAGTCATAGACCCTGAAGAAATAATTGACAGTTTGAACTGTCACTTCACAAAATCCTTGTCAGAGGATTATACCCATACATGCTAATTGGCAAGAAACAGAGGTTAAGATCTGGTTGAAATGGAGAAACATGATAAAAAAAATAACTGGTTTTATTGTTGAGAACAGAAATAATTTAGAGGGTTTTTTCCCCTTTCTAGTAAGGATGCAGATAACATTCTGTAGAAATAACTTGGAAACTGACCTAGGCACAGCTGTCAAAGGACTTTATGCTATATGATAGAATCAAAATAAACAAAATATCAATTTGTCAAGGTAACAGCCTATTTTTATAACAGCGTCAAACTTTCAAATAGTCCTCACTTCCACCTCAAAAATTGTTGGTACTGCTTTTATGTACAGTTTTCCTTTGTATCAACCTTATGGGTATGAATTGTCGGCTTTGAAATCTTACATAGTAAAAAGTGGCATGCAAAGCAGTTCTAAAAGATCTATTACCTTTTAGTACATTTCCACTTTCAGGGAGGCTTAGAGCTACAGACAAGCATTCCCAATGTGGGAAGTGTGGATCCCTAGGAAGATAAAATTACTGAAAGACAACTTGGCCCCTGTCTGTGCTGCAACTGCTTCATTGCACCAACTGAAGTTTTCAATTGCCTTGCTGAAAGAAGTACACTTCAAAAGTTGCATGCTGATGTTCTGTGGTAAAGCAAGTGGATGATGAAGAAGCAATAACTTTCAGTGTTGAATTAAAAAGAATCAGTAATGGTTTCAGATGACATGCTGAATTCCATCACTATGAAAAACCTACATTTAAAACTTTTTTAAAACAATTGAAACTTTCCAACTCATATTTTAGTTAACTTTCAGTGTTGAATTAAAAAGAATCAGTAATGGTTTCAGATGACGTGCTGAATTCCATCACTATGAAAAGCTACATTTAAAACTTTTTAAAAACAATTGAAACTTTCCAACTCATAATTTAGAAAATGTTTTATCATGGATACATATTTAATTAGGGATTCGGAAGCCATAAGAGCAAGAAGTAAGAAACAATCTAAACCCTGTTGCCAGAATTTAGAAGTTGTGAGAATTACAGAATTAGGTGAAATATTTACTTTTGTTTTTAATCTCCACATGATACATAGCCTATTTCTGAAGTTGAAAACTTATGGCAACTAAATGTAGGAATGTCCATGCTGAAGCAACAAATCATTAAAAAATGAATTATTTCAGGATGGAATGTTGGTTAATTTTGCAATAATAGACTATATCATGTGCCAATCATGTGCCGGATGTTAACATCTGAAATTATCTTTGTGATGTAGTCAGTGTATATATAACAAATGCAAGGAATTAATAGGTTATAGGTATTTCAGCAAAAACCTCTGAATTCAGGAAATTTTGAGAAGAAACCTGTGAAACAGGTAAACTGCCTTGTTTTCCTATAGAAAAAAGATCAGTAATCAAGTTCTAGAAAAAAAAAAAACAGAGTCTCTCAACCATATTTGAAGACTTGGCATTGAAGTGTCCTCTGGAATAAGCATTGTGTCCTTTAAGTAATTTATTTTCTCTACAGTTCTCCATTTTCCTCTCATGCTTTTCTTCGTGCTCGGATTGACACTGAGTACCCTGTGTTTGTGCTGGCTTTGCACAGTGCTGAATGCATGGAATGTCTCATCTCCCATTCACTCTTGGCAAAATGTACATTTTGCAGTCACATATCAGTCTTGCATATGTTAGAAATCTTTTCTTGTGTACCTGCTCAGAGAAGGGAGCAGACACACGAAGCAGTGGTAGCTCTTGCTAATAGGCCAACTGTAACACACAGTGAGGCTCAAAGCAATGTCTGGCTACCTAATTAACCTCCCTTCACTATCCACATTTGAAGCAAAAAGTAAAATTAACAAATGTTTTAGGTCAGGTAAGCCTTATTAGTCTTTTAGTATAGGTCAGGTACAGCTGGCTAATTGTGAGAAATGCACTTTAATTGCTGTCAATCTAGATAGCTGTGTGATAAACCAACTTTTCTTTTATTACACTTCCATGCTTTAATGCCAGGCTATTTATGCATCAGTTCCCATCATTGGTCATTGTGTAATCAGACATTTCTGGATTAATTTAAGATTTAATTTAATTTAAGATTTTAAAAAGGAGTAATAAGAAGTCTACTGGCAACAATTATATTATTAGAGCAAATTCTATTTCTGTAAAGTGAAGCTTTACAAGCCCTTTCTGTTTTTGCAGGCAGGCCCCTGTTTCAGATAGAAGAAACACTTGCTGATCTAAGCTGCAAATGAGTGCTTCAAACCAGGTAGACATGGAAGTGCTGTTTTTTCACAAAAAGGAGTAATAAGAAGTCTACTGGCAACAATTATATTATTAGAGCAAATTCTATTTCTGTAAGTGAAGCTTTACAAGCCCTTTCTGTTTTTGCAGGCAGACCCCTGTTTCAGATAGAAGAAACACTTGCTGATCTAAGCTGCAAATGAGTGCTTCAAACAGGTGGACATGGAAATGCTGTTTTTTCATTCCACATTGTCACTGGAAAGACAAAGGAGTAGCTGCAAGTGCCATTGGAGCCCAAGTGAGGAGCGGTTTGAAGGGATGTAAGAACTGCCCAGCACTGCAAGAATCACCCCTAACAGCTTCACCCAAAACCTGTCAGGGAATGGAAATAGGTAATTAAGAGGTGGGTTAAGAAGGGTTAAACAGGCACATGTGCTAATAGATTTGATCTTGTAAAGGAGACTAAGAGCAGCAGCTGAAATCAAGGAGCTGGTATGTGCTGAGAGATTCTTGTGGCCAATAGGTTTTGTTTGTGAAGTGTTTCAGCTGTTTACTGTTAGCTTTCACATTGCGTGGCATTTGGGATAATTTTCCCTTATGTGGGAGCCTCATCCTGCCTTTATAGAACCAAAGAAAGCTAAAAAGTTAGATAATTAGGTTATAAATCCCATCTGTTTCTGAAAGGAGCCTAGATGTGTCACTTCCTCAGCTAAAGGTTCTGTCAAGCTCTCCTACTGCATCCACAAGCAGGTACAGCAATCTATTTATGTATATAATACATACATATATATGCATGTCAGGGCTCAGGCAGATTTTAGCATGCTTTGTCTTGGCCTTGGAGTCTTCCTCAAGCCTGACAACAGGATTGCTAGCTGAATCCAGTTTTAGTGCATATCTGTTTTAATCTTTTCATAATAGAAGGGCTAAAGACTGACAAGAGAATGCAAAAATATGTGTGGAATTAATAGCTAATTTTGTCATTTGGATACAAGTCAGCAAACTGGTCAATACTTGTGATACTGTTTACTTTCCTGGTGCATATCTGTATGTCTGTAGGTGACTGTTGAGTACTGGCTTTTTAATCTGCTGTGAGTTTGCTGCTTATAGGAAGCCACTGCTATTTTGTGATCAATTCAGTGGCAGCCTGTCCTTGCTGAAGACAAACCCTTCATTATCTGTTTGGTCTTGCCTTGGTTCCTTAGTCTTAAATATGGAAATAAGTATTTTGATTTGAAAAGGGCAAGCATATTGCTTTGATAGTTTAGTAGCTGTGTAATTATTTTATTGCTTACAATATTTCTGCAGAGGTAAGATGTTAAATGTGGACACAGAACTTTTTTCTTTTTCATGCAGTATCTTACTGAGAAAAATTCTCCTCTTTTGGAGGAGAATTGGTACTATTGGTACTATTTTCACTACTATGTATGCAAAAATGATATAGAGCAAATAAGCTCCTTCTAAGTCATACTTTATCTCAGCAAAGAGAATTATCTACCAGTTTTATTGGGAAAATTTTGTGGTTATTTAGAATCAATTAAAAGTATCTTACAGTTTCTATCTTTCTTATGAGTTAATAATATATTTTTAGTAACTTACACTATCAGGTTTTGAACACAGCTAGAGAGTAGTTACTGGCCAACTATATATAAACATATAGATTGCTGTTAAAAAAATTTGTCCCCTTGAAATCTGATAAGCAAATAAAGTTATGAAATTAAGATACCTGAAATAAGGTACTGTTAAGGCATTTTACTCCTATTCTAGCATCATACACATAATACTTGTCTTAGTAAATATTTCAAAGTGAAGTCTAAACTTCTTAAAAGGAAGATTAATTAAGCATGTGCTTTGAAAGGTATTGAAATCTTATTTTAAGATTTATCCCAATTCTAAAGTAAAATACATTTAAAATAATTAGAGAACGATTAAATGCAGAATTTTTCTTCCACTTGGTATTTTGTCCATTATTAACTACCATATTACTTTTAAAAAAAAATATGTTAGATACAAAATTATTTCTTTACAGTTGTATTGCTCCCGGGTGTAATGCTCTGCAGAACTGGATTTATTGTCAATGTCAGGCTCTTCTGTAATCATATATCCCTACAGTTGTTAAAAAAAAGAAAAAAAAAAAAAACAAATTTAGAAAGATATTTTAGCCTGGAATGTTCTATTAAACCTGTCTCCTCGTTTTATCACTTAAAATATCTTTCAAACAGACAGTTAAAAATACAGTTGTCCTTTTTGTTTTAATTTAGAATTAAAAATATGTATTCTGTGTCTGAGTGGAGTCTTCAGTAGCTCACAGTGATAGGCTAATACTCTGGGACAGATAACATCCTTGAAAATGTCAACCATAATGGAAAAAAGAAAACTCAAAAAAGCAAAAGTTGATCAGAGCTGCTATGAGGGGTCTTATCCTCTCCAAGTTCTTCCACAGCAGCTAGACCTGAGGCAGGAGCCTCACACTGCCCTCAGGAGTCTGTTCTGTCACTGAGCTGCCATTCATTGGTCATGAACCTCCATGTAGACAGCATAATGTCACTCCTTTTTGCCAGCCTAAGATAACAGTTTTTTATTACTGGAACTCTGCTGGAATGCTTTTCTTTCCTTCTTCCTTAACAGTCTGAAATGTTACAGGATCTAGTATAAAACTTATTAAAATTTTGCAGCAGGGCATACCACCTGAGTCTTCCTGCTTTTTCTGGCAAAACCTTTCTCACTCAGCTGTTCAAAAATCTTCTTTTTTTTTGCCTTCTCTCATTGCTTGTCAATCAGAAAAAAAAGGGATTAGTAAACAGCAACTTCTGCCATCAAAATTGGAATTTGAATCTCAGATTGGTTGCTAAAGGAAGTTCCCAAATCTAGGTTGTAAATTGTAGCAAGTTTATTGCAAATTAAACCTGTAGTAACACAGAAAAATAGTTTAAACCACTGTTACAAACTTCTCTAACTTTGCAGTAAAAGCCTACATTATCTGATGTCAGTAGCAAGTCAATCTGCATTACAGTAAATAACTGATTCCTCAGTCCAGCTGAGCTCTCTTCAGTTAGTGAAAAGGTGGTTTGCCAGACAGCTTCAGAAGTGAGAAGCCTGGGGATGCTGCTCTTTCTTGTGCATGTGACTGTATTTGTAAGAGTGTCCTGTTCATACCCTGTTTGCCTTTGAAACACAGCCACTCTTCTTTTCAAAAAAAAATCACAAGAGGTGAATTCTCACAAAGGCCAATCCATTTATAATCCAAATGTGTGCTTAGTACAGGTTATAATATCTAAAATCTTGGCCAAAATGTGACATTTCAGCCTTATGTCTCTTGAGGACAAGTCATCAGTCCACTGACCTGAATTGAAACTACATTTTTGGGTTCAGAAAGGAAGTTAATCTCTGTAAGTTGTTTTGGAGAAAAAAAAGGATAACATCTGCTTTGATTAGTGACAATCATGAAGTTTAAGTAAAAATTGACACTATGGGAAATGTTTAGGTACATGCAACATTTGCCCATTTTCTTACTAATACGACTATCTGAATAGTATCAATCAAATATTGCTTTTGACATTCTTAGGCATTTCACGAACTGTGTAAAGCAAGCATTGTGATGTTATCACCGATTTTTTTTTTTCGTCACAGTACTTTCTATGGCTTAGTGTTAATTTATTTCAGAAAGCATGAGTTTTTACTTTAAACAAAATTTGGCTATATATGAGGTCTTTCAGATTTTGAGGGTGTCTCTTTAAATCTTACTTTACTATTTGTCCAGTTGCAAACCAATGTAGACAACAGAGTATTGCTATTGATCATGTAAATCTGTGCTTAAGGACTTAAGTTAAATAGTCTTTCCTCAATACAGACAAATCTTATGTCTGTTATATGGGCAGGTAGAGAGGGTGTAGAATTGCTTCATTGGTGTAGGCATTGACATAATGTATTTTTTATTTTCTTTTAAGTTCTTATTATCTGTAATTAGCAAGGCCATGAAAAATTGTTCAAAATATTAGAAGGATAAAGCCAACAGTCCAGTAACTCAAAAGTTAGTGCCTGGATTGATGATAGGATATAATATCAATTTGCAGAGGGAGGTTTTAAAATGTGTGATTAAGCTTACTGAACTTTGTGTTTGAAAATGTAAAATCTTTTCCTGCCTTCAATGCACACATACATACACACACAAAATAAATAGAATCCATGCAAAACAGATGCATAAGAATTGAATAGGCTTATCTGATGTCCTTTCTAAACCAAAGCTTTGAGTTTGCTTGCCAAGCAATTGTTGGTGGATGTGTGTGTGTGTGTTTTCAGAAAACTGAAATTTTTGGTCTACGGCAAATAGTGTAATTTTTTTATTCCTTCTCTTTATAGGACAGCTATTGCACTTAACTAATCATAGGTTAGGAGGTGCCACTCTGTAATTGCTGTAAAAGCAATAGAAAAATGTTTAACTAACCTGGTTTATATGCAGAACTCTAGTGCACATGTGAAATAGCTAAAATCTGTTGTAGATACAGTAACTCATGTAATTAGTAACCCTTGCATACAAATATAGTTTAGATGCATGTATTGTAGCGTAGACAGAGCAGCATGTTCAGCAGATTTTCTCATCCATCTTGTTCCTTTTTTTCCTCAAAATGGAGCAGATATTCCTGTCCTATGCCTGGCAGGTAACGTTCAGTAGGTTCACCACTATTATCAAGTTAGGGGAAAAACTTGCTTCTACTGAGTTTTACAGTATGTGCACATAACCTGCTTTTCTGCTAATTTGGGACAAGAAGGGTAATCAGAATTCAAATTTGCCAAAACTCACTGTTGGGACTTGCACTTTAAAGCCCTAAAACTTCCATGCACCTACACTGTTCTGCCTTTAAAATGGTTGGCAAGTTTAATCACCAACTAGAATTGATTTTGCAGCTCAAATGGGACCAACGCATGGCTGCAACTTCCTGTCAGATGTCTCTGTGAACGAAGCCTCTGCTAACTTGTAGCAGAGTGGAAAATACCCAAATGTGTCTGAAGTAAATGTCTCCAAGTTGTTCTTTCCTAAGCACACATAATTCAAATAGTTCAATTGTAAATAAACAGACACGGTTAGCTCAGTTCCTCAGTCTGTGCAGTATGTGGCAATAACAAAATTATTGGTAGTGTTGATCTGATTATAGCAACAAAGTAGATTTCCCATAACATCTTGTTCTATGCAGTACTTGTTTACTGTACTTCCCATTGCTTTTAAGAGGATGTAGCCCATTGAAAATTGTACTGCCTTCCAGGAAAGTACATCTTACTTGAGATATGATCAACTTGGTTAGCTTTAGATTATTTGAGGTCATTACTAATTGTTCCTTGGGTAGTTTACAGAAACAGCTGGAAGGATAAACAGAAGCATTTTCCAGTAGCTTTTAGCATTTGGCTTTTCTAACATGCTTTTTCATCCTTTTCCCCCAAATGACCAAAGGAGAATAGTATTTGGACAAGCCCTGATAAATGAATAACTTAGTGCAGTTAGTTACACTTATTTAGTGCAGTTAATATTAAGAGTTTGTAGGAGTTTCTTTGTATTTACTTCTTTATTCCCCCATCAGCCATTAAAGAACATTCTCATTTTCCACATGAAGGCTTCAGGAGTAATTTCACAGCGCAAACCCAACAAACTGAACACCACAAGATTAACTGACTATACTACCTTGCATTGCTAGTTTGGCTCTGCCTGTAGGATTTAAATTTGCACGATCCTTCTGAACAAACACAAACAATTTAACTACATCCCAAATGCTTCATAGAGAAACTCTGTTCAATTTCTTCCATTTCTAGATTGCACATTCAAAGTAATTTCTCCTAAATTAAATGTTATTTGGTTGTATTAGAATAATCAGGACAGCTTCAGATTTTAATAAAGTTATTTTAGACTAAAACTATTGAGATGGGTTTAAAAAACCCCAAACCAACTAGGAAGTCTCAAGGCACAGGGAATGGAGGTAGTATTGTACACACATAATGCTTGCATATCCAAGCATACTGCATTTTTCAGCCCTGCTAAAGTATGAAGGGGTTTGAAAATTTAATCAGACGGTCCAGATAAATAGAGAATATTTTTTTCACAGACACTGTTTTTATATTTAGTACAACTGATCAAAGATAGAAGAACTACTCAACCTTCATTTTGTGAAATAATAGCTTGACTTATAATTACCTTTTCAAAGCACCTGTCCTCACGTTGCTATCTCTCAGTCCTGCTCTTTATGTGGACCAAATGAGATTAAATACAACATTATTTCCTGCACTATTTAAAATCACATTTTGCTGTTTGAGCAGCACTGGAGAGTTATATCCTCTAATGGCCATTTTATTTGTTTCCAGGTTTTCCATGAATTTACCAATTTCTTCCTTGAACTACACATTTTTCTAATCTATGTATCAAGGATTCTTTTTGTAACTATTGTGACTTTTAACATTGCATTAGTTTTTTTCTGCTGTGCTACTTTGATATTGGCAGGATTCAGTTCAAAAGAATGCTATGAAGCCTTCATTAGGGGAATATGATACCCAGGCCCTGGGAATTCAGCCAGGGGGAATCAATTGGTGATGTATTCAAAGGAGGAAAGTGTAATGCAATACCTTCTTTGAATTCACATACACCACAGCAAACTCCTGGATGTACGAGTAGAGAACCTGGGCCTAGACTTGGTGGTTGTGTTCAGTAAATTCTTGCTTTAGACCTGAATGCTGTTTGTATTCATTTGGACTCCAAGGGTGATAAACCATGCTGTATCGTGGCTTCAAGGCAAGGCTTTCAAATATTTTTTTATATGTCCGTATAATGATAGTAGGGCAAGAGTGAGACCAGGGAACAATGTGTGTAATGTGGGCATGAGTGTAAGCAGAGAATGCTTCACTTTGCTCAGGTGGCTGGAGCAGGATGTGTTGAAAAAGCCAATGTTTCACTTGCAAGACATTCCTGAGTATGAAGAAGAGTAAAATTTGTGGAAAGGCCAGTTCTTACTAGAGCATATTGCCAGAAATTTCATGGTTATCCCATGTAATTCAGTATCCACATTTCAATGAATTGTGTCTAAATGACATCTTAGAAAGGATACAGTCAAATCAAAGGATTAAGAAGTAATAACCCTACGAAAATATTTTAACTGACTAAACAGCTTGATGTAGCTAAACTTATTAGTAACCTGATAAGCATGTAGGTAACTAATTGTAGGTATTTAATTATGAAATGTAAGCATTAGACTTTGCCTCATAGTTATCTTTTAAACTGAAGGGATTTCTTTCATCAACATGGGACTGAGTGGAAGGGAAAAAAACCCTCCAAAATCTACTATCTGTATTTGTGTATAATTTTATCTGATTTAATCTTGTACTAAACACTGGTACTGGTTATACTGAAACCTAGTTACTTAAGAACACTTTTTTCAAAAGCTGTAGCAAATACTTATCAAAATTGCCCACTTTCCCTAGGCACTCTGTGGTCTGTTTTTACAGTCCACTCGTATCTGGGATGCTCCTGGTTGTACCCTCTGCTTCACTACAGCTGGCTGTTGGTTATGAAGAAAGTGTTTAGGTATTTTATTTTATTTCAGCTGTGATTTCTTTTCTTATCTAACGAAGCTGTCTGGGTACATGCAGAAAAACCCTGACAACGAAAGACTGTATATTATCAGTTTGATCCTGTTACATGTGGTTACCCCTGACTGCATTAGCTTCCTCTGTCGTTTTCCACAGTACTCGGTGTCTCCAAATGTCTCTCAGTTCCTATCCACAAGCATTCTAGGTTCTGCTTTGGTTTTAAAAAACAAGCAGTGATATTCTTAAAAGAAAGTTCTGAAATAAAAAGTTGTTTTACTCATACTTTTTCACTTATATGTTGTGCTTTCTACTCCTGATTGCTCAGCTGCATTTCTGAAATTTACCCTGTTATTTTAATTGCTTTTCTGGCATCTGGAGAGAACACTGACATATAGTGCCATAGATTCAGGTTGCTATGACTCTTAGTGGAAGTCTGTATTTGTTTTAATGTTGACGCTGGTTGTTAAATAATGTTGTTTGAAATTTACATGCAGCTGTGTCATTCAAGACTCTTTACTAAAGTCTTACACTAATACCATTTATTTCTGTATTTGTCTAGAGATGTCTAGAATAGCTACACTTGGATAATTAAGCATCATAATGCTACAAAATACAGGAGGATGGGTCACTATGCATTGGTATTTCTAAGGAGGAATTCAACAGAGAATATGTTTTCAGGAGTGGACTGTGCTGGTTTTTTCCTACAGGAGTTGTGATTCAGAAGTTTTTAGAGGACTTTGGTCCTCTGTGTTAGAGAAATGGAAGAGAAGTTGATCATTAGAGGTGTTACCCAAAGTTCCTAAATCACAGCCATAAAAGTTTTAGTAGTTCAATAGTTTTGTATAATGCTGATTCATTTAATAATACCTAATGAAAGGTTAAAAAGGTTGATTCTGTGGAAATTATAATGGAAAAAGCATAAACTAGATATTTGTGCTATGTAGCAGTGTACATAATTCTGTGCCGTACTGCAAATGTGAATATCAAAGCGGGGGGAAGGAGGGAGGGAAGGTAATGAACATCTGAATCAGAATCGTAAGTTTTATTTTGAGAAACCATGCAGTCTATGAAGAAACGCCTGTTAGTTTCTCTAGGCTTACATACTGCAGGCTAATTGCATCTTTAAGGGAAATATCTGACCTACCTGTCAAAGGTATTGCATCCTGGAAGGGCTCCCTATGCCCACACTTAAAGCAGGGATGAGGAACTCAACTACTAAAACCAAATATGGACCATACAAATAAATGCAGTGGTGTCTGAGTTCTAGTGATGTATCTTTTAGCAGGGAAGCAGATCTACTTTCCAGGGAGATACAGCAACATGTTCAATTCTGATGCAGCTTGCCAAGAATATAAATATTTTTATATGGTGATATACAATATTAGATCATTCCCTGGATTCTTTCCCCAAACATTTTGCACAAAAAATACAGTTTGCAAGCACTCATACTGAGATGAACCCTTTTTTTCATGTTTCAAGTACTGGCATTGAAGGAGATGTAACAAAATATCTTGTACTAAGAAGTGTCACGTGTTGAAATGACCACTGACATTGAGACCTACCCCATTCCTTTATGTTATTTTATCTTAAAGCATTATACTCAAAAGTTCCTTCTTCACGAGAAATTAAGTGTTCAAGTCCTGATGCATTGTCATATACCCCTCCAAGTGTTTTGTGATTTTCAAGGATGTATTGTAAAACATTGTAATATGGGTGCACTGCCTGATTCTCCAGGGGATGAGAAAGTATTGTTGCTGTGGTTCCACATTATAAATGCAGTGTAAAAAGCACATTGTGAGTAAAGCAGTGAAGGCAGCTAAGCTTAAAGGTGAGATAAGGGGATATAATCAGTGTAATAAATAATTTTACTGCCTTACACTTTGCATTATGTAAATGAAAATAATCATAACACGTAGGAGCCGTGACCCCTCAAAATCATCTTAATGTCTTGACTTCTGTAGACGTGAGTCCCACTGATGTGTGGGACTGTAAATACCTAAGCAGTTATACAAAAGCTAGAGGAAAATGGGTGTCTGTGAATAGAGTGGCAGAGATAGCAAGTGCTATTTGATATGTGTCCAAGGAAGTGCTGGAATATGCAGTGAATGAGGCTTGCAGGGCAAAGGTGTATGGATGGGAGGAAGGACCCTTCAGAAGAGCTCAAAGAGCCCCCAGACTTCAGAATGTGAGCCTGGAAGCCCTCTTGACCATGGCTATCTTAACATCATTCTGACTATGTAACAATGAACTGTTATCTGATGAGGCACATTTGTCCTTTTTTCTCCCTATTGTTGAAAAACATGGGAATGAGAGTGTAAGTCACTGCTGTGACTTTAGTACAGAATTATATTCTGTGTCCTTGCAGAAGTAGCAGATAACTACTAGAAGGGCTTTTGGGGCACACTTAATAGAGTTCCATGGAGATGAGTTGGTTGCATGATGTGACCTCATCTCACTGTACCACTTCACTTGCATCAGAAGAAGCTAAAAAGCTGTATTGAGTGAAATAAGTGTTCCATGTATGCAATGGCTGTTGATGCCCCAAGGACACTGAAGGACTGAAAAGATGATCATGTCTGTGATATAGATGGAAGGACTGACATGCATTTCATTATTCAGATACCACACAGAATATGGAAGTTTAGGGACTACTGCACTGTAATGAATTTGCTTTGAGAAATTTACTGAAAGCAGCTATTTATTGAGGATATCAGTTGCAGCCATCTGGAACTGAGGGTCAAACAGAGCTGATTATTGCCAGCTCAGAACTGGGATTTTCAATAACTTTGCAGCATTGCTGAACTCCTACTGTTTAACTCTAAATGACATTTATTAAGTTTGTGCAGACAATGGGCTGACAGAGTCACTTCCTCATTATTAAAAGTGCCTCGTTCTAATCTTGCATCATCTCAGTGCTTTATTTAAAACTAAAATCAATATTCATGGTGCAGAGGGCTTTCTTGTCCAACTCTTTCATAAATCTCTTAAGTACTTCTTAGTTTTCAAGTACCTTCCTTCAGTGCAGACAGCAAATATGAAAAGACAGTCTCAGAGAAATTGCTTAAAGTTCATTAAACTCTAAGAAAGTGCCAAGGTTGTGGTACTGGCTTTTGCATCTTCTCCAAAGTGTATTTTTCTCTTGTATATTAAAATAGGTGCCGGAAAAAAAGCTTTTTTGCTACATTTTATGTTAAAATATTGAAAAAACAAAATAAACAATAATTGTTACTTTAGTTATCAACCTACCAGTACACTGTAGCTTTCATGTAATTACGGAACTCATTACTGGAGTAATATCTTAAAAATAACATAATGGCATTTTGAGCAGTCAAGTGAGAATAAATGAAAGATTAAGCAAGAATTATTCCAATCATGTGTGCTGTCCAAAGAATACTCTGTGTCAGATGTGTCAATTTAAACCCTGCAGAAAACCCTGAAATAATGTCCTCTTGTAAACCACCAGACCCAGTGAAATGTCCTTTAACATAGTTTTATCCTAACATTTTAATGCAAAAGAACCCTGTTTCAGCTGTGAGGTTTTTTATCATTTAATGCTGGGGTTTTCATACATTTTTCTTTAAATTATTATTAAAATCAGGAATATGGGTAGCAGTAAACTAAAGGTAGCTCTTTATGTGTATGTGTAGAAGTTAGGGGATGAAATTGACGTTATTTTAAATTATGTATACTTGGTCTAATTGCTCAAAATTATATCAGAAGGAAAGGATGGAATTTCATATAGAGAAAATGAAAAAACTTAGGCCTAGAAGTCTCTGTAATGAATCAGTCAAGCTAAGTCAGGAGACAGAAAGATTAAAGGACTGTAGTAAAACCATGCTACAAATGATCAGAACAAGGAATGCTGGGGAAAGAAGATGTTACATAAATAAGGAAGGCATGTATGGATAATAACACTATGATGGTGGCTGAAAATACCTCCATAGCACTAATTTGGAAACCTTTGAGATGCTGTGGAAATAATAGCTGTTGTGGATTGCTGCTTGCTGCATCGTACTAGGAACAATGCACTTTTGAAAAACTTAAGCACAAATCTGGCTGTAGCAAAGCTAATGCAAATAGCAACCTGAGTAAGTAAGGAATAGTTGGCACACAAACCTCTGTCTAATCTGGGAATTGAACCAATTACTACCAAAAATCAGTGTGATCTCAGCAGCTGTTAGTTCTAAAAAGAAACTGACGTGGGGAAATGTATAGAATACCTTATCACAGAGAATGAAACATTAAGGCAAAGATGCTCATAAAATTAGGCAAGATATTGATATTTTCTTTTATGCACTTACTAAATTTCCCCAAACTGGGAATGGGGGAGAATCCTTAAGAAGGATAAGGTGTTTGTAGCATAATTCTACAGCTACTCAATAACTTCCTGTGGCATTACCTACCTTTCCAAATAGTATTGTAAACTTTACAGAGACATTGAGAAAGCCTAAGTGTATCTTGGAGATGGTGCATGATTTTGTGAATTTGGATGGAAATACGAAATATGTCAAAGGGATTCATGGAGGGGAGAAAAAATGTCTGACATTTTGTAAAAACAGAGACAAAGATCACAGAACAAGTGGAACAGAGAAAAAGGGGGATAAAAATGAGAAATAAATTAAATGGAGGTGAAATCAGAGAGTCTGTTCATAAGCTGCAGATAGAAGTCTTTTTACTCATACTGTGCTTTAAATGCTCTTTTAATGTAGCATTTGAAGAGAATGGGGAAGGTCTTGCCAGGTCTCTTGCCCCATGTTCTTATAGGAATTTGTGAAGACTCTTGCTGAAAAAATTTGATGAAGACAAGATAGAACTAAACCATCTGATCAGAAGGATGGAGCAGTTTTCCTGGTATAAATGAAGACTGCAGATCATATTTTCTAGTATCCTTTCCAAGGCACATTTTTCTGTTGAACACTGCTGGAAACATAGATTTGGCCTATTACAACAGGCTTATTATCTTACTGAAAAACTGACCATAAAATATGTTGTCAGGAGACAAGATGCATCATCTTAATCCTGAGTCTTAAAACACAACAGGAATACATTGAAACAGTAGCAAGGAGTTTATAGAAAAATACCAGCACCGTGTATCAAAGAATGTCAGTGATACAAAAAAATTTCAGCATCTCCCTAATACATTTTACTATATATTTTGTATTTCTCCTTACTGCAGCAAATTACAGGTAGGCAGGTGGTTTTCCAGAACCAATCTTGCTACTCACTAGTCACAAAATCAGTCTTTTTTTCCCAAGTATTTTTGCTTTATTTCAAATTTCTTTTAAAGAGAGTACTTCATAAAAGCAAGTTGCCATTTTTAATCCCATTTTTCATCTGTGAAAGAGTCATGAATTAATTCAGTGAACCATAGAATATTCCTTGCAGTGAGGCACAGATAAAATTGGGGACAGAACACAGACCTTCTCAAACTCAGCTCCCCTTCCTCTTGCCTGCTTTGTAGAATTATTTCACGGCTGAGTCTGAACACAGCTTGAAACAAACAGTCCTATTTGGAATATAATGGAGACTTTTTCGGGGTATTTAATGAGGCAACATGACATGGAAATGGTGCTCTTCAAAAAAAGATTCCTGTCAGTGCTTGCACCCCGCGAGAACAGATGTTCAGCAGAGTAGCAGTGAGATGTTCACCAGAGTTCTGAGCTCTGTCTAGCAGCTCCCCTCCAAATGTGTAAGCTCCTGCAGCTTGTCCATTATGTTCCTGTTTGGCAGAAAGGCGACTGCTGCTGTGCTGACACACATCACTGAGCTTTGTACTGTGGCTCTGCCATTTGTGTGCAGACACGCTTTTCTGGAATCAGCGTGGGGATCTATCAGACCTGGGGAGGGCTGCAGGTTTTTTGGTGTGTTTTGGGGTTTTTTTTCCTTTTTTTTTTTTTTTAATCCTTTTTCTTCTGTTCAGCTGATATATTCCTTTCTGTCACTGAAGCTTTGCAAGAAAGAGAGATAATAACAAAATTCAACAAGTAAGGGCAAAGCTGCAGAAGACAAATATGACCACAAATATATAGATATTGGATTTTGGAGTTGTTTTCCCTCCTAATGTATGATAACATGTTGATAACTCCCCTGCCACTCCCCTGTAGTAATCAGCTGAAATGCAGGTTTCAGTGTATGTACTTCAGGAGTTCTGGTAGCTCATTTCTACTTTCTTTTAGCAGTCAGTCATTTAATTTCAGGGACTTGTTTTGGTGCATACCCTCAGTAGCAGTAATTTGGTGGGATAGATGTGTGGGGATTGTTTGCTGGGGAGGGGGTGGAGTTGGCACTGCTTTTATGGAGGGGAAAGATTTGCAGTATGATTTCTGTATCACTAGGTGCCAGGTGGCAGATTAGAAAATCCTGGAAAATGGGATAGCTACTTTTGTATGTAGAACATGAGCAGTGAAGGAAAAAAGTGATTTTTGCACATCTCTTGAATTCTTATGCTTCTTCCAGTGGGAAAGATATTGGTAAAACACTGGATTAAATTTTCAAATATCCTGACTGTCTAGCGACTGTTAACTTCAAGTTATCTTGGAGCTGTTCAAAAATGCTGACTGTTAGCACCAATGAAGAGTAGGATCTTCCTTTCCAAGACAAACTGCCTTTAAATCTTTGTGTTGTCTCTACTCACATGTTTAAATCTGCAAGGGCAGGTATTTTAATTAACTACGTGCACTAGTACTCTATTTCACTATTTACACTTTTTAAATACTTTTTCCTATTTTCTTTGCCGTCTTACTGTGAGATGATAAGTTTAGTTCTTAAATGAGATTTAATGAGTGCAAATTAACTACTTTGTAACTTCAGAAAAAATAGCAGCATCCATACTTCAGGTATCTATAAGCTACTGTAAATAATATACTGGAATAACAGTAATATAAGGTGGAGAGACTGTAAATTTACTTTGAGTATGCAGCGAACAGAACACCCAATTGAACATAACATGCAAGTCCTCTTCTATTCTGCCTGTCATGCTCCCCAAATTTTGTGCAGATTCTTTTGAATCAAGCTGTAACATCTAACTTACATTTTAAATAAAAATGTCCTTAAAATTTGTGGCAGTGAGCAACTGGCAGTGCTAACTTTTCATACAGAATGAAGTAGTAACTGAGGTGTTGTCCAAGTCCACAATAGCTGTCTGAGCTAAAGCAGTGGCTCTGCAAGAGGTGTGAAGTGTGCTTTTCATCACAATGTTCCATCTTAGTCGAAGTGCTAAGAATAAAGGATGGAGTGTTTATACTAATTCTGATGCTGCTCAGTTATTCATTGCTCTTTCAAACATGTTTTCAGGAACAATTAAAAGAATTGCTATTTTAATCTCCATGTGTTGACATAAATAATATTAATGCAAATCAGAACTGGAGTTCAATGTGACAGACTTCCTTCTTTCCATTTTTTGAAAGTTTGGGTACTCAGTCAGGAAGAAGAAACACTGCTTTTGATCATGTGTCCTAAATAATGTATTAAATATTACAAGAAATACAGGAAAAGCATTAAATCTGAGTACATTAAAATATATTTGAACAAATTATTTATCCAGCAGTTTGGAATTATGTTTAATAACCTTCTTAAAAAGCTCTCTGATGTAAGCTATTTGCCTCAATTTACCTGTAGTTAATACTTGTGAGACTTTGGTTTTTATTTCCTTATGCTGAATACAATTCAATTCTGTTGATTTCTGCATTGGTGTAAAAGTAACCATCCTTGATGCATCAGCCATCATGATAAAAAAGAGAGATGATAAATCTTTCAGGCAAAAATGTATTCTTTGCAAACTGATGTGTTTTGTAGCTAAAAGCATTTAAATTTGTATAGTGCTGGTTGCAATCTCTTATGGAGAAATAGATATTGCAGATGTGGAAACCTGCTTTCTTCTTTGCTGGTCAAGTATTTTGGGAGTTTGTTTTGTTTTTGCTATGGTTTTTTTGGAGGGGTTTTGTGTGGTGGGTTTTTTTTGTGTGGTGTTTTTTTGTTTTTTTTTTTTTTTTTTTTTTTAATTTTTGGTATTTGTTATTATTTACAGCCTTAAAAATAGAATTGATACTTCTAAGCTTGTCCAGGGAGTTACACAGTTTTTGACACCTTTTGTGTGGGCAACTATTGCATTCAGGTGGCTGCTATGAGTAGCTTTATCCAGAATTAGGATTTAAGTAGCTGAGGAATTATAGGAGAGGATATACAATTTTTCAGTGAACTGATGTAATAAAAATCAAACCTCTACTATTTATTATAAATTATTTGATAATGAGTAGGGTACCAGAGCCTAGAAATACATATCTACTGATACCAGACCTGTTTATGTTAACTTTTGCCAATTCAAATTTGTATCTTTTTCTTGAATATATACTGCATCCAGAGACAGGAATTTTCTGATTGGTGTCCTATATTTCTTTGACAATAACAAGAAAGGAACACAAAGCAGAAATGTAACTGGAGAAAACACAAGCATCCTAAAACCATAAGAAAAATATTTAGTCTATCTAAAATTACATATTTTAGCATCTGTATTTAGGCACCTCTGAAAAAGACCTCCACCTT
This sequence comes from Passer montanus, assembly GCF_014805655.1. Classification (NCBI taxonomy): domain Eukaryota; kingdom Metazoa; phylum Chordata; class Aves; order Passeriformes; family Passeridae; genus Passer; species Passer montanus. The sequence continues at coordinate 533,753 of NW_024371038.1, read as the reverse complement.
ATGCTGAAATTAAACATTATATAGGTAGAAATATCTTCTATCAAGAACAGTATCTGTAGTCAGAGCCTTTTGTTTTAGGTTTAGTTAGAACCAAAATAAAACATCTGGGTAGCAATCAGCCCGTCTCCACCATCTATTAAGGATGTTCCTCTGATGACTTTTCAGCACAACTGCAGTTACTGAGTTTGTGGGTATGAAGTCAGCAGGCAGAGGCAGTTGTGATGAATATCATTACATTTTATTATTGATGTATCAATTTGAAACATGGTGAGAAATGTAAGTGAGGAAAGTTAAATTACTGAAAAGCCACTTTTATGTTATCTATCTAACACTGAAATATTTTGTGGGGAGGAGAAAGAGACAATGAAAAAACTGGTCCAAAATGGCAATGAAAGTGATTAAGGGCCTGGATTTACTTCTAGACAGGACACAATAAAAGAAAAAGAGAAAAAGTAATAGTTCAGGAAGAAAATGAATGAGAAGGTACATGGTAGAGGTTTGTGCAAGCTAGGAGTATGACTGATGACTAGATACACTGTTTGCTTGTGTTTGCTTTTTCCAATGTTAAAAGAACATGCTTTAAAAATAAATACAAGTGTTTAAAAAAGTATACTTTTTCTGCATGGTAGATAATGAGCTCATGATGTATAATTAAACTCAAAAGCTTAATAGGTTTGGGTTTGGTTTGTTTGGCTACGTTTCTTAAAAATTTTGTTAACACTAATTTCTGCATCAACATGGTAGGAGGGGTGTGTGTGAGAATTAGAATAGAAATAATAATTGTGCCTGATGCATTGGAAAACAAGCTGCTTTTCTGATTGAGTAGGGAATAATGTATAGCAGGACTGCAAACTAATGTGCTAAGTTAGAAGGTAGGCTGCTAGATGTGTTAATCTTTTATTTTACTTTCTTATATTTGACGCCTGTGGTTACCCTTGGTTTTTCCACATTAGGGAACTCAAACAAGAAAAAGCTCACATCATCTTGGTGTCTGAGAAATACTAAATAGTCAGGAGCTGGCGTATGACCATAACTCCCATTATTTGTGGGCTAACATCTGTAACCTTTGTTTCAGACTTCTGCTCTGCCTGATGAGTTTTGCAGGCACACTTAGTGGCCTCAGCAACTCATTCTGTGTGGAGAGGGGCACTGAGTTCAGCAGTGCAACCATCTGCACTGCATCATCGTATCGTCTGGGCTAGAGACCACTTGTCCACAGTACTGAGTGGGGTTTTTTTTTGTTTTAAAGGGCAGCATATATGCTGGTCAGGGTATTAGGAAAAAAGGTGAGGACTTTGTGAAACTGTGCAATCAGATGGAAAAATATTATATCTGCCTAGCACCATGGTGTTGAAAAAAAGAATCCTTATAATCAAAATTTTTGTATGTAGAGTGGCTGCAGAGAATCCAAGTGGTTTTTTTAATATATTGTGTATGTATATATATATCAATTTACCATAGTGTGAGGCTCAGGGCTCCTATTTTGCAAGGTATGATAAGACTAATTCTCTTAGGAGTAAACATCTGGTCTTGGGGAATGGACAGAAAAGCTAATCAGTTAAGGCATTTCCTGGGACAAGGCTGCTGAAGGCAAATCAAACTGCCTGTCCAGGACACCAGGTGGGATATGACCGAATATCTGCAGCTCATGGCTCACTCTCTCTCTGCTAGAGCTGGGATAATTACTGCTGCAAGGGAGATGGGGCAAGGAAGGGTAGGAGGGGCTGCCTTTCCTTCCCACTCTGTGCTACACTGTACCCACTTCTTTAACAATAGCAGGAAAGAGACCTTCTCTCCCATTTCCATCCCTTCCTTTTCTGTGAGACAATAGTCCAGCCTCAGTCATGGTTTTGTGCAGAGAAGCCTTGAGCCAGCTGTCCTGGAAGATTTAAGATTGTGTTTTTAGACTCCACATTATCTCTTGATCTTCTGCACTTGACCAGAGCTCAGTAATTTGGAGCAAGAGAAAGAAGACCTGTCCTGTGCTCCTGGTCAGCGTCTAAAATATTATTGTATTGTCTTTCTTTACCAGTGCAACTTCTTTTCTTGCGGAGAGACTTCACTGAAAAGGGAGAGATTCAGCTGATTTAGCTCTTGCTCTTCTGGGCAGTAATTTGGTGGGTAGTTTGCTAATTTGACTGGGTACGTAATAATAAAGTGATGTCACAGTGCCATGAAAGAAATAATTTGTTTGCTGAAAAGTGCTCCAATGCTCGGAGCTCCAAATATGGAATAACTACTCTATGGTACTCCACTGTCATCTGCTCTCATCTTTTCTTGTACATCACTGAGATAGTGGTGCTTTTTGGTTTTATTTTTGAGTTGGTCATAGTGATGAAATGTCTTCCATCACTTCCAAGTCAGGCTGCCCAAGTTCTCTTGAATATGTGGATTCAAGTCTGGCTTCTTATTGCAAATGGAAATTAGATGTATCAAAATAGCAACTGATATTATTTTTCAATTTTTACACATTTGACCTCAACAATGTGTGAAGAGGACACTTCTACTGACATGATTTGAATCTGAAACCTATTTCTTTGTGCTGTAGTCGAATGCCTCTTCCTTTTCCACATGTATCTGCATTGTACTGATAGGGTAAAGTGGTGGAGAATCAGAACAATTATTTTTTAACAAAGAGGACGACTGGTTTTTCTGTGAGCATAAACAGGGATCACTCTCACATTGCTGGTATCTGTAGAGATGTTTACTTCTGTCTTTCATCTTTTCTTCCCTCTGTGAACCCTGAAACTCATTGATTTAAACTTTGTTTGAGCTCCAATCTGTCCCTTCAGATTCCCCAGTAGTTTACACTTTATCCCTGTATGTAATTTACATTCTTGGCATCATGTTTGGAAAATTACTTTGTGCTGTCATGCAGGAACATCCTCCTGTTCCAAACTGGTACCATGAACGTCTCTAATGAAAAGAACAAGTGAAGGAACTCTGCCACAGATAGGAATTGTTATAAGGCTCCCTGTGTTGTCCTTGTCTTTCAGTGATACTCAGATATGTTCTTTCTCTTGAAATACAGCCCAGGAAATTGCTCTTGTTTTGTTGCAAACCTGATAATGTTTTCCGTAGTGATAAAAGGATTTAACAGAGGACTTCCTTTTTTTTTCCACCCCCCACTTAGGCTACAGCTGCATTTGACTTAGAATTTTTAGTTCCTAGTAAGATGACACAAGATGACCAATTTGCACTTTTATGCCATGCAGTGATATGTAAAAACTCATTTTGGAACAAAGAGCTACTTTCCCAGCCATCTGTAGGACCCCAGTTCAAAGTTGAATTAGCGTTCTAACGTAGAGAGAGCACTTGGTAGTCCAGATAGAATGGATATTTTAATGGTATATTTAGTGGAACCCATGAGGGAATGTTTAAGCAGAGATTATCACTAACTAAATTAAAGACTGATAATTTAATTTTGCTTCCAAAGAAAAATGATGAGAGTTGCATCCTTCCTCTCTGGCATTGGTTGGCAAAAATGCTCATAATATAAATTATATTCTGGCATTGGAGAAGTGTCCCCCACAGTATTCCTTCATTTTGTTGATTAGAGAGCAGCGATGCACGGAAGTGGCAGTTCTACCATCAGGGTATGTTCATGACTAAGATACATTAAATAGATCTTCATGTTAACACTGTCTCTTCTGTAATTTCACATAAAGAGTTCACAAAATGTCTCACATCTTTCAGCTATACAGAGAAGATGAGAAGGAACCTCTAACAATAGGATCAGAATTTTTTTACGGCTGCCAGGTTACAAAAAATCATTTTAAAAAACAGCTGTACATTCAATGTGTGCACATGTAATGATTTACCATAGATGGCTGTATGGCATTTATGACCTCCAATACTAATCAGCCAGAATAGTGAGTGTCGTTACAGCCATTTCACAGATAATGAATCTGGACTTTGATATAGTATGGTTCAGCTTTAGAAGTCAGTGGCTGATCAGTCACAGGGCAGGTTTATGGAGAAGCTAGAAGACACTGCTCCCAAAGATAATCCTTCCAAAATGAGAGCTGTGTAAATGGAAGTTCTTAACATGTTTTTAAGGTATAATCTATCTCAGTGTGTCTAAAAAAAACCCTAAAACATTGAGCTGACAAATGGCAAGCCACAAATGAAATTAAAACCTCTTTTGTTTTTTCCTTTTTGGAAACAGCACGGTATCCTCCTTGACATTGTAATAATGAGCACAATGTAAGGGCAGAAACACTAGCCTGTATTTGGAAACTGAATCACTGCCTGGTTTACTGTGACTTCTGTGGTTTTAGTAAAAAACCCCAGCAGCTGAGATGTATGGGTGTGAGAATTTAAGGGGGGGTAGAGGAGCAAAGAGAATTTTCACCAGTGTTTTAAAAAGAAACCTTGCAATTAGCTTCATGGCTTCCTATGTACTTGACTGCTTGAAGGTGGCAAGAGTCTTGAATCTTCCTTTGGAGTTAAATAGCACAGAGAAAACTTTCAAATACAGGTTATATACAAAGTATAGCCACCTACTCACATTCACCAAGTACACGCCTAAAAAATCCTGGTGGGATGACAAACAGGGCAGTCGTGCCTTCTCCCATGTCTGACATGACTTACGGGTCTATATCCCAACCAAGCAAAATCTTGCAGTGCATTCACAGATCTGTAGGCAGTCAAAGCAAATCACAGTGTGGGTGTCATTGAAGAGCATGGACAAAAGCCCTTGATAAGCTACACTGTTTGTTCTACAGTAATTGCAGTGTCTATTTTTTTCAGGGTATGCACAAATAAAGCACTATTATAATCCACAGATAACACAGCCATTGCTGCAGCATGGACATTTAAGCCTCACATTTAAAAAACATGCTATTATTATTATGGCCCCTTAAAAAAAAAAAACCAAACCAACAAAACAACAACAAAAACAAATCACCATCACATTGGTAAATCTGGTTTCATCCAATTTAAGAATCAAAGCACACAGAACAGATTCAGAAGTGCAGAGATATCAATCATGGAAATGTGTGTGACCAAAGAGAGAATCTTTACTCAACAGCTGCTTTAAAATACACATGAAGGGAATGGCACCACTGTTGCATGTGTGCCTGGCTGTCCATCAAACATGTCTGACAATTACACTCAGTGAAGACACAACACAAAAAAAGAACTGGGAGTAAAAGAAATATTGCTTGGGCAGAGGCCAATGAAAGAAAAAGGTTTGCTGTGCTGCCTCCTCCTCTTCCTCCCCAGACCACTAGATAAAGGAGATGGTTTGTAATCATGAGGGATGGACAGGCAGAGGGTTTTGGGGGGGTGTGTTTCTTTTTTGTGATTAAAAGACAGAGTGAGAGTACAGAAAGTCATGTATTGTCAGTGAGTCAAAGTAGATTACAAAGGACAGAGAACACAAAAGAAAAATAGAGCTAAAAAAGATGTTGGTTGCCTTTTTTTTCCCCTCTAAAAAGCTTAAGAGGAAGCAGAAAACTTTCTTTATCTAAAAGGAATATACATGAAGACATTTGCAGTTTCTGGGTCAGCACAAAGACTGCTCAGCTGATAGCTGTACAGCCTCCCTTGCAGGAGATCAAATTTGGGATTGACCTCAAGAATTTTTCTCCATTGATCTTCCAGGCAGAGAGATTTCAACCTGGAAGGAGGGTTTTGCACTATGCAATCCCAAACAACTTGTATGGGAATCACACAGATTTTGAGATGAAGTGTAGGCCTTTTAATGAAATATTTTGCTTTGCTATTTAGAAGACAAACGTACATAACTGTTGGACTGATAATGTTGACTTTAAAAACTGAGTAGATTAACAATTATTTCAATTCTTGAGTAACTGTAGCAAAAAACAAAGTGAGAAAGGGTTCATAGCCTGTTTCCTCTGAATCACTTGGGTTTTTTGTGACCGATTTTAGTCAATTTGGTTGATTGGGATAGCACAGGTTGCTCTGCCAACAGTCTCCTTCAAGCATGCAGACCTCCCCAGTAATTCTCAGCAGAGCTGTATAGCAGAGGAAAGATGTGATTTATCCTGTGCTGAGGATCCTGCACTGCAAGGTAGTTGTGACCTTCTGTTCTGCTATTTCCAGCTTCGGTTGGTCAGTGGATTAAAATGGTAAATTTGGGCCATGCGAAGGTCAGGAAAACAAGCTATCCTCCTTGAGTTTAAACAGGGTGGCTAAGATACTAAAATACATAAATGCCTGGTGAAATAAAAAGAGTGTGTTCTGAGAAAAATAGAGCCCGACTAATATATACACTTCTGGGAAACTTCATCTTTGTAACTATGTTTCCAGTTCTTCAGAGTCTGACATTGCAGCAGTGGTGGAGTGAAATAATTATGACACCTGCTGGGGCTGGAAAGCCAGTTTTAATAGACTATTTCTTTTAGCTTGCTAGGTTTAAGATGGGCTATATCTTTCCCCAGATCAGAATGAAATACTAACCTTTATGTTATGGAGAGGTCTGTGAAAATAAAACAAAATACGAACAATCCCTACCACTTCAGTAAATTCTTATATAAAGCACCAAGTGACCCAAAAAAGTCAGTGAGGAAATTATTTTTTATATTGACTGCAAAGGCCAAACAGAGTCTAGAGCGTGTGGTTAATACCACCCACTGTGCTGAGCATCAACTGTTTTGTCTTATGATACAGTTTGTCCTCAATATCAGACTTTAGACTTTTTTCACACTTCTTTCTTGCCTGGCTCCTAACTGAAGGGTATCACTTCATTTAGCATTTGAAAATAGTCTGTCCTAAGTTACTAGATCTTATCCAGATTCAGTGCTAGAAAATGATATTTTGACAACTCCTGAGTTTTATTCTACTACATTAACAGGAAATAAACATTTCAGGAGTCCTTTCGCTGTTTTGGGTACTATATTTCAAAGCTAAATTACTTCAGCGTAAATGTTCTTGAATTAGATTATGAGGGTATCTCGATTTGCTTGGTTGGTAGGCTGGGAATTTTTTTCCCCTCCTAATGTGAGGGTATTGTTGGCTGGCAGAGACTGTCTTTGCTTGCTACAATTACAAACCAATGAAAGCTACAGGCAATGCAAAGGAGCACTCCACTAGGTCTACGTCCTGAGCCCCTGTACCACTAGGCATCTGTAAAAAGTAGAGATCTCCATCTAAAGATGTTTGTTTTTGTTTTGGGGTTTTTGTTTGTTTGTTTTTGTTTTGTTTGTTTTTTTTTTTATTTGAGGAGGGATGTGTTTGTTTGTTTTCTCAAAAAAACTATTGTTTACTACCATTAGAGTTGCTATTAGTAAAGTTTTTCTAGTAGGCTTGGAGTTTAGTAGTATAGGGTTAACCCTGCTAGGATAATTGGGCATGGTTAGCCAAGATTTAATGTCCTTTCATATGGGAACATAAGAAGCAGAAAGTACAAGCAGAGCAGTGCAGAATGTTGGTACTGCTAGGAAAACATGTATTATGTACATGTGTCTCACAGATTCACACAATGGGAGACACATGGAGTAGATCATCTTGAAGAATCAGAGCTTTTGTAGGATAAGTAATTGCTTCATCTTAAGCTGCATCCAGATGCACAGCACAGTGTTGGCCCGGAGTTCACTCTTTCACCAGAGGCTGGTGAGAAGATCTTTCCAGTACAAATGTTGCCACATTTAGCCACATTTTTATCCCTTGAAACAAGCTTGCTCTAATGTGTTTTGCATGTGGCTACAGCTTGAGATCATTAAGAAACAGAAACTAATGCAGAATGTTGCAACTCAGTCTGTCATTCTGGTGTGAGATTGCTTTTCACTGGTGCTTGGATCCTGCTGTCATTTTCAGTAACTATTTGAGTAAAGCTGTTGGTCTTCAATTCCCTGCACTAAGGTGTTGCTATTAGGAGCAGTGGGTGCAGTAGCTCTGAGGTCTGCCCATAAAAGTGCTGCAGTACTGGATTTCAGCCTTTCTCTGGGGAAAGGAATGGGAACAAGCTCCAACACTGTTGTCATAAATGTACTTACTGTATGGTTTATTCCTATTAGTTCCTATGAGGTGTGGAGTCTTTCTGTTTGGCACTTAATAGTGTGGTTGTTACCTGTATATCATCAGCAATGACAGGGAAATTACTTGTACCTCCTTATTGAGTCATCTTTGCCTTGAGTGTGCTCTGTTGCTCTGCCTTAGTATGTAGGAGTTCTAGGATGTGAACTGCATTTAGCTACCTCTTTTCCCCAAACTACAAAATCTGGACAACTTAAACCCATACAAGCCTTGTGGTTAAAAAAAAAAAAATTACAGGTTTTACAAAGAATAAATATTACATAGCAGTGGGGGAAGAATTATGTTTATTGCTCTGAAACTCTATAAGTGTTCACTTTTCTCCTCTTCTGAAATTTGGAACAACTGACAGTCTGTCAGGGGACACAGGTGGCAGATGTTGGATCTGCTCAAAGCTGAAAGAAATCTTTCCGTTTAATATATGGATATACAGTCTTATTGAGGCAGAATTTATCTTCACAGTACATTATAAGTACCACTCAACTGAGATTAGGCAATTTTCTTGAAACCATTATAATGTCTTACAAAAAAAACCCCAGTCCCTTGCCCTTTTGTTCAGTGTAATAATTTTCCAATGTGTAGGACAACCCAAACATGTAAAGAGGAAGCAGAAATTTCTCTCCAGGTCTCCTGGGCACTGCAGACACCCAAAGAGGTTTTTCTTTCAAAACTCCATAAGGCTGACAGGAAATGGGGTAGGAGTCAAAAGTACAATCCCAAATATTTCACTACTGACTGTGTAATGGACAGTTTATCCTCACAGATTTATTTCTTTACTGAAAACCTGCTGCTTTATTGATATTTCTTTTTCCATAATGAGATCAATGCATCTTGTCCTCATGATGCAGAATCAGGTAACATTTACTTGCCTTTCAGCTAAAACAGTGTTTTGACATAAATTACATTTAATGCTAATTGAATTATGAAATTTGAGCTCATTATATTGAAAATTTGTGATCTGTGCTACATATTCTGTTTGCAAGAATTAAGGAGTTGGTATTAAATACTTATTACCTTTGCTGTGTTTATTATCAGTTATAGCCTTAATTATTAATTTCTGTCAAGATGGGCTTTATGAATAAGTATAAGGTAGAGTTCAGAGGTTATATTTCTGGGTTGTTTATTTAAAATTGCATACATTCAGTAATTTTTTGGGAAATTGGTATCTGATTGTGTATTTCTTCAAAAAAAAATTATTAAACAGGGAGGAAGTAGTGATCAGTTTAATAATAAAAAGTGGAAGGTTTTTAAAGTCCCTCGATTAAAAATAAACAATTTCAAAGCATTTTCTATGAAAATCATAAATATATAAGAGACATATGTATGGCTCAAGAGATACTTTCACATTTACGAATCTGAGGAAAAAATAAAGAATAGATTCAGATCAAAAGGAAGAGGCAGGAGCTCAGGTTTTGACTTCCATATTTTCAAAAGATATGCAACTGGCAATGTTTGTGCATGCTGTCTGATCATTTATGCTGGTAAAGAAGAGAGTGGCAAGATCAAAAGCTGAAGAGAAAAGTCCACCTAAGTTTTGTTAAGAGCATATGTCTGAGAGCCAGGCTTCATGGAGGAGTGAAAGATGAGCAATTTCAACTTGAGGAAACTCCTCAGGAAAATCAGATGATCCTTCAGTCTGCAATTGTCCCTTTTATTACGAAAATTAAATCCTTACTCAAATTTGACCATAATGAAGTTAAGACATGGCTCATGTTCACTGCCTTATGCTGGTTTAATCAAAGAAAACGGAGATCATTTAATTCATTTTACTGTGAGGCAAAATGAGTTGGTTTGAATGTGACCCCATGGCAGGGAGAGAGGTGAGCTGCTGCACAGCTAAAAACTGGTGCCACCTGTCTGACACACATTCTTTGCCAGGAGCTGGTGTTCATATCAAGGCATTTTCCCTACTGTGAGTCAGTAAAGTTCCTTCCCCTGGGAGTATTCATCCCAGTCCTGTGAGTTTGGCCCATTTTTTTTAACACTGAGGAAGGGTCTGGACTTATATATTAAAAAGATCCCCCACTGAAGTAGCTGTAAAACATCTTGGTTCACAGCTTCTTTTTAGCTGTGGCAAAATGTTAGTTCAGAAACCATTGCATGGTATTGTCATCCCAGACAATCCGTGTACAAGAAGAGTACTGACATTATTAAATTATTTGCTAAATCTCTTGACTTTGTAAGGCAAGGCAATACTATTGTTTCAATCTGTGCTTAATGATAGTTGAATTATTAATCTTGAACTCGCCATACTGAACATTTAATATCATCATGTTTCTCCAGAATTAAAGCAAGTGAAAAAGAGAGAAACTATTAAATGGTTGGTCACTTTCAATAAGTAGTATTATCAATTATATTCAACAATTATTATTATCTGTCAAGATCAGTTTTATGACTATGGAGCTTCATGGTGTTAATATGCATATTAAAATATATGAAAAGTTGCAATGCATGAGCAGTAGCTGATTTTCAATATTTACAATTCAAATATTTCCATAACTATGTAGTTCATACAGTTAACTGTCAGAAGGAATGTTTTGAAACCAGTAGTCCTTAGAAGGAATCTACACCTAGCAGTGTTTTTAAATGGCCAGATGGACTCCTCTAGTATGCTCAAATTAAAGCATTCAATTATTGTGGAAACACGTTTTCTTTTGCCACATTGCATTAGCAGGGCCCAACTAATATGGTGACAGTCTATTTAAATGATTGGTTGCAATATGGAGACCCAGTTATTCCCCAAATTATTTGGTTTTTTTTCACTGTAGAACAAATTCTGTAGGGTTTGAGTGACCATGACCATGACAAAATCAAAATACTCCTTACCTGAAAAAATACAGTATAATTACATTAATGAAATGGATGAGTGAACAGAGATTATACACAATGATTCTACTAATTTTGTATCCCCCTAACCTGAGCCGTATTTTACTTCTCTACCAATTGTGTCCCAACACATTTTTTTGAAATAGTGTTTCTAAATGCTGTCAATAAATACATTACAGAAGAACTTTCTCAACTGTAGTTTGACTGCATCTGGTTCAAATGTTCTTTTGCAGCAGCCTGTTAAGCAAGTATATAACCAACTCACATTACCACTTTCCTCCAGTGCTCTTAGAACAGAGATCTAAAGAAATTAATTGTTACCCTCTCTCTAGTCCTGTGAATAGTTGTTTACTCAATAATTTTTCATCTTCTGAGAAATGTTTCCTTCCTGTGTTGTACCTCCTCCCCTCCCAGCGGCACAGGGAAACTGGCAATGGGTCACGATCAGTTCATCCCAGGTTGTTTTTCCTGCTGCTGCTCAAGCAGAGGTGTTCTCCCCCTGCTCCAGCGTGGGGTCCCTCCCATGGGAGACAGCTCTCCATGAACTCCTCCTGCATGAGTCCTTCCCACAGCATCAGTTCTCCACCAGCTGCTGCCACCCGGGTCACTCTTGCTCGAGGTGCAGTACCAGGCATGGCCTGGCCTAATGGGGGTTTCCAACAGGGCTGCCAATCCTGCCTGGAAGCCTGCTGCAGTGAGGGCTCCTCTCTCCGTGGGTCCTCAGGCCCTGCTCCAGCACAGGTTTCCCCACAGGTTCACAGCCTCCTCTCAGGCATCCAGTGTGGAGCCTTCCAGGGGCTGCAGGGGGATCTCTGCATCCCCGTGATCCTCCATGCCTCACCAGGGGCTGCACCATGGCCTGCAGTGCCTGGAACACCTCCTGCCCCTCCTTCTCCACTGACTTTGGTCTCTGCAGAGCTGTTCCTCTCGCATATTCTCATCCTATGTTTCTCTGGTCACAATTATATCTGGCCAATAGCTTTTTTGTATTTCCTTCTCAAATATGTTATCACAGAGGAGTTGCCACCATTTCAGATTGGCTTGGCCTTGGCCTTGGTGGGCCTGTCCTGGAGCTGCCTGGCATTGGCTCTGCCAGACTTGAGGGAAGCATTTGGCAGCTTCACACAGAAGCTGCCCCCTGCTACCAAAATCTGTCCTTGCAAACCCAGTACATGCTTCTGTAACAGAAGGTACATAACCACCTTTTTCCTGGATTGCTTGTGAATCTGTGAACAATTCTGGGTCTGGTTTTCTTTCTTGTCTTCCCTTGTACATTAAGGCAATGAGTTCTTTTACCATATGATTAAATTGTCAGATAGCCCTAGTGTTTCAATAGCTTTCAATTTTTTATTTTTTGCACTGATATTTTCAACTATTGGCTTACCTTATCCTGGCTGTTTCTTGGTTACCAAAGAAATTAAGGAAAGGCACAGCATTCTATTTTCTTCTTTTTACCCCACTAGCAACATCCTTCTGCAATCCATCCCATATATTGAGGGAAAAACAAATCTTGTTAAATGTGCACTTTGCGGGCCACCTTTCACTTTATGAACAGATCACCTGCTGGCTTTACAACAGGAGCTCGTACTTCAGCAGTAACAGTCTCACTGAGAGATGCATTAAGTTCTTACATGCTGCCATACTCAGACTAGTCTAGTCTTGGTAACTGCACTTTATGATTACCTCATCTATCTCATGACATTACATGTCAGATCTGAAAGTACAGTTTCTTGCTCACTGGCATTAACCTCAGAACTGAAGATGACAGGCTGTGTAACCTCTTATGTACTTTGGAGCTCTCACTGCACCAGTTTTCTGTCCGTGCACAATAGTAGCTCATTTTGCTCAGTAGCACAAGACACAGCTTTAATACTCCTGATTGATTACAGCTAGTGAGATAAGGCACTAAAGACTGTTTTAAAGTGACATTGTCAAGAGGATTTTAGTACTTTAAAAATATGTTCATAGACGGACATGTATGTAAAAGAATGAAAAAGACAAAGAAGCAATCAATTATAAAGACTATGAAAACTTCCAAGTGTGTGCTGTATTTCAAATACAAGTGCTGTAGAACTTAATTGATACTCAGCAATAATAGACCATGATGTGTGGAATATATAAAAAACTGCATATCATACAGGTAAATCAATGTGGGGGCTTGATGGTAATGCTCAAGGAAGATAGTGCCTAACATGTACTGTGAAGCTGCCTAAAAGTAGTTCACTTCAGTTGGAAAATAGAAGCATAGTATGTTAAAAGGATTATGCCTTTCTAAAGTCCTGTTTAATTATTGCCTGAATAATCTGCTTCTTTATGTATATTTTAACATGAAAAATACTTTGAAATTAATTTAATTAATGATCTATTTTAGAGTTTGGCACTCCAAACCCAAAAGCATTTGGAGAGTATATGTGAGGAATTTTTGCTGCTCTTTATAAAGAGGTTTTTTTTCTAGCTAGAGTTATGACATTAGCTATCTGTTACATTTTTAGAACAATTTTGTGAACATTAAGTGTTAGCCTGTGTTTATGATTTTTTTTTTTTGTGGCCAGTAGATTCTTGATTATTGTGTTCTCTGATTCTGCTTTTGAAGTGTTTGATATGTCAACCAAGAATGCAGGGTGGTTTTTTTTTCCTCTTTAAGGGTATAGGAAGAAAACCTCAGAAAATTGGCTGGTTATGCTTTCATGTCTGTTACAAGTACTTGTAAAGGTACAGCAGGAAGTATAGATATTACATAGTATTGAGATATATGTAAATTTATCCAACTACCTGGAAATATTAACTGAAGTGTATAGAAAGTAACTGAAACATAATACAATGCTGGGTTTTCAGGCATATATTTAAATACTTTTATTATGTTCAGAAATTGCAGGCAGTAAGTAGAAAGGCTCCAATGGACAGCTGGACCAGGGCCTACTTGTCCAACTACATTATGTCAATCTTCATGGAAGCTTAATTCAGAGACAGAAATTCAATAATATTTTAATATCTGAATACTGCTATTGATTTGTATGGTTTGGTTTTTTCAACACTCATTACTCTCCTTTAACTTAGGTAGTGCCAAAGAGGGAATCCAACTATTTTAATCTCCATTCAGAATTTTAAAATCTCTGGTGACTTCTCACTTTACTGCCAATATGTTTTTCCCCTGGTGGAAAAATCATGTGTTGATGATCTTCTTGCAAATTTCTAAATTATTTTAGCAGATTCAAGTAACATCCAATTATAAAATATGCATCTAAATGAAGTAAACCCCAATTATTTGGAGTAGCCAGTAAAGGATTGTTCATTAGTGACTTTAGAGGGAGGTGATCTCAATTTATTATACTGCTCATTATAATAATATGGTTATTTATCTCCTGAAGCTGTGTAAACATAAAAAAGGACACTGAATTGCCATTTGGACAGAATACCCCCATCTAAACTATAAGCATCTATCTTGATAGGTTTTTTCTTTTCAACTGGCTTTCAAAAGAACTTTCATCAATCTGCAAATTCAGGACAGGTTTAATCTAAGGACTGGAGAGTTCTTGACTTAGAAAAATAAAGTAAAAGTTGTTTTGTTTTGTTTTAATACATTTTTCTTGCTTTTCTATTGCACTGCCAGTTACTGTAGATACAGGATTTGTGGTTTTTTTTTTTTGTGTTTGGCTGTATGGAAGAAGTACATGAGAAAGTCAAAGGTGATTTTGTTTTTCCCTTTTAAACTTCACTTATCATTCTTATGTAGTTAATCATATTTGAGCCCTCTCACAAGTTTTCTGGGATTGTCTGTGAATTGTCCTTGGTGCAAAATACAGGTAGTTTCTGATGAGTCAGTTCTGCTCACATAGCAAGCCTAGAAAGCCCTCAGAATGACAAAAGATAAGCAGCTCAGTTGTAAAGCAACATTATCGTCAAATATTGGCATTTGTGACTTACATGTAATTAATGGTGCCATAAAATTCCTGCACTGAATATTAAAGGGAAATTTAAATTATTTTAAAGGTGACTAATGTAGCATGGCAAAATTATATAAAATTGACAGCTTCTGTAAAAATCTAGCAGGAGATGTGGGGACTGTTATACTACACTAAAATTTGGTAATTCTTCTCATATAATAATAATAGGTCCTGCATCTGTATTTCAGTACAATAAAGCATAAAGAATATGCTTCCATAACTGGCTTGCCATTCTCATCAGCTGTTCTGGCTCTTATGCTGCTCTCGGTTTTGCTGATTTAATGGGAGAGTTTACAACATAGAGATGTGGCATCTTATTCTTGCAATGAAAAAAAACTAACCCAGACAAGGTAGTGCTGCTCCAGAATGATGTCAAGCAGGCCTTAATCAGCCTCCTCCACACTATTACAGAGAGGGGAGAAAAGGAGTTTGAGGGTTCTTCTGCCTGGTATATGAAGATGTAACAATGCTCAGGCATAACTGATAAACCAGCCAAACTTATGTTCAGCACATGTTTAACAGGACTTTGCTGAAATACCCAGATACAATGGGCTGTCTGACACTGGCATCAAAACCGGCTCTTTCACTTCTAAAGCTTTGGTTTGAGCAGGAAGTCACCCATCTTGTATTATGCCTTTGAAATCTTTTTTGTTTGACCCAAGTTCCCTGTAAGCTGTGGTTTGCTGCTTCATTTTGCTATTTCTTTTTTATCTGTGAGTCATTTCCATTTGGAGCAGCCATATTTGTATTGTCACAAAGGGCAGCCTGTGACTATTTCCTAACCTTTATTTTATAAGATGTAGCTGTTAATTTTCCCTTCATTATTTAATATGTTGAATAATTTAAGTATTTAAAATTTAAATACATTATTTATAGTGTATTACATTCTGTGATGTTTCATCATTTTCATCCAGCAACTTCTCTTATTGCTAAGGCCCAATAAATTTAATTTTAAGGCAAATTCTAGCTGTATGAGATTTGATGAGTAATCAAATGAGTATGGACTCCAAGTAACAAACCATTATATTTTTTTTGCTTGGTCTCAAACTACTGTCAATGTGTTTATTAGGATGTACAGAGAACACAATTTGTCTATTTGCTGCGGACATACTAGAATGTGGGCTTTACTAATACTGTATTAGGGGAGGAACTACTTTAACAGAAAGGGTTATAGACTGATGCTTCATAAAAAGAGGTTTGGACCTAAAATCAATGCTGAAAATAGAAGGAACAGGTGAAATACATGATGTCACAAAGCTATTCTTCTAACATAACATGTAATGGTGCAAAAAGTGATAACATACTCTTTAAAATTTCCTGGCACCTTTTTCTTAAAAAAAAAATCCTTTCCACCTCTCCCTCTCCTTTATTGGCCGCCTCTTGACTCATAACAGTCTTGATACAATTTAAACATACTGTATATGAAAAAACAAAATTGCTGGCCAGCTGAAAGCATATAGACTGAATTTCAGCCTCAAGTGAATTTGACAGCTGAGTTATTGCACAGAGTGCTGTAATAACAACATTATCACCCTGTCTGGATGCATACAGGAATGTTTCTTTAAATAGGAACTATTTGCAATTCAGAAAACTCAGCTTGGACTTTAAACACCAGAGAAATGGATTACAGCTTCACAGTGACATGCTGGAGATTTCAGTGGTTTAGGAAACTTGGTTAGCCTGCTCTAAGACTCAAAGGAGACTGTTTCTGGAGAGGTCACTGCTCCCTTTGATATTATAAAAATCACCCTTGACTGTGATTGTCTGAAGAGATGTATTTTGCCTTCAGAATGTAGCTCACTGAACTAAATGGAACAAATGCACTGACTCCTGTAAGTTCCTGGGATAAAAGCCCAAACTACCTTTTAATTAGTCAGCTTTCACTTGTGCACATATACTTGCACACTGGGCAACACACTTCAAATTCTATGCATTGAAAAGAGTAGGTTTTGTAATAGAAGAGCATGTTTCAAGAAATTGACTGAATTTGGTATTTGAATTCTTCTAAAACTACTTCCTTGTCCCTTCACTTCCCTTCCAAGCTCTTTACCACTGTTTGTAAGAGCATATTTTTGTGTGTCTGGAAAACCCTTATGTTTCTTTTAGTTCTTTACCTCGTAGAATAAGGAATTTTAGCACAGGCTACGTGGGTTATTGAACTGGTGCAGGGAGCCCCTTGCAAAATCCCTAATTATAGCTACAGTGTTCCTGAGGTAAGATGATGTAAAAATGTTTTACATTTTACCTTGTTTAGAGATATAAAGTACGCTTATCCTGGTGAAACATTGCTTTCTATCACTGGGCAACCTGTGGATGTAAAAATATGCAGACTGTTCAAAGAGGTTGCATTCCTTCTTAAAAGTAACTTCATTATCTTTGACTATGTCTGGAACCTATAGTAAAACCTTGAATAGACTCTTGGTATTGAAGTGAATGCTATTTTTCATTTCATAACTTTGAATATTACTCTTCTTGCATGGGTTGCATGGCTACATAGGTCTTGCAGTGAGGTGAAATACAAGCTGCTTCTCAACAGAGGATACGTTGCTCCTTCCAGAGAGCTTGGCAGTATTATGGGCTTGAAAGTGAGAAAAATATTGGCCCTTCATATATACATATATATGTCTCTGTGCGAAAATGACAAACATTTTTTATTGTGTGTTTGTTCTCCTACCAATGCAAACAGAGGGTGACCAGTTACAGAAGTGACAACCAGCCAATGGCGTGAAATTTATTAAATATTTTAATTTAATCACCTGCATACCCCATAGCTGACTGTCTTCCATGCTTTCCCCTTTCTAACTGATGGGAAGGAGACTGATGGTCTGGATACTGAGGAATCCTAAGACTCAAATAAAAAGGAGTGGAGGAAAAATATGATGACATGATTAGTTAGCTGGAGCTTTATGTTGTGACATGTACTCTTACCTATAAACGATCCAGGTGAGGAGGTGCAAACAGGTAGCATGAGACCCTGTGCCACAGCCTCTAAAATGCTTTATGTGTTTCACATCAGACTTCAATAATGAGTGAAAAAAATGTTAAAATACATTGTCCTGTGCCTTGTCTTACTAAGTATAAAATGGGAGCGCTGACTCTCACTTTGTCAAAACATTAAGTGAAAATGGGAAGAACTTATATTCTAGAATGATGAAAAGAACTTAGACAGTTGATGATGACAATAAATTAATGAGGTCTTGCTAGCCTATGGTCCTAACATGGAGCTATAGAGATGAAAAGAAAAAGGTAGAATACACACTTTTCTAAATAAATTCAATTATGATAAACATGGAGTCAGGAATTCTTATAAAAATAACAAATAAGTATCCTGCTTAGATAATTAAAAGTAGGACTATAGTAATAATATACAAAATAGCTAAATCAAAATGATTTCTGTTTTTGAATACTTAATTTCAGAAACAATGTATTGATAGTACACAGTGTTTGATAACAATATATGTAAGGAAGAACAGTGTGTACTGAAACGTGCAGGAGTATTCCTTCAGGATTTACAGGAGTGGTGTTAGTCCTACAGTTTTTAATTTATTGTAAAAAGTAATCAGAGTTAAAGGCATCAAGTGGCCTTGCTGATATGCTGCATCTTTTGAGCCACAAAGTACAAATCAAAGATATGAAGGTATAAGGTCAAAAGATTATAATGTAATGTAATACTCCATTTAATGGATGGGTTTTGGAGTTTGTTCTGTACTACAGCACCTTAGGTAGATGAAGCATTTTTTAAAAAAACAGTGACCTTAAACTTTACAGAATCGCAGAATCATTAGTGTTGGAAGGGACCTCTGGAGGTCACCTAGTCCAACCCCATGACAAGGAAGGTTCACCTAGATAACCTTGTATCTAACTCATTCTAAGAGTCCCATTTGTCAGGTGTTGTGCTTTTGTTGTAAACATTACAACAAAATACTGCAAATAAAATATTACGTGGTGTTGGTTGGTTTTTTCTTTTTTTTTTTCTTTTTTTTTTTCTTTTTTTTTTTCTTTTTTTTTTTCTTTTTTTTTTCCTTTTTTTTTTTTAAATTTCAAATATTGGTTTAATGGGAACTGGTTCCGTCTAGAATTACCACAGAGGATTTCTTCTCTGCATCAATGGCTAACATCAATTAATGTAATATAAAACCTGTTTGTTTCTGAGGCAACTCTAAATTATTATCTTTTTTTGTGCACATACATTCTGAACCCAATTTATATCATCATTTTCCCCCTCATTCTCTGAATGCTATGGAATGCCTCTCCAATAAACAGCAATGGTAAATCCCAGCTAAACTTTCCATCAGTAACAAAAGGTGCATTTGGCAAACTCTGAGCTAATTTCAAATTCTATTTAATTTATTGGAGTTATACTATGATCACTGCAGAGGTGATACACTTGGGAGCATTAGTACACAGACAAATTATAATCTCTCATGCATGCTTTTACTCCAGTTACATGTGGCTAGAATTAAGTAGCAAATTTTTGTACAAATCAATTATTACCCAATTGGATTTTGTAAGTGGTCTTCAGTCGAGAACTATTGATTTTCTTTCTAAGTTGTGCTTTTTTACTAATTCATCCATGGAACTGTATTCAGAGAAAAATAAATGATAAAATTATACATATTGAAAGAAGCGTTATTTTAAGACTGCTGAAAAGTGGATTAAAATATTTATCTTGGGATTAACAGTATACTATTCAGTACACTCATGGGTTTAGTTAAGTACTTGCTATAACTGATCCATAAATTCCCTACTGCTTCTAATAAATTATAATCATAAAAATACAATTTTGAAAATAGTAACCTACTTTCTATCAAAGTTATGTCTATTCAAACTGAATCAGAAAAAGCAAATCTAAATTCACTTGGGGGGACTGTTATGGCTAGAAGTATTTGCTGAGTCACAAGACCAGTAAGAATATTGTGATTTACATGAATATTAATGAAAACAGCTTTGGGAGACTCAGAATGCATCTAGGAGACCAAATCATCATCTCAGGCTCCTAAATTGCAATCTTCCTATTTCCTGTATAATGAAGTTTTGAGGGGTGCTGTGCAAATTTTTGGTTTTTTTGGCTGACTGTATGTTTAAAACATGTTAAGAATTATTTTGCTTTGTTCAAAGTAATGTACATGAGGAATTAATTCTGCTTATAGATATTCTCTCTACATGCAGGCACTGGATTCAGTTTTCCATTCTTTGCTTCCACATGAACTGGAAAGCAAGCACCTCTCTTATTAGTCATCTTTGAGTAAAACTACAGAGGCTGGGAAGGCAGCGAATTAGGAACTTCAAAGCTGAGCCTAAAAATTGGACATTAAGGAGTTGTTTGTGTCCCTGTCTTAATTTAGTATGGAAATACATTGAAGTATGAAATGCATAAGTATATCCTGTGCGTGGAGTCATGTTTGGATAGCATAACTGTACTTATTCCCTGTGGTGGGAATCCGCTCTGTCTGGATGCCAGCTGCCTGACAAAGCCACTTTATCACTGCCCTCCTTATCTGAGCAGGAGAGAGAAAACAAAATGAAAGGCTCATGGGTCGAGATAAGGACAGGGAGAGATCACTCTGCAGTTACTGTCATGGGAAAACAGGCTCAGCTTGGGAAAATTAATTTAGTTTAATTTATGACCAATTAAATCAGTGTAGGATAAAGAGAGGAAAACTGAGCTCTTATAACACCTTCCCCCCACCCCTCCCTTCTTTCCAGCTCAACTTTGCTTTTGATTTACTCTACCTCCACCCTGGAGTGGTGCAGGGACATGGGGACTGAGGACTCACTTCCTCACTGGCCATGGTGTGTGCAGAGTTGTTTCTCTGAGATATTGTCAGCCCTCTCTCCAGTCAAAGCTGTGCTTTGACTTTGGCTTTACCCAACTAACACAGATGTCATCTCAGAGGCTCTGATGGGCTTGTCCTTCACCATTGCCAGTGGCAGGGCCATCCTGTAGGCAGCTGGCACTGGTCCTTTCATACCCAGCAGAAGCTTCAAGTATCTTCTGACAGAAACCAGCCCTAGTAGTTGTCGCTCCCACCCAAACTTTGCCATTCCCACAGTGTAGTTTCATGTTGTGTCAGGGTATGCCAATGTGACTGTTACAGTGAAAGATGCTTCTCTAAATGTTTATGGTTGAATGACACCAAGTAGCAGTGGGATTGTTGAATTCCATGAGACCAGACTGGCTGGCTGATGGAGAGCCTAGTCTGGGGCACTGCTGGAACTGTTGACCAGGTTAGACTGCACAGGCAGTGTGTCTGCTCTGCCAGCACCAACAGAGCAACACATAAGGCGGCATTACTTGAAGAGTGTTTGAGGGATTGCTAAAGAAGGGACAATTATAAAATCTGCTTGCTTCTTGTCTGTTCGAAACAATGCTGGAAAACAGCCTTTGGAGAAGGCTGCAAGCTTTTTCCTGCTAGACCGCTAGTTATTGCAGGAGAGACACTTTAAAAGGTGAAGATGGTAAGGATGATAATAGAGAAAAAAAACCACAACCCTGATCTTGAATGAAGCAGAGAAAAACTGTCTATATTCTCAATGTAGCAGCAGTGAGTACAAATGTATTGCAAAAATATAAAACTATTCCAGGCCTTGACGAGAATTCTTGAAATTCATATTTATTTATGCAAACTACATTAGTTTAAATTCTTTGCAGATGGGACACATGAAAAATTTTGGAATTAAGTTTACTTTTGCAAGTGAATGAATTTACTGTTCAGTATTAACATATAAATTTACTGGCCTGCACTGATGGCTAGGAGAGTGGGAATGTCATTATTATTGGGAAAGAGAATCTAAACATAGAAAACTTGTATGAGTTAAAGCTACTCAGTAAGTAAAAATGATTGCATACTTTATTTTGCATGGGATTATGCTATTGATCTCTGGAATTGCTAAGGTATTTACTAAATTTTCCATTTCTCTTTTTCTTTTTATAAGCAAAAGTTAAAATATGCCACCTTTGACATGCTTTAAATTTGCATTCACCAAATAG
Source organism: Passer montanus (assembly GCF_014805655.1). Lineage (NCBI taxonomy): Eukaryota > Metazoa > Chordata > Aves > Passeriformes > Passeridae > Passer > Passer montanus. The sequence continues at coordinate 511,994 of NW_024371038.1, read as the reverse complement.
AAGCATGTAGATTGGGTCTGAATTGAGACAATGCTATCCCAGATTTTGAGCCTGTGGTTTTTTTCCCTTCCTCCAAATTCAACTGGGATATTAATTTCTTATTTGCTGAAAATGTAAAAAAGTCTGCAGAAGGAATATTGTTTGCTTCCATACTCCCTCCTTTTGTTGTAACTCATGTCCTCACTGCTAAAAGTAATCAGGAATTTCAAGGACCATCCATCTCTGTTCTATCTTTAATTCAAATGAACTTGAAGACTTTAAAGAAAAGGGGACTGGATTAGGTAAAGAAAAATGAGCTAAAGAGGGGGCTAGATAAATCTGAGACAGATTTTCGGGGTAAACCCAAGTTTTTTCTCTATGGTTGTGCTGATTTGGGTTAATGTTACATTGTGAGTGCTGAAGACTTCCCAAGAAAGAAGTTGCTGCCTTGGAAATTGATGAGCTGTGTGGAAAGTAGCAGGATCACAGCATAACTTCATTAAAAAATTGAATTCTGCAGAAGATTTGGGTTCTCAGTTGTCGTATTAAGTATTTCTCTTCCCTCATTCATGCAGGGCTGAGCTGGCCTTAGCAGCTCTTCAGATGCCCATTTCTCTTCAGTAGGGTCAACACTGGAGAACTGGAACAGCATTAGAAGTGTGTAATGCTGTGATCAATGAAGCCTGTCACAACTGGCAGGGTGATGCTAAAAGACAGAGGGATAAATTACTTCATTGTCCAAGTTTCTGGATTATGGTGGTCTTCTCTTCCTGCATGTGGCAGCTGTTCTTTCATGACAGGGAATCATACCCCACTGCTCTCAACACCTCACTCTGAGAAAAAACAGGAACTAGACAATAATTATCAGGGATTTTTTTTTTAGCAAGGGATATGATCGTGCACTAATTCCTAGAAAAATGCCAACATACAAGAACAAGTGGCCTAAGGGTAAATTTTCTTCCTCGTTTTTGTTTGTTGCTCCAAAATGCTTTCAACATCCATTGTGCTGAGTAGCACTTAGAGATAAGAACATGTGTGTTCCCAGCAATTTGATGCTGCACTGCTGTAGTTTGACAAACGGAGAGAAGTGCCTTGTGTCATGGATATTGACAGTATCAATCACAGGGCTGTCATGAAATTAAGACAGGCCATCACAAGGAGAAAGATCCATGAGTGTTTATGTTCATTCTTCTTCTCCATATTTCATTGTCAAGAAGTGGTTAGCTGGTATTCTTGTGCTGCACAAAAAGAATCCAATGGAAATTCTCCTTTACTCTGGGTATGATCAGAGAAAATGACAGTAATACTTTATGCTACAGATATTGATCAGAGTGGACATTAGTGCTCATTAAAAGGAGCTGTTCACTATGAAAAACAGTTTGGAAAACAAAATTGCCCACGGGTCTCTCTCTTAATGGACTAATTCCCACAGACGTGCACCCACAGGCACTGCATTTTGCACAGTGCTCAGCCCAGCCTTAATGCAGTGCAGAGAACCCACAGCAAGTATGGAAAAGTCCTCTCTTGCCTATATCTTTACTGAAAGAAAGGCACAATTTGTGAGAACCATGGGAGCTGAGTGAACCCTACAAATGAGTATTGAGCATAAGAAGGCAATCATGGGCTTTCAACAGTTACTGTTTCATGTTAAAAATGGTGATCACTGGATTTCATCCATCCATGTGTTGAATGTGACCTGATGTGAAATGATATTTTATGCATCTGTGCACAGCTTCAGTGTAATTTGTAAGTGTGGGTCCCAGTGTGCAGTAATCTGTGCTTTGCATGGAGCCACGTACACATGTGCAGTTCTGCAGACATGAACAATGTGAAAATACAGTCTAGTCAACTAACAAATTTGATGTCTGTTCTGATAGTCAAGAAGAGGCCTAACTCAATTCTAGAATTTTAAATAGATCGCTAAACTTGATCCATACAAAGAAAATAATTAGTAAGTTTTTAGAAATTTCTGGTCTGGCTGTGTTTTCCCCTCTCAAATACTCTTCTGTCACTGGCACCCAGAAAGAGTCAAAGGTGATTAGATGCATCTTTTCTCATCCTTCCTGTTCACCAGTATTAGATTGTCTAACAGGGAAACCAAATTTCTCCAGCTCAGTTAGTAAATGCAGACAAGGCAAAAAATCAACACCCTTTTTTCATTTCTCCATGCTACTTATCACCATAGTATTTATATGCCTCATGTATTATCACTAGGTCCTCAAAATATGTCTGCGCAGAAAGAGAATACACTTACCACAGCTTCACAGAGACATAAAATTAATGTATTCATTAATAATACATATGCTTAAAGTGGAGAAAAAAGGGTGCCTTACCTGAGAAGTATCATTTTATCTTGTATAAAAATCTATTTTCCTTTCCACACTCTGTGCGTGTGTGTGATGTAAAGGAAGCCTGACACTGAAACTGACTTAGACCTGGTACTACATCCCAACTAGTCTTGACCCATCCCATCTGTGTGGTTTAGGGTTTTTTGTCTTTTGCTGGCATTTTATTGATTTTATTATGATTTCAAATTATTAATTAAAATTTAATTGGTGATATACATACTTTTGTTTCTAATTAAGTTAATCACTGGGGTTTTGTTATTCACTGACTTAATATTAGTACTGTCTCTGGCTATGTACAGAATGCAACACTTTTTTGAACTCAGATTCTTTATAGATACCCTGACTTCTGTCACTTTTTAACAGATGCGGAAGGACATAACATATTTTAAAGGGTGTGATTCCAATGGTGGTACAGTGCAGCACAAGTCTGTAAGATGGATCTTGAAAACCAGGGTATTTTTATAGTATATCATTATCTGGACATTTGTCATAGAACAGGTTTTCATAATAATCTTCAAAGAAGGTGGAAGCCCAGATCTAAGCTTCAGGTTTTTCAGAAGTGCTTCTATAACAGGAGCTTTGTATTCTCTGCACTTTGACCAGTAATCTCCATGCTACCATTAAGGTTGAAATAAAGCTGGTTTCTCTATCTGGCAGTGTAAGGTGAAACTAGAAAGACTGAATTTTAAATCTTTTTATTCTGTTTTATTCATTTTAATCCGTCTTGTGTCCCTGAATTTTCCTTAATCTTTTTGTTATCTAATCAAAATTAGAGGTGGGGCATAATTATCTGTGAATCCCTTTCAGTAGGTTGATTAAAGATAAAAGATAAAAGTACATCAAATCTGCAGCAGGTTAAGGAGAGCATGGAGAATGCTGGTCCTGCAAACCACTTTTGTAGATTGTATGCCAAATGATAAGTCATTAAAATAGCCTTTTTCACAGCATTACAATATGAACCAGGTTCATGGTTTCTCCATAATTCAGACTAAATGAAGAATCTATTCATAATGCAGGTAACTCCCACATTTTGTGAGTTTACAATTTTCTGAAATTCACTATGCTTCAGGGCACTCCAACTCTTGAATACCTTATCTTTTCAGATATTCTGAGTAAATAACAGGCAGTATGTTTCATTTAATTATTTTACACTTCTGTATACAAATTTTTAAGTCTCCCTCGATTTTTGTGTCTTCACATTTTTAGTGGTAGCTAGAAAGATTTTTGCAAGTTTTATGTGAAATTCATGACTATCTCTGTGATGAAATAGTTTTGTGTGTTTTTGTAGATGCAAGTGCCTAAGTCTAAAGGAGTATCTTCTCTTTAGTTTCTTCTCCAGACATGTTAGAGAAAACACCTTTAATGGGATTAAGTTCCTCATTTTTTCAAGAAAGGACACATTCTAGTTACAGAGTAAGTGCAAGTTACTTAAGGCACAGACCTATTGCAGGTTCTGTCTCTCATTGTTTCTTAGTTCTAAAAATCTTAACCAAAAGACAAGCATTAGACATTTATACATCTACTATTAGATATTTCATCTGTTGTGTTTATTTGAAGTCTTGCTTTTTCCTGTTCTTTTTGGGTTGGGTAAATACAGACCATGGCATCAGGTGATCTTGCAACCTAGAGGTCAGATGAGTGAACTGACATAGCATTTTTAAATGTGCAGCTTTGTCAGGAGGCTGACAGTTCTCCTGCTATGTACATAAAATCACATATTGCTGTGAATGCTAACGTGGTTGTCAGGAGCAGTTTCGCCATTCTTTTTAGCCTGTGTCATGTAAGATTCCTTTAAGCAACTAAAAAACCAGCCATAATCCATTTGATTTCCTGTCTTCCCATGAGGAAAAGTTTTGACAGATGATAAATAGCAACTGCTGACAATCATCAATGTGGAGCTATCATGCTTTTACATTAAATACAAAAACAGAGTTGTAATGTCACTAGGGATGAGACATTTGACACATAAGAGACAAATATATAATCCTCAGAACTAAATCACTATTGGGATCTGAGGAAGTGCAACAAAGCACAGCTGCTTTTAGAATCTCACAAAGTCAAACTAAAGCTAACTTTGATATCTGGAATTGTATACGTGTTCCAATCTGCGATGTCTTGCTGTTGAGCCGCAAGCTGCTGTTATACATGCAAACGTCAGTGAATGTATGTGCAAAAAGTAGAAAGACACTTTACACCAATGTCTTGTTTAATTAGGGCCAAAAAGGGACCAATATCAAACTAAAGAATGGTGCTTTCTGAGCCACGGCTAAAGTGCCAGACCTTTTCATAGTAAAGATCCAGTAACACTAGTCACACGGAAGTGTTTTATTCTGTGCAACTTATTTCTTGCAAGTATTTTACCCATTTACTCATAAAAGAACAATTGTTAAAAATATAAATAGCAACTTTAAGTACTTTGTGCTGTCTGGCAGTTTTAGCAATAAAATCTGAATTAGACTTTTGTCTGACTGAGTTTTTCTAAAATTTTTCATCTCTCCATTTGGGAAAGTACCATCAATGTAGTGGCACTTTTAGCATAATCTCTCTTCTAATGCAAAGCATAATGTATTTTACAGCAATTTTCAAAACAAAAGTCATTAATATATAACCTTGTTCTTGTAATTAACGTTGTGTTTATTTCTCATATATACTCTCTATTTCTAATATATACTCTCTATTTCTAATATTCATTGTGAAGTTTCAGTTCTATTCTTTATCCACCAAAAGCAAGAGAATGGTGGAAGTGAAGGGGGTTGAGCGAGAAATTGAATAGTCCTTTATTAAAAGGAGATATTACATAAGTCCTGTAGTACCAGCATAAAGCAAACAGTAGGCCAGCTGGGTAACACTGAATTACAAGGAAGGACTAATCTAGTTAAAATACATGGACTAAGAAAAGTCTGTCATAATATGATTTCTTTTAGGGAAGAAAAAAAGAGTATGTGTGCTTCTCCCATGTTTTTAATTATTCCACTTTCACCAACACTACTTTTTGTCTTGATTTGAAAATGCAGAAGGATTAGAAATAGTACCATCTTTATACCAAAGCACATTTCATAAAACAGGAAATAATTTCAAATGATAATTTTTTGAAATGTAATCTTTTCGTAAAAAATATGCATCTTTATGCATATTCCCTTTGATGCAATCATTTTCCTCCTCCTTTTTCTCATTCTCTGGCTAGGATTACAAAATTCTCTTGAGGTTTATGTAGAGGACAAGCTGTGTGGCTGAGCTGGGGATATCTTTGAGAATGAGATTTGAGATTGGAATGTTTTTCACCACTGAGAGATGGCTTAAAACTTCATAAGGCCCGCTTGCCTAGAGGAACATGTTCTGTGATAGCTGTAAGAGGAAAATCTGTCTTTATTCCCATCAATGGGGTTTGAAATTATAGCTGCTGTCCTATACTGTGATAAAGCTTTTCATAATGTGGAATTTCTGGCTTGGTTTACCAACCTGAAGGAATTTTTACCAGCTGATCTACCTCTGTTTACTGAGAATCTCTGCTGTCTAGCATTATCTCTTTAATGGACCCCATTCCCAGTTCAGGAACAGGAGTCAAGTGAGTTACACACACTCTCAATGCAATCTTTTTTGCATTAATTTCAGAGACCTCTTTTCTGTAGATATTAATATTTTGAGATTGCAGTATCCTTTTTCTTTTTAATATATGGTTATGAAAATGGCCTGTGTATTAACTTTAGAAATGTATTTTAATGTCTTTGACTTCCTAGATGCTTTAACTAGAAATGTTTGCATTAAGCCACTAGAAAAAGAAGTTTAGGGAGATAGCAGTCAATACCATTTGTATCTGTTAGATAAAAGCTGCTTGCATTAGTGTTCCGTCATGTCTTAATGTGACAAGCTTGAAGTTAAGACAAGAAGGAATCTATGGAATGGATAATTTAAGCAGAAGTACCCAAGTGTAACAGACAGCAGAGAAACCGTATTTCCAGCTTGTGAAGTCTCAAAGGAGGAGTAGATTTTTCATACAATAAACAGAACATCCACCATCAAATGTTCTCTTTTATCCTTCTGGAACACTGACCATTCATTTTTAAAGAAACCTTGGAATCTTAAGTGTGTTCAAAATATGCTTTCCCTGTCACAGGCATGCAAATCTTATAAAATTAAACTTAGGAATTTAGGGCTTTAGAAGGAAGGATAGTGAGTATTTGTTCTGCAATACAGGACTTACTGAAAATATCTGGAACCATGGAGATTCAGAGCAATGTGATGACCAACTTTAATGAATACATCACATAGAGATGATGGATGTACAGCTGAAATGGAGTCCTGTTTTGTGCTGTTAGTTTTGGTGCATTTTTCTCCCAGGAGTGGACCTGCTAACAAAAGCATTTTGTCTTCAGTAAAACTGGAAGGAAAGTAAACTGAAGAAAAGTATATGATCTCCATACTGTTTAATTTTATTTTAATACAGGCACTGAATACATTGTTACTCTGATTTAAATTTATGAGAGAAACTATTTAAATCCTCATCAGCTCTACTAAATTCATGAGCTCCAGGTCTAAATAGCTATTTGTGTTCTTAAATTTTACAGCCTGCCAATTTTTTTTTTAATTTTTTTTTTTTTACTTTTAACCATCTAAGAAACTCTTAATTCAGACAAAATCCTGGATAGTCTGGTCCCTCTGATAGTTTTTCTTCCATCCATGCAAACACTATGGCTCCATTTGGCTTGCATTAGACACTGATGTGACACTGTTACAGGAAACCGCTCTCCTTCTATGGGAAAAATAAATGTTTGTGAAGTCCATCAAGATGGCACAATACACACCAATAACAATAAAATAAATGTATTCATTCATTAATTTTCTAGAAGCTAAGCAGCACACTGTAATACCTTAAGAGAAAATACCTGAGAAATGTAAGAGGCTTTTTTGGACATGTTCTCAATCTACTCAGTGTAGTATCACCACTTCCACTTTAATTCAAGAAAAGTACATTGAAATGAACTATCATTTCTTTATAGCTAATGTGGTTGTTCTTCTAAACTGTCTGTCTGGGGATTTTTTCCATTTCTATCTTTTACCTAGAAGAAGCTTAGCTAGTGATTCACTTTCCAAAAACTGATAGAAATGTGAGGACCACACTTCATCATAAAGGAATACTGATTTGGGTTTTTATAGCTACAATATTTTCTCACAAGAAAATATTGCTTTACTGTGCCTAGTAGCTCTTTACAATCATTTGCTTGGCTGAACTTTTCTTGGAGACTTTTAGCTGATGGCCAAAAGGAAAACAGCATGCCAGACTACATAGTAATTTGCTAGTTAATGTGTTTTTTGGGGTGTAGGTAATTGGATGAGAGTTCTCGGTCAGAAACAGAACAGAAGAGTATCCAAAATCCAGAGTATCTGTGTTATTCTGCATGAGAAATCTCCCTTGATTTTTAATAGAGAGCTTTGGGAAGTCTTCAAGGTGGAAGAAAACTGTATTCCTACTAAACTCTAATGAGAAGTACTTAAAACTAATCTTTGTGCCTCTAGAATCCTTTTCAAAAAGTTTTTAAATACAGAAATTGTTCTCTCCAGCTCGGACTCCTCACTTTCAACATCATACTCTGTCTGTTGCTACATACACGTATAGGTCTGGCAGAGCTTGAAAGTCTAAGCTGAAAGAGCAATCAGTAGAGCTCCCTTTCTGAGTGGGAGAGAGGAGAAACAATTTCATTTATGAAAACAGGTATTTCAGAAAGGTGAGATCATGTTTTTCACACCTGCAATGCTGTCTCCTCCCTCTCAAGGGCTTCTCTTGCGTTTTGCTTTGATCAGCTGTTACAACAGTACTGATCAGTCCTCCTGCAGATTGTGCTACATGTAGCACTGTCTGTGATGTGCAGGAAATTCTGAAGGGCTGGCAAGGGGATGGAAGTGTGTGTGAGTGAAAAGCTTTAAATGCATATCTTGTCATGTAGGAGCTGATTGTCAGGGGCTCTGCACACCTGTATAAACCCCCAGTGGAAGTTTGGGTGTTATGGCTTCAAGCATTCAAGTAAAGCCTCATAGCTTGTCAGTCATCTCTGGTATTTGGATTTTAATTTTTACATGGGTAAAAATGAAATGGGTTTTAACCTTGTTTCCACTGCATCCAATCTTGCAATTTCTGAAGAAATAAAAATAAATGAAAGAAGGATTGCTAAAGGGCAAATATATATGGAAGGGGGAAGTGCTTTTTAAAAACAGTTTTTAGCACTTTTCTTCCTATTTGTGGTTTTATTTTTCATCTTTTGTGCTTTCGTGCAATTTCTACTTTCTCATTACTCACTGATTTCTTTTTCCACCTTTTCTCTTGTTTTGTAACGCTTTCATGCAATTCTTTTTCTGGAGGCTTCCCCCAGGCTACATTTCATCTTTCTAGAAAATTCTGTTCCCTTTCATTACCATCCCTTTTATTTGATTCTCTGTTCCTTTATGTGTCCTACATACATTTCAGTTCTAGTTCAATTTCTTTATTTTTTAGGGGGGTTTGTTTGTTGGTGGATTTTTTTCTTACCATGGATTTTATGAGCTTTGGAGGGTTATTTTTTCTCTGCATTTTCGTGATGTCTCTGTCTTGCTGTTCTCACAGAATTTTTGTGGTCAAAGTGCCCAACCAGTGCTGGTTTTTTAATCCCAGCATTATTGACAGAAGATCTTGGTGTGCCCTGAGTGGATACTAGTTAAAAACCCTAAAAATAAATTAGTTCATATCTACTAAAGGTGTGATCTAAGTTGCTTTAGCAACTTCTGTATGTAGTTATTTAGAATTAATATTACAAGACAGAATGTTTTATGTAGTATCTTGTAATGATAATGTCACCATCAAGATGTGTTTTCAAATTTTTTTGAAATATTTTAGTTTTTAGTGTCCAAATGTTGGAAGATTCCTAATAACATGAAGAAAATAAAATTAGGTATATTTTTTAAAGTTATTTAAGTGTTTTGGTTTTTTTAATAATGATTAATTTTTTCTTGAAATGTTAGGTAATTAAACACCCTTAAATTTCTATGGTTGATCCTTGCTAGGTTTAATATTTTGAATGCTTACAAATCAGTCTTCAAAGACCTAGTCAAGACCAAGTCACACAAATTTTGGTCCACTTTCAATTTTGACATTGGAATTGGCCTCATGTAGGAACATTAAGGTATTTGTATTCTGCCTTTTTGTATGTAAGCCTACACAGGTTTTAGAATACATGAGAAGTCTGTAAACTGTATGCTAAAAAACAATGTTCTTCCAAATCTCTTATGCATTTACCCACAGTTTACCCCATGACCTAAAGAGGAGCTTACCTTTAATTGAATGAGTGGTTTCATTGACTGTCTCAGAAGTCTTCTGGCTATCAAATTAACATGTACTTACATAATTCACTCAGAGTTATGCCTCTCAGAACAGCATTTCTAATAATTTGTGCAGGAATTTTAGTAACACAGTTGTCCTTGATGTCAGTATGAACTGTATCTCTAAATTTTTTCAACTCCTTCAAAGTCTAATGAGTTATGAGCTCAATACTATGTATTTTGCATACAGAACTCTTGCTAAGTTAGTAGGATGTTTGCTTGTTAAAAATTGCAGAATCAGACTGAATTAATCCAGCCTGCTTTGAGAACCTAAAATAAATAGAACTACTACAATGTGCCTTGGCAAAGTATTTCAATGTCTAGCTGAATTAGTTTGTGCTTTCTAATACCTAATTTAACATTTTGCATGCATTTGCTATCAGACTGTCATCAATCCATCCCTTTCCTCTAAAGAGGAGATATAGCACTATGATAATTTGTAAATCATATCTAAAAATCTGCAGCTGACTAATCTGAAGCTGTCTAATCATTCTTCACAGTGAATAACCTATCCTCCCAAGCTGTAAGATGTGTTGATGTCCATCTAGAGCTTTATTTCATCCTAGTGTTGTCATTTCTGCGGTGTAATGATGATCAGAATTGCACACAATATTCAATATGTGGCCTCAGTAGTCTTTCATCTGGTACCAGAATGCCTTCCCTTGAAAAAAAATTAATTCCCTTTTTATTCTTTCCCTTCTACCTTAGAATTTCTTGCTCTGAACTTTTGTTTGCCTTTTAATCACTGCAAAATATTGCTGCAATATATTGTGTATGGTCATGGAAAACACTTTGAACTACCTTATTCTCACTTTTTTTTTCCTGGTCTCTATTCTCTGTTGTGCTTTAATTTAGATTTTGGACTCTGTGATTATTTTTGGTCCCTGGCCTCATTACCTTTCACTTCTTTACATGGAACTGCATAAACTACTTAGTATCTCATAAGCCTAATTCTATCCAAATCATTATGACTTTGTTTGCTCTGTTCTACTGTATTTACTACTCAGCTCTGTGTCACCAGCAGATTTAGCTACTTTTGAAAGGATGCCCTCCCGCAAGGTCATTTCTCTGTTAGTCTAATAAAAGGGATCCTTGTGTGATCACTTGCTGCACTTCTCTTTCTTATGGAGCCCTTTTCTGGGACAGGCAGTTTTTCCAAGTTCTGGGTAGTTAGACAATTCTCTAGACTGTGCAGTGCAGATATCCTAGTCCTAGGGAATTAATTTATACATCTTCCTGGTTAAGTGGCAGTGGAGTTTTCAAGTATGATGGAGGAACAGAAACAGAATTCTCCAATTGCAGGACACAACATGAAACTTGTCCAATAAGAGAAATATACTATTTTAGTAATAAAATTTAAAATTAGTTAGGGCACAGAAGGAAAAAAAATCTCATGATCAGAGTATCTGTGTGTCCAAACCCCACAGCATCTGAGCTACTTTAGAAGTGAGTTAAACATTGCAAGCAAAACCACTTTAGACAGGTTACTCTTGAGATAATCAATAAAACAAGAAGTTTCTATGTGCAGGGCTCTCTGCTGCTCCAACTATCCTGTTCCCTCTGCCATTTAAAGCCATGTCTTATGGATTTTATTGTAAATGTGTCCCTACATTTTAAACAATAAGATGCAATATTAAGTTGTAAGGAAGGAAGCCATGGTTTACAAAATATAATCCTCACTGGATATACTTCTAACTTTAAGTTTATTATTAGAACATCAGAGTAGTCAATGCCCTTATCTTGAATCTCTTTATATGTTTGTATTTGCCATAAACAAAAAATATTTTTCAAAAAATTTCAACAACTACTTGCTATGTTATTCTTCTCAACATTTTTTTATACCTGGTGTCTCTCACTGTGATTTGATGTAGGTGACTTTATATGAATAAGTCCATGGAGAATCCAGCCTAGATGTTCTAGAACAGTGTTCAGGTCTCCTACAGAGCAACCCTTCTTGGTCACTTTGACCAGAAGGTGTGTTCTGGTGTAGTTTAGAGCCATCACATGACTCCTTTGAGTACCTTGAACATCTCAGCATGTATAGTGACTAAATCAGAGGGAATTTAAACTATCATGAGTTTGCATGGCTAAATTAATTCTGATAAGCTCAACAAAATTACTCAGAATGTTATTTGCATCTCTGTAACTGAGATGGGAATTTGGCAAACAGAACATGCTGGCGAATTTACTGTATATCTCAAGGTAGATGTATGCACTTCATGTAAAACAGCCCTGCAAAGAGACAGTATGGCTACAGAGGGAGAGCATAAGGTTCATTTAGCTGAGAGCAAAATGAATTCTTTGCCTAAGTATTCCCAAAAGAAGGGTAAGGCAGCATTCCAGAAACTGCAATGCACATTCCTCAGGGAAAAGTGAAATGTTAAAAGGTTTTACCATCATACTAGAGCTGATAATTAGGCAATTATGACTATTAACTTTGACAGAACACCAGCATTAAATGCATTAGATCCCAGAATTTGGATGTAAAGAGTTAGGGAAACAGTAGGATCTTTGCTGAGCCTTTCTGAGAACTAGCTTCAGACAGGTTAGCAATGAAGAGCTAGAAGGTGTGAAAATAATTCCCCTACATGTGTAAGAGAAAGAATGATTCTGGAAAAGACACTGAGCAGGAAATTTTTGTTCAGTAAGAATGTAGCTGTTATTAGAAACACTGATAACAATTGCCTCAAAGTCTATTTAGTAGTGTAGAATTTTAGCAGTGCAGGATAAAGTTGGGCTCTTAAAACCATAGTTAGGTTTGTTAACTACTCTGTTTTCCTTTACTCTTCTAGTGGGAGATTCAGGAACAATATAATACAGTCAAATAAAATAAAAAACTCTGAATCCTGAAGTCTCTCCTCAGCAGTTTACATCTGTATGAATGGGTGCAGGGTACATTTCCGTGTTCTCCCCAGGGCATTACCCGATCATGAGGATGAGTGGAATGAAAAGAGCAGCTTCAACCAAGCTGCTGCTGTGTTACAGCAAGAAGTATTTTGCTCTAGAAGATCAAAGAGTGCTACAAACAATGCTCAGACTTTGTGCTAGTCCCAAAATTGTGTATGTGTGTGAATGGAGAAGATCATTCTGTGTCAGTGAATGCAGATCTCTTTTATACCACATGTTTCTGTTCTGTGAGTAAAGAGATGTGCTCTCTCTGGTAAAAATTAAAACAAGACCTCCAGATTTTGACTCTGCAGCCAAAGTTGAAACTCATGCTCAGTTAAGTAAGCTTTATGCTCAGTTCTTTGAATATGTCTATTGATTTGAATAACTGTAACATACAGTTCCTTCTAGTAGTGTTTTGCAAAAACATGCAGGAATTCTATTTAGTAAAATAATACACAAGCAATGGTAAATTATAAGGTATAAAACTAAAGCAAAACTCTGTCTCAGCTCCAGAATTAGCTAACAATGTTTGGTTTTTCTGATAGCTTGTTTCACTAGAGACTATCAAGAAACTGTGGGACTTTGTTCTAGATTTAGTGGGTCCACAGAAATTTGAATCAGCTGTGAATTGATCTCGTCACTTCTTCCTGTTTCTTTTCTCTTCATATTCTTGAGAAAAAACTTGGTCAAATTCTACTCCTAAATGTCACCAGTTTAAAACTAGCAAGAGTTATGTACAATCCAAATATTAATTTGGCTTACAGGTATTCAGCTGAGTGGTGTGACAGCTGAACAGAAAAGTTTCCTCAGATATACAGGGAAATCCCATTTTCTTAGTTTCATGAAAAAGCAAAACATTTTTATTCTCACTTTGTTCTTATAAAAAGAAGTCAGAGCACTTTTCACAGATAGAAAGGAGTTATTTTTACTTGGGAATATTTGTGAAGTGAAAAATATCTCCATACAGGTATTTGTGCTCTGCTTGATGCACACTCACTTGAGGGGACACCATCTTCTATAACAAGTTTTCCAACTTAGGCTTGCACAAAATTGTTGTGAGAACATCAGCCTATGGTGGGAAATTCATGTGCTTGTGTAAGTGCATTTTAAAATTTTAGCTGTGTCATTGAACACTTACTTTTGGGTATTGGGGTTATGAATGTGAAAGGTTAGAAAGCATACAAAGAAGATGAAGAGACATTGATGCACTGAGACAGGGCTCAAAGTGCCTTTGTAATTACAGGCTTGCAGGCTCATCACATTTCTACTGTGAAAGCTTAACTAACTTGAATCTTTTATCTTTTGCTGGGTTCTGGGCTGTGCTGATGCATAAAATGTACAGTCACAGCATACACGTGCTCTAAAAACTGAAAGACCCAGATTTTATTTTTGAGTTGCCTACAGAAATGCTGTAGCCTCTTATCAGGTCACTCTATCTTTTTATAAAATGTATTTCTCAGTGGGAAATTAATTTCATTATTGTTTAAAGATGCAGGAAGATCCATAGGTAAACCCCCCTTTTTTTCTGTTGTATTTTAACATGGATTGTGATAGGTGGTGAAGTCACCATCCCTGGAGGGGTTCAAGAGGTGTACGGGTCTAGCACCGGGTGACATTGTTGAGTGGTTTGGGGCTTACAGTTGCAGTGCTGGCTTGATGGGTTGGTGATCTTGATAGTCTCTTCCAACCTTGATGATTCTATAAGGCAACTAAATCAGAAAATGCAGCCTCTGATGCACACAGTCCTATTGAGGGTCTTTAGTTTGCAACAGGCTATATCATTATAAAAATCATTGCAGTCAAATTTAATTGCAATCACGTGCATAAAAACCCCCAAAGCCACAAACAAGAAGACCTCAACACCGTAAAAAACCACACCATCAAAAAACAGAACAAACAAAAAACACCTAAAAGAAACAAATAATAACTACTCAAACCAAACAAAACAATATATACAAAACCAAACAAAATATCCGTCATTCATTTAACCAGCTTAACATCATTATTAAAACAACTTGATTTCACTGATGTGGTTTTGATTTCTATTTTTACAACCCAGCTCTAGCTTTTTTTTACCTATGTCAAAGTAGACAAACATAAATAAGTGAAGTCTCCTTTGCCTGAGAGATGACTTAGTTTCCTGTGATAAGGCTCTAGTCAGTCCCAATCCCAAATCTCTATAGCTCTTTTAATACTTCATTCTGGGACATATAATAAAACAGGTCAACTGTACTGTGTTTGTTATAAAGCCTTTTGAATCAGAAATTGGCTTATGTCACTTCAAACTTTTTCAAAACAGACATTCTCACCAGTATGAAGAAATCTCCCTTGCCATATTGCTTCTGGAGATATCATGTTTAGTTCTCAAATAAAAGAATAAATTTTAAAAAAATATCAGTTAGGAGGAGAAAGAAATGCATCAAGAGAAGTCCTTACATATTAATGCCAGCAAACTGTTAGCCCTCAAAGATTCCAAATAGTAGACCAATACCTTTATATGAATTCTAAATCATCTCACTCTGGATTCTAGTCATGAAGGCTTCTACTAGAAATCATTATGGAATCTTTGATTTGCATTCCTCCTTCCGGTAAGTCTATTCATAACATGAACATTATTAATCAAGAACTATTCCCAAGCTTTGTCCTGTGTTCATGCAATCAGAAATTGATTTTTACTTCTCTGGAACGGAACTTTGAATTGCTGGTGCTTTTTTTTATCTCGCATTCCTTGTTCCATTTCTGATTAAAATAGAGAGAAAAGTTCGTAAAAGTTGTTCTGTTGCAGAATATCACTAGAAAAGTACACTGAGTGTAGATCTAGGAATCTGTGAGAGCAGCACAACATGCTGAATGAAATCTTGGTTGACATATGCCAGGCATCTCCATCTCCCCTCTTCCACTGTCTAGCCCTTAAACTAGGAAGTGAGCAATACTGTGAAGTTTGCATCATGATGTTCCTGTTAATGCACCAGCATGTCTAGCACCAGATGCAGGAAACTAGAAGGGTTTGGCAATTGCAACTTCTCATTTTCAGTCATTCTTGGAATAGACCGAAAGAGAGAATGCAACCACTCTCTTTCCCTGTAGAGACTCTGATAGGAGCAATACAAAGGATGTACCTATAAAAAAGGGCATTCATGCAAACATCCCTGAATTATCAATAATTTTCATCACAAATCTAAGCACAGTCCCACATTAGCTACTGTGAAAAAAATGAATTCTATCCAAATCAAAACCAGCATATAATTTATTTAATTTTTTTTTTTCAAATGACCAACTAAATAATTTGATTGGGCAAAAGTATTGTGTGGTAGATTTCTTTCCTTCTGGCATTTTGGTTTTGGTAGTCTTTTGGAATGTTTTCGCTAGAAGTCCAGTATGTAGCACTGCTATATCTAGCACTTCACTCATGTAGAAATGAGACCATTGAGATGAAAACTCGTCTTTTCCTTTTGAAGGGGAAAATAGTAAATTATGAAGTCCTAGAAATATATAACTACTGAAAGGAATATGTTTTCAATGATACTTAAGATTTAGTTCTAGTCTTAAAAGAGGAAATAAGATGTCTTAGTTGAGATTACTGGCTAGAAATTACACTTTTCAACTGTTTATCTGAAATATTTTTTTGAAGACAGCTTCTAGGTCTCACTTATAAAGGGGTAAATGAATGCAGGGATGATGACAAGCAAAAATCCCCTAAGGAGAAGATGAAAAATGAGTGTGCCTAGTTTACATTGTTTCTTCTATTGCAAAATCCTAGCAGGGAGATGGTTATTGGTTGTTGGATGAGCTAAGGAATGTTGAAAACTTTAGTTGATTATGTCTGCCTCCACTATCAGTTGTCTTTGTAATATCAGGTCTCTAATAATAGATGTTTTAAAGGAGACAGTATCAGTCCAAAGAAACCGAAATAGGTTGCTTAAAAAACAGATTTCTGTCTAACTTGGTTTTAATGCTTCTACATTAAAATATGTAAGTTGATTATAACTGTGTGGGTGTTGTAAAATATGCCTTTCTAAACCCCTTACAGGTGGTAATATATCACCCATGTCTCTGGGTCTCCAGAGAGTTTCACTAATTTCTTTTCCAGAAATATAGAGGTCAGTTGTCTGCTACCTTTTATTACTACTTACTTGAGCAACAGCTTTGAATAGTTGTCTGGAAAAAGAAAGAATGAGTAAAGCAGTTTAGAACCTGGAGGGAAATATGTTTTTTAAGTATTTGATCCTTGGTTCAAAATGAAAGCCATAAATGCTTCAGGGAGTAATATGGAAAATATGGTAATTGAGAGAAAATGAGAAAAGAGAGGCTGGAGTGGAAAGGAGAAAACTCAGTTTTACCTCCAGTTATCCTGATATGTAGTTATCCTCTTTGTCTAGTAGATAGGCAAATCTAGCTTGCTAACTGTGGTTATATAACAAGTGACAAAAGTATATGAAATTTCTATTGTTGCATAATTTCTGTTCCAAATTGCATTAGTAGTTTTTAGATTTACCTTTCCCTTTCAACTTGAGCTGAAAAACAAATTAAAGTACTGATTACCTGTGGGTTTGATTTTTTTAAATAATGATGTAAAGGTAATTGACATATAAGGATGCATCACTATGAATGTTACAGTAGAAGCTCTTCACACAAACACTTTTCCCTCTTTTGGTAAAGAGGGTCTGTAAGGAAAAAGGGCTTTCAGTCTCTCTTACTCCAGAATTCCACTTGATTTTGGTATAATATTCTGACAAGTTGTTGATTCCACATTGAGGCTTGCTGAGCAAATCCTATGAGGTGTTGAGTGTCCTGAACAGCAGCCAAAGGATTTCTGCCCTTCGCAGGAAGTGCTCAGGGTATGCTATGGCTCACACATTTTTGGTCTGGGGTGTACATTGCTGAGTACTTCATGTGACTGTATAATTATAATTAGGGTTTACAAATGAATATTGTAACTTTTCAGTTGGTTCCTATGAAAATATCAGGCACATAACATTGATCTTTAATTTGGATATGATATATGACAAAATATTCATTAAGCAGTGGTTTAAGGCTCTGCATTGCATAAAGCATAAGTAGGGAAGGGATTCTGCCATCATCATCAATATGTAGATTGGATTAAGGAACCTATAGATGGTTACCAGGGTAAATCCTATCCATATGAATGGGTCCCTAATGTAATAAACATAACATGTTGTAGCCTCAGCTAATGTAAATGAGATTGGTGGTTCTGCTGATTTACACCAGCTGAACATTCACCCATATGTTCAGTAGTAAATATTTGTTAGATCAGCCCATAAATAACATTTTATTTGCAAGTGTACATGGACACAACCATCTAGACTCTAAATGAAGCTTAACACATGAATGATGAAAAGGTTTCTCCTGCAGAGGCAAAAATAAAAATATATTTTTTGAAAACAAGTTGGTGTTACTGCCAACTTCTCTTGTCTCTTTTCTTTCATGCTGATGCACAAGTGTATCTTCAGCATGAAAAGTAACTCTTGTTAAGTTTACCCTGCTTCTTTCTCTTACTTGACTTTTTCTAGAAATCTAATGTTTGTGACTTTTAAACTCAGGATCATTTGGAGTGAATGTAATCTCCAAAGAACTGAGGCTGGTTTGTGATGGGAGAACTGACTTATTATCTATGTCATCTGTCAGATGTGTCAGGCTCAGAGAATCCTTCACTTACTCGTTCAGTATCACATCAGATTTGATAATGGAGAAATTAGCTGAAACTTGGGAACAGTAAATCAAGCTTTAACTCTAGAATGTGAAATAATCACATTAGCTGCTATTGGAAATGAAAAATTGTGTGGTTACTTCCCTTTTCTTGCTTTCTCTGTCCTCAAACTTTTCCAGCCTTTATGGTTGCAAAGACTCAATCATGAATGCTAACAGTTCAGCACAGATTTACAGGGTTTGTTTTTATGATAGCTAAAAATATTGCAGTAATATTTTGAATATGAAATATTATTGTTTCTCATGTTATTTTCATTGCCAAGGATATTTATTTTTTCTGTAATCTGTATGATATCATGCAGGCAGATGTCAACTGCTCTGTTGTTTTCTTATTTGTTCTGTAAGTAGGAAGTCTGCATTTTCTATCAGGATACAGTTACCAAGGGAGCAATCTTAAAATATCTGGGGATGGATATGCAAATAAGGCAAAGCTGTGTTTGCGTAGTCTAGACTGCTGATAATTTGGAAAGCATGTAGGCATGACTAATATGGGAAGGAAATTCTTCCAAAACCTGAGCCATTCAGATGAAGATGAGCACTTCCATAACTGAGAAAAAGTGTTGTGGTTTTTCTGCTAACAAATGTTGCTCTCGAGTACTACCTGAATGTTACAGATTGAAGCTGATTTTATTTCATAGGATCCACTGAGCAGCCATCAGATGGTTATCTCTATTGTAGTTAAAATTTTTAAGTGAACTATTTTCAAAGTGAAAAAAATCAAAGGGTTTTTCACAGCCTTCAGAGAGGTCTAAACTTCAAGTATTATTTTATTTTTGCTAGCTTTGAAGTGGATCCAGAACCTCAGTTGTTAACTTGAAACTGGTTTCCATAGTTCAGAAATATTTCTGAAACTTTACATGGTAATAAAAATGTCTTACAACCTCAAATATTAAATAAAACACTTCTTTTTTGTTGGTCTGGACCAAATACAAAAGCTTATGCCATATGCTGGAAATTATTTCTTCAATTTGAGGTGTTATACTATGCCATTACTTGTAGCATTTAATTAAAATTATTGCTTTCATTAGAATTAAAGAGGTTACAGATGGTAAAACTACTATATCACCAAGCACATCTCCCTTTTAAAATGGTAATGTTATGTAACAACGAGGTGGTCCATATTATTTCTGTACTATCACTGAGATTAAAAGAAAAAAATGTACTATAACAATTTACGTGTTAACCTTTTTATAAGATTGCTGTGATTTGTTTATCAAGTCTAGTAAGGTTTACTTTTGATTTTCTTTCCTTTTTAACGAAAGGCCAGGGCATAAAAATGCATTTAAGAAAAAAGAAAATCCATTTCATGATGTGCATTGTGCAAATGTTTGGCTACAAACAGCATTGTAACAGATATCATCAGAGAACTCAGTTACATACCTCAAAGACATCCCAGGCTACAGAATCAGTATCAAAAAGTAATCTCTTTTGAGGTACATGGATCTTTAGATCTTTGGATTTGATTCAGTTCTCAACTAATAGTTAAAGTGTCTAAGCATAAATTCAAATATGTTTCATTAGATAGCCTACATATTTATTCCTTGTGAGATTTTTTTATAATTGGAATGTATTTTAAATAGAAAATTCTAATATTTAGTGCAATATAAATAAAAAATTAATACTATGATACACTTGTGCTTATCATATATATTTCTAGAGGTATGTAAATCATGTATGATTGAATCTTTCCCTGTAATATTACCAGTGCCAAAGAAACTTCTCTAACTTAATTTATTTAAATGAGATTTCTACATGTGGAATGGAAAGAGAATGAGGACCTTTTTCACTTTGCATTACACCACTAATTACACTTGTAATACACTACTTTATGTTATGTAAATATTTTCCTTGAACTCACATTTTATGGAGACAAAATATTTCCAAAATTAAATTAATAATAGGTAAGATTAGATCCAAAATCCTGGCAGTAAGATCTGCTTATGGGGTCATGCTTTGTCCTACCACAAACTGTCTCAGCCCTAAGGACTAGTTCAACATAGAGGACACACCAGTGCATCTCCCTCAGCTGAGATCCCCACCCTGTCTTGCCTCATGCACGCTCTGCTCTGCTCTCCTGCTCTCAGTGAAGCACTCTCAGGGCAGGGGTGTGTGAGCTCACTGTGGTCCCCCTGCTCGGCTTAGCCAGGAGGAGCTGGATAATAAAGAGGTACAGGAATGATGGAACTGGGAAAATAGAAACTTTAATAATGAAAATAACAAACGTGGTGCAGGTACAGAGGCTAGATTCCAAAGACCCCAGGTGTGGGGCACACACAGCCAGGTGTAGGGACACAGGTCCAGTCACAACGTGCACTCAGATATGACCTCATTTGAACTAGGCTTGGAGCCAACTGGAAACAAGAACTGGAAACTTGAGTTGGTTCCCTTAGCATAAACAAATAGGATGGTTCTCTTAGCATACAACTAATTCCCATGACTCCTCTCTTTCCCACTGTGGCCTGGTCAGGTGTCCCCTCTCAGCAGACTGTATGCTGACCACAGGCTGAGGTCAAAACCTTCTGTAAAAGCATCTGAGGTAACATTCTCAGCAGGGTGAGATCCCACAGCAGTGATTTATACCTGCCCAGGTTCTGTTTGCCATAATCTGTAGCAGTAAGAGAACCTTTGGGTTCCAGGTACCTGTGCTCCTTGCACAAGCCAGCAGCTGGAAATGTCTTGGAACCAACAACCATAAAACACCTGGCACATGAATCTGGACCTGCTGGGGTTTGGCAGCCAGTGATGGGGATGGCTGTGTCAGGAGCTGGGCTAAGGGGCCACTGGGGCCCCACAGTGAATTAGGTGCACTGAGTTCAGTACTTCCTCTTTGTGCTTTTGTTTCTTCCCCATCCTGGGTGGTTGCATGATCCAGAAGCTCCTGGGATCTGCCACTGGTTACCTGAGGAATGGGCTAGGACTGTGTGAACTGGTGATAAATTGAGCACAGCTAAGGAGCCACGGGTTTGCTAACCCTGGCCTGCTGCTTAGGCTGCATGGAAATAAAAATTTAATATTAAAATGCCTCTGGATCTCTTATTCTAGGTATAAGCAAAATATTATTTAACTTGTGCACGTATTTATTTCTGTAGAGCTGTGGTGCTTTTTTTGTGAGGGGTCCAAAATAACCACATATGAGGTAAAGTCTCCCAGAGGGCATATAATGTACAGTGAGGTGGTGTTTGAACTTGCTTTGTTATTGTGAAATTTACCTATGTCACACTGGAGAGACTCGAGCAAGGGAGAGATTACACACAGTGTTTGAAGAAAAGAAAAGGTAATACATTTTGCAAATAACACCTCTCTGTGGGGGGGTTTAAGTGCATCCTTAAGTGCATATTGGCTAGATAATACGACCTAAAAGTAACTTTGCTTCTCTTTGTGGGAAAAGTAGAAGTGAGCTGAGACTGTGAAAGAAAAATATAAGAAGGGAATAAACATTTTCTGTGCAATTAAACCAAATACAATTGAAGCTACAGGGAAAATCACCAGTTAAAATATAATAAACAGTGTTGAAGTCTTTAAATTCCCACAGGAAGGGATTGTTCTGTTAGAGGAATTCAGTATTATTAAGTGGAATTCACCCGACAGGGCAGGAAATCCCCTGTAGGACAAGCAGAAGTTTAAAGCTCAAGGCTGTGTATTGAACTATGTGCTTTTCTGTTAAAGAGAGATTATTAAAGTAAGGGAAAGATAAGGCAATAGCACTTCTCTCGTTATCCAGGCATGCTTTGCATCCTGCTTTTGCCCCTCATTAGTGGACTTATCACTTGCTTAGCCACTGAGAAATTGGAAATATTTCCTTCTTACTGAAAAAAATATTAGAAAAGAGGTGAAAAAGTTCCTCCTTAATAAACGTTGTAGGATTGATTAAGAAGTCTAGTGAGATGAACATTCAGAGGTAATGCCAGTGCCCATATAAAGCATGAATGGGATAAAGATGCTCTCCTTGGACTTCCCTGGCCCCTAACCCAGGGAAGCCTTTGGTGCAATGATAGTGGCTGGGACACATATTACAGATATACTGTACGTGTGCAGGACATATTTGTTAGCACATATAATGGCATTAGTATTAGCAGAAGAAGCTGTCAGAGATTTCAAAATGACAGGGTACAAATGTCCCAGTGGAATCAAGGGGCACTGAGACAGGAAGAAGCAAAGGCCAGAAAAAACATCTGTTACAAACAGTAATACAGGGGATGGAGAAAATAGTGTGGGAGGCAGAGGCACATATGCCTTGCTGCCAGGCATGCTGAAAAGAAACTAACATGTTGGATATCACCCCCTGCCCTTCGATAGGAAAGGAAAAACAATGCAATCTGCCACAGCTGCATAAAGTATCAGTAGAAAGAAAACAGCTTTAGGAATGGAGATTCAAATAGTTAACATAGAAAAAATCTTGAGACAGTTACCTGCAGAGGAAGGAAGGGCAGCTTTGGAAGACACAAATTAAGTCCATGTCTGTAGAAGGACTTAGGAAGGTGAAGGCAAATCAGCTGAAATTGAGTCTGCCATGTGGATTATCTCATTCTGGAGTAAAGCAGCCATAAAGTTTAGCTGCACTTCACACAAGAGTGGAAAAACTGTATCTTATGCATACTGGTTTCAGACTTTCAGTTAAGCTGCCTTTCTATACTGTCCTGTAGTCAGAAATTATAACGTGAGTATAATTTGCACTTTCAAGTTACTCCTGAAGGAAGTGTCACAAGTAGCAATGTGACAGGCACAAAGGGTATGCAAATTGCCCAATTAGACGTAACCTACTCTTGAAAAAACAGTTCCAACAGCAACAAAATGCAGCACAAATCATCATGCAATGTAAAAGAGCCAATTCAAAATCTAGTCTACAAATGCATATATAATATACCTGAATTTTCTGTTTATTTATTTGGGCACTGGAATTCTTCAGGATGTCATGAAACATGCAGTTCCGAAACATGAAGTATCCTTTCTACAAAGGCGTGATGGATAGGAATATAGATAAGAAAAGTGTCTTTATTTCCTATTCCCAGTCACATGGAGCATACAGGCATCAGAGATTTTCACCCTGAACTGCAGCTCAGGTCAGTGTCAGTTTGGTGGAGACTTATACCGTGCGTTGTCTGATTTTAGATCAGTATGATATTGAAAACAATATATAACCATGAAACTGTATTTGGAAATTTAAAGCCACTGGTGTCTAACAAGTCTAAGTGCATTAGAGTACAAACAGTTTTGTCTCCCTCACTTGTTTCCTTCCAATATCAGAGGCAAATTACACAACTCAGCATGTTTTTAAGGTGTGGAGCATCATTCAGTTTCAGACTGAGTATCTTTATTTTGTTCTGTCTAGACAGTAGCATCTAGATTTATTTCCTGTTCTCTGGCCTAATGGTGAAGCATGTGAATACGTTCCTTCTCTGTCTTCCAAAAAAATTTTATCCACCCATTAGTGAGAGAGCTAAATTATTCCTTCTCCTTGTAGCATTATATTTTACTCCCCATTATGATGTCTGGCCACTTTCTGGAAGTGAATTGAGTGTTTCACTAAAGCCTGATGTGTGGGGTCCAATGCCTGTTTTCAGTTTCAGAGATACCCCTTTAAGAAATGAGTGCATTCTGTACCAGCCCACACTGATGCAGTGACAGAGACAAGATTCATGCAGAAGGGGTGATGTGGTGCTCCCTTTAGTGTTAGAAATCTCACTGATGCATATTGCTTATATCCTGAGGGTTGACATGGTTCCTAATTTTGGTATCATGAAGTAATTCTCCTGCAGATCAGACTGTTCGGGTCAGATGTGTGGAGTTTGTTGTGCCAGCCTTGCTGAACAGCAGGAGGTGAGATGCTTGTCCTAAAGTCACCCTCTAGATCCAGTAAGTTCCTTCCTGCCACAAAGATGTAGGATACCTGTTCTCTGAATCTCCTTTACTTCAGAGTATAATATCTTTCATTTTATTTTACCTGCAGATTTTTACCTACAGAAATAAGTCACAAATCATTAAGAATTTTTTT
Source organism: Passer montanus (assembly GCF_014805655.1). Taxonomy (NCBI): domain Eukaryota; kingdom Metazoa; phylum Chordata; class Aves; order Passeriformes; family Passeridae; genus Passer; species Passer montanus. The sequence goes on along the minus strand of NW_024371038.1, from coordinate 487,712 downwards.
ATGTGTGTAGATGTGGAACTTTTGTTCCATGGAGCACTTCCAGACTAAGCAGCTATTTTTATATGATTGCTTGAGATTTTGGGGGACTATTTGATGATCTGTGTGACCTCTTCTAATCTTATTATAATCATTGTTGCTCTCTGCTTTTCCATGCTTTTTGCTGGTTGCCATGGAGACATCCTACTCTCCCTTCATTCTTAAGTGAGAGAGCAAGCCAAAGCACTGTCTCCGATCTCCCTCTCTTTCTCACCTTTTTCCCTCTCTCACACTTTCTGGTTGTCACTGGGAATCACGTCAGCTTCTTTTCTTCATCTCCAAAAGCAGCATTGATGCCCTCTTAGCACCAGTATGTTCGTTCAGCATTTTTCACTGTTCCCTGGAGAGAAGTGTGGCAGCACAGACTACATCCGGAGCCAGTGAGACTCGGCCAAAGCCAGGCTTGCCCTGCTCAGACTTGCAGATTACCCAGGATCTGTGTTGCAGGCCTTGAAGAGGCACAGTTTGAACACCAGTAATCTAATTTGGGTGTGCTCCCATGGAGCACCCCTTGCTGGTGTTCAGCAGCATGAAGACTGGACGCTGTATTAGTTTGCCACAGCAATAATAAGGGACTCTTGAGCAGAATAACATTTGAATGTTTATGGTTAATTTAGAAAGAGAAAATCAGATGTTTTTAAATGCTGCAGAGTAAATGCAAGTTGTTTCCAGGGAATGTGTATGGAGTGCATTTAAATTTGTTTTTTATTGTCTATTTCATAAATTATATTCCTTTATAGGATAAATTGAGTGGATTAGGGGTGGAATCATCTGTAATTAACTGGGTGCTAGCTTCTTAGGAGGGCACATACAGCCTGTGTTATTAAACAGCATCATGTCAGATTTAATGGATGTCATTACAAAAGTACCTCAGGGATCTATGCTTGGACTATTGTTATTTATGATCTGTGCAAATGAACTGACAAGCCAGTGCACTGAGTGCAATGTTCATTCTTATTCTGATGACACAGTCATGACCTGAGCTCCTAGTTTCTTGAAATTGTCCTGTAAGTATTTCTGAGGCCTTGGAAATGGTTAATTCTCAATGAAGTTCCTTTAGGCAATACTGAGGCAAGTGTTCTGATTAAAGTAATGCCAGTTCTGGGACAGGCTACTTGGTGTTAAGCAAATGTAAAACTTTCATCTTGGGGGGGGGGGGGTGGGGGGGGGGGGGGGCTGGGGGAGGAATAAAATGTGTGAATCCCCTTTTCTCTACAAAATTGACACATTTTGTCTTTCATATAATATTATCTTATTGTGAAAAAGGAAGAATTTCTAGTCTTTGTCATTAAGTTTGTAAGATGGATAAAGCTCCTAAATATGAATCTACAGAAGGATTCAGAAATTATTTCATTCAAACACATTTCAATTTTCTTTTGCTGGTTTGTAATTTTCTGTTCATTTGAGGCTTTGAGTCTTTTTGACTCTGTTTTCTCCTCCCATATTTATCAGGAAGAAAAACAGCATGCTGTTTTTTCAGGTGTCTGAATCTCTCAATGCTGAAAATCTTTTGATAGTGGTAATTGCTTTTATTCAATGATAGTGATAAGAATTATATGGATCATTGGCTGATATATCACCTCTTGGGAGGAAAAGCCTGGAGGTTGGGCCCAGATTCTACTCTTGGGTTTGTATTAAGATTACCCTTGGGGGCAGGAGACAAGTTCCAACAAGTCTTTATTTCCGCCTACAAATTGAACTACAAAGCACTAGAGACAAAATGAGGAAGCTGAGCTAATGCTGCTGCTCTGGAAAATTGTGTTAGTGGATCTGATAAAATTGAGGGTCTGACATGGCAAACGGAATTTAGTGTACAATGAAAACGACTGAGCAGAATGGGTCAGAAGGTGATTCATTCAATAGAAAGTAATCATCAGATCATAAGTTGCCTGTCCATAGGCAAATGAAAAATGACTGGTGTTTCCTTCACTGGCTCTGCTCTGCCTGATTGTCTGTTAGTGGGTCGCTGTACTGAGGCAGGACTCGAGGATATCCTGAGACTCCCCAGCTGGAGTGCATTGGCCTTAGGGCAGCTGCCACGCCATGGGAAGGGCAGGGGAGCACAGGAGACAGCGGGATGCAGTGCTCCCAAGGGTCTTCTGTACAATTCCTCCGCACACCTATGCCCTATCCCTGAACACCCCAGTGGAGGTGCAAAAGGCCTTTTAATTGATTCCCACCTCTAGGGACCATCTTCTTTCCTTTAGCATTTATTGGTCTCAGAAACATTACCTGTTAGTTTTCATTTTCACTGGATTTCAGCACTTCAGCTGCCAAGTGAAAAATGTAACTGCAAAACTGACTGGAAGCACCAGTACTGTGACAAAGCAAGGATTTCCACTTCACATGTCCACACACAGAAAAATCTTCTCAACGTTTAGTCTTGTCTAGTGCTCATTCAGAGAAACCCATTCTGCATTTTACTTTTCCCAGGCCCTAAATGTTGTCACTGTTTAAAAGACATATATTGTCCTGATTAATTTTTCTATGCCAGTTCAGCATCAGTGTAAATTTGACTTCTTAGCATTAGTGTCAATTTGACTTATTAAGTCACCAGTGTGGTTCAGAAGTCTAGCTGTCAAATCCTCTGAGATTATTAACTGTTCAATTAATGATATCATATTCTTCTGTTGTCTATAACACATGATTGAACACTTTTGGAAAACATAGAAAGAAACCCCCCCCTAAAAAAAAAAATCACCCAAAAAAGAAAAAGTATGCATAAAAAGAATGTGTTTTAATTCTTCTAAAGCTACCAAAGTATTATTGAACCATTTGGATGGTTCTGTTGGACTTTTGTCATGAGCTAGCCCTCCAAAACCTACAGGAAAGACAGAAACTGGAATAAATTTCTTTCCTCCAAGATGACAGCGATAGCCTTTTTCTTATGCTTAACCAGTAAATACTATAATATCTTACAAACATGGCTCATATGGTTATTTAAAGCAGAACTATGGTTGTTTTAATATGGTTATTGTAGCCATACATTTTGCTTTTATGAGTTTTTATATAGCACTATTACTTATATGCTAATCTTAAGGATATTGTTGCAATTTGTTTTATGTGTTAAGTATTACAGAGGCAATTGCTAGTATCACTGTAGTGAAAGGTCTTATGAGCATCACATCTGACAAACAATTGCTTGCTGCCAGAAGCCCAATGAAACAGTTATACCCAGGGATACAAATCACCTTTACAGACAGTTTACTTACGATTTCTTCAAGCAGGGAAAACCATCTAAAATGCATTATGTAGACAGACTTGAAGTTTCTACGTTCATGTGCTTGTGTCTCGCAAAATTTGCAGGCTACTGAGCAAAAGGTGCTCCCCTGTCGTGGTCGTCTCAGGCACGTTCTTCACAGTGGCTTTGCCTTGCTTTTTATCAGACATCTGTGTCATTTGATCCTTTTTTGTACAAGTCCCATAGAAGGAACATGAGGCTCTTCATGCTTTAGAGGTTCCTTGGTTTTCTCTGTGTCATGCTTGGTGCTTTATTTTATTTGTCTCATTCTAAAAGCAAAGTGTGATACATTTCCTTTGAGAGGGACACTCAGAGACAGCAGTGACAACTTGCTTTTCTAGGCAGAGTCCTACAGGGGCATTAATGCCAGTAAGTCCTGTGACAGGAATACATTCCTTATCCTGGACATTAATGACATATGTGCTTTGTCAAATGTTGTCATCAGACTCAACAGGGACACAAATGACAATGACTTCTTAATTTTTGCTTGTGTCTCTGGGAGTGATAAAGTATATTTCTGCTTTCCCTTATGATTTTGAATTCTGTGGATCAAACTTAATTTGCTGCTCATACTGACTGGCTGGGAATTAGTTATTGTAGGGATTGCTGTTGCTGAGTGTTTATTTGCAAAGATGGTAGAACTTGAGACCAGTTCAAAAATGAACTTATTTTGTGAAATGCCTTGCATTCAGGCAGCAGAGCTTGGCAGATATAGGCCTATTTCAAAGAGACCATCTCACCAAAAGAACTGGGAGCACCTCACTGTCAGTATTGTAGTAATAAGAAAGGAGATTTTTCTCTTCCTGAATGAATATTTAAGCCCATGAGTCACAGATGTGGTTTCACTACTGGAGGATACCCACTAAAATCAGGGAATTTTTCTTAGGAGAATTTTTTTTGAATTCTCACAAGCAAGAGGACATTAAATTACCTTTACATTTTCCTAATGGTTTATTCACTAAATACATAGTTTAAAAGCATGCAGTGTATGATGAACACTGCTAATTTCACGGCTGGTGTTATATTTTGAAAGCTTTCTGACCTAGAAAACATTGACTAGAACAGGACAGAGAGTTGACATAGACAGGAAATTGTCCTGGCAGATTTTTCATAAGAGGGGCAAGAAGACAGGTTTGCTTACCCATTATGCTACTATGTTATGCTAGGCACTGCTGTGCCTTATAAATATTTGCACTGTTTAATTTTGAAAAATTAAACATCAAAATTCAGGTTTTCAGGCTGAGTCTCCTATTGGGATGAGGTTTGAGGATTTCTTAGGATTCCACTCTAAGAAATTATAATCTTCAGAAACTGCAGGTTTGCATTCATATCCTGCCTAAGTCCTCCAGGACACAGCGCTAAATTTTAGGCACTGTACAGTGTGTGGTCTCTTCAGCTAATAGTTTCAGTGCTATCAAAACATCTGTGTGTGAATTACTGAAAGGAAATTAAATTGAATTATAATTATCACAGCCATTTATACCCTAAATTAGTTATCTAGCTATTCGCAGAGAGGTCAAGAAGCCAATGTACTGAACAGTAACAGGCAGTAAGTGCCTTACCAGGGTAAATTTTAATTGCTGACAATATTATGGTGCCTGCAGACAAGAGAACAGGGATACTACAGAGCTTGCATCCTTTTTGTATAGGAAAGGAGCCATAAGAATGGTGATAGTAGGTGAGCAGTAACAGGAAAGTGGCAGACTGTAAAAGGCCCACTTTAATACATTTGGGACTTGACACAGATGTCACTTTTTAAAATTGAAGGACAAATAAATGGGGCAAGAATTTTTATAAACTTTCACTGACTAGTGTAGGAATGGATGTCTGGAGATCATCTAGTCCAATTCCCCTTGCCAAATCAGGGTCATCTAAATCAGGTTACCTAGAAACTCTCTCAGATAGGTGCTGGATATCTCCAGAAAGGGAGACTCCACACCCTCCCTGGACAGCCTGTTCCAGTGCTCTGACACCCTTAATGTAAAGTCCTTCTTCATGTTGAGGTAGATTGTCTTGAGTTTTTGTTTATGGCCATGGCTCCTCTAGTAGGTCAGTCCTCAGCCCATACTGGTGCTTGGGGTTGCTCCTCCCCAGGTGCAGGACCCAGACTTGCCTTTGTTGAGCTTTACTAGGTTTCTCTCACCCAACCCTCCAGCCTGTCCAGGTCCCACTGATTGGTAGCACAGCCTTCAGCGATATTAAGCACTCCCCCTATTTCATAGGCTTCAAACTTGCTGAGGGTGCTTTCCATCAGTTTGTTCAGCTTGCTGATAAACCCGTTGAATAGGAGTAGACTCAGTAAAGACCCCTGGTGAGTGTGACTGACTACAGGCCTCAAATTTGTTGATCTCTCAAATATTATCTCACTGGCTGGGCCCCTACACAGCCACAGGTAAAAGCAAGACAAGGTTTCTATATGACTGTAGGCACCAAGGGAAAGTTTCCCTTAGTGTGATCCCCATATGTATTAAGCACCCAGCTCAAATTTATTACACAGGCTAAAGAAAGACTGCATGCTGAAGAACTTATTTTATTACTTAGGGATCATTTGTAACATCTTTACATCTCTCTGATGAAAATACTTGACAAAAGACAGATCTTCTTTGGAAGAACTATTGCTAAGTAGAATGTCTGTGCTTTGTAGCTGGGGAAGGCATGAATCTAAAATACTGATACTATGTAAAACAGCCCTGTCACCCATATGACATGGATGCCACTACATGTTCTCCGCCAATGATTGATGTGACAAACTCCATATGTTAAAAGGAGGCTGAGGAAATTCTTTTTTTTTTTCCCCAGATGGAAAAAATATGTAACTGTGGTACACAAACACCCTTTGCAGAGCTTCTCTGTTTCTCAGCAGTAATAACGTATCTAAAAATAAGACTCGACTCTGGAACAAGAAAAATATCATAGCCTACCACCGCCCTAGTTTTCAGCACAAAAGAAATGTAGACATTTAAGGGTGTCAAGGGAAAGTGGATTTTTATTTATAGTAATGATGCTTCTTATTATTCAGTACAATTATCTGGAGAGAGTAAGGGAGAGTGCTCAAGGTACTGCTTTCCAAGTAATTAACAAAAATATTTCAAACATACACAAAGACTGGCAGATCATTCATCAGGGATTATTTGGGGAAACTGTTCTCAGTAGTTTAGCTATATGGGTTTGTGACTGCACCTTAAGGGAGCCCATATTTAAAGAAAAGTAAAATAATTACAATTGCTAGACAGGAATATATAATTATTAATAAACAAAGCAATACAAGACAGAAAAAAACCATTTTATTGTTAAGAGATCAACGATGATATCTATGGTTACAATGTCTTATACACGATTTTGCATAATGGAATTTTTTGTCTCAAATTTTCAAAAGAGAATATACCTGATGGGGTCACTGTTTCTAGATAAAATATCTGCTTTAAAATGCAGATTTCTAAAACTTATGTATGGGTTTCTATATGGATTTTCTAAAGCTTCTATATGGGCAAAGAAATGTCATTCAAGTGTTGATGAATGGCAGATTACCAATTGATATGTTATCTTATACATCATCTTATAACTTGTAAGAAATATATTATCATTAAGCCCTTAAAGCTAAAACATGCTCAACTCTGTTCAAAGTAAAAAATTTAAAGAAAAATAGAAAAATTTTGCAGCAGAAATATTGATAATTAAAAGAAATCACATTGTCTTAATGCTCATTAATTTATCTGTGTACAAAGATGATCTGATAAAAACCCTTTGTTTACATTTTATTTATTGGCTAGAGAGGTCTCAAAATTCACTGAATAGCATTTTTGAGCAGCCAGTATTTTCAACCAACACTATAAAGAAGCATTAAAGCATTTAAGAGGTGGAAAAGTTGAGGGTTTTTTAATTTCCAAGGAAGAAAATGTACTGGAAAGATTTCTCAGTTACAGAAATTCTTCACTGTATTTGAGAATAAAGAATATTTCTAAAGATTTTCAATAATTCTTTTCATTGACTTAAAACCAAAGGTTTGCAAGAGAAACATTACTGCTTTAAAACCTTGGTAACAAAATGATAGACAGTTATCCTTACTTTAAATCTTAACACTGTTTTACATGCTTGTGTTTTCTTCTAAAGCATAAATCTTTAAAAGAATTTCTTCTCTGTAAATAAAAATCATGATCACAGCAGCTGCTACCCTGTAAGAAGGGATCATATCTTGGTCTCTTAGAAGTTACTAGTTGGTAGTTTGCCAGCAGCCAGTCTTTTCCTGTTTCACAATTCATAATATGTTTATAGTTTGGAGTGAGCAACTACTGTCAAGTAGTCTGCAGAGTGCACTCATACACATATTCTCTCAAAATAAATAATAAAGTTTCAAGTATTGAGTAAGTCAGAACGCTGTATCTTAGCTTCAGTGTAAGGACAGTTGGCAGTATACAAGTTTGGTGTTTATAGCTATGATTATTTGATACTTTTGGGGTCAGTAATTTCTTAGCAAACACAGAATTTAGAAAACTCTGGGAATTTCCTTAACTCTGGAAAATTTCTAACCTTCATTTCATTAACTAAATAAACACTTGCTATAAATTTCCTTCAGAGGAGATAGCAAACGTAAGATACAAGTAATTTTCTGATAAGCTGAGATTAGAATTGGAACATCTTTTGCATCAATTTTGAGGTTACTTCTGTACAAGAAATGAAATGGCAAAATTACCAAGGTGAAAGGAAGAACTTGTCTATTAACACACAGGCAAGATTTCTCGCATGGAAGTATCCCTGAAAAAAAAAAATAAATCAATTTTTCAGAGCTGAGAAAGTACCATCTACATGCAGAGGTCAAGAGATTTGGAGGGAACATGATTGTTAGATCTTAACCCTAAATTATCCATAACTTGTCCCATTTCCTTTTATAAATAGTATTACACTTTTTTTCCTTTTTCAGTATGCTCATTTACATTGGTTTCAGACTCTCACTCCTTTCCTAACTTATTTTACAGCTTGTGCATTTCTCACAGCTGGATAACAAGCAGGAATCCCATTGCAGACACAGCCCATGCTGATGAACAGTAATCCTATGCATGAATCATGCAGTGAAGCATATGAGAAGAAAATTTCAATAACATTCTAGTTTTTCAGGTAACCAGCACACACATTGAAATGGATTTCCAGGTGAATTCAGATCTTATTTTAGGACTCCCAAAGGTGACAGATGATTTTCGAAGTCATCTAGTACTAACACATTTCCCTCAGGAATTATAGCATTTATGGTTACGTATTTAAAGTATCTCATGTGCCAATAAGCGCGCAAAATTTGAAGAACATAATTTACATCTGTTTTGCGCTAGCAAAAAAAAATCACCCAAAAAACCTCCATCCACACCAAAAAACCCAAACAAAAAAACCCTCCAAGTCTAACTCATAAATTCTGCAGTGAACTCTTTTGTTTAATACAGAGCTCAGCACTCAAATTTCCTAGGCTTTGATACATTAAGTATAAACTGTTGCAGAGCTATATATTTGGGCCCTGAATTTTCACTTGTTCCTTTACATGTAACTAATGTATTTTACAAATCTGTTCATGTATCTTAAAGACTACAGCATCATATGGCAGTTCATGAATAAATCTGTGATCTATAAATTTCCACTGGTTAGCACAGAAAAATTGAACTGTGCCCTGCTAAGCCTATGCAGGATGTCAAACTTACCTGATGGGGAAACACAAACACTTAGGAATAAAATTAAGTACAGAATAGCCTTTTAGCTTCAGCCTCCAGGAAAATGATAATTGAAGCGGAAGGAGGCAAATACTGCCCTGACTGAGTGGAATGAATATCACAGGCTTTCAGTAGGGCTTTGATAGAGTTCTTACCCTGACCTTTTTTGAGCAGTTTTTAGCCATACTGTGTTGTTTATCTGTGTTTTGTTCCCTTCCAGTAAACCTGGAAGGGCTGGGATTCAGGGAAAGTATATGCAGATCAGTTCCCGTTGTTAGTTTTTTCTGACCTAAGAAATATGGACCAGAGTCTGTTTGAATGTCTGAGAGTATTTTCTCATTGGAATTACCCCAGAGGGATATTCCCATGACTCATGTTTGTCCTAGCACACACATGGAACAGTGAGAGGCAGAAGCTTGACTCTCTCCATTATGAAAGGCCACATTTTGTGAAAATAGTACTTATAAGGTAGTTAAACATAATTCTTTACATAGTTAACATAGTTCTTTAAAATACAGTTCTTAGCTGAGTCGATTTGTCAACATACATCAAAATACATGGAAAAGAATCTGATTCTAGAATGTGACAGCTGAGGAAATCCTTGCAGCATTGGTGAGGCTAAGTTTGAAGTTGCTCAACACTAACCTGTCACAGCAATGTTTTTAGCCTATACGCCAGAAAATCTTTTGCTCATCATGTCCAAGTTTCTTAGCATGAGTGCATTTCCTTTTCGAGGGACTCCTATGCAAAATGATGTAAGAAGACACTGTTTTCAAAATGAACACAAAAATCCCCGTGAAAAAATTATAATTATTTGTGCCTGCTGAGATCTTTCTTAATCCTTGTAAAAATGTGTTTGATAAATAAAATGCCAAGGAAAATTGTTGCTTATTCTGGTTGCCAGGTATAGCATCAGTATGTGCTTTGAGTTTAACCATGCCTAAACACACATTTTAGTTCTCCAGTAGTTCAAATGAGAACATTCTCTGCATAAATTAACCTATCACTTAATCCACTGTAGTCCTCTTAAAAACAATTCACAAGTTATGGGAATCACAACACATTACATCAAGATCATATAATCCCTGGAGTGATACTGGAGTCTCATGCTAATATCCCTAAAGTTATAAGACAGCACTGAAGTACAAATCAGTTTCAATAACCTAAAATTCTAAAGACTTCCCTCAAAGCTGAGGAAATGTCACAAATTCCACATTTCCTCCCAAATGACCTGGAAAAATACACTAAATATGTATAAGAGAATTTGCAGTGTTGTGCATCTTGCCTTCACATACAAAGTGATACTAAAACTTGATCTGGAAGAATTCAGACTAATTTTTAGACTGCAGAAGTTCAAATCAGCATCATGATTATACCAGCTTTCAATGCTTTAAATAGCTTTGATGCTGGAAAAAATTGGCTGAAACACGGTCTCAGATTTCTGCAAGGCTTTTTGGTGTTTGATGTCCTGGCCTCTTTTCATGGGAGTCTGGGAGAGGCTACTAATATGCAGGAAGAAGGTGGTTTCATTTTCTGTGGTCCTACAAACAGAAAATACTCTAGACAGACATTTGCTTTGTGAAGGACAGGGTGAGGCTGGGTGAGAGCATCAGAAGAAAGCTCCTATTCTGTCAGATCAGTCAGGGCAAGCTACTGCTGCTGTGGGGCAGAGGGCACTGGTGTCTTTGTTTCCTAGGAATTCCTCCGTTGCTGTTCAGCAGCAGGAATGGAGGCTCTGCCTGGCAGACTTCTCTTCTAGCTTTTAGCATTTACTTAACTGTGCCATGCTAATAGTCTTGGCTAAAGGGAAAATTATTAAACCACAATTGGTTTTAATTTGTTGAGTTGATATGCACTTTTTATTTTTCAATGTGGCAAACTACTAAAAGAGCAAACCAAATAAAACAATTTAGCCTTGGTCTGCTGTTGCATGAACACAGAATTAAAAGCAAAATAATTTGAGAACTGAACAGTACTTTAGTTAGGCAAAAACAGTTGTTCAGAGTCCCCTATCTCTGTGTTCAAGCCCACATTCAGATTTGGTCTTCCCAAGGACCCAATACTATGAGACAACAGGTCAGAAAAAAGTCTTTGTTGGTTTGTGATGCTTCAGGAAGTCGCTGTAGCACAGTGTATGTGCAAATATAGATTTTTCTTTCCAAACAAGTAAATGCTTTACAGATTCTGAGCTCCTATCTTAGGAGACTTCCACTCTGCAGGCTTCCACTCTGTGCATAGTATGACCATATCTCTTCTTTGAATCTATCCAGTCTGAAAAAAACCTGCTGGAATACCAGCTGGTAGCGCATGAAACTGTTTTTGTTCATTACCAAGGAATTTTCTGCTTTCAGCACCTATTCTTCATGCTGTATTGGTTAATTATGACTGGCCAAGAAATCTCCAAATTTTTTCTCTCTTCTTTGGCTGGTTGAGTGAGAATCATTTGTCTTGTGCAAATATAAATGCACTGACACTCTGCAGTACACTTTAAAAGCCTCTTTCTAATCCTAATACCTTTGGCTACATACTTGGAATTTATTTTAGTAAACATTCAAGCCAGCAAAACTCAAATGAACAAGTTTTTTTTCAGGAAGCAAATACACAAATTACATTAGTGTGGCCCAAGTAAATTAATTTATAAATACAAACATATTCATGGAAAAATTTGCCCCATTAACAATCCCCAGATATTGTCAGTCTCAGATGGGGTCAAGGACAGGAGGATATAATGGTGTCAAAGTAAAACATGCAGACAGATAACTGCTGTGTGATTCAGAAATATAATTCACCTGAAGTAAGAAATGGGATGTGAAATGCAGCCCCACTCTCTTAAATAGAAAGGCACTCAAGCTTGTTTTTGTAGCAGGTTGCAATTTTCTTAAATAGTCTGCTCTATGTGTTCTTTTCCAGCCAAAATATATTATATGTTTTTCTACTTTTTGAAGTGGGTACTGTAGAATAGTGTGATTACAGCTTTTAGCAGACTCTTTTTGGCTGCCTGGGTGTCCTTTGATAATTGAAAACTTGTTTATTGGCATCATTTGCTGGACTTTATTTAATCACTGTCTCTCCTCTAGGAGCTGCTTTATCCCTTCTGAGGGCTGACTCTTTGCATAGGCTTTGTCTGTTTCCTGGCACAGGGCAGGCTGTGTTTCACACAAGTGGATTTGTAATTTAGGCATAGACAGTGGCCACCAGCTCTCTTGTCCCAGGGTACAGGGGGACCTGCCCGTGCAGGGCTGGGAGGTGCCCGCAGGTGGGTGTGTGTCCCCAGCAGGGCTGGGTGGCTGCCAGCTGCTGCCACCCTCCCTGGGAAGGCCACCCTCATCCCACTGAAGGCAGCAGCAGGTGGTCTGGCCCCATTTTTAATTGGGAAGAGTTTGTTTCACGTTCCTCTGCTTATCAGAAAACAAAGCAGACCCTTGTTAACACTGATCACTTAGATTCCTGTTTAATCAAATTACATGCAGTGTATACTAGTTTTGCTCTGATTTAAATATTGCCTTCTCATCCTTGTCAGCGGAATACTTTAGCTTCATTTCTCATTAATCCTGACAGAAAAGAAAAGGTTTTTATCTTGGATTACTGTTTCTTGATGGGGCCTGACAAAGGGTGTTTCTTGCTGGCAGAATCAGAGAGAGGCTGCCATAAGCAACAGAAGAGTTTCCTGGCTGATGTGCAAGAGTTCCAGGAGCTGTGTTTCTCCCAGTATAATCACATTAAATTTCTTTTTGACCCCTTGAAAAAAGCTGCAGGCAACATTCTTCTAATAAGATAGTTATAGAAAAGAGTAAGACTCATCAAGTGTAGAGGCCCAAGTGGCTGTTGCAGCTGAATTTTCCACTTGTGAGCCAGGAAAGAGGGCTTGTGGATCAATATTGATTTTTTTTCTTTTTACTGCATCTGTGGAAAAGATTGCTGAGAAGTGATTTTGAATTCTTTTGTTTGGTTTATGGGTTTGTTTGGTTAATGATTTTGTTGGGTATTAACTTTTTTATTATGGGTTTGGGGTTTTTTGTGTGTTTTATTTGAATATTTTTGTTAATTCTGTCAGATTAGTGTTTTATACTCTATATTGACATCTATAGATGAAGATATAACTTCATATAAATGTGGTAAGCATGTATATTCTTTGTTTTCTACCAGTGAATGTGGAAGCTTGGAAGATGGGAAAGCCATTCACTGTGTTGGAGTAAGCTGGGCAGGGAGTGAGGAGCAGCCAGGCATGCACACAGTTTATATTCTGGTAAACACAGTAAAGGCTGTGCCTCCTACTGCCCTTGTCTTGTTAGAAAATTGCCAAAAATTAATTGTTGGAAATGCTCAGGAGTGGGTTTTGGATGTGCTTGTTTATTTGCACTGGAAAATGAACTCCATGGAGACCTGCCCATACATATACATACGTGCCTATTTATAGGTGTGTGCCACAGGAGAGGCGTCGCTTCCTCTGCTCAGTGACAGATTCTTTGGTGCCCTGGCACAGACACAGCCAAGCAAGCCAGACTGGAGGAGAGCTGCCTCCCGAGTTTATAACAAGCCCACCTACTCAATCAGCTTGTATTGGTGACAGACAGAATACAGGGATGTTATTTATTTTAATAAACTGAATTATTCCTAGTGCAGCAGAAATACACGGTTCTTAATGCTTCTCCCCCAAAATTCAGAATATTTGGAGACTGTTATCTGGGAAGGGACCTGTTTGTATTGCCCAAAACAATACCCTGTGCTTTTATTCTGTAATTACTTTGAAAAGTAATTCTGTCCTTAGCCAGTCAATTTTAGTTTAGTCTATCTCATTTTTGTACAGTGACACAAACAATATTTTCTTCCTCTTCATGGGCAAGATTATTACAATTCAAAAATTCCTGATACTGCTTAGCACTGAATGTCCTTTACATTTGCCTCTCCCCAAGAGTTAAAATCATATTTCTTTTAAAAATTATAAAAATTTGCTTATAGACTGGCATGATACTACTTAACCCTTAGTCACTCAGAACTTTTCATGCTGAGTAGTAAGATTTTTTTAATAAAATTCAGGCTTTTCATAAAGTTACTTATTTTTAAAGCAGTGAAACCAGAAAATTTATTGACACAATACGAATGCATTTGTGAAAACAAGGTCTGCTGACAATCTCTGGAATCAAGAGAAGAAAGTATATGTGCTGAGTATATTGCTGACTATGGTTGTTTTGTGGTCTTTTTTTTCCTCCTCTGTTCTAATATTAAATGATTCCATTAAATCTTTATGAGTTTCTAGTAGTTATACTTTTAATTTCTGCTGTTATGCGGCATTTGCTTTTATTAGCAAGTAGCCAGTTTTCCCTTTCAAACTTTCTTAGTTTGAAACACATATTATCTGTTCTTAGAAAATTATTTTTGCAAAGGTTATGAATGCTGTCGAAAGAAGAAAATTAGAGGCAGGCTGCATTACTGAATGACCTCAAATATAAAGCTATAAAGTTGATAAAATGCTACCTGGTAGCTGTAAAACAGGTGGAGTAACTAGAAGTATCTCAAGTACCAGGAGGATCAATCAGAAATAGATTAAGCAGACAGATTTCTGGTTTATTTGGGCTTTCCTTTATTTTGTCTGTTCCCTTTAGAAATAGCTGGTATGTATTTCATATCTGCAGTTAGTTCTAATGTTAGTCCTGTAAATGGTAAAAAGCCTTGACCAATCCAAAGGCATGTGTGGGTCAGTATATTGATATGTATATCCATAATGCACATGTGAATTCATTCTACTACTGAGAGCTTATGAAGGCTCTTTATGATTTCTTTCCTTAATTCTCTCGGAAAATATGGTTGCTACTGTTGAGAGTGGCCTGCTGTATTTTAGGTAAGATCTTTGATTCCTTGGAAATAGATATAATATATATCTCTTATGAGATATCCAGCAGTGTCTCTCTCTCTCTCGCTCTCTCTCTCTCTTATGTTTCTAGACTGTGTCTGAAAAGCTGCTGAGCCAGATGGCACTGTAGATCTGTAACATTTAAACATATTTTTGGCAGCCCTGTACATGCATAATATCCTGGGCGAAATATTTTTGCTTGCCAGGCTAAAAAAGTGTGTAAACTTCAAAATTACATCCAATGACACCTGACTATCTTTCTATATTTTCTTGGCCAAGCACCTACAGAGTACTTGGCTTTACCAATAAAAAGCAGATTAAACAAAAGAATTAGTCTTCACTACAGCTGTTATCTGACTTTTACTAAAGAAAAGTAGTTACAAAATTAGTGACTTTTAAAAGTCATTTAATATCCTGGATTTCCCAGTCAGGGACTGCTGATCAAAACTTATCTATGAAGTCTTATTAGACATTTAAAACTTATGACAGTATCCTATATAATCTTTATGCTTTAATTCATGGCCAAAACTGTGTATTACTCATGTACCCTGTATCTTTCCCCCTTAATTGTAGCACATTCAGGCTTGTCTGTACTACAAGTGATAAACAATTTAAGACCCATGTAAATAGTCTGACCTCTCTATTTTGCTGAGGCACAAAATTAATGTTATTTACCAAACACATGACATTTGGTGATATTTACCAAACAGATGACATTCACCAAGAAGAATAAGGTTATTAAGCCAATGGAAATTCACAAAGCATTTGGAATATTGGAAATTTTGGAAAATGTGGGAAATGGTGATTGGAAATTTAAATCCTAGCAAGTTACAGAAGAGGCCAGAACTGAGTATTTGAGTATTCATTTAACTAATTGGTAATTAGGCAACTGTAGGGACAGCTTGTAGAAAGATGGTTGAATTCTGATGCTTCTTGTTCTTCAAGTAATATGCAGATCTGAGTCAGTGGAGTTGATTAATTGAAATTAAAATCATAATCTTGACACAAGTTTGTTTGAAGCACCTGTAATCTGTGCCAGCATCTTTTAGGTTACTTGTGTATAAGCACACTCATATTTAGACTTGAGTCTAAATTTGTCTCTAGTGATATTATTCAATTTACAATGAGTACTGAGGCATGCACTGTAAAAGGCTAAATCCCCTGCGAGGCATGTGTTGCACTCACTGACTTTCAGGTATTGCTGTCTTTTAAAACACATATAAAAGCAGAAGAACTCTTCTTTATAGCAGGTTTGTAGTCAAGTCATCA
Source organism: Passer montanus (assembly GCF_014805655.1). Lineage (NCBI taxonomy): Eukaryota > Metazoa > Chordata > Aves > Passeriformes > Passeridae > Passer > Passer montanus. The sequence continues at coordinate 471,625 of NW_024371038.1, read as the reverse complement.
TCCTCATAGAATTTCCAGTACTTCAATCCTATTTATTCTTTCTAGTGAAGCACATTTGATTTGGTATTTCTGCCTCTTGGGAACATGCCTTCCAAACCAGTTAGGCATCAGTGTCCCTCTCCTGGTGTGACTGTACCATTACACAGAAAACTGGCAAGCAGAAAAACATAAATATGTAGTTCAGTGATCAGGACACTTGCCAGAAGGAGAGAAGTCTTGGGTTCTGCTCTCTTTCTGCTTAGTTAGATTTCTGCTTTAGTATTTGATATTAAGCAGCATAGTTTCAAGCCTGCCAAGCTGTTAAATCTAGTCTAGATTAAAATATTCTGTAGATTCCTGAGTTTTCAGCTCTAATAATTTTGGGAAAATTGCAGTGGAGACAATGAAGTTTAAGTATCCTCATGATTAGACAGAAGATGACTGCCCATGGTAACTCTATAAATTCCTTATCCACAGATGTATGATTAAAATGTTTCCATCCAATGCCTTAATTTTAGAGCTACCTTTAGTGTTCCATTAGGTGGTGATTCATCCTGATATAATCCCTGAAACTCTTCCTTAAAATCTACTTCCATCAATTAATGTTAGTTCTTGGGAACTAAATACATGTGTAAGAAAAACATAGAAATCTAAGCAAGAGCCGGGGAAAAACAGGAAGAAAAAGAAAATATAAAAAGTAGCATGGAAAGATACAATCCTCCTGAACCCAAACACCAAAATATAAAACTGCAGGCAGAAAAAGAAAGAAACAACAGCAAAGACATAAAAGAATTCTAAGAGTCTTACTTGAAGTACATAGCCAGGTTAATTCATAGAGAGGATGCTGCTAGAAATACTGGCAATATCTATAATGGAAATATTATAGATAAAAAGCTACAGGAGAAGAAGTTGATCAGACATTTAAATTTACATTTTCTTTTGTTTGAATCCTGATTGATTTGTTGCTATAGAGATCTCAACATCAACTTGTATTTTATTCTGTGGTTATTTCCAAGTTCATAATTAAAAATCAAAAAAAACCCCCAAAGATTGCATTCCAAAATAAATAACTGGGCATTTCCATGAAGAACCTGAGAAAGAGGTAATTTGCTAAACTAAGAGGTAATTTGTTCCAGCTTCTCCAACCATGACTTTGTAGGTTTATTGAATATGGACATTTTCTTCTTGGCTGTAGGGATCTGGTAGCTGTAGGGATTTTGACCAAAGACAGTATCCCTAAGTGGCATAGTGAGCATTATGCCAATGTGGCATGCTTATGTTTTTGGAGTTGTTTTTAGAGACCAGCAACTGCAATTGCATCACAAGAAAACATGTTCTGCGGATGTGTCTTCCTTGTATTCTGCATCTCTCATCTCTTAATATAAGCCTCTTGTGGAGGTGTTGAGTCTTTTGACGCACCCCTGAGTAGGATCTTCTATTCTCCTGGACAGAGGAGTTGGTTTCCTGTGCTGTGAAGCATGGTGTGTGACAGTAGAAGCTCAGAAGATAAGGGCTCCCTTTGGTTTCTCCATACAGTGATGCGATCTTCCATATAGTACCTCCTCTCTTGTAAACCTAGAATTCACACTTGTGTTTTGGAGGGTCTTTCAAACTTTGTCAAGGTCTTGGGACATTTAAACTTTTGCCTTAAATAGGAGTGCTCAAAAGCAGTGTCTTTCAGCTATGACAGTTTTCAAAAATCTGTAGGAATTAAAAGCCAAATGTAGTTAATTTTCACCAAAGCAAATAATGTGTTTCATAGAAATTATTTGATCTGTTAACTCAGACCTTGGCAGAAACTGAGGCTGGAGCAACTCGTTTTCAGGAAAGGAGGGTTGTTTTGGGTTTTTTGTCTTTTGAGCATAAACCAATTTCTGTTCCCATTGAAGGCACCTGATAGTTTGTATGGTCTCTTAGACCCTCTCACTCCTTTGCAGCCCTGAATCTGGACTATGCTGAATGAAAATTAGTCTTCCTCTGGTCCTGTAGATTAGAATCAAGGCACAAAAAGAAAGGCATTTGTGAGGAGGAAGGAAATGTTTTTGCCTGTCAGGTTGAGATGGAGAGATTAGAGGAAAGGTGATGAACCAGAATCTTAGAAAATCTTTCTCCCTTATGTCTCTGTGACCTCAGCAGCCTTGCTTTTTTTTTTTTATTGAATCGTTAAAAAATATATTGTATATATTTTATAGGTTTATTATATGGCTATCATAGATCCTTTAATATTACTTCAGATTTCTGATTGATTATGGCTTTAAAATTTCTATTATTATTTGGGATATAGTATTCCAGAAATGTATAATTCAGTCTCCTGAGCACAGATGTTGCAATGATTGTTTCTGATCCCCAGATGTGTTTATTATAATCCACTCTTTGTAAAGAAACTGCAAATAATGATGAAAGTTCAAAGTGGTAGAAATTGCAAGGAACTGAAAACATCATTTCTCTGCTCTGCATTCCACTCAGTCTCCTAGTGAATATATGTTGTAGATTGTTTCATTCCCTGATATTCAGAGCCCTCTATATTTTAAATATACTCCTTGCTATAAACTCTGACAGCTACATTCCACTGGAATCACAAAACTGTGACCAGAAGAGGAAATCTCACTAACAGAGAGGAGAACGAAGCTTATGAAACTTACCACAGGAATAAATAAAAATTACTCTTACTATCACAGCATTCAAAACTCAGCTCATTGAATTTGCTTTCCCTTATTACATTTCTCATGCATAGACACACACACACACTTTTTTTCCTCGTTCTTTCTGTTATCTGGAGAAGGGAAATGTATTTATTTTTTTAATTCTTTTCTGAGTCTGGTTATTGTGGTGATAATCAACTTGTCAAAAAATAGAAATTTAAAAGCTAAATAGTTTAAATTAGAGATACCTACCTTTTTTTTCAGATCCCAGTAGGAATAGAAGAAAACATGAGACTATCATTAAGTCCTTTAATTTAGTGCTATATTCACAAGCGTTGACAGAGTTTATAAGACCATAAAAGTTTGAGATGGTATGGGAAACTACACAATGGTTTAATCTTGTTTGACTGAACTTGGATCAACATTTTTCATATATAGAAAGAGTCACATACAGGTGTTTTCAAAGCCCATGTGAGACTAACCCTTTGATCATTGTTGGGAAAAGAACCTAGATATTTTCTCTTTTCAAAAAATTATGTCTTGCATGAATATTGATTCTCTGACATTGGTGAGCAAAATAACTTACCTTGGGTGTTATTTTTTCTTTTGAGTTTAACTCAAAATCAGAAACTGTCATTGGAAACAAAGATTGATGTAGCCTGTGACTGTGCTATTGAGCTAATTTTTTATTACAATTCTCGATGTGTCACTCAACTAAGATTTCCTTTTTGAAGTGGGGCTATAGATCACTGTCAGAAATTGTTTCTGTTTATATAATTCTGTTTTATACTTGAGGTATGTAACAGTTTTATTGGTGAGTGGCCATAACTGGATACCTACTGCTACTTCACAAGCATCACTTTTCTTGTTTATCCCAGTGCTTGAAAAGACATCATTTTTGGAAGGATTTAATGACAGAATATAATGAATATACCCCTGAATAGGTTTAGAATGCTTCTAGTTCCTGGAATTCATGATACTGCAGTGACTATATCTAAAATTCTGTCAATAGAGCATGGTAGATTCCTAATGCAATTAGTTTATTTAAATTTTTAATTCATTCATGCAGAAAAAAGTACTTAATCTGTGTAGAATGTGTCTGGTTTAAAATTTATTGGACATGTTATAAAAGGTTATACATTCTTGTTTGCCTGCGTCTCTAATGATTTACATTTGATATATCAGATTTGAGAGCAGAAGTAGTAGTATGATGGTCTTAATTCAGCCATATATTTATTCTAGTGTCTTTATTCTGCAATTTTTGTATAATTCCTACTTCAAGAGCATTTCTTAGACTTACAGACCTTTACAGATTTTTCTTGTTTTCCTGTCTAGTTGCATAAGAAAATACAAGAATCACTTGACTCTTTCTCACAAAGGTCTCAGGAACAGGAATGGGAATTATATTAAGGATAAATTTTTCCAGCTGAATGTTTGGTACCTCAGTATGTGTCAGAATATCAGAATGTATCATGACCTTTATGGTTTCATCTCTATCTGACTACACTGTGTTTCAAAGAAAGGTCTTACTAGTTTCATATCTGAAATAGGTTATCTAGAGATAAATCACTTAGAGGTGTACTTGGAGCTCTGTTAAAAATCAGTAGTGTTTCTCTTTTTCTTCTGCCTGTGATGCTTATCTGAAACATCCTCCAGTTGATCATGTTCATAAGCACCTAGTGTTTTTTTTCGCTTTGGCATAGTGTTATTCCAGTGAAAACATGAAGGACTATGATACTTACCTCTGAAATAGTTCAGGATAAAGTCAAAGAAAAGATAACTCCTTATTTCACATCATTCATTCACATACGACTGCGAAGAGGTGTCCCATTGATGTGTATTCACAACAATTTCCCTATGCCAAAGTGTAAATTATTGAAGAGTGGTATTTGAATCAAGATACTCATTCCATTTTCCTTCTTTTTTTTTCTTTTGTTTTTTTTAACAAATGCCTGGTTTTACACAACATTCTATTTCACACTGATAACACTAGTTCAGGAGGTTCAAAGATCAAGTCAGATCAGCATCCAAAAAATTGAAATCCTGGTCCATCTCTCAAGTTATTGCATTTCATTTGTAATCCTCTAGTGGTTTAAGTTAAAACCTGGCAGAAACACCAAGGAAGTGTAGTGTGTTTGGTTCCCCAGTCTGATTTTCCCAGCCAATGCACCAATTATTGTAGTGGGTTCAGTGCTGGCCAAATGCCAGGGCACCCACTAGAATGATTTACTCATTTCCTGCTCTGAGATATGGACTAGGAGGAGGGCAAAACAGGTTCAAAACTTTGAAGGGTAGATTGAAAAACTTTTTAACAGAATTAAAAGAAAAAGAATAAGAAAATTAGAATAAACTTCCAGAACACTTCTCCCCACACATCCTCTTTTCTTTCCCACTGAGAATGTAAAGAGGCAAAACCTAGACCTTTCAGTCACTTTTCCACCCCTAGATTAGTCTTTTTTCAGGTCACTTAGGGAGAGGAGTCTCTCTTGCCGTGCCATGGAGACTTCTCCACTGGAAACCGTTCTCTTGTGGCTCTAATGTCACAGTGAATCAGCCACCTGGGAAAGGAAAATCTGTTTGCACTGTGAAGGTCCCTCCTATGCCTTTCAGCTTTCCCTCAGCTGCATTCATGGGCCATGTCAACTTATTGGGGTGCTATTTTAAGGACGAGCTCTTCTAGCATAAAAACAAAAGTTGTAGATTAGTCTTTTTTCAGGTCACTTAGGGAGAGGAGTCTCTCTTGCCGTGCCATGGAGACTTCTCCACTGGAAACCGTTCTCTTGTGGCTCTAATGTCACAGTGAATCAGCCACCTGGGAAAGGAAAATCTGTTTGCACTGTGAAGGTCCCTCCTATGCCTTTCAGCTTTCCCTCAGCTGCATTCATGGGCCATGTCAACTTATTGGGGTGCTATTTTTAAGGACGAGCTGTTCTAGCGTAAAAACAAAAGTTCTCTTCATCCATTTCTGGGAAGCAGAGATTTTCTTTTTCTATTCCTAGGGCAAGGTTTCTCATCCCTCTCATTTCTCTGTTCAGACTTCTCATTGGATCACAGATACTTCAACATCTGCCTATTTCAACACTGGTGCTTCTGCACATGACTACAGTTAGAATGCTAAGTCTCCCCAGTGCATTCCATGAATTACAGGGAAAAATCAAAGTCTGATATATCAAATATATCTTCACCATAGCCTTACAAAATAATTTCAGCCCAAGACTAAGGCATCTCCTCAATCCTCTCCCATCTAGAATTTCACTCCTTCTTTACTGACCTTAGTCTCCTATGTTGTCTTCTCTACGTGTCTTCAGCCTTTCCTTTTCCTGATTTGGGAGAAAATTAGTGTTCTCAAGCTCTATCAATTGAAACAGTTTTTATAGAGTTCAGCAGCCTTGAAAGGTTAATCTCATCCTGCAGTTGAGGAATTTCTGTGTCTTTTGCTGCCAATCACATGGTCCCTGTCAGCCCTGCGCAAGCCACACTGGCTGCTGGTGTCACTCCTTGCTTTTCCTTCATGGGGTGCACTGACAGAAAGAAATAAAACTGCTGTTGCTGCTTTTGTCTTTCTGTCACAGCATATCTGGCTAAAAGTGGCTAAACAAACTAAGTCATGCCAAGATAGCTCAGCCGTGCAGCGCTGCCACAGCCGCACCAATCTTGGCCGCGCAGTCCTGGCCACGTGGCTGCTCCCAGCCCCTGTCTTTCTGTCACAGCATATCTGGCTAAAAGTGGCTAAGCAAACTAAGTCATGCCAAGATAGCTCGGCCGTGCAGCGCTGCCCCAGCCGCGCCGTCCTGGCCACGTGGCTGCTCCCAGCCCTGGCCACTCCTGTCCCAGGGAAAGATACTTGCCTATATGAAAGTAGTCAATTAACTTATATTACTCTGGGGAAAGGAAAGGAATCCACACTTCTGGCACTTGAAAATCCACATTCAGTACTTGAATAACCCTGTATATTCATCATCAGAATAAATATAGCTACCTGCTGTCTTATTGAATATTTGTGCAGATGGAATGAAAACATTAGAAGTGTGCTGGAAGTCCTTAGTAAAGTGTGGGGTGTGGAAAGAATGTCTCATATCTCTGCAGTTTAAATAAACATAGAACCCAAATCACGTACATATCAACAAAACCTAAAGGACCCTGGTCATGATGATAAAAGATAATGCACTTCTGTAAATTTGTTAAAGAGAAAATTTTATAACAAACAATCAAAATAATAAAAAGGCATTTAAATGTCTCTCTAGAATTCACACATCAGTTAAAAGCCTTGGTTGTAAATCTGAATAATGCTAAATAAATCAAATCTGACAGTTGTTTCCACTAAATACCTTCTGCTGTGATCTGAGTACCAGCTGTCTGATATTTTCAAATGTGAAGCAGGTTATGGAGTTGGATTAGCTTCATCCCACCTAGAAAGGTGAAAATGGTGTTCTCACTTTCAGTTCTGTTCAGGTGATAATTAACTAGAAATAAAGTACTAAAGATGATACAACTATTATATGAAATTATAAACTTGTCATTAGTCTGCATATTCTGCTAAAATCAGTGCTAGTTTAGGGTCGATAGTATCCGTGAGATGAAGAAAATTTGAATCTTATTAGGCATTTTCTTATGCTCTTATTCCTCAAGAAGTATCTCAAGGACTTCTCAAAGAAATAACTGATGAGTTACACCTTGGGCTGTTTTCTGAAGTAAAATAGAGCATTCATAACTTCTGCAGTCACTCTTGAACAAGAATATGGAAATGGTCTTTTAAGAGCTGAAAGAATACTCAGAAAGATATCTGTGTTATCCTCTCTGTTTTGCCAATTGTCAAGAGAGGGTCTGTAAATTTCCAAGCTTCACCTGTTTGATTTCCAGCTTCCACAGCTGATTTTTTGTTGGCTGGTGTTCTTCTCCCTGATGTGTTTCTTTCCCTCTGAAGAACCTCTGAAGAAGTGCCCTGATATGAAGCAGTTCTTAAAACTGCTCATAATTTCTACACAGGCTACCACTCCATCACTCCAACCATGGATATAGAAGTAGTTTTGAGTAGTATTTCACCCTAGTCAGTAAAGTAGGACTAATACATGAAATTTGAGAAAACCAGAATGACTATATCACTATTGCTATATCTATTGTATAGTTATTTATTGCTTCTTGTTTTATTATCTTAGTATATTTTTCTTCAAATAGCTGATTATGTTAATAAGTAATAATGTCAGTTATGAAAGCTAGACTTCATTAAATATTGATTCACAACTCACAAAGCTTGTTCCTACTTTATTACACAAATAATCGAAAAATTCCAGAAGCTGTTAGTCTGTATGAGCCATTCATGATTTTGGTAATAATTTTGAGGAACACTGCTGCTGACATGCCACCTTAGGGGCAACCTCAGTCATTTATTTACTTTTTGATGTGTTTGATATAACAATGTCAGAACAGGAAAGATGCAAACCAATTAAAAATCCTCCCTATGCCCAACTGGAGCAATTTACCAACACAGAGGCCCTTTGATGCATTCAGTTTTATTGTGAAATAAAACACTGTGTATTTCTTCCAGGTTTTGACGAGATTAATTTTGAATCTTTGTGTCAGGAGATGTACAAGTGTTATCTGTAAATGAGAAATGTATGCAAGGTGCTCAACTACTGCTGAATTTCAATGAACTTTGTGGTTCTAAAGTCATGAAGCTCTGTCAAATGTTAACAGAAATTAAAAGTAAAATTCATATGGAGCTTTCACAAATCACAGCTTCATCTGCCAGCATTTTATAATAACCTAACGGTTATGATCTATCAAGGAATTAAAGTGCAGTTCTGAGCCCCAAAGGAAAAATCATGACATTCTCAGACCAGTGAAGTAAAAATAAATATTTTTATTGAAAAGAATTGTCAAGGTTTCCTTTCAAAGTTTTCTCACTAATTGCATTTCAAACAACTTCAGTTATAAATGTTGAGAGCAAAGAGGAAAAACCACAGAGACTGTTATAACTTTGAATACTTTAGATAACACAGGTTTATGTTTATTTAACATTTCTTCCTGCATTTTTAAAAATAAAGCAGATTTTAAATTTTTGATAAGGTAGCTTTCTTTACAAGCATATTAAACTGTGGCACTATAATTCTCATTTAGCAGGGCAGGAGAGACTTTAAATACATGAAATCATTCTATCTTATCTGTCAACACTTAAATTTCTGTAAAGACCTGGTGTATGAATCTAGACACTGTACAGAAAGGTATGGCTTTGCATTAAACTGCTTGGACCAAACTTTCAAGATCTGTCAGGGCTATGAAGTTCATTGTGCTTATTGAAAACTGTATTTTCTGCTGCTGAAAACACAAAGGCTTTGAGCCAGGTTCTGGTCTGCATTACAGCCTGGTTTTGCTGCTCCGAGGTTCTAAAGGCTAGAAAGCCAATCATAACAATCAGTGAAGGGTTGGATCAGCTTCATCTGACTCCTCCCTGGCTTTCCTTGGAAAAGTGGAGAATTTCAAGCATTCACTATTGTAAAACATCTGCTTGGAATTATCAAAATATAAAATTAACTCTGAGGATTTTTTAAAATTAGTTATCATATTGTGTTGCCTTTTCACTCAATGGTTCAGAAGTACATATTTCTGAAGGTGGGGAAAATCAAAGGTCAGTTCTTACTTATGTGTATATAGGTAAATATGCATATGCATTACATATGCATACACACACACCTGTGTGCGGGCATAAAACTCAGAGAAGATGCTGTGATGTTTAAGATGCACACTAACCCCACTCTGATATTGAAACTATTTTATCCTTACCTGGAATAGTGGAACATTGAAATGATCAGGGGCAGGGTGAAGTACCTTTGGTTGCACAGCTGAGTGCCATTACTGTGGCACTTCAGGAGACCCTTCTTATTCTTTTGTTGTCTTAATCACTCAATATTCTTTACGAAGTATAAGAGAAGGGATGCAACTTGAAATGCCTGTTTTTATCAGTTACTAAGCTACAAGGCTGGCTTAAACCTAATATTTTTCTGCTTCAGTACTGTGTGTGATTATACAAACCAATATACCTAGCTCTGAAATGAGTATCTGAGTAATTGAAATAAAAGTGGATTTTGAAAGTCAAAATGGGTATCTGAGTAATGGAAATAAAAGTGCATTTGGAACGTCATCTCTTTCTCATATCTTACAAGTGATATATAAAATTTCTGTTTGTTGTTTACACTGAGAATCTAAGGGCAAGTATTCCCCTCTAGCCTGTTGGTTAGGACATGTGCTTTAGAAACGTGGGTTCAGATCTCTTTAGGTAGATGTTAACACCATATTTTCCATGTGCCAGGTGCAAGTTGTTATCAACTGATCCGTTTATTAAAAAGAGGTTGTCTTCTATTATGGGAATCTCTCATTTCCTTTGCAATTTTACAGACACAAAAAAGAGAGATTTTCAATTTTTTTTTTTAATTTCAGTAACAAGAGTCCTAATCACTTTAAGTTTTGTTTGCTCTGGACTATTTTCGAGTAAATATTTTCTCTTTCAGTTCTGCTGCCAAACCACAAATAATCTGTGTCTCCTTGTGTTGTAAAAACTTAGTCTTAGTTTGAGGACAAACTGTAATAGCAATGATAAATTTTTAACCTTTGATGAGCTGCCTTTTTACTACTTCTCCTCTGTAGAAATACCAAGAAATTTGCTCATAGCATGGTCCCTTCAGTATAATTTGTTTTGTCATTTTCCACAAAGACCCCCCCTGCACTCTGTGCATAAATTCTTAGAGAGTTAAGGTGAATCAGTGCTCTGAGAGTTTCCATATTTAATCTATGTAGTGCTGTCATCAATCCAGCAGAATTAACTTGTGGTCAAACATGCTGTTTAGGAGAAAGGCACAAAGTGTTCTGCTTCTCGAGGAGAGAAAGAGCTGCAGAGTGAGCTCCCCAGAGTGCTCCTGTCACCTTGGATCTGGAAAGGCAGGTGGCTGGGACTTTCCTTCCTTGTGCAAGTGGAACAGAGATCCTCTTTGCATGTTGGGGAAAGCATTTTTCATGTGCTGGGAGAATTTCACTAAATCAAAGCAGAATGCAAGAACGCTTCTTCCTCTGGGAGATTCCCTGCCCTCATTATAAACCTCCGTAGCTGCAACCAAATCTTGAGATGTTACACTTGCCGGTGGGTCACTCATCTCAGAACCTTACTGGGTTGCATTCACCGTCATCTCAGAATTAGTTTGGGTTTTAGATTCTGGCACTTTATATTTCTGACTGGACTTCAGCTCCCTTCTTTGGCTTCTTTCCTGTATTCCCCAAATCTACTTCCAGCCCTGATTAGATCCAGGAAGTGCAGTAATACAAAAATATTTAGTGAAAAATAGAGTAAAATTTATTTCCTTACTCATTTTAAGAATAGTTATGAATGTTTATTTATAGGAAATAATCGTCTGTGTTCTCTTCACTACGCAATCTTTAAAAAGGCTACATGCAAAGATTATGTATCTCCTGCAAAAGGAGCACTTGTATTCCTTGCACGGACATTCTTAAATGCATGTATGAAAGCAAAAGTAGAATGCCTGAGGAAAACCCCCAAAGTTTTCTCTTAAAATATAAAAGCCAGGTTTTCAGTTTTAGATCTAGGTTATAATCGTTACTGCATTCCAGCTTCTAGGCAGGAATACTTTTAGATCGAACTAGGGATAGATAAAACTGGAGTAAAATTCTTGGACTGTCTTTCTTTAGTAAAGAGCTTCTGGTGAAGGTGAGTTGGTAGAAGGAAGGTGATTTCTTTCCTGCTGTGATCTCTTTTTTGTCTAAGAACAGCCTCAGTACTGCAGAAGTACTAAGAACTACAGAAATAACGCTATAAATATATTCCAAAGCCTGTTATTTCAGATGGAATTTCATACAATATCGTATCAGATCTACAGTGACCTAAAGATATTGAAAAACTGGTCAGTTCTGTAGAAACCAGTGTCATGCACAGTTTGCATTCATTTCCATTTGGAGAGTTTTCCTCCTGAGATTACTCCCTTTGAACAGCAAAAAGATTCTGCTTGGAAAGATAAAACAGATATTAGAATTTAATAGGATCTCTAGTACAGAAAAGACTACAAAGTTACATTTCTTTGCGCATGTAAACATTCAGTAATTGAGAAAATTGTATTTTATAGCAGAAACATTAAATCCCACTTTAAAATTCATCCCCTGCTTTTGCAGAATAAGTATTCAAAGTAAGATCTGGGTCTTTGAAGTGACTTTTTTGTCACATTTAAAATGCTATGTTCCATTAGAATTGTGGAGTTGCTTTTCAATTTTACATACTTTCTCTAATAAAGAGCATAACTTACAGTCTTAGTTTTGAAGTATCCGTGTTGTTCCTGAAGAGAATGGATGTTGTAATTTCATGGTACCAGGAACTACTATTTTGTAGCATAATTCCTTCACAGATAATGTGTCTTTCTTCTATGGTATTTTTTGAAATAGAAGTATCTGCAAATATCTAAGGGCATATATACTACATTTTTTCTTATAAGAAATCTCTTTGGCTCTTATAGATAATACCATTTGTAAAACACAGGAGAGAATTTGTGGATAGCAAGCATAGGCACACAGTGTCTCTGTGTGTGGTGGATTCTAGAATAATATTTTTCAAGCTTTCATACAGATGATTAATATGTTTGCAGAATCTGATTTCTGGGCATTTTTTTGTGTCTCACTTGAGATCCTTGTTATTTCAGCTCTTGCCCTTTGATGTTGGATTTGAATAAGTAAAAAATCAAGAGACTTCTCAAACAAGAGTCTATAGCTTTGCTTTCGGTTATTACAAATGTGGCTGGAGGCCTTGTATACATTGTTTTACTCAAAACCTTTAGTCTGCAGTAAATAGGAAAGAGCTTTGGATTTATAAATATAAAATCAGATAAACTTCATATGTTCCAAAGATCTGAGTGTTGTATAGTTCTCTGTTCCCTCTCAACCCTAGCAGGTTTGCTGTTTCAGATAGATGCTAATCCTTTAAGGTGCTGCCTGGTCTTAGAGTCTACATAACAAAACTAGAAGCTCAGATTTGGTGACTGGATGGAATCAAGACTAATTAAATTTTATTTTACTTTAGTATTTCCTTTTTAAAGTTAGTTTAATTTTAGGAAAAGTTTAATTTTAATTTACAGATAAAAATCATTGCACTCTAGTAAATAACATTTCAATGAACTTGAACAAAAAAGATAAACAATAAGCACTTCCTTGTTTTCAAATAGATTTGGAAACTTTTTTCCTAGTTTCAGGCCTTGATTTCAGTGAGATGGCCATCATGTCTGCTTAAGACTTCAGAGAAAATGAAAGCAAAAACCAGATAACATGAGGAGTGCATTAAATGTGAGAAATATTTCAGTGTCCAAATTCAGCTAGTACTGTCAGGGATACATAATGAGGACACAATAAAGAACCTGAAGGAATAAGGGATTAGACAGTGTCTTTTGAACAGATGGGGACATAAATAGTCTAGCATATATCAAAAGTGCTAGTACATTGTGTTTAGGAATGTAACTTTGCTGTGTTCATAAAAACTTCATTTAATACAGAGCCAAATATACTTGCTTAATGAAATGTATATGTCTTCATGAAAAACTTAGTATTTGGGATCTTTTATTCTTCTGTTCAGATAAACTGAAAAAGGAGCCCTAAGGACTTTGGTGTCCAATCTCCCATTAGGATAAGGCATTTCTGGACAGCTTTGAAATCTCAGATTTAATGTAGGTCAACATAAAAGCAAGACACTCCTGGAGATGTTCTAGCACCTGATAATTCTCTGAAGATCCTTCACTGTCATTAGCTAAGGGCTTTCTCCATTGCATTCCAACTCTCCTTGAAATAGGGAAACCTCCAGCCTCCATAATATCCCATCACTATGGAAACAAAAGGCTCACTACAATTTCTTCACTGGGGGAGAATAGGTAAGCCACTAACCTGGCAGTGGAGCAATTGTACGGGTTCCAGGGCTAAACCTGACATCCTCTATTTCACTGTCAGATGGAGAGAAAAAGTTAAAATAAACCAGTAAAAGCTACATTTAAATGTGTCTCCAGTGCTTGTCATTTCTTGGAAAATGACACAGAGGAAATCTCTGTTTTGTCCTCCTTAGCATGAGTCCTTTCTTAGTGTGGCTCTGATCACAGCTGCAGGTTTTGTACTTGCTCTGGTTTACCATTTATTATTTTTGCTTTTGGATCTCTGAGTCAAACTAAAGCCATTTCTCATTCCCTGTGTAAACAAGTCCATATGTTATGTGTTTCACTGAAAAAGAAGTGCAAGGTGAACATTTGGTATGAGTCACTGAAAACATTTTTGGACAAACCTGGTCTGAATTCCAGGTTTATGACAAAAGCTGGAGTCACATAAAATCTCATCTGGTTCTGCTGAAATTTTGTTGTCAGTTTTCTCACAGCCTTCTTGAAAACCACTGGCAACAGAGTTAGCTTTAGCACTGTCAGAGCTCTGGATTGGCACAAAGGAGCAATAAGGCATGGAACTTTGAACAATAAGTGTGACACTAGGCACTAACTCCGTTCATCATTACTGCTCTACAGCTTTGTCCTCCACCTTTTGAGATTTTCTGTGTGAGAAATATGTTGCTTCCCTGGCCTAGCAGATAAAGCTGCTGCCTGAACTAAAACAGGGAAGAAATATTCAGCAACTTAACTTCTGTGCTCTCTTTCTGAAAACATGTCTCTTTTACTCTTCTGTAGCCCCTGCTTCACACTAACATCTTTAAGTAACTCTGTAAAGCTGTTTTCACTGCACTTTTCTTTCTAACACTTGTATTTAATAATTTAATTTCTAGTATTTTTCTTTTCTTCTTTGTGCAGTCATTATCCTCTTTTGCTATTCCCTTTAGAACTCTTCTGATGACAATATATAAAATGTAGTTCAGCTCTTTCTCAGTAGTTATTCATAGCAGATAGAGAATAGGAAAAACATGAGTTTATCCTCTATAGGAAATGTCTCCCCATTGCCTACCCACCTTCTGCCAGAGGGATGCTGGCTGTCATGTAGCAGCATGTGTATCTCCTGAGATTCCCCAGTCTTGGAGTTGCCTATAGGATTTTGTCTGCACACATAGAGCTTCATTTAGGTCTTGGTAGGTTTTTTTGAGTTCAAAAAAGTAGTGTGTTTTGGACAAAATCCCCTATCATTCCTGACCTTAAAGATGAAAATAAGCTTTTATTGAGGCTTCTATCTATAATTGTTAACAAAATTGGAAACAATGTTACAAGAGAGAAAATTATAGATATTTTGAAAAAATACTCCTACATTATACTTAAGAGACAAGCTGGTTTCTAGTTGCTTTGCCCTCACTTACTTTAGGGACAAATTACTCAGACACCAATATGACAACTGTTTGTATTTAACCACAATGAAACGTACTTTATATTAAAGAGAGCCTTTACATCCTGCTTACTTCAGTCCTTTGCTAAGCCTGTTTCTCTCTGGTTTTCCTGCTGCACTATGTTGCTCAGATCTGATCCCCAGGTTCTTTACCTTTCTTCCTTTTAGTTAGTCCTTGTATGGGCTGTAAATGTTTGCACTGTGAATTCTGTTATGAAATTGCAATCCCCAGTTGTCCTGGACAAAATTCCTGGAGCAAACCATGTTTATGGTTCAACATGTTTGTGGTAGTCAATGAGAAAAACAAGCAATCCACTCCCCCTGTATTCCTAACAGACTTGCCTAAATAATGTGCTTCATGGCACCACTGGATGTTCTGGGGAAGCCAACATTGCTTTAATATTTCTCTTTTACTGCTATTGTTGCTTTGACAGCTTTGATTTTATAGCAACTTTAATCATGTGTGTCTTATTCCTTCACCTCTGGCATTTTGCAAATATTCTGTTTCTCACTATTTGCTACCATAACTACCTTCATCAAATTATAATTCATCAATCTTTTTCTCTGACACCCGCAGGGGAAACCCCAAAAGTATACTATGTCAGCTAAACAAGAAAATGCTAAATGTATACATGTAGGAAAAGCTATTAATTAAAATAATAAAAATAAAAAAAAAAAACAGAAAAAGAAAAATTAGGTCTATAAGTTAATGTGACCCCAAGGCAACATTGGCAGTAACTTATGTGCTGACAGTTATGAGCCTGTTTATTCTATGCTCAACCATACATGAGAAAAAGTGCCATCAAGTAGAACAACAAAATGGACTTGTGTTATCCTAAAGATAAAAAGTAGCAATAAATCATATCAGGAACATTAATGCTATATTTACATTTTTCCCTAAAAAAATAATTTTCTGAGGCTTTTTTTTTCCTTATAACATTTGTCTAGCTCATTGTTCCAGGAAAAGCTGTAGGAGGTTCTGCCTGGATTACAAGAATCTATAGAGCTGTACATGCCATCAAGAGCTATACACAATTACATTTGCAGGGCTCCTAGGAGCTCCCATTTCTTGTATTCTTCTTCATCACCTGGCTTTTTAGTGGGCTGGATAAATACAGGCCCCCAAAAATACTTCTGTGGTTTTTTGGTTTGTTTTTTTTTTTTTAATACTAAGGAGTATTGGTGGCTTGTCTCTCAGCAAGACTGGATGTGGACACAGGCAGATTTCTAATAGCTGGCAATGTGTGAGGGGTTTTGGTTGGTTGGTTGGTTGGTTGCATTTTGGGTAGGTTTTTTTGGTAATCTCTTTTTGAAAATGAGAATGCAAAGAAGGTGAAGTTGATGAAAAGAAACTAAAATCAAGTTTTAAATGTGTTTCTATAGCCTCCCCTCCCACATTTAGCATCCTAGAAGGTACCTGATATTAAATGGGGGAAGGAGATGGTGAAGGACCAAAGATGGTGAAGGGCCTGGAGGGGAAGCTGTGAGGAGCAGCTGAGGGCACTGGCTCTGTCCAGCCTGGAGCAGGCTGAGGGCAGACCTCACTGCAGCCACAAGCTCCTCGTGAGGGGAAGAGGAGCAGCAGCACTGAGCTCTGCTCAGTGACAGGGACAGGACCAAGGGAATGGCCTGAGGCTGAGTCAGAGCAGGTTTAGGTTGGATAGCAGGAGAAATCTGCACCCAGAAGGTGTTTGGGCACTGAACAGCTCTCCAGGGCAGTGCAATCCTATTCTTATTGACTAAAAGGGAGCATGTGTCAGTCCAAGTTGGTTCTTTTGATGGTAAGCCTGAATGTAGATTAATAAAGCAATGCAACTATGAGAGCTGCATCCAAAATGAATCAAAATTGCATTTTGACTCAAGAAGGACCAGATACAAAGCTACCAAAACTCTGTAAAACCTTCCTTTTAAAACTTGTTTCATGTAATCAGAAATGGGAGCATGTATTTCTATACATGTAAAGGCATAACATTTGCTTGCTAAAGTTCAATTTAAAGATGTTTATTAAGAAGTCAAAAAAATTTTACATTTCTCAAAAATTTAGAAACTGTGTTTCTAAATTTTTACTACTGTGGATATGGAGCCATGAAAATTATAACCCTTACAGATTATTGTTCCCACAGGATTTTCAGCAAATGCAAATTTTCCAAAGAAGTAGGAATGGCAATTGTTGTTTAAAAGGATAACTGCGTGGTAAAAATGAAAGGAGTATTTTTCTAAGAAATGTCTGATTTTCAAACCTAGACAGAGAACACTGAACTAAATGCTGAAAACTGGGAAGTTTTCACTAGCAAATCGCTAATGATGGAGAGCTTTTGAGTAACAAATCTTCTCCTGAGAACCTCCTGTATTTCACCTCAAGTATAATCAACAGACAGAAGAGAATCCATTAAATCCTTAATAATAGATGAAAGCATCAATTGATCTAAGTAGCAATTTAAAATCGACAGAAATATCAGAAATTTAGAAAAACAGCATGAGTCCATTGCTTTACATCAATCATCTTCTCTTAAAAGTGATGTCATCCCTACATGAGATCCATGGGAGTGACTTCCAATTAGTAAAAGACCTTAAGCAGCTCAACATGCAATGATGACATTAAAGAGAGCTTGTTAAAATTACATACCATAGTTAGCTGAACAAAGAGGTAATGGGAGAATTTTGCTATACAGCAGCTCATCAATACGAGTGATGCTACTCCTTATGCTTGACCATTTGGTCTGTTAGATTTTATGTAATTAATTTCTCCTAAGGTGTTGAAAGCTTGTATGTCATTTCCCAGCAGACTTAACTATGATGACACACAAAGCTTAGTGCTTTGTCTTTCATTTCATAAAATGGGGAGCCATTATGCATAATTGTAATATACTTTTGAAGTAAAATAGCTCTTTTGTTTATGGTGTAACACAGTCTTCCTACTCAAATACAAAAATTAGCAAAGTTATTTAAATTACCAATTTAATTCTGTCTGAATTAAGTTCTAGCATGTGCCAAAATAAGAATGAAGAGCTGTATTTTTCTTGGGATTGTGCCAAACAAATGAAAATATTTTGTTAATAGGTAGATTGTATATACAGTGTATCTTTTCCTCCCTCTCCAATTCTTTATCTCAGATAGTAATATATCTCCATGGCACAGAACAATGTTAGGTGTGAACACCCCAGCTGAACATGGCAGTGTGGTATGCCAAATGAGCTGAGACACAGGGGACAATTAACTCTACTATCTTCAGAGGAATGTTGTGCCATTGCAGGTGCACAGTTTCAGTATTCACAAGCATGAATATTCTCTAGCATGAGAGCCTTTCTGGCTTTTGGCAGCTAGAAGAGGTTTGATGCAGCAGGACAAGTTTTGCAGGAATTTCAAAATAATCTCCTTGCACAAGCATGAATATTCTCTAGCATGAGAGCCTTTCTGGCTTTTGGCAGCTAGAAGTTTGATACAGTAGGGCAAGTGTTTGCCGGAATTTCAAAATAATCTCCTTCCCAATGGCCTATGAAGGAAGGAGACAAATACAAAGAACAAATGCCATCCCAAATTCTCTTGACTGTTTTGTTCCTGTACAGGTAACAGGAATTTATTTAAAAAAAAATTAAAAACTTCAGGAATTTCAAAATAATCTCCTTGCCAATGGCCTATGAAGGAAGGAGACAAATACAAAGAACAAATGCCATCCCAAATTCTCTTGACTGTTTTGTTCCTGTATAGGAAACAGGAATTTATAAAAAAAAATAAAAACTTATTTTCCACCTCCAAGCAGGTAGGCTTTTCTCTGAAACATGTATGTGATTGATTTTCTGAACAAGAAAGCTCGTTATGCAGAGGGATTTTGTAATCAAGCAAGAAGCTTGGTCCTAAAGACTGTTGTAATAATTGTATGGTTGCAGGTGTCTCCTTACACTTAATTTTCCATGAATGCACAAACACAGTGTTGAACAGGATCTCTTTCAGAAATGTTTTATTTCTTCACTTGTCAATTTTAATTGGTTGTGTGTTGATTAACATTCTCTTTTTAATTGCTTCTGTAGGACATCAATCCTAAAATCTAAAGAGGCAGCTTTGCAGATTTTGTTGCTGTTATTGCTCTTCCTTGTTTTCTTTTAGTATATATATGAAAGCATCCCTTTATTTATCAGTGCACTTGAGTGCATGTAAATGTGCTCACAGTATATCCACTCACTGATCTCTTTAGAACATCAAAATTCTCTGCAAATTTCACTTGCATTGCTAAACTAGGAAGGGGTCTTTTATTATGTAGAATACTCTATTAAAAACTAAAATACTTAAGTAAATATTTAAGCAACTATTTTCAGTAGCTTTTCTGGATAGATCTCCATGGCTATGGATACAAGTCCTGTTTTTTCTTAATCATCTTCCTCTCAGATCAGTTGAAAAAGACAAGCAAAGAATTGAATAGCAGTTTCAGTTACTAAAATCTGCTCCCACTCTCTGCTGCTTTTAGGTACTGGCACACACAGCCCCTTCAACTTTAGCCCTGTGCACTGCACAGGGATGAGGACTTTTTTCTTTCTTTATTACACTTCCCAGTACTGCCCTGCAGCTTTCCCTTATTCCTCCCAGTCAGCCAGCCAAATTAAATTCTTAATGCCAGTGAGCTTTCGTGAGCTGAAAAGAATTAGATTCACTTCATTCTTTTCATTTGTCTCCAAAATATTATGTATTAGGGTAGAATATGTTCCAGCATGCAGCATATAGTGGTAGGATTCTGCAATAAATCCGTGCTAAGTGAGACCTGTTATACAACTCACTGATTTCCAGTATTCACCTGTGCTATATCTTGCATCTTATCTCAGATTATCAATAGAGAGAAGATCCACTTTTAACAAACTAATATAGAATATGCTTTGTGGTGTTGGTCCAGAAAGTGTGCAAAATGTGGACTGCTTATATACACTCTGCAATTCAAACTGTTGTAGAAGATTCAGACTCAAATTACAGAAATTCACAGAGACAGAGAAGACAGTATTAGTAAATATGCTGTCAGGTGTGTAAGTGCAACAAGAACATATGGCTGGGGAGCCTATCAAGACCACTGAATTCTGTCCCTTGCCTTTCATGACTTAGACTTAATTTAAAATACAGGGTTGAAAGATTTACTCACTTCCTGTTAACTATTTGTATGTTATCCTGGTATTTTCTTATGCTGTGCTGTATTAGACATTACAATTTTCTCAATTACATTCTTCCAAAATCAAAAAGGCACATGGTATGTGCTGTCACTGATTTAACTGAGGGTGTTTTGTTGAGGTCTGTGCCTGCAAAGAAATAAAAAGAACATAAAAGAAACTGGTGAAAAGACAGAGAAAAGCAAGAGTGTGCTTTTCCCAGCAAATCCCAAACCAAACAAATCCACACTGTCCCTCTTGTATGCCTGTAGGTTTGCCCTAAATAAATAAATGAATGAACAAAAGAGCGTGAAAGGATTGTTGCTCTAAAAACAGAGGGAGAAACAGTTTAAGATATCTGTCCCCTGGGCTGAGGGGACCAGGATTTTACACATGCCTTTGAAGAAAGGACCAATGTCCCTATATTTTCAGAAAAGGGAAATTTTCAGAGACATTTCATCTCCTGACAGAGTCCTGAAGTGCAACAGAATGGTTACTTCAAGAAGACGGAGTTATTTGAATACTTATCTTTAGTGAATATCATCCTGAATGATTAAAGGCATTTACTTCATATATCTAAAACTATCAGCCACTGCTGAAATACAGATTTTTGGAAAGTGTATTTCACGTACTGGTGGCTTTACTGGACCAGGTGCCTTGAGTTTCTCTTTCTGTGACATTTCACCCAATTTTCTTCTGACCACTTGGTTTAAATGACTCTAAGCTACAACTATTGAGTTCCAGATCCTGATTTCAAACCTTCTGTGTGTTCAGAAAGATTCAGATCTGTAGGGGCATTTTGACCCATTTCTCATCATAATTAAATATATTAAACAATATTAGCCTTGTTGCTGTTCCCTGGAGTATCCCACTATTAATCTTTCCTACACTGAGAATGGGCTATTTGTTCCTACCCCTTGCTTCCTTCCTGTTAGCCAGCATTTAATCACTGACAAGAATTTACCTCTTACCTTGTGGTTACTAAATTTCCTTAATAGTCTCTTGTGATGAACTTTATCAAAAACTTTCAAAAGTCATATCATATTCATTTCTGCTTCTTTATCCATTCTTTTGTTTACCATTTCAAATAATCATAGTGGTCTGAGAAGCATAAATTATCCTAGTCAAACCAGGTTTTATTTTTTTTATTGCATTGTTTTCTAGAGTCTTTTTTTTGTTATTGCTTTTTTTTCATGGTGCTGTAGTGTATTTGTAAAGCAATGGGAAGGAAATTATACCCTCTTTAGTGATATGACTTTATTTTTCTAGTGCTCAAGAAAGCTTTTCTGCCCACATGTTTTTTTCAAGTGTCCCCTTTCCTGTAATTCATCCTAAAACAAAATCTGTTTCTGTTTATACACTGGCTTCAGCAAAGGTATCTAACACACAGCTTGTATGTTGAGTTGGTTGGGAATATGTCATGTTATGATTATGACAAATATAAATATTTTCTATAGATTAAAACAGAAAGCAGTTATATAGGATTCAGTAAGCATAGTCTTAACTTGGAACAGAAGCTCTATGAAACAGAAATTGCTCTCCACTACAGCTATTAATTTTCAAAATTATTTAAGATCAGGACTTCAAGTAATTTAGGCAAATAGATGTGCAGAACAATTTTATTTGTATCAAGTCAGATATCTGTCCTTGCCAATAGGCAAATAAACAAAGAGAAGAAAGATGGAGGCAGCTTAAAGAGGTCATGAATTATCTTTTGAATGCTGAAAAGCCCAGCATAACACAGAATATTTAGCAATCAGTCTCAGAAATTTTTATTCTCCTTGTTGAGTAAAACTCAACTTTTGTCAGTCTCATGCTCAGTATGTGAAAGGGTATCCAAGTCCTTTCCTTGTCTGGGAAAACAATACTCAGTGTTTGGGATACAGTGCAGCTGTGATTCTGAATATTTGCCATAATTAAAAACATAGTTCTTACTT
Source organism: Passer montanus (assembly GCF_014805655.1). Taxonomy (NCBI): domain Eukaryota; kingdom Metazoa; phylum Chordata; class Aves; order Passeriformes; family Passeridae; genus Passer; species Passer montanus. The sequence goes on along the minus strand of NW_024371038.1, from coordinate 449,602 downwards.
TTTCTCATAATGTTTTTATGGCATTGGGAAATAATTTAAAAAGTCATTTACTCAATAAATGCCTAAGTACCCTTACATATTATCCTAAAGTGCCAAAGAACAACAATTCCAAATAACACTTTCCTTGTGTTTTGTGGTAGATGATTGGTACACTGAAGAGTAATTAGTGTGGCACTGAGAGTGCACCAAAGTGCACATTAAATGCTAGCACCACCTTTAACAAAATGTTTCCAGAGCCTGTCACAACAAGTATTGAAACCTGATTATGGTACTTAGGTACTACCATGGTATGAATAAATGATGAGAGAATAAAATTTTCTACTGCTGACTGCAATACCTCGTATGCTCTTTCAGCTTCCTCAGCAGCCCCACTCTCCCCACTCTCTCCTTACCACTTCTCTGGTGCTTTTCTCTCCCTTCAGTCAATACCAATGGTTCAAGTGACAAATAAAATTCCTGTCTCTCAGTACTTTTCTAGGCTACAGGTAGGAACGAGTGAACCATTAGTCACTTCATGAAATCCTCCTTTGTGCGACCAGGCTGAGAGCAGTTGCACCTTTATACATATTTTATGCACATTTATGGGCTGCATTTCACAGTGCTGTATTTAGTTCCATTACAGTTTTCCATCATATTGCTCTTTTATTATGGCATTAATTATGTATTGCTTTTACTTTATCTTACACTATTTTTTTTCCATTATTTTCATAGTTGTGTTTTATAATGTGTATAAAGTTAATTTGTAACAGTAAGGTTAATGTTTTCCTGGCACTTTAGATTAGCCAAGTTGTTATTTTTTGAATGATTTCATTTGGGTACCTCTTAAATCTCCTTTAGAAAAAAAAATCAACATTAAAAAGTCTGAGACACTAAATAATTCATAAGCGGAGGGAATTTTTATAACAATAAAAGAGCTTTTTTAGGAGGATGAGCTTCCACTGTCACCATTCCAGGTCATATGAAGCAGCCATGTTGAAAGTGGGCCACAGTCACCCGGGCAGATGTGGTGAAACAGCAATGAAAGTGATTTAATGAAAATAGTATATAGACTTAGGCTCACACCAATACTTTCTCAGCAGAGATAATTTTGATTCCCACATGTGACAATGCGCAGTGAGCATCTGAGTTGGCAGCAATATGTGAATGAGTCAGCTATCGGTTGTGGGTTTTTCCAGAGATAATTCAGGGCACTAAGAGGAGAATCCTCTGCCTTTGGACAAGAGTCTGTTACAGAATACCCTTTTTTTTTTTTTTTTCAAAAGTGCTAATAGAAAGGTATGCATAGCAAATAAGAGTGATGCAAGGAAAAGTGAAAATTTATGATCAAGAGTTGTTTGGATATATTGTGATTTCTCATGAGAAGTAATAAAATTTTTCAGTTTGTGTAGGAGATGAACTTAAACAAAGTTATTTCCATTGCACTAGCCTAAGAGAAAATAAAAACTAATTTTTGCATGGTATTTAGAAGCTCTGTTGGGACTTATGAAAGTAACACCATCCAGACTTTGAATTGCAATTGTGGATATCAATCTGCATATTACATTGTCATGGAGGTAATTTCAGGGCTGTCTTCTGTATTCTGCTTCATTTGGCAAGTCCCAGCAGAAGCAGAAGTGTAGAAGTCCCAAAAGAAGTTTGCAGCCAAAATTCATAACATGAGCTTCTTACAGTGAAAAATTTCTAGGGCTAAAAAGCATGGGTGAGGGTGAGTAACATAACATTACAAAGTTCTATCTTCTATTTCACATAGAAACTTGCTCATTGTTTTTTAATTTTCTGTCCAGTCATATACTAGTTATTCTTAATTCATGGTGGGAAGATTTATTCAAACTGGCCAAGTTAAGGATGGGTAAGAAATTCTGCAATATTAATGAAAACAGAAGAAAAAATGTTAATCGACAAAGCTTTGGTTATGTCGTTCCACATTATTTCTAGAATTTACCTCTTTAAATGTATTAATTTATGAATTTTTTTTTAATATAATGACTACGCTAACAAAGCTGAGTGCCGTCTGAATAGCTAAAACGTGCAGAGCTCAGAAACTGTGGCTGCTGACAGCTTTTGAAAATCAGACCAACATTTCATATTGAGCTTTTCCAAATATTTTCTTCTGTTTACTGAGGACAGAAAAAAATCTTTTGAGTTTGGTGATTGTTTGAGAACATTCATTTTGAAGAGATTTGCCCACTTGAAACAAAGACTGAAAAAAAGAGGCAAAGGGAAAAGGTCATTTTGTCCTTTGTGCTGTTTTGCTGTTCTTAAGAGCACAAAAATTCTTTTGTCTACTGCTTTTCTAGCTGCAGGCACAGCTGGAGTTCTGGCTACCTTTCCTACCTGAACACTGGTTATTCTTTCATATCTAATTTGGGGTAGGCAGGCAAGGAAAAATATCTAAATGTAATCAGAGAAATCAAACGTTTAGTATTTAAAGATAGCAGGTAAAGTGATCATATACATACTTCTTTCCTCATTAGATTTGCCATTTGCCTCCTTTATTTTATTATAAGGGTCACGTTGCACATCTATTCTGTTGTTCCTGCTCCAGTGATATTATTCTTCCCTAGCATTTCTATGGCCAAAAAAAATCATAAATCTTTCTGACAGAGAAATCGAGGTAATTTCTTCTCAGTTACACCTCCTTGTTTTATACATGGAGGCTGAGCTCCTTGGACCCAAATTGTGGCCAAGCCACTTGAGCCCAAGTTGTGGCCCATGCAGAGGCTGCACTTTCTCCTTCCATACTCTCTTGCCCACTTCCTCCAGTGTTTCCTGCACCGGCAGCAAACACTCGTACGGTGCAGGGAGAGAGAAGGCAAAGAGGGGTGTGGAGCCGGGGCTGGCAGCTCTCTGCTCTGCCTTGCAGGGACAGAGAATCACAGAATTACAGAATAATGAGGTTGGAAGAGATCTCTGAGATCATCGACTCCAACCTATGCCCTAACACCTCAACTAGACTATAGCACCAAGTACCATGTCCAGTCTTTTTTTAAACACATCCAGAGATGGTGATTCTACCACCTCTCTGGGAACAGCATTCCACTACTTCATTATTCTTTCGGTGGATTTTTTTTCCTAATATCCAACCTATACCTTCCCTGACTTAGCTTGAGACGTGTGGTTCTGGATCCCTGCTGCCCTTCTCACTGCTGGGAGGCTGTGCCTCTCCTCCGGGACAGGGTGGCTGCGGGGAGGGCAGCAAATCCCGCCTGTGCCCTGCGGGTGATGCTGAGGCTGGGGAGAGGATGCGGTCCCTTCCTCTCCTCTGCTCTCTCCTTTGGCTTTGCCCAGCGTCTCTGGTGTACAAATCAGCCCCTTGTGCTGGCCCAGAGAACAGAGCAGCAGGGTGACTGGAGCACCAGGAGAGCCCTCTGTGCCATGGCAGAGCAGTGACAGTGGCTGCTTTCGGTCCCCACAGCCCTGCTGAGAGAGAGCAGGAGTCGTGAGCTGTCCCACGAATTTACCCCAAGTGCCAAATGCAGGCACTGCAACAAGAACACTTGAAGCTGATAGTGGCGCATTAAACAGAAATCACTTTTTAAAGATGGATCATATAAACCAGCATTAGACTCACTTATAATTGGGCAATCATTTAGAATTCATGTAACTTTTAAAGTAATTAGTTACATTCAAAATAATATTTTGTAATGCATCATCTTAAATTACATTTACATATATCATCACAATGAAAATAAATATAGAACTTAATTTAATAGTTGTGAAATAAACCTAGGTTTTGTATTTGTGCCTTGTGAGTATAATAAAAGAAAGAAAATAATTTCATATTAAAATCTGGGTAACTGCGGGGCATTTACTAAAACTAATATTATCTTAGTTAACTTTCAAATATAAAAAAGGGCTGGGTAAATAACTCTCCGTGAAATCTGAAGTATAATTTGTAATGAATTTGTACTAATGATATCTAATGTGCCTAGTTAAAATGAAAGCTTTATTGAAAATAAATGTTACTCATTTACTTCAAAGGGAGTTACCAGACATATGTAGTTTGACAGTAATTTTAAAAATAGAACAATATTGGCTAATGAATGCACAATTTAAATATCTCCCTTATGAAAATAAGAATCTTAATGTATAAAATTTTATTTCATTGTAGAATTTTTTTTTACATCTCCAGAGCACTTTAGTTGCAAAACACCTAAAAAGGAAATTCCTTAAAATCTCTTTCTTTGATGAATTCTTCAATAATAAGAATTGCTACTTAAATCAACAGACAAATAACCTTATTGAAATACTAAATTAGCTATTAGATTGTTACTATGAGGGGTAGTTTTATGGAGATGTTCAAGAATTTGAGTTTGTATTTAGTTAATTTGTATAGTCAAAATATACATTGGTTCTGATTCTGTGAGTACAATCAAATAATTTGAGCAAAAGGAGTCATGCACCATATATTTTATTTTTAATTTTTATGTATAGGACATTAAAATTAGCATTAGGTAGATTCAATAAGAGAAAAATGCAGCAGAAGGAATCCCATTTCATAAAAGTCATTGTTTTTAAGGAATGTATAATTAGTTCTACTGTAATAAAGTGAAAATCTATCCCATAGATAGATTTCCTTGGATTTTCTTTGCAGGCATGAAACTCCTAATTTAGTATAGCATCGTCTAAAATATTTCCCCCCATATATTTTTTCACATTTAACTGAGAAACCCTTCAATCATTCTTATGGCTTGCAATATAAAGATTTGTTCCATCGTTAAGGGAACTTGCAGAGACCTTTGCTCACATCATTGTTCCATGGGGAATGCTGGGTGGTTTTTTTCATTTTATTTGCTTCATTTAAAGTATAGCAATGCTTAGTATTTCGGGTTAGAATTCAGAAAATGGGTGGTGTTGCAGTCTCACACAGCCACACATTTTCATGTCTTACTTAGTATACATTAAAGAATCTTTTAAAAAAGAAAAGAAAATTATTTTCTCTTGCTTACCTAAAACAGTACATTGTATATATTTAATGGTAAATTCTCTAGTACATTTACTTTTAAAGATGAGAGTTATGACTTGGCTTCCTGGAATATTCAAGGCATAGAAGAGTTAGATCCATAGAGTGTACTGATGTTTTCACTTTTTACAGATGGTGAAAGAACATTGTGGGGTTTGTCTGATTGTGAGTTCTTTTTCTTTTTTTTGTAGGAAGTTGTCAAGATTGGTAGTAATCATTTTACATCAACTGTTTTCTGCAGGGGCACCTACAGAAATGCTTGTAAAAAATCTTTGCTGAACTGAAATTAAAATTTGAAACCTTTTTTTATAATCTATTCTTTAGCTGATATCCTAGGGCAGTTCCTTGATTTGATTGCATTTTGCATCATTGAAAGCTGATTCCAGTGGATTGGATCAGTTCTCCAGTGAGCTGAAGCCATCAGTGATGCACAAAGAATGAGAACAAGCTCTTCCAAGGGAGGAGCTTTCATGCTAAAGGGAAGTTATAGCACTAAAAATTCTAACAAAGGCTGGGCACCTGTAGTGTCTCATCCAGGTCACAGATGCTTTAGATACAGCATGTTCAAGATGCTTTGACAAGTAAGTATTTTTGTCTATTGGGCATGTAGATTTTGAGGAGAAGTGCCTTTGTTTCTGCCCCAGGCAGAGAGCAGCAGTATAGTGCAGCTGGCCTGGACCTTCCTGGGAGAGGGATGTCTCCTGTTTACCTGGCTGCCACATTTCTACCCACCTTTATATGTATTTTTACCTTGTCACATGGACCCTCGAGCTGCTTCTTCCCTGTGTACGTTCTATTTTTTCATTCATAAAAGCTTTGACAAAGGGTGAAGTAAGTTGTTCTGACAAATATTAGCTGGTCTGATTTACAAAACCATTTCTGTTTTTTCTTTCAGTGACAGCCCTTCTCCCAGTTTAGTTGCAGCAGTTTAGTGGCATCTTGAGGTAGCCAGATGTGTGTGTACCAGGTTGTTCTGTGACAGAAATGCCATCCTGCCCTCTTCTCATGGAATACTTGTGTGACAACACTGATGAGCTCAGGGAGGGGCAAAATAAGGGAGTACATAAGTATTTTGTTAAATGAATTCCACTTGTGGTGTCAGTACCAATTGCAGGGACAAAACCATCCAACTCCTTGCTAGACATATGCTCATTCCAAATGAGGAGATCTCTGTTAATGGAAAAGCCTCTGATTTATCTGCATATCAGCAAAACTTATTTTTTCAGTAATGGCATTCTAATGTGGTGGCTTTAACAGCACTTCACTCCAAATTAACCAAATTAAAAGGAGTGCTTCTTACCTTTCACATTTTGTGAAAAATTAAATCTTCTCTGCTCTTTCTTGTGAATGTTTTTGTCTCCTCTGGAAGTAAAAAGCTATGAGACAGTGCCACAAGGGTTCATAAAAGTCACAGGATTTGCCATAATCTTCTGAACACACCTAGAGGGTAGATTTTGGGATCATGCAGGGAAGTTTCACTTGCAAAGTCCAGACCACTGACTCACAGTATTTTGACTATTCCTGTGCCCTCTGAAAAATAACCCCCCAAAAATTCAGGGCAGTACTGAGAATATGGATACTGATTTTTGGGCTATGGGGCTGTTAGAGACCTCACTTGGATTTTATTTTTTTTCAGAATTTGGGTAGTTTGCTCTCATTTTATTCTTCACCTATTTCTGTGCTCAGAACTAAAGGGGGAGCATGATTAGTACCTGTGCTGCTGTTGTACACTGTCAGCTTAGGATGGCTGCAGACCTTTTCATCTAATCAGCACTCATGTGTCAGCTAATGCAAGCGTAACACTAAACATGTTCTGATCATCCCCCAGAGAAATGACATTTCATCTCTGGGTGTACATTGTGAGAAATCCTAAATGTTTTTCTCATTGGACTGAACACTGTGTGAATACCAAAAGACCTAGCTAAATTCAAAAGGTCACATTAGACAATTCTGAGGTGAACAGATGTGACTGTATAAGGTTACAGCTAGGAACTTCATGTGCACTCTTTAGATTAGTGTTGGGAATTGCATTTCTGAGACAGTCTCATTGGTGCTGTTATGCAAATTCAAGTGTAAATCACCAGGAGACCAAAAACTAAGCAAGTTTAAACCCTTAGTAATACATTTATTGCACATTAGATGAGTCAAAGCAAAGCCCAAAAACATACCATTCTCTGAAGTTAAACCTTAATTAGATGATAAATCTAGAATTTTATGATCTGATAAGTAATTTTGAATTAGATTTTTGAATGCAAATTTTTCCGTTAATAGCAAATTATCTGAGGAAAAGCACCTATTAGATGGTGTGTTCTGCTAAATGATATGAAAGGCTGTTTCTCTAATGAATAGACACAATTCTCACCACCAATGACCACAGGTGTGTATATTCTGTCAAACCATGAGCAGACTTCTCTGTGTATTGAGATAAGCAAAACTTTATCGCAGTAAACAAAGCTCAAGGCAAAGTAATATATTTTTATTTGGTAAATGGTGTCTAAGGGAAAACTGAAAGGATTACATTCTCATCCCCACAGTTCAGAACCTCTCAGATACACTATATTTTCACTAATGCAGAAGCTATAAAAATTTCTGGATATCCATGTTGACTGTTCTGATAACAAATAACACACAAGCTTTGCTTTTGGATTATTGGATGCCACTGCTTCAGTATATGAATTCCTAACCTGTTGGATTCTGCTGCAATTCACAAGTCAAAACTCGTGACGCTTCTCACTGACATTAACACTTTGCAGTTAATGAGTCCTGTGACTAGAGAGAATCAAGAAGAGATCTCAATAAGAAAAAAAGTATTTTACATTATATTATCTTAAAATCATAGTTCCTGCATTGGAAATATACTCAGTATGATAGTTTGCAAAGATAAAGTTCAGAGAACAAAAAATCATATAAGTAGAAATCTAAATGTAGCAAATGGTCCCATATTTATATCTCAGTATCTCCTCAGTAGTCAGAATACAAATAAACATCCTTGGTAAAAACACATCAGTGCTTCCAATTAAGGTAATATAATTGCATGCTTTGAAGTGGAACAATGGAAAATTCTGACAATTCATTTTATTAATATGAGGCACAGACTTCAGAAATGTATAAAAATAACATTTAATCTGTTAAAAGCGTCTGCTACTATGTACTTTTTTTATAACATTTGTGCATTTTGTGTAAACACACACATTAGATCAATAAACACCTACCTAAATAAATATCTATCATATAAGATCTTGTCCCATCTTAGAAAGCCTTACATTTTCACACATTAAATTTAAGTGCATTTTTAGTAGGCACAGGTACTATAATGAAAGCATGTGATACTAATGTTCTTTACCAAGGAAGGAACCACCACCATCATGGCCATAACTGGCAAAACTGTTATAAACTCTAAACAAAAATTATTGATGTTTCATTAATTATACTAATGGTTGAACAACATAAGTAAACTAGTGGTGCTTTTTCTCATCATATCACATACTCTTTTTTCCTTCCTCCTTCTTCGCATTTGAAAATTTGTGGTAGAGCATTCTTCAGTCGGAATCACTAAAATGGGTGTTTACATTCCAGTCTGTGCTCAAGGGACTTGTTAGCCTTGATTATAAAATTGAGCTCTTATAAGTTAAACATCTTCAACTAAAACCAGCTGGTTTGTTATAAATATTTATGGATGGACAGGGCTCTATGTTAGTAGTTTTTAAAAGATATGGGCTACAGTTATCTTCTTTGGGTGCACTGCTGCAATAAGTTTTACAGACAGCCAGCTTGCAGTGTCTTTCCATGGAAAGGGAAAGCAGCTTCCTAACAAAAATGAGTAAATGTTTACTCTGCCTGTTTAATAGTCTGGCCATTGAAGCAGTTTGTCTAAAATAGTGTTCAGTCACCAGAAGAGAAACTGGGCCAGGCATGTGGATTTCATGTCAGGAAGGCAGAGATAGATCAAGTGGTTTCATGCTCAAGAGGGGATCATTTAAATCATTGATACTGCTTCTAGGTGACATAACACAGCTTCTTTATGCCAGTGCAGAGCAAAGGGGAAAGGGCATTTAAATACTACCTCTCCCTCTGGAAATGTTTTAGACCCTCCTAGCACTTAGTGACAGGTTACAAAAAGGGCAGGTGGAAATCAAAAGCAGGGGTCTGACCCTGACACCATGTGCCGGCAATTGCCTCAGTTTGCTGCTCCCATACCTGGGATTTGTGAGCCTGGTCATCTATCAAAGCCCACCCCATGCTCTACCCGCAGGTGTTTATTCCAAAGAGCACATTGACACTGTTTCAAAACTGAGTCTAGAAAGTCTTTGGGTGGTTACCATGCTCCTTCCTTGAGGTGATGTTCAGAGGTAAATTATTTGAGTAAACCAAGGGTTTTATGAATGGAGCAAAATGAAATGAGAATATGTTAAGCTGGATGTAAAAGGTGAGAGATAACATCTGTGATTGCTACTTCTGGATGGAGAACTGCAGAACTGCTACTGCATTTGCTGCTATCTCTGCCTCTGCTTTTGTATCACAGCTGCAATGCACTGCTACAATTATAAGAGTTGTTCTTTGCTTTTCATTCTGACTTTATTAGTGTTAGGATATTTTATTAGTGTAAGGAGATGTTTTACTGAATTTTGTTGCTGATGTGTAACCCCAGCTGTATTTTAGAGCATAAAATCATGCAGTACCTGAACTCTCCTGGCCTGAAGCAACAAAGCAGACATATTTTACTGATATGCTTTGAGAAGAAACTGCTTTCCATCTCCCCTCTTTTGTAGCAGTTTCTGTTCTCAGCTAGTTACGCTTGATAGCTGGCATAAATTTAGTCCATTTTCTTTTGCATGATCTAATGCTGCTGTAACTGAGGGAAGATGCTATCGCACGCTTTGCCTGTAATTTGAACAATATGTTCTTCTTGCCTGATGAAATTTCAGAATAATTCAGATTGGAAGGGACCTCAGGAGGTTTCTTGTCCAACTGCAAGCTTAAAGCGTGGCCTCCTGCAGGTCAGACAAAGATGCTCAGGCTGTTCAGCTGGTCCTTGGAAACCTCCAAGGATGGAGAATGCACAGCCTCTTGGGTCCCTGCCTCTTGGGTCTCTGCTCAGTTCCCCCCAGTAAGCAGCAAACCTGCCTGCAGTGTGAGTTTGCTGGCAGATAGGTGTGCCCTTCTCTGGAGCAGCAGGTGTCCCACTACTGTCACTTGCTGCATCCTATTGGTGATATTTCTCAAACAGAGACTTGCTCCCTTAGCCTGCTACCAGGGAACTGAACCTACTTTGAAAATACAAAGCTGCAGATGGAGAAGGAGCCAGGTACCAGAAGCTGTAAGCCTTCAGGCTTCCCAGTCTTGGGAGTTGTCAAGGTTTAACCCCAGCCAGCAACCAAGGACCACACACCTTTTTGTTTTTGTGGCTTGTGTGCATTTTTAAGGAATTTTTAGTGTTGGTGAAAAGGATGCAACTGAATAACTCAGTAATGAATTCCTAGGATAAGAGCATCTTTACTTTTCCCCATTGCTGCTGTATTTCAATCCTGATCTTCAAAAATTGTAGCTTGCGGGTTCAGGCAGCAGTTCAGAGTCTCTGGCCCTAGGACAGCGCAGTGATGCCAGACGCTGCTCGTACAGCGCGTCAGACGTTCAGGATGTGTTTAAACACTGCTCCTGCTACATTACATAGGGAATGCCTCGGGGTGATAGTGATTGTTCACCATTCAGTATTACAATATGGGGTTTTTGTTGGGTTTTTTTTCAGTAGCTGCTATCTGAAGAAAAAGGGAATACTGCATTTTAAATAGAAAGTGCTTATAAAGATTTTATTCCTTACAGTATTTTGTCAGTGCAACGCGGCCATACCAAAATACTCTGAATTCAAGAAAGTGAGAAACAGGAGTCTTGTTTTTTCTCTTCTTTTCTCCTCTATGCACCTCTTGGATACTTAGAAACAAACTTGAGAGGCAAAAATTTAAGTACTGGAGTCAGAGTGTAATTATGCTTTAAGTTTGGAGTGTCACCCCTATAAGTTACTACAATTATTTCACATACACCTTATTTCAAATTTAATATCATCTTATTTTTATCACAAATTATAAGCCTGTAGTTCAGAAATGAGAATGGGCTGGTGAATATGTAGCAAAATATTAGAAATATGGTAAAGTAGATCATTGGTGACTAAGTAATAATTTTCAGTGCAAAAATTCTACTAATAGACATTTTTTACAATCAGGCAAAATGAATAAATGTGAGCATGAAGGTATCTTCAGCAGCTTTCTCCTGTGAGCACAAGGCAATGATGTGAACACAGGCAAGAATTTTAACATACCTTTAGAAATATCACTTGCCAAAAGCTTGCATCAACCAGTATTACTTCACAGTTTATGGAGAGCATTTAAAATGTATGTAAAGAAAGAAGTGTTAGGAAGTTGGCCATGTTACTGTATAAAACACTATATGCTGCAGTGCTCTCAAATTTGGGTCATCAGGCATCTTAATGTTGTTAAAGAAATAAAAATAGTCTGTGTTTAAGTGTCTGTATTTACACCTTTCTTGTACCTTTTCAATCATGTTTGTTCTAATACCTTTCTCTCAGCTTTTGAGCCAAGAAACCTAATAGGTTTTTATGTTCTTTTGTAAATAACAGACTTCAATTAACTATAGTGGAATTCACCTAAAAATGTCACTGAATTTTGCTAACTAAGTGGCTTCCTTCAGACAAAATGACACCTATTTTTGACTGTCAGTTGATCCATTAGTGAGAGTGAACAAAATCCTGTTTCTCAGTTCAGCTGCACAGCAAGCTCTTTTTTTTTTAACATATCAGTCATCTTACTAGGAATACTATCTGTTAAAAATACTTAGGGAAATGCATGCATAATGGAAATGGCCTGTGTTTGAAGGGGAGTATGGAAGAAAACACTGTTGTTAGGGAGGAGTTACTAGTTATTAATTAAAAACAAATTAATGGAGCTTCCAAAAATAAATGTTGAAGTTCTTGACATTTTGTTTCTTTTCTCCTCCTGAGTTATTTTTGTACCACTTCCTTTCCTTCTTGAATAATATAATCTTTCTTTCCTTACAAAATGCTTCCATTGTTTTCCACAGTATTTAATTTTCAGTATAGAAACATGACCTAAGGAGAGTATTGTTGTCTGTCAAGATGAAACACAATGCATTTTTGTGCTATCTTTCCCTGGTTCTACCCCTATTTCTTCTCTATTTCTAGGCAGATATTTGTGGTAATTTTCAACAATGTAAATAGTAAGGCATGGGAGGAAGAACAAAAAAAGAGCCTGTTTTTTAATTGCAGGGCTTAAATACCTGGAATATGGTCACAAATGGGATCTAAGGTGACAAGAGTTTCATTACCCATAATTAAAAAGAAAGAAAGGAAAACAGAAATACAACAAATTAACTGAAATGGACCAGAAAACAGATTGGGGAAATTGAGCTATTTCTCTCTCTGGCATTAAGGTCAAGCAGATAACTTGTGTTTTAATGCTCCATTTTCTTGTAGTCAGAACTTGCTCTGCTACTACTGCTGGGCACTGGTTAAATCCATTCTCCATTTTATTAACTCATCCTTATCATAAACTGCTAATCTTGGCTCCTAGTGAACTTTTCTGTGAACTCTGCCAAAGTTCAGGGCCTGAAGTCAGAGATATGTCTTACTCCTTTCTCAGACTGTTCCTACCCATTGCAGTGTACTTCAGAGAATTCTGTCAGCAGTAATCTCATATTACCTCTTTTGACTTTTTCATTTCCTCACTGTCTTTACTTTTCTTTGTGGTCAGTCCACATGTGCCTGTGGCAGTGTTTGACAGGACCTGCTGAGTGGGTGGCTGGGCCAGTTGCATCCTGATGAATGTGCTGGGAGTGCAGGGAGGTCAGCCCAGGCGTGTTGTGCAGTGCAGGCTGCTCAGGGCCAGATTGCTGTACAGACAGAGGATTAACTATGTGAAAATACAGTTCAGACAAGACCCTTGACAAATTTTATGAAAATGATCTACAGTGAGGAATTTGACGAGGCACTCAGTGCTGCAGTCAGCACTAAATCCCTTGTATTTTACAACCCAATAATCAACCTGCTGCTGTGATTATCAGAGTGGAAGAGGATGAGTGGCGAGAGTAAGTGGCTGTTGGTGTGGTGCCCAGACCTACCAGGGCCCTGAAGCAGCTCCAGCAGGAAGCTATCCCCATTTGACATCCTTGCAGTCTAAACAGACAGTGATGATTTGAAGAATAGATTTGTGGAGAAGACCTTTATTCACTTGCCTTTGTCCTCTCTTCTGGTCCTGCTCTGATCAGAATCCTTCCTTCACTCTTTTTTTTTTCTAATATCTCAAAGTCGCTTAAAAGATAGTTTAATATTTTCACCTAAGAAAAAAATGTCATCTAACAATCTAACACTTTACCAGCATTGATTTATTCTCTCAGACACAATTGTCACCAACTCTAGGACTACCAACAGTTTCATTAAAATGTCTCTAAGAAAATGTCTTAGTTTTTTGTTTTCTTTTTGTTTCTTTTATTTTCTTTAGAAAAAGTCCCATTTCTCCCCAGCAGGAGACAAAGTTTTTGGCAGACGAAAAGCATTACATCTGTAAAGCCAGCACAAATAGCAAACTTGGGTGAAAATATCACCAAACTGACTTTTTGAATGTTAGAGAATGATTTTTTTCCCTAGTTCCTTTTCAGTTTATGGCAGCTCTTTGCATTTTTAATAAATCTGATACTCATAGAGATGCATGAAATCCTATGAGTCAGAATTCATCTATTAAGAATAACTACACCAAGACCATGTATGAAATCTGAGACCTGTCCAGTCTTCCTTATGTTTTTCATTGTATCCTGCCTGAATCGCTGTGGTCTCAAGAGCTACTCCAAACCTACAAAGAAGGGAGCAGGCACTGCCCTGGAGAGTGTTGCATAACAATGGAATGAGTGGTTTCCAAACCAAACAGGATATTAAATAATGCAGATATTGAATAAGTTTTGCCAGTTCAGCTTGAGTGCAAAACAAGAAATGAGGAGTGGAAATGTTCCTTGTCCTATAACTGCAGTCGCACCCTCCAAAACTGCCAGTGTGATAAACAGGTACAGCTGAGGCTAACTCGCTTTTTTGCTCTTAAGTGACTTTCTCCCTAGGATGAGACTGAATTTAGCAACCCAAGTCTATCCTCTACTTTATCCTCAACTCTTAATTTTCTGCTTCAGTCTACAGTGAGCCTGGCTCACATGGACTGGAGGATTCAGTTTGGAGAGGTTGTTCTTACTGACATCTTTTACTTTTGTCCTTGTCTGTTGAACTATTTGCTCTAAGATGTCACTGATGACATATTTAAGAGTCACAGAAAATCACATTTCCTATGGATAAGAAAAGATTATTACTGCAGGAAAGTGTCAAGGTTATAAAGGTTAAATGTGTTTTTTCATCACCACAGAAGCAGGGGAGTGGAATGGAGGAAAGAAATAAATATTTCCAAAGGAAACGTTACTCTACACACACTGTGGAATTCCAGTGTTTCCTTTTGAGTTATTTAATGCAGTGGCAAAAGAGGGGTTTGTTTGTAAGGAAATTCAACTTCTCAGTTGCTAAGAAAAATTGAACTCTTGCTGTTCAGTGACTTTGAAAATATGTAAGGATCGCTGATCAATTGCCATGCTTTCTTGTACGTGAGGGGGAGGATATCTGATTAATGACCTGTGACACAAGCTTCACCTGTCTGCAGGAATCTGCATACCAGCTGAATACTGAGATGACAAATTAACAAAGCATTTTGTATGGCCTCCACTGAAAAAAACTCATGGGGTCTGGAGGTCAGTTTAGCAAGTGCAAATGCATGGTTATTTTTAATTACACATGAGCTGCTCTTATCTCCTGAAATAGCAGAGAGGGAGTTTTGCCATCAAGTTTGGAGTGTGGACACACTTGTCCTTTTTTTTCTTTTATTGGTCTGGAGATTTTTCCAGTGTTAATCCTTTAAGAATACAACTCCACACCTTTTTTTTTTTCCTGCTTTTTATTCCTGCTTTTTTTTTTCCAATTAATGTGCTACAACTGACTTCTTGTTTGTAAGCCTGAATCTAGACTTTTGTTTAGTGAGGATAGACAGATTAGACACGCTTCTGAATGACCTATTATAAATTGTAAGGGCTGTGTTTAATTGGTAAAAAAAACCAGCTGCTTAATTTATGGATATGCACAACAGGACAAACAATTTCAACATGGCAAGCAGAACACTCATCACTGATAGCCTTGGCATCATTTCCTCATGTGTGGCAGTTGCTGTAGGAATCTTTGTCTTTTGGAGTCAATTTAATGCTTTAGAAAGGTGCTGGATAGGGCCCTGGAAACAGCAGCCCTGGGCTGTGCACAGCATCAGGTGCAGTGCAGGTGGCACAGGCAGCAGCCTGGCAGCCTCTGTTCCAACACCAACACAGATTTGTTCATCCCACTGGGAGGGAAAATCACCAGAGGAGAGAAAATGAAGGTGCCAGTGTCCCATGGCCTGTGCTCTGAGATTGCCAGCAGTGGTGTCGGTTTCAAGACAGAAATTTGTCCACCGTAAAGAGTTGGGCTCCTCTCAGAAAGATGATAGTGACTGCTCAGTAGGTAGTAATGAAGCTTTTGTCACTACACTGGCACCTTCTCTTTTGTGAGAAATATGCCCATTAAAAAATAATGTCTCTTTTAAACCATAGATTTGATATGTGCAGGAAAAGAAAGAACTAAATGACTGGAACATGACTTCATGGTCAGGTACTCCATGCTCTCAGCTCTACACAGACATTGTGCTGCACTCATTAATCTCATGAGAGTGCCTTTCAGCAGATTATTAGGAAACATCTGTTTAATATTTATTGCTTTATGACCTTATTGTGTGTTCTTTTTTATTCCCAAAATATTCTCCCTAGGGGAAAAAAACTTGTGTAGTGGAAGCTGTGATTTTGATAGCATTATTGTTTGTGTTTATTATTTTTGTTTTTTCTCTTCTCTTCTCTTCTCTTCTCTTCTCTTCTCTTCTCTTCTCTTCTCTTCTCTTCTCTTCTCTTCTCTTCTCTCCTCTCCTCTCCTCTCCTCTCCTCTCCTCTCCTCCTCTTCTTCTCCTCCTCTTCTCCTCCTCTTCTCTGGTAACAGTAAGTATTTCATAAATATTGTATGATCACAGAAGGGCACATTGAATTTACTTTTGTCTTTCATCATTGGGAGTGTTCTGTCTTCTGTGTAGACAAGTTGTAACTCCCTTTCTGAGCCTTATGGTTCTGAAAAAGTAAAGATGTATTTTAAGGTTGTTGATACCAAAATTTAGTTTTCTAAAAATCTTGGCCCCAGGCTATTGTTTGTCTTGAAAGTGGTAACTGAGATTTTCCTTTGCCTTAGGAGTCAAAAAGAAGTCACTGTAAGAAAGGATAGATTTGCTCAGGGCAGCTCATGTATTACAGCATGTTGTACTAATTGGAGTTTCCTAAGGTGTGATGGCTTCATGCCCAGGAACTACATGGCTGTAATCCAGCTGAGAGGTGACACATGTAAATAACCAAAAACTGGGCTTCATCTGCCAAAATGGGATGGAACCTTATAGCAATCAGTGATAATAGAAACTGCTGCTTATGGATAGCCCGGTGTAACTTAGTTGCATCAAGGAATCCATATACTCTCAGGCTATATATAAAACTGGCTGATTTGGGGCACATTTTCAATCAAAGAATTCACCTTCCTTCATATTCTTTGTAATTCCTCCCCGTGCCCCTCAATGCTCCTTTTAGATTCAAATGCAGCCTGATATTTTTATAAATGAATTGATTTTATCTAAGTGCTTTGTGCACTTGAGTTGTGGTAAAACATAGAAAGAGCTGAATATCATCAATGTTTTAATAACATACAACTATAGATGATGTACAAATTCCCCTTGGTGATTGAGAGAAATATAGTAAATGACTGGAGAGAATGGAGTAGTGTGGGATGCCACAAATGAATGAAGCAAAAAACATCATTATGTCTGTTTGAGAATAATTAAAAGCCATGTACTCTTGTCACCTCTTTCAAAAGATACCAAGATATTTTTGCAGAAACTGTTGTTTAATGCATTTAGACAATAAGGGTGAATGTCTTCCATCTATTTACAGCTGCAGATCCATTTCAGTCTCTAAGCAATTGCAGTGGCATGGTCTGGTTCACTAATGACTCTTTCAGGTGTAGAATAGTATCAATCCTTTAATACATTTACAATTAAGTTTTTTCCATCTTATCTTTGAGCCTTTTAAAGTACATCTTGATTATCACTAGATGAATTTAATTGGATATTTAGGATGGTCTAATCAGTGACACCTGGAAAACAATGGCATCTTTGAAGAAGGAAGAGATCAGTTTGTATTGCTGACAGGCATGAACTGTTATACCAGAAATCAAAGGGGTTCCTGTCCTTTAGCCATTCACCCACAGCTCTGGCACTCCTGGCGTGCAGCACAGGTGCTCTGCTACCATTGCTTTCATTCTCCATAACTAGACTATGATGATAATTCTTGTTACAATGAAGCATCAATTGCTTCAGTCAGGAATGACCAATGGTTGCAATTTTTTCTGTTTTTCTTAAGGTAGGGAAGATCTGTGCTGAATCCAGGTGTTGCAATGCAGGATGTGATGTCTGCAGGATGCTACAACTGAAAACATATTATTGTTCAGCAGCTCTGGGCAGAGCAGCCCTTGGGATTTGGGAAGGCCTTTCCATGGGTGTCACCTTTGAGAGTAACAAGGTAATAGGTGTGATTCAAGTCCTTACCATTACTGAGTTCTCATTTCAAAACAAATCTTTGTTATAATCAATAATGTCTAAGTAGCAGCATCTTGTATTGACAAATTTCAAGCGTGTACTATGAGTGAAAAAAAATGTGAATTAACCATGGATCTAATTATATAAGCTGCTGTCTTGGTACATCTCATCTGCATAGAAATAGACAGGACTGGGTATTTTCTAAAAGCCTGGTCTCACAAGATTTCTAGCTTCATCAAGAAGGTTCATTAAGTACTTAAAAGTTAAGGAAGTTACTGGACCTCCCAGTCCTCTGAGACTAACTTTTCCACCATTGCAGAGACCAATAAATATCTATATCATATGTTGTATGTTATGAGGAAACAGTTGGACCATTTTTGCAGTCTGTGGGCAGTTAAACTCTGTGTAGGATAATGTAACATGTGAATTAGGGGGCGAAGCCAATATACCCTTTTTTTCCCAGCCTTTAATTTTCAAGCCAAACCTGTGTATCATCTACTCCAGATCAGTGTGTGCACTGTTTTATAAAGTTTGATGTGCAAGTCTTAGAATTCATGAGGTGAACTGTTAGACTTGCTTTGATTTCGACGGCAGATCCTCCGTGTATTTAGAAGGACACAGTAGGCTAAAACTCATAAAAAGAATTAATCAATTTTCCTGTATTATTAATTACACCCTAAATTATTAAGTGATGGAATTTTCTAAATGCAATTTATTTTTCCACCACCTGTTGCTGCTAGTCAACTTCCTGTTCAATTTAGACAAAGGGAAAGGACCTATGATTTTATTTTCTGTACTACATAATACTGTACTGTTTATAGTCACATATATGTGACAAAAGGAATGACCAAAAAAAAAAATTTGTTTTAAATGGTATAATTATTTTCTGTACTACATAATACTGTACTGTTTATAGTCACATATAATGCAAAGGAATGACAAAAATAAAAAAAAATTGTTTTAAATGGTATAATTACCTGTGATGCTGTTGCACACATAGATTAGTATGAAAATGATAAAAAGGTAGATCAGTGTCAGCACATTTCCTGTGAGAAATTCCCTATTATGTAGTGGACAGCACTATCTGTTAACATGCAAGTATTCTACTTGTCCTAGCCTTAGAATTGAATGTCTTTTTGTTAAGAAGGACTAGTGCCATGAAGTGTACTGTCTAACTTCAGCAGAAGGGAAAAATTATTATAAAAATCTCATCCTGGTACAGACCTGATTATGATCTTTGGACATAATCCAGTGGGAGTTTTTCATGATTATTTTTAAACTTTAAAAAATGGACTTTAAAATATGGTCTGAAAAATGAATACAGAGTACCTTCTTATGCAGCACAGCATTATAAAAAAATGAAGAGAATGGAAGTTTTCAGCATAATATCTGATAAACTAAAAAGCTGCATATATCAAGCAAAGTGTAGTTTACAAGAGGCAGACTTCTTCTGTGCATGTGCATAAGGTACTAAGAGCAGACTCATCATGCTTGAATAGAAATGAGAGTTTAATTGACAAGTCCCTCAATTACCTGTGTAACAATATAGTCATATAATTACTATAAAAATAAATGTGCAAGCCAAAGATTAATATAGCAAATGTAGTTTTATTGTAACAAAGGGTTGTGACAGGAAGATACTAAATACAGAAACGTGCTTAGAGCCTGCTCTTTAATCATTTGCCACAGATATTTATTTCACTCACAATGAAATTCCAGTGGCTTGTTTGTACAATTTTAGTGTACAGAAAAGAGTAGCTGGAGGGCACTTGAAAATGGCCACTAATATGATAATAATTGTGTAAGCAACAAAATGTCTCATCCTAATAAGAGTAGACTAACACCGAATGTGCTGAAAAGATAGGACTTTTCTCAGTTTTGGCTGTGGTTGTATCTCAGATAGCAGCCTGCCAACACAGACTAAATAACTGGCAGCCAAACTCGCCTGTTCACATAAGGCTCCCCCATTTCCCAGTTCTAATTCATTTCTATCCCTGTGACAAACAGTAACACTATTGGAAATAACTACGTAGCACCTGCCAGTGTCATTGAACAGGATTTTCTGCCAGTCTAATTGAGAAGGAAGTTCTTGGCTTAATTATAAGAAAGAAGGTACCTGGTTATTTTAAGACCAGTCTAGAAATTGTCATCTTGCTGCTAATTTCTGCTCTCCACATAATTCACAGTATAATGCTTCCTTCTTGTGAGGTCTTGCAAGGGTCCTGGAGCTATCATCCATCATTAAGGTAAAAGTTAATAGGACACAGTTTTAGAGGGAATAAGAATAAATCCTATATCTGTGTAGATATGCTCCATCTTCCTCACATGAGTATTTTGAAATGTTCACTGTCTAAACTCACACCTGATATGAATTATCACAGTTTCTCCTTATATCTAGATCACTTACAGCTTCAGCATGCCACCTGTGTCACTGCTACTATCCTCAACTAAGTGAAACATTCCAGGGAATATCTATCATTATACAGTCTATGCTAAAAAAAGCTTTGAATTTCATTAAGATGACACTATTTACCAGTTTTGGGGGTTGTGCTTTGGCTTCTATATTTTCAATTATTTATTTCCTGACCTTTCCTTTTATCTGTCTTGCATACATGTATGTTTTTATGTTATTGAAGTTTGAGGAACTTACACATTAAATGTTCAGATTTTACACACAAGATTTTCTTTTCTAAATATTGAGCCAAACATACATTATTTTAAACAGTAAAGATATAGTCCCAGCAAAGCTGATCTCTCCTCCATCCCTCTTTATTTTTCAAATGAAGTGGAGCTCCTACCACAGAATTGAAGTTAGTTGAAGTTAGAAAAAAAAAATTGCCTGGAAAAAACATGGCTTAAATTTTGAAGGATATCTTGATGACAATCTCAGAGTTAAAACATTAGAATGATTTCAGTGTTCTACTGGAAACATTCCTCCCTTTCATCTAAATTTTTTTATAAACCAAAAGACTCTTTGCTGATGTTTTGCCAAAAGCATATTTTGCTTTATTTTGAGGGATCTGGAGCAGACAACTGATCTGGTTGCTGTCTTGAAGTCCCATGCACACTGGGAATATGTTTTGGCTCCAGTCAGCTACTTTAAGGGTATTCTGGGTTGCCTCTTCTCTTCAGTAACTCCAAATAGATGCATGGAGGAGGAATAATCAGCCACTGAGTCTTCTAGACTTAGAGAGACTTGGAAAACCATCACAGAGTTTGGTGTATAAGGGAGGGCTTTTGCTCATCAAAGGAAAATGGAAGTTTCTTATTCCAGCCAGGAGATCTGGTGAAGATATTTGTCCCATGTGATTTTTCACCTGGTGTTGTCTCTGTTAAAATTTTTACTCAAACAAAAAGTGTTCCTTGAAGTAAGGCAGTTATATTTAACTTCTAAAGCCAGAAGCAAACTTTTCTGCTAAAACCCCCCACACATTGTACAATTTTTTAGAGCCCTTGATAACTGAAAAGCTTTTTAATTTATTTTAATATTTCCTTTTTTTCTTTCATTCCCTTTTTTCAATTGGTCTTTTTGCTAAATAAGAAGAAGAAACCTTGGAAAAATAGAAGGCAACTGTTTTCTGTAAGTAGTTTTAAGTCATTAGATTTTTTTATCTCTTGCTCACACCCCCCCTTCTCTATTAGAACAGTTTCTATCTTATGCCACAAGCAAATGTAATTTCTGTTGTTGCTTCTTTGCAAAATCCAATTTGTTATGATGTATTATGCATGCGAGTATAATTGCAGAGGAGGAGTTAAACTGAATGACAGTTTAAAGAGGTGCATTCCTTTGGCTGTGTCACTCACAAAGAGCAGCAGAAAGAAAAGTGGGACAAATTGATGCCCTGATGAAAGTATTAATCTGCTAAGACTTCAGATGAAACAATGGGACTGCCCTAATCAAGCCATACCCTCTAGAGAATAACATTATGGCACTGACTTCCGATACAGGGAAGATTACTGTAGCCTCAGCTGCAATATCAGTGCTAAGATCCACTGTATTCTTTGTGTATACATTTCTAGCAATTAAAAAAGTGCTTGTCAGTAGCAATCTTAGCATAAACCATTTTTTCCTAAGAAATGTGAGAGTTTTATGAGATCCTGTATAATGAGTTAGTCTTTTGCCATTTATTTTCATAGAAGAAATAGAATAAAGTATGTAATAACAATAAATAAAAGCAAAATAGCAAGGTAGGTGATTATTCCAAGTGAAATGTCCTTTAAAAAGTGTAAGATTTTCACTGCAAATGAGGATAGAGGTTATAAATACAAAAAATTATACCTTTGTAATTCTGATGCCGGGGAACATGATGTATCTATTAAAATAATGGTATTTTCTATTTTCTATTTTCTTCCACAAATTGTGGTGGTAAAAAAAGGGCTTTTAAAATCAAGCTTTTTTTAAACTATTATTATTCTTTATATCACTGAACTACAGTGCCTTTGTAATATTTTAGAGTTAACAGCTCTGAAAATATTTGGGCCATGAGTTTTTTGCACTATTTCCTGAGTCTGTCCCAGACAGTCAGATCAGATGGCAACAGATGTATTGGTACATGAAGATTTCATCAGTAACTTTTGATGCTGGAGACTTCATGCTTGAATCTTGCAGAGTTACTCACAGCTGCCTACTGTGGGAGAGGAACCTGCAATCTAGGATGGTTCTTCTTTCCCACTGCCTCACATTATCGTTTTCCAGGTCTTTGAGCAGAGGAAAGAATTTATTGTTCTTTCAAACAAGTTACAGGAGGCTCTACAAAATGAAGTTCTGTGTGCAATGGGAAAGTAGGACTGATGTTTCATATTCCTTAATTTTGTGTGAATCAGATCAGATAAATCATCTTCTCAAATGCACAAATTATAGTTTTGATGGTTGAGTTGCATGGGAATGGGCAGCAGAGTAAAACTGACCAGTTGTAATATCATATTGGCCCACTTTAGGGACATTTCAGAATAAAATATCCTGTACAGTTTTTATTTTTTTCTCTGAACATAATGAACTAGGCACTGGAAACTTGCCTGGTACTCCTGGAGTCTCTTCTCATTAAGTATTTCAATATTTGCATGTGAAGGTCATAAATTTACCCATTCAATCACATTAGCTGTTATTTTTGGGAGTTTGGGCTTCCTGTAATTCTGAAGATCTGAACTTTTCAGCATGTCTCAGTACATAAATTCTACAATCCTTACTAAGGACAATTGGAAATCTGAGAAAAGTAGGTTAGGTCCTCCTTCCTTGATAAACTATTTAATGAACACACTATTCACTAGGTGTGAATACTACCAGATAAGAAATCAGTCTGATATTGTAGGTGTGACATTATGAGATCTCCCCAACTCTGAAATGGTGGGAACAGAAACTTTTGGGGTTTTGGAGGGGTTTTTTTCATAGAAGGGTCACTATAGTGCCATCACCTACTATTCCAAGAAACCTTGTATTTTTCTCTTTTGTCTGGATTCAGACAAAATCAAGGCTCTGCATACTTATGGACTGAATGGGATTCTATGATAATAAATAGTTTTATCCCAGTGAAGATCAATTCAAAGAAAAAGACCTCACACATAAAAGCCTTTTTTGAGTGCTAGTTAGCAAGTCCTTTATAAACAGAATCTGTTTATTATTTCCAGAGTTGTCTTATCAAATCCTCATAGAAATGAGATGTATCTAAAAGTGTCTTTAGAAATTGCAAACAGATATATAAATTGAAGCAAAGTCTTGCTATTCATGAAAATAATCTTTTTACAGGATATTTTTGTACAAAGCGAAATATTATGTTTAGTAATTTCTTTTCAAAGAGACACTTTAGGCTTCTGTAATAAATAGTTCTGTTATCAACACACACGCACAAAAGTCAAGTGACTTCAAATTCTGATAGAAGTGTCATGGACTTCAGCAAGAAATATTTCTTACAGTCACAGAATTGTATGGTCCTGGATAGAATGGAAATACTCAGAAAATAAAAGAAAACAAAACCATTCCAAATTTTAAGCCTTTTTTTGCTAGCTGTCCCAGCTGGTAAAAAATTAATGTACTGGTATAAGTATTGAATTTGTTTTCAAGGCTGACACTTGCCTTTCCCTCCTGTTTAGTGGGCATGTGAGTGCCAGTCAAGCTAGCAGTTCAGGTGAGAGCATTCTATCCCAGGCAGCTTCACAAAAAGCACCACTCCCAATGAAGATGTGAAAGAATCCATATACTAATGCATTTCCCAAATATGCGGCTGCTGAAAGTCCTCCATGTGCCTGCTTATGACATCTGTGGCAACCAGCCTCAGGATCATGGATCCACAGAATGGAGACTGCCAAGACACAGTATTTCACAGCTGAAAAAAAGCATAATTCTCTCTCCAAATTTCTGGTACTAAGTGTAAAGCTGAAAAGAAAAAGGAAAAAAAAAATTTGGCTTAACATCTTCTTTCCATTTTTATTTCACAGCTGAAAAAAAGCATAATTCTCTCTCCAAATTTCTGGTACTAAGTGTAAAGCTGAAAATAAAAAGGAAAAAAAAATTTGGCTTAACAGCTTCTTACTATTTCATAGCAGATGAGACACTGCTCAAAAAAATCAGCACTGACTTCTGTTATGGAAATCCTGGTGTACACGTTC
The DNA here is from genome assembly GCF_014805655.1 of Passer montanus. Taxonomy (NCBI): domain Eukaryota; kingdom Metazoa; phylum Chordata; class Aves; order Passeriformes; family Passeridae; genus Passer; species Passer montanus. Next base: position 425,275 of record NW_024371038.1, on the reverse strand, counting down.
ATTGAGTAAAGAATCCAGCATCTGTAGGATACATAAAGTAACTGATTTCAGAAATCAAGAGTGAAATTAATAACAATCAGCCAGTGGTTATCTAATCCTCATTTTAGAACAGTATTGTCTCTGAATATTTTTTTTTCTGCTCTTTTCCTAAAATGTCTGTTTGAACAGAGTAGTTATGACAGATTTCACTACAAAGGTCACTCATTTTCTCTCACTGGGTGAAACACTTTTGGCCAGATAACTCATGATACATAGAAGCAGGCAGATAGAAGAGAATTTTAGGAAACCATTAAGTAAGACCTACTAAATTTGGCTCAGCCAAGCTTTATTTTACAGTGAAGAATAACTTTGTTCTTAAAGCCCAGTACAGAAGTACTGCAATTTCCTAATGATTTCTGCAACTGGAGTAAAAATACCTTCGTTGCAACAGCGGTGAAATATGGGTCTAATCCCCCCAGCACACATTGATTTAAATTCTTCCTGCTGTTCTGAATGATCCCTAGTAGTCAGTTGTCCAAAGAAAACATACAGGATAGATGGGATCACATGTTTGTCAATATAATGAAATTTAGTGCTCTTTAGGAAGATTCCCTTTGTGGAAGAAGGAATTAAACACAAGAAGATACAGTGGCCTTGCTGTAGGTTATCCATAGAATAATCATTATTATTCAGTTAAGTCATTTCAAAGGTGATTTCTGCTACCTTGAAAGCAGGTCACAATGAGGAGAGGCTCCAGACATTATTAGAGGAAAGTGAACCATTCACAGTTAGGTGCCTTTACCTTATTACCTTACTATATGTTACAGCTTAAAGAAGAACAAAAAGCACCTTTCTTTTAGAGCTATTGTATTCCTGTTGGTGTTTAGAGTAAGTTATCTGAAAATAGCTGCTGGTGGTTTTTTTCAATCTGCTGCTTGGATGGATAGGTCAGTTTGAAAGAGCTTCCTTCCCTGACTTATAAATCAGAAGAGCAGTATCAGCTCTGGGTTTTTTAATCCTTTTTATTCACACTGTATCATGGTATAAGTGAGCATGATTATTAGTAGTGTCTTGTGATATATTAATCACAGGATTAAAAAAAAAAGATATCAAAAATTACAGTTTAGTCTGGAGTATTTAATACAAAAAACTCTTCTCTTGTTTTAGATACAGCTGGTGGAATTCTTGACATTTTTAAGCACTGGAGCTTCCCAAACAAGTTCAGTTTTTACCATCTTGTACTATATAGACTGTGTCTATGGAAACAGCAGGATCACAGGCCTTAGAGATTTAAGATCTCTTTATTCACTAAATCGACTCCTGTTTAACCAAAACCATGTTGTTTTCTGCAGAACATGCACCACTGCGTTATGATGGGGGACTTCTGACGTTCCACAGAGCAGCCCTGGCACCATAGGTTAAAAGAGGTTCAGAAGCCAAGTGTGAGTTTCAGTGAACCCCAGCCTCCTACCGAGGCTTGGACCTGGAGTCACCCTCAGAGCCAGGAGCGGAGCAGGACAGAGCAGTCCTGTCGCTCTCACCTGCAGGTGTTCCACAGGCCTTGGAGAGGTTTCGAAGGTGCCCTGAATTTCATGCAGACATGCTGTGCCTGGGGCAGCCCCAGCACAGAGGGAACTGAGGCTGGGCAGCAGCAGCAGCCCCAGGGACCCGCGGGCTGGCTCCTGTTGGGGCTCCAAGCAGCAGAGGTGTAAGTACATCAGAACATCTCTGGGACAGCGGTTCGGTAGGAAGATGAATCCATTAAACATGAATCCAACCCAAAGCTCTGCCTTTTGTCATGCAGAATCACGGCCTGATTCAAGACTAGAGTTCTTCCTACTTTCTGTGACTTTATGATTCATCTGAGTTTATTTCTTTGTTCTGAAATTTTTTTAAAGAAAAAGCATGTATCCAAAGGGAAACAGGTTTCAAAATGTTTGCTTTGAAGCTTGTAATCTCCCACAGAAACCCAACTGAAACTTACAAAATGGTTTGGCCCACAGAGAGCAGGTGAAAACATGAGTTGGAGCAGTGTGACAATGGCTGTCAGCTCCAAATTCCTCAATTAAAAAGAAAATCCTTCTGCCCACAAATTCTGTCTGCATTCAATTAGAATGAAAGTATAACAGAAAACTAGATGGATTAAAGAGCACTTGTTTTTCTTTCTCTTTGGTAGCCTACATGCAAGTTTGTTGTTTCATTTGTATAGATCTAGTTGCTTGCTTGGTCAGGCATTTCTGTCCCAGCCTTCTTCAGTTACTAGAGTTGCTAGTATCACTTACATTCTTTTCATATTTTGTATACATTGAATTCATATTATCTATTGTTTATTCTAAACTTCTTTGTTTTGCTAAGGCTATCTGTTTTTAAATTAGTAATTTTCACTCCCTCATTCAAGTCTTCTAAATTACTTTTTGGAGCAGTGGCTATTAATATTTTAGGTATCTTTGATGTTTTGCTTTATACTCTTCAATTTTATTTTACATTTCACAGGTTCCTAGTTGCAAATAATCCTACAGGCAATTTTCTCACATTGCAGCTACTCCTTGAAAGATATGCTAATGTAGCAAGGCACTTGTAATACTGGGGGTTAAGTTAATCACCCAAAATGAGCCGTATTACTGTCAGTGGTACATAAAGACATCCCAAAGAGAATTACCAGGTGGACTGGCATTAAAGCTCCTTTATAAAATAACAGAACCTGAAGGTGTGCAGGAATATACATGTGTTTCAGAATTCATTGAGCTAAGGAATCTGGGTTTTGTAGTTTCTGCACTTGAAGATACCAAAAAATATGTCTGTGTTGTCTTTAAAAGAAAAAACAACTTTGCAATATTATTTGTAATGCCTTTGTGAGTTAAGAAAGAAATTTAAAATTAATAATGAATGCCTTTATGTTGGTATATTTGCACATAAAGAAGAGTTTCCTGCTCTGTGCTCAAGCTGAGTAGGGCACCCAAATAAGAAACAGATTTAATTATATCACTTAAATGGAAATTGCAATATTTCTTGTATCTTTAGACTTATTTGCAAGTATGCAGAAGATATGCACAATAGACATATGTCTTAATTTGTTCATTTAATAGTATAGTTCACATTATATGTTCAACCAGACAAATTGAATTGTCAAATGGGCAAACTGTGTTGGAAATACACCTCCCATTCCTAAATTAACCAGACACTATCAAATAAGGTGTTCCCCTGCTCTAGGTGGGCACAGAGAGCAGCTCAGCTGTGCAGGCTGAAGAATGTAGCCAGGATGTGCTGCCAGCTCTGATTTCTGTTGGTGCATCATGGGCGATGCAACAGCGCTGTCTACATGGACAGCAGATTAAGGAGTTCCAGAGAGTCTTCATCTGATCTGTCACAAGGGTACTTTTTCAGCAGACTGACTCTTTAGAGGGAGGCAGAGGTACAGCTCAGGGCTGTGTTTTAAAACAGTGGTACAGCCGTAGTTACAACCATCTAGATTTGTGTTTCTCGTGTGGAAAAAATGAAAATAAGATTTAGTTACATTGTAGTGATATGCTTTTTTATTAGAACAAATATATTTCAAAGAATAAAAGATAGGGAGTATGCAGGGAAGGTTTATGTGGAACACACTATTTATTTGCCATGCATATTTGATATGCTTTCATTAAGTAGGCAATAGAAATGTCAACATAAAGCGCGGTTTAGATCGTCCTATAAAAACAAACTGCTTTGGTATTAGAATTGGATGCACTAATCTTTGGTTAAATACAAGCCTTATTTGCTATCCAGCAAAGAAATATTTGGTTGAGTGTTGTTAAATAACCGTATATTTAACCTAATTTAATTTACCCTTAATTTATAATGTCTGATGAAGTGATACAGTGTCAGTGTAAGCAGCACTTTCCTGTACCATCATCTGTCATTACATGGGTTTTTTCCTCTCTCTTACTCATTGGCATTCAATCACTAGCAATTATCACCAGCCCACACCTAAAATAAGATTATTTTTGCAGTCTTGCTGAACCATGACCAATCCTTCCTACAAAGAAGAAATAACATCCATCTCTTCAAGGAATATTTTTGTAGTCATATAGTCATCTGACATAACTATAACAGATAAATTAGTAAAGTAACATTTGAGATGCCTGCATTTCTGAATTGGAATTTGAAACTAAATGCTAAACGTTCCTAGGTTTGGGGATTCTGGTTTGCATTGCTTGATTTTGTTTAGCTGGTATATATGTGCTGACTTAAAAAGTTATTCTTCACCACATTTGACTGGGGTTTTTAAGTAGTGTTTATAAAGATGGCTAATATATACTGAAAATATTCTAGAACAAACACAGGAAAGGTGCTTTTAATCAGTATATCCAATTAGGTATATAAAATATACCATACAGGATTGTCATCTAAATCTTACCTGTACCAGTAGTTTATAGGCAACTTTAAATTGAAGTTTATGCCCTGAAGCACAGTAATATCTCTCCCTTATAGCCTTTGGAATTATTTCATTTTCTGTAATGTAATTGAGGATGTTCCTACTGTCTATGTATCCAGTATTTTGGGAGGAGTCTTACTGCACTATATTACTAACGCTATATTTTTTAAAAGGAGTTCTATAGGTGTATAATTTATCTAAAAACTATCTTTTTACAATCTTTCTGTAGGTTTACCCAGCAAAAGCGCCTGCAGTGTTATGCAGAGAAACCTGAGGCAGATGTAAATTCAAACACTGGTAACAACCTAAGCGAGGCGGCGCCGAGCTCAGCACAGCCAATTTGCTTTGCTGAGGAGCTGAGTAAATCAGCTCCTGCTGAGCCCGTGCTGCCCTGGTGCCTGCTGGAGTCCTGGGAGAGGGGGCAGAGCCACCACGGGGCTCTCCAGGTGCTGCTGTCACTCCTGATGGACTCACAGGGTAGTGGGGATGCAGGCACCCAAATCATTGCTTTCCTATTTCAGTGGGCGGCTTCCTGGTGAGTATGTTACTTCTAAAGCTTTCCAATATTTCTCGCTCTGACATTATAGTTATAATTTTTATCCTGTCCTCTTTCTGGTCTCTTTTTCAAAAAAAAACAACAACAAATCCCTTTTTACTTGGTTTTGCCTTTAGCTTCTTTCCACTTTTCCACATGGAATGACCAGAGTAAGAAACATGTAATCTCCTTCCAAGTGCATCACACTGCTGTCTATATCTGCCCCATCTGAAATAAATACCAGGATGGTGCCCCACAGCCTTCAAGGAGATTTCCTTCACATAAAGCCATCATGTGTCAGTTCCCAGCACAGCAGGCTCACTGCAGCCTGGTACCCTGAAGATTATACATACCACACATGTTCCAGAACTATGAAGGAGTGTGCACAGTCTATGATGGGAAAAAATTAAATTCACAAGGGAAATTAGAAATAAATCTTGAAAAATATTAAGAATAACTAGGTCCAATCATTGTTATATTCCCTCTGCAATTGTTGGTATACCTTTTTTCTCTTCTCTTCCTGTTCTCATTTCTTTGTCTTTTTGTACTCTGCCCAGTGTGAGTCTGACTCTTGAAAAATATGCTTTGATAGATATAGCATCCTCTCAGCTCATTAAAACTGTGCTTTCATGGCTATGCATTGCTTGTGATAGAATAATTCTGCACATATCTTGGTGCATAAGAAATACAAGCAAAAAGTAACAAAAATTTGTCTCATTCAACAGGTTTATTACAGCAATTTATTGTTTTAAATACCTGTTGAAGTAGATACTACTGTGAATGGGCCCAGGCAGATAGACAGACATGCAAGCAAGACTTTGTACTTTATTGGTTTGGATGATTGATGAAAAATTATAATTTTTGGCAAAAATTCTAAACTTCATAGGAGGAAAAGGCCACAGGAACAAAAATAGACATTACTGTATTTAGGGATTTCATTACATCCTTCATTAAAGATCAGAACAAAAATGCAGGATTTTAATAATGATGTATAATTCAATATAAATGAGACAATTAGAATAAATGGCTCATTAAAATAATGCGTTTGTGTGCTATGCAATGGCACTTGTTTTTACCTCTTTCCAAGCTATGGAAGTTTTGGTTAATATGCTGAATTCCCAAAAATGCTGTTTTTCCAAAGGAGGCTTTTACCCAAGACCAAGCAATGACTGGCCTGACCTGCATGGTGCTGGAGAGCCTCAGAGGGACACAGCGCATCCTTCAGAGCCAAGGGCAGGGACCACATCCCTTAGCTGCCTTGAATGGTTTTTGGAAAAAATGGTGTAAATTTTGTCACTTTAAAAATATATATTTTGGAGGGAAAAATGGATAATAAAATGGCTGTTAGCATGGTAGGAACACCTTGGCCTCCAGGCTTTTCATGAGAGAAACACATTTCATTGCCATTTGAAACTGCCAGAGACGTATATTTGTTTGCATTCTCATATCACAAACACCTAATCAAAATGGTATGAAGAGACAGGGAAAACCATTACCAAGCTGAACTCAAATATGCCCAGTTTCAGCCTGAGATAATTTTTTAGCCTGAAGTTATAAGCCACTGTGAATAGGTGTTTATAATGGAAGTGCCATCTTCACCTTATCTGTAGTGGCACTACTGCTTTTCCATAAAATCTCTGCTCCTAACATCTGTGAAATTTTTAATCTGTCCTATGGCTGGTAACTGAGGAGCTGGTGAAACCCAGGGATACGCTCTGAACTACCTTAATTTGTCTGTACTAGGTTTTACTGACACATGAAAAGGGAAGGTGAGCAGTGGGTAAACAGAAGAGCCTCATGTCAAACAGATGAGTGCCTCAGAGGTGTCCGGGAGAAAGGGAAATGGGCTACCACATGGCTGTCTGCATCAGTCACCAGATCATTTTATAATTCTTCTTTCTCTTCAGGAAACCTGCACCAAAGTTGTTCGCGATGTTTGAAGGGTTAATCTGTGGCATTTGTTTTTCAGCCTGGTGGACCTATAAGCAAGTCAGTGCAGGACATCATAGTCTCACTAATGAAGATGTTATCTCTGGAAACTTTCTGCGTTACTCAGCAGTAACGCCGCCCAACCGCCAAATAGTGGTGTGTGCTACACTGACTCCTTGTAATTAAAATACCTCTTCCGTTACTGCTTTTAGCAAGTAGGCATGATGAGAGAAATGCTATCTCTGAAAACAGCCATGGTAAATATTTTTGTTGTTTAAACATCTAGTAGTTTTTCTCTCCTAAATCATTTGTTGCCTTACCTGACCTCTTTGTAAATTGGCCAATTGTATCTTTACTCATACAAATTATCTTTAATGGTCCAACAAATTAACTTATTTTTCAGATAGTTATGTTTTTACCCTTTAGCTCACAGTAATGTTCAAGGAGATAGGATTTGACTCCTTAGATATTTTCTTTTGAAATTAACCTTTATCCCATTTGAACAAGAACACTTAAATGTTGGGAGTATAAGTGATGTGAGCCCTGAAAGAAGACAATTTTAAGCCTTGGCAGAGAAAGCTTTGCTTATGACTGAAGTAGTACTCTGTGTTTTTACCCAGGGAGAGGACCAAAAAAAGGTATTGCTTCAGCCCTGCTGTCAGTCTGCAGGACTGTTCAGACAAATCTGGTGAAGCTTTGGATTTGATTCTCTGCAGAAGAAAGGAATTGACAGAAATTTCTGCCGTCTGAAATCACTAAGTTTGAACTACTCTTCTTAGCCTATCTTTCTGTAGCCACTTTTCATTTATTTCATGTGCATAACACAGAAGTGCTAGAATGAAGGATTCAGAGAGGATCTGTCTTGGACACTACTCAGTGCAGCATGCACCTCATCCTCTGGCCTCATTTCCTCAGAAAATACCCTTGTTAATACTCTGTGCTTTATCCTTGTAATGCCTTTTGATTCTCTTAAAGCTCTGTGAGTGCTCTTGTTCTGGCTCAGGCAGATACACAACAGTCATCAATGATTTCTCAACACTTCCCATGATTTACATTTCTGCTAATTCCAGAAACTAGTTGGCCTTAAGGGAATAAATTTCCCTGTGGGTGTACTGTTTGTTAGTGACCGTGTGGACAGCCAGGGCAGGCAGAGCTGGGGAGGCAGTTCTTGTGTGTGTGCATGCACATGTGTTTAAGTCTTGCAGCTCTTAGAAGATGTGAAAAGAGCAGTAGTATTTCCCATAGATAGACGATATTTTTAATATTATTTTCAAATACACTATTATAATTTTTTTTCTAGATTTGACTATAGTCGTTTATGAAGAATTAAAAAAAAAGGTATTTTGAAAAACAGGAAAAATCCTAAAACAGAGGGAGAGATAAAGAGATAAAATGCTTTCCCCACCCCCCCAACCCCCCCGACTCCCTCCCCTGCTATCAAAACAGGGCCATGCAAACCCAATACAATGTCAAACCTATTTTTTGGGAACACTCAACAGCAAAGTAGCATTTAATTCCTTGCACAGGGACCTCTACAGACTCTTTCCCATATTGTATCTTTGTGTTTGACTAATTATCAGAAGACTGTTTTAAACTGTTTTGATATTCTCCTTAGTAGTGAGTGTTAATGGGTTCTTGGTTTTTTTTTTTTTTTTTTTTTTTTTTTTTTTTTTTTTTTTTTTTAAATTGGCATTATAATTTCAGCTCTCTTCCTGAAAAAAACAAAAATTGCCCTGTAAATAATGTTTAGATAAGCTGGTTGCTTATCTGAAATGTCAGTTTTTCTAATACTTGTTAGGACACTTTAGAGTCATTCCAACCCAGAACTGCCATAAAATTTTACCATCCTATTTTCTGCATATTCTGATGCTCTTGTGCTCTCCGTTATCCAGATGTCCTTCACTACAAGATGATTCTCTGAATAGCTGCATCTGTGCTGAGAAATGCCACCTGAAATTGGACAACAAGAGATAATATTTTTTATTTTACAATTTTACAATAAGCTGTGCCCACTTTGGTGGAGAAAATAATGAACACAGAGACTTTTATCAGCTGTTTGGCTGGCATGTATTTGCATGTGCCTAAATACCTTTCCTATTTGCTGTGCAAGATCCTGATACAGGGTGCAGCAACATCCAGTAACCCTGGGTAAGTCCTCTAATTGTACCTGCATTCTCCCCTCCATGTAAGAGTGTTTTGCAGAAATTTTTGTTTGAAACAACCCAGCTGGTTATTTCCTCTCGGTCTGTCTCATGTATCATAATCTCAAGGTACTAGTTAAGAAGATTCCAGAGCTAGAAGTGTCTTCTACAGCAAAAAATGTAATTAAATGCACCTCAGTTGATTTCTACCTGAGACAAAGAAATAAACACGCTAGAGATTCAAGCAAGATAATCTTAAGAGCCTTCAAAATACCTTTATCATTCAAGGGACACAAACCCTTTGCTCTAGCTAGACACAAAATTCCCTGAGATACTGAGCCTTGATTTCTGTTTAAATTCTGTAGTATTTGGTAAATAAATATATCCTTTTGAAGTTAGAATGTATATGGATATAAAATATATGTAAATTATACCATTTTGCCTTAGTGAAGGTAGGTTAAAAACATTCTCTAGAAGCACAAACCGCAGGAACAGAAACTGAAAAAAGCATTCATTGAAATTCATGCCTCCGGAATTCATACATTTATATAACAAGTTTATTGTGGTCTTTCAAGCTGGTGAGTTAACTCTAAAGTGTGCATAGATGACCCACTGCCCCTCTCCAAACCCTCTCCCCAGACCCGCTCCCTTTGCTCCTTACAACCTGTAATTTTGAGTAAGAAACATCTGCTCCTCCTCAGCAGTTACTTTTTAATTACGTTGTGTGCCCTACTTTTGTTAAGAAAGCCTGAGGTTTCCAAAACCAGTTGTAAGATGAAAAATTGCTATTTTGTGAGCTAGAACTGAAGTCAGTCTAGTATTGATCTCAGAAAAAAAAAAAATTACTGAGGATTCTGGGGATTTTTGCTCTTTCAAGAAAATTACTTTTAAGACCTCCAAAGCTGCAAAATTATTTCAGTGAGAGCATTCATGTTAATCAGTGTGTGTCTATTGTTCAGTAGAAGCCAGGACTGAACTTCACAAAACTCTTTCAGCCTTTTGTCTCTAACTATATAGATGTGAAACTAACAATAAATCTTGTTGACAATTTCTTCCACATCTATTGGCAGTCAGTCAGCTGCAATGTGAAGAGTGTCGTGCACAATATGTGCAGCACAGCCAACACCCATTAACTATCTCCCTAGTTTCTCCTGTGACTTAGAGAACATGTCATTTTTCCCCAGTGAGCAGCCTTTTCAAATGTTGAATTAGTAATATTACCACCAAATACTATTAATTTGCCAGCCAGGCTGTGTTTTTCCAAAGTGTTCACAATGGGGTCTGATAACTGCTTTGTAGAGGAGCAGAAGAAAGATGAAAATTTTAAAACTTTTGTAAATCATTTGTATAAGATATAAAGAAGTGGTGTGAAATTCTTTCTTTCTTTCTTTCTTTTTGAACATTAAAATAGTAAGAGCTCATCTTGAAAAAAAGAAGTGGAGTTTCAGCTCTACCCAACAACAAACTTAAACACATGCTAATATAGAACCAAGAAAGATGAAAATTTTAAAACTTTTGTAAATCATTTGTATAAGATATAAAGAAGTGTGAAATTCTTTCTTTTTTTCTTTTTTTTTTTTTTTAACATTAAAATAGTAAGAGCTCATCTTAAAAAAAAGAAGTGGAATTTCAGCTCTACCCAACAGCAAACTTAAACACGTGTTAATATAGAACCGTATACATATGTTTTGTGAAAAAACAGAGCTAGAAACACTTAGAACAATATTAAGTAGTTATTCAAATAGGGTATTGGCTAGCTTTAATAATATTTATTGAGAAGAAATCACTCTGCTATAGGTAACGAATTTCTATTATATATCATGCATTCATTTCTTGCATACAGTTTCTACAGACATCAGTATGAAATCTGAGTAAATACTCATGTAGCTAGTGAAACTGAAAAACACAAATGGGCCAGGGTTGAAAATCTTATTTTTCTAATCAGTTTTCCTATGCAATTCTTACAGGCAAATGCACATCCACACTTATAGGTGAAGCCATATCCATAAAGATATATAAACTTGTATGTATCTAATTTTCATAAATACATAGCATCTACCATAAGTAAAAACACGATCTCCAATAGACACCAGAGATTCACTGTGGACATCTGAAAAAAACATTCAGTTCCTTTCCTTTCATGAGTTTCTTTATTTTCAGTTCATGCTTAGTCAAATGCAGCACATGGATCTCTGGAATAGGGGTTATTGCAGCTGGAGCTATTGCTATTGCAGGATTTGCTGTGTGTCAGCATTAAGCTGATCTAGTGCAAGGAGGGAAAAGGAACCATTGTGGTGGCTAGGAAAAAGGCATAGGAAATCTTTGCCAGAATTGTCTAAAATTTGGAAAGAATCTTGTGAATTGTGATTATCCAAGGACTTCTGTCTACATCTGTATAGCACTGTTTTGTAAGGAGAGAAGCTGTAATCTCTCTGGAGAGTGGATGGCATTTTAGGAATAGTGACTGGAGGCAGAACTTGTGTTGCTGAGTAGCTTTGTTATCCTGCAGTCCCCAGAAGGTTCCTCATTTCCAGGAACAGGGAGCCAGATGCTGCACATGGGGAAGGGCCGCAGCATGGGAGATGGAATTCTGTCTTCTGTGACTGCCAGTCATTTCTCAACTAGCCTGATGAATTGCTTCCAATTTATAGAGAAGCCAGAGAACTCTACAGTCTCTCTCTTGTCTGCAACCTGAAAGTCCATCCTAGTTTTTCAGCTGAATCATTTGTGGATTTTGATATAATTTTAGGATCAACCTCTGTGTTGCTTTTCTGTGCTCTGAAAGCTGTGTTACAGGAAACCTTGTAATGCAGGAAAAACTGTATTTTGTTTCTGGAATATTAAGGTTGAATGAAGAAAAAATGTATACTGGCAATGAGGATTGTAAGGTTGCTTCTGTTCTGGGAATTAATCCTGATTTACCTGACCAGGCCAGTGATGCCAAACAGTTTCAGTGCTACATGAACTGGATAGCTAAATCCATTTTAGACAATTGGCTTGATTTATATCCACAGATCTCCCCAAAACAGTGACTCGGGCATTTCCCTAAATACTTGGTAATGTGGAGAGTGGAACACTGCCCCGGGATTATGGAAATAGAATAAATTTCATTTTTCTAAAATGTGTTCTGGGGTGCTTAACATCTAGTTCCCAGTTTTGGTATTGCCCTTCCTGGATCCATTGTATATGTCACAGATCTGCCAAAATTTTAAGTTACAGCTTTTTTTCTTGGTTAGCTAACATCTTTAAAACATTATAATATCCTTCCATGGAAAATTCTACATAGGAAAATGTACTGCCCATTGCATAATTTATTAGATATTACCTTTAATTTATTTTACTGAACTTTTAAGAAATAGTTAATGAAATTATTCAGCACTAGCAGAGCTGAAGCAATGATACTGGTTGTAAAAACTGCCCCTGTGCAAGAATGTTATGTTTTTATTGAAGTGAGTCTTCTGTTTTATGCCATGCAATTGCCCTGCATTTTAATTCCCTCATAAAGATCACAAAATAAAGAGGGGAAAAAAAGAAAATAGAAGACTATAGGCTGTAACTGTTATGTTCACACTTTTTTTTCCCCACAAAAAAAGGAAATTGCTAGAAGTGTTGATTTGTTTTAAACCTTTCAACAATTGGAGATTATTGAAATACTAAATTACTGGCACACAAGAGAACTAGATGATTGTTGTTCCACATTTACAACACAAACCAATTGATGTCTCAGAAAAAAAAAAAAAAACAACAACTGCAGCAAATATTTTGAGTCTTAATTATCAGGCTGAAAAGGCTGATGAACAAAAGAGAGAAGGGGGGGGATGTGTGGAATAATGAACAGAAGGACAAACACGTTAAAAAAATTTTAAAGCCTTTGTCAGGCTCAAAAAGAGAAACAGACTTAATTATTATTTTGTCTTCATTCCATTTTGGGAGCTTTATCTGAAACTATAACTTACAAAGAGCAATTATAAGCAAATGGCACCCAGCATGAATACTTCTCTGTGATTTGATTGTCTCATCCTTGGCTCTTACATCAGCACAATGATGTGATGCCCATTGGAAACCAGCATGAGTAGGAGCGTGGAAGGGAAGCCATGCAGTGTTTTAAACCTATGGCTTCATTTATCTGCTCCATATGGAATTACAACCTGGACAATAGTATCAATCCATTAAAATGAAGGGCTTATTCCAAAGGAACCTGGCTAGATTAGTTAAAGTATTCTGCAATTCATGGAGAACAGCAGAGAATAAGGAAATAATTTCCCAGAATAATCCAGAGAATTATTTTATGTTTCTGATATAGATCGCTAGGGAAATAATTTAAAAGCATTTTTAAATATCTTCCATTTTCTATTATGAGCCTTTGGATTTCTATAGTTTGAGAGAAGTGAGACATTGTGGCTTAGAAAACTAATTACAAAATATAAAAATGCTCAAGACTAATGGAACAAATGAGAAAGAAAAAGGATTTTCATACAGAAAGATCAATGTTGGAATGGAAGCTACAGATTTTACTTGTCTTCCTCTCAACATCTTCGTTATACATTCTCTTTGTTCCTGTTAGCTTACTAATTAGCTGTGATTTTTTTAATGCCCCTTACACTGGGTTAATTTTGTCTTACTCAACAGCAGGGGTTTGTGTAATAATAATTCACAAAGCAATGTCAATGATTAAAATGCTTTCATTAACATGGTACCTTAAAGATAATGAATGTGAAGCTTTTAGCTAACCCAATCTCTAGGCTCAGAAAGGCAGTTTCTGCAGAAAATAATAAAAAAAATCCGTGTACAGATTAGCTTTTGCCAGCAGAACAAATGAGATCTTTGTTTGGGTCTATTACAAACACAAAGTCATACAAATCAAAGAGCATTTATTATGAATACAATGATGTAGCATGCTTCTCTTGACAAAAGAATTCTAATAGTGTAGTTGAAGAATGCAAAACAGGCGTTCAGAAGTGCTAATTTTCTGGCATTTTTTGTAGACAGCATTGTCAATGCACAGATAATCATCTGTGGGGTCAGAGTGCCTTGAGCTGACTGTTGTCAGAGATGTGGCAGAAGGTGCTCAGGGCTGGATACGTCATTTCTTTTCAGCCCCTTCAAGAATTTTAAGCAGGTTTATCTGTCAGGATACAAAAAGTGTGGTTCAGTAATTAGGGACCTGAGAAGAATTAACATTTTGAAAAGTTTTGATAAGTGCTAGAACAACTGTTCTACTGAATTTGTTGTCATGTCTAAAGAGTACCCTTCTACCTACATTGTAATGGTACTAACATCTCATTTTTACCCAGTGCAAAAGATGTTTGCTGGAAGAATTCATCCACATACAAATAGTATAACTGATAAAGAAAGGTTCTTCAGCAGCAGCATCAGGATAACAGCATTGAAAAGACCCGGAACTCTCATTCAAATTTCTCATGTTATTCTCCCCTTAATGTATAGTGCTTTCACTTCTCTAAGTCAAATTGTGGTTTTGAAAACTAATATGTCGCGTGATCTGTATTGTCTATCATCCCCGTGTACTAGAAGTTTGGATTTGTTTTAATGTCAAATAACATTTGTACAGCTGCCAATTTACACTATTAAATTCTGGCTTCAACAGGTTTGTGTAAAAACTAGGAAAAAATCCCCTGTCTCTGACGCCATTTTTTCCAGTTAAGACTGTGGAATTTTTGTACATTTTGAACTGTATTTTTCCAGTGCGATAGACACTTTTAAATCTCAAATTAAGGGATCATGCTGCAAAGGCTTAAGCAAATCTGTGTCTTTATGAAAATAAATGTTGTCATTGAATTCATCTCTATGCTTGCTAAGCTTCTACTGCACTGACAATTGTAGCAAATGATCAATATGAACAGAGTTCCTCAACAATTGAGCTCATCATTTTCAATGGTTTAATAGCCAAGTGGGTCTTTCAGATTGTCTTTTGCTGTGTCGTTCACTCAAGTAAGTAATCTAAGATGCAGGTCAGTAAATGGGTACATTTACTTCAGTTATATCTTCTCTGTAAGTTTTGTGTGGATAATTTCATATTTTTTTTGTCTTTAGTGCATTGTTGTCCCTATTGTTCCCATAAGCACAAAGAATTGCTCCCATTTTTTTAAAGGAAAGAAAGCAGCTGATAGCAGGTGATAGCCCACTAGAAAGCTGAGTCACTAAGCTTGTTACTTAAATTGATATAAATATGACTAAGTAAAAGTTTCATCTTATAAAGGCATTAATATGAAAGCCAAAATAAATGCTTTTTTGTAAGAGACTGTCAAGACAAAGCTTCAGGGTTCAATTTGCCTAGGAAGATGCAGAAACTGTGAAAATTTTTAATTTCATCTATGCAAACAGAAATGGACTGTATTGTATTATTTTTTTGCATATTTTGGCTTACAGGCAATAATAGCCTGATAAATTTGGTTCAGCTAAACTGGAGTTCCACATAGTATGCAACTTGCCTTGTATCTTGCCTCTTAAAAAACACCTGCACTGATCCATATAGATTCTTACTTCCCAGAATGTTTCACAGCCATAAAATAAGAAGAAAAATGGCAATTTGTAAATGGTGAGTATTTAAGTAGTGTTGCCTTGTTCATTATTTTGAATTTATTTGGTTTCACTTTTATTATTTGCTTTTATTGTTAAGTTCTCATGGAAAAAGTGCTTCCTTGTTCTCTTTTCAGAAGTCTCATTTCAGTTCTGTATTTGACTGATTTCCTCTCTCTTTTTTCCATCCTGACATGAAATGCTCCCCTAACCCTTCCAAAAAGTAATGAACTTTTTGTCATCAGTAAACATTTTCCTAAAAGAATGGGCTTAAATGGATCAACATCCTGACCTTCATCTCTCTGTCCTGGCTGAGCTGTGCTTAGCTGAGGCACTGATAGTTACCTACCAGGAGATACCTGCTTCAATATCTCTTTTAAATCATGCTATGTCAATCATATCTTATTGAAATGAAAAATGTGTATCTTATAAGAGTTATCATTTTCTTCTCAGCCTGCAGATGTGTGAGAGTGTATCTTCAGTAAAAACTACTAATAAAAGATCCAGACCTATTGTTCCTATATATATTGCTATATTCTGATAGACATTTCAACTTCTCTGGCAGGTGGAATGGCATACATGATAAAAGTGAGACAAAATCAAGTGAAATTGAATACAGATAATCTCATAGTGGATGAAGGAGATATTCTTCCCCTAGAAAATATTTTGAAGCAGCTTATTTCTGTATGAATAGGTGTCATTCTCCATGTACAAGAAAGGCATTGGAACATGACATTTTTTTTAAAAAATTAATGAGAAAATCAAATAGTGAAATAAGTAAATAAAAATAGCTAAATAAATTGAAACAATTGTTAGGTAATTTGTTTGGGTTTTTTTCTGAAATGCCTGGTTGGAGTGTTAAGGCCTCTAAATAGTTCCAATTTTGGCTGCAATAGAGTTAATTTACTTCTTGAGGTGCAATGCTGTGTTTTTGATTTAGTATGAGAACAAGGCTGATAATGCAGTCATATTTTAGTTGTCACTAAGGCATGTTTATTCTGAATCAGGGATTTTGCAGTTTTCCATGCTCTGCCATTGACCAGGGAAATGAGAAACCTGCAGAGGGGCACAGCCTGAACCGCTGACCCAAACTGGCCAAAAAGCTATTCCACAATACAAAATGTCATGCTCAGTGTATAAAGTGGAAGGCTTTGGCCAGGAGCTGCCAGCTGGGAGAGAGGTGAGTTACCAGGTGTTGAGCAATTGTATTGTGCATCACTTATTTCCCTTGGGTTTCCTTCCCCTCTACCTCCTTTTCACTATTATTGTTGTTGTTACTTTTATTATCATTTGTTTATTGTTATTATTACTAAATTTAAATAGTTAAACTGTTTGTTTCTCTCCCCAAGAATCTCCTCCCCATCCCACCAGGGCAAGGGACATGGAGCGAGCCAGAGGCTCTCTGGTAGTTTGTTACCACTGTGGTTAAATTAGAACATAAGTGTATTGGGCACTAGTGGCTGTGCCTCACAGTGGAGTTTGTAAGAGGCCCTACAGTCACCAGCATAGCACTGTCAGTGTCCTCATTGTCTGGGCTGAGAATTCATTTTGGGCTATCATTAGCAACAAGGATAACCTTCACACTGAAGTTTGCTGCACTTTTTTATGAGTGCTGTCTCACTGAAATGCATTCTCCCCAGCCTACAGCCACAGCCTACTAGTCTGGAACAATGCTTTGGACATAATGAGAAAAGTGAAATCATACTGGAGAAAATTAATGGCCAGTCCCTTCTGCTGGCTGTGTAAAGACTATGACCTCAGCAAAGCTGAGTCAGTGTCCATGCTGCTTCTTCTGCCTGGAAATGTGCAGGATTTCCTACTTCTATAAATTTGGTCTGGGGAAAAACATTTTTATATAGCTAGAAGCCAATAGATGTGTAGGTCCGGATTTGGTCTCACAGATCTAAATAACAGCCTGTGTGTGATATATGTGTTCTGTAGACTGCAGTCTGTGTCTTGTCCTTGTGGCAGACCCTGCCACGGTGAATCCTGACCTCTTTCACCCAGGACAGGGTGGTTGTGGCTCAGCTTTTGATCCAGTTGTACCACAGGTCCAAACAGAGATTCTTGTCCCATTCTGAGGGACTTTGGAATAGAAAAATACAAATTCTGAGAGGAGAAGGAAGAGAGATTTATAATGCAGCTATATATACTGTTAGTGGAAAAGTTTTCTTGATTCCCTGACAAAATGTGAGGCGTTCAGCTTTGGGGAACAGAAACAGAGGACAGACTATAATCTCTTAGAGAAACCATTCTGACATGCAGCCCCTTCTGAAATATAGCTCTGAGACAGCTCTTTGCTGTCTCCACTAGGGAGAATAGTTGCATCTAACAGAAAAGTCAGGCTCAAAGATGGAAACCCTCCACTTTCCAAGTAAGAAAACTCTGCAAGTATTTTGGAAGAGCTGCTTAATTTCTGTGGTTTTTATCTTTAAGAAAAATATCAAGTCTATGGTATTCCTTCCAAACAGGGTTTCTATGGCAAATGCTAACTGCCCTTCAACCAGTTCTTGAAAATGATACCATTTTGCTAGGAGTTCAAATTTTGGGTTTTTGACCTATCTGTACTGTAGGTATTATTTTATTGTCCATTTTTCAGAACATCTTCAAATGGTGAAGGAAGTGGAAGTAGAGCTGACTGGCAAAAATTAATATCAATATAGCCTTGCATTTCAACCTGTGGCCCTGTCCTTACTATTCCTGAAATAATGAGATTCTCAGGGTGTGTCTGAGTACTACACTACGGTTTCAATCATAGAAATGCACTCCTCTGGTTGTCAGGTGATGATTTTATTTCTTCATCTTGGACTGGAAAATAAACAGGAGTCCATAATTAACTGATCATTGCAGAATTAGATGGCATTAAAATAAATTTATTTTAATAAGCTGTACTACTTGCCCAGATGAAAGGCTCAGTGCTCTGAAGGACCTCTGGAAAGAACAGGGAATAAGTTACTGATTTAATTATCTATGGTTAAAGAATGAGAAAAATGTAGCTGAGCCAAATATGTCTTTAAAAACATATAATAATAATTGCTGCATATCCTCATATCAGAATAGGAAAATAGAGAAGAAAGATTAAAAAGAGGATATAAGCACACTTGTTAGAATTTCTTATGTTCAAAAGATTATTTCAATGTGAAATTCACTGATGGCTGCTACAAGTGCTAGAAATGCCCGTTGTGATACTTAGCAGGTTTGATAAGACATTGGTAAGCTAGGATTTTATCCTGCAGTCTCTTGAATTCACTGCCACATCCACCCTCCATATTCCTCCCCCATGATTCATGTCTGTCTTGATTTCACATGGGTAGATCAATTTTTGGAGTTGAATTATGCTGCTTTTAATTTGGCTAAGTGGGTCACAACCAAATGATGAGGATGGTGTGTTTCTGCTTTTTTCTTCACTTCTAGCTCTTTGTGGTCCATTTCATTATGATCCCTAAGGTAACCTAAGTCTCTCCCACAGAACATTGCAGAAAACTAATCCACTATAACTCAGAAACCACTTCAAGAAAAGGAACAAATTTCAAGGCAGTAAGTTATGCTACTTGAACTCACAATTGCGTAGATTACTCACACTGACACTCATGAGTACAAAATGGGCACATACCTTTGTGTAAGTGAGATGGAATAAGGCACAGGAAAGATATAAATAGGATATGATCTGCTTTTAGCATATATCCTGCAGTAACTGCCTTATTGGTTCTACTCCTCTCAGTAATTTTCAACATCATAGGTCAAACTCAGTAACAATGTTTCAATGATACTGTGGTAAATGATATTATGGTAAATCTTAGGGCCTCCTCTGGAAGAAAATTAAAAGTTATACCAACCATGAACTCTTCTTAAATGTATTCAGATACGTCTCTGAATTTGATGCTGTGTTCATGTCAATACAGATTGCAGTAAATTATTTTACTGTAGGATTTGGTACTATGAAACAGCATTGTTTCATATTCATTGGGGTGTATCAGAGGGGTCTTTACTTGGCTGCAATTAAGTGGTGGTGGTGGTGGGATGATGGACATCAATGCAGTCACAGAAAAAAGGGATGCGTGAGTCATCCTGAGTGTAATAAATGCTTGAGAATTTGACAATAACAATTTGAAAGTCAACAGGGAAGCTTGGCACGATGAAGTGCAGTGAATCAGGATGATCAAATGATTTTATTAGTTTGCTTTTATTAGTCAGATCTATTTTCATTTCTTTAATATGACCAGGGAAAAAAGAAGTAATTGTAATCAGTTTATCAAATACAACCCTGGCAGAGAGTATGCCACTGGTAACTTGATTTTGTTCTAACTGAACACACTATGTTTTGACTAATCTTCAGCATCCAGGACCATTTCTCTTAAAATGTCAGGAAGATGAGTCAGAGTAATCGTTTATTTGTTTTCTTTTAGTGTTGTATTTAAAATAAGCTCGAAATATGTTTTGGAGCTGGCCTCATTTCTGGCAGACATAGGACAGATGAAGCTTAAAAACTGAATAACATCTCAATTTATCTTCAGACCACCAGCTGAGAGTCTATCAGGGACAGCCACAATATAAGCTTTGCCATGCCCCTGCCCTATCCCCCTGCTACATGAACTTCACCTAAAATAATCACATACTCAGTGGGAGAGTAGGGATTCTGTAACTGTGATAGCTAATGCCCAAGGCTCCCCTAAGAAGTGATGAACAATTATTATAAACTATTCCAAATTATAGACTGTAGGTACTGTGGTAGAGACTTTTGTAGACTGGACTGAGACAATTACCAAATGAAGGAAAATATTATTATTTTAGGAAATGTAACATTTTAATACATTGTGAAAAATGATGAGGGAATAATAAATGGAGGGCATAAAAAGAGCTAATAATAAAAAGGAGCTTGGTGAGAAATCCCGCTGTCATATTTGCATTTACCCTGAAACTAATGCCGTGCACATTTTTGAATGCAAATAATTCACATGAGGAAGCAAAATGAGGATGTTAATAATCATTTTTCCCTTAATGAGAAGCTGTACTTTGATTGAAAGGAGCTTTAAGGTGGCCTAAACTAGGCCTAACAAAGGAGCTTTTGTGAGGTTTTTTTTTTGAGACGTTAAAGGAATGAGTTAGAATAATATTCTGTCACTTAAATCCCCAGCATTAACATTTTTATCACAAATCTTATTCCAAATTAAAAAAGACGTGTTAGAAAAGTTATTCATTCCATATGGGATTTTCTTTTTCACTGTGGCTATTACCTTAAAATGCTTTTTCTTTTGGGAACAACTTAAGTTTTTAAGTTCCTTTTCCTTTTTTTTTTTTATATTCTCATTCACAAAATAGATTTTTGTATTGGTTCCTTATCTCAAGACTTCCACACCAATGTTCTAGGTTACCTTCCATCATTCTTCTACTTAGTGAAGGCTATTTTGTCTCAGATGGCTTAAACAGAAACTTGCCTCCTGACTTGACTGAAGTCTCCATCTTCTCACTGACACATAGAAACAGTCATGAATTTCATATGAAACATTTCATTATTTGAAATTAGATTAATTTAGGTTTGAGAACACCACTTCCAAACACCAGGAATATGGAAATATTGGATTAGACTGAGGACATATTGCCAGTGTTGGCCATCACCTTTTTATCCATTCACATTGAACCCCACAAGGATGTAATTCTATTAAATTAAACACACCTTCTGTCAAAAGGAGGTGAGCCAGATTGATTCATCCCTGCATAGCCTGTATGTTATCATTCTCCCCAACAGAGTATCATATAATTCCCTGAGCCATCAGCAGCACACTGAACAGCTAATCAAACGTCTTTCCCTGTCACCCCATGTATCCTGGAAGACAGTGTGCGTGTTTTCCGTGAGCATTTCCTGCAAATGGGGTTTGATTTCTCTCCCTGTGTTTGTTTTCAGTCAGTATTTTGAAAACAGCCTGTGGGTTATGTGTGCACTGCACTGCGTGTGGCACGTGGCTGATCGCTGGTGTGTTGTGTGAGGCGCTTCCTGCTTGATTGCACCTGTTTTAGCAGAAAAGCACAAAATTAATATGATGAAGCAAATAATAAACAGGCGCAGTAAAAGGAACCTGGTATTCAAATTGCCCCACATGGACTTCCCAGCCCAAAAGTCCCTCCTCCTCTTTAGCTGACATGGAATAGGGACCTGTAAATCCCTCCACATTACATCTATGTGGGCACCCATTCTGTTCCAGCCACCACTTTGTCACAGGGGCCTTATGCACATTTTCAGCTATAAAATTACTCTCACAGTTCATATGAATGTTTAGATGGACTCTAGGAGTCCAAGTACAATTTGGCTCACAAAATCAGAATAAGCTGCCACTAATAATTCTTTCCTGCAGTGACCATTGGGCTGTAGTGGGCATTCACAGGGCACAATTAATACTGCCTGTCATTAAGATGCACCATCTTTCTTATATTTCTCTAAATTACTTTGTTTTGATGCTTCTCATCAGTCATCAGCTGGCAATGGCACGGCAGGATAGATGTGTTTGTAAAAGCAAATGGTGACTTAGGGATGGTTGTTAGCATTTCATAGAATTAGTTTGTGAAATGAGCTAGGTAATCGCCTTGGCCCCTGCAAGACTGAAGCTAAGCAGGAACAAAGTTCAGTAAATGGGATTAATTCTGTTCTGCATGCCAACTTTATACACTTAAGTAATTTTGTCTTACATGTTTATAGGTTTTTAAGACATTATGATACCTCCAATTTTGGCTTGGTTAATTCTCCTGAACAATCCATGAAAATAGATTGATGGTAATAATGACTAAAGATTTAAACATATTATTTAATTAGGCAAGCATTTCTTTGCCTCTTTCCCCTGAGGTTTTGTTTAGGCTTCTCATTAACGTTGCAGCATGATAACTTCAGGTTGATCAACCAACAATTGTCATCTCTAATGGTGCAATGCTGCCATTTTTCTCATGTTGTGTTGCATTAACTCCACAAATAATCCAATTCAAATGCATTCGGTTGGATTATTCAATTAAATAGCCAACACTGAAGTTGGCTGAGTATCAATCTCAGGAACAGCTTCCCAATCATCTGAGCATGCACTTATTTAGGACCTGATCCTACAACAGCTAATTTGTCTTGAACTACATGTGTGAGATTTGTCCGTGAGGTAGTTTGTGTGCATAAACACATGCATAAATCATTGTTTGATTAAGGCCTTACACAGTGCAACTAATGAAATACAATTATTTGTCCTCTTTTAGGTTCATAGGTATTTCTTTCTCCTAACAAGTATGTGTGATTTTAATGGGCTAGTTTTGATTATGTTTTAGACTTAGAAAAATATTATTTCATGTGGCTATGAAACTGTGCTCTGTAACTCATTTCAGGTACATTTTCTTAATGGTGGTATGAGTGCTATTTTTGGAATGGCTTGCCTGGCATTTGACAACTTTTAGTTCAAGTTTGATAGGTTACAGGTTTAATAGTTTAATTACATTTTCTAATGTGTGTTCACAATGCAATGTATACAGACTGAGATTTAATGCAAAAATATAAAAACAATCATTATACACAAAAAAGGTATTATTTACATACATATATAGATCAACTTAGAAAAGCCTGAAAAGAAAACCATAGGCAATTCCCAGATTCCATTTAGGAAAAAAATGTGTGTAGATGCTATTTGCCTTTTCCAAGCAAAATTATTTGTAGGAGACATACTCAAATAGAGAATTATAGAATTCAATACACAAATTCCTATTTTTTCATATGCATATATGTTGTCGTTTTATTTTATTTGAAATATTGGTGTTATAAAATGTATCCCAGAACTCTGTATTCGCTAGTATTACATAAAGCAAAGTTTTTAAAAATAAGCTAAAATAAGCTTTGGATTTCTACTACTACTACTACTACAAAAAAATTAATTTGAATCTCAAAAATTACAGTAAAAAGAACTGCAACGTCTTTGGCATGTACAGTGTGTGCATGTGTTCAGTATTTTGTTCGCTGTCTTGTGGCACTGGTGTTTAATTCACACTGATTTGTTGGCTTGTCTGTTTCTATGCACATGTGCACATATCTGCACTTATTTTCAAAAATTTGTGTCAGTGATAACTTAAAATGGAAATATTCCTATGAAACTATCACACATGGTACTTATGTTTGGGTTCTACTTTATGTCCTTTTCCACAACTTCTGACCTTTTATCTAGACTATTTTTCTCTCTCTCACCCCATGAGCTTTGTCCCCATAAGACTTTTGAAGTTTTATACTTTCAGATCTCTAACAAAAAATAACAGGGGAGACAGAAACAATTGGATAAAATGTCACGGATATAATCTAGTCCCACAGAACTCTGAGTTATGTTTACTTAGTCTTTAGTTTTCAAGTATATATGGCTTTTTACACCTCTTCCTTTATCTTCAGCAAATACTATATAGACCTATGTCACATTTGCTAATTGCATATGTTGTTGCAGGTTTTGCTATCTGACAACTGATAGAAACTTTATATTCTGAGCTGAAAAAAGTGCCCACAACAACTATAGTTGTATATAAACTATATATATATACATATATATATATAGTTTATAGCATATGGTATTGCTATAAACTAGTATTTATAATCACCATTTATCCTGTAGTCTCTATACAGCATACTGTATATTTATTTATGTAACTGTAGAACATTAGAGTATTTTTCCTTGAAAATGAGGATTTTCAAGAAATGAGGGTAATGCAGAGATCAATGAGTTCTTTAAGCCGTGTTTCTGCTTTTATATAAATGTATATACAAAAAAAAAAAGAAAAAGAGAAAGAGAAAAAAATGAATCTGGTTTTAAATGCAGTTATATTTTAACGAATGTTAGACCTAAAAATTATTTCAGGTTAAAAATGCCAATAATATATTAAAAAATATATAGTCTTAATCACCAAGTATTCCTGAGGCAGTCTTCTCGCTCACAAGTATTGTTTTTATGGATGTAAAAGCCAACAATATCTGCCCTGACATACCAAAGATTTAAGTTTTGTCAAGGAAGGAACGCTTTCAATGTATTTTAAAAAGTGTAACATATCTTGTTGTGCTATAATGTTCTAGCATATACCATACATTTCATTTCCCCTTAGACTCCCCATTATCAGCTTACATTAGGATCTTTGCTTTCCCCTTGACAGCTGTCATTAGTAGGGAAGTCAATAGGCTCATCAGCAAACTGGCAAAGTGACTCCTGTTCCCCAGTTTTACTGGAGAACAGGAAAAGGAATCACATGCATTAGCTGCACTGGGAATGTTTTCCTTCCAGCATTGGAGGCTGGAGACTGAATGTCGATAGGTACGGATGCAGCTCCTCAGTGATGTTTTCTCCCTGTGAGACACCTTGCTGGATCCCTTGCCGTGGATCCCTGTTGGGAGTGGCAGAAATCATACCTTTCATGCTACTTGTGGCAGCTGTAAGATAATGACTGAGGAAAAGCCCCTGCTACGGTGTGGGGAGCTTTGGTGATTTTCTTGTTCTTTGCACAGCAGGCATTAGGAGAAATGTTTATCAGGAAAGAAAAACCTGAGGGTTAAACAGAACTAAGGAGAAATTCAAGCATGTTTAAACAGTTTTCTCCCAGGCATTGCACCAGTTCTTGATTTGCATACCTCTACCAAAATTAAACAGTGCTTTAAATTTAGCAATCTTTTGTATTCCTTATTTAATTCTGAACTCCTGACTTGAGGATTATTAATAACATTAAATATTAGTCTTACCATGTTAGCTGACTAGTAAATGGAAAAGATGTCTAAGAGGTCTTATTATTACCCTTACTAGAAACATTTCATATAGTTAAAAGGTACAAAAGACATGCTAATATTAGAATCCTGTAGAGGAGCTATCCAGTAAAGAATAAGAATATTCAATATAATACCAAATAAAATGAGATGCAGAAAGAATTTAATTGCTTTTATCTCTAAATTACTAAAATAGTTATAGTCTAGAGAAACAAGAATCCTATTATTCCTAATTTATTCTATAACAGATAACTGCAATGTTTTAGAGATAGACAGAGGTATTTAATTTTAGGATTGGTAAATCCTTACTGGCATTTTGGATTAGCTAAGAGTTAGTAAATGCAGAAATGCAAGTGACTTGACCTAATGGAATTGAAGGTGTTCAATTTAAATAATGGGATAAACATCAGTGGATTTTACTTGTTAGACCTCTATTTATAAAGAGTATTTAGAACAGACATAATAATGAAGATTGTAGGCATGAAATTAGACATAAATTGAATTTTGTTCATGAAAATTCCCATTCTTTCTTGATAGCACAATAGACAGTATAATATGCATTTGGAGTGATTTGTTTCTGGTATAACTTCTAGTATCATTCTCAAAATGATACTAGATTTGTTGATAATAAAATACAAAATTTGTTGATAATAAAAAATTATTTAATTGAATGTCTTAGAAGATCTTTTGCCAGTAGTATCTCTGGTCTACCAATTATGCTGAAACTGAATTGCAGAAACAATGGTTGTTTGGGTTGGGTTGTTTTTTATGGCTCTATCATGCAGCTTTCTTTTTTTCTTTAGCAGATTCCTAGTCTAGGTAGTCTAAAGTGAAAGTGTATAAATGTGGAATTAGCATCTCATTTCAGAAAGTACAAGTAGCACTTCTAGGTTTCCTTGATCTCTTTTTGTATCCTGGCACAGTGAAGGACCTTTTCCAGGGATTAAGGAGGCATTCCTTCATGAATGTAACATGGTGTGTTGATTACATCTCATCTCATGAGCATGCAGCCTGCTAACACATGTGCAATGATGCTGTAGTTCTTCAGACACAAAATGGGCTTTATTGACAGATTTCTCTGAATATTATTGTTATTATTATTATATTAAGTTTATGAGGTAGAGCTTTTCTTCAATCAGTTATATGTCTGTTTGAAATTGATCTAAACCACACCTAATATCTTTGCTTGAATCTCTATATGCAAATGAACAGCAATCACCAAGTTCTCTTAAGTATTCCTAAAGCTGATTGTTAATTTTCTGACTGAGTTTTTAAAGGTAACTGGACAAACTAAATCCTCCTGTCAAATTTGGCTAAGAAATTGGAAAAAAAAAAAAGGTGGACTGCAGAAGCAAACAATTTATTTGCATAAGATACTTTTGGGGGTGAAGAGTTTTACTGACTATTTTTGTCCAAATAAGTGCTATTCCATTCTCAGTTTTTCATTTTCTCTTCATGGGAAAGAGTTCTTTCTTTTTTGGGGAGGAAAAAAAAGATAATTATTTTAAAAGCCTTCCCTTTTGTTGTGGGCTAACTGTGTTTTATTACTATGTATCTTTTACTGTTCTGGGTATCTCCAGAGCACAGAAAACATGGATGAAGACAGTTTATAAACATGCATTTCCAGTCTTACCATGGGGGTTCCATGCATTCCAGCTGACAACACATTAACTTACAATTTGAAAGCCATGAGTTTTGTTCCAGTTCAGTTCTTAATTAACTACATGTCCTGAGGGTAGTTATCTCAGATTTTCTTCTTATACTCTAGTGCAATGAAAGACATTTCTGTTCTCTCTAAATTTTGGACTGCAAGATTCTTTACAGTTATATTTCTGAACTTTACCTGAATGTAAAGTAGGTTTGGTTTTGTTTAATTGTTTTTGTTTAGTTTGGTTTTGTTGCTTGGTTTTTTGGGGGTTTTTTGGTTTTGGTTTTTTTTTTTTTTTTTGGGGGGGGGGGGGGGGTTTTTTTTTTTTTGGTTTTTTGGTTGGTTTTTTGGGTTTTTTTTCAATTATATATAAGTAATATATATAGTAGGATTACAATTTTTTGGTTTTCACATGAAAAATCTTCTAAGTAATAAGGGTATGTGACAACTAATTAAGAGATTGGAATGGTGCCATTTTTTGTGACTTGGAATTCCAGTTGATCTTGGGTTTAGTCAGGATGTCTGTGTATCTGCATGTGTCCTCATTGAAGGAGCCAAGGTTTGGCATGTGGAGGTCCACTGACAAGAATTCAGCAGGGGTCTTGGCTATGTCCTTCTGTACCTGGCTGGCCTAAAATAATTTCATTAGTCTTTCACATATTTAAGCAATTTATTCGCAACTCTACAAAATCCTGTTAATATTTTAAAGAAATGTGTATTTGTGCCTGATATTTTTTAAAAGATTTCCAAATGAAAACATTTAGAAAATATTATCCCATAAGTGTGCCAAGAAAAAGCAACCTTGCATTTTTTAATGTGTAGGGAGCTGACTGGGTGAATTAGAACTTGCCACAGTGCTCTAATTTGTACAGCTCACATCTGAGATAATTTTCCAGTTTTAAAATTAATCTGTTTTGTGCTTTTTGAGAATTTTGTAGTCACTTTGAGAAAAATGTAGTAATTTTTTCTTATATTACTCAAAATATAATCTTTTTCTTTAAAAACATTATATTCATTATATTTTTGAATTAATCTTGGAAATTTAAAAGAATGTTTTAAACAGCTATTAGTTCAAAATCAAATAATTTCTTATTTTACACCTTGGAGGTCGTTACGAACTTCTTCATTTCCATTAAGGGATCCTATATTTTCTTCAGTCAATGCTATTTAACTATTCCAGTAATTAATTAAACCAAAGAATGGTTCCTACTGTGAGTCTTGCCTACATCCTTTTAAGTCTGTGTATCAGAGGTGAGGATATGCTTGTAAAGTTTGGCATTTAATTAAGTTGTTTTGATCTTTTGTTCCGCTTTTTTGCACATATTAATTATTATACCTATGAAGTCTAATTCAATTGGTTAAGGTGTGTTGATGATTTCATAATATAACAAGGCTTTGTTCCTTGTGTACCAGAGTTATTGTGTAACTGTGATCACAAGACACCCAGAGCTTTGTAACATACGACAAAAATATACTCATGACCCAGGTTTATAATTCTGATTGTTTTCCTTGTAAAGTAAATGTCAATAATTTGAATATGTGAATAGATTTCCTTTGTGACGGCTACATTTAATATAATGGGACTAAGGTCAAAGCTTAGAGGAGGAAGAACTTTTAAATGGGAGAAAGAGATGAGCCCAACTCTATACGATTTTTAACAGTTTTTGCCCAGTTCATTTCATCAGGATTTGTTGGAGGTCATAAATTAATTTGGTCATTTGGAAAAATAGTCAATATTCTTCTATAAATAGATCTGCATCTGAAACCTCTTTCCTACAAAGAAATTAATGCACTGGATGCAATTGTGATTTGAATCCTCTGCTAGTCTTGGTTTTGGTGGTTTGTTCCCATTTCCCTAGGCTACACTGAATTCCTCCCTACCCACAGGACTCCCACCTATCCCACATGTTAGTGAGCCTCTTTGGAATACATGGCAGTGAACAGTGTACACATCTTCTGACAAATATCTCTAAAAGGGACTAAGGAAAGGAAGCTTCTTGTGAAATAGGAAATTTTTATCCAAATTGATGGAAGCAAATTAAGCCATATAATGCTACTGCATTAAGCAGCATAATCAGTAATTACACTGATTTGAAAAATTAATTCTCACTCCATTGAACTAGCCCTGACTCAAGATCTTTGGAAGTTTTACTGAACATTTTCTAAGACGGAGCATTCTTTGGGTTGACTTTTGCTGGCCTTTAATAATGTATTCCATGAACTAACTAGAAAAGTGCAGTGATGGGTCATAATTTACCCTGCAGGAGATACATTAATATGGAGTGAGTAAAGGGCTTGAGATTTTTGTTATGCTTTGATCCATACTAACTCTAGTACCTGGCAGGTTCACAATTAGTGTGTATTTTCTCATCTGTATGTGCACAGTTCTAGCCTTATTTCCAGGAGCTGAAGGGAAGGACCCAGGAAGGTACAAAATTGGTCTGAAATGACTGTAAACCTCAAGCTCAAAATTTGTCTCTGTCCTTCATGGAATTTTTCCTTTTTTTTTTTTTTTTCCATGATATCTTGCCTATAAAACCAAAGGATTTGTTTTTGTCTTCATTCACTACAGCAGTTAGTTGTCCATGTCACTTAGTATGAAACTATATCCTTTTACCTTTCAGATAAAATAATACTGTTATTATTTTAGATAAAATAGCTGGTTGAATTTTTCATTATCCATATGTATGTGAGGTGTATTTCAAAGGGGCTAAGAGAATGTACTTAATTTTTTTCTTAGATAGAGGAGCTTCTCCACTCTTTAGGATATTAATTTATGTAATACAAAGAAAAAAAAAAAGAATTATTTTGATGTTGTAAAGTTTTGTTTCTTCAGTTCATTTACATTGATGTTTTAAAATTTTTTAGTCCAGATAAAGCAGTCAATTACAATGCTATGTATCCCTGGTTATTCTAGTAAATTCCCTGATTATTCTAGTAAACTACCCTAAATTTTTTCAAGTTTTACAAGGAATATATTTTCTTCAGGAAATAGTTTGTAAAGTTGTCCTTTTGGACTCTTGTGCATTTTAATATTTTAAGGTTTATAAACTGATTTAGAGTTGTTTTGCTTGAAGATAAAGGAACAATTTACAATAATGAGATCTCTTCATATTCATCATAAAATATTCTCTGAGAAAAGCACTCTCTGAGTGGAATTCTCCTTGTTCTTTACTAATCTTGCATTTATTAATGTAGAGCTTCTGATGACTCCCATATGGGCACGGTGTCCTTTATACTTCAGATAAGTGCCACAGAGTAGACAAGGAATATTTTTCCATTATTTAGATTAAAAAATAGTGCCAAGAATTATTATTGTCTTTCTTACTTTATTAGAGATTTAGTTGATATCTTGTCAGTGAGTAGACTTATCCTTTTTTGTTGATATTTTTATTTAGGTGTGCCTTGAATCAATACTCTTGTGGAGGCATTGTACGTGCCATGACCCTTATATTTTATATCTTTCTCCTTGTATGTAAATAGGTAGCCAAACACTCTTAAAAGCTCAATGGAAAACCTTTCTGGGAGACAGTAATTGGAAATACATTTCTACAGAGGCAATTGTCCACTCCTAAGGCCTTCATCTACATTGCCTCAAATACAGAAGAGCCAAGGATTTAAAGTCTTTATTAGAAATACAATTGCCATTCTTTTTCTATTAATGCTGTTTTGTATCGCTTGCCTTGCAAACAAATGTGACCCCATGAGTATTGAGAAAGTATTCATCTAGACAACTGACCATTGTTACTCTTATTTGAAAAAATATGTGAAAGAGCAGCAGCAGGCTTGTCATCAGAAATGCAGTCACTGGGTAATTTTTCAATATTGAAAATATGATCTAATACAAGGCACAAAAGCTAAATTCCAGTGCAATGAGCAATGGTTGGATCAGCAACCATTGCTGATCCAATTTTTCATAATGGAGGAACAAACTGTTAAAAACAAAGCAAGCAATGACCTATATATTGATCCAGTGCGCATGAATCAATCATGTAAATGTTAAAAACCTCAGAATCTTGTTTATAGCATAACAAAGATTACTTATTCAGCTACAAAAATCTAAACTGCACTTCACGTTTGGATATGCAAAGCTGCACAATGGTGCTTCATTAATATTCAAAATTACTATAGACAATGTTCAGATCTTGATATCATTTCTTAAAACCTCACCTATCTAGACAGCCCTTTTTAACACAACCTAGTGGATTTTCATCTCATTAATGCTGCTTAATTTTTAGTTCTGTGCTTCCCCCTACTGCAATATTCTAATTACCCAATGACACTACTTATTGCATACTCCTCATACAGTAGCTATGGGAGAAGTCTTTTTAATTGCAAGTTTACAGATTAAACATGAATAAATTTGATAATTTAATAAATTTTCAAACATTTTAAGACAACAAAAATTATCTCCTCTTTTTTATAAAGCCTTTTATTTTTCTGTAAGTTCTCTTAGAAGGTCTCCACCTCTCACCTACCAGCCCAAAAGAGCATGGCACACTCCCCCACATCATATGAACTGATGGCACTTGCCTGCATAGCTGAGTTTTTTTCCATCCATTTCAATCAGAAATCTGCTCCAGAGTACAAGCCAACCCTTGTGCTTCTATGAGATCTGCAGCAGCTCCAAGTGACACACATCTCCATGCTTCTGAGCTGAGCTCCGTGGTGCTTCCCACAAATCTGCTTCCCTCAGGTCGGCTTTAGCCGCTCTGCTCGGAGTGCCTGCAGCTCCATGCATTATGAGCAGTAGGGTCATGGGGAGGGAGAGCATAAACAAGAAACAAGTAGATTGATGTGAGAGGGAGAAGGGAAAAACAAAATCTGCACAGCAGAGCATTTTTAAGCTTATTTTCTTGCAAATTTGTTTTCCTTCTTGACAAAGAACAAAAAAAAAGCATTGGATTTTAAATAACACATGACAGGCTTAAGGAAAGGAATTTCATATCTTCTCCTTAGCAGGTATAAGCAACCATTTGTCCAAGGTGGCCAGTCAGTAACCAAGCAAGAGACGTTTTGGAAGTGGAACAACTTAATTGCATAGATATTTAAGCAGACTGTGGCATTAACTGGAGATTCGAACACAATTCAGCCTATTGAAATAAATTACACTTGTCAAGACTGTCTTCAGAACTTCCTAATGACAAGAAAAACAGCATATACAGTGAAAAAAACCAATATAAGTATACTTAGGAAAAAAAATCAATGGACATTGGGTGTGTTCTTTCTGGACAGAGAACTCAAGAAGGTAATTGTGTATTAAAAGTAGCTGCACAGAGAAGGTATATGAGACTCAGCTCCAGCTTTGTCTTATTTTCATAAGTATCCAGGACTGTAGCTGATGCTGCAAGCCCCAGTTTTGCACAATTTACTTGATGCTTCTTAGTGTCCTTGACAATAAAAAGAAAAAACCAAGGAAACAAACAAAAACCCCAAAGCTTCGTTTGTGCTGATATCACTTCATCAGTATGTTATTGGCATGCTTCCACAGTGTGATAGACCTAAGCTAATCACATGCAAAATATTAAGATAGATGCTGTACAAATGTGTTTGCCTCCAAAAATGTAATGACTGTATGATTCTTTAAGTGGTTCTGATTGTGTTGCTATTAAGGTTGCTTTACATTTTCCTCTGTAGCACAGTGTTCTGTTGTCACAGCCATGCTGAACTATAACCCTTTCATTGATTGAGACAAGCGCAATCACCGGATGCTGAGCCAACCCAGTAAGCAATATTTATATCATTCCCATCAGAAGGGTGTGTATATGTACATAGTTCAGCACTCGAGTAATCATCCCATCAGTGTCTTTATTCCTCTGCAGTTTTAACTGTGATGATTGTCTCAGTATATTGTTATTTACATATCCCCTTGCCCCCATGTAATGGTATTTGTGCATTTAACTAATGTGTTTTTTCTAGGTAAAAAGTTTTTTTATAACTGAAGCTGTGATGAGAAAAAACCCCAAACAGCCCATGGGTGGAGCAAAATGAGACCTTCTGTGAGTAAAGGGCCATGGAATGACAGAAGATCCCAAATGCTTATTGTCTGGGGAGGAAAATGATTTATAATGTATACTGAATTAATTCAGGGTTTGAAAATGAGGAAAAGGGTGAGGTTGGTTATTCCTGGACTGCTTTTGTTATGAAATCTGGCATTCTGCTCTAAATAAGTATATATGGTGACAGGACCGGGGGAATGGATTCAAACTGGGAGCAGGTTTAGATCAGATATCAGGAGAAAATTCTTTACTGTGAGGGTAGTGAGGCACTGGCACAGGTTGTCCAGAGAAGTTGTGGATGCCTCATCCCTGAATGAGTCCAAGGCCAGGTCAGATGGAGCTCTGAGAACCTGGTCTAGTGGAAGGTGTCCCAGGAGGGTTGGAACTAGGTATTTAAGGTCTCTTCCAACCCACACCATTCTATGGAAAGGTCCATGTTTAAGTGACTCCTATATGTCACGTGATTGGAATAGTCCCACAGTGCCAGTGTTTTGCAAAATAGTGGGAGCCCAGGAGTAACAGGCAGATAGGTGTCATCTAAATCAATGGTTGCACCATTGGGTTTTGTTTGGAAACTAAATTTTTTTGCTAGTGGAATTAGGTAGATAAACTAGTATAGTGTAACAATTGAACTTTACATTGTTTTTGTTTAAGCCAACCCGTTTCTTTCATTGCTTTGTAATAATAAAATTACAGTCGCAACAATTGTTAAACTGAAACCACTTGTTTCATAAGGAGGACTAATTCTCGGGTCTAATACTTAAGTTAGATATAAACAATAACGATTCAAAGCGATTTTCCTCAGGAACAAAATTTTAGGTGTATAATCCTTGGTCATCTAGTCTCTTCTACATTACCTCACCAGAAAACATAGTGGAAATATAACCAAAGTTATTTATGTGGTTAGTAGAGGCATGTAAGGCTATTTGACAAGTTATGTTTCCAGAAATCTGCTTTAAATTACTCCTCTGTCTAGAGCTAAGTTGTCTGGAGTAGGATTTTAAGGTTGAACTCTATCTGCTTGGGATCTGCAGCCCCAAAGCTCCCCATGTTACACACCTAGAACTGTTCTTTCAATACCAGAAGGTTGTTTGTCAAATGCACACATGGAGAAGAAACCTCAAGGTTAAGTGTGAGGGGGTTTTGCTGTCAACACTCTCAGGATGAAAAGGAATTTAATATGTTTTTTATTTGTAGTGACCACTCTCCCATCTAGGCTATTGAACCATCTTTTTCTTGCATTCATTATGAAAGAATTTAGCTGTATTTTCATTGAGACTAAATTGCATGCATATATTATGTATATTTTTCTTCCACCCCCTGGGTTGCACCCTTCAGGATTTAAGATATTCTCTGCATAATTTTTGAATTCCTAGCAAGCTTAAGACAAACTAAATTAACTACTAAAACTGGAATAGTTTTAAACATGCTCTGAAACAGACTCCTAGATTGTAGAGGAATTGGACTAAGTCAAACAAAGAAATGCCTCTGTGGTTAGATGGTGGTGAGGATATAGCTTTTTCAGTCATAGTTTTAGACTTTTCCTCAACTGCAGTTGAATACAGGGGAGAAAGGGTGTGTTGTTTGGGTTTTCTTAAATGTCTTTAGCAGTGAGTGTTTTTCACAGCAACACCCAAAACTTTGAGAGACATAATGTGCAACTTGAGAGAGACAGAACTCTTAACTGTGAAGATTTGGTGTTATAAAAGATGGGTTGAGAACCTGAACTATATATTTATCTAAAGGAAGTAAAAATCAGCTTGCATTTTTTCTCTTGGAGACTATCTTTCTCTCCCCCGTAAAATAACCAATTTTGGCTGTTTCTGTTCTCCTATGTATCTCAAATGTATTAGAGAAAGGAAAGCAGAATACATCTTCTTTTGTCAAGGAAATTACAGATAAAAGTTTCAGTCTTGGAGTAATCTTTTTAAAATTGGCCATGGCCAAATTCAACAGTGAAACCCAGCCCAGCCAAGTACTTCAGTATGCACATAATTTTATTCACGTACTTAAATCCCTCTGACTTCAAGAGGATTTATGTAATGTTTAGGTGCTTTGCTGCAAGTGTCTGAAATTGGTAGATGGAAAATTTTAGACAGAGAAAGGAAGGCAGTCTCTATTGGTAGATGCCTAAAAATTGCTTTGATTTTTCAGATAATCCTAAATTCTTACTGTCTCCAATTTTCTTTTATTCTTTTGGTGCCTTTTTTCACAACAATTTTTTGCTCTTTTTTTTTAGGCTACTCAGTTATACCACTCCCAGGCTCATTCCAAAAGCAAAATAAGAGCTTTTCTAGTCAGATTTCAGCAAGCAATATTTCAGCAATTGCACATGACAGAGATAATTTCAAGGCAAATCAGACATACCCTCAACAAAAATAGATTGATCCTGCAAGAACCTACTCCCAGCACTTAACAAGGTAAATAGAGACAATTGCTAATAAGTTATTTTCAAAAGCAGTTAGGTGCTAACCCTAGTGAAATTAAGTGAAGACTGAAAATTGTCCCCTGAAAAGTGTTACCTTTTGCACAGTCTTTTGGATTTTTTTAGCTTACATAAATGGAATCTTCTTAATGTGATGACTGGTCTATAGTTTAATCAATTGTCATTCCACTTTACTGGCAAAAATATCATGAAATGTTAAGATGATTAATGTGACTGTCAGGTGAAATATTCATAAATTTAGCTGACCTACCATACATAAAAAGAGATGATAATATGTTTCAAGGTTTATGTACTTAATTTGCTTTGGAAAACACAGCCTCTGACTTGAGTAAATGCATACTAAATTGCAAATACCAAGCGAAAGGAAAAGAGAAAAAAAAAACAAAACCAAACCTGTGTTTTTTCTTTCTTTAATTTTATTTCAAATCAATCTTTAGAAACAGATCCTTTTAACTATGTGTTTACTTAGTCCTCACCCTGATCTGAATTTGTGGACTGCACAGAAGTTATTAATTAAAAAGTTAATAATTGAAAATGGTTTCCATTAAAAGAAAATCCATGGATCAAAAGAGAGGGAGAGGTGATATTGAAGTGTCCTGTGAGCAGAGCTCAGCTTTGTGCTGTTGTTCTTCTCCCCACTGAGGAGAAGGAGCTTTCAGCACAAAGCCTGGATGTGTGGCTCGGATGAGAAATGGGTGCGTGCACGGGCAGCTGACGGGCTCACTGCTGGCCAAACTCTGCCTGTCACAGCCTGCCCTCAGGAGTACCTGCTGGGAGAGCAACATTTCTCTTCTAAAGAAGCACTCTGAAGTGTGTAAGGCATGTGGAGGGCTCACTAACTGCATCAAAAAAGTAAACAGCACATTTCATGTGGGCTTTTTTTTTTTTCCCCAAAATATTTTTCAACTAAGTTAGGAGCACAAGCAGCAAAAACTCTGTAGGTGGGGTGCTGTATGTCATACCTGCACTCAGTTTCACCTTACTTACCCTGACTTGGGCCTGCACTAC
The DNA here is from genome assembly GCF_014805655.1 of Passer montanus. Taxonomy (NCBI): domain Eukaryota; kingdom Metazoa; phylum Chordata; class Aves; order Passeriformes; family Passeridae; genus Passer; species Passer montanus. The sequence continues at coordinate 388,897 of NW_024371038.1, read as the reverse complement.
ATACCAGCCTGAGTATTCCTAATCTTTTTCCAGGAGATTTAACATGTCAGTGTGATAGATAAGGTGATGATTGTTATTCTGAATGGCACCATTCTTGGTTTTCCTTTTCCCAAAAACACTGTTGAATTACCTTGTCATTGCAGCTAGTCAGGGAGCAGCAGGATTAAGTAAATCTAATTGTTCATTTCATAAAATTTTAATTGTTTTAGATAGCCTGCTACATGGGTGTTTAACATCTTTAAAGAATTTATCCAGAGATCATGTAAGAAAGACTCTTTTCTTTTTTGGCACATTTTGAATGTTATTGATAAACATGAAACAGTTCTAAGTGTTTATTGGAGTGCTGTGCTGGAGCTTTTTGTTTTCATTGTAAACTGATGGAGATCAACAGTTTTTTGATACTCCTAGTACTAAGTGCTTATAAAGTGTTTATATCTATAATTGTGTCAAATTATGTTAATGAAGCACTGAAAGACACTAGTAAATTTAAGTGCTCAAAAAGTGCATTACTCTGAGTGTCACCTAGGGGCTCTTCACATCAGACACTTGGGGGACCATTTTTTTTCTTCCAAGCACCTTTAGAGCACTATGTCTCAAAGTGTCTTTCTAGCATTAATTAAATTTTAAAAAGTGAGTGCCAGGTAAGCACACATGATTTATGCTAATCTTTTGAAATGCAAATGTATTTTAGACTAAAATACCCTTCCCTTTTTATAACTCACTGCTTTCCTCCTCAATTGTTCCCCACACCCTTTCTTATTGAGTATTCAACTGCTAAAAACAGTCATGGGAGAGGCAGGGAATTAACTTCATTAGTAATAATTAGGCAGAAAATGAGAACTATTCAAAGGATCAAAACCCCATACTAGATTATCTAATAACCTAATGAATAAAAGTCATAGTAGCTCAAAAAAAATTGCTGTATAAACCTGAGGCACTTTGCGTTTGTTCTTCTGCCTGCCCCTCTCCTCTGGGCTGTTAATGACATTTCTGATGTGGGCTGGTAGAGTGGCTGTGGCTGACAAGAGTTATGGTTTTCTTCCAGTGAACTGAGACCCTGCCTTGGTCACTGGCCATGGGTCAGTCACACGTGTGATCTCCCAAAGCTGAAGGGTTTCGCCAAGATGGTCGAGTGAAGCAGGAGTTTGTGCCCCACACTGGGAGATTGAATGCCATTGCTGTTGTAAGGTGGAAGAGCTTCACATGGCACTATAGATATTTAGTATGAGGACAGAGGAAAACAAATACAGTTTCTGAAGAATAGTTTGAAGACAGAGGCAGCAGCACCAGGACACCAAAATTCAATACATGCTGACCTGAAGTGTTTAAAGAGATAAATGAACAGAAAAAACCCATCCAGTCTGATCAAAACCAGGGACTTTTAGGATGATGATGATGATTGTTATTATTATTAAATAAATGTCTTACTTCAAGGACTATTCTGTTTCATTACAGAATATTCCTATTTTATGTATGGGGATAACAATCCTTACATTACCTAATTCTGATTAGAGCCTATTGAAATTTTTTTTTCACTTTTCTGGGAAACTGTATTTAATCCCTATGTCAATGTGCTGAGAAAGGTAGTAATGATATATCTGAACTTTAAACATCTTTAATCTTTCTCTTTATCTTTCATTCTTGTTGCACAGCCTCAGCAATCAGATTTCAACACTCCATTCCTCAGAAAATCTCACAGATTTAGAAACCATGGTGAGATAAGAGTCTCCTTTGACCCAGAGGCACATTCAACTGTGCCTTTGGAAAGTTTTTTAAATAGCAATGTCTACTGAAATTTTATAAATACATAGAATTCTATTTGGCAATGACTAGAAAATATCAGACAGGTGGCAGGAGTCCACAGGAGTGTAGAGGTGAATTGTGTACTCCAGGTAAAGAGATATCCCAGTCAGTCCTTACTGGAAGCATTATCAGAAAGGATCTTTTAAGCCTAGAGTTTGTAAACCGAATTGTTCTTAGTTTCATTCCCTAGGGAAAGATATCTATTTCATAAGTGTCACTCTAAATGTAGCAGAAGTGAGGAAGCCAAGAACTGGGTAAAATTGAGCTTGTTTTACCAATTCAAGGTAAAAGACATTGTCAGGGCAGCTGGAGCCTTTCCTAGCAATTGCTTACCCTGTGTAAGTGTGGGAGCAGCTTTCACTGCTGTGCAAAGCAGAGAGCTTTATGCTCGACAGATCCCAATCCAGCTCTTACCTGCAGGTTGATCCAGTTACCGGTGAAGTCAGTTACCAAGGGGCTGATTTAGAATGAGCAGAAAAAAGTCTCCAGAGTATCAAATGCAGAAAAGAAAAATTGAAATGTGATTGGTTTCAACTGTTATTGTCTGCTTTTGGAAGGAAGGGAATCAGTGCTTTGATTTTCTTCTGTAAGGTTACCTATTATGCACCATATCCCTCTTTTCTGTCCTTCTAGCTACTTGATTGCCTATTTATTTGCAATAGTCTTCAGAGGTAATGAACAGATTAAATTTAGATAGAGGGCTCAGATTCAGTGTTGGCACAGCTCTGCTGAAATAAATGGAATTAGCCAGGAGAGTCAAAATACCTTGTGTTCAGCAACCATAAGCTATCTGGACTGTTGATGACTCCTAAAATCCCTCCAGCAGATGCCAATATGTGGTCATATGGTGCAATTTTAAAGGGCACTATAGACATACAGGTCTGAAAAGCAGAAGTTAGAGAAATATAGAAGCTATTATAATACCTAGGTGAACTAATTTTCAGAAGGAATAAAACTAGGCTTTTGGAAGAGGGACCAGTGAAATAATTATTTTTGCATTTGAGCAATGTTTCATTTCATAATGTGTTGGGATTTTGTTTCGAGGGGAATATTTTTTATTTGTTTGTTTGTTTGTTTAGGGTAAAAGAAAACTGAACTGGTGTGAATGCAGGTCTTTTTAATATGGGGTACATACCATCCACTGAATGCTGTGAGTAGTTAGACAAATGGTATTGGTTACTGTTAAATAAATGACTTTGCAATCAAAGCTTCAGCCAACAGGTAGCTTCCAGCATTGTTCTCATTGTACATGCTGCCAGTGTTCACTAATTCCAGGGTACAACAGGTCTTGGAAAATCTCAAATCATCTAGCTGCTTTCCTGTCCAGGAAATAGAAGAGTGAGAAGCATACAAAATCAGGATCGTTGAGGTCCAGATTTGAAGCCACAGTCGTACAGAGAGCAGGACAGAAAAGGGGCACTGACAGAGTGAAGCTAAAAAAGATAGGCTTATAGGGCATAGGAAACAAAGAAAATCCTGGCTGCAAAAAGAATGAAGTTAACTGAATATACGTGCCATGATATCCTGGCAGTCTACCACTTTTTACTGCTGGCCATGAGGGTTTCTGTGGTATGGCTGTACAAAGCAGTGGTTTACCAGAAGTGCCTCTATGCTTTTTAGGCATTCAACTCTTGAATGCAGAAATGATGAGTCTTTACTTTTTACTTCCCTATGTCCCATTTCTATGAGGCAATGAAAATTTAGCCTTCAATAAAAATGTCGTATTTGATGCATATCTTATGCTACAGATATTTTTAATAATATGTTCATGCATGAAATACTTGGCAATTATTTCCCATTTCCCTAAACTTGTATATATCTTCCCTATCCAGACACTTAGTACATAAATCCAACAATGTGCTTTTCCCTCTACACCTACCGTAAGTTAGTTTTCATAAGGATGAGAAAATGCCTTTAGAGAAAACACATTGCTGAGAAGAATTAGAAGACCAAAGGTAATAGATCTTTTAATTTAAGATAGAGCCACTTGCCATTTCTGTTCTTTTAAAAAGCAGTCAATTCTAATTATAGAGATTTATCTTGGATTAAGGAAAAAAAAAACTAAAGTAAGCACTGCTTCTTCTACTGAAACTCTAGTGTTAAGGTTTTTTTAAACGGGAATTATGTGTAGTGTGGACAGTAAAGAGACTACCACCAAATTTGGAATTAACTGTTTATGTGATGGAAAATTTGTTCATCTGAAACTATTTTCCTTTTAATTTTACATTGTAAAACTTGAAAAATAAGAGGCATTACTGACAATTGCCAATGTTGGGAAAGAAAAAATGAAGTGGAGGGGCTTTCTGAAAGAAAAGCATTTCTGTTAGTTCTTGAAAGTTCACCCTTAGTTCTTCAATTTCACCCACAGAATATCATAATTCCAGTGGAGGAAAACACTTGTGATCCATTGTAACTCAACTATTTTTAGGGTCCAATGCAAATAGTGAAGATTTCAATAAAAACTACAGACACCCTGGCTAAAAAATTACTAACATGGAAAGAATCACTATCAGCACAGTTTCAAAGACAACTGTTGCATTTCCTTCTATTCCCTTTTTTCCTCATGTCCCTGAAATATTTTTGATTTTATCATATATTCCTTTTTTCTGGTAGTGTTTGCTCTCCACATGGAAATTCTTTAGTAGTCATCAAAATATCTGGTATGGTTCCCTGAGATAGCATTTATCATGGGACTGTATATCACTTTCCTTATCTGGGCTACAGATGTGCTGGTCTATATTTGGAGACTTCTTTCTCTTCTGAGCTATCAAAAGGGATGGGACAACAAACATCAAGCTACCTCCAACTAAAAAGGATTCACAGTCTTTGGAACTTTTAAAATATTAAACTCTTCTTTTGTCCTTGTCACCCTCTTGCTGTAGAAAATGTAAGCTGACTTTATTTAGTACAGTAAAACAGCTTTGTGCCAAACTTTCTGGCATTTCATTGTCATCCACATGGGGAGAAAGGTAAAGATGCTGTACTGCTTCTATGAAAAATCTTGGTATTGACACTGCACAGCAATATTTGCCCTCAGTTGTTTCTGAGAAAGCAATAAGTAATCAGAATAATCAGTATATTTTATTATGGATAGCTATGGTCTTATCCTGAAAACTATAAGCCACTCTTAAAATATTTAAATTGCATTAAATTATCTTAATTTTTGTCTAAGTAACTTTGGTAGAGGATGGGTCCATGGCCAAAATAAGAATTAAATATTGAGATCTGAAAAATATCTATTTTGTCTTTCCATTGTTTATTAACTAAACTGTCAAACTAATATACTACTGAATAATTAAATGTGTGTTCTTCCAACTGCATTGTACTTTTGTACTTTTGTACTCATTACCCTACATCTTAATACAAATATCCCTGGAGTTACATTTTCTTGAGAAAAGAGTCACAAGATGAAAAATCTCCAGGTAGGAACTCTTAAAGGATATCTACATGCACAAAAAAGAAGTGGTAAATATATATAAAAAATGAGTGTAAAATTGTAAGTGTATCCAAAATTATGACAATCCAAATCCACTTTAAAGGAAAGTGTGGCTAAGTTTAATTTCAATGGTTATTTGATGTAGTTTGCAGAGTATACATGACAGCTGAAAATGTGTTCATATATTGATTTTTTTTTTATATATTGAAGAGCATGAAGTAAGAAGAGACAGAGCAAACCAAGCACCTATCAAGCCTTGAGCCTTTGTGATCATCCATTTGAATTTGTCTGGTAATGAGGGGAAGCTGTGCTTCCACTTGGCCATGCATGACCCAGAGGTTGCACTAAGGACATAAACAAGAGTGAAGAGGCTTTAAGTGGTTACTGAAATGTATCTTCATTAGACTGGACTCTGCTATTCTGAAAAAGACTTGACAGCATGGTGGGAGATTGTGAGGAGCTGGCAGAAGACTTCAGGCTCAGGAGGTATCTGAGATCTCCCTTTCTCCACCACCAAAGCATTGGATGAACACCCGGACTTATTTTGCAGCTGAAGCAAGGGCTGCATCTTTGTGGATGTTCCAGGAGACATCTATCAAGCATCAAAAAAATCCCTCCCAATACCTACAGAAGTGCTGAGACCAGGCTCACCCCATGCAGGGCTGACATTTCAGCTGGACAGATCACCCAGCAGCAGATATCTGAGCAGGCAGTGCAGGTAAATATGAAGTGCAGCAGTATTTTCTCTTGCAGCATGGAGAAGAGTGTCCAAATGTGTTTGGGGCTCTACCAGCTGTCAGTTGCTCTTGACCCAGTTTGAGGGAGTATTTTACCTTTTTTTTAAATAGTTTCAGACATTGCTGCTGTACTTTCCCAAATTAATGCTATGTTGCACTTCAATTTTTTGAAACTTTGTTTTGTACCAAAAAGTTTGTTTTCTAGTGGGAATGTACTGACCAATATGTGATTCCACAAAATATTTTTCTCATGGTTTTGAATGCGAGTGTTTTTCTTATTCAATTGTTTAAGAACTCTGAGTTCTAAATTAGGCATTTGCTGCTATTGAATACTTCTGACTGAGCACTCAAAATACTGTATGTGCTAGGAAAAAAACTCTGGTAAGTAAAGTGGTATAACTCAGTACTGTAGGCATTAGTAATCTAATTGGAAGCCATTAGAAATCTGAAAGAATAAATACTTTAACAATCTGAAGAAAGGTTCCAGAGTTAATGAGCAATTAAATCCATAACTGGCCTGGAAGAGGAGTGTTGAATAATTTTGTTTAAGGTATTAGAAGGAGGCTTTGGTCAGAAGGAAAATGTAATGCATGTTCTGCTTTAAGTGTCACTGAAAGAGGGCTACATGGAGTGGGAACCTGCTGGTAACCCTTTCATGACCCCTCTTGCCATTTGCAATTGAATGCTACTTTTACATATGACTAAATATATATATATGGTTTGGTTAGTTTTTTCTCCTTTCCAGATTGTTCCTCGGAGCCTAATTAACTGTTTTAAATTTCAGATTTAAGAGTGCTCTTGTTCAGTTTCTTCTTCAGCTTCTTCAGCTTCTTCAGTTGCTTGTACAGCGACAGTGCAAAAATGAAAACAAATCCTGGTCAGATCCATGGGTTTATTCAGCTATTGAAATGAACCTTCACTAGCAAAGTATCTTCTCCTGGAACTGTGATATGCTTATTTAAAAAACTCAGATTTTTTTTTGCAAATGGAAAAGCCCAGATCTGTAGCAATCCTCCAATATTCTGTTTTTCATTTGCAGCAATGCCAAGAGTAAAAGGGGAGGAACTGTTATTTAAGAATCTGTGGATACTGTTTTTGGTTATTTTCTCTAACTCATTGATGAATCTGCTTTTAACATAGGTGGAGAACAAAGCAGTTCAGATAATTTAACTTTCTAAACAAAATGTCTGAAAAGAGGCAATGCCTTGTATAATTACTTGAATAAGTTGCTAGTCTAGCACACCAACTCTTCAGGTTGATTGTAAATAGCTCCAAATATCTACCACACTGAAGAATATTTTACCTACCAGTGAGGAGATTCACTTTATTTGGTTATTTATTTATTTTCTAGAAAAATCCTCCATGGATTAAGCAAGTTATTCACAATGGAAATATATGAGCTTAAAGAAAAGGCCCAAAGGCTCCTTGAGGTGCAGAGTTGTTCCTTTTGCTCATTGAAAGCCCTCATGCAGGCACATTTGAGTGGTGTGGTGTGCCAGGGTGAGCATGGTTGGTTCTTCCTGCTCTGCATTCTCCTGGCTGGGGCAGGCACATTTTGAAAAATACTTGTCAGACAGCAGGGGAGATAATTCTTCAACATCAAATTCAGCTGCAGTTTTTGGTAGCTTGTCTTCAGCCCTGGCAAGGCACCATGGTGCTAATCTGAGGGACCTATGGATAAGTTATTTTTGTGCTGTGTGCCTGGATTCAGTAGTTCAGCTGTGAATTTAAATAAGCTTTGTTGCATGCTTTGGTCTATAAGGACAGGCCTTTCTCCCCCTTTGTTTTCCCAAAACGGTCCAAGGCTCTGGCAGGCCCAGTCTGGCCTTTGGGTTAGGTTGCACCCATTTAGCAAGTGCCTGATTTTCTCTGATCACACAGCAGTGCTGAGGGACCATCAGGAATGTGGAAATCCTGCCTTCAGCTGCTGCCTGTGCTTGTTGATTGAATCCACATGGCTAGGAGGTATTTAGGATGGAGATAATCCAAACATTAATTGAAAGCAGAAGCTGGAAGCCAAAATTCCATTCTCCCAGGTGAGTGCTGAATCAATTTAGGTTCTGGAGTAATATTTACTCTTACTTTATGCTTTTTGTCTATGACTTTGTAGTTAGGATGTGAAAGCAAAATATATGGGTATGGTTTGTCCTTCTATATGAGGAAACAAATAGATTCACTTCATGTCAGTAGAAAAATTTTATACTGATTTTCACTGAATCCACCAATGCTGGGTCTTTTATTGGTCTTTTCACCATGCACAAATGTTTTACTACCTCCCATCACAAATCAAGAGCATTGCAGTCTTTCTTGTATTTATGGTTTGACAGGGAACATTGAGACAGGGTTCTACCATGTGATTTTTTTCCTCTTTCATGAAATGCAGTCTGAAAAATACAGCTATTCATGTTAGAAGAGTATTCAAAAGAAATTACCTCAGTAACTAAGATGTCAAGTTTTAAAAAATGAACAAAAGCCATTAAAATAGAATTTTTTCTTTTTGTTTGGTTGGTTTGTAGGCGGTTTTTTTTCTGTAAAAAGCAAATTCTTACTTTTGATCATTATTTCATAAATAATAACTAAAACATAAGCATGTTTCTACAATATTTGAGTAGTCCAGTATTGCTCTCTGCTTTGACTCCTTTTTTCAGTATACTGGTCAGTATTAAACAAGCAGTATTGATAATTTTATGTGTATTTACCATTCAGAGCTGGCAAATATACATTCCTTCATAAATGCAGTAATGCTTATATTTGGAAAAATAAGGGATATGAGTAAGGAGAAAGTAAAAGGTACATTATGGAATTGAAATTACAATAATTTTTTAGGTAGTTATAGTGTAGTTATTTAAGTTGAAATGTAATATTTGCATCTGTGCTGTATTTTAGGTTTATTTTCAACTTCCTAACACTAAATGAAATGCACAGTACAAATAAAATCTCTACAACTATCAAAGTAAATAGGTATAATACACAAACTCATCATCTCAGGGGTATTATATCCTCTTTGTCTTCTTCACTGTGCCCATGCTCTCTCACATATAAAAGGACTCATTCTCAGCGCTTACATGACTTTATTGGGAGCATTTTAATTTCAAAATTAAGGATACTACTTTTAATGCTAGAATAAAATGGATATGCTTCTTATCACAAATTAGAACAATGATTTCCAAGCATCCCAGGCTTACCAGTGTGTTGCTCTGTCCCAGTTCAAGAAAGCTCCCATCAGTACATGATCAGCAGTTAAATTGCAGGGACTTGTAGATAAATTTTACTAAACCCGTTTCCATGAAGGCATAAGGAAGAAACAAGCAGAAGTTCAAAAGTCGGGGCCCCCGATTAATTTTTAATGATTTCCAATTCTTTCTGAGGTGCTCAGTTTCAACATTTTACTCAGTTATTTGCCCAGCAGTTATCCTATCCATATTTGATATGGGATAATTAGCAACTGGCCTTGAGAAGTGCAGCCCTGTCTACCATCTGCACAATCAATATTAGAAAGTGCTGCAGTTCCTAGGGATATTCATGTATTTTCTGAACAGCTCTTGATTTATTGAAAGGGATGTAATGACATGAAAAGTGTTACACTTACAGCCTTCTATTGACAGTGGTTCTGTTTAGCTTCATTAGATGTGATACCAACATCTGTCCAGTGAGATGGAAGCCACCTGTTCATTTTATGTAACTTCTAAAAATCATCAGTGGCTGAAGACCTGTATATTCAGCATGTCATACGGTGCCAATGGTAAAAATGAAAGTATATGTGGTTCCTTATCAGCCTTCCACTTTCATCTTCTATTTCCATAGTTGTATTAAATGGTCTATAATCATTTGAAAGCAGGCAAGAGTCCTTGTCCTTTCAAGCAGGCACTTTATGCCTCACTAAGGTACCAGCCTGAGATGCCAGCTTCACTGGCTGATGTGGTGACCAGAGAATGCACAAGCTGTGAATACTCCCACTTGTAGATGGTTTGTAGATACCAGAAAAATAAGGACATTAATGAGCATGGCTTGCCAGTAGCAACAGGTGACATATTAACATGAATTTGCAATTAATACCTAACCCACTCCCCCCATTTTTTGCTGGACACGAACATATGAAATGATGCTACATTTGTTCTTTTTGTTAAAAATAACCATGACAGCCTAAACTTGTCTGTACAGAGCAAGTTATGTCACATTTTATTAGCCAGTTGAATGGTTGATTTAAAATAACCAGCTACCTGTTTCCTTAATTTCTGGTAAGACCTTTTTCCTTTATTTTAAGGGAGTTTATATTATGATGAATAAAAACTGAGAGATAAACAGTATTAAAGCTTTGTCAACTGCAGCTAAGAAAGTATCAAAAGACAGACAACTCTTGAAATTGTAAAGGGGTATCCTTTTTCACAAGGCAGCTCTAACAAAGCAGTAGAAAACTCTCCTGCAATAGCAATTAATAAGTCTGTTCAGCATGCATGCATTCCAAATGGGAACTTATGCTGTCTTAGACAACAATGCACTTTTATGGTTTTCAGCTTAATAGAAACAATGATCTTAGTAAGAATACTAAATTGGAAGACACTATCTGATGATATACATTTTATTTCATTATTAACAAACTGAATTACATGCTAAAGGTTTGCTATCAAGCTGAAACCCAGTCAGTTCATAAAAATGATTTAATAGCAGGTTCCTGGAGCACAGTATTCCTTTTACTACTGTGGTTTCAAATCCATTTTTTCCCATCTCATTTATGAAAATGTTTCTCTCTCTTTTTGGGCATTATGAACAGTGAGCAGGGGTACAAGTGTGTAGGCGAGATGGTGAAACCTGACACATCTGATGACGTGAAAGGTGGCAGTACTAAAGTCAGCAGGGGCAATTCTCAGAGAAAGTACAGCGAGATAAACAGTAAAGACATTGAAAACAGGCAATAGCATTGTTGCTACTATGCACCTCCTAGACTAAAGAAATTAGGCATTTTCAAAAGATAGTAAAAATTTTTGAAATAGATAGTTAATCTTTGATTATTTAAAATGTGTTTTATTCTAATTTAAAAACGCATTGAAGCAAAGAGTATTTTTTGAAACAGAGAAGCCATTGAAAAGGAGTGTTGCTTTTTAACTTTTTTCTTTTTTCCTGGGAGGATTCTTTATGGCTTTATTGCATTATCTTGCCTTGTATTTAGTCATTGTATTCTGTGATTCCTGCTCTACCTTTCCTACTCTTGGCAAACTCTAATCTTGGAACCCAGCTCCACAATTTTGATATGCATATAATTTTACGTAGTTGATGAATCCATCATGCAATAGTAAACAGCAGGGAGGGGCTCAATGGAAGCTCATTTGTTACTTTTCCCACTTGGAGGCTGTTATTTTTATAAATTACTTATATTGGACACCGTGGGAGTGCCCTTTTTCATATACACTGAAGTACTTCACTGGCCCCAGGAGTCACTAAGACTAGTGGATTTTAATAGTTATAGATCCTAAATGGAGGGTTAGAAATTGTTTCTTTTCATTACAATTACAACGAGGAATTAACCCCAAGGGTATCCACTTAATTTCATAATATATAGACTGGAACGCTAATAATGTGTCTCTCCTAAAATGTAATAAAGAAGCAACTGCCCCTTGGCTCCCTGGGGTAGATTTTTGTAAAATGTATTGCAAAAAATGTAACACAAAGAAGATTTTACGTTAACAAGCTTTGTAATGTCACTAGCTCCGGTGCTCAAAGTGCTCTGAGCTCATAGACATCCAGTATTGGCACCGGTTTTACAGCAGGAATTTAGTACCAGCACTTTCGTGTGACTCCACTGGTACAAGGCAAAACCAAGTGAGGGAAGGAGTAGAGGGTAATTTACAATTAAGCACATAAAGACGTGAAAGAGTGGAGGGAGGAAGAGGGAGTACGGTAGTCCAAAGTAATTACTTCCTTCGAGGTCCACTTGGACCTGTTCTCTAGCCATGTTTCCTGTGTTGTTTTAATCTTCCATGCCCTATTGCAAAACAAACCTTGGCCTTACAATTGGCAGCAAGTGAAGTCCAGAATATTTGCTGTTGCATTTGCACTTGCAAGCAGCAAAGTAGCCTCTGACCTCTCAGTCATTATTGATGGTGACTGTGGAACAAATTCCTGGCCAAGATCTTAAATGCTGGATCAGGCTGTGGGTTTAAATCCAGGTTAAAGACATTTCTATTTGTTGATGATTTTAATACAGCATCCTGGGAAAGCCTGACAGTAAAGGCAGCAAGAAAACTAGTACATTAGCTGTGCCTATTCTCTCTTGAAAGAGAGGAAAAAAAACCCCAATACAGTTGTAGAAGAAAATTTTTGTCTGAAATTTAATGGAGATTCTTACAGACATTTCTAAGATTGTTGGTTTTTAGGAAAATTCATTAGGAAATAAATTATTGGCCATTTTTTTTCTTTATTTATGCATGATATGTTCAGAATTCTGTGTACCTGTTTATATTGCAAATATTCTGTTTATAGCAGAAAATTTAAATAATATCCCTGAGTAATCACAGATATGTTTGTATCCTATATGATTGTACCCATCCCCTAAAACTGAATTCTCCCAGAGTAATTTGAACAAGTAGTTTATTAAAATTTGTGGCTTATTTATTGGACTCCTGCTCCCAAAATCTGGAAATGCAAAATGGTGATCTCTGAACTAACTTTTCTAGATAAGCTGATAGGTCCCATTTAATTTATGTAAAAGATTCTATGTAGATGCAGAACTACCTGTCTTTAACAGAAGTTACTGTTGCTAACTGTTGGAGATATGCCAATGCAAGAGGGAATAGATGTCTAGAAGGCTGCCAAGAAAAAGAATGGAAATAGAGAGAGTAAGATAGAACTTTATTTTTACCTTTTCTTATTCTATTCCTGTTTTCCAGGGATGGTTATCTCAATCTTTAAAAAACAATTAAAATCACAAAGCAAATGGGAAGAAAATCTAAATTCATAAGTTTTGCCAGCTGGTTTCAGTTAATTTTATTTTAGTGGTGTTTAATTTGGCATTTCTGGGCTTTTTTTTTTTCTTTACTAGTTTTAAACTAAAATAGTGAAAAATATTTGCCTAACAGATTTACGTTTTAACAACTTTCACCATCTTCTCCATGTTGCAGTTGTAATGTTCTGAAATGTATCCTGAAGCCAGTCTACTGAATAAGAACAATAGCAAGAGTTAAAATGTCAAGGAAGAACAGGAGAGGCAGAATAGAAATGCAGCATGAAACTGAGTTAGAAGCTGAAGGCTGAAAGGGGCTCTGAAGAGAAAAGTTCAAGATTAAAGGAAATTATTTCATGCATTTCTCCTACTCATGAGTAATTACTTATATGCAGCTGAGTAATAATTGCAACTGAAAGCATTTGAGTGAATTCAGCAGTCAGGACTATGATCATGGATCATAATCTGGATCATGAATCATAATTAAGGGCAAATTTAAAATTAAATGCTATGGATCTCTTCAAGGTCTTTTTTGTAAATAATAAATCAGAGCTGTTTCAGTAGGTAAGTTAATTTAACATTGTGTGTATGTTAAAGAATAAAGAAGTTTCTTCCCTTCCTTCCACTTATTCACAAGTGAAACAAGAGCAAGTCATTTCAAGGGAACTCTGAGATAGAGCAAGATAACAAATGTGATGTACTTCACAAACAATGTTATCTCCTTCAACCAGATAAAAACATAGATACTATAGGTTAGGTGCCAATTTGTTTCACTGAAATTACATGCTGTGAATCACTCCTGCAGTATTGCAGGAGTACCTGCTCATATAGTACCCAGCTTCTGTGACCCTAGAGTACATTCATTTGTAATGTAAGAAATGAGTGGTAAAACATATATTATAAAAAATGGAAATACCTTATGTGAGAGCTAGAAGCAGAAATCTGAAGCACTGGCTATTCCTTTTTCCCCAGGTATTATAATTTTTGACCTTTTTGTACTGCCTCCATCTAGTGATAGATAAGTATGTGCTTTGTTTCCCAGACTGGGGGGATTTCTGTGATAGGCACCAGATTTTATTCTGAAATACTTATTAATTTAAAATAAAATATGGATTTCTACTGCTAATTACAGCATGGTGATGTGCTACTTGTCCATTTCATATGTTTTTGAAAAGGCATAAAAAACCCATTTTATCATTAGTACTAAGGTCATGTTTACATAAAGATTTGGTTTTGAGAAACTGGATGTAAAGTATTTTATTTTTTTAAAAGAATAATGCCAGACATGGACAGCCATTTGTGCTGGATCTCTCTGTGCTGGGGAGAGTGTGACAGCCAGGGACTCCTCCCTGCACAAGGACCAATACATAGAGTATGAAAATCAAAACTGATTTGGCTGCTTGAGAAAGGCTAAGAGATAAATGTTTAAAATTCTAGATTCAAGTGATGTTTTTCAAAAGGTTAAGTTTTGAAAATGTCTCATCATAAACTTCCATAGGGAGCCCATGTCAAAGGAATGGAATAAAATGTTTACAATGAAGATGGGGTTAATGCTCAGAGCATTGCTGATGGTGTGTGTGTTCACAGGGTGAAAGGATGGGGATATAAAGACATGTTTGGGATGCTCAAATTTTCCCTTTGTCTGGGGAGAAGAGGCAGGGCAAAATAATTGAAATTAGTATTATAGCAGTGCTTCATTTATTTAGATTTCTGGATGTTCAACATTTTATTACCCCACCTTTTCTCTTTTTTCTTTGCAATATGTAAGCAGTTCCAGCTGGAAACATGTCATCTCCATCTTCTGTACATCCAGGTTTTTGGGGAATTAAAAACAAAACTGTTTTGCATCTTATATAATAGAGCTGAAAGCATTTAGGAGCCAATAAGTTTAATATTAGAAGCATGAGCATGTTATTTTGTAATAAATTGTGGCTGATATTTGCTCTAAGCAAATGATGAAAAGATCAGCTTGAATGAAGTACATGAGAACAGGGATTCTACTAATGAACTTCATGTTCTCAGAAGAAAAAACATGGAATCATCTCAGCTGAGGCCTTTGAAAATATCTGCTGTCCCTAATCAAAAGTATCAGTAGATAAAGGAAGGTTGGAAATAGATAGAGTCCTAGAGGTAGGCTCTGGAAAATTCTTCCCTAGGTGGCTTTTATTATGAGCTAAAGAGCACTCCAGACTTGCCTTGGATGCAGTTAAAAGCCTGGAGTGTGCACACCAGGTAAATTCCTGAGTTATATATATATATAAATTTATATGCCTTTTTATATCTATGAACATAAATATATATATGTATGTCTATAGATATCTGCAGCACAGACTTCCAGTGCTCTGTGATTGAAGTTATGTGACCTTCCATGTAAACCTTTTCTCTACCTGCTTGTCCAGATCAAAGCTGAAGCACAAGGCAAAGTCACAGGTAATCAAAGTAGTGAGCTGCTTTTTCAGCTGTTTAATTATTGAAGGAGGTTTCTACCTAGCTGGTTTCCCGTAATATAATCCATGACACTGTAGTTTAAAATCAATAGTTCTTTGATTAGGACTGAAAATTGTAACGGGACATTTCAACATCACTGGAAATGACAGACTCTTATGCAGTACTTCACCACTTGCACCTCCTGTTCAGAACTGATGATTCAAGCGTGGTATATTTATGCCTGAAATCTCAGTAAGATGCCATAGGGAGTAGTAATGGCCTCACCTTTTCATATTCAATAACTCAAAGAATGGACAAAAAAGAAGAAATAATATTCCAGCTTTTGCCCAAAAATTAAATGTACTATCATAACAGTTGTCTGTCCTTGTGCTGTGCAGTAGCAGATTTCACATTAAAAGACAAATATCTGAGTCTTAAATGAATTTCTAGGTAGAAGAAAATTCTTGGGATACATGATTATTTTTCTGAAAATAGTAATGACACTTATGTAGCTGTTCAAACAGTAAAAGGAGATCTCAAGCTGTCATCACCAGAAAACATAAACCATCTACTAGAAAATGCCTCAAAATTAATGGTAAGCAATGGGTGATCTAGCCAGGCATCAGCAGCATCTCCACTAACTCTGTCAGACTGACTCTGATCCACTGAGCAAGTTCTACCACTCTTGTGGGGGAAAACATGAGGTTTCCCATGGTGGATATTCCACAGCACCTTTCACCAGGTGTTGTTCAGGGAGTCATGGATTAAAACCAGCATGGATTCAATTCCTAAATGTCAAAATGATTTCTGGTTTTGGAGTCAGTAGGAAGACCATGGTAACTGGTTTAAGGTGCTGTTGGATTGGATCTGGTCCCCATGGCTAGCAAATCACAAAAGTTCTTTAATGCTCTGCCCTTCTGCATTAAGTGTGTCTCTGTTGTAACCTCCCTTGAAGATGCCTCATCCCCACCTACTGCAAAGCACCACGTGTGTGTGTGAGCCCAGAGTGGCTGCTGCCTACCTGGAAGACCATCCAAACCATGAGGAATGTGCTTATACTCAGGAACTGAAACTTAAAACAGTGACTGAGGAAGAGACTGCAATCTCTGGGTCTCAAAATGCTCCCTAGCCCTACCAAACAAATATTTGCAAATGCAGTAGAGCAAAGGAGGAAAGGGAGGCTAGAAAAACTTGTTTAGCCAAGTTTTCTTTGTTCAACAGGTGTGAGGACTGGCAGGAAGGAGGATGTCAAACTCCTATTCAGTTAAAGACATCTTAAAGTGGGTAAATTTGTTATCCTCAATGTAGAAGGTGTTATGCAGGATATGATTGAGGAGGGATTTATATCAGATATATATATAAATATATATATATTTATCTCCTCTGTTCAGGGAGTTTGTATATCAGATATGATGACTGGTACTCAGCATGTCTACTAGAAAGGACTGTATAAATATTTTTGTGAAAGATTTTTTTTTAAAGTTGAGTTGATTTATAAATTAGAAAAATTCTTCTCAATCTCCTGGTTATAAATGACATGGAACCAAAAGCATATAGTGCACCATGTGACTAATCTTTTAGCTGCCCCAAGGTATTTTTAGTATGGAAGGGCATGGGCTGAGAATGGGAGTAGCTTTTGAGAAGTGAGGGAAGTATTTCCATTATTAAAATGGGGCAAGCTATGTTATTCATCTTTTGCCATCTGAAAATGTGTTATATTCTCTTATTAAATAATACTCCTTTCATTAGGAAAATCCAAGTGTGTTCTTCTTGCTTTCACAATGCCTGTAGAATACACTGAAGTTCAGTTGGGAAAAAGAAAATAATTCTGCTTTCATCCCAAAGTGCACCTTATTGAGAGTTGTAAACAGACATAAAAGAGTTGTAAATCAGACACTGCTCTCATATGCAAACTTGCAAAGCAGGATTTGTGCCATTCTTCTCAGAAAAGGGCAACTTGAAGTTGTACTATTGTCTTTGGGGGAATATAATATTGTCCAGAAGAATTAAGATGGAAAGAACATTCTGATTTAAGCAACTTAGTTACTGCTTGGATTTGGTGGAGCAAATAAAGTTTGTGCAGGACATTTTTCATGGTCCTTCTTACTTACCTGCAGCTGTGCTTAGAGCCAGAGATTGCCACTCTCAGCCTGCCTATTTAGCTGGACAGGCTGAAATTTCCAGCCAAACTGCTTCTCTACACTGTATCTAGTATCCTGCATGCTTTTCTGCACTAAATAAGCCCTTTTTACTTGAAAAAATACCTGCAGCTGTGCTTAGAGCCAGAGATTGCCACTCTCAGCCTGCCTATTTAGCTGGACAGGCTGAAATTTCCAGCCAAACTGCTTCTCTACACTATATCTGGTATCCTGCATGTTTTCTGCACTAAATAAGCCTTTTTACTTGAAAAAAATCACCACAGGAAGTGGTAATGCATATAATCCATTTCCATATGAGCATTGAGATGTGAGCTAAAAGACTTGCAGAACACCTGGTGTCCACGTTGTTTCCTTTTTTGTTGTTCCAGACCCTAGAGAAACTATTAGTAGGTCTAGGTAAACTAATGTCAGTAATAATCCTGAGTCTATAGTTACTTGGGAGCAGATGAGGAATCAGGACGTTTAAAAGCTGCAGAACTGTTGTGAGTAGGACATATGAAAGACACAAAGTAGCAGCACAATCCTGCTATTCAGCTTTTCAAAGAAGACACAAAGTGAAATGATTTAGGAAACCACTGTGCCGTTCAGTCACTGGAGCTGCCTGCAATGACCTGTGTTGTCATGTCTCTGAAAGGCTGGGATCCTAAATCTCCTCTCAGGACAGTGCAGTGGAGGCTGACACCGTGGTACCCATTACACAGTTCTTGTGTCACCAGGGCAGTCAGCCAGCATCTGGCAAGCTGCAAAAAGTTTTCTCATTGTCTGTGGAGCTGAGCCCCTCTCTTGCCTCTCAGACCAGTGTTCACCAAAAGCAGAGATGGGACTGCAGTCACTTCTCAAGTGGCAAAACTCAGATGTGCTATAGCTCCTGCTCATGCAGGTGTCTGTACTCTCTTATTTTACTTTTAATTATTAAATATTTATCAAAATAAAACACTTTAAACAAGAATTAAGTAAATTTTCCTCCATCTTGTGGCTTTGTAAACAGTGAAGTGGGAGGCTGGACATGTGAGCCTAAGTGCCTCCAAGGCAGAGAATTGTATCCAGGTTTTAAATGTGATGAATGAGCATGTCTGGTCTGTGAGAAGCCTAATCTATGTTATTATATTTCCTGGACAGGTTCAGAGGATGAAAAGATTGTACAATTGTCTAATTTGTGGATCCAGACTGGACTTTGGTGAAAATTTGGGATCTATTTAATTTACAGTTATTGAGATGCATGATTCATGAACAAATTGCTGTGTGCAAAGAAGTGAAATTAATGCATCAGCTGCAGTCTCTTACAAGCTGTATATGCAAGCAATCTTAGCCATCTCTCAGTGCTGGAGAAGGTATGGTTGATTAATGTTCACAAATATCCAAAGCCATGAAAGCATATGCATGTGGTTATCCTTGGGAGTCCCTTCCAACCCAGAATATGCCATGATTCTGTGATTCTTCTAAGACAAAGTTTCTTGTTTGCCTGTTCTGAACTTAGAGCCGGTAAAGGAAGACATTTTCTGGTGGAAAAATTAAATGTGTGTGTCAGCCAACTGCTTTCAGTTCTGGAGAGCTATTGAACTGGGTAAGTGGACTGCAGTTTTTCATGAAGGGGTCTGTGGGATTGGAGCTGTCATGACTATGCTGTCAGGAATTGATTATTGTAGAGTTCTGCTAACAAACCTTTTCTGCTTCCAAAACCAGAACTTCCCAAGATTCTCTTCTGCAACATTTAATATAGAAGCACTTTAATATTTCTGTATATAATTCTGGACATCCTCTGCCTCTTACTAATTTCCCTCTAGAAAGCTCTCTTTGAAATTTAGACATTTGAAAAACGTAAATGACCTGACTATCAGTGAATCAAAGCCAGATGTAAGAGAAGTTACACGGGAGGCGTGTTTATGGCAAACAAGCTAATTGTGTGTGAACAGAAGACCAACACTGTAATGTGTTGACTGTGACATTGAATGTGCTACCCAACATCTTTGTCTGTACTAAGTAGTCCACAAAATTATGATGATGATACCTATTAAACACAATGAAAGAGTATAGTGAATTAATTCATTAATGTTTGCAAAGAACTTTGAGATCCTCTAGCAGAAGAGTTAATTTATTATTCTGTGTTATCAGATTCAATAGGACATGTAGTATAAATCTTCAAAAAAGCAAACAAAAACCTAATCATGAGTCTCTTACTCACACTGTCAAAGCTGGTAATGACCAAGCAGTCTTGTTTGTGAAAGTACAAAAAAAAAAAGTCATCCATGCTACTTGATATGTTGAAGCAGCAATTAGTACACATTGTAGAGAAAAGAAGTGGAGCTAGACCAGAAATGAGCCTTGATGAGCCTAATTGCCTTTAATTATCCCTAAACATTTTCTTGTTGTCTGTCCTATAAAGGCAGAAGAAACCCTGTAGTTCTAAAAGGAAATAAGCCTTGGTTTTGTTTTCGTCTCTTAGAGGGACATAATAGCCACCATGGAAACATGTTCTTAATCAACGACATTAAACTCCTGGCTGCTCTGCTTCTCTTGAAACTGCCTAGCTTCATTATTGTCAGGGGGAAAGGGGAGGGGAAGGGGGTTTAATCACTATTTAGCTTTTCTTAGCAAATTAAAATATTAATTACAATACGCATTATTTTATCTTTGGTAAAGCTATTTGTAAGTATTGGTGAATAAGAGCTCATTTCATGTTGGTGTAATTTATTCTCAAATTATTCAGACTTTCTTTTTTCAATTCCTTTTAAAAAATCATTGGGTCATGAAATGCTGTCTTCCAAGAGCCAAAAATACCCTAAAATGTGATTACTTCAGTACATTCAAATGTCATGGAAAGCTGAGCAATGGAAGGCCAGACATCTCCAGACCAATGGACAGATGTTTCTCTTTTGCTAATATTTACATGATGGAAGGCAGTAATCAACCTCATTTTTTTTTTCAGAATAACAGAAAAGAGGGAATTTTTGATAAAATAAATCATAGGAAATCCATGGCCTCTGCAAATGTACTCCTTTCTAAGCGTAAATAATATTAATTCTGTTAGTTTGGTTGATGGAATACAGAATATGAAGGGATTAGCAAAGTGGTTTTTAAAATGAGCAGATCACCATTATTATGCATATTCTGTGATCATCAGATGCCTTTTCTTTGTGAGTCTGTGCCAAGAGACCTTTAATTTCTAAATAACTAACCATGAGTGTGAGTTGTGAGTGGGTGTGAGTGTTTTTGTGTAACTCTGTGTGTGCAGTGTGTGAGTGAGTGTGTAAATGTGTGGGGGGTGTGAGTGTGTAAGAAACATCCACTCTCACGCACTCACATCGTAATCTGTTCCTTTCACCTTAAAAAACAAATTCTTTAAAAGCTTGGGGTCTGTGTGCAGAAAGGGTCAACAAACCCAAACAATATTTTTAATTGTAGCCATGGGATATTAATCTCAGAAGACATGCCATGAAGTCAAAGGATTTTCTTTTCTTAATTGCAGAAGCCTTACACAGACTTTCTCCTAGACATTCTTGCTGACCTGCATTATTGATGTGGTCTGCCTCACTGGTCTTTATTTATTCTGTATGGCAACTGATTCTCCTGCCCCAGTGCCATGTCTTATGAGTCTTTTTTGGTTGTTCTCTTTATTGTTGCTGTTGTTCTTATGCTACAAGAAAAACTGAGAGAAATAAATTATGAAGCATGGCTACAGTGCATCTTCTGACAGCAGAACCAAAGCATATTTCCCTTTCTTTCTTTCCTACCTAATCACAGATAAAACCAGCATTTGCTTAATCATGCAGGCCTATACCTCACCAAATTCAATTTTCTTTTTTTTTTGTATGTGGGTGCTCTTTGCTGGCACATGACAGAAAGGATTTTTTCCCAGACTCATGCCATCATTTTCTTGCAACTTACTGATAAATTTGTGGCTTAGGAGATGAAGCTGGGTCCCTAGTCCAAGGAAGTGATTTTTTTTTTTTTTTGAATGATCCAATGCTAAATATTTTACATCTTGGAGGCTTTCAGAGTTTGGACCATTCTGTAGGACCATTAAATCACTTTCTGAGTTGTTTTCTTCTCCCATGTTCAAATTAATTTTCATTATTGCATACAAGCAAGAAATTTTCACAAGACTTCCACCCTGCCAAATGGTTCAATTTAATTTTCATTTTCCAAAGAGCATATCTACTAAGAGCAGTAGCATGTGGACTTGATCTAAACAATGTCCTTACCCATATTTGGGTTGTCACTTTAAAGAGTTCATTGTGTTACAGCTGCTCAAAGACCAGATGCTCTTTGTCACAGTTGCTTCCCCCTCGCATTCAGGGTGCACAGCTTTGTGCAGAGATTTACAGAAGTGGTTTAAACACATACAGCTTCTGCTGTTGCCTTTACAATTACCTCCCTCCCCACATTTCCTGGAACAACTCATGTAAATTCCTAGGTGAACTAAGAAATTAAATCATTAATAGTAAAACATCTATATTACCTGACCAAGGATGATGAATTGGTGGTTTTGTGTAGGATTATGTACCTCCTATGTGCAGATGTTTGACCTTCCTTTAGATATGTGTTGTTTATGTACTTGGTGAGGAATGGTGCTGGCTTTCTTGAGAGAGGTTGGATCAGGCTCTTTGAAGGCTTTGTTTGTGCTTCTCTGTGGCAGAGTCAATGCAAGAGAGCAAATGATTGCTGCTACTTGTCCCGTTACTGTGTCAGCACAATTCCCTACGAGGTGAGAGGCAATCAGGAGTTAGAAGAATTTTGTGGGGTAGAGGGGAGAAAAGTTAATAGGATCCAAATTAGTAGAGCTGCTAGATGTGTAATATTTTATTTGCTCTGTGGCCTTTGCTTGCTGCATATGAGGCAGCAGTTGAATGGAGGGTTTAGCCCTGAAATCAGGTGTAGCAGCCACAGAGTTTTGCTTGGATTTGAAGCCAGGAGCAGATGATTTTCAAAGACAAATCCTGCATTAGTGTGTCACCAGTTCCACAGGTTTCATAACCTGTGTAGAGATCTTAGCTCCTGTTTTTCTCAAAGGCACAATTCTGTCTTCTTGGGGATATTGACTTTGAAGAGTGGAAGAGTTATTCTGGTCCCCAGGTCAGGGGAGACTGGGTTTCCTAGCTTCCAGTAAGCTTAGAGAGCCTGAACTGGGATCCAGTAACCTGTTCTAGAAATGCTGAAAGGTGAACTGAACATCTGCTTCTCCTGAGTTTCTGGTGATCCTTTTCATGTAGTTTTTTTTTTTTTTAATGGAAATGAGAGCTATATTCAAAATCATTTAGTTTCATATATGAATACCTAAAATTATATGCAACTTACTCTGAGTTTAAGAAACCTAGGGATAGATGAAGAAATCTTACTAAGGGATCATCTTGAGCTGCTCTCAACACTTTATTGCATCCTTCTGTGACAGTTGTTTTGCTAGATTGCATTTCTATTTCTTAAGAAATTGCCCTGAAAATAAAGCAGCCTCATTAGACTGACTGCTAGGTCAGACAAGTGAGGTCTGACACTGACCTCTAAATTTGGTCATCAACAAACCCTTGACCTTTATGCCATTTCATAATCACACAAACATAATAGTGCTGCAGTGTGATGATATAAAAAAAGATAACAAAGACAGTGCTAGCATAAGAAATACTACAGTGTCTGTAGAGTGGGCCTTTGCCAGAATAAATGTGTTGTGTGCCTCATCAAAGTTGCTAAGTCTATCCTAGTGCCCAGCAGCATGACTATACAGCTCCCAGCAATTAGCTATTTAATTCAGAGGTAGTTATTATGCATGGAAATGCAGGGTGCAAGATATCCTAGGAATATACATCCTCCTTATGTGGTACAGTTGTGTTAATCCTGTTAGTTCCTTCAGAGTCTGAAAGCTGGTGAACCTGTGAAAGCTCCCCTTAAGAATAAGTAATGGACAATAGAAAGTATTCCAGTATGTAAGAGGTTAAATTAGAGTGTTCAAGGAAGCCTGACTCAAACTAATGTTGTGGTATGAGAGTGAATATTTTCCACTAACACAATTTTTCAAAGTTTTAATTTGTGTTTTCAGTGCTACCAACCATGGAAGCTTCTGTTTCAGGCAGGATCAAATTGGAAACAGTAACACTCAGCCAAACAGCTCGGTAGTGAAAGCAGAAGCCTTGACTCTGGAGACTATTGAGCTGATATCTTAGAGTGTAAAAACGTACTTCTGAAATTGCTAATAAACCACCATCCATGGTCTCCAAAGAGCAATTTTGCCTTGTATGCTATGCTATGCTTTTGCTTATATTAATTAGATCTGTCCTCATTTCTGATCTTTGCTGTATTTTCTTCCTTCACTTCTTCCATTACTCAGCAGCAAGCTTGTGTTTTATGCACAGATTAAAAGGCAGTGCTGTGTAAGTAGCTTATATGTGGTTTATGAGTTTCATTCTTGTACTGAACTACAGGTGGCTGAAAAGCTGCCAAAACTTCTATCCACTATCAGCCTGAGAAGGGCATCACCTCTTAAGCAATGCTGTATGGCCTCTCGTGGCTAAGAATTAAGTGTGTCACTGTTATGAAATGGGTTCTCAGCCTATAGCATTTTCAGACACAAACTGATATCACCAAGGTCAGTTGAAAACTCATGGATGTTGGAACTGAAAATTATCTTCTGCTGTTGTAACAGATTTAATTTTTTCCTGGAAAAACAAGAGGTAAATTCAAAGCTTGTGTGTGTGTGTGTGTGTGTATATATATATATATATATATATATATATATATATACACACACACATATGTATGCATATATATAGATATGCATATAGTGGTCAGAAGTACCTCTGATAATCCATCAGAAGTCAGTAAAAGGTAAACCAGATGTATTTTGATATGTTTCTGGAAGCGTCATATAAAGTACAGACAATGCAGTTCATATCACCAAATGATTGTGTGTGAATAGATGCATTCCTTCAGTCAGGGAGTATCTCTATTGAAAAATCTTCCTGAAGACCTAAATCCAGCCTCCTGTCTGCTCATTGGAAATGATTTTTAGTCCCTACTACCTGAAAAATTGACAGATCAGCTTTTATCTGGCTTCACAGTTATCTGGAAACAAAACGGAATCTTCAATGGCAGCTGAAAGTGAATTTATTTCTAGCATTTGACACAAGTTCAAGAAGTCCAGTTGCAATAAAATGTTGAATGTAGTCCAACCTCTACTCTTACAGTTGTGTTTGACATTTCAGGGTTTATTTTATTTTAAATAACCTTCGTAACTATGCTTTCAGGATAGGTTTTCATCTTCACCTGTTTGACACTGTCAGCAATGAATGCCAAGTAGTCAATACTTCTGACCTAGGACTTATTTTGCAGTCCAAGTTTGGCTTTAAAATTTCTCCCACACTGTAATAGATAAAACTAGGATAGAAGAGAAAGATGGAAATGAAAACCGAGACTCTAAAGATATCAGGGGAACTAAAGTCCATCTTCTTCATCTCATTCCTAAATACACTGAAAGGTGGCAATAGCACACCCGGCTAATTTTCCCCTGAGGACTCTTCTCCCCTCCATGATGAATAACGTTTTAGTTCAGCCCAAAATATCCAGTTGTTCTCTGGGCAATAGGAGAATAGTTGCCATGGCATAGTTTGCAGAAGCTCTGGAGCAGGCATGTAGGTCTTGCTATCATTTTCCAAATCCCTTATTTTTAGAAAGGATGATTGGAATAGAAAGTGTTTAAGTACTTGCTTCTTGTTGAGGACTAACCTGACGTAAGTAACCTGAGTCTGTATGGAAAAGCAGACAAACTTAGGAAGGTGCAGCTTGCAAGGAGAGGAAAAATCTCCTCCCTGACTGCTTTTGAACTCCAAAAGTACAGGCAAGATCATTCATACTTGTCATCCCCAAACTCTGTAGATGAATAGCTTTATTATGAGACTGGAATGATCTGGGTCTTTTTTGACAGGTAAATGATAAGATTTTGAGTTACTCTAAAATGCTTCATCTTCCATTTCTACTAGGATTTCAGAAAGCAATTGTTCCTTTTGTACCACTTTTTACACCTTCCGATCACCCTTCTTTAAGTTCCTATTTCTCTGTGTACCAGAACTTTTACAAACTGCAGATATGGACATTAAAAAAGCCACTGATGTTTTGAGAACAAAGAATGGGACATTAAAAGTGATATGAGATGTGTAGATATGTTGCATTCAGTTTTGATACTGAACTGTAATAGGCTTTTTTAAAATTTGACAGCATTAGTATGGTATAGTATAGCATTTATATGGTAACAATTTTATGCCTTTAAGAATATGTATGTGGTTGAAACAAAGATGAAGACTCATAATCCACAATATTTCCAATTTAAATCACAGAATTAAATACAAACATAAAAGTATTTTTGTCATTATCTCTTTGGTTGGTAGAACAATAAGGTATTTGAATATAAAATAGCAGAGGTTGTAATATCTCACTTTTTTCTGCTAAACCTCTTCATAAGGTTGTGTGTCTAACTGAAAAATATCTGAGAGGCAAGATGTTCTAAGATGAGGTTAAATGTAGACTTTCTGAAATTTGTGAACTTCATAAACACTGTTAACACAGTTTGCTGTGTTCAAATCAGCAGGAGTGCAAGTCCTTATCTTTGCAATATTTTTGCTGTGATTAATATTGAATATTGTGTGAGGTTTTAAAGATCATGGCCTCAACTAATAAATCTGGAAACATTGTCAACTTTGGTTTTCTGTTTAAAGGAATTAGACATGTAGTAGCAATGGCTCTGTCTCTTAGAATGGTCCTCTAAAGTCCCATCTGGGATGCTCTCTGGGCAGATGTCTTCACTCAGTGTCTAAAATGACACTAGATACTGTTGTTTAAGCACAGAATTATTTTCACTGTTTATGGCTTGGCTGCTCTTTGTGTCTTAGAGGGGCAGAAAAATCTCAGCTGTAATTAGACAGCCTTGGAGATTTGCCCTAAGAATGTAGATCCAGACTGTGGCTTTCTCCCAGCTGCTCCTGAGGCTGAAGCCTGTAAAGGGCCCAGTGGGAAGCAGCTGTTGGGAAATCTTTTGAACCTTTAGAGCAGACCTTCCCCAGAGAGCTCCTCCCAGTTTGCTGTCAGTGCTTATGCTGCTCTGTCCTATCTGAGCTGAAGGGCTTTGCCCAACAGCCTTTGATTAATAAAAGTTTACAAGAGACTTTTTTGTCTGAGCCTTTTTCAGACAAATTGCTCCAGAGAAGAGACCATGAACAGCTAAACAAAATCATCATTAGCAAAAGCATCTGTCTCATCATTCTGGAAAATTATTTAAGACAAAATCTTAGTGGAGATTTTTCTGCTACATGAAGGCTGTGTTCTCCCAAAAGTCTTCACTTCTGAGCTACACCACCAAGCAGACATTAAATTTATCTGTATTCTGTGGACTAATTCGTCAGGGAAACTGTGAGTTTTGAAACTTCCTGCAAGCTTGAAGAAGTAAATGAGAAGAGAGTCTGACATATCTCAATCAAGATAGGTAAAACAAGAATTCAAAATTGGATGCAGAATTGGAAACACAATTGCAGATAACCTGTATTACTTCTGCTTTGAGCAGGAATTCCAGAACTTTGATGTTTTTTGGCAAACAAATGCTGGGGGGAAAAAAAATCCCAGGAAAGATATAATTCATTAAAATTACCTTGGTTACCATTTAATTATTTGACTTTGTAACAATCAGTAAAGAGCTCTACAAGGCTGATGCTAGATAGTTGCCTGACTATATTCCTAAATCTGAGCCAAGTTACCATAATTTCTAAGTAATAGTGTAATTATTTTGTAGTAGGACTGTAATTATGACTCAGGCAAGAATTTAGCCAATAATTTTCATTGCAGTAAATACTTTGAACCCTTTTAGCTACCTAAAGACACATCTTAAAATGCAGCTCCTTCATTTTGGCATTCTACCAAAATCTCAGAGAGATGCCTTTTGCAGCCTGTCGGAAGGTCAGAAAATTCAGTTTATTTTATGATAAATAGCATTTAGATAAGCAATGTATTATTCTTTAAGCATAGAATGACAAACAAGGGGATGTTTTCTTTTGAAGTTTTTCATGGAAGGACATGACCTTGTAGTTAGCATGTCAGGACTGTAGCTCTAACACACTTTTAAAATGGCTATATTAATATTATAACTTAATTTTGCATTAGTTTTATGCAGGTCTTGTGAAACTTTTTCTCAACAATGTCAACATAACAAGTTTCTTAGGTACCCCCTTTTAAAGATCTAATTTGGATTCACAAAAGTAAACAGTAGATTCTGAGATATTGATGTAAATGGACTATTTTTATTAGAAATCTGTCAGGATTTGTTTATTTTTAAATCTACCAAATTAGCTACAATAAAGATTTCCATGAGCTCTTTGCTCTTCACATGAAAGACGATCCATTTTGGATTCTTATGTCTTCCTATGCCGTTATATCTTCATGCTTAAATATCTCACTGGACAAATATTTGTGCTTATTTTTGTCCATCATTAAAATTCTCACGGTCCATACTCAGCACGCTCCCATGTTTGCGTTTTTTGATTTGTTTCAATTTTTTCTCAATTTTTTGTTTCTAGTTCTTCTTCTGTGATTTTTTTACTCTGTTTCATCCTGCTTTTGGGAAATTTTTATTTTCCAGGGGCTGATATGTTCAGAGCATTCATTCGCCTCATATAACATTGCAGCCACAGTGAATAACCTTACAGAACAGGCCTGTGAGATTTCTGTCCTTTCTTCCTCTTAATTTTAAGCATTTCTGGGAAAAGAATGGTGTCTGTTGATTTTGCTATTTGTTGTCTCCAGAGTGCAGCTGACCCATTGTGAGAGCAGGCAATGAGCCGTGCCCTGTTACCGAGCACTGCAGAAGTCAGGGCATGGTACTGAACAAATTGTCTGTCCTTCACTATGATTTGTACTATCCCACTCTTTATTGAATTAAATGTGTTAATAAAGGACTTATGTAGCAGCTAAAAAGGAGTTGTCTGTCATTTATCAATTAATAACCCATGAAAACTGGCGTTACATGGTGGTAGTAATCGTACCCATGGTGTTAGGCATATGCTACATAAAAATGCAGTCACCTTGAAATAATATGGACAAATCAGCTTGTAACCTACAGAAGACTATTAATAATGTAGTCCTAAGCACTGTAGGACTGAAGTTTATCTCTTAGTCATCTGTGGACTCTGCAATTTTTTTTTTTGTTGAAGTTTTAAATGATCAAATTTTTTGATCTGCCTTTAATTCCGAAACCAGGGACTGCTCTCTTACATGATCTGAATGAATGAGGTACCTTAAATATTTGAGGGTGTGGGGGGGGTGTGATGCTTTGTGGCAGACAGGTGATAGAAAACCAAGTTTTAAGCAAAGTGGTAGGATTTTATTGACTTCAACAGCTAATTCCTACAGCAGTAGAATGAGGACCCTGATATGATACAGTTCTCATTGCTATTCTCTTTTAAACCCAGGCTAATACAAGGTCAGCTGCAGTAATTTTATTGCTAGAGGAGAAAAGGGCCTGTGCAGCTGCTGGGCTGGAAGTGGCAGCATGTGCTTCGGGTCATTTGTGCTGCATTAGACACTGCTGCTGCACAAGCTTATGGGGGGAACTGCACAGAACAGGAGTGTGTTTCTGCCTGGTAGCACTTACCTGGGTTTGCTTCTGGCTTAGGAATGAATGAGAGAACTTGGAAGGAAAGCAGCTGTGCTATACAATTATAGCAGTCTAGCACAGAGGTTGTATGAAATGCTGATGTTCTTGGCCTCTCCTCCTACAGTACTGTTTAATGAAACTCTTTTTTATGCACGCCTCCAACTACACCAATGTCATTTAATCTTCTTAGATTTTTGGCTCTTTTTTTGGCAAAGTCATTGATTTAATGAACTTTGCCTATTAATATGACTGGAGGAGATACACTGTTCAGACTTTGTTCTGGAGTGTCAGACAATGAATCCAAATGATAGCACATCATAGTTTGTGTTTACATTTTCAACATCCATTGTCCTTTCTGTTCATACAGAGAAAGGTGTGGTCACTTGCCAGAAAGCTCCCAGTTCTGGGTGAGGTGTAATGAGAGAGTAGCAAATAAGGGCACAAAATGGCTGAAGCAGTAACAACAGAGTGGTGATCTAAAGCCTGTTTAAATCAAAAGCAATATGCTCATTGGCTGCATCATCTTCTCAGTCTAGGGAGATGATGTAAGGAAAAAAAAAACTGATGGCATTTCAGATTTTATATATCAAGTTATCTACTCTTTCAATAGGTTTTGAGCAGAAAATACAGTGAGTTACTCAGGAAGACAATTGTCTTTTGTTTTTGTGCATCGTGGTATCTGATATGCATAGGGAAAAGGTTTACATTATACCCTTGACTCCCATCTTGGGACCCACCCCCATTCCCCCCCTTGAAACAGCAGAAGCTGCAATATCTTTGTAGTTCAAAATGTTCCTTTCTCTGATTTTAACCTATCATTTAATAAAAGAAAAATAATGTGTGCCACCCTGAAAAAAATATGCACAGGCATTAATTTCAGAGTTGGAGCTATTTGGATGAAACTCTAAATGCACCAGATCTGCCAATAACTAAACAATGCTTTTTTCAGCTTTATTGTTGGAGCATTTTGCATTTCAAGCATATTATATGCTTCTGATCGTACACTGTGCACTCTTTGTGATTATGTCACTATGACTAGTTGCTAAGGTTGAAACAGGTAACTGCCACAAGAAATCTGGGAAAGTGAATTAATTAAAACACTGTTATGTAAGAGAGCGTTGTCAAATTTCCCATTTTATGTCAAGTTCAGAAATATGCTAAAATGCTGCCCTTTGGAGAAAAAATAAAAGGTATTCTTATTCTTTCAGTTATATTGACAAATTCACTTCAGATTTTATTCCAAATTCATGTGTCTTGTGCGAAAATCTGGGCTGTAAATGTTGCTTCCTTTGAGCAATAGGACAGAACTTAGTAGCCTGTGTAAGCACATCAGCATAAGAAGAAATGAAGTCTGGGTGTAAGTAAAGATTGTCTGGAATGTGAAATCAGACCCTGTCACAATTTTTTTGAATAAATTGGCAGGTAAGTTCTCAGATGGAATGTATGTTACATGAAACTTAAACTTTGGGGCACTAGGTAAAAGAAGCATCTCTGTTGAGAGACTCATTCCCAAACCAGGCATTCTGGTGGTCATCTTGTCAGGGCCCAGGAGGGGAGCACTGGCCCTGTCTGCTGGGCATTGGCTCATTCTGCTTGTAGATGAGGGATCTGTTGTTAAATCCTTTCTAGATTATTCAAAGTGGGGACATCAACTCTTGATGCCAAAAGGGTGACTGCATTAGTTTTCCTGTTGTACTTCCGTCTCTGCAACAAGTTTTCAGTTGGACTGGAGTGAGTGAACAACTGCTTTTGGCTCCAGATACGGCTTTAAGAGTACAGGTTTTGTCTCTCCTGACAGTGAACATGGTTCATCTGTGTTTCAGACAGTTGGAAGAAAGCATGAGCTTCTCTAAAGACAAATGGTGTGTCAGCAGCCAATTGCAGGAAAGATAAAGGATTCCAAAGGCTGTGAATATTGCAGTCAACTATCCAGGGGTTATTTAATATCCTTTTATTCCAGCTTCTTTCATCACTTTAGTCTTTGCTAGTCAGAATATAAGTTGTTTGGTTGAATACATTCACAGAGTATGATACAATAACTGCTGCCCTATTCCAATAGAGAGTAGATTACCTGTATGTCTTGCTTGCCCTTCTACTCTTCTTCTGTTTCTATAAAACAAGTCTCCCATCAGTCTTTTCCGTTTCCTTTTTTTGATCATCATCTCCTTGTCTCCTTTGAGCTACTGTGAACAGGAACTGAAGATAAAGTGTGTGTTTATAGGTAGCATTTTAAAACAGCTGCAATTTCAGTGCTGGACCAACCCTCTGGTTAGACAAAAGCTATGATGTATACTCTGTAATAAATGTCAGAGCATAGAACTAAAAAACATCCTATTAGGAGCAAGCAATAGCCAGGAAATAAAAGAAGAACCTGTGTCAAAAAGCGAAAAATTTCAAGAGCAGAACAGAAGTTCAAGGGTGACAAAGAGAAGGATCACAGCCCTTTTGGTGAGTAAATACTTTTAGACAGGTATTGATCTAGTGGGTGAAAAGCAGTGTGTGTTCTCCTTTGTGAAATAGCACTTACTGGGGGTGATGCATGTGGAACAAGATTATGAGTGGTGAAGAAACAAAGCATTTTTCCATGGCTGGAAATAATTTTGAACAACTGAGGTATTTTTGCCTTTATTTTTTAATGTCCATTATTCAAGCCTAAGAATTAACAAACTGAGATACAGAAAGATTCTTGCAATGATTCAAAAAAAAGAAATCATGGTCTCACTGAAGTCAGCAAAAACTTTTGCTATTTATTTAACTGGAGCCAGGGCTTCACTGCAGGCTTTACTGTTATGAACAGCAATCTGGTGCTGGTGGCAGAACAAAACATGGCAACACAGAAATACATTCCAAACTTCCTGTCTTCTGCTGTCTTCACTTTTTCACCAGTTGAAAATGTTATTTACTGTGGTCCAGTGTTGGGCTTTGGAGTACATGATACCTGTTATTTTCTACCAAATGGATGAGTTGACATGGATTCCTTTACTCTTAAGGTCATTTGGCTAATGAAAGAAATTGAATATGCATAAATATAAATGGGTGAGTTGCCTTGTTTCCTACGAGGAAGTAGAACACTAAATCTTATCATTCCCCACCCCCCAACTGTTCAATTATTCGTTACCTGTTGAGAGAAAATTGATTAAGTAGTGAGCATTAAATTTAGCAATGATTCTACAAGAAGGAATGCATGGATGTGGAACAGCTCTGGCTCTGTGATAAGGTAATAAAACAGAGGGGGTGAGCAGCAGAGAGAAATGGCAGGAAATAGCACCAGACACCAGCCCTCACTCTGTTCCCGTTAACTGGTGCAGGACTGGAATAATCTCACAGACCTCAATCAAAATATGCTAATTTTGGTTTGGCATAAATTGAGTCAAAAACTTATCTGGGCATATCCTGCAAGCTCGTACGCTCCCTGATGTAGCAGAACTCCTGCTTGTGTACTGACTCGTAGCTGCAGTGAAAGGATTGTGATAATCTTCGAACTCCTGCTTGTGTACTGACTCGTAGCTTTCAGTATTTCAGGAAAAATATTCACTGAGAATTGCATCAGGAGGCTGCAGTATTTTTCCATAATTCACCAAAGCCCACCAGGTATCTTCCTGATCTCTCAAATCTATATTAGATAATTAAATTTCACTCCTGATACTAACTTTTTTCAACTGGATGTTTTCAGTAAGTCGGAATCCCAAAGGATTTGAGTTGGAAGAGATCTTAAAGATCATCTGCTTCCACCTTCCCGGCCATGGACAGGGAGCCTTCCACTGGACCAGGCTGTGTAGAAGTCCTGCTGTCTCCAGCACCCAGAACTCACAAACTGCAGAATTCTGGGCAGATTCACAGCTGGTGAGCCTTTGTTTGTTTGGAGATACCACTTTTTTCTTGCCAAGAATATCTAATACTTTATTCTGTGGCACACAGCAACATGCTGATCTACAATGTCACTTGGAGAAACTTTAGATCACTCGCTCTGTTTGTGAGGACAAGTGAGGACTAAATATCTGAGATGCAAAAGCCCTTTAAGTGTCATCATCCCTTGCCTGCTTCAAGCATCATCACCATTTATTCAGCAGAATGTGCCTTTCCTGTAAGCAAGTGGTGCTGGGTGTTTGAAGATGTGATGTGAGGCTGAATTTAACTTTGTACCATCCATACAGTACAAGAGTCAATGCAAAAAAAAAAATCCTTTAAATTGCTGCATTTGCAATTTAATTTATAAAATTCCTTTTCTAGGACTGTTTCTGTCTGGTGTTGCTGACTCTCACACAGGGTGTGCAGACCATCTTAAGAGCAGTCTGTCTGTATCTTCCCAATGAACAGAGACCTTGAATGCTGTTCTATTGCTGATATATTTAATCAGAAACTTGTGAAACAGATATAATTTTCTGTATCACAGAATGAAAAATAATGAAAAAGGAATTCGTTTTTATTGGAAGGAAAAGTTTATTTAAATAGTTTATCTAAACAGTAAGTTGGGAAGCTTTTAGAACCTAACTGATTGCAACTAGGTGCTGGAAGACTCCTTTCAAGTTACTGAAACCTATGAATCAGTATGTAAAGACACAAATCAAACAAGACTAGAGTTATTTGAACAATTTTCCAGATCCTAATTCCTCTGCTCTAAAAAATATATTTGATGTTTCCTTTACCTGACAAATGCAAATCAAATATTAACTGATTACATTTCAATGCAGTCATTATATTCTATGAAAGGGTTGAGGAGAGGGCAAAAAGAAGAAGAGGAGTTGTTTGTTTTCACCAGGGTAACCAAGTTCTTTTCTATGTGTATATTTAGTGAGTGAATCAGACTGCTTTAGCACATGATTGCTTAGATTGATAATTATTCAAGAAACAATACTGCCTTGGGAAAATCTATGGTAATAAAAAAGAAATCTAGATAGGCTGAATAACCTTTTCAGGCAGATATTTATCTTCAAATGAAGCTATTTTTGTACAGTTTCTAGTCTTTAGAAAATGCATTACTGGTTGGTTAAAAAACAATCAGATTGTTAGTGTTTAGAGTCTGGAGTTCAGGGTGGCAGTGAGATAAAGAACTAATGGATGCTATGCTCAGATGCATAGCTGGGAAGATTGTTAGGCTTTAAGTATAATGTCAAAGGGGCAGTATGAGCTGAATTTATGCATCTGTACTCTAGTGACAACTGTTACCATTGCCAATATGAACAGATAGCAGGTTCTAATTAAAGTTACAGGCCAAAGGGAATAAGCATTAAGAAAGAAAAGAATAATTCCATGAATAAATAGCACTTGATTTATCAGTTCACAGAAAAGGTCTAAAAATTAGTGTTTGAAATTACTTTAAATGCAGCATCTGTCAAACCATGGAACAATAGCCAAGTTGACCTAATTAGAACACTTACAACTATAAGCATATTCTTAACTTGATATGGGGAGACCAAGTCATTTCATAAGTGCCAGCTAATGTGCATCAAACTTTTGCTGAGACCTAGAAGAACCTCTCCTGCAGCAGCTACCTGCTTACTTTGGATGTCAGACTATTCAGAACTTGGCTTTGTGTACTTTCTGCATCTGCATCAAGAGAAACTTCTGTGTGCTCACCATGAGCTGGATCATGAAAGCAAGTTACACTGCACTTTATAGGATTGTTACTGTAGGTTCTCCTTCTTTGTATATAGGTGTCACTTTTGCTTACCTTTAGTATTCAGTCAGGACAATAATCCTTTAAGTATGAGACAAATATGGCCCTGCAGATACTTTTGGCACTTCTAAGAATGGACATGGACCAGATTCTTTAAGTGATGCTGAGGAGAACGGTACTGTGATATTTACAGCACCCCTACATGGGTAACACTGCCTTGCTGGTGCTGAGCCTTGTTCTCAGGGAAGGATGTACTCATAGCCTTAGAAAACTTGCCTAGATAACTTATGGGAAACCTTTGCTAAGGCAAATCCTAATCACCTTTCTCTTGCTAGGTGTTTTGACTGTTTCCTTCATTTTCAGTGATTTTTGTGAGTGGTAGAGTTCTGGTCCATTGAACTAAATTGTTTTTTGTTAAACTGCATTTGAAAGCGTTCTTTGAAAATTTCAATACATTGGAATGAAAAATTTCTTAACTGCTTTCTGTAAGCCTATCATGATCTGGCATGGCTTGGTCATATACATGAATCAACAAGTTTGAAGAGTTAGAAATGGCTCTCTCAACTATTTTGTCAAATTACAGATTGACACTACTGAGATTTTTCTGTCTTGCCTTGAAGGGGCAGCACCAAGTGGTGCTGTAAAGGAGCCGAATGAGAAAGGGAAAAATTAATTCTGCACCTCATTTTCTTCATATTGTCCTTTTATTTTCTCCATCTGTCTGTATTCCTTTTCCTCCCCTGCTTTTGAAAAAAGATCCACAATCTTTGTAAAGATTGTCAAATGCAGCTCTTCTGCCAACCTCTAATGTGCTTGGAAACCACCACTTTTTTGTATAAACTTGCATTTGTTTGGGGTTTGTCATGGAGATAGCCCTGTCATCACTTATTTCAGCTATGTCTCCTCAGGATGGATTTTAGCAGTAGCTTCGCACTAAGCCAGTCCTGCCTGAGGGAGGTGGAAGCTGAGAGCCCCGGGCAGCATTTGTAGCCACAGCGTGGCTGTCACTGAGCATGGGCACCGAGGGAAGCCAGAGGCTGTGGACAGCCGGGCAGTGCTGAGGGCTGCCCACAGCCCCAGTCCGGCTCTCTGAGCTCCTCAGCTGCCAGCTGAGTGCGGGTCCCGAGTGTCCCTTGGCTGCAGAGCACCTCACAGAGCCTTGCAGGTCCCCTGGTCAGTGCCACCAACAGGGCACGGCCCTTCTGCAGCCTCACACCGCCTGTCATGGGAGGGACACCAGGCTGGAGCCCATGGTGCTTTTGAGCACAGGTAAGAGTCATGACCCTTTCTCAAAAGGAACAATGAACTTCGCACAGTCAGAGCCTTCAACTTCCATGATAAAAAGGAAAAAAAAAAAAAAAGCAAGCTGGGAGAAGTTTTAGAACCTGTTTTCCAAGCAGAGGGATACACATAAGCTCACAGAGATTTGGAAAGATTGTCAAATGCAGCTCCTGCTGCAGTGATCTAGCTGGAGCAAGGGCAGATCCATGGGTGCTGCAGAGCTCTGGTGGTGGATTTACACCAGAGTTACTCCAGGCTAGTTATTGTCAGGATTTCAGCTTTGGCAGGGGAAGGAAGGAGCTCCTTTGTAACCTAATTCCTGGATTATGGCATTCAGGGTTTGCACTGGTAAGCACAGCAAGGCAGTGACACTGCTCATGGTTCCTGCAATGACAGGGCCGAACATGCACAGTCGCCAGACTTGGGATGGATGATAAAAAGGCTCTACTGACAAAAACATACATGTCTTCCAGATTATAATTAATTCTGGCCCTGAAGTAACATTTGTTGTACCTGGGATTTAAGTGCCTAAATTCCACCAAAGTTTCACTTTGAACAGTGAGGTGCTTTTTGGGTCTGACATCTAGCAGATCCACATTTAAGCACAAACTGCAGAGGAAACATTGCCAAAGGAGACGTAACTGCTTAGAGCAAGAAAATTGTGCCTCTCTAACATACTAAAATTAAGTCAATTGTGCAGCTGTTGAGACTAGAGGGAATGGTTGATGTAATTTATTTGGATTTAAAAAAGGAAAAAAAAATCCATATAAAAATATGCCTACCAAGAAGCCATTAAAGCAAATGCGTATTAAAGAAGTGAGAGCTAAAGTAGTTGTGCATTAGAAACTAAGAGGTAGAGCAGGATTAAATGGTTGATTTTTTTTAGCATGACAAAAGGCTAATGGTCTAGTGCCCCTAGACTGTTCAACTGGTGCTATCTGAAAATGGGGATGAGCATGCTGCTGGGGTGGTGGCACTGTTTGCTGTTAGCACAGAATTACTTCAGTTAATCAGAACTAGGGAAGATTGTGATTGACCTGGGTTAACAAAGTGAATAAATGGGCAGTGTGATAGAGATGAAATGCAATGCTGAGAAATGCAAAGTTGGGCACACATTCAAGAGAATAATTGGAAGTGTTTGTAGGCTTTGCTGGGCTCTAAATTAACCAAAACTATGTAGGTCATTACTGACTATGTCCAGCCTAGTGGAATAGTATGTTTTAAAGGGATCCTATGAAAACAAAAGATAATGTGAGACGATAGGGGGTGGAAGTAGCGCAGAATAGAAGATACAGCTCCCATCCATAAATCAACATGACCCCATAATTTTGTTCTTGCCCCATTTCTTAAAGCATACTGGCAAAAAGTAACCCTGAAGACTGGCAACTAAATAATTAAAGAGGTGGAGGATGCTGAAAACAAGGGTTTGTTTAGCAAGAAATTAAGTAATAGGAAACAGAGGGCAAGTATTTAAAACAATGAATGGTGTTTGGAATACAAGGTAAGAAGCTCCTATTTATACTGCTAGTGCAAAAAAAAAAAAGTGGTATATTTAAAGAGAATTAAAATGAATTCTTTTCATGAGAACCTCATTAACCCTTGGGAATCATTCTGTTCAGCAATCTTGGCCAAATGTTCAGCAGCATTATGTTATTTTAAAACAATTCTAATGCTAGAATAGGACTGGACCAGTTATTCCATTGCTATCTCCAGAGATCCAGCTTCTCCATTAAAAAAGCCCATACAGGTACTAACCTGCTGCCTCCTATTTGGGAACCTGAGCTTTTAAAGTGCACTGATGTTTTTGTGCTCAGCTTTGCTGGCTAAACTTTGAACTGGTTGGCAGTGGAGAGTCTACATTGTGCCAGGGCTCCTACTTCACCATATAAAAGAAGGCGTGCACCCAAGGAAGAAATGGTTCAGTACACAAACTTTGCTGTAGAAAAATTTTCTTTATGGAGCTACCTATTCTGAGGGTAATTTATGCAACTGTGATTTCCCCCATCTGGGATCCCAGAATGATGTCTGCAGCAGCTGGTGCATGATATTGAATGGTCCTTTAAAATCTCCTTGCTGCTGAGTAGAGGCTTGTGTGATTTTCAGTAGCATTTATAACCACTCAGGCTGCACCATGGTGTGATCCCCTGCACATGCCAGGAACTTGGATGGGGAGCGGCTGAGATTAATGATGACATAACACACTAAGAAGAGATATTAATGCTCTTAGGCATGAATTAATGAAATACCATTGAGAATTTATCCTGCATGAATAAAAGGATTTGGAAGTTGTCATTCTAAAAACCACATGAACATTTTACTGAAAAAAACCCCAAACACTGTTGAAATAGACAGGGTCCTAACAAACTCCAGACTTTTGGCAGAGCCAGATGATTGAACTGGAGCCATTAACTGAATGCCTACTAATTTACAAAGTGTTTGTGTAAATGAGAGACACAGATCTCTTGCTTTCAGGGCTGTGACAGTGATAATTTTTTATCTCCAACTCAGTGCAAAACTGTGGTGTCACTGTGGAATAGAGACCTAGCATACCAGTGGCATCCATAAATCTCTGATCCTCATCCCACAGCGCAGCCATACAGCAAGATCCTTGCTTACTGAAATGGTAGTGCTGCTCTTCATAAATGTCAGAGGTGATTGTCACAATTTATTTTTTTAAAAATTAAGGAATGCTTTACTGCGATCTCTCTGGGGTATCTTTGCAGGATTACTGAAAAACTGAAGGATTACTGCTGAATCCTATCTTTTTAATTTCTTCATTGTTCCCTAGAATTAGTGAATCAAAATGTTGTGTGTGTGTATATCTATATATATTTATATGATTGTCTACCTGTAGCTTCTCTTGATTTTGAAAAGCAATTTTATTCAGGGATTAAAAGTTAACACTACTGTATGTTGTTATGTAATCAAATCTGGAAGAGAAGTTTTGTTATTTTTGAGGCAAAGGAAGGATAACACCAGCTACAGTACACAGGGACCGTTTACTCTTTTGTTGCTCTGTTAATGTCTGTTCTGAGTAGTAAAAAAAAATTCTTAAAACTTAGGACATCAAGTATGACACATATTTTATCCATAATTTATGGCAACTTGAAACACCTTTTATTGCCTACATAAGTGAATATATGTAAACTTTATTAGTAACTTCATTTCAAATTTAAAATAAGCAAAGGTGTATTGTAGAATTTACAGAAAAAGGTTAGTTTTAACTAAGAAGTTATTACCAGTGTTGCATTTCTTCATGTTATGGTTCACTTATGTAGAATTGAGATGTATTTTATATTCGACAATGCATAGCACCATTATACAACAGTTCACTAAATGCACATCCCATTCAATCTTTTGTAGGAATTAATATAACTGGACTGAAGTTACAAGGAAGAATTGAACTGAGCCAGTAGGGTTAACACTGATACTAACAGGAAATTACCAGCCACAAGAAAATTACAGCTCTTCTGAAAGACAGTGCCTAAAATAGCAACATATCGTGGGCACCATCATAGGAACTGGTTAACTGATGACCCTGAAGAAACATTTGTTTCCATTAATTCTGCTGCCATTACTTCGCTATTCTTGAAATCTTCCTCTGAATTCTTCTGTCCTTCTGATCCCAAGACAAGATGGCAGGAATGTTAGAAGAGAACATAAATGACAATAAGCTGTCAACTATATAATTATACTGTAACCTACTACACTGAGAAATTACACCAACAGAAATTTGGCAATGTATTGGCTGCCAGCTAAACACAGGACACTCACTAGCTCAACATTAATAAAAAAAAAAAAAACCAACAAAAAAAACAGGCTCACTAAAAAGCAACATCTACATTACAAAGAAGCTAACAAAAGAATTCCCTTATGATACTTAGGTTCAGCTGGTTCATCTTAGGTTCATCAGCTACATTTTCTTGTTTCATGAATACTTGTTACATTTGCAATTGTAATATGTATTTAAGATCACAATGCTACAAACCTTTCTCCAGTATGTAGTTTTGCCACCTTTAGTTAGACACAAAGGAGTAATTGCTCGAAATGGGGTTGAAGATTCTGCAGAAAGTTGATGTTATTAGGTCATATGTACTGTAATTACTTGAGTACCATAATTTTGAAATCCTTAAGAACATGATTTCCTAGGTAGAAGGCAGCAAGTATGCTTTTGCCAGACAGACTAAGGGAATAAATTTTGTTCCAAGGAGTCTGCTGTGTACCCTGAATCAGAACTAAGTCCTGTTTCATAGAGACTTCAGATTTTTAAAGCATCTCTACTAAACAGAAGTAAACCCTTTCTGATTAAATTTTAAATGTTTGTGACTCTACTGCAAACACAGTAGCTTTTAAGCATTAAGGAACTTACTGGCAAGAGTTACCAGTGGCTGATGGTGGAAGATGCTTTTATACTCATGAACAATTGCTGCAATGTCACAGTCCTGAATAGATATATTGAGGTTACCTGAACCCCACAGTTCCATCTCAACCTGGATTTTAGTTTTTTAGAGCTTGAACCTTCTCAAAAGTGGGAAGTCTTGCCCAAAACATTCTTCTGAAACCCAAACTTCTTAAAAATGCATTGACTTATTTTCCAAAAGGACTTTATATATTCCAGTGCATTAGAAGACAATGATACAGCTTTCAAGTGAATTTTTGCTGTTATCATACAGAAAGTCACAGTGGCCACATGTGAAACTGTGGCCTCTGTGATGATGAGGCATTAATTTGAGAGTTATTTGAAAGAACACAGTTTAGGAAGTGGTGACAAATGCAGTCCTTGATGCTATCTTTGAAAGGCCCTGGATGAGAGGAACAAAAGAGGATTGGGAATCAACACAAAAAAGATTTCAGACTTCCAATTTAGCTACTGATTTGTGGATAACATCTTGGGCATCAGCTGCTTTCTGCAGTTCACTAGCTTGACAAAAATAGGGACAGTCATGCTTATTTATCTAACACAAACCAGTGCCATGATGGATGAATTATTTAGCTAGCACTCAGTGCTAGCCAAATGCTGATTATTTGTGTTTTCCCCACTGCAACAATGTATCTTCATCACTAATAATTAGCTGCTAATTACTGTTGCCAAGAACATGAGAGTGGTGTTTACCACCTTATTTTTAATTTTAGTGCAGATGCCTACTTAAAAGTTATGTAAATATATGAATTTACAGTACATTTTCCTAATGACCCTGCTATATCTGGGTTTGATCCTATTCAATTGTGACAAAGGAACAGTAAAGATGACCTCTCTTCTGTGGAGCTATAGACAGTTTCTGTTGGATTCTCGACACTTAAATCCTGAAATGTAAAGATGCCATTCTAGGCAGGACACATCTGGGTCGAAGGACTGCTGATGCCAATTATGCTTTGTACATAATAATGCACATTTTACCTATTTGGAAAAAAATTCACATTTATTTACTGTCAAACAGGTGTTAAACTTTACACTGGGTATTAGTGATGGGCTCATTATTAACAGGTTTACACAAAGGGATGAAAAAAGCAGAATTTTGTTGAAACAATTTACATTTCATTTGATTTTTTATCATAAAATAAATTAATTACTAAATATAGGCAGAAGGAATATGGAAGAGTTATAGTTATGTTTTATTTATTTTTTTTTAAGGACAGGCACCTTTTATTCACGAGAAAGCTTGTGAGAAGTGTCCAGTGTCCCCTTTACCCCTTACCACCCAACCCTGATTAAAGAATGAACAGGGAATTGAGTTACAATCTTTGTTAGCTACACCAAATTTGTGCAAGGCTTGGCATAATTGGCTTCTAAAACAACTTTCTCCCCAATTATGTTCATTTTTTTTGGCAATAAAAATTCAAAACTTAAGAATAAAAACTAACTTGTCAAAGCAGAACACTGTTTACAGTGAAAAAATAAGTGAAAACAGGTAGAAGTTGCATTTTAAACAAACTATTGTACTATGAACAGTGTAAGAAAAACAGCTTATAACATATGTGCAACCAAGAGCTTTTCACAATATTTTCTTCAAACTCTTTAAAATTATTTTTTAATGACAATTATATTTCAGTTGGACACAAATGTATTTATTTTACCCTAGCAATAGAACAAAATATAATTTCTTTAGCCATTTTTTCATGAGAACGGTTCATTGTACAGTTGAGGAAATATATGAAATAAGGCCTGTGGCTTGATTGCTAGTGGTTAGACATGTATTCAATCTTTGCCCTAATGGAAAAGATTTGCAGTGAACTGCAAATTGATGCAGAATATCTCTCCTGCTTTTGCAAGTCTTGTCAGGAACAGTAAGGTACAGTAAATTTGTCCCACAGGATTTTAAAGCCTACGCCTTGTATATAATACAATGTAGGCCTAGGAAAAAAAAAATGGTGCAGCCATATTTACAAATTTAGTTCACAAACTGCTGCAGCAAAATGGCTGGAAAGTGTTTATTTCTCTTTTTTTTTCACAATTTTGTTAAATTCAGCAGCAGAAGATATCGTAAATACCT
Organism: Passer montanus; assembly: GCF_014805655.1. NCBI lineage: Eukaryota > Metazoa > Chordata > Aves > Passeriformes > Passeridae > Passer > Passer montanus. The sequence continues at coordinate 346,389 of NW_024371038.1, read as the reverse complement.
TGTTGGTATTTCTTTTCTTTGTAACAAATAATTCATTTTAGTATACTCTGTGTATATACAAAGTTTTTGTTTTATAAAAATTCACAGAACTGCGAGGTCCAGTCACCCCTGTTACTGGAGAACCACAGGGTCAACAGAATTGTCTCTTCGAGCAGATATGAGGGAGCCTGCACGGGGCCAGTTAAGTCTTTTTAATACTTGAACACGACCTTTAATATTTCTTTGCTACACTATTAAAGGCTTGTCACTAGTTGCATTTGTCCTTCTCTAACATCTCCTTCCGGAATACATCCTTCTTTGTTAATGGGAATGATATAGCCGTCGCTATTGCCCCTGCTGATTTGATAGTACATCTGAAGCTGATGGCCAGCTCCTAGGTTTGGCATGCTCTTGTAGTAAATGTCCTCATTTTCACTCCTCCTGGAAGGAGAGAGGTCTTCTTCAACGTCGGGGCTGCTCTCTGGATAGGGAGAGTCTCTGAGGTTGGGCATGCTCGTGTAAAGAGAGTCTCTGTTGGGGGACTGGAGGTGGTCGTCAGCCTCGGCTGTCAGCTGTGAGACGTAGCTGTCAGTTCCCTCGGTCTTCACTTTCTTCTGGGGCTGGTACAGAAGGGAGTGAGTCCGCTGAGGGATGAGCGGGGCCTCCAGCTCTTTGTGGTGGAGCTCCAGCCCGGGGGCGTCACTGTGCATCAAAGACGAGGCGTCTGCCACGATGGCGTCATCTTCGCTACTGCTCCCGCCGATCACAGCCTTGGCTGGCAGCGCCCGCTCCAGGTTGTGGTTCTTGCTGCTGCCCCGCAGGTTGTTGTGCACTAACTCTGAAATGATCATTTTCTCAAAAGCTGCATCATTCAGGCTTAGTCCACAGTCTACAACTTGCACGCTGTCGTTATAGTCTCCATTGCGCAGTGAGTAGCTGTTGTTGAAATTACCATTTAGCGGTAGAGTATCCATGGCACTTGTATCCCTGGCATTGTTCAGTGAATGTCCTGAAATGGAAAAGGACAGATCTGGTTATTGCCTGACATGTTTTTATCACCTTTTTTTTTTTTTTTCTTTTTTTTCTTTTTAACAAAATTCTTTAATGTAGTTCAGGACAAAGTTGTACTTGGAAGTAAAACTTGAGAAAAGTTAGGTTACTGAACATTCCCAAATGTAAACATTTGCACACCTTATAGGAAAGATGCATTCTAAAAATAGCAATGTGTGTTTCCTGTGGGGAATAATGGCATTTGAATTTCTTAATTTAGTGTCAATTATGTGACTTTTCCACAAGGAACTGTTCACTCCATGCCCTTGCATATGTAATGCAAAGCAATTCATTTGGAAACATCTATGTTTTGAAGTACATCACCATGATTTAGAAAAAGAAAATTAACAGAATTTGTCCTAAACAACACTAAATTAAAAAGGAATTAGATCACAGACATAACTGAAGGTAAATGTACAACATAAACCCACATAACTGGCAAGCAACTACTTTAACAACATTTCTAACATTTTTTTCCTGTTTTTCTGGTTGCTTTTTTTTTTTTTTTGGAGATGGAGTAAAGAAAAGAATGAAAAAAATGGATAAATACAAAGAATTTATGTTAAACAAGGACAGCCATCTTTCACACTACAGGGACCAGGGCCCACAAGCACCATCCAACAACACGATAGACAGCAGGTGGAATGACTCACTTTGGACAACTCACATCATGTCTGTCTGCTCAGGCTATCTGGCCTAAGAGTAGCTGATATATAAAAGAAAGTAAAATGATTTATTGTAACATGATGAAGAATTACTGAGCTTCTCAGCAACTTAGTCAGAGCAAGGGTTCAGCAAATTAGATTACTAAGCAATAACAGCTTTTCTTTTCCCACTTAATGAAATTTTTTTGCACTAATATTCTGTCTGCCAACAAAGGCCCCAGGCTCCTAAAGGTCAAAGTTTGCCTGCAGTCTGCATCAGTCACAGTGACAGCGCTGAATGAACCAGAATAGTTAATTAAGAGCTAGGCCCACAGTTACCATGGGCATGGAAGTCAAACGCAGAAATGTTAGGAATTTCTGTAAGTATGGGTCACAGAAATTAAACCAAAGAATAAATATTAGTTGTGGAATGGGAAGAGGAAATCAGCCATGGCTGATATTTCATAGTTGTTGAGGGAATGACAGATTGGGTAAGTCTGCTGAAAACATGAAAAGGAGTTTAAGAGGGGGGAAAATGAAGTCTTATGATGATTAAAGTCTTTATGCTTTGGGTTTTGGCTTTTTTTTCCAATAACTTGATAAAGAAAAGGTTTTCCTATAGACACAAAGACATGTAAACTATGACAGCACAGTGCTTCCCAAGCAAAGCAAAAAAAAAAAAAAAAAAAGGAAAAAAAAGAAAAAAAACTTTGCAAGAAATTAAACAGTCTGAACCATGGAAATCAGATGGTTAGAGCATTCCTAGAAAAGCACTTTATCTTCAAATATGTCTGGAAGTAAAGAAAGAATGAAGTGACTTTACTGAAATGAGACTGACCACTGTGAGGCTGCTGCATAATATGCAAGGCTTGGAGGAGTAAAAGGGAAAAGCTTTTTTGAAAAGATTTTACATTTTCTTATTTTGTGGATTTCTTTTTTCATAATTAAAGCTGCAGCTTATCCTAGAAAATTCAATATTCTCTGGAAATATTGTTTTCAATTAAAAAGAGATTGCATTTTCTCATGAAAAGATTTTTGTCTTCAACTTTGGAAAATAGAGTAATCATTTCCAAATAAATTCTCAGCAATTTGCAAGTCATTTTGCATTTGTGTTATTGCTAACTCTTCTCCATGTGTACTGATTTTAACAGTGATGAGGGTTGTTTGAAAGGCCTCTTTAAGCTTTGATTAAACAACTATGTAGTTTTGCAATTTCATGTATGTTCCAAGATTTTTCTTGCAATGGATTTAGCTGTGCAGAACATATGGCATTTATTAAAGTAGACAACACATGGACCACATGCTGGATTCATTTCCCTCATGAAAGTGATTTAATTCTGCAATTTTAATTTTCTTTTCCTCTGCTAAAGAGATATCAAAATACATCTGATAATCCAAAATGAGTTTTCTATGATATACTGCAGAGTTAAGCATGCTAGAATATATTCAAATTGGTTTGATGAGGCAAATTTTGTTGCCCATGATCAGGTAATTAATTTGAAATCTTTCATAGCCTGTAGCAAGATTACTGTAGGAATATAAAAATATAAGTAAATTGTTAAGGATTTCGGCATGACACTGCTTTGGTTTTGAACAGCAAATTATTTCAGCATTGCATAACTTGTGTTACCAATAGGGTTTGCTACAGACCTCATGGTGTTTCCCAAAAAGCAGTTTGCAAGTGCTTTTTGAATGTGGAAACATTTTATTTGCAAATTGTGAACCACTTGCCCGCTGAGTCTACTTCATGACCGCTAGATATGTTTTAATTGTGCCCATTAAAAATCATGCTGAAAAAATTTACATTTGATAGGCAAAGTTAAGTTTTACTCCCATACTTGTCTCTCTGTAGGTTGCTAGAGGAAAGCATAAGGAAAGTAAGAAAACAAGAGAATGAAAATAGAAACTACAGTTCAGTTAAAAAGGAGACTTGAAATAAAAACTGGAAACAAGGTTTTATGAGCTCTTTTTTCAAAGATTTATCATTCTATTTACACTAAAGTGATCTTAGGACTCATTAAACAGTATCTGCAAGATATTTACTGATGAACTGCAACATCGTTAAAAAAAGCAAGTAGATAATGTAACAACAAAATGTTAGGTAAATGATGACACCCTTTATTCCTGCAGAACTAAACTTTTCTAACTGTTCATCTCAAAATTTTCCTACAGGAAAATGATCTCCCATAAAGCTGCACTATACTATAGTTTAGATCTGTTTGATGCTGGATACAATTTTCTACACCGGGGTATCCAAAGGAGTCAAGATGCCTTGCACTGCTTTAGTATCTCATCCATTCCATAAGCAGAATTTTCTCAGCAAGCTTTAGAGTCAACCTTATATTGCATAGACATGATACCTCTAAGTGATATTTATCTTGAAGATGGGCTCTCAGACCATGTGGTGTCAGTCCTTTAATAGTATATTAAGATTTATGCCACCTGTGTTAAAAACATGGATAATTACTGGTAAATACTGTTAGGGCAAAGGCATTACTATAATATAGTGCAGTTTTACAAGCTGACATTGGCAACACTGCATTTCTCAAATTTATTTCAGAAATTCAGACTGTACGGCTGGGGTATTGCAACTTGAGTTTCTATCTAGGGAAAAGAGGGAGTTTGGAGTGAGCCAAGAAAAGCAGTTTATTCAGGAAGTATAAGCACACCTGGTGAGTTAAACACAGGAGCTGAAGGGGCATTACATACAACTGTTTCTGCGAGCAATGTGTTATAGGGGTTGTTAGTGCCGTGTGGTCGAAGAAGAGGGTTTGTTAGTAGGTAATTGCCAGTCATTCCTAAAGCAAAAGAAACAGAAAAAAAATGTCAGTTGCTTAATTTTAGCCTGACAGTTTCAATAAAGAATAATTTTTATTCATCATGAATCATGTAGGATTCTAAAATGTAATTCAGCTGAAAATTTCTGGATGTATTTGAGCTATACACTGGAAATGGGAGCAGGAAAACACAGTTAGATTCCAGTAATTCACAGGTGCTATCCAAATCCCCAAAGTAAACATCTAGTGAAAGTGATATTTACTAATGTATACAAAATCACTGTTACACAAGAGTAGCAATTAAATGTTTAGAGATCAAATACTACATAAAGCTATTAGGACTTTAAAAATGATCATAGGGAGCACTTCTGTCCAGAATTGACAGAACTGAATTTCTCAAACTGAAGGGTATTGAAAAATCTCTTATGACAAGATCAGAGCTGTTACTCACTTTATTAAAAACACACAGATAGTGGAAGGGAATTGCTGTTTTCAAACAGACAGTGGATGACAAATTGCAAGAAGTATATGCAAAAGTATGCATGCTGAGGGGAAAGCAAAATATTTGCTCTAAGAAATCAGAGTATTCACATTTTCTCCTGGGACAGTCATGCTGCAAACGTATCTGCCAGGTTTTAAAAAAGAATTCCTTGAACGACAAATTTCTTTAAACTATCAGCTTACAAACAATGTAAGACAAAGAAAATTACTACACGAACAGACTCTTTTAAACTCTTGTGAACTCAAATTTACATGTTAACGCAACACCATTTAAACACTCTAAGAATAATAAGATAAAAAAACAGCCTTTTTTCAGAAATTATTAAAAAGTCAATTAATCTCTGATTTGTAGCTACTAAAGAAAAGTACTGTGATTTAAAAATTAATTTAAACATTTCAATAAGATTAAAATCAAGTTTCTTTTTTATTACTTTGCAAAGCAGTACATCAGGATCAGTGTATTACAGACCCAAGGACAATTAGAGAGACAGCTCTATGTTTATAGTATATTTTTATTTGGCAAGTGATGATATATATTCCAAATATTAATGTTTTTGTACTCCCAGAGCTACTCAGCAGCAGAAATGAGCAGAAAATTCTAACACTCAGAGAATTATGGTCTAACTATGCTAATTTTATTTGAAGTTTGTATTAGTGATCAACTAAAAAAATTATCATAGTTTTTTCACATTGTAGAGTACTTCTTACTAGAAATAATAACTGAAATATATTTTGCTTGGGTTTTTTTTACATTTTGCATACTATATTTAATCTTACAATAATTATGTGCAATTTATAGTTATCATTTTTTTCAATCCAAATTTCCTTGTCACAAGGAAAAAAAAAGCTTAATTGAAAGCTTGATTTTTATTTTAAAGGAAAAATTACACATCATTAATTATTAAGCTATGCTTATACGTATATACCACTGAGATAGTGACAAAATTATAACTAAACAGAGCTGATAGAATTTTTCTAATCATGGCAGAACATGTCCAGTGACTTGACTGGAACTTGAAACAGAGAGAAGCTGCTGAGACCTCAGTTCAACACTGAATTAACGAACAGTGCAGCACAGTTAAGGCAAACCTCAGGAGTCAGAGATGGCAAATTAGGGTAAATACCAAATTTTATGTGGCTTGTATTTTTGGAATTTTAGTAAGACACTAAAGGAGACATGAAAATATACATTTTCTACCTAGGAGAAGTTATGTAATTTTGAGTTTTGCCAGAAGAACATGCAGGATTCATAAGGGGGGTGGGAGGAGCAGTGAGACACACAGGTCTTAGCCACTTTCTATGTACCAAACAGCAAAAGTAGAATCACGCTTTCTGATACCTTCTGCTTTGCAAACACCACGGTTTTTACTTCCAAAATAAATGTAAATACACGTTCCTGCTGTCACATCCTGAATTTGGATTTTCTGTTTGAAACATTCTGAGTTGAGCAGGAAGTGGTTGCAGTGTGACCAGGGCTACCTGCTCTTCACTAAAGGCTTGGGTGGAAGAACAGGCTTCAAACCTGGCTTGCACAGAGCAGTCCTCCCTCCTCTGCTGGCTCAAACTGCCTCCAAAACACAGCGGGGAGGGGAGACAGGGAGGGACAATCTGTCTTGGTTAACACCCTTCTCTTCTGTCTGGGCATGAAAATGAGGTTACAGATTTCAAAGTCTCTCTGAGATAAGAAGTTTTGAGTTTTGACTTCTCTGTGCGTGAAAATCTGCATTCTATCCCATGTTACAGACATGATGCTCTTTGAAATAGAAAAGATAAATGCTTTACAGACATCTTTTGCATAGAAATGATATCAATTAGATTTCACTGGGAAAATTTCTGCACCTAAAAATCAGTCAAATATGCATTAAAATGTTACTGCACTCATATTTCTATTTCAGATTTAACCTATAAAGGTTAGGAAAGATTTAAAATTATGATCTTGCTTTTAAACTAAATTATTGATGAAACTAATTTAAATACATTGCCATGAATTGAAGAATTCAGCTTCTATAGCAGGGGCCAGTTAAGGGAACATGGTTTTCAAAACTGATGGTGGATAACTTTAAAACTCTGCTTTTAGAGAACACTTGTTCCAGATTTTTTTTTAACATCATTTTCAATTCTTCTGTGTTAAGTGATATAAAATATTTAATAAATTTATGGATTCTAAAACTGAAATGTTCCCAGTGACTGACCTTGATTAAGTGTTGAAGTGCTGTTGATGTCACCTGAGATAAAAGATGATTCCGATTGTTTTCTCACAGTGTCATTCCACATCCTCCTTATCCGACTCTGTTAGCACAAAGCAGTGAGACAAAAGCATAGTAGATTACAAAAAGATTTTTTCCTACTCATGTGCTATTATGTAGAATATTTGTGTTTATTTTAGACTAAAGTAAGGCATTTTTCTAGCACATAACAAAAATTCCTTATTTTTTTTATTAAAACTCTAATTTATTAAACTTTATTTCAATGAAACATGATGGTATAAACCTTCTCATAAATCAATCCCTAATTACAAGAAAAAAATAACATATTTGTATTAGTCCAAAATAACTGTTTAAAAAGAAATAATTCTACAATGCAGTAGTATGTATTTACTAAATGACAATAATGAGAAGACAATTAGTCTTTCTGACTGGAAGACATCTCAGTAGGCTTTTCATAAATAAGGTAATTAAAAGATGCTGTCAAAATCTGTGTTACCTGAGTGCCAGAGGAATAGCGAGCACTGGTTCTGGTGGTTGATGTCTTCACTGAACTGTGGGGACTCTCAGTTGGAAGTCCTCCACAGCAGTAGGAATGTCGGAAGCATTTCCCATATTCCTTACGTACCTGTGGGGGAAAAAAATATTGCTTAGCACACAAAATAGTTTTAAATAGCTGCTGGCAAAAACACATGAACCTTGCATTGAAACTACTCACTTTTCAAGCACATAGATAATTCTTGTCTGTTGAATTGCTGGCTGTTAGCAACCCACATATTTCTCTCTATTCAGTGGCAGTATTAGCAGCTACCCAGGAGTTTTGAACCAATTATTTCCAAGGTATACACACACTTCTAAGAGATGTCCCTGAATAATCATTACTGACTTAGTTATAAGATTGTTTTTATTTCATTTTCATAATGTAGATTAATATAGTTCAATTTACCTGAATTGAATGCTGGATGAAAATAGTGTTTTTTATAAGAGCTTTTGGTGCAGAAAGCACAGCAAGCCTGTCTTCCCATCCTAGCAGGCAAGAAGGGCTTGAGCACTGCTCAGTACTACCCCTCATGCAATGACTTCCAATAAAGAGTGCCAAATTTCCAATGCCTGTAAAGGAATTTTCTTACTCTCTGTAACTCATCCAGCTGCTACTTCAGATGGCCACACCTGCCCTGGCACTGAACCGAGCTCACAAACAGCACTGCCCCACTCCAGGCACAGCCCCAGCTATGCTGCTGGTGCCATTTGCCAGTGTTCCAGAGTCACTTTTTTGAACCATAAAGGCTGGGAATGAAGCACCTTTCACTTTTAGGACCAAAACATAAAATTCTAATTCCTCTCTTTGTTGAATATAGCAATTTGAATATACCCACGTTTATGATTGTTTTAGGCTGTTTGTTTTTGGTTTTTTTCCAACAGAGCAGCAAAACTAATTAATGACTTCAGTATTTGTGCTACATTTATTCACTTTCTGTTTCCAGTGACCTAGTGGAAACTTAAGTTTTGTTATGAGTGGTAACAATTGCCATAAAGTAATCAGGATCATTTTACAGAGCAGTTAATTCTCTTATATTCCATGACTGCTTCACTGACTATTATTTTTGGATAACAGAAGAGTGTGTGCATATCTTGGCAGCAAGGCTGCATCAGTGAAAGGACACAATGGATAGAATTTGTATAGATGTGTAAGTCTAAACTCATAAATCTTCTATCAGATTACATGGGAATGTCTCTTCTTAAATGTCTTCTCTTAAGTGTCTGTTCTACATCAATGAGACTCATGAGTTTCTGTGAAAAGAGGGATTTCAGCTAATCTGGAAATTTTGCCTGATCTATGATTATATAAGACAGAAAGTTATGTGTATGCAAAAAGGGGAGAGGAAAAAATGCAAAAAATTAATAGTGTGGATTTACATATGTAATGTGCTGTTTTATACAGGAGTTTCACTCACAGAATACATACTTGTGCTGTTTCTGTAAATCACAAGATGAAGAAAAGTTGAATAATTTGTACTTTAACTTCAAGCTAGGCACAATAGTTCAGCTTTTTATAAAAGTATATGGTACATATTTAAAGTCAACCCCTACCTATATCAGCACAAAAGACATGTAAAAAATGAAAACAGAAATGAAACAACCTAGAATTATAATTTTTTAACCCTGGAAAACAAAGATGTATCTACATCATCACTAGGTGGTATAACACCTAAGAAAAAACACTCCTGAACACTAATGGATACTAAATGCTCTAAGCCACTACAGAGTAGAGACAATAGCAATCAAAATTGTATTTTTACCCAAATACCACCCTCCAGGGCTGGTTTTGCCTAATGCCTGTATTGCAGTGAATGTACATTATCTGTCAGGACTGCGCATTCCACTGTCATTATTCCTAAATTATAGCTTGTTGGAAACTGATGGAAGCAACAGCACTATCATCTCGTCAGAACTGGAAACATAATAGTTTTCACTTCCACAATTCTATTTCTCTGTTCAATTTAGTGACCAAGTAGTAATAACAGAATAAAAAGACTACATTAGCTATGCAGACAGAGCACAGGACAATATCCAGTCAAAGGCAGTGACACTTAAAAATCTTAAATGGCAGCTTTAACATTCTTTCAGGTATAAATCTTATTGCTCTAGGTTATGTTTTTTCACACTTGACTGGTATTTTAATATTGCCTTTTGCTGACTCCACTGTATATAAAAACAATGCACAGCTGTAAAAAGAAATAAAAAAGGAATCTGGTTTCTGATTTTTAAGTCCAATACAAATTGCAAAAAGGGAAACATATGAAACCCTAACCTAGAAATTGTTTGCATTTTGGGGATGTTTGCATTTTCTTCCCAACCTTCTTCTCTTAGGCTCAATCTTCTAAGTGTGCTTTTGTTCTCTCCAAATGAGTGGAGTGGAATATTCATCTGGGTAAAATTCTGTCTACCAGGTCTTTTCCTAAAACACCTCTGAATGCCATTGTCTGCACTAAATTTAAGAGATGCTGGTCATGTTAGAGCTGGTACTGTTGAGAAAATGAGCATAGGATTTTTGTATTTAAACAACACTTCATCCAATGGTCTCAAACCATCTTATAAATATCAGTTAATTATGTCTCCGGTGAGCTAATTATAATGGGAGTTAATAATTGCTAGGTCTCCAGCCTAAAACTGGTAAAAATATTTAGAATCTAAATATTGCAAATAGGATATTTCCAAATGTAGGACACACTGCATTTCATGTCAAGTTTGTTTGGGTGGGATTTTTTGACGTTCACCCTTCCTCTCAACTCTTGTTACTTTCATTTGTCCTGCCTTCTAACAAAGGCTTTCAGAATTTTTAATGCACTCTTCATTAAAACACCACTAAGGCATACTTGGAAGCAATCCCCACCCTCTGGGGAAGAGAAAGGGTGCAGGGAACCTAAAAAAGGGTCCCAGAGAGCGGTGCCCTTCACTTTCCTTCTCTCCTAATTGTTCCTCTCTCCCCTTCAAGATTTCTCTCTGTCTCCCTCTGTCTCTCTTTGTCTCTCTCTCCTTCCAGGTCCTTCTGGACCCTTCTGCTTTCATCCAGCGAAAGGGAGCAGAACTAGTTTAGCTCATCCCACTTGTGAGGGAGGCTCCAGTGAAGAGCACAAAGCTATTGGGAGTTCTGGGGGAGGCAAACACTTGGAAAAAAACATTAATGCTGGCATCTTTTCCATCTTCAGAAAACTACTCCAGTTAGCAGCTGTCTAGCATTAATGACTACTTTTTTCTAAGGTGTGTCAGAGTTCGTAATGAAATTAACTTTTTATATCCCACTTAAATTTGTAATGAATGAGCACATATAGTACAGTCCCTGCCTATCACCCATAGCTTTATGTAGCAGCTTAATGGGATCTCAGGAAAGGTTCTCTGCCTTGATCTAAGAAAAGGAGAGCATCTCCTGGCTGATATGGGCTGATATCATAACTGATCCTCTGTTTGCAGCACTGCAGCAAAGGCAGGACTTGTTTCATATGGACATAAAAGATTTTTGGCTGTAAGTGCAGGTTAATATGTACCATACTGCCAGTGTTAAACTTTTAAATTTTCTTCACAAAACCTTTAAACTTTTCAAGCCCAGCTTGGAAATGCTGCATCCATGTTAAATCTGGCTGGGTCACAGAGCAGTTAGTTACACGACTCCCACTAGCACATACAGCAGGAGCTGCATTGGAATTCTAGTCCCCTCCTCAAACTATTTCAAAATGCTCCAGTTCTTCAAATTGTTAATTTTATCTCTATTTTCTTAAGAATTATGTGTGGCATTTCTAAGGAGTTAGGGAACATTTATTTATGGTTTTGGTAACTTACTTTCTTTTGAAGGGCACAATGAAAGATGAAAATAAACATTCCTTGGAAAGCATTAAATACTGTGAAGAGATATGTCATCACAACGGTCCCTTCATTTATAAACAGCAGACCAAATGACCATGTTAGGCCAAGGAGACACAGGAGAGCAAATGCACCCAGGACCCAGGATCTGTAAAAGAAAATTAATTTTAGTAACATTACATACGAGAATGTACTTCGCCAAATCCAATATTAACATTTCAGTTCCTGCAGTTGACTTTTACTATTTTCACATTCAAATGTAAAAATTCCTTGGGTTTAACCTTTTATCTATTAAAGAAAGAACAATTCCATTCAGTACTCTTAGACTCCAATAAAAACAGCAAGAATAGATGTAACCTTTGTCTTTCTCAAGAACAGCATAGGATGTCAAAACTATTTTGAAATGCAGAAGTATAGCACAAGCCTCAGCTAGTCCATTGCTTTATCTGCTTTTAGAGAAGAGATTGATAAATCTGGCTTAGCCACTAATCACACCATAGATTTTAAGCAGTGGTGCTGCCATATGACACCAAATAATGTAACACAAATGCACAAAGGTTAAACAGCAGATTAAAAGCCTAGAGCCCAAATCATTAATGCTTCGATAAACTCAGCTAAACTGAAGCTAGAGGATGTAACTTCCGCATGAAGAAACCCTGCTGAAATGCGACAAAAATATGGATATTGCTTTACAGAACAATCTAAAAAAGATTCCATCATGAATAGGTTAAGGAAAAGGAATTGTAGCGAACAGCACAGAATGAAAGGGAAAGGGAATTTAGTCAGTGAATTCCACATCTAACTAATGATCTTACTTGATAAATGGCTTATTATCTTCATAGCTAGAAAGCATTATAAGCAGAAAAGAGAAACAAAATTATTAGACAGAATTTAAACAGAAATTAATAAGAGCATTTTTAATTGTCTATAAAAATTAGTCAAAATTAGGAAATTCAAAATGCAGAGGCAAGCAATTTAAAAGTATAAAGGCATGTAATAGTTTAAAAGTCTTTAGCAAATCAGGTATCTCAAAAATAGTTAATTAAAATTAAGGGAAATCCACAATATGACCGAGTTTGTAAAGTTAAAAATCATGCTAGAAGTTTGTTAATGTAGGGTTCTATCTTACCCAGGTAAGTCCGTATTATAGTAGCCATCACAAACACGGTAATTACTGGTGTGGATGAGAAGACAGAAAGAGGAAAAGGAAGAAAAGAGAGAGATGCTAAAGATTAGCTCTCTCTCTCATCATGCAACATGCAATGAAGCTGATACTGACCTATCTAGAACATCTAGTTCACAATGTTATCCTTACTGAAAGTCTCCCTTTGCCATTTCCACCGTTCAAAGCAGATCTGTAAGACCCTTTCACATCCAACCCTCAGTGTTAGAAAGTGGCACCATCCCTTCAGTGGTGGTAACAAAAACCTTGAATACAACGTAAGGCTAAACAGAATACAGTAAAAAGCTATCTAAAGAAGTGAAAGCTGCCAAAGCCTGGTTAGTTATCAAAAACTTATATTACTCTGGAAAAGGGATACTACAGGAGAACACCATGATAAAGTAAACATTTGTTAAATTAGCATGAAAACAGCAGATAATCTTCAAGTTAACAATAATAATAGAGTCAATTCTCTTGGGAGAACAGGATTACGAGTAGAAACTGCTCAGAATCCCTAAATCAAAAAGTCATTTAACAAAACAAACTTAATATAATAACATCAGCCATGCAAACAGGAACATCATTTTTGAACTGCATTTTAAATGCAAATGAAATTACTGCAGTGCTGTGGCATTTCCGTGAAACAGTTTCTTGGCACTAGTTCCAGCCTGAAATTATCTAATTTTGACCGGCGTTTGTGACACTACAGCAACAATGTGACGAAAGCAGGATTGGCTCTGTTTGCTTCTAATTGACATCTGCAGTTGCTGGGAGACAATGGCATGTGCTCCTAATGGAGAGTAGCTTTCAATCAGTTCAGCAATCAGAAAATAATCATAGTTCTCATACTTGAACACAAAGCACTTACTTAATGTTTTCCAACCTGCTAGAGTCTGGTTTCAAAGTGTTTGAGTGCTTCACCATTTTGCACAATGTGATCACCAGGAAGATAAGATTCAGCTGTCAAAACAGATAAGAATGAAATTAAACTACTTCAAGTAAATAGGTTGAATAATGATGATGTTACAGGCTAAACAAAAACCCTGTAGTTTGTTTCCAAGTAAGCAGTGAAAATTGGTAACTGTATCAGATGGTCTGCAAATTGTGATTGCAAATAAGAATGAGAAGATAAAAATATTAGAAGTCCTTGTTTCACTTAATTTCCAGAATGCACCACATCATCATGAACCACCATATTTAACTCATGTCCAACACTTCCTATTGTCAGTTTAGCTCTGTCCTTCAGCATGTTTTGCTCATCACCTTCTCCCCTTTACCTGTCACCCTTGGCCCTGTTCCCCATATCACTCTCTGAGGACAATGGTCACTGCTTTACTGGGCTATACTAGTTGTCTTTTTATCACCCCATCCTGATTTTGAAATGTTTTTCACCTCTGCTGGTTTCTCCTTTATTTTTTTTTTATTCCTTTTTGTTCTCACAATCCTACTGGGGTCTTGAAAAGACCTTAAATGTAACTGGGAAAAAAAAAGAAAAAGAGAGGAAAAGAAGAAAAAGAAACACAAAGATGTAGCAAATGCATCAAACTTAACAGTGCCATAGACATATGCTGGTGGTGCACCCTCCTGCTGCCCTCTTTGCCTTTGTAGTCTGGATTCTGTCGAAGCGAGACTCTGTGTGCACTTGAAGGACTGTGGCATCTTATTCTTGTTGTGTCATTCATACAGGTAACACCAGGGAAGATACTGAAGGAAATTTTTTATCATTCTCTTATTGAGAAACAGAATCACAGATATCAAAGTTACTGGGTGCCTTTCTCCTATCGATTTCGAAGCCTGTGAAAAGCACAGGCAAGCCAAATACAAGGATGCCTGCAGAACACAGGCTAAAAATTGGTATCCTATTAATTTCAGCAATTAGTTTGTGCTGTCCTATATCACACAGAAAAGTTGGACAAAACTGTATCTTTGAAACCAGTAAGAGCCATGTCCTTTCAGCAAGAAGGCACACATCCTTGTCTACTACTACAATGGTGCACACAAAGTGGCTGGACCAAAAGCTAAGAGAAGATGGAAGAATATGCTTGGACATCTTTATAGTACATACATTAGACAGAGAACTCCATCCTCACAATCTTCCATACATATACATATACATATATATATATATACATATATATATCTGCAACTGGTTACTGGTGGAGCATAATTATACCCAGTCTCTCAGTTTGGGAAGCCTTTTGTTTGAGACAGCTTCAAAATCTTCATTCTTTTTGTAACACTGGGGATACCAGTTCATGCTAGATGTGTTCCTGCAGCTGTGCCTCAATGGTCAGAAATGTCACTGAAATCCTAGTAAAGAGTTGGTCTTAATCTTGAAAAGATTAGTATTTTGAAGTAATCAGAGTCTGTTAATAAGAACATGAATTATAGAAATAATTCCTACTGCTACAGGCAATCACGTTATTGCTCCTGTTGCTGTCTTAAAATCAGGATGGACAGCATGAACTACAATGCAGTTCTCAACCCCAGAAAAGTGTCTGGCAACTTTTCATCTTATCATGCAAAGTCCAACATTTTTACAATTGCATGTTGAGATTAATAGAAAAAGGTGTTTGTGATACAAATAACAAAAGTAATCTTTTATGATTGATTTCTGTTTGTGTTTCAAGAACTGGCTTAAAACACTTAATATTTAGGCTGATGCATGTACATGGTATAGGTGATGCATATTTCCATTGCTGCAAAATGTAATAGAAGTGTCAATAATTCATGATCTTGGTGATTATCTTTTATGATTCTTATAGGAAATTACTAACCACATGAGAAAAAACCCTTTTGTTACATCATTGTGATCTCTTCCTCTTATCTAGGTTTCCACTGTAAAGTGTAACTTCACTGGATGAGAAAACAAGCTGCTTCTTCCCTGGCCTTTGCACCAGACAGGAGAAGGGCTCTGCAACTGACCTGACCCTCAGCTCCATGTCTTTGCACACAGATTTCATTTTCCTCTATTTGAAAAAGTTTCTTGCACAGTTTGGTAGCTGACATAACATGAACTTCAGCCTGCCTGAAAAATGCAACCTCAATTTGCTTTTTGTGAAAACAAACAGATTAAGAGCTAAGACACATGCCTTGTGTCAATCCTAACATGTACATCAACTTTGTCTGCAGCCTATGCATCCGGGAGTGCACAATCCAGTTCAGAACAATATTTACAGCACAGCTGGAAGCTAATCCCTGCCTAAGTAGCTACCCTAGAGTATCCTGTATTGTACTGACATCATCATTCTTGGATCAAAACCTCATAGATATGGCTTAGCTCATAAATGACTGCCTTATGAAACAAGAGGGTTTTATTGTCTGATTCTTTGTGCAACTGAAGTGCTGGTTTGCCACATGACAAATAAAAACTTGTATTCACACACTGAGGTTCCTTTGGTGATGTGGGCAGGCATGGCCTTACCCCACAGCTTGAGCCAGGCTCCATTGTGTTGAACAGGTTTTATGTAGGTGCTCAGCTCTGTCTGGGTGTATGCCCTTACTGCTCCAGGGAACAACTGCACAAAGCAGTTTCTTAAGTGACATTTTAATTGTAATTTATGTACAGACCCACAAAACCAGCCTACAGAAATAATAATGCCATATCACAGCAGCTGAGAAAGTACTTCTAAGTAAAAAGGAAAAATACTGTACTTTGGAGACAAAGTAACTATGACAACTGAGCATATGATACTTGTTTCTCCATCACTGTGAAATGTTGCATAGTTTTCAGTTTCAGCAGTCAAAAGACCATGGTTTGCCACTTGTTCAAACATGCTGGCATCTCTTTTACACATCATTATAAAAAACCCTATTTTGCTTGCTTACAGATACTGTAACCAAACCTTTCTATAGATTTGCTTTTGACTCCCTAATTGTTTTTCATCTAGAAATTGACTGTTTTGGAGGAATTCACAAGTTAAAGACTTTTGGGCATCTTGCCTTTTTTTTTTTCCTTTTTTCTTATGAAAGACACTAAGCAGGGAGGGAAGGGAACTTGCTGGAAAAGAATTGCTTTTATAAGGAATAGCTGAATTAATTTTCTTTGTGAGAAATATGTAGGGGGGGGGAGAAGAAAACACAGTTAGGACTTTTGTTTTCAAGCAAAAGCTTTTCCAGCTCTGAGCAACATGGTCTGGCCCAGAGCTGAGGCTATTTTGAGAAGAAGGCTTGACCACAGATGTCCTGGAGCTCCTTTCAACCTGAATTGCTTCTGTGAGGACTGAACTGTTACTGATCTAAGCAAATGAATTTGTAGATGTTTTCCAAGCTTGACAGATGGTCTGAGTAGGACACCTTTCTTTAAGAAAATGTTCACCACAAGCATGCAGTACTCTGAGGTCATACAAAGGCCCACATGAATGGAAAGAGAGACTTTTGAGAGCAATCTTCTAAGAGAAAAAATGGGCCTCTGACAATGGTGGTGTTCTCATCACTTCATGTAACATAAATGGTCAGTGACTGGCTGGACCTCATCCTGACAGCTGGGCTGCATCCATCCCAGATGAGCCAAAATCTGCAGCTGAACAGTACCCCTCTACTTTAATGCTAATAAAAAGTATAAATTGTTCACACACACAGATGCACAATGAAATGGGGCATCTTAGTAATTTTTGCTTAGACAGCTCTTGGTAGACTAATACATGGGCTCTGCCTGCAAGCTGGGAGAAGCAAACTGCAAGTTTTGGCTAAATTAAACCAACACCACTCATTCCTTGGACATGAATGAATACAGACCTACACAGCAGTCAAAGTGCTCAGGCTTTTCTGACCACAGATTACAGAAGTGCACTGTTTGTTTTATAGCCATGAACCTGTTCAATGGACTCACGTCTGCCTTGAGCTTAGCAGCTTAAAATTCATTCCACACAGCCTGCAGTGCTGACATGGATACGATAAGACAGAAGAACAGAAACACCACTCTGAAGTAACCTAGCTGAACTGCACATGTTCTGACCCTTTTTGAACTCCCCGGAGCTTTTGTTACCTGGCAAATGCAGCTCTAAAACTGCTCTTGTATCTCCAGATCTTTGCTCTCAGCCATGCAGAAGCCGATTTCTCCCTGGGACTGGCAGTGAGAGAGGTGCTCTCTGAAGGCTTCTAAATGAGTGTGCACACTGAACTCTTACTGAACTGAATTAATTATTAAAGATGCAGATGGAGCTGTCCAAATGATAAGAACAGCTCCTGACGTATCATGATCCAAGCTTTCATTAAACCATTTCAGGCATACTAATGGTTTCCCACCGCTCATTACTTACATGCTCTTTTCTCATAGATATAATAACCCTGGTGCCCAAAGGCATGACAGGCTATAGAAATAGTGAAGTTAAAAGTTCCTCAGAAGATGTACTGAGGAGCTTCATGCTTCCCCCTCATACTTCCCATTCTCATTTTGTGCAAAAATGGGTACTGACGCAAATAAAAATGTTTATAGATTCAGAGAAAAAAACTGTAAATTAAAAGAGAGGAGAATACTGTCAAAAAAGAATTTATGTGCAATACTATTAAAGTGAGAAACATAGAAGTCATTTGAGCCACATGTTAAAAAGTTTACCAGGGCAACATTCTCACATGCTGCTGACACTAAGTAAGCTACACTACAAATATAGCTCTTTGGTTACAATGCACATGACATATTATTTTTCAGCCACTACACTTCTCACACTTCTTCCTCTGGTTTCTCTTGCTTTTTCAGCTGGGACGATTAGAGGGCAAAGCAATTGCTAGAGAAGAATTACTCCTAGGAACTGTGCTGTGATTGCTACCTGCTGTTTCATATTTTTCAAGTTGGGAATACTGCTCCCAAAAGCCTTTTGCGTCTCAGTCTAAATGATTTGCTGGAGGATAATAATGTCATGGCCAGTAAATAATAGTGAACTATGTCTGTACATGGTCAATATGATTAAATGTCCTTCACCTCTATTCTCACTCTGACCTGGTTATGAGGAAGTGAAAAAGCCGTCAGCAAAGCCCAAGGCTTCCCATGTGAAATGTTATTTTAGAGAAAGGAAGAGAAATATAGGTGACTTAGCAAAATACCCCCAGTAACAATAAAATAAGGAAGGAGCCACAAAAAAAAGGAAAATTATCACCACATAACTAGACTTGACATGACTTAACTATTGTAGCATGAAACTCAGAACAATTTTCAGAATAATTACAACTGCAAGAAACAACTTCATGTTAAAAAAATATTTTCTATCATGTTGAACATATTATCTAAGATTTTCAACTGCAATTGTAGATTTAATTGTTTTTAAAATCCCCATCATTCTGAATGTTAAAAAAATATTTTCTATCATGTTGAACATATTATCTTTCTAAGATTTTCAACTGCAATTGTAGATTTAATTTTTTTTTTTAAATCCCCATCATTCTGTGATATGATTTAATTTAAATGTATTTAGAATAAACTCTGTGCAATTATTATGGTCTACACTTAAAACTTACTAACACAATAATTTTTCTAATTCAAGTCATACACACATAAATTTTGGCATCTACACTCATGTCTTTGAAAATATGCCAATGAACTCTAACAACCTCTACACTGCACAACTATCTTTTCTTAAGTGATCGCTGAAGGATTCAAATAGTTTTTGATATAAACAGAGTAAATGCAAACCAAAACATTGGCCAGGAAAATTTTTTAGTAGAAATTTCCATAATCAAAGTATCAGTTTGTACTATAAGTACTAAAAGTGGTGAAATATGATGTCTGGCACACAGATCTATAAAAGTCAAAGAAATTTCAAAATTATGCCTGATGCATGTGCTTCACACTGAAAAAATAGTATTTCTGAATATGGAAAAGTAGAATTCCTGAATTTGGAAATTCAAGTGAACTGAAATTCTACTAACATTACACAACTCTACTACTATGAAAGGGCAGGAAAACATGCAACTATTTAAGATTTCAAAAGCATGAAAACAAATGAATTCATCCCTCCAAACTATCAGCAATTATGAGAACAGGCCTCTATGTACATAAGCTATGTCCCCAGCCAGCTTTCTACAGTATTTCCCAAGTAAAGCCAGGCTTTAAAGATACAGAGATAGCAGAGAAAACGCAGGTGAGCCAAAATGCACATCTTGCTAGTCTGAAATAAATGGGAGAAAACAGTATTTCCCAAGTAAAGCCAGGCTTTAAAGATACAGAGATAGCAGAGAAAACCCAGGTGAGCCAAAATGCGCATCTTGCATTCACTGTGCTCAAAAATTCCTCCACTCTGTAGTGTTGGCATTGCTAGTCTGAAATAAATGGGAGAAGTTCTCTCCCTGGTTGACAGGTGACTACAGGCTTTGTACCTGGAAGTGCTCAGAGAATTGGTAATTGATGTCTGAGTGAGCATTCTGTGTTAAGGGGACAGTGGGGCACCCAGCTGTGGGTGCACAGATGGGTGCAGGCACACAGTGTCTGCAGCAATGAATGTGCACAGGTTACGTAACAGCCCATTGTTTATACTAAAACAGGGGAACTTCTGTGCTGACAGGCACTACATGCAACACAAATACACACAGAAGTAGGCACGGAAAAATGTGCATATGCAAATACACAAATACTGTGTAAGTGTAATGGAACAAAAATTTATTTAATTATCCATTGCATTAGAATACCCTTTTGAGATAATTATGTTGGATAATTAGCAGTTAAATTCTAGAATGTGTACAGTAGTGAAAGCAATAATAATGGTTCCTTTTAAAAAACCCCTGTGTTTAGTACTTCATTGATCTTTCATATCACACATGTCAATATGACCTTCAGAATTCAAGCCATTAGGAAAAAGTGGCCATGCAGAAGTGCCACCACAGCTTTGACAATTATCATTTGGTCAGCACTCTTTAAAGATTTCTATACATTTATATAACTATTAGTCACATTACAGATTGTTTCTAAGCATTTTTATGGAATGTCTTGTGAATAAGGATGGCATTGAATGAAATTTTAATTTAATTTTAATTTTTTTAATCTGCTGTGAGGCAATCTAAAAAGAAAGGAAAAAAAACCCAAACTTCTTACCAGAATAATAAAAGTAACAGGTCCAATGAAACTCCAGATAAAGTAGTTATCTACGTGTAGCCAGCAACTATTATGGAAGAAAGAGAATGAAAAGTGAAAAGCTGCATTAGCACCTCAGTCTGACAAATGGAAAATGCAAAAATACTTCTTAAGGTAACACTTTGCCAGTAAACAATGATGAACATTGCACAGTACCACTTATTCCATGAACACCTAACCTGAACCTCTCCTAATGAACTCTGTGTAACACGACTGAACCTGAAACTACATCATTAGGAATAACTAATATAAGGAGAAACAAAACCAGAGCAAGCCCTCCTTTCAGTCAGAAGGTTTGGTGACAGGTGCTATCATGGACTAATGAAACTAACATCAGTAAATAATTTTTGCAGGCTTCCCATGTGATCTTCAAAGCCTGCTTTTAACTTTATATCATATGTTAAGTGCTCATGCCTGAGGAATATGAGACCGAAAATGCTCAGATGCCATGTTTTGCTGAATAATAATATGGTATAAATAAAATGTCCCATCTGGGAGTTGAACTGTAGAGAAAGAATACATAAGATACCAGACTAAATGACGTATAAACCTATTAGGGCCAACTTCACTTAGCAATTCATTTTTCATACAGCCCAGTTCCCTGCTGAATTCTCTTATTTGTCTTTCATCAGTAGCAACATCAAGCAGCTTTCTTGTAGTCAACAATATCTTCCCCTTCTGTAACTAATTTCATCAAAGGACAAAATAAACACTACTGAAAGGCAAATTCATGCCTCCAGCAACTCAAATCCTCAGAAATGTTTCCTGTCTACCTTCTGTCACTTCCTATATACATCTGTATTTTTGTAAATAAAAGGTAGCGGCTAATTTTAATCCCACTCTACTTGCCTGATAAAATATTACCAAAATAAAACATATAGGTTGGAATATTGTACTGTCATACTTTGGAATGAGAGCTAGCTAGAGGGACAGCTGAACAAAGAGATCTAATGAAGCATTAGCTTAAAACTGGGTGGTTAGGCTCGTCAGATACTTTACGTTGAGAAATTTTGCTTAATATACATCTGAGTACAAAAAGTTATTTACTTTTTCAATTTGTTTCAGGTCAATCTTTTGTGTTAAAAGAAAGACCATAATTTAGAATTGGTCTCTCTAGAGTACAAATCCCCTGAACCTAGAGAATTACAAAAGACTTGATTGTAATTTGTGCACAGCATTGCCATTCTCTTACCAATAAAGCTTTCAGATGGTGTTTTAGTCTGTCAGGGACCCTCTGACAGCTAATAGGCTTTAAAAAATTATTCACTTGAAAAACACTCAGGTCACTTGCAATTACTTACGCTTTCTCTGTTCCATAGCTCTTGTAGTCAATAGCTGCTGAGACACCAACTACTGTAGCAGGGAAGAGGTAGCCAGCAACATAATAGTACTTCTTTCTAGAATATTCACTTTCAAATACTTCTACTAACATTAGATAAAGCTGCACTCCTTCTAGACACATCCAGGCAAAGGCTGCCAGGAAGAAAAAGTGTAAGAGACCTGCAAAAACTGGACATGCAATCTGCAAAGAAAGAGAGAGATGGAAATGTAAACCACAAAACCTTCACATCACTACCTCTCCAACTGAAAAATGCAAATAGAACTGCAGATAGTTTTATTAGAAACCTTTCACAAATTTAGGAGCATCTTCCCTATCTCAAAACATAGTCTGAACACTGGAAAACACCAATATGTGCTCAGTAGCTACAGAAAGTGAATTATCTGAACAGTATGAATGAAGATATGGAAATTGCACCCTCATCACCCAGTCATCAATTTCAGAGTGAACTTCTTAATTTTATAAGCAACTTTTTTATTTTGAAACTGATATAGTTTTAGGACTTACAGTTTAGATAATCCTAGACATGAGCAGTTGGTTCTCTATGCGTAATGTGATACTACATATTTAAAATTATGTGTCTGCCCCACAATTTTTTGTCTGTTGTAATATGGAAATTTCTACCATTGTAACAGAAATTGGTCTGAATTCTTTCCTGATTGGCCAAATTCTGGATGAAACTATGCTAGATTATTAATTTCAACCCAATGAATCATGTCAGAATTAATTTTACCAATACCACCAAAATACCTGCCTGAATGTGAAATGTAAAAAATGTGTATACATATAGAAAAGGCTTTGTACTAATATATATGAAAATGTAGTCAATACCTGTTAAGACATTTGAATAGATATAGAAAACATATTTATGTTCCTAATAGTCAACATTCAATTCTATCTCCTCTTTCAAAAGTCTAACCACCTGCTTTGTTAATAGTCAGTGTTTCTCAACTGAAAATAAAAAGCATATTTTGGATGGATGTAAATACTATGTATGAATATATCTATCTTATTTTCATGCTGAGCTTTTATTTCAGCCTTGCTGTGTTGGAGTGCTAAAAACTTGTCAGTGTTGTCATGTTTTAATTCAAATCCATTTCAAACAGTCATTTCAGAGAACGAGATCAGTACACAGAGAGAAAACTTACCTTGTACTCAGTCTTATCGATGCCTATTAGGAAAATGAACTCAGCAATGAATAGGTTGATACAAAGGTTCTTGTGAATAGTGTTACGATCACTTTGCAGGCCACGGAAAAAACAGAATGTGAAGATGCAGATGGCCAGGCAAACAAGAGAGATGAGAATTCCCACCCAGGTGATGACAGTGAGGAGCAATTCGTGCACTCCATCTTTGTACTAGAAATAACCAAGAATGGAGAAAATTAATATGACTCTTTATGAGTATAAACAAAAACCTATTTTCACAGGTATCTAGAAAAGTTACTTGTTCATTACATGAGATGGGCAAAATGTACTCAGTAATTTCTCAGTCTCAGGTCAGCTTCCCAGAAGAGCAAGATCAGGGTAAGTAAAAGAGGAGCAGGCCTGAGAGAAAAATGTGGCTATTTTATCCAGATCAGATAGCATTTTTACTTTTTCTATGGCTCACTGCAGACTGGTTGGAAGTATGAGCAGAGAAACATAACATTTTTAAGGTACTACTAGGCTCTGATGAAAGGAGGGAGGAAAGCTTTCCCTAGGACTTCCTACAGACCCGCAACTCCACAGCAGAGAAGAAAGCAATGCTTTTCACAATGATCAGAACAAAATGCAGAATACGTTGCCCATGTAATTCTGGCTTCAATCTTATGTTTAGCAAAGGAGATTCCTTACTTCAGTTCTCCACAGTGACCTTTTCAAATACAATGGCGCTTTTCACAATGATCAGAACAAAATGCAGAATACGTTGCCCATGTAATTCTGGCTTCAATCTTATGTTTAGCTAAAGGAGATTCCTTACTTCTGTTCTTCACAGTGACCTTTTCAAATACAATGGTTTAATGAGAAGTCTCCTATCCCTGCAAATATTGCATGCTCTTGGGCCCCTGACATGCAGGAAGTGCTTTAAATAGACAAGATTTCTGACTATGAAGAGGTGTTTAAACAACCAGTATGGAAGTTCCTTGACCTTCCTTGGCAAGGAGAGCTGGCACTTGGGTTTCCAGGGAACAGCCTGCACAGCTGTCTCAACAGACACTCTCCATCTGCACTGAGAGAGAGTCTATAAAATGATTGTAAGGTTGGTCAGTAACTTTAAAATATGGCTTGCAGAAAACTCTTGCTCTTCCTTGTTTTCCCTGTTATTTTGCTTGCAACTTTATGGATGTGGAAGAAAAGTGCTACAGAAAGCAAATTGCTTTGGAAAGAGTGGGAAGGAGCCATAAATACTAAAGAAACTTTGGCAATTTTGGATCTTGCTAAAAATTTAAAGCTAAGTCTTTTAAGTTTGTTCCCTGCTGATGGCTGGAAATATCATTACCTACCACAATTTCCCGACGAGCCATAAGAATTGCAAAGTTGGTGAGGTGACTGCAAGCACACGTTGTATGAGTTTTGTTTGTGTCAACCAGTTTGCAGCCTTGAGTTGACCAGTATCCCATCATAGTCCTCTCTGAGTAGTTCCAGAAGGAACAATTTGCATTGAAATAATTGTCAGGCTGGGAGATAAAAGGAAAACATAAAATGAGGTTTTTACACATTAAGATGGCAATAACAATTGTTTAATACGTGTAAAAGGTAATTTAGATTAAACTTTGCACGTTTTGGACAATAAAGTTTTTCCATCAGCAAAGCTGTGGACTATGTTCCACAAGGAAGACATCTAGTTTAAAAGGGACTTTATAGTCCGAAGCACTCTGAAATGTAGTCTCAATTCCTGTAGACCCCATCTTAAATAATTACAATTTTTATGCATGGATGGTACATTATAGCTATTTTTCCTTTCTGGAAATTTAGGCCTGTGAATTTATTCTGAAGGTTTTTTTTTCTGAAATTGACAATTTGAAAATAGGATTTTTTTCCTTTGGTTCTCACCTTTGGTCAGGCCAAAGTCACGTGAATAGGTATCACTAAAAAATTCACTCTTCAATGCCTATCGATTTTGATGAAAAAAAAATCTAACCATATTTTCTCTATTACAGTAGTGATTGTTTATTTTCCCCATGTCACTCATGAAAAGAGAAAAGGACAAACTTAAGAGCAAAGAAACACATTAAACAAAATACCACGAAGAAAATATACATAAATTCGAAGTATAACAGATCAAGGTACCATACTTTATTCTTTGCTGAATAAATGCAATTTGAAAAATTTGTATAAGCTTTCATAACTTGGTCCATAATTAATGTAAAAAGTTAAAGAGTCTTAAAACTTAACTACATCAAACTATCAAGAATCTTATTTTCTACCCCTCTACTAAGGTAAGAGTTAATTTTCAGTTAGAAACAAATGAGTCATTTACATTTTCATGTTGATTACTGAATTAGCTTTCATTAAGAATACACTTAAGTTCTAATAATCACTGAACCAGGCTCATTTAATTTTATGTTCATAGACTTAACTCGAGTCTCTGACCTAGTGCAACATTTAAAATTCAAATGGAGAAAAAGGTTGTTTCTCTGCATTGCTTTTCTCTCTTGCTGATTTTGTGACCTTCCCATTGACTCATTAGCATAACTCACATCAATGTGCTCCAGTGTGAAGTGCACAGGATCAGTCAGGTACACCCGGCTCGACTCCTTGTTGATGGAGGCCGCGATGACGTGGGAGTTGACGGCGATCGTGCTGTTCTGCCCTGCCAAGTCACTGCCCAACTTTATGGTTGCATTTTCAGTACTCAGGAAACGACCCAAACTTTTGTAAATAATGAAAACCAGTTTGGCTAGTCCTACAAAAGGGAAAAAAAAGCCCATAATCACTCCACAGAGGTCTACAGCAACCTGCACTCTAATGACAATTAAGCATCAGTAAAGTGAGAGGCATTTTCAGGCCACAGACTTGAAGAAAAACAACCAGGTACCCATGATCATCAAAAAAAAGCCACAGAGCAGCTTTGTGGTGTTTTGTTTTGATATTTTAACTAGGTAAGGTAGGTTTTATAGAAGTTAATGGAGTTCCACTGTTCCGTGCCCAAGGCTCACCGTTCCTGCTGTTCTGTTTCATGGTTCGTGCAGAGAGCTGAATCCAGTTGCCTCCTTTACCAGCCTGAGGAAATCGCAAATCCTGCACTTGGCCCTCAGTAGAAAGCACTGCAACATCCAAAACTAAGCAGACCAGAGGAAAAAAAAAATTGTTAAAAAAAGAGAATGCAGAGAAAGTCTCTTGGCCAGATTACAATATGCCAGACGACAATTTTTCCCCCAGCCTTTATTTAGTTTTCTCACGTGGCTGTCTGTAAGGCAGATTTGCACTGCATGCTTCAATCACCCAGACATAGCTTCTTTAACTAAATCTAATGCACACTGCTAAAATGACAGCATTTTAGTAGTGATAACATGACATCAAACCTTGTTCAAATTTGTGCCCACAAAACATCCACTTAAAGATACTACATACATGTTGCAAAAAAAAAATGTTAGTTTTGAAGATCTTAATGCCTATGCAGTATCCTCTGCTGACAAATTTAGAACTTTAAGTATTGATTTATAGTTTTTTAAACAGTCAGCAAAAAATACCTAAGTATACCCATGCCATGTATTCAGCTAAATCAGAATGCATAGCTAAAAATTATTTCCAATTTTTTTTCTACATCCCATTCTTTATATTTATGGGAAACCATTTTATTAGTTCTGCTAATAAGCATTTAAATTGAAAATCAGATGCCACTCAGTATTACTTTTATAACAGATTGCATATCAGGAAATTTTTATGGGATTACCATTGAATGCTGTATTTTCTTGGACAGATAAAATCATATAGGTGAACATGGACAAATGGTTGACAAAAATCTGTGTTATATTAAACCAGTCTAGCTACAGCTCTGAACTACAGACTGACAAAAAGTATGAAATTAGGAAAGCACTTCTCTTTCTTCAAGTCATACATACATATGTGTACTAGCAATTCAGTCTTGCATGTCATCAGGGAAGTGTTATTATGACATGAAGACAGCTTATCACAAGAATATTCAGTGTCTACTCATCTCCATGGAACTGTTTGTGTACATCCAAAGGCAGATCTGTGATTCTACCCACATTCCTTCAAAACAACTGGTGCAGTTCCTTTGATGAAGGCTGTGAGACTTTTCCCCATCCTTTCCCCAACTTCCTACTCAATTAAAAACTAGGCGGAATCATCTACAGCTACCAATATGCAGACACTGAAACGTGAAAAGTCTCATTTCTGCAGTCTATTCCAAGTCTCTATCTTGGTACTCTGCATATTAGCAGACTTTCAGGTTCCTTGTACCTTCCTAAGACTACATTAATCTCTGTAACAAGGAATTTTAATTTTATGCATAGCAATGATTTTTGCTTTAGCACATCCTGCGCAACAATATTTGCACATTTCTAATACCAAACCCCTTCATTTCTCTGTCACCACTTAAATTCTAAATTACGCTCCAACTATCTCCAGCTATTTTGCAGTCTCTGGAGCATAGCTATTCTGCATTATGGGAGATGTAGTTCACTGAACACATTTTTACCTGAAGGCAGTCATGTTTAATATAAACATTTGGCCTATGCTGAGTGCCTAAAATATTTAACTGCCACAGTACATTGCAAAAAAAGTAATTTAAATTTATTAGGAACAGTTTATATTTAATAGAAGCATATTCTCTGCAGCTCTACAGAAAGCAGTTACCTCAAAAAATCCATACTCTGCCTTTTAAGCACTCTTCAAATCCACGCATTCTGCTAATGATTTTTCAATGATAAATCAACTTTGTAACATCAACTACTTTCCATTTTATAATGTACTAATGACAATAAAGAAGAAGGCTAATTTCAAACAAGAAAAGTGTGTTTTCCCTGCTTTGAAGCACTCACCTTTCCAACAAACATTGCACAGCTCAGCCTTCAGAAAGTATGTTGCTGTCTGGAGTACTTTTCCCTCCTTTTGTGTAAAGCAACACACAGCACTTTAACTTATGCTCAAAAAGAAGTTTACTTACCAATATTTTCTGTGGGCATTGAGACTCTGCTTGGTTCTACAAGGTTATCAGCCAAGACAAAAGCCCCTTCTTCTAATGTATCAAGTAACATTGTGGCTGCGTGGGCTTGTTCTGAAGAATTCATGTCCTTCCAGGACTCCAGAGCTTCAGGCCTGAGCAAGTTGTCCACTGTATCCACAACTGCCTGCATTCATTAGAAAACTATCATTAGGTCTGAAGCCCTAGGCAGCTGGGGAAAATTCCCAATGTTATACGGCGACAATTATAATACTTAACTGTCAGAATGATTTACTGTGATTTAATGGCACAAGAACACTATTTTCAACATTAAAATATTTTCCATCTGTTTGTTGGATTAGCATGAATAGAAGCGCAGCTAGCCACTAGCATTGTGTGGTCTCTAAGCAGTAAACATGCAAGTTTGACTTGTTTTGTATCAGATATAAGTATGGTATTATTAATGTGCTGAAAAAATGTAAAAATAAATGCCAGAAGTCTTGCCTGAAGCTTTCATCTTAATGTCAAAATGTATAACTTCTATTTAAAAATGCTAACGCCAAAATTAGCACTCTGCAGTTTAGGCTAAAATGACAATAATAGTCCTCTGGAAAATGAGCCCCACTAGTGCAGCCATAGTATATAAACTACTTGTCTATGACAAATAGACCTTCTTTATTACAGGAGGCATGAAATGAAGCTGACTCAGTGGATATAAATTAGTTTTGGCCACCCTCACTCCCCCTCCTTTTCCTGTACCTGTTCATAGATACTTAGAAGGATTACCAACTCCCATTCCTGCACAAAGGTCAGTTAGAAAAGGAAATCAATAGAGCAAACAAGATGTCCACTGACCGTTCCTGCTAGCAGCGACGGCAAAACTGTAAAGCTGAATAAAAGCTGCTATTTTAAAAAGTTTTACTTGTAACAACTCTATCATCATGCTTTAAGGTTCACTGAGCTGCATATAAGGTAGTAATAAATAAGGAAGAAGAATAATTCAGTGACATGATTACATTATTTTACAAAATAATCCAATCAGAGTAATCAGGTAATCAATTGAAGGCAGGCTTTTACATTAATGCATAATGCTGCTGTGCACTGAGTACAGCAGGCACTGCTGTAACACCCTGTTTACTCTGTCCCATTTACCTATTCCTAATGTGTCATTAAGCATATATATAATTTGTTTGATCAATTTAAAAGCATTGGAAATGGAAACAGAACACATTATACAAACAGAAAGATGTCAGTCTGGAGTACAATATTGTGCAAACAAATGAATGGGAAAACTTGGTCAAGGCTATTGTCAGAGCAAGATTAATTAGCCTAATCCATTTCAATATCCTCTTTCTGTCTGCATTGTGAGCCACCACGACCTTCCTGGCAGGTGGAAGATACTTGGAAGTGGCTTTAAAGCCTTTTTTCTTTCTCTAATGGGAGAATAGTCAAAATGCTCGCACTGATACTGCTGCAGCCATTAACTAGAGTGGAACAGAAATTGGTCTGCAGAGGCCAGATTCATTAGTCACTAAGAAATACAGATTGGAGCCTCTAATCTGAGGTACAAATGAATTCTCTGTCACAAAGTGGGAACTCGCTTCATTTGCATAGTGTAAGTCAGCTTTTGATTTGTAATTTCAAGAGGTTTATTAGTCTTATCTAAGCAGAGAAGCCCATTTGAGACGTACAGAAAATGACACCAGTTGGAAATTAAGGTTCTGCTCTGGTTTCTCATGTATCGCCATACAGCACTGACGGTATGCATTCACTGATACGATACGCTTTTTGCTTATTATGGCATAACCTAACTCTGCATTTTCCTTGTGGAAAATCATCACCTGCCCAGTAATATCTCTGATGTGCTTCTCCTCTCAGAGAGAGGCAAATGGATGGGAAAAACCCCACAGCCCCTGTGACACAGCTGCCAGAGAAGCCCCGTTACTGCTCTTCTCACAATCCTATTTGCTAATGAAAAGGAAGCAGAAAAACCCACTCTACCCAAACCACATCTGATGGATTACCCTGTACTATTAAAATATATTTTCTAATATAAACCTATTACAACTATTATTGCTTAAGAAGTGAAGTTCTCTCCAGATCTCTGTCTTTTTTGTCAAATTTCAGTATAACTGGACATCTCCCATCCACTTTCAGGGCTTTAGGATAAAGGACAGAGGTGCCCTGTACAGAGAAATCTCTTTTTCAGTAAGAATCTGAATTTTATTATGTTGGAAAGTATTTCAAAATTCTTTCCAAAAATAATTCTTACATTTAATCTCAGAGGATACAAGTAACAACCAGTATTTTTAAAGAAGTTTTCAAAAAATCTGCAACAAAACCTTTCAGAGGCAGACATGTCTGTTCTAGAACTTTTTTCTCCCCTTCATAAGGGCGAGGTGACATTATTGGCATTGTACTGCAGCAAAGGAGCTGGCCACTACAGGCAACCATTCTATAGCTGATGAAAGGAACTGGAAATCAGGTAGCAATGTGTTACACGCTTCTATATAGCCTGGTTAATGGGACACGTGGCAGACATTTTACTGTGAAGTTAGAGAAATGTTCGTCTTTGCATTGTATCCTCAAGTCACTGAATTGTAACAATTCTTAAAACTGTAAGAAGGAGTGATTTTTACTAGGCATAAGAATACACACAAATCAAGCCACATAATGTATATTTTTCTTGCAAGCAAATTAACTCTAAACAGTCTTTGATATAGAATTCTACCAAAGTGAACTAATTTCTTTGAGTTGCAAGCTTTTTACCCCTACCCAAAATTTTTTTACAAGAGAGATGTTACTTCCAAATTCAGATAATAATCCCTTCTGCTCTTTTAGTTTCGAACAAGTTAAGTTACAAGAGGTATGAACTTTGATATTTTTTTTTCGGAGTGTTATACCTGTGCAAAGCCAACATTTGTAAAGTTGATATGGGGCACAATACACATTTATCAAAGACTGAAATACATAGGATCATGCAGCAAGATGATAAAGCGTGGCAGGTTGCTGAAGCAGGGAGAAAGCAGGGTGACAGCACAGGAGATATACCTTAAGGTAAGCCCTGCACGTCTTCTCTCGTTTTTGGAGCTTTTTAATAAGGAAAAAGAAAATCAGAAGTTAGAAAGATTCTGGAAAACTTCAGAAAGAGAAAAAAAATACTCTGGTGTTTCAAATCCTGATTTTGAATGACAGCCTGGACATAAATCTAGTTTCTCTTCATGATGACTACAAAAGAACATCACACAGGAAATGCTTTTTCCCAGCTGTGTTTAAGCCCAGCTGGCAACCAAAAACCACACAGCCACTTGCTTGTTTGCTCACCAGCAGGATTGCGGAAAGAATCACAAGGGTAAAACTGACAAAATCCATGACTTGAGATAGACACAATTCAATAGGTAAAACAAAATAAAATAAACCAGGGAATTAATTCACTGCTTCCCATGGGTAGGCAGGTGTTCAGCCATTCCAGAAAAGCCAAGCTCCATCACATGGAATGATTACTTGGGAAGACAAACACCATAACTTCAAAGTCCTCCAGTTCTTCCTAATTCCCGCTAACTTTATATGCTGAATATGATGTCACATCATATGTATGGAATACCCCCTTGGTCAGCTGGGCTCAGAGGTCCCAGCTGTGTCCCTCCCAAATTCCCATGCACTCCCAAATTCCTTGACAGTGCAGCAGAATAAAAAGAAGAAAATTCTGTGAAAGTGCTGCTCAGCATTAACAGAAACATCTTTTTGTCAAAGATATGAAAGATTTATTGCAGCACAAATCCAAAACATAGCCCCATACTAGCCACTGTGAAGAAAATTAACTCTACCCCAGTCAAAAGCAGCACAGCAACCTTTACTCAGGGGTCTAGATATCTTTTGCCCAAATGGTGGGGTTTGTATGAAAAGGTCAAAGGAAAAAATCTGTGTGTGGGCACTTGATCTGTCTCTGGGAAAACTATTTTAAGGGCATCTAGGGACTGTAAATAAAACTATTGCCAAAATAACAGAGAAGTGTACAAATCTCTCTCTAAAGGAGAACGAAAAAATATTTCATTTGTGGCTTGCTGACTTGGCTCATGCAAGGAAGAGGCTGAGAAATATAGCATTTCCTCTGAGAAAAAGAGGAAAGGTAATAACACTGTAATTTGTATTTAAACCACAAAGACACATTTTTTCTGAAATGTCTCTTGGAACATGTTTCCAGAGAAAACATTAATTCACGTTTTAGTTATGTGCAGTAAGGCCTTTTTATAAAGATCAATTATAAGTCATGTTGGTGTCTTTAGAAGTCTAAGAAAGTGCTATTATTCTGCAGGAAGTTGGATTAAAATAAAACCTTGCACCTATGCAGAATTCCACTGATTTTATTACATGTTCAGGGTTAAAAGGATCACTGGATAAACATGCTGATTTGTTACAGAATTTCTGAGAGCTAATACTCATTTCCCTCACACTAGTTATAATGCATTCCAGATTTTAATATGGGACACAGCTATGTATTTTAGGACCAGTCAGCTATTGTGAATTATATCTTATTCCCTAAAGAAGGTAATTACAACTTTCTGCTATGTATTTACTGCTGTTTTCTCTCATATGCTTATTCCAGAACTGTACACATGCAGGAACAAAGTATAGATTAATATTTCTGAAAGGAAGAAAATACCAAACCCAAGAGCAATTGTTATCCCTGCAGGAGGAGGTGATGGGAGGTGTGTACCTTGTTATAACTCCTTCCAGCAGAGTCTTTTTCACTGGGCCGTAGTTCCTGAAGCTGAGCATCCAAAATATCCACGAGCTGTTCCATCAGCCTCACTGATGAACTAACATCACCAGCAAAGACCGGTCCTTTGGTGTGTTTAGCCAGTTCATTGGCCAGACTAGCAGCATTTTCTCCACTTCTGATCTGAAATGACAGTTTCTATTATCTCAGCAGGGTCTCTTGTTCTGCTTGCAGCTCCTAATTCCAATTCCCTATGTACCTTTGTTGTGGTGAAATAACCATTTGCACATACATTGAAATCTGTAACTAATTGAGACCAATAACGTTCTCTTTATCTCAGAAGATTAAAGGTTCTTAGATCCGTGACACACAAAAGCAGTTCTTAACAGCCATCAAAACCAGAAATCTGAGTGGGACTTTTGGGCTCGATCTTCTATTCATCCTCACTTTTATTTTACTGCCATTATCAGACAGTAAGAAATCTGTTTGTTCATACCAGTGCTTGAGGCATTTGAAAGTCAAGTAGCCTTGTACTGACAACAAATTATCCAGTTTTCATAAACTTTGCAAATCTCAGTAGGGAAGGAAAACACAGAAAGTGGTTCTGCGGTCTAATCATACTGTTATCAATGCACTCAGACAAAAATCTATGTATTACAGTGTAATCTTTTAGTGAACAAAAAAAACCTTGTTGTATATCAGAGGTTTTGCTGTGTGTTGTATAGTATTTGATTTTTTAAGGAAATATTCTTTTGGTTTTTGAAAACAAGCAAAGCTTCTTTGTTTTAAATAGTGATGAGGACATGTAATCACAAATTCAACATAAGAATTTAGAGAGGGCATATGAAAACACACATAAGAACATAACTGTTGGCCAGTACTTTGCACATGGAGTACACATAACTCCTTCTCTTAATGAACACAGAGTAATAAAGACAACTTCAACAAACTGAAATATTAATGCTCAGAGTTAAAATCCTTAATCACCAGTGTATGCCAGATTAAAATGTTTCAACCAACCTTCTGAGCCAGCTGATTTACCCAGTGTGAGGTACAGTTGCTAAGATCAGGGCCTTTGGGGTTCCACATTCCCGTTAAGACCACGCAGAGATACGAGGCAGTTCCTACAACAGATGTAGAAAACAACAGTGAAATGGAAACCATTTTTCTGCATGTATTCAGGAAATTGGCTACACTGTGCTCCTAAACAACATTCAGTTCTGAATGCTGCTAATGGTAGTAGTTGACAATAATTGACAAAAACGTAAGGAAATAATGTAGATCACAAAGAGCAATAAAAAAAAAGTCTGTGAAAAGTACCAGACGTTTTCTGCAAACAAACAAAAAGCCCTTGATTTTTCCTGGAGCTCATCCAGAGGGGAGTTCATAATGAGAAAGGCAGCTGTAAGCATATTTCACAACAGTCCTCAAGCAATGCCCTAAAATTTGACCTGGATTCACACAAGTGCAAGCACAAGGTAATTCTGTGGCTATGCTCAAATGACAATTGCAGATTTTCACTTGACCACTGCCTGTAGATACTGCACTCCCTGGGTAACAAAAAAATCATGGGACAGACAGCCTGAGATTAAAAAATATTCATCATGAGAGAGCTGCATATTGCTTTTGAAATGTCTGCTTGACATCAAGATATAGTCTTAAAGGCAATACCTCGTGTTCCTTTGGGGCAAGGGCGTTCAACCATCATTCCTCTTTGTGTTTGAGGCCAGCTAATCCCCCTGGCCTCAGTCGGTTCACAGAATCTCTCTGGCAAAGGGAAAAAACTTGTCACAGGAGGGATTTTGGTTGTGGAAATGGGTGGCGGTGGTTTGGGTCCTCTGCTTCCTTCCTTTGTTCCTCCAGCTGATGTTGTGCTTATGGGACCTCTCTGTGACGTAGTGCTAGTGGTTGACACTGTGGTTTTGTAAAGCTCTGCTGAAGAAGTTATTGTCACTGCTGTGGTAGGCACTGCACAGGGAAAAAACAGAGTAATAATAAAATAAATTACTTCAGAATTATATATAAAAATGTTATTTAAAAACTATTTATGTAGCTTTCAAGGATTCTCTGGCGTCTCCTTTCCTTTATCTTAATATTACTCTTATTGCTATTCTCGATGCTTAAGATATAACTTTGAAATTTTTTTTTTTTTCTTTTTACTCCCAGCTCATACTGTTATGACGTTTCACCACATTCTCCAAATAATCTCTTCTGTAATAAAAATTGATAGTTACATTTCTAAAAGCTGAAAGGCATACTAGGGAATTATCAGTACATAACAAACATGCTCAAAGCAATTAAAGATTACTTAATCACATTTGCAGCAGGAACAACTCAATAGATAGAATCATTTGAATCAGTGTGCCGTGAACAATGTAGTCCAGCTTTAACAACAAAGGCAGCGGGCTGTAACTAACGAGACCATTTTTGAAAAACAGACCCCCAAACTTCAAGTCACCCAGCACACCTTCCAGGGCAATAATTATGATAACATCTTCCTACCCAGCAGTCGTGCTGCTTGAGAGAGCTGCATGCCCGATTAGCTCCAAGCAGAGGCAGCACCCAGCAGGTACATGGCGCTCTCCTCTTTGAACATTCGGGGCTTTAACATCCTTTTTTGATAGAGCAGGTATGAAGACACAATTCATACAAGCCAGTGGCAAGGACTGAGTTTTCATCTTCAAGGCAACACCAGGACAGGCTTAGGCCAAATCCCTCCTGCTCAGGATGTGCAGCTGCTCCTGCCACTGACCCACAGCAGGAACTCATGGCTGGAGCTGCTGAGGTGCAGCCCGAGCCATGCCAGGGTTTTCAGGCTTTGGAGAGATAACATAAGTTAATGCTAATGGAGTCTGGAATGGCTGTGCAACACCTTCACAGGTAAAGCAACTGCAACAGTTATCATTATTTCCAAATATTCATTAGTGTTCAAAATGCTTTACAGGCACAGAACAGTACAGAGGCTTGTGCTGAGAAAAAATAAGCCCATGAAAAATATTTTCGGCTTTTTTCTTTCTCTTTTTTTTCGTATTCTGCTAGGCTGTTGCATTCTTGACTTACTGGACAATGCAGCTTCTTTAAATTAAATCATAAATAAAATAAAACCCAAATAAAGAGCAGTCTCACTTTTTTCAGCAGCTGTTTTGTAAATCAGTGTTTTGCATAATATTAAATTTCAGCCATTTGGCAAATTACCATTTTCTCAAAACCCTTTTTCAGTTATGTTTCACTTACATTAGAGGTTTAGAATATTAATTTTATTTATTTTTTATTTTCACATGAATTTAGGGCGAAGTTTTGATCATCATGATCTGGTTTTTCAAGACTAAAGGCAAAGATGTGCCTATCATCCCTCTCCTGCTCCCAAACTTTTGCAGAGCCTGTCTTCTCTTCAGTCTCATTCTTGGCTGCTTGAACACAGCCTGTGTAATTGTGCTGAACTTGTGGTGTAGCCAGCGACTACTGAAACCCCCAGATCTGTTCTGCAAGTGCTCGCCTGACATCTTGTGAAACTGCTCTAATTTGCTTTTGATTACAATGCATCCAGCCTTCTAGTGCTTCCCAATTAACATTTGTCAAAAGCATTTGCAATCACTTGCACAAGTGTCAGGCAAGGCCTGCTGAATCAGGTCCTCAGGAACAGGGAGCTCATGGGGATGAAGAATGATGCAGGGGACAACCAATTATTATGATCCATCTCCTAATACACTCTGCTAATTAATACATATTTAAACATCAAAATGGGTATTAGCATTATTGCAATTAATACTTAAACCCTGTAATGTTTAGGACAGTTTTGTCTCAGAAGCAAAAAGTGTCAGAATTCATAAAACTCTTTTAATACTTAAACCCTGTAATGTTTAGGACAGTTTTGTCTCAGAAGCAAAAAATCAGTGTCAGAATTCATAAAACTCTTTGAAGTTCAGTGGTGAGGTAACAATTTTCAGAACATATTTGGTGTTGCACTCTGAGCTAAAATAATTCTGGCTGTCATTACACAACTTTAGTTAGTACAATTTTCATGCTATCAATTAAAATCAGTTTCAAAGCCTATCACCCATGATTAAAAAATTACCTGCATAGCATGGTAGTACTACATAGAAATATATAAGTAATCTCACATTGTAAGAGAAAGCCTTTAAACCACCTCTCACGAAAAGAAATGAAAAACATTGCAGATAACTTCTAAGAGTTTTTCTCTTCAATCAAATTTTTGAAAATAAGTCGGCATATTTAAGAATGCACCAGGAAACTTCAGACCGTGCTGGAAGTCTGGGAAAGAAGATGGTTGAAAACTAAGAAACAGCCAAACACATCACTTCAAGGAATATATCTAGCTTTTAGAAAGCAGGTAATTTTGTCTTTAATGACCTGTGGGAACTTAATCTGCTCGGCCATTCTCCTGAGCTGCACAAAGACACATGACAGCTGCCACCACCTGATGTGCCTCGTTGGCAGAGCTGAGGGCGGTGGCATCTGCAGGCTCTGCCTTGCAGAGCACTTTGCCAATACAAGGTAATGGCAGTGGTGATTAACAGGCTGCAACAGAGAAGAAGAACAAACTCCATGTCAAGGTTATTAACCTATTGTTCTAAGCAGCAGGGGTGAAGCTATGTAGTTTTTGTCCAACTCCAAAAAAGCCACTTTTACAATGTGAGATTCTATTTTGACTTTTTCACTTGGCTTGATATGCTGAGGAGAAAAGTGAAACCTCTTTGTCTTCTTTTTTTATTAAGAATAGGTTCTTCTTATTATCAGCTGAAGATTGTCACTAAAATTACCAAAATAAGAGAAAAGAGCAATAAGAAGTGAATCCAAAGACTCAAATTGAGGTGCAATTAATTTACATTTGTTTCACGCGGTTCCTAACAGCTGATTTAAACAGTTATGTATCCTGTCTGTTACTAAAAATGAAGACACCACTGGAGTAAAACTTAACACCTGTTTAGCAGTGTGATGTCTATAAAAAACTTAACACAATTGCTGTAGGACAGCAGGGGAATAGTAACTTTCTTTCCCCAACTATCAGTGAAGAGCAGGTTTAGAGATAGCATACAAACTATCTAGTATTCCTTGCCAACAGGTTTCTATTCTAGGCAGACATAAAATAAGTTATTTTAAAAAATAAAACTAAACGAAGCCAAATCAAAAATATCCCCACCCAAAATACAACTCTAACATTAGATTTACAATTGTGTTAATTATAATGCCCAAATGACGTGCCACTTCTGAAAATGGTTTCATTCTCCCCTCTGGCATGCAGGTCATTTGTGAAATCAGCTGCATGGATTTTTCAGTTAAATGTACATTTTTATAGGTCAGGTATTTCAATTTATTTGGACACATGAAAATCTATGTGCTCGCCTTTATTGTCAAAAGGTGTCATATACAGAGTTGCTATGTAAAGCAACAGAGATCAGAAACCTGTGCAAATCACATTTTTCCTGCCTTCTGCTTATTACTGATCTATACCTGTTTTTGTGCTTCAGTGAATTGCAGGGAAGGTACTAAGAGTCACCTAATTACCTATAGATGACTCCAGCTATTATGTTAGTCAGTATTCTATTGACCCTGCCAAATCCCATTCAATTGAAAGTGAAATGTTTACACAGTCATTTATAAATTTATACCTTGAAAATGATAACACACGTGACAAAAAATATTAGCAAAATACCTGTGGTTAAGAAATATGCTATCTGGTCCCCATTATATTGTCTTTACTTGTACAACCACTTTCTCATTCATCTGTAGTCTATCAGATTTGATATACTAGTACAGACCAAATTTACTTAATTTGCTGCATGACTTTCTTTTAGATTCTTGGTGTTGCACTAGTTTCCTATTACTTCATATTACTAGTTTCCTATTACTTCCTATTACTTGGTGATGCTACTCTCTGAGTTTCTGTCTATACTCACAACATCCATTTCTTCCTGCAGTGATCCAATATTACTTAATGATGGGTATCATGGCACAAAAGGGGAGACAACTACAGTTTGAACAGTTAGCACAAATTGGGATGAGTGTAGATGAAATCTCTCCCTAATGCACTAACACAGAACAAAAGGATTTATCTTCTTTTT
This sequence comes from Passer montanus, assembly GCF_014805655.1. Classification (NCBI taxonomy): domain Eukaryota; kingdom Metazoa; phylum Chordata; class Aves; order Passeriformes; family Passeridae; genus Passer; species Passer montanus. The sequence continues at coordinate 307,398 of NW_024371038.1, read as the reverse complement.
GTTACCAAGGAAACCTTACAATGTAATGCTCATATTCAATTTTTAGAGGGAACATTCCCTCATTCTTCCTGGTCTTTTAACTTGGAATTCCTTTAAAAAGTCCTGTTTCATCAAGGATTCATTTGGACTCTTGGTACCTCCTGTAGAAAGAATGTACCTGAATATATCCACTAAATTTACCAAGGATTTAAAAACTCTGGTTTGTCTTTAATTTTTCAGTGTCTTTTTGCAAGGCCTGACATATTTGATTTCATTTTAAAATTAGGGTTGTGATTTTTAAATACTTTTTACACCTGATCTTAGAAAACATGCTCTTCTGCACCATCTGAGCGGTACTTGACAGCTGTAGCTCTGGAAACCATTTCTACATCGACACCAGAGACGCACAGCTGCAGGCTGAATGTTTTACACGTAGCACTGTCTTGGCAGACACCTTGCAAATGCACCATCTTGGCAGACACAAGCACTGCAGAAACAGGAGCACCCCTTGCAAATGCAGTTGGAGCATTTGCTCAGCATCAGATGTGCGGACGTGGAGCTCAGGGACATGGTTCAGTGGGGGACTCAGCAGGGTGAGCTTTATGGTTGGACTTAATGATCCTTCCATCATTCTATGATACATCTGTGTATTATTTCCGAGAGAAGCAGGAAGAAAATAACATAAAAAGAATAGGGTTAAGGGAGGAGTTCTAAGGGCAGCAGACCCCACTGTCTGAGTACTAAAGAAGCAGTCTGTCTCCAGCAGCTACAGTTTTAGAAATCTGAAGAGTTTCTCCTGAAGACTAAGAAAATAAGGATACTGGGAAAGTCACAAGAAGAGAAAATGGTGTAGGTTTGCAGCAAGACCAAGGTCAACATTAGGTTAATTGCAGTGGTTTCAACAGGGAGATTTAAAAATGAAGGAGACAATACAGAAAACAAAGCCAGGAGTTCCAGGACATGGATGAGCCCAAGTTTGGGCCCAGGGAGCAAATTTGAAGGGAAAGTGCAACTCAAGTCTGACAAATTCATCTTTCATGTAGGAAGAAAGACTGGTGTTTTTGAAGCACTTCGTAGCTGGACATTGTGGTGTAGACAAAAACTAATAGCCAAGACAGATATATAGGGAAAAAACCTACAAATCAGTGTGTGTCTTATCTATCATTATTTCTCACTTGGCAACGGAGGGAACACAGATTACGGGTTTTCCACAATGGTCCCAAGTTAACCATTTGAAAAGAAAGGGCCATGACTTCCAATTTTGAGACACTGACCTTGTGACACCATTAAATACTTGATATTAAAGTACTGTTGCAAAGGACACTGAAAGAAAGTTCTTGTGTTAGGTGACTTACAGAATGTTATGGTAGCTTACGTTGTTGAGTAGATGATTAAGAAATCTGAGTTGACAAAAAAAACCCCAAACCAAATTAGAATAAAAAAGCACGAAAACACCATTCCTCAAGCATGCTTAAAAGCTGATCTAATTCCACATGAGATAAAAAAATCCGAATGTGTGTTACACATGTAGATCCTTTATATAATAGTCAAAGGACTGAGCTGCAATTTATACAGAATTTATATTGAAACAAAGAGGAACTGGAAATATAACAGAAATAAATATAGAAGTAGATACCATAAATAATTTCTTCTTGCTTTTATAGAAGTACATCTCAAGGACAATTATGTTAGATAATTCTTCTTTTCATTTAGTAGTTTCTAACTACAGGCAATTGGCTTAGGCAAAAGAGGAAATGACCTGAAACATATTCTTAGATCTGCAATGTACATATCCCCACAAAATTAAAATATTGGGTATTGGCTTTATCCAAGGAAAAATACTGTTTGTGAATGTATGCATCACATGCTCAAATGAAATGAGTGTCTTCATTTGTTTTCTATATTTTAAAAATATCAGAATCAAAAGATATTTACTGATGTCCTAATGCATTTAAAACCCAAACTCATAACTTACTGAAATATTCCTTTTCTGTCTTCATGGGTGAATGGACAAATAGCTCAGAGGAGAGGCAAGCACCCTGCAGTGTGCCCTGGACCCATTCTCGCCTAGTTCTTGTTGGAATAAAAATTTCAGCTCCTGCCTTGCATGCCAGCAAGGAGCCCAGGAAGAGAACAGGGTGCTGGTGGATGCCCAAACACGGTTTTGAGAGCAGATGGGATGTGGCCAGCACATACACGATAACTTAAGATCTTGAAGACTCTCTCATAATAAAAACATTAAGAAATGCCTTACTGGAGATGTCTGGAGGTTTACTAAAGTGAACAAAGGATTCCACAAAGCCTTTTCTGCCCCTGCTTTCCTTTTACACTTCTTCTTCTTCTATGCAGTGATTTAAAGATTAGCTTTTTTCACATTCACAGCAGCTGCCTGAACTGCAAAAGCTACTTAGAGCCTGCACCTCCATCTTTTCCTCTTACTCTTAAAGCTTTGGAGAATTTAAAATGCATCTTTGTCTCAGCTGAACTGAATGAAAGTAGCATGCATGAGAATGTATGAAAATGAAAGCTTTAATTTTTTTTTTTTAATTACATAGGTGGTTTATCTCTCTGCTAAGGGCAGCCCCAAAGCCTCCCTGAGGAATGGACTTGCTCAGTGTACAGAGAGCAAAGCCGGCCAGTTCCCCAAACACCTGTAACCTGCCTGAGCCTGGCCAGGTATTGTCAGGGAGGTCTGTAGGAGAGTGGACAGATCATCCATGGCTTTGGAGATCACTAAGGTATGGGTTCTACACCACCCTGTTCTGCTGCCTTATATGCAGTTTTGTATCTGGAAAAGCTATATGTGTGCTGTTGTAATTGTAGTGTATAATTCAGTTTGCACTGCTGTGCATGAATCAGCTTTGCTGAAGCAGGACAGCAACTTTTCATGTGGAGAAGCCATTATTACTAGTTTCTTGAAGTAGAAAAAATGGCTGCTAAACATGCATAGCAGTTAGATGAGAGAAGTGAAGTATTACCTTCATTGCTAAAGCAGCTTTTGCTGTATATATCTTCTGCCACAGAGCATTTCTCCTGATATTTACTTTCCTCTGTAGATGTTAATATGTGGCTGTGCCTGTTCATGTCATTTTTTGGGATTTCTGACACCTAAAGTCCTCCATTTTTCTTTTCCCTTTTGACAGTTAGTATCTTTCATTTTAGGAAGTAGTACTAACTTCTGGCAAGCTGGAATGCAATTGTAAGGGGCTTACTGAGAAATCCACTAAAAAGATGTCAGACAATCTTGTCTAACCCGACATTAGAAACTGTGAAAATAAGGCTGCAGAAAAATACTTATGCTTGGTATTGCACATTAACCCCATATGTCTCCTCTGGGACCTCCCAGCACACATTGCTCTCCACTGCTGGCGCCAAGAAGTTAAAAGGCCTGCGTGTGTGCTGTAATCAATTCAGAAGGCAGGTAACACTGAGCGGATGGGAACAGGCTTCTGGCTCAGCATGAAGCAACTCCAACTCAGTTTAGCTATTGGAGTCAAACTGACTGATGGTATAAAGTAAATAATTCCCCAACTCATTCTCAACCACAGAAAAGCTACGCAATTGCATTAAAAAAAGGAAAAAAAGAAAAAAAGAAAAAAAAAGAAAAAAAAAAGAAAAAAGCAAAAAAATGAACAGCATGAGCCTGTAAACCAAATAAAGTAATCCTATTTTTCTTCACAGGTTCTGCAAATTTGTCTTGCACTGCTCTAATGCTGCTCAGCTTAGCACAGCGCAGATAAAAAAACCCTGCCTCGCCCTTCTGTCATGAGCTAAATCTAAGACCAAAAGCATCGTAACTTATTTCTCTGAATGGAAACATCAAGAGATCAAAAATGAGAAAAAAAAAATTCTTACCTTGGGCAGGATCAGGTGGGCCGAACTCCAAGGAGTATCGCAGAATGAAGTTGTTATTCCACACATACAGCTGGTTGTCTCTGGGGTTGTAATCCACTGCGGCGATGTACTGGTACTGGTTGGGAAAAGGAATGTCCACGTGCTCGCCTCTGCTCAGCCTGGTGTTGTAGATGTAATCGATGGCGTTCCTGCCGGTCTCGCTCTCGTTGTCCTGATACACCGACCGCACCACGTACAGGACACCGCAGATCATGAAAGCATTGGATGCTGCCCGCTTGTCGTAGGTCGTTTCCCAGGTGGCTTCGAAGCGCAGAGTGTAGGGGTTCAGCTGGCTAATTACTATCATCCCATTGTTTTGTTCTGTAGCATAAATTACCCACAAGCCGTTTTCATCAACTGCCAAGTCAATATCAGTCTTTCCTCCCCATCGGTAGGGAGAGGTGTCGTGGTAATTTGCATAATTGATTATAGCCTCTCCACTCTTAATTCTAGTCCTCAAGTCAAATTTTACTATGTTCCGAGTTCTTTCCTTGTTGAAAAAGACAGCTCCATCATACACCACAAATCCAGTACCATCCACTCGGTTTGGGAGTTTGTACGTCGTCTGCTGGCGTCCGTTCTGGAAGTCCTCTAAAGAAGCATATTCTATCAAAGTATCCGTGCGATACGGAGTCCATGGCATGAAGTATATTTTATCTGCAGCCTGGAGAGGATCTTTGCACCAAGCACCTGCTTTTTGCTCAGCTTCATATAAATACGGTGAGTCCACAATTGCTTTCAACGTCCCCGGGCAAACAAAAACTAACAGTCACAGAGAGAAGTAAGACAAGAATTACGTCAAATTAAGACCATCTCATAATAAAAATGAAAAAAAGAAAAAAAGAAAAAAACCAAAAAGGTAGGTAAATCATAATGACTGTGTCAGGAAGAAAAAAAAATCAATTTAATTGGCACTGGATTATACCTTATGTTATAATTAATGCAATTATCACCCTTTATCATCCACTTTTCTTAAAGTTACCATGTTCTTGCTGTACCAGTATGGAAAGTGGATGGGAACTGTTTTCACTAGTACAGACCAAGGCTCAATGGCATACACAGACAGCTGAAAATGTAGAGCTACTCTTGCATTTTCGTTTCAGACTTTTAGTGAGTACACATTAACGCTCCAGAGCTTTTAACTGGTGTGCAGCAGTGTGCTAGGTCATTTCAGTCCAAAAAAAAATCACATTGACTTGTTTAGAACTTTAAGAAGTGGTGAGGCTGAAAAAGGAGGTGCCTCGATTAAAAATAAAGGAACAAAACAAATCATCAGGTATATAGAGAAAGCAATTAGGAGCAGAGAAAACAAAACACAACCAAAGCAATGAATGAAACAGACCAGGAAACCCTGTAACCATGGCATGCTATGGAGAGGGTTCTGGAAGCCAGGCAAGATGACACTTGATTAACAAGAATTTACCCAAGGGTGAGAGAAAGAGAGGGAAAGAAAGACAAAGAGAAAGGGAGAGAAAAAAGCAAGGGAGTCTTCCCTCCAGCCCAAGTACTTCAGACACTATACCCCGCCACCTACTTTAAGCAGCCAAGTCACTTTATTGCAAACAGTCGACTTCTTTATGAGGTGTACTTATGAGATCCTGCTGATTATCATAATATAAGAGTGTTGTGGGGAGGGGAAGGGAAGAGGTTAACATCCATAAGGCACATAACAAGGAGCTGGGGTTTGGACTGTATACGTTATTTACCTTTTTGCTCCACTTCTATTTTAAGCATCGGAAGAAAAATAAAAAAGTGCAAGGAAAAAAGAAAGAAGATTAACATAAATTGACTATTAGTCTAAAAGATTAAATTAGTAACAGACGCTAAATATAGGGAGAATAAGAACTGCTCTATATTGGATAAAGAGAAACAGACAACAGGACAACCTAGCAGGAGAGAGATTCTACGGTTACTCAAATGAACATGGATCAATCATTTTAGTAGATTAAGGAGGGAATACAGATATGTTGACATGTAGTTTCACTTAGTGAACCTGAATAAATAATTAATTACTTTACTAATACATGCTATGTACACTCTTCTTCTTCTAAAAGCATAATACTAATCAAGTTGTTTTTTAAGAAACATATTAATTTATCATATATGTGCAAGTGCACATATACATACTGTATTGATTGATAATTAGAAATACAAAATTCAGTATATTAATTATATAGGTTTGCATATGTGATTATTAAACCTCCCCCATCTTTGCCCCAGACATTTCCCTGCTTTTCTTTCTTGTAAAGAAAGCAGCTTGCACTCTTGGGTCTCCTTAGGCTGTATTTTATTTGTTTTCCTGAATGTTAATCTTGAGAACTTTTGCCACTTCTTAGTCTATAACTGCAAAATCAGACTAGAAGGAATAAGCAAAAACATCTAGAAAAAAAGAAGCAAAAGCACAGTAAGCAAGAGGAAAAAGAAGAAAAAATTAACAATTAGCTCATTCAGATATTCCCCAGCATCATCGATTAAGCCCGAAACAGCAAGCTAGTATGCAAGGACAGTATTGTGTTTAAAGCAAACATCCATCCTGCCACCATACACGGAAGACATAAACCGAAGCCAATTAATAAAGTTATATTACTACAGCAATTTTTCCCCCAGGAAGTTTTAAGGAAGTTACAGAAAGATATATAGCTGAAGCCCAGCTAGTAAATAGCTTTTCAATAATTATTTGCAATAAAACCTATTTCATATACTCTGTGGCCTTTGAAGTATGCTCCCTTGGTTTCATAAAATGACCTGGAAAATGACAGATGTACCAAGCTGTGCAACAGTAGCTGCTGATACCAGGGAAGTGTATCAAAACTATTTGCACAGCTATTACATTTTCAGTATTACGATATTATCCTGAAAAATGTGTTTGCATGTTTCATATAAAGTTTTGGATTTTCAGTTTCATTTAATAAAATTACATATGATTATTTTGGGAATGATATTGGCTGATCTGATCTAGTGTTTCTTCAGGAAACAATTCCAAAACTTTACAGGGGAACCAGAGGGTGTCAATATTTTCAAAATGAGCAGTAGTTTTCCTAGCCTTTGTACCATTATACATCTTCAGGTAAAATACCCATTTTTCTGTAATTTGTAATTCTGGATTTATCTGAGTAAACAGAAGATATATTCTGAGGTGAATTCTTGTGTTTCACCATTAGTATTAATGACTTTCAGATGATTCTGTTTGTGAACTTCTATGCATTATTTCTCACCAAAGAGCAATACTGATACAGTACCTGCTTAGAATTAGTAATAGGAGACAGGGGGAAAAAGATAGGGATAACTAAAATCATTACTGGCATGCCTGCTCTGCATGCATTGGTGTACAGCTGTACATTTTTCAGGGACAGATGGGCTTATTGAAATAAACAAATGCTGCAAAGACCAATCAATACACAGAGAGAGATAATAAAACACTTTAAAATGCTTTCTATTGAATTCCTGAGTCCAAAATAGGCTTAAAATAAAAATGCACAGATATACAAAATGGCACTTTTGATGTTCTTTATAAAAGGGTTGGCTTCTGTTAGTCAAAGTGCCAACATACATCGTGAAGCACAAGTGAGAGAAATGTCAAGTATAGTACTCTCAATCTCTTTGTAATTTAATTGATAGCACTCTTATTATTTCAGGACAAAGCAATGCCTATCAAATTTGTCTGGAATTTTTGTTCGAGATCCAACTGAGTATCTGAAAAAATGTTTTGTTGTTTGGTTTTTTGGGTTTTTTTTCACTTTGAGATGCAAAAAAGGAAGCATTTATTAAGTACTTTCAAACTTAATTAAATTTGCAAAATGAAGTACTTTCAAATAAGCAAAGCAGCTATGTATTTCTGGAGGCCAGCAAGACATAGAGGAGCTCATAAACTGCATTTTGTACAAGGGTGACAGCAACTCCAGTGCGTAAGAACTCTCACCTTTCACCACAAAACCTATTAAAATTGCTGTTTGTCATCTCTCATGGACTGAAAGCTACCACAGTGAGTATTGCAAATTTTTTAGTCTTGCAGTAACTGAAGATGAAATTAATGAAATAAATGAACTTTGGTTAGAAGTGCTGTGATCACTAAACTCCTCCCTTCCTGGGCCCACAAAAGCTCATCCTACCTTCCTAAGAAGTCTCCTACACTGATACAGCTGCTATTTGCAAATCTAATGATTTCAGTCATTCTGTAAATTGAGATCAGGAGCTCTGGAACAAGTAAGGAAATAAAATTTAGATTTGGTAACTGGAGTTTAGCAGGCATCAAAAAAAGAGACTTGGAAAAATAACAGGATAGGCTTTGTGGGACAGGGAAGAAAGAGAGTAAACAATCAAAATGGCTACTGAAGCACAATGTGATTTGAAACCAATCTTCAAAACTCATTTTAGTAACTGGCAATCTTTTTGATGACTGCTGGTAATGACAGGTGATGCATCTTACAGTTCTGGAATTGGGCAGTGTCATCACTGTACGTGCTGCAGTTGACAAACTCCGAAACTTATAGACTTTGAAAAAACAGGGAAGTATCCAGAATCCTGAATTATGATAGACACAGAATTACAGAATTCAAAGGGTAGGCCAATGCAACTGACAAAAACAAGCACTTTAAAATTAAAGTAACTACAAGTTAGAGTACAGGGTAGGCCGCGCTGTGGCACTATACTTCTGAAACTGGAAAAGAAAAGATTCCTGGAGATAGCAATACCCAATCAGTAGAACATATCCACACTTCTCTTCCTAAAACAGCATAAGAAATTATGTTTTAACATTATTTGCATTACATTTTTTCCTCTATGAGCTAGCCTACTGGAACTGGAAATGTAACTTCTTGTCACTTGACTGACCTCAGGTTTTGGAATCAGATGCACTGCCCTCTTTCTGAGAATTTGGAAATGAAAATAGTGCTAAAGCAGAAGTGGTCTTTGTGGAACAAAACTTTGGTTAGATTGGGGTAAGACATCAGTCCTCAAAAGTGGCACAAGAAGAACAGTTACAACAAGCCACCAATACTACACACAGGAGGAATGGTACTAGGGATCACTGTTTGCAGTAGGCTTCCAAACCTACAAATGGTACAGGGAAAAAAATCAGCAAGCAACCATTTCACAATGACACAGCAGAAATGAAGAAAAAACAGATGATCTGTGCTTGGCCTTTAACAACAGTGAAGGTTCAGTATGGTGAAGCAGTACGAAGTAGTTTTCAGTTTCAGAATTCTAAATTTTGCAGGAAACAGTATGGACAGTTTTGGCATGGCTTTGCTTATGCCAGAACTCATTTCCTTCCTTTTTCAATATATACTGTCACCACAGTGTTTTTGCATCTCAGACTTGGCCAGTTTCCTGTACCAACAGAAAATACGACTTTGGTTAAGGATTACTGCAGATCAAGAAACTCATGCCTAATAATAACTCAAGGGAATGATCAGTGCACTGCTCAAATTCCATTGCAAGCACAGCTATTTCTCTGTTGAGTTACGGGACGAGGGAGAAGTCACTGCAAAGAATGACCTTACAAGAAAGCAAAACCAGTTAAAGTGTCGAATCTGCAGAACTTTCATGAACACGCATACATGTCAATAAAAAAAAGCATTAATTATTGCAAGGAAATAAGAAGTATGTCTAAAGCTACTGAACTTTGGCATTATAAAGAATATTGTACAAAACTGCTGAAATAGCCACAACTTCACATTTTTCTATCTCATCATGATTTCACTATTTACTTTGTTTTCAGTGAAAAACTCTATTTTGCTAGCTGATTCAAGACACAACTGACATTTTGTCTTTCAATTAAAAGCAAACATTTCTTTCTCACTCTTTTCCCCTTTGCTTTTAAAGAACGCAGTGTGAGTACCTTATTAATGAATTATTCACTCTGAATCTGCGTTCATTTATAACGAAGCACAAAATCCTTTTACAATGTCCCCCAACTGGGTCACTTGCCTCTGAATGTCAGTGCTGGGTTTTGCTGTGCACCCAAAGTCACCACAGCAGCAGGTAGCCTTTCAAGTAGATCATGATTAAAATTGAAGTCAATTCCTGCTTTACAAGTCTGTGAGCCAAGCCAATTTGTCAGCAACTGGTTGCGGGCAAAAGTACAAATTTCTATCTGGCCTATTGAATAGCTAATTTGAGTTTGTTTTCTGGAAAAACAGTAGCCTTAAAAGCCAAACACTTAAGAACACAGACAGACACTTGGCCAGCATCACACCATGGCTTCCTTCCACACTTTGTGAAGCTAATTGGAGGCCCTAGTCTGCAAGTGCTTTGCATGCATAATGGGGCCATGGGCCATAAACATATGCTTCTTTTCCATGTAACAGCACTCCAGCTTCAATTGTGAGGGCCAGAGGAAGTGAGCAAGAATAAAAAGATTATACTTACTGTAAGGAACGCATTCATACTGAACTTCTAGATATTTGTATGTTCCAGGACAAGGATCAGGAAACACATCTGACCCAGTAACTACTATACACTGTGTTCGGTTGTTGCACCTGTAATGGGAAAAGAAAGCAAGCTAATTAATTTAAAATTACATTTAATTTGCAAGTTCATACTAAAGGACTACATTCAGTGCTAACTCTCTTCACACTTGGGCAGTTCAATCCATAAGACAACAAAGTTAATTAATACTAATTAGCCAAAGTCCAAAAGAAGACTTCAGGGCAATATTTTAGTTCAGGCTCTGCTTAAAAATTTGGAGATCTATGCTACCTTAACTGTCCCCACTATCAGAGACAGCTGTATCAAGTACCAAGTATAGACTGATTTGACACTACTTCAACAAAATGAAAACAAAATGCAAAGACAACGACTGAAAAAATGTGCCATTTTGAATAATGTATAATAACAACAATGAGTAATTCCTTCCATCTTTAGAGACATACATCCTGCTGAATGGCTTTACTTCTCAGAGAGATTTTTCTTGTGACTCAAGGAAATTATTTTGGTTAGAAGAGCTATTGTAGACAAAGAACATTAGTGTTTCCATTTTAATTATTTTAGGAGCAATTGGTGGACTCTAAGCTTCCTCTGTTAAGGCTACAGGAAGCAGTAAAGAAAATTAATTCGGATGTATTTTTAAGGAAACTGAAACATAACAACTATTTGCTTAACAATGAAAGAAAATGCATTTTCATACAAAGAAGAACTTTATTACAATGCCTCTAATTGTGAGGATCTACTAAACTTCATGTCTTTGAAGAGTAATAATAATAATAATAATAAATTTTAGACTACTATTATTTTTTCCAGAAAATAAAAACCCAAAAAACAAAAACCAAAAAATTAGCTTGGAAATTAAAAGTGAACAGTCACCTAACCTTGAAGAGATAGTCAAAATGTAATGCAGGAAAACAGTCACGAGGAAGAGGAAGAAAAAAAAAGGAAGGTCAGGGAGTTTGGTTACTAAAAGGGAAAGAGCTTGGCTGATCTTCTCAGGGGTTAGTTTTGTTTGTCAGCAAACTGAATAACAGAAGTCTGAACTTAAGTAATAGACTAGCCTTTGACTCCAGCTGTACATCAACTTCTCTATTGCTCCACTTCTTCCCATACTCCTGAATACCACATAACCCAAGATAAAATAATCTGCCTTGTATCAGTGGCTTTCCACAGCTGCACAGCACCAACAGCTATTAGAATAATTCATGCTACCTCATGAAATGTGGAGCAAACATATTCAAAGAACTCTATTATAAATTACTTCCTTTTTTATACAGTAATCAAACTAGGATAGAGCCAGTCAGAACATGCTGTGTGCCTCTCTGCTGAGCAAACTCAGAGACAAAAGCTCTCTGAGTTGATCGGTTAACTATTTTTATCTTTTTCCTCTTTTTTAAAATAAAAAAAAAAATAAAGTTGCTTATTTATATCATTATAAGGCTCATCCCTGCAGAACTGACTGGAAATAGTCAGGGATTTCTGCATATACACAAACATGGACATGGATAGGTGGTGGGAATTCATCCACCACCGTTTCCAGAGGGCAAAGCCAGGTCCCCTGCACAGCCCTTGCACAAATAATGCCACCCCACTCCCACCCCCGTGGCTCAGTCAGTGCAGCAGAGTCTGGAATGACTCACACCCAGTGGCTTCAGACCCAGGCTGAAGTGGTGAAATGTTCACCCAGCTTGCTGAGAAAACCACTGTGCTCAGTGTGTAAAATGTGAAAATGTGCACACAGCCCCTCCCGTGGAGGACAGAGTGCTGCTGCTGTGTGTGTGGTGTAGATGGAGGCTGCAGAAGCAGGAGAAGGCAATGTGGCCCCAAACCTCACAGACCTCTCTGTAATATCCCCAGTACAGGGGTTTGTATGTGCCACACCTCAGGTACACTAACCAGCATGAGAAAATCTGAGTTGTAGGATTTTGTAACAAATTTCTTTAAATTTGTGTTTCTTTAGCAAAAATCTTATGCTGAATCTGAAGTAATTCCTACAAGACTTCTCCTAGTGCATCTTCTGCATGATGGTTCCCACAGCTTTGAGCTGTATGAAAATTTTATTTTATACTCAAATGAGCAGCAATTAAGACAGAATTATTTATTTGTTACAAAATAAAATGAGTACATATTGGGAGAAATTGCTTGAGAATGAAGCTAACCAAGGTCATATTTAGCAGTGAGAAAAAGATAGACTAATTTCCCTGAGAAGAGTTGTTTTCTTCAGTTTCATTTCCTCCCAGTAAAATGCTGCCATAAGCCAGGAAACTGAGAAGAACTTCATACTAGGTTGATAACACTCCAAAAACTTTTGACAATTCCTTTATGAAAAATTTCACCTGCTGTGCATATGGTCACCTTTTGCCCCCCCCTTTGGCTAAACCTAAGAACAAAACGAGTTATGTCCACTGCTGTAGTACACAGAAGTGCTACCAGGCCCACCAGCACTTCCCCAAGAAGAGGAATTACTTGAATAACTACATGAATAGTGTATTTGTGCTTTAAATTATAGCTTTGCACATTCAAATCACTGATTTTGCTGCACTGTTGGCTGTATTTTATAAAACCTGAGCAATTTACACACACTTCTAAGATTTCAAATTAAAGACACTTGGTTAGGATATCTACAGTTTTAAAAGCTGACATTCAGGTAACCATAATAATTTTTTATCTATTTAGAGGTCATATTTCCATTAGAGTGAGATTTTAAGAAAAACCAACAGCAACTGTAGCAGCTGTCAATCCTAATTCATGGGTTACAGAGAAGAGATGAAGAATAAGTGAATTTTGTAGAGGTAGTTCTGAGACAAGTAATTCAGGGAATTTATACTACTGTGATTTGTTCTCTGAATAAATTAAAGCCTTCTGTCTGCTGCAAAACCAGGGATACTTCTGTTATTTATTGGCCTATACTTCTGCTACTGTCTGCAAAAACCATTTTAGAAACTCGTAAGGGTTTCAGCTGAGCTTCTTAAGGACAAGAAGCCCCAAATTCTGTAACACATCAGATAAAAGAGACTCCACTCTCCACAAAATAGCACTAAACAGTAGATTATCCTACGTGGCTACAGATTATCAAAGCTACCTCATCACTGCTACAGCAGAACTTTATAATTTTAAGAAACCTTTACACTTAGAAACACTGTGCTTGAAGAAGAGAATATTCCACTATTTCCTTAAATCTGGTGGCCCATTTATTTTTGTAATGGGCAAGAACCTTTTGTGTCACAAGATTCTCCAAAACAAGGATATTGTAGAAATAAAGTGCCTTGGAAATTGCAAAATTAGCCTAGACACCATTAGGGAAAAAAAAAATTAAAAATCCAAACTTGAACTGATGAATACCTTGGAGTCGCTCATTCATTTTAGCCAAAGTTATTTTTTCTACGTGATATATTGTTAATTGGTCTCTCTATTCAAACTCTTTCAGAATTGTTATAATGAAGGTGTGATACAAACCAGCTGTAATTTCTGCGAAGTTAAGAAGACAAATCACACATACTCTGGTGTTTCAGTGTTTGTAATCTAGTGTTTAAGTTCTCTGTAGGTTTTAAATACCATTTAAGCATTCTGCAATCTACCTAACTGCATGCTTCCCCGGTATATGTTAAAATATGGACATTTTTTCAGGGGATTATGCACAATCTTAAAATTCATACGATTGCACACTGAGAAATGTTTTCCCACTCTAGAAGAATTCACAATATTCAGAAAGATTTATGACACTATGACTTTGCCATTTACAAGAAAATACAGCAGATCAGCAAAGAAGTCTGTATAACTCAGTTAACTTAGGAGAGGCAATGTATTAATTAAAATTGAAATGCTAGTTAGGAAGGACTAACTGCAGTAATGAAAGAATGATAATTCAGGTTCTTGTGCTAGCAGTGACAACACTTTTGCAAGGGGAAATGCAGGAATTATCACTATTCTCATGAATGCAAGGAGCAATTGTGTACTCTGACACGCGTTCCTTCTGCATTTTAGTATGAATGAAGAAAGGTTACATCTTCATAATGCACATGCATCACTTAGAGTAATCTAAAAATCAAATGGAGTGTTTAATTAACAGTTACAGTATAATGTCTGAACTCCTTTCACCTCAGGAAGAAGACTGTGCAAATGAGGAATGGCCCTTCACATTTCAGATGAATACAGAAAGAAAAAGGAAAGTAAAGCAGCTCCAGCAGGGCCGGTATTATCTTCTGCTCATGATGCAGCCCTGTCCCTGCTGCATCCATCCTCTCTGCTCAGCTATAAGGACAGCTGTATTTTCCATGATAATTTGTTTGTATTTCAACTCTAATCTTGACTTGTACAATTCCCAACAAATTGCTTTTGCTTTTTTTTTTATTATTATGATTATTACCTTATGCTTATTATTGCACTTTTTCATGTGCAATGTATGGAGATGAGATTCCATGTGCAATCTATTGTGCGAGGTGTTTTAATCAATAATCTTGTTCTGCTGATTAAGCAGGGGCTTCTGTTTTGGCAAGATAACATTAGTTTCTCCTGTCATGCTCCCAAAGCTATTGGGAATCTTCAGCAGATCATTAGATATGCTACAATAAAGCTTTGGTACATTCTCTTTTCTTTCTTAAATTGCTTCTTCACTGTCCTATCATTCCTCGTCACTGCTGGCACTGCATTATTATTACAGCTCCCCTGAAACCTGCACTAGAGCTATGTCTGCAGGCCATAGGATGCCATTTTCAATTGAAGATTCTGCTTGAAAATATAAATTAAGAAAATTTCATTATCTCCTGCCAAGGGCCATTATTCACCATTGTTCTAAGGAAGATTAAAAACGCACAATCTATGGACTTGAACAAATACTCCAGCATTAAAATGAAAACCTCAGTGTATTATGACTGGATCAGAAAGTGAAGCACTGGGATCTGAAAAACAGATTCTGGAAAGACATTAGCACTGCATGGATCAAAACTGATTGAGGGAAGAGGTCATCTCTGTGGGCAAGTCACATCTGACACAGAAAGATACACGCAGATCCTTAACAAGTGGGTCTTGCAGTTTGCAAAAATCAGGTACGTATGAAATAATGTATCCTTCAAATGCTTTTGTTTTGCATACACAACTTTGACAAAGATAGTAACATAAACATCATGATATTTTGAAAAGGATATGGATCAATGTATAGCCAGAAAAAACCTATCAAAATAATTTTGGGTATTCCTAATGCTGTATTTCTGTGTAGGTAGTGTTTCCTTAAGTAGGGTGAAATGCAAACACAGTCACATGTAATTTACTATTTAAAAAGAGATACACTATAAATCACATTTAATAGGTAAAATTAATTTTTAGTAACATAGTTGATACATTAAAAAAACTATCTTGGTATGTTTTGAAACTTTCAAGCCAGTTCTGATATTTCTCTTTCAGCATATTGATTAAACACTTAAAAGCCAGCACGATGGCATGTTCCTGCATATCGCCTGCAGCAACCTGCTTAAACACCACTCGAGGCACGTAAACTCTGAGCTGCAGCACCACATACTCCATATGGTCTTCTTGTTCCTTATTCACCCTGGTGAGCTGCAGTCTGAGTGAAAAGATATGGGAATACAGGATGAATGCACTTCATGTGATGACTTACACTGCAAAATCCCTGAACCTCATTACCCAAAGTAAGTAGCTGTCTTTACAGCTGTATTCCTAATGGTCTACAACTGCCATGTGAGATGTGGTTTTGCTTTTGTATGAGTATTCACTAAACCTCCACTCCTGTCATTAAATGCAAAGTTACAGATGCATGAAGACATCAGATATTCCTTAAATGCTACGTTTTATTGCAAAACTTACATGTAAAATGGAGAACAGAGATTTTATTTTAGAGATGTTTTGATATATAAGTATGCACAAAGAAATGGCGCAGTAGATAAATTTACAGGCATGTATTTAAATTCTGAGTTTCAAATTCACCTCACAAGCCATACCTTATTATGTACTGAGACCTAATGAGTTAGCAATTTAAGCCAAACCAAAGCCTGGAAAAAAGACCGCTGTGAAAATCCAGCCTTCCTATAAAGCCTGGATTTGAAGGAGGATTGGTCAACCATCACTGCTGTTTCCACTACCCTTCCCATGCAGGGTGAGTGCACACATCCTACAGAGCTGCACGCCCCTAAAGATAGATCTATAATCCTGGGACTGGCCTGACAACATTGCTCATTAATTTGTAAGAATTTTTTAAAATTATTTTCAATTTAGAAGCCCCAAGACTATTATAGGGGAATGAGCATGCAAAAAGGAAATAGCACCTATTTTACTGAGCTCAAAGAGGAAATGGATTTAGTGAACTGTGCTTTGCAGTTTTCATTATTAAAAAGACAAAAGGAGATACATGAGCAGGTATGATAGCAGAATTTAGCCATAAGAGCTGTGTCTAGATATTGGTGACACACCTATGATTGCAAAAGCAGTGAGGCGTCCTACAACCTGGGTTGAAAATTCATGAACCAGCCCTAGGATTTTCTATACATTTGGCAACATGACCATTACAGTAATAAATCTGGGAGATTTGGATGAAAAATATTTGGGGTGAAGAAAAAAAAGGTGTTTTTTTCCTTCTGTTTTCTTTCAAAATATAATACTGATGATTTGTTGAATCTTCCTAATTACCAAGTAAACACATATAAGGAAGCTAAATAGTGTATAATTAATATTGTAGGAGAAGGTGTCCCATAGCCTTGTTTCCATTTGCCCAATAAAAAATTGCAATAATATTTAATTGTGCTTTCTTTTTACAATGTAATCTTGTGGGAGTCTAAGGGTACACATTAAGCATAAAAACCCCAAATAGACAATAAAACACAGCCTAAAATATGCAACTCCCATAGGCCTTTTCTTAGAATTACTCTGTCTGATTCACTGTCAATGAATGTGTATCAGACTTGCATGGTGAAGTAATTTAACTATATATCTTGCTTTCAACCTCTTCTTACAACTTTAATACATTTAGTTATGACCCATTTGCCTTTTAGTATTCATGTTTCTAAGTTCAAAGCAGTCACTGTTAAAATGAGGAATCTTCTCACTTACTCACATCTAAGCTATCAGAAATAGTTTTTCTTGTTACAGTTCATCCTTGTTCTAATACTTTTCTTACTGGTGTAAATGCTATTATTATGGGGTTATCATTAACCTGAAACTGGAGCATCAGATAAAACAGGGAGAAGGAAAAAAAAAGAAAAAGGAAAAAGAAAGTGGATTTCCAGTGGAATACATAACTCCTGCTTTCTCTTGATATTTTTAGGTACTTTTATAATCCTGCTTTTCTATCTCTGCTATTTTCTACCACTTACACCAAAGGCCTACAAAACAATCAGAGTTTGTGAGGAAATGGCTGTAAATCAAGGACAGTAAAAGTAAGTATCAAAGATGCAATAAGGTGTGCAAAGTAAATAGAAATCTCCTGGTGAGGTCTGTGGGGAGAAACCCAAATCCCATAACAATATGAAGCAGAAGAGACCTGTTCTTTAGAGAAAATGTTTCTAATGCAACCCCACCTGAGGAAGAAGAAATGTAAATACAGTAATTTTCATCATAATAATAATTTCCATATTATTTACATGCATGCATATTTGCAAGCAAGCTGCAGCGTGGGATTACGGGCAGTGCACATCTTAGAACACCAACTAAGCCAAGCAGATCCGCACTGCTGAAAAGTAATAAGTTCAAAAGATCCAATTAAATGTTTCACCATTTAGACAAAATAAATAGCCTGCAGCTATGCTTACTTACTAATGAAAACTTTAGTAGTGCAGCATCGTCGTATCTGAGCAATTTGCACAGATTATTCACACCGAATGAGCACGAGTGCAGCATCATGCCTCGCGTGTTGAGCAGGTTTCAGGGGAGAAACGTGGGGCTTTGAATAAACCCAGAGCTTTAAGAAGGGGCATTTATTTCAGAGGCACAGTGCTAGAGCAGAGCTATAGAAAATCCAATAGAAAATCCTGAAGCACAGTGTCTGATCCTTAGGAATAACACTGCAACAGACTTGCAGGAGAAGAGACTACCAGGCAGAGAGTATAGGATAACAGTAAAAACCCTTTAGAATTCTTTTTTTGCAGCATAGTTGATCTTTTTTATCCATGGCTTGGCATGGACCATATTCATAACGTAGCTAAAAGTTATGTAACTTAAGACAGCTTCTGAGTCATTATTAAATGAGTAACTTTGAAAATTACAATATTGAAAACATGTAGCCTTATCCTTCACGTTAATTTGCACAGATCTGAAATACATTTTTAACAAACACCCACTTTAATTACTAAAATAATGTATTTTAGATGACAGGTATGATTTGTTACTGCAACTTTTGAAACAGAAGCCTTCATACACTTTCAATGCTCACACTTCCACCAGATCTCCAGGTCTGCGCAATACATATTCAGCTTGATTTGCTATGGCTCTCCTGAGTTTAAAACATCTTTTCTGCATACAGAAATGCATATTCAACAAAAAACTATTTTGCCTCTTAACAGGAAATTAAGATTTAGTCATTTACAGAACTGGCCACTGGGTCAACCAGATTCCATAGAGTCCTTTGGTTTCCTTGTGCAACAGGCAGGCTGAGGACAACTTCACATGAGGCATGCAGTGGGCACAACCCCAACTCAACTTTAACACATGCATCCACTTTGAATAATTAAAAATATTATAGCCTGTATCAATTAGGAGAAATTATTTACAAAAATGTTCACCTATTGCAGTCAGCATATGGAAAAATAATCATATTTTTAACAAGGGAAATGGGAAATCGCTATGGGATGCCCTACTTAGATTAAATTAGCAAGATCTTGTTATCAGACCATATAAAAGATACACCATAATAAGACATGACCTTGCAGAACCTTGGAGCCAATCCGTGATTTTTCCCCTATAACCCTTCCTAATTATCTGCAAAGTTACAGACCCTTTTGTGGCAGGCTATTTTTCTGTGAATAGTGAGGGGTTTTGGGCTTTTAAATATTTAATTAGTCTTCTGAAATGAGAATTGTTGCACATGCCAACTGCTTCGATTTTCAAACTGTGTTCATCCTAATTATGTTCAGATTTAGATTGGTCATCCCAAACCTCTCACTCTTGTAATTATTTACTCCTTAAAGATCATTCAGCAGAGAAATATTTTTCACCCTTATGGCTCTTTCTTTCCACAAATGGCTTTTCTGGTCCGTTAATTACCCACTCAGAGGATTAGAGTTTGTAATAATGCAAGAGATCCTGCATGTAAGATGAGTTTTACAGGGTGAAAAAGAATAAATTGTTTTTTGTAAACTTGCCTTAGGGAATATCCCCTTTTTGGGTTATCATTTTCATCAACAGAGGCCATGTGCCCACTGCTGCATATCCACCAACTCCATAAGGCTGCAGAGTGACTCATTTATACAGCTCAACAGAACTCAGAGCAAAATGCTGAGCAAGAGGCAAAAGACAATTTGGTTATTTTAAGAGATTTATAAAAGTGCAATCGGCTAGCAAGAAGATACAGTCCTTTTTTTTCATAGTTTTTACTACAGATTTCATGGCCTTAAAGTTACACGTATTTAACTGATAACTAATAATAAAATTACAACTTTTCTCATTTCATCTGCTGATTTTTTCCAGAAGTGTTGTCCCTTGGTAGATCTTTAATCAACTCTCTAACAGTGGTGTCATTTCCTATTAAAATGTGTCTGAGAGTCCTCACTACGAGTACTTTCTTTTCTTCTGAGAGGAATGCCTGTCACAAAAGCACTGTTATTCATTACCCACAGTGATGTCTGGATCTAATTATCATCTGGAAAGCTAGCAGGGCTTCCAGGTATAGGACTTCCCCTGCAAAAGTATGCTGCTCTAACTTGGAAAGCACAATCCCAGTTTTTCTATGCAATCCAAAGTTAAGGGATTAAGTTACTCATTTGAACTGTGCACTCTCTGTTTCCTGGAACTTCCACTTTTGAGCCCAATGAAATTTAAGGGAATGCTTCGGTTTGCTTGTTCCCACATCTGCAAAAATCCTGTCTATTCTGCAGCTGGTTTTTACACAGGCCAAGCAGATTCACCACTTTAAAACATACATCAGAAAATTCACTGGCTTCTCTTTGTCAATGCACAGATAATCTTTAATTATGTCAAAAATATTAATGATCTAATCCTTTTATGAAACTGCCTGCCACTGAAGGAGTCTCGTGTGCCTGCACAATTAAAAACCGCATGTTAGCCATACATAATACTGTGTTACATTTGATGCAAATCCTTTACTATTGAAATAAGCACTGGGCTGACAGCAGGAAGTGGCTGATAAGAAAGCAACAAGGCACTGCTGATAGCATTCACGATAAGTGAGCTCTAACTCATACGTGTTCTGTCTACAGTACATTACCCAAAGTGCTCCTGTTTTAAATGTGACTCCAGGAGGTGTTCTTTTGCTGTATCTCTGTCAAAAAGGCAGCAAAATTATCCAAGAAAGCTAAATACACAAAGTAAATTATGTTTTTCATACCCACCAGTGATGCTGGCACCAGAATAATATACTGAAAGTAATATCACTGCTGCTACCTCCTAGATGAGAAAACACCTACAGTTTCATGAGTGTAACAGTAGAGTTGAACTCAATGTCTGTAATAAATTCAGTAAACAGGGAAAGATTATGGGTTGAGAACTGTCACGTTATTGCTACACTTACAATTCAGCCTAAAAGAAAGTATTTAATAGACAGAGGACAAACTCTTGAGTTATGGCAAAACAATTTTACAGTGGTGCAAAAATGTGCGTATTAAATATATTTCCAAATTGCTTCTTCATTATATAGACCTATATCACAAGAAGCAAGGTATCTAAGAAGCAATGAACAGTAAGGTTTAAGATCATAGATTACTACTAAGAAAGGAATATAGATGCCTTTGAACCTACAACAGCAAAATAGACATCTTGCCAGATGAAACATTGTACAGGTTGATGTCACTGAGAAGGAGTTTAGAGTTCTTCCTCCAAGGTGTTCAATGTGCATGACTTTGGTCAGAACAGCTTGCCCAATTAAATTATTTTTCTGACTAATTTCTTTTCTTGTTTTTCTGTTTTGCATGTGTATGTGTGTATGTGTAGCAGAACAATTTGAAATTCAAAGGTTCCTATAGTTACTGTACTACCAGGTAAACCTGGAAAAAAATGGCTTTCAGTAGTAAATTTGTAGTAAGACTTCTGTACTGTAAGTGTATTGTAAATCAGGTTGGACATGGAAAAGAATTCCTTGTGGTAAGAACCTTTCCTTCCCATTGACATGTCTACAGTAGGCTAAAAATATCCTGAATATTGAGTATTCGGTCTATGTAACACTCTTAAGACTGCATTAACTTCATTGCAGTAACTTGTTTTATAGGCTCAGTTCATCATGACCTATAAAATGTTAAGCTGAAGTGCTTTAAATATCTGCTAACACCATGTGCAAGCCTGGGAGTACAAGGCACTGTGCTGTGAAGCGGCAAAGACAGCACTCTTCTGAGAAAGTAGCACGCACTCTTATGTCACTGATATAAACAGGGTAAGCCTGCTAAATAATGTATGAAACAGGCAGCCAATCTTTATATAAAGCAGGAATTCTAGTTGAATTCTTTGTGTGATTTTATTTTACCAGTATGACATTAGTTGTTTAGATTGCTTCCTAAAAACCACAGAAGCTGAGTATCATACTAGACTAAAGGACACATATGCAAACTCCCTTCATTCACAGTTATTACACAAAGGAAAAAAGAAAGAAAACTTCTTTCATTTGTGATAGTAGTATTTTTGCTAATTATTGTTCTGCAATATGGAGAAGATAAAATGGAAAGAGGGAAATTATCTGTGTCTCTCAGTAATCATGGCCCATTTATTAAGCAATTAAATTGCAATTTTATTATTAGAGAAAAAAAAAAAAGAAATGCTGTAAAATAGCACCATTGGTTGTATCTTTGATCCTTAAACTCTTCCATTTCAGCAACCTCATTAATGTCAAAATACCACGAATATGGCCATCCCTTTTTAGAATGTATACTCTGGGCACAGGCAGAATCTATGGGATTCAATAAAGAAGACTCTTCTTGTTGAATACAACTAAAAGCTTAATTGAGCCACAAAGGTCAGAAGGTTCTTTTTATTGCAAGTAGGAGATTATTCTGTGGCAGAAAGACATTTACAGAATATGAGATCTGCTAATTTCTCCACTACTCTGTAGATAGTTTTTAATTTTTAAACCCATGTTACTCCTCTATTTCTTTACTCTGAATTAAACATCTGCACTGTAATAATCTTTAAATTCCATTTCCTTTGTGTTACTAATGAAAACTTTTCACTTTCATGGCTACTGCTGACTTTTAACACTAGAAAGTACTCATAATTTACTTACATATATTTAATTCATATTAATCTGTCCTAATTTATGATCTATACCCTGCTCTGCCCATCTTCATGTACCTTTTCCATGTCAGTTCTGTTTACTAAGTGATATTCAACAGATTTCCTATAGTGCAATGAACCTTAACAGGCAGCTTTTAATTGCCTCGCGTAGGAAACCACATCACTATTAATTCCACAGCAAAAGTATAAAATAAAACTATTGCTTCTCAGACTCTAGAGCAATTAGACCTCTCGGCTATTTGGCTAACTCTGCTTCATGATACCCAGTGCAGTTAATTATATTTTTTGATGTTAATAGTCTCTGTCAGTTTCAAGCATAACTCCTCTTTGATGAATATTTAAATTATATTTGAATAAAAAAATAATCTTGGTTACATTTCATATTCAGCAGTCATCACAGCTTAATAAAGGTCTCCTCAGAAAGGGTTGAGATAAATGGCTATATGAACACATGTATAAAGTCCTAAATCAACTTATCAGATAATGTAGCTGTTTTGGCTAAATATTATAGAGGTTTTATTGGGGTGGGAGGAATTAATAGGCTTCAACAATTACATTATTATTCTATATGAACTAAATTTGGTGCAGTAATATATAAGTAAATTAGAACTTTTTAATAATAAAGTTCTGACTGCAACTGAACCAGGAACTTATATTGGCTAGACTAGAAATATGAAAACCATGTAAAATTCATGCAAACTCATTCAAGATGACACAAAATTCAACTGAAAGGTGCTGAAGGTTAAGCAATGTTGTCTCAGTCAAGTTCTCTAAAAAATTAGCAAATTACTAAGAGAGGCAATTATATACCCAAAACATATAGTACGTGATTAACTGGGCTAAACAGTGTGCACACCTAGTAAAACCCATTTCAGCAAGCAGAAAAAAAGCCACAAGAAAATCACAGGCTGAAGGATGTATTTTATATGAAGCTCAAATACACAAGCAACAGCATAAAATACTTAAAATTTTATGTATATATATGTATAGTTAGTTACATTTATTTTCACTCCATGAATAGCAAGGAAACACTGATGAGTGTGTATATATGATCCTGCCAGATAAGAGATACGCTGACTTAAGAAGAATTTGATTGTGGTTTTGCCAATAATAAAGGAAGAAAACTACTTGAATATAAGATATGAAAACACTAAATAGAATATCAAGCTACACCCTAGTAAAATAATGAATCCCATGTTTTTTTAAGCAAACTAAATCTAAATTTTAAATGTAATTAGTTGGGATGAACGATCCTTTTGTTGTTTCCTTTGTAGCCTGTCCAATGTCGCGACTACTGCCCCATGTGTTATGTGTTTGCACGTGTGTAGTAAAATTTCTTCTGCAGGAAATTAAAATAGAACACACTGCAAAATGATGATCAAGTACCACTGACAGCTATTTCCCCTCACCTGACTGCTAAGAACCTTGTAATATGAGGATTTCTATTTCATTTACTAAGTAATGCCATGATAGAACAACCCCATTAACAAATCCCACTATTTTTAATGAGTAAAACTAGACCTACTACTTTCACATTAAGAATTAATGATAGTGAAAATACACAATGTCAGAAAAGGTTCTTTTCAGTCATGGGTATTACTGTTTCCTGCTGTAATAACACCAAGGACTGTGCTGTGTTTCAGGAACCTTCTAGGCTCTGTGATTATGCCTTGTTCATGAAAACAGACTACACATATTTCTGCTTTTTTCTTCGTATTTAAGTCATAACTAAGTCTTGTGACTAACACATAGAAAGCAAAACAAAAATCAATCTGGCCACAGCTTGCATGAAAAGCTTAGTTTCACAATAAAGAGCATTTTAAGCTTCTGCTGCATCAAAATAGTCACAGGGTTGACTGCTGTACTATTTCAGATTAACAGAAGTCTTAGTTTTAAAAGGGTGCTTAAGAAAAAAACATCTAATGTTAATGATGTTGTATGGCAAATGTTTTGTTATAAGCAAGCTGGAACAGAAAGCACTGGCAGGCCAAAGCAAAAAGTCCTCGTTTGTGAGATCAGCATCAGTACGACAGAACTTACAATGTGTGCAAATTCCAAGAACGTACCCGATGCACAACAGCCTGTGTACCCTGTCATCAGCAGTGGGATTTCTCTGACATGAAAAAGGAAAAAGACATGCAGAAAGCAGAAAAAGGCAAGCTGTATCTCTTATTCAAAAACACTTTTCACCTGATAGTATCTTTAGCAAAGAGAGACAAACTTCTGCTGCTGCAGAAGGAAAAGCAAGGGAAAAGCAAGGATAGCAGCAGGGGTCAGCAGAGCCCTTGCCTAAGCCTGGCAGACCCCCGAAGTGCAGTGTGCCACTGCCTCAAATACAGGCAGCTCCAAACGGCAAAGGACGAAATCCAGCCCATGAAAAAGGCTGTAAGTCATACCACCAAGAAATGCCAATCTGAAGTGTGCTGCAGTTTAAACACTGAATCAACCCTGGGCGCTGAAGGAGCTGTTTTTAAAAGAGGCTCTGAAATGCTTCTCTTTGGAAATCTTGCACAGGCTGGAATTCAGATCTGCAGTGACCCACAGCAGGCTCTGCATTCTATCAGCAAAGCACCCTGTGCCAAGTTTCCTTTTGATCACACCTTTTTGCTACAATGAATGAGATTCATCGGTTATAGATTTCACCCAAGCTTGCAGTCCAGTAGAAGATTTGCTTCATCCACTCACATTACAGGACAGACCAAACTTGTTTTCATTTGAAAGGACACTAATATGGTGTGACAGTGCTTTCTGCAGACCTGACAAGCAGGAACAGGAAAGAGGGCTTGAGAGATGAGTCTTCTTTGAAATAGAAATCATTTTGTTTTCTTTCAAAAATGTCTCACTCCTTTATATATAGGAGTTTTCAAAATGACCTATTTCTTGGACGTGTGAATAGATGGAAAAGAATGAACATCTCCCATGGGACGCATTAAGGAAAAGTAAATCCTGGGAGAAGGAATGTATGTGCTGCTTCCTTCAGCTTTGCCTTGGTCACTCAGCAGGGCAGGGGTGCGTTGCTCACGTTGTGAAAACCCTCTGCTGGAGTGCAGCTGTCTCGCAGAGGGATGATGGACACAACAGGTTACGAGCATTGCCATGGGAGAAAAGTTCATGGTAACAAAAACCCAGGCGTGAACTCCTCACTGGTGTCATGATGGACATGGTAATTGAAGGTACATGTGTTGCTTATGCTATAGATAGGACAGGATAGATGCAACAGGAAAAACAAACACTGCTGAAGAGGATTTATTCCTCTTTCAATCCCTTTACTTTTCTACAGTAATGTTTTAAAAGGCAAGAGTATCTAAAAAAACTGACAGTTGCCTAAGTTCATCTATTATACCTGACATATTTTTATGCTTAAGCTTATGTATGGAAAATGAGGTTTGCCTTGTTTGTGCACATTTGGAAAGCAAAATTATATGGATTAAATATGCTTAGTAAAGATATAAAGTACACAAAAGCCACAGTTATAGTATAAATTGTAGGTGAAAATAGAATTTAAAGGCTATTTCAGTGCAAAACTGATATAACTGCCTTTTTGTTGCAGATCAAAAACTAGATCCAAAATAAACTGAATATTCCAATGTGAGACTACTTTTTTTTTTTAATGCAGATGTTTACATGGTCTGAAAAAGAAGTCTAAACATTTTGGATTTTCTTCTTTTCAGTGTTTACAATACTCTTGGTATCAGATCAGAGAACACAGAGTTCCTATTTAAAAATTCAAGGTATTTTAGCCTGTATTACAAGGGGAAAAGTGTTTTCCTTCTGAACTTAATATTATTTGGCTGTCAAAAGTAAATGTTTGAATTTTTCATCTATGTGAATGATTCCATAGATTCTGAGTGAATAGGCTTCATTTTCTTTAAATAAAAAATACTAATTTTCTACTAGTCCCAACAATAGTAATAACTACAATTGCTTAAAAAATAAAATGTACAGATTGGAACAGACCCACCATTTTTTAAATATGGCGTTTATCAAGATTTAAAATGATATAATTCCAAATTATATCTGCCACACCATCCAAGTATATATTTAAATACATAGTCAATTAAAAAAAAAATCTAATTGCACTGTCCTGGAATCACAAAGATCATTATCCAATTGTGACAACAAATAACCCTGAACTTCTAAACAAAAAATTTAGGACTAGGAAAAATGACTCCTACTAAACAACCCCTAATTGTAATTTAAAATTAATAGTCCCAGCATGCAAGAATCCATCTTAGCATCTTATTATTCCACTATAAAATTACATACATAAGAGACTTTTGATTTGAAATATATTTTAAGTACATATTTAGAAATATCTATTAAATATCTGTTATTCTTTTACCTATGGTCCAGACCACAGGAGACACTGGAGACACAAAATGAAACACCCAGGCGGTTTGAACAGAACTCACAAGATCCACCTGCAATCTGCTTGCCACAGAAATGGATAATACAAGGTCATAAGTAAATTTTATGTTGTTAATTTTCAAATCTCTGCTGCGCCTATAAAAAGCAGTATTAGCCTTATCAACTTCAAAGTTTCATGACAGTTTGTGATACAGCCACAAAAATGCACTTTATGAGCAAGCAACTAGAGCAATTTCCTCAGGCTGCTTTGCATCTTCTGCTTCCCTGTTCATTTAATTTCTTTTTAAATGAAAAGGAAACAGAGGAGATTTGTCCCTGCTAAAGGACAGCAGAGCACAGAGGAGTTGGACTATTTTAAGAACTAAAACGTGCGTGAAACATGGATCCTCTGCCACTCACTTATGCTACTTGCTCACCAAATATTCCAGAAATTAGCTTATTTCTGTACTGAACTGCAGCATGTGGTAGAATCTCTCAAACTTGATGGTATGCAAACGCTGGGGTTAATTATCAGAGAAGTGTGAAAGAGGAGAAGGATTTTCTAAAGGTCTACACTCCTTCTTCAAAGCTTTAATTTCAACCGTGCCAGTCTGAAGTTTACATAGAATCTAAATACATCTGAAAGACTTTATTCTGGAATAATTGGGATGCAATTTCAATCAGGGACTAAAAATTTAATAACTACTTTACAGAGGTAAAAGCAAAGCAATGAAGTCATTAGTGTTCTAGTCAGGCTTCCTAGGAACGCATTAAGTTAAAAATCTTTTGAGAACTGCTGAAAAGAAAGAATAGGGTGAGGTAGAAAAGATTAAGTAGCAGCTCATTCTGAGAAAGAGGAGCTGATGCATCAGTGGACACTGGCAAGGTCTGTGTGCTACTATCTCAAATTCTCTGGAAGGGGAGCAGGGCACGTGATTACATGCCTTTGTGTTAAACTGGAAACCTCATCTTATTTTTCAATCTTCAGATTTCACAGTATTGATCTCATTAAGCAAGTGTTTTCACCTTGTAATTGCAGAAAATGTAGTTGCTCTGCAAAAGCTGTGGATTAATGTTGCAAATGAATAATGAGCACTTAATAAATGCTGCAGAACTACATTTAACTGTATCTCTAAACCGAATTGAGTGCTCAAATGCAGTGGTAACACAGTTGACTGAAGTGATAAAAACAGGTTCTTAAAAGGAAACAGTGCAAGATGTAAAGTAGAAATATAGAAACTATTGCTGTTTATTTCTAAAGGTAGAGAAGATTTCATTGGCATCAAAAGCTCTAACCAATTAAATGAAAAGGAAAACCAATGAACCTGTTAGTCCTTCAGGTTAGATTTTTCTATGCAATTGCTGCCATCAAAATACAGCTGATGTGTTACTTTTATATATCAGATCAAGGACATGTGCTGAGTACCAAACAACAATTTGCCTGAGACAACAAAAAATTTCAATCACCAATGCAGTTACAAATAAATGAGGTATAAGAACTTTTAATATTTCATAAGAAGTTTGCAACATTCTTCTATGCTTGCAATATAGCACATTCTAAAATTGAGCAATTTTGGAAAAAAATAAGCAAGAGATATCTTTTCTACTTAATGACAGGATCTAAGAAATAAAACTATGAAAGCAAACTTCAAATTGGTATAAATGTCAGACAAAAATAGAAAGCAAAGTGTCAAATGATCTTTGCCATTTGTTCAGACAAAAAAAAAGAGAACAAAAACTAAAAACACTTTGAGCATAGATAATCTGAACCAATGTCCTACATGTGATTACAATTTTATTTTAATGTTGAACAAAGTATAAGAGTAGAAGATGGGGGAAGTGTAAAAATGCACTTTGCTATCATATTTTTACAGCTGATTAACTGAGAGGGAAAGACTGAAATTTCAGCTTTTCAGTAACAGTCTGATGTCTCTTCAGCAAGATTGTGCCTCTATATTTGTCTCTCACTACCCTAATCTGTATATTTGCAGTGAACATAAGGAAGACTTTGATCAAAACACAACATGCATTTTACACAACAAGGAAGTCTACAGAGCGGCACTACATTTACAAAAGCAATTGAAGGTGGTTTCAAAGGGAGTTGACAGATTAGAGGATGATGACACTGCTGCTGCAGTCTCGATGGAAATCTGGCTTGATCTAATTAACAACTACGAAGTCAAACCACAAGAAGATAATTCAAACATGATTTAAAGAAGTTATATTACCTTTTTAACAGTGTAGCGATGGAGCCTTTCCCTTACTGATCAAGCAACAAGCCACAGGTTCAACACAGAACAAGAAATAAAAGACCTGATATCCTCAATTTACCTCCAGCATTTGAAATTGATGTCTGATATACAGCCCAAATATTTGACTACAGAAGTAAAAAACATCTGCATGTTTGTATAAAAATGATGAAAAATTGTAAGAGTCCCACCCATGACAACTTAAGTGAATCAGTAAATCAAAATGGAAGGCTGTTTTTAAGAGGTGACCATGGGACTAAGTGTTACCATGTTCAAACAGAACAGAGGAAATGGAGCACAGAAGACAGGACAACTTGCATATTTCATTTGACACATCTGTGTACAGGCACCAGAAAGCTTCCAGGTTATTCCCATTCCCTTTTTATTCAGATTCCTCACCCCAGGAAAAGATACTGAGAGGAAAACTTCCAACCAATCCTGAACTCATTCAGGCTTTTAGTTTAAGCCGGTAGCAGTGCCAGTGACTTATTTGTGCTGACATTTCCACAACTGTCTAGTAGTAGGTGACTGTGCTGCCCATATACAGCTTTTAGCACAGGACTTTCTGTGAATCTGAGCTCTCATGCACCTTTTGTAATAAAAATGCTTTTATTGGCAGTTGGGGACATGATTTAGAGGTGGAATTGGCAGCACAAGGCTAATGGTTGGTTTCAATGAACTTAAAAAGTCTTTTTCAACCTAAATGACTTTATGATTCTTGGTTGGTCCGTCTGTCTCCTCTGAATGTCAAGAACTATCTTGTACTTGTATGCACATGTATGCTCGTACACACATGTATAATGACATATAATCATCCTGACATGCAATCATTTGCATGCCAGGATGACATTTTCATGGAGGGACATGACATTTTCCATTGGAGGGAACTACTATTAGGAACTATGGCAGGGATTTACTGCATTTACTGAAAAATACAGCAGCCATTTGGAACAATTCTCAGGGCTATTTGACCCCCTGAAAGACAAGGACAGGGAATCTCCAAGTAAGAGCACAGTTTCATTCTCCTTGAAGTTCTCTTTCTGCTTTTTAATGCTTGTTTACAGAAGTAAAAAAAACCCCAAACCTCTAATTACAACTGGTAGCTTCTATTTCCTTTAAATAGATAGAAACAATCTACTTGAATAGCAAAGTGGCAATCACAGCTCAACACTTCTACAGCATACACCTCTCTCTGTATTAATGCAGATATTTTTCCTCGTTAGTCCTCACCACAATTTGTGTATTTTTACCTTTGTGTCATAATTTTGTAGGCGTCTGGAAGGAAGCATTCTGTGTTCTCCATCTGGAAAGGGTCAGCATCACAGATCTTGTCGTCTGTCCGTCCGTAGTTGGCACTTTCTATCATGATGACATCGCTGCCTGGACACCGCAGGTCGATGGAGTAGCCTTCGCAGGAGAGCTCCCTCCTCACCAAACCAAATGGTAGGGCTGCTCGGCTGAAACCTTGGGAAAAACAACAAGGACAAAATGGGCTTGAGCCTGAAGGACACACTGAACTGGACTATTCCTTTTCTGCCACATAAACACCAATTCTCGTGTGCTAAAGGAAGTGCACCTTTACACAGTTTGACCTGGTACCATGTTAAGTGAGGCATCTTTCATGGAACTGTTACATCCCTACACCACGGCTGCTGTGTCCTTAATCTGGGAAAAGAGGAAATTCCTTTTCACTGCTTCTAATCCTGGGCAGGGCAGACAGTGGAGCCTGTCTGCATGGCTACACTGCACGTTCCAGTTTCCACCTCTTTTCTCTCTGCTTCTGTCTCCAGTCCTTGGGCACAGTCAGACAGGCTGTGTCTGGAAGCAGGAAGCAGCAGAGCAGGCAGGATTTGCAGAAGTGATTTAAAAAAAACCCAAAACAACAAAACAATAAAACCACAAAAAAGCCCAAAGCTGTAGTTCCAACTTCCAGCTTCATTAGTCTTTTTTACTTTGTCTCTCCCTTTCTCCAGGAAGAGCTGGTTACTTTTGCTTAAGTATTTTGTGACCTCAGCATGGACATGATCCAAATATACACGCTGACACTTCACCTAGTTAAACTCCACTGCTCGTTACGGTGTCTTCTACATGAATTTAACTACATACAGGTAGGATTTTAAAACAAATACAGACATTAGCACTACCAAAAATCACATATGTGTACTGCATAAAACCTCCTAATCTCTCACAAAAATTAAAATTATATTAATTTTAATTTTTAACATGTTTTTTTCTGCTTAACAGAATTCCTAAAAATAAGTAACTTCTCCAATCAAGCAGTATAAAATATTTTTTTTACTAAAATACATCAGAATAAGAGTATCCGCATGCTACAGTTTCTTGTGCACAGTTACTGATGGATTATTATTAAACAGTATTTTTGTTTCTTACAAAATTGTGTGACTTTTGGAAAACAAGCTGGGCAATATGGTGGTGTTAAAAACCTATTTCTTTAAAATAGTAAATTCTGAATTTTCAGGAGAACTTCCTATTTTTTTTAAATTCCTTCATAATACAGTAACACAAGGCCATTGATATTTCTGTGCAGGCTGTTGGAGACTACTGTGACAGCACAGAGAAATAGCTGCTAAGTATGGATAGTTGGAGCTCTCTGGCTTTTTGAAAGTGAAGAAAATAAACTTTTCTTAAAAAATATGATGCACTGGAAGAAGCAAGGAAGCAAGCACCTAAAAAAATCAAGAACAACTTGAGATAACCCCTTGATAGTAAATTTTCCCATGAACCAGAGGCTGTAACTTTTTCTATTGAATTCTGTATATTAAAACTCCTACTACATACAGATGATTATCTGTTTAGACAGCAAAAGTTTTTTATAATGATCACACTAGTAAAAGGATGTGGCTCCCTGGCATGAACTTGCCCAGCCACAAGGAGAACAGTTGGCCAGAGCCCAGTGGCCATGCCTTTGTATTTGTGGAACCATATCCTTCGGGAAACCAGTACTGTTATTTGGCCAGTACGCTTCAGTATTTGTTAATCAGGGAAGGAGTCAGTGCTGTGGAAAGCGTCAAGTTCCACCTCAGATTCACTCCTGGCCCTCAGTGTGGCTGCACATACCATGAGCAATGACAAACACTATGATTACAGGCTTGCTGAGGTGTCACGGGCTGAGAGCTGGAAAGAGCTAGAACACAAATCCATCACATTCATACCCTGCACGTTCCTCCCGTTCAGCAAACTAATACAATGAAGACAGAAGTCACTCACAGCTCAGGGAGGGTGTGAAACGGGAACAGGGAGGGGTACCTGCAGAGTCCCCACCACACATGAATACAGCAACTCCTTGGATCAATTACCATCACAACAGCCAAGGTGGGACCAAATATGATGCTGCCATTCCTATATCCAACTACTCCTGTCAAATCTAATGCCATCCCCAGGAAGCTCATCCCTCCAGCTGGCAGCAATGGTGCCTGTATCTCCTGCACCCAGCCGGGATTCCATGGCCTGCAGCACCACCATGGCCTGGCTGGGGGAATCCACCCCTCCCAAACCTTTTGAGTTTCCATCAGCAAGAAGGGGAACAGCACCTACAGCTGTCCAAAGAGGTGCTTGCACCAGGGCAGGAGGGTACAGCTGCTGAAGTGTCAGTGGCTTCATGTGCAGCAGCAGCTCAGGATGGTTATGGGGCCAGGGCTGACAAAGCCACACACAGCCCCCTGGGACCAGCACTGACCCTTACTGTGGATCCTGCAGCACAGGCTCCACATCTGCTAGGAAACACTCTGAATTCAAACACAAGACTTCTGCAGTTATGCTACAGAGAAATCAGCAGCCTGCAAATCTTACTTCATCATCTACGGCAACTGCTATAATGACACTGAATGTGTTTTATCC
This sequence comes from Passer montanus, assembly GCF_014805655.1. Taxonomy (NCBI): domain Eukaryota; kingdom Metazoa; phylum Chordata; class Aves; order Passeriformes; family Passeridae; genus Passer; species Passer montanus. The sequence continues at coordinate 274,246 of NW_024371038.1, read as the reverse complement.
TGCAGTTTTTCCCCCTGCAGGCATCCACAAGAAGTTCTGTATCAGGACAAACATTAAAAATATTAGAGCAAGGTTAGATCACTTTGCAGGCAACAGAGGACACACCTGAAATTGCTACGTAGGTGTTACATTGCAAAAGCAGCAAGCAATAAAGCAAAACAATGCAGTGTGTGTTAGGTGGGAATGCTGCTCTAAGGAATCTCTGTGGTGCAGAAAGAATTTTAACTAATAAAATAAATAAATTCAAAGTCCACTAGCAGATCTGCTATGATCTTTATGCTGAAGCTTTATTTGTAATTTTTCCTATCACCAAAGAAAAAATAAATATATCAACAAGCAAAGTGTAATTCAATCCATCTTGCAATCCTGACAATAGAAGAAAGAACTTGTGGGAGGCCCTGTAAGCGAAAAATCAATATTGCAGCTTTGTGCCGTGCAAATGTGAATACTGCCAAATAGCAGTGCTTAGGGTAAAATGAACTGTTTTGCTCCATTTTCTCCTCTCTGAACAAATGATTTTGAAAGGACAGTTTTTTTTGTTTGTTTTTTTTTTTTTTTTGGAGCTATAAAACGTCAAGCAATAACTCCCTGCGCTTTAGGCAAGTGATTGGAATAAATACCTCTTGGCAACAGGTGCAGTGACTTAGGACTGAAATTCATTTACATTCAGGAGATAATTCCCGATAAACAGATGCACTGCCACGGGATGGAAGTGTGAACAACTGGCATCTGAATGCTTCAGCATCATTCCAGAGTTTTTTAGACGTAAGTATGTGGCTCTGTCAATAATTACTGTTGTCACCAGTAACTTTGTATCTCCAATGCAATTCCGCATGAGTATTCCCAACACTGTATTTTCTTAAACCTGCTGCTTGCCTTACCGAACCTCCAACAAACCCACTTTGTTTGGCTGTCCTCCGGCAGCTGAAATCAACATTCCTCCTCTTCCTGCTAATTGCTTCGAGGCAAACTGTGCCCTGGATGACACCGCTCCTGCTGTCTGCCGCCCAAAATGCTCCCCGATTGCAGAGGCCTTTTGGTGCCTGGGCTGGGACTTCCAGCACAACCTAAACATTAACTCAAATAAGCGTCTATTACCTAATGCAACATATGCTGTCTCTGATTCACTCATGCTTGTGTATATTAATCAGTGTTGTATGCCAGTTTTTAATTTATTTTTTCTTTTTGATGGAAGAAGATTAACACCTAATGAGAAAAAAAAAAACATTGTTTCTGTCCTGCTGACCGTTTTGATTATAGAAAAGCTTCCTGGCAAACATATGTTTCCTGCACATTTTATCTGCTCACAAATTAGTTGAGTGCAGGTTCTTTATTGAAGGAGCAAATAAACTGCTTTTGTGAAATCTCATTTCTAAGTAAAAAAGGTAGAGGGGGTGTTTAGTGGCAATATACATTCTTTAATTCTTTATTGATCAATCCATGTAAGAAAGACAAACTGAAAGGAAAAAGCAAAATTTCTCCTCTGGTATTTTAGTCTATAAAATGAAAAGTACAAGTCCTGTACAAGAACCATAATTCAGAATCATGTTTCAGAAATGTGGTAAATTCAAATCTGGCTAAAAATTTTTAATTTAAGTTTGCAAAGCCTTATTTACCATTCCACTGCTAAATTCCATTGGTTCCTTCAGAAAAACTATTTCTCTTTACAAAGATAACCTAAATTTGTCAAAGTGCAAAGAAAAGTTAATAATTCACAGCATCCTGCCCACTAGCACACCATCTTTTTGAGCTGTCAATAATAAGAGAGTGCGCTAAGTTTGGTAGATAAAAGCAAAAAGGCACCACCACATTTGAATGTTCATCGAATACAGAGGAAAAACAGTGGAATGTAAACAGGCTAACATCAGTACTCGACATCAGAAGCAAGGAACCTTTGATTAAAACTTAAAGCACAGAGAAAGTCAACATGGAAGTATAAAATTTTTTCAAAGAATGAAGATACTGGAAGAACTGAGAATCCAAAACAAATCTCTGCAGAAATAGCTATATATGTCTCTGTGAGCAAGGAAATACTGCTTCTTGTGTTATTTGGCTGTAACAGAAAGGTCTTTTGAAAAGAGCACATCTTTTCAAACAGAATGTTTACAGTTGTCTCTTTCACAATCTCTTTTATTTTACCATATCATGCAACACGATGATTTAAGTTCTACACTAGATGAAGTGATGTGTCCTGGGCAGCATTTCAATAATATATGTTTAACAAATGCAAAGCCCAATGAAAACCGTGCTGAGAATCCTCTCCCTCTCCACTGAAGTGCATACATGCACACACGGGAGGGTGCACGAAGACAGCTGAACACACTTTGCCATCTGAAAATCATGCAAATGCTCAACATGGGCGCCTCAAAGCTTTTGTAATTCCTCAGACAAGTCTCAGCATCCTGCAGTTTCTAAAGAATCCCATGAACTCTGTCAAGGAAGACTTTTCTCCCCGTCTCTCAGCACTGTATATATTTCACACAGACAAGCATGTTATTTTGTTAAACAGCTTTTAAATTATCCAACCCTGGTCAACAGAACGTTACCAACTACTACAAAAGACAGAGGCAATTTAAATGACAACTGTGCTTTCTCATTCCATCTTTGAAGGAAAAAGTCATTCTGGCAAGCATGTCTATTAAAAGATTACTTTGGCACAGTAAGAGCTTCTGACAGTGCACAGAGGTCTGGAGTTCACAGCACTCGGCTCCTCTTTCAGGGAAACCCAGCAGCCGTGCACAGGCAGCCTGTGCTGCAGCCCAGCACACAAAACCCCACTGTTCAGTCAGGGTCAAATTAGGCAGGAAGTGATCATTTCAAAAATATCCTCCTACAGCTGGATTCTCTACCATTTCATGTATATACTCCTTCTTGTCAATTCAGATGCGGAATGGAGCAGACATCGGGAGAAAAGGGGTTTTTTACTAAAGGAAAACTATTTTCTACTAAGAGACACCTCCCTTATTTTTTTTAAACTCATTCATAAAAATGGGATTATCTCAAAACAAAGTACATGAAAGTAGCTCATTATTTGAACTTTAACAGAGACACAGAGTCCTAAGGAACAGACCTGACCATTTAAATTACACTGAAGCCAGGCAACTTCTTCACTGAATAAATGAGCTGTGAGAGGAGATTCTTAATACTGGTTTCTAGAATTCTGCTTCTCAGACATTTCATATTTCAATTGCATAACTAAAGTCTGGAAGCCCGTCTCTTACTAAATGGAAATATGATTTCCTATCAATAAAAGCTTTTAAAAATATTAAGTAACTAGTGAAGGCTTTTTATAGTATTTCTTTACATTTTATTTGAGCATGATTTGGCCTTTAAAAAAAAATTTTAAAAATCTTTGACAAGTTTTAATGTTTTTCAAGATTCAGTGTGAGCAGCAAAATTAAAACTGCATGTAATTTTCTGTAATTATACACTTAATATTCAGTATACATAAACATAAAGTACATATGTCTGCTTAATGAGATTCAGGAGAGAAGCCAGAGTTACACCCTCTGACTCACACCAGGATGGGTCCTGCCTTCCAGGTTCACTGAAACTTATTACAATTTTCCTTCTATGTTTTCAGTCTCCATGCAATTCTCAAATATAACCCTATGAGGCTCTCTTCAGCAAAAAAAAAAAAAAGAAAGTCAGGGCTTACCTACTTTCTGCACCTTGTTAAATGATTCAGCAAAACCTAAAGTGAGCAGCAGCATCTCAGCCTTTTAATCTAACAGCGTCGATCCTTCCTGTGTACTGCTGGCAAGGATCTCATTTAAATTCTCCTAAACAGCTCTCACCCCTCATTCAGAAGGGCAAGAATGTGTCTCCCTGAGCCAGCAGAATTAAAGGGCTTTTTTTGATTGTGTTTTTGTTAGGCTTTGGGTGTGTGTGGGGAGAGTGTGTGCACTTACATAGCAGGAGAGAACAGAGGGCAGGGATGAGTGCTACACCGAGAGAGCTGCAGACCACAGTCCTTCAGTCACCTGGAACAAGAACAGGCAGGCTGCAGCCATGCACACATCCCCCTGCTAGCCCAATACGTTTGGGCCCTACTCGGAAGGAATCACCACTACGGGAAAAGAGATAGTTTGGTCTTCGTGCCCATTTAATCCTTCACCTGCCTGCTGAGGCTGCCATTAGAGTGCTAATTAATGCTAAACTGTGAAAATGGGCTTCTGCACTTTGAATCCAGCCACACTGAAACTGGAGAGAAACCACTAATTCCTTTAATGAAAGTCACCAAACCAGAGCCTGGTTCCTGGCAGCATTTTAGCAATGCCTACATATGGCAGATGGAAACCATGTGATCTAAACATGAAAGTCTAAATATCTAATGTAAAAATACGTGTTCTTCAGTTCTCACTGAGCACCACATTGTATTCTCGTATGCATGCACCTTTCCCATCCCTTCCAGTGGTGCTGTATGCATGAGAGCAAAACTTTGCCCTCTTGATCTAAAATTATCCCTGTTTAAAACAGTATTCATCTGCCAATGATATTTCTTTTCTTTTGCCAGCCAGATGTCTGTTCTCAGGCTTCAAGAATCTCCTTCCTTTTTTCCTTCACATCATACACACTTGATCCTCTGCCAGCTCACAAAAAGCACTCTACCCTTTTCTTTCTTGCCATTAAATACATTGCATCTTCAAAATTTCTCTAGGCAAGTAAGTCCCATGGTCTTTGTAAACCTGCCCTCCTGAAGGTTATCTCCAGTTTACCTACTGTGAACTCTCTGAGCACACCACCTGTCAGGAAGGAGAAGCTTCTGAATCAGAAACAACCTCTTAAAAAGGGAGGTAAGACACACAAAGGCTGATGTGTCAGAAATATTGTGTTAACAGGATTTCCCGTTGAATTATTTCCTCTGCACAGGATACTGGTAGCAGAATAAAAATAAATATTCTTTTATTTTCTATAAAAGTGTATCTTGACAACAATTTATATTTCCAGTTATTGCAATCATTTTTTGATTGGAAAACATGTGTTAAGGAGGGGCAGAGGAAGAGGAAGAAAGGGGAATTTCCATCATCAGTATTCAGAGTGGCCAGCTGACAAAAGAACTATTTTCTTCCCTTCGTTAAGAAACCCAAAGCCTTGTCACCTCAGAGACTGACAGAAGCCACCGCAGAGATGTATAATTTCCTTGGGAATATGTGCATTGGTGGAAGCCAAATCATCCCAGCAGGTGACATGCTGGGTGCTAATAATAACCCTTACTGTCCTGTGTACACTGCCTTCTTAGCAGGCTACACCCTAACCTATGTAAGAAAGTAAAACATTTAATCTGACTAAGATACCTGACAATTCTGGCTCATTTTAAATAAGACATTATTCTACAGTTGCCAGAGTTTAAAATACCAAATGCAACTCTAGTGGTGAAAAAATAATAGATTTAATTATTGTACAATTGCTACCACATGGCAATACTTGAGATCACAACTGCAAACTTAAAAATGGGGCATTTTCTTGTTTACAAACAGAATTATATATACACCAGAAATGGAATCAAGAAACGATATAAGAGTTCACATACTCTCTTTTGTTTCAGTAAAATGATGGGGTGGAGTCAATTGTCACAGTATAATTTATAGTGGAAAAGTTATGTGGTTAATTTTAATGATGGCAAGCTGCTTAAGAGTGCTTATGAGCATGCAAATAGCATAGCAACCCCCTTCTTGTAAGTATAGCTTCAGAAACATTTCAGAGAACTCAGGGGTAGAAAGTAGAACCCTTGGAAACATAAAGGCAGGGATCCTGCAGATGAAATCAAAATATACAGTCATACCTTTTGAAAACAAGAAGGGCCATGTGATGAATGTACTTTAAGGTAAATGTGCCATCACTTTAAATGTTCCCATAAGTAGATACAAGACAAGAGCAGCATGCAATCTTGAAAAATACCTGTCAGAGTGAAAGGCTTTCTTCCTGACCTTACCTTCTATGAAATATTTGTGGATTTTAAAAATATTATTATAGAGAGGAGAGGGATGTACCACACAGCTTTTACAATGTACTTAATGTTCTGGCACATTCTGTGAATCATGAAATAATTCTACATACACACTTAAGAAAATCCTCTGAATAATAAATTTCATGAAGAAAGGAAAACGATTTCATTTTTTGTAAACAACGAGGTAATTTAAAAACTCCTAAGGAATATGTGCAGTTCTGACATGCTCCCTGGGCAGCAGGGAGTAAGAATGGCAACACAGGTACCATTTCCAGAGTAAATAAATGAAACAGGCACTTTTCCACCCATCAAACTGCTGTTAATCACCTGTAAAGGAACTGCATATCCATATGCCTCATTACAAACATGAAAAACAGGGGAGATAAAGGGATAGGATAATTAATTTCCACCTGGAATCAAATTCAGGGCTTCTGAGTTTGAATTCCGGTTTTCAGTCCTGAAATTTGTGTCTTCCTCACCAACCATCACAATATGTATGGCAAGAATGCTTTCAGCTTTTAGAGAACCAGCTAATGAAGTTTCAAATGAAATAAATGAAAAATCAGGATTCCTGAAATCTCTGAGTACTAAGACAGTAGCTAAGCAATTTTCCATTATTGTGTGTAAGAGCTCCATATTTAATACTATTTCTATTAGAAAGTAACAAGAGGGATGAACAGGCACTGCAGCACAACACAAAAAGGGAAATTTTGCATTTGCTGATTACTTTAATTTAGAAGCACACATCTAATAGCTGAAAGACTGTTTCCAAAGCTCTGCATTGATCTTAATGCAATCCATAATGAAGGCAAGGGCTAGGAAAGCTCTGCACCACACCCAGGAAAAAAATCACTCTTAGGTGCTCAAATAGAAACTCAAAACTAGCAAGATAGAAGTGCTGCACCATTACTATAGATGTGAAAGGTAATTTTCTCAGTAATTAATCTGCATGGTGCTTCACTGTCCCAGGTCAGAGTTTTCTTTTTAAAAAATCTTTCCCCACGTATTTAAAGCAAGTATCTCAGGAGACAGCTGTGAAGTATAGAAGATCTGATTGCTCCACTTTTTTCCACACCACCTAAAGTGAGGCTTTGCTACTGACAGCACGGTGCTCTCCTGATCCATCACTGAGGTGTACCAAGAGGCAGTGGGATGCTGGCAGTCCGAGGGGAGGGATGGCTCCAGAGCTCACTGCGGGGCTGTGGGCAGCACCTGGGTGCCCAGAGCTGAGCACACCCAGGGCACTCCGCCCGCCCAGCTCTCTGCACTGCTGCTGCCTTCTGCAGCGGTGAGTGCTCTTCATCAAGGTAATTTCCATTTCGAGCTCAGAGCGTGATCAAAGTGGCCATTATGGCAGCGTAATTGAGGAGGGAATTGTTAATCTGCTGGGGATGCCAAGGAGGGAAGGAGAAGGTTAGGGGTGTCCACAGGCGGCAGGAATGAGCAGGTGTTAGGGTAACTATTTAAATTAGGCATCCTGACACAATCATTTATAACAGGGGCTTTAGACTCCCTGGAAGGCACTACAGCTGGATATCCTATCTATTCTACTCAGTAAGCAAATAGCATTTCTTTTGGTCCAAACAGTGACTTTAGTAAGTCTGCAGTACTGCAAAGTGAGCTGCATTTAATTAAACTATTCTCTGCAACTTAAACAATGCCATAGTACTACTGCAGTGCCTTTTCTATCTCTGCCACTGCTGAATTTGACCTCCAAATCCTTACTGGGATTCAGCAATGTGTGGCCCGCTTTATCTTTAAATATACAATAAAGGCAATGTTTGAGCTCCAAAACCAAAAGGAACCCTATTTTCCACAACACTTTTCACATACACAGCCCTCTAGAAGACTACAAGGGCACATTGCAAATCAAATGCAAAATGCAGAAATAGTATTATCTCCCACTGAATTGCTGTCATCTCTGAAGGATGTGTTGAGATCCAACATTATACAACTCTTCATAGTAGCAATTTTGTAATATTTTACCTACTTGAAAATAATAGGGAATTTTAGGTAAGCAGAATCTTAATTACCTCAATTAAGTTCTCATCCTGCATCACTAATATCATTGGGAGCTTTGTCATTAACCTCAGTGAGTGCAGGACAGATTCTTTAGAATTTAACCTGGATACTCAATATTCTTGTTCTAATGAAAAATGCATTAATGAGCTTCATTAGACTACTCAATTTTAAAGAAGCATCTTCCCTCAACAGTCAGCCTCCCCCAACAGCCTAATGGGACACCAGTGCATGAGTGAGCCAGAACCTGACACAAAGAGTGTTTAGGTCACTGTAAGTCTTTTATTGACTCAGTGAGCTTCATGTCCAGCCCACCATGGGAAGAGCAACACCTATTGACTCACTTCAGGAACTCCCTGAGGTGGAGATGCTAAAACGTGTATACACTTTGGTACAGCTGAAAGACTGCATGCAGTGAAATAAACACAATTAAACCAAGAAGTCCTCCCTATAATTAAAAAATGACACAAGTTTTCTACATAGTCTGCACAGAGGATCCTCAATGCATTTCAAACACTACCTTTTTTCCAGTCATCTACTGGGACACATTATGGCAAAACCAGTGATCTTCTGTGACCTTCATTTTATTTTATTAAATGCAGCAGACTCCTCATGCTGAATATGAAATAAAAAATATGCAACCCAGGAAAGTACTTTGAGAAAAAATGCCCTTTAGAAGACCCAATTTCAATCTTGATGTATAATGATACAAATTTGCCAGTGACATTTAAATAAAAATCTCTATTATTTATATTATTGTGTTCAGACTTCTATTCTGCATTACTAAATTTAGAACAGGCACTGAAGATCACTATTCAGTCAATGTTTTATAAACATGGGAAATACAATTTCAATAAATATTTGAAATACATCTCAAGTTAGAAAAGACTAGCTGTACTCCCCAACTTTGGACACAATTTAGGAGATATTTTCCTTTTCAAATAGCTATCCACCTGGTAGTAGAAAAAGCTCCCAAGTATCAAAATGCACTTTGTTTACACAACAGTGACTGATGTATTGCTAATAAAGCTTTCAAGGAGAAAATAATGTGAGTTGCCCGAGCAAGGGAAACTGACACTAGCAGATATTTTATCTTTCCCATAGCTCTAAGGACAATTGAAAAGTATCACTTGTTGCAGTCCCTTGAAAAACTGGGTGGGGGGAGAAGGTTAGGAGGTCTAGTATTCCTGCTAATAAGTGCAGATTAACAACTCACCACCCAACATAACATCTACTGAATTTCAGTTATCTGCTGTCTGAGTAACCTGCCCAATATTCCAAATGCTAAACACAGAGCCAAATTTGTAGCTGGTTTAGAGCCACATCAAGGTGGGATAGGTGTAGCTGGTCATAGCAATAATGTGGGGTTATTCAAATTTGGAAGGGAGGGGACTTACGGAAATCCTTCTCCCTAATTAAATCAGAGAATGAGAGTTTGAAGTGGTAAATAATAAATCACAAAGAATCCTCAATCTGGTTGTCAAGGAAACCAGTATGCCTCTGCCATAATTGCTGTGAGCCCAATCTTGCCCTTTTTGACATCAAGCCTTATCATGCATTCTGGTCAGAGACTGAGGAAGTGGCTTTTCTATTCCTCTCAGGCAGAGCTCGGGCTCGCCGGAGCGGGGCCGCACACGCGGGCGGCTCTCGGCGCCATCCGTCCCCTGCCTGCAGACAGGGATGGGGATGGGGACGGACCAGGGAGCGCCAGCACAGCCCCATCAAGTCCTCACTGAGACACGGGACAGCCAGTCCCAGCCAGACAGACACTGCCGTGCAATGCCACAGCTGTGTTTACTAGGAAGGCATTCCTGATTGACTGGTGCTAGCATCTTCAGCCTGGTCATCACAGCCTATCACAAGTCCCAGGTATTTCCAGCTCCCCTATGCTCTTACTCCCTTAAGCACTTCTGGAAACAGGAATCAGCCATTCATTTCACTCATGGACATGTAAGATACTTATAAAAGAGATGAAGAGGGAAAGGGAAGTACAAGACAAATAAGCTTTCAAAAGCACAACAAAATAGATTAAAAATTGACTCCATGCCAAGTCATTCAGATAGCTCAATGCATCATTGTCTTTTTCCTCTGCGATGATAATTACCTTCTATAAACATATCCAAACTTGTTTTTTCCTTCTGTTTCTGGTGTAATCACACATGGCCACTGGACAAGCACCAAACTTTGAGCATAAGCAATTCTCAGTGCTGCAACATCAGGAAAGCCAAAAAAGGAGGATAACTATATTAGTGTCTCTATCTCATCCTTCAAGAAATCCTGAAGCAGATTTCAGAGGAAGTATCTTCAAAGTAAGGAAATAGGAGGAGCAATGGGCAAGTACATTATGTTCCCAGCTGACTTTAAGGAAAAGAAAATCTAGAGACAGACAGAAGAATTGTGAGAATGAAAAAAACCTATAAAAACTCCTTTTAATAACAACAGAGAGAAAAAGATTACCAGAAAAAATTCCTGTAGATTCTTTGAATCTTCTGCAACTAGTTGACTGGCTCCTTGTTGTTTTACCAATGGATAAATCTTTTCATTCCTAATGTGTTACAAGCAAAAACCACTAAAACCATTTCCCTAAATATATTTTTATAAATTTAATGTTAGCAAAACATGTTAAAAGTAGTAAAACTGATACACCCTTGTGATTTTACACCATTCTAACGATCTTCATTTCTTTCAGTTTATAAAGAATGTAAAAGATTCAGCTCAGGATCCAAGTTTCAATGGGACACTGGGGATATTCACTGCATAATTCCAAATCTTCATTTCGACACCACACTTGGGTAAAGGCAATTTACTGATTTATTTTTATCCATTTTTACTGAAAGGGGTGTGCTAACAGCATTTTCCTCTGTCTGCTCAGCTACTACTCAGAGACGGCTCTTTAGTTTTACTGACTCTAACAACTGGCATCTTTTTTATGTTAAGTTGGTAGATAAACCAAACATCTCAGCAAAACATATGGTGTGACACAATTTTTCTGCTGTAATATTCAACTACTCAAACATTAACTAAGGACATTGGTAAAATCCTTTGTGCAACAGATCTGTAGACATGCAGTGCATAAAAAGCAACAAATGTTTGTTCCACAGCAGGCTCAATCAAAGCAAACTAAACTCTCCTCCAAACCCAACCCAAATCCCTTCCATATTCTTCTTCCAAGGAAATATAATGCTGGTGTTTGGTAGCTAAGAGAGCTTGAATTCAACTTTGACCTTTGTTCCAAAACAATTGATTGCAGAATATCATGAGATAACTCAAGCTGAAGTGGATTCCTGCCTCGTCTTATATGCTCAAAATAGTCTTTAATCCAAATGCTTCTTACAGCTATAAAACTTAAATCACATATAGGAAGAATTATTCTTACATAATTTAAGAACTGAAGCCCCTCTAGTTGTCATCCCAGTTAAAAAGGTACAATTATGGATTAGTTACAACCAATTACAATAATGTACATTACTCTCTGTATGACTCTATATGCCTCTAAAACTTGATTGCCTTACCAGAAAAAAAGATAATAAAAGTTTCCATCAGAAAAGATAACACAAAAGTAAATGATTGAGCCATTTGAGTATAAATACATTCATTTGCAAAATATACATGTACATCCATCAGAAGAAAAACAGGCCTGTAGCTGATTTACAGATAATTTACTATGGCACACTCTTACTACTATTTCATTCTTATTTGAAAAATTAGTCTGGATTCCTGAGCACAATGACAGGAACCAGTTTATTTTTATGTCTCTCGCTAAATTTCAGTGATCTTGAACCTTTAGGGCTAAACATCTCTGACAATCTGTTTTTATCATCCAAGAGTTTCACATACTTCAAGATTCAAAGAATGGTGTCACTAACTTTCCCAGTGACATATCATGCTGGAAAAGGAGTTCAATATTACCCAGGACCTGCTCCATCATAATCCACTGTGAAAAAAATACCTCTGTCTCTTCTGTTGGTAGGAAGCCATAATAAGCTGATATTTCTCCTCTGAACAATCTTCCAGGTGGCCAATTTGATTTGTCAATTCTTTAGAATTTTTATGTCCTCTGAGCAGTATTCTATCCACTATCTTTTGTCTTCACCTTTTTGCTTAGGCTCCTGCAATTTTGAACAAAAGCTTTCAAACCTCTTATCCTCTATAACACTAAACTCTGGACTTCAATAAGCTTTGCTATTATGTGGGGAGTTTTTGCAGAGCATTATTGGCTCTTCTTCTGAATCCAACGTGCTACTTTCACCGTATGAACCGAAACAGAGGCAGTTTGTCCCGTAGCTGTGGGCACCAAGGGCATCCCACCTCTGTCTGTGCCAGCCTGCACCAGGCAGCAGTGGGATGCTGCTCCTGTGCTTCTGCAAACTTCAGCTCACTGCCTGCCCTTCAGACATCTCAAGAGCTGTGCTGCAGGGCTGAGCACTGCCTGCTGAGCACTGCTGGCTTTTGGAGGTTGGGCGTGGCACCACTAAGCTGTAGATAAGCAGTTTCTGAACAATTCTGAACTCAAATGCAATCTTAATATACCCCTGTACAGCTGAAGCATCCACAATCATATCCTGCTGTAGTTATGAAAAATGGTCATTAATTGTAATTGGCCTAAGCTACTTTTAGAGAAATTCTATCTCCAGGCTTCATCACCTATCTAAACAGCCTTTTTTTGCCAATGTGTCCTGCATTTCCTCACAGAATACCAACTATATTAGCAAAAAGGACTGGAACCAAAACAGGAATGAAAAATTAAAGGCTCTATGAAACAAACTAGTTGTGATGCTTATTTATAGGCAACTTATTTATAGTCTTTCTGGGAGAGTAAGAGGAGACTGAAACTCCCAAACAGCTAACCATAGCATTCCCTTTGTGAAAGTTACAAAACATTAACTTGAGGAAAAAGCTCTGCATGCAGGACAATGTTCCACTGTCTCTTTTCTTTCTTTCCCTGGTCCTGGTCCTTCTCCTCCCAGGTACCTGACAGGACTAGATACTGTTCACAATCCTCATTTGAAAACAAAAATGGTCTTGGTATCAGATTCAATAGAAAAACATCCTAGCTGCATGGGATAATTGATAATTTTACTATGGCTAATGATTTTGAAAGACAAAGCATTTCTCATTGTCATGACAATCCTGTCCACTTATAAATCAGAAACCCTTCAATTTAAAGTTCTGTTTTAGGCACTTCCTGTTAGCCTTTGGACACCAGATCTGTAACAGCCACAGGTGATGGCATATCAGAAGACAAAACAAGGGTTATTTCACCTCAGTAGCTAGTGAGAAGCTTTACCAGGCTTTTCCATCATCTTTCTTCACCTGTATAGCAATAAACCAGCCAGTGGAGCAGACAAAGGAGCTAAATTTGTGCAAGCCTTGCTCAGTAGGGCTGCTGGAACTAGGACACTGAAGAACATCAGAGTGGAGGCAGTTTTACCAAGAAAAAACAAATTTGGCACTAATATGAAATACCTGACAGTTTGGAGTCTAAAACTTGATCAGTTCTGAAGGTCTGTGCTTTATGAAAAGTAACCACTAAGACACCTGCAGAATAATTCAATGAACTGGAATCTTGGCTTCCTTTTTTTTTCTGAAAACACCACATTTTTTCTTAGGCTTGCCAACAGTTTGAACAAGTAGCCTTAGAGAGGTGTGATTTAGTAAACAAACATACAAAAAATTAACTTGTGAATTATAAGTACTTGAAATAGAATCTGCTGTGCCCACAATTCATATTAACATGGTAAGCTCTTACAGAATGCCTTTTCAAGGAAAGAAATATATTCCTTGTGTGTTCAAGTATAGAGCCATAAACCATATGAGACCCTATTTATTTCAAATTTCCCATGATGCCATTTACTCCAGCTTTTAACCTTTTATGTGACATTGAGCTATTTTACAATCATAAAATAGTAGGAAAAAACGACCTGTTAATTTGAAAGGGACACATTACAACATCTCTCCCCGGCACTATAATATTTTAATTTCTTTTTTTCAAGGGAAACCAGTTGGAAAGTGACCATCTGCTAGTCTCTTAGCACTATTCAAGCAAAGAAATGAACAAAATGTCCTCCTTTCCCAGAAAGAGCAGGACTATTAACTGAAAGGAATTTAAGATATTGTCATGTGAGTTTAACAGATTGATTAACAACAAAATTTAATCTCCATTTCTTAAATTATTGTTAAATTTACTGACTATAAGATGATGATATAAAACTGCTGCACATTGTACGATATCTAGAGCAGTATAAGAAATCTGAACCTTTCCAAGAAATAAATCAGTATTACCAAATTTCCTATGCAAATGGTGTTCTTCTATTTTGAGTGTTAAGCTAAATGCAAGCACACTTTACAAGTACAGTTCTATTTCTCACTTCAAAATACACAATGTGCTTTGGACACTGGGTAAGTTTTCAGTATCACTCTAAGGTTTTGAATATTTCAAAACAGTTGATAACGGCAGTGAAAGAGAAACTCGACAAGCTCTCCATGCTGATAAATATAGAACTTTTTGGATGAGTAGAGCTCAATGGAGCTGTAATCTTGGCTGGCACCTGTACATGATACTATAACACATACAGCTAGAACTGCAAGTTTGTGAGAATAAATTAAATTAAATTCACATTCACGTTAGCACTTTAAAAGATGTTGTCAGTACAACTTTGTATGCGCGCAAGCCACTGCACTTTTGAAAGTTTTACCCTTAATGTTTAGAATTCAAGCACACTGTCTCTAAGGGTTAGGAGACACACTGGCTGCATCTTAGTTGGCCTTTATCCACATTATTCACATCTGTACCTCCTCAACATGCCTAACTAAACTGCAAATTAGGCTGAAAATAAAGTAACTACACTTCAAATTGTTAAATTCTAAACGAGTTTATAGTATCTGAATTGTGAAATATAGCAGATGTCAAACGCCCTTACCAAAATGTACTCCACAGTTGCCTTAAATCTGCACTATATTTTACTTTAAAAGCATTTTTTCCCCTTGTTCCTCCTCCTAGTCTCTCTCTCCCTATAAAAAAACAATCAAGCAATTCATGAATTTATACCAGTAGCAAAATGCTTGCTAAATATAAAAGACAGTTTCTCGCTGTTTAATGGAATAAATAGATCTTTTTGATCAGCTATTAATGACATAGAAGTCATATCCATTTGCCCAATAAATGTGCAAGTCTTACTGCTTTCCTTATTTTTATTTATAAATTTCATAATGGCAGTAAGGCACTTTAAACTGTATTTCTCAGGGAATACTGCACTTTGGGGACTGTTAAAAGTCACTTTGCCTTCAGCCTTTATCACCCTACGTGAGGTACAATAAACACTAAGAAATGTGCTGCCTATTGTGTGCCTTGTTATAAAGTTTAGGCCCAGCAATTCTCCTGTCCTTTCAGTTTGAATTTCCTTTCTTCCCAAGCCTTTCTCAGACATGTTCTTAGCCAGTCTAACTGATTCATCCTAATTTTGGATGACAGACTGGGTTGAGCAGTACAGGCTCAAGTTATGCAACAGGCTCATTCACATGTCTAAAACCTCACCTACTGCTTATTCCATTCAGTTGTGGCTTGGGAGTACTGCTTACTCATGTGTTACATTCTGGACCATTTTCTCTAAAATATTCCACTATTCCATAAGAAATTTCCTGTGCTCTCTTTCACTGTCCAGTTTCCAGCAGCCATACATTGCCAGGCTTCAGTTAAGTCAAACAGACCTTGCTCACGATGTTTCTCAGGATCCAGAGCACATTTTTAATACAAATTCAAGGAAGGTTGTACATCATTTATGCAATTTCTTTACCCTGAGGTAAGACAACCTAGTGGTATTTTGCAAGGTACAGAGAAAAGTTCTAGTCAAGCAGTAAACTACAAAAGCTATTCAGAAGACAGTGACCCTCTAAACTTGCTAGGATGCCATGCAGATGTTCAAAAGCCACATTATCTACAATTTCCTTGGTTCTTGGATCACTGAATCAGACAAGAGAAGGCCAAGACTACAAACTTGCTGTGAAGATACAATTGTTAATTCTCTACATGGTGCTAATACTCACACAAAAAGCCAAGCATGCACATAAATATGCATTTATTTGCTGTTATGTTAATTTTGTTAAAAAACATCAATAGTTGATAAGCTGAATAATGTGTGCAATTTTGAAAGGCTTTGCAAACATAGATGTCTGACTTGACCTTATGACTATTTTCTCCTTCAGGCAAACCAATATTATAACCAGAACAACACGAGAGGATGAACATTGTTGGGGAGTTGCTCACTGTGCCTGTCATACCCCGTTAATGCAACTTTGATTTGCCTTTGTTCTGACAGTAGCAAACAGCTGCTTGTAAATGAGCCACAGTCCCTGGGCTGCCTCCCATTATTCCACACTTTTGTTTGACAAGGTCACTTGCTGTGGGGATTTTGGGGAGAAAGAGTGTGCAGCCTATGGAATTAGAGTTAAACCACAGGCAACCCAGCTTGAATGCTCTTATTATATTTTTTTCATAGCACCAGCAAAGCAAAAATAACAAAGAGGAAATCTTTTACTCTGTGAGCAAGTCAAACTTTTCTTTTTCCCAGTGTTCATTTCATAATCCTAAAACTATCTTACAAAAAGCAAGTCATGTTTCCATAAATCCCCTTTCATTCAAATCTTAACAGGATTTATATGAAAGATGTATTTAATTACAAAACAGGATTAACAAAAACAGATTAATATTGTTTTGTTCATCCACTGCTACAATTCATCAGGAGACAATACCGAGCTATAGCTAACAGCAACTCCGACAAACACTGCAAAATCATGAAGAAACAATCTGATTTATGCCAGTTTTCAGAGGAAATCGATTTATTTTTGATAGGAACTAAGGCACATTAGTCTTCCAGAAAGAAAAGCATCTCATAAGCAAATTATTGCTATGATAGCTGTCCATATAAGGGCAAGCAGACATTTCTCTGGCTGGCTTTTATGATGCTGAATTAAACTGTAAGATCAGTTTACAAAGATATTAGGATAGTATCTGGTGCTATCAAATCATCCCAGAACCTTCATTTTCCAATTTGACCTGTAATCTAAAGGCAGTGAAAGCTGTCATTTAGGATAGCCTGTTTCTTTGTGACAACTGTTGCTTTTGAAGCCACGAATAAACAAGGAATAGGTAGCAAATATTCAAAGGGATGGTTGGTGCCATGGGAGGAGACAGCCAGTGGCAGTCTGCAACCACAGATGAATCACTGCAGTGTGCTTTCAGAACTCACAAGTCAAGAGAAAAGAGGGACAGACTTTAAAAACGCCTTTCAGGCTCTTCAAGAAGGGTCACTGAAAACAATGAATGGAAATCAGTCCAAAAACCTCCCCCAGCAGCCAGCTAAGCTATTCCGAAGGGACAGTCCCGATTGTTCAGATTTTTATCTCATCAACCCAAAAAGTGACTGAGCTCTTCCTGCCCTGAATCGTTTGCTTCCTAGCTCTTTGTTTCGCCACTGGAAGAAATGTCTTCATCACAAAGGCCTCTGCATCCGCATTAAAAGAAAAGCACAGGGACATTTCTGGAATCTTTGACTTAAAAGTTAAGTCTCCTGGTGTTCTCAACAAAAAAGCACAGATGACTGTTAGACAAATTTACACATCTTCCCTGGACTCACTGAAAATGCCGACTGAGCTTGGAAGATTAGATTTATGACAATAGGATTGGGATAGGCAGCCTTCCACTCTCTTCTCTCTTCCAGCTAATTCAGCTTGAATCTCACTCCCCACCACAAATCTGTCAATGTGCAGGTAAGACAAGTCTTCCCAAGTTTCAGCTGGAAGTAGTTTCCCTTGTCAAATGCAAGTTACAAAATACATAATTAGTGACATACCTAAAACATTCTAACCGAATTACACTTGAATTATCCAGTGCTAACAAGCAGTCATCAACAACAACAAAGTCTAATGATAATTCATGGTGACAACACTCACTTTCCAATAAAGCACCCTGAAAACACTCCAGTAGCTGACTGCCAGAGTGCAGGATGGGAGGTTGTTAGCCTCATTTGTATTCAAAGGCAGGCAAATCACTAAAAGTCATTTACATCCTTCCATCTTTCTTAGTTCATGTCAACAGCAGGTGGTCTATCCATACTACCTTTGAAATAAGTAGGTGGCTTAAATTGCCTTCAAATTTCAGTAAAAACCTTGAATTATAGAATAGACCTTGAATCTTAACTTTCCTGTTTTCTTTGTGTGGGCTGTAATAGAACATGAATAAGTACAGCATGCACTTTGTTCATATTTAACCTACATTAAAAACTAAGTTTTGCACATAAATCTCGGCACCTTAATCTTGAGCCTTAGCAGACAGTTGCAGACACGACCATTTATGAGCTCAGCAAAGTGAGTTACAGAAGTTTATTTGTAATGGTTTGAGTAAAATCCACAGCAGATTACAGAAGATTTCTATAGATTTTTATTTTTTTTTTTAGTTAAAACACACATTTTTGGGATAAACAGATGAAGACTGACTCTTGAATCCTTCCATGCATGTGTTTAAGTTTCCCTGCTGCTAGCCCACTGGGAACTACTCCTCTGAATAGATTATGTTCACTACACACTCCTAGGGACATATGTCTTCTATTTTTCTTTGTGTCATTGTGACTATTTCTAACAGTCAGTTTAAAAACACAAATGTCTGTTGTCAATCAGGACCAGTTTCTGATGAAGTGAGAAGAAACACTGCCTGAGACAAGAATCAAGGCCATCTTCATGCCCAAAAGAGTACACAGCCAGCAGTAAGCAACATCACAAATGTGTTAAACAAATCCAGAATAGATTAAAGTAACTAAAACTAGCATTTGGTTGCTTTTCTTCTGTGATGTTTGCTTTCACATTTTGACAACTCCCTCAGAATTTGTGTGAAATTCAGTGTCCGCCATAATTACTACTTTGATGTCTACTTTCAAACTTCCATGAAGAACAGTGACTTTTGAAAATAGAGGTCAGTAAGAACTCTGCAGACTGTGCGGATTATGCTAAATTAACTCCCATATTTTCGTCAGCAGGTGGAGAAAGCATAATACACTGTTGCAGTATCCCTGAAAACCAAAGCTGGGGTCAGTCCCCACAAACCCATTGCAAATTCAGAGGCTTTGTTTATTACCGTCTGGCTTCAGCTGAGCATTAGTAAAATATGACATGCAGGATTCACATTTAAAGGTCTGTGTAAGATTTTGTTGCTAATAAATACACATATTTGTTTACAAAATTGGGATTTTTCTGTGTGAAAAATGGTAAGGATGCTGAAGGTGTCCCCTGAGCTACTAAGCATAAGAGAGCCTGTACTTCACAATGAGTTAAAGATTGTTTAAAGACCAGGACAGTCATTAAGCTGTATTTACTGTCTAGACAGGAATAGCTCCACCTAACCATTCCCAAAGGTTGTTAGCATTTCTAAAAATTAAGCAGCAGCAGGAAAAGGTTAAGATCAACTTACTAATTAAGTTACGCTCACAGAAATCTGGAGAGGGGAAGGGAATGTAAATATGAATAGCATCCCCAGTCTGAGTTCAAATCCTTAAATACAGGTCTTGCTTTACTAAGGAAAACATTAGGACTGAGCATCAGCGTGAAGTTGATGCCCAGACATGGGGCTGCACAAAAATGCCATTAGCCTCAGACAGATAAACTCCAAGGGGTTTATTTTATCTAAGTTGCTGGTAGACACAAGCAGTGTTTTTCTTTCCTTACTGTAAATCGGCAGTCTACTGGTAGAGTACATTCACTGGTCTTTCCTAGCTTTTGGTGTTAAAAGGGGAATTCAAGATAACCGCCAAACAATAAGGAATGTTCCAAGGCTAGTTATGATGTTAATTGTATGGTAAAAGCAGATATTTAGGTCATTTCCACGGTGCTTAGCAAATTCCCAAGGGCACTTGACAGGAAAACAGAACTCCTTCAAGGAGCTACACAGGCAGCAAAGGAGATAAAAGAGATCCCTTCTGGTGACAAGTATTACTCAGAAATTCCTGAGCAAGTGGTGAGACTGGATAGTGTGAGAGATCCCTCAGACTCCCAGGAGGGACAGAAGCTCTGCTGCTCTACAGGTTTCTGTAGGTGGAAACCCTGAGTACAGCTCAGAGAGGTCTCTGGTTTCCCTGCCCCACAGCTCTCCCTACACAAGACAGGCAGCATCGCTGGGCTTCTTTACATGCTGCAGATGAGAAGAATCTGTTGATGCAACAATAATAATTTAAATCCTAATCCAAGGAATAACTGCATAAGCAAGGAGCAGGAGACAAGCAGAGCCATCCATATCTCTGGAAACAGAAATGAGGAATGTAAATCAAATTGTTCAGAATCACTTAAATTGCCATTTAAAGCAAAGTCCAATTATTTAAATTGTCAGAAAGAAACCTATATTTAGATAACCAATTTATCCTCATTTACTTTTATCTGTATTTTTATTATAAAATAAAGGATAACTCAGTGATCGTTAACAAAACACATTGATAAACATAGATTTTAAACTGAATTTGCATTTCCTTTTCTCAATTTGTAGATCTATCTACCTTAATGCTATTTAAATGGAGATTTTTACATTTTTCCTCTTTTCTTATATTGAAAAGAGTAAATAAGTACTTTTGTTTTAATTAAATGAGTATCAATTTTTTTTTGTTTATTTATTTATATTGGACCTTTTCTGGAAAAAAAAAAACAGACTGGAATTCTGCTAAACACACCGTTCATCAAATCCTGGGCATTATCGCCGCATAAATTAAGTTATCCAACTTGTTTGCATTACAAATGGACATATTTTAAAAGCACTTTTCTGCAATGAAAAACTGAATTGTTTGGGTTTGGTGACCAGGTCACACAAAATTTTAAAACCAGGTTAGTCCCCTCCTCTCCGCTAAAAAAAAATTAGTAATAAATCAGAAGGAAAAAAAAAATTCCACTTTAACTATCCCTAGATAACTTTAACTTTTAAATAAATTGTCACAGAATTTAAATGAACAGAATAAATGGAAACGAACAAAGAAATCCCAAACTATTTCTACACCTGCAGAGGACAGCACTATGCCTAAAGCCAATTTAGTACCTCCCATTCTTTTGTTCCAGACCAAGTCAATGCTTTCACCGTTCCTCTTAGAGAGAGCAAACCGGTAGGGCTTGAATATTGCTTATTAAATGCAACCCGAGAAGGGCCCGCAAGGGAAGCCCAGCACCTGCAGGCGCCCAGGGCTCTGCCCGCCCACCCCTGCCCGGGCACGGGGAGATGAACAAAAACAGCTCTCCTGACATCACTTCTGCTAAGCAGACACTAATGACCTTTTTTGTTTTTTTCCTTCCTCCTACTTCCCTGCGAGAAGAAGTTGATAATGAACTCCGTGTATGACACTGGCACTCTTACTGGGGAGAAATAATAAACTGCAATTCCACCTCTTCCCTGCCCATCTCTTTGGGCGGGTGGAATAATGGTGATGCCTACATTTTCTTCTCCACCTCCCTCAGAAAAAAGGTTAATAAGCCTCTCAGCATTTGTTTTTCATGGAAAATAGTATGTCTGGATTAATTAGCATTTTCCAGGTAGCACAGTAATAGTATATTGAGTGCTCAATACCAGGTTCTTCCAGAAACCCATTACAAAATTGTAACCCAAAAGCAGTTGAGGATTCATTCATTTTAGAACAGAAGAAATAATTCTGGCTACAACTGCAGCAGTAACTTGGCCTAGAACTGACAGAGCCAGACTATTGCATTGGATCAGAAGCATGAGCAGAGCTGAGTGACCCAGTTAGAAGCATTTACTCTCCTCGGAGATCACTGACAGCAAAGCAAGCCTTCGTGCTTTCAGACAATTCATACTTGATCGAGGTTGGAGGATACATGTCTAACATCAGCACTGGGCTATTCCAGAACTGCATCTTGCAGGGTTTCTTGTACCTTCCCCAAGCAAACTATTGACAGGATGGGCATGTGGACCCCTTCAGCCTGGAGCTTTGGGTGGCCTGAGAAGAGATAAATGTTTGTCTCCTATCAAGCAGAGAAGACACTCTCCAAATTTCTCCTGTATGTGTGAATGCACCTGCATGGGAGTATTTTTGTGTAAAAGGTGGGAGATGGCACCAGCAGCCAAAGAAGACTCACTCCTGGCAGGCTGACCTCTAAAAGATGCTAAATGTAGGAACAGTATTCACTTCCAGATCTCAGGTGGAAGAAGAGGCCTGCAAGCAGTCCTCAGTGCTACCAGGCTGACCTCTAAAAGATGCTAAATGTAGGAAACAGTGCTCACTTCCAGATCTCAGGTGGAAGAAGAGACCTGCAAGCAGTCCTCAGTGCTATAAGTCCCAGAAAAACTCATTCTCTCTGGGCTAGCAGCTCACAGCTCCAGGTCAGACCATTGGCAACTTCACATCCTACTTGGGGGTTCCACAAAGGTACAGGGACCACAATGCTCTCACGAGATTGGGACCACATAGCTCACATTAAGATCAAGGCTGAATGCCATATCTCCAAACCTCCCAGGCCAATACTGCAAATGTCTAAAGATTACTGCTTCCAGAATTACCAGTTACTTACTGATAAAAACTAATACTGAAAAGAAAAAATGCAAAGATCAGCTACATACATATATATGCCGAAGAAAGGAGGCCAAAACTAAAACCAAACTGAACAGAGTATCTCAATCGATCTGTACAGTCCCATTTGTATTATTATATTTCCAGAAAGGCATCACACAGTTTCAGAGCAAGACATCTGCCAAACTAATGAGAGCCCAAGAGCCAAAACAAAAGTACAAATAAGTACTAAGAAATCAAAAATCCCCAAACTGTTAGGTAGACTCCACTGTGTAAAACTACAGGTGCTTAGGAAGAAATTATTTCTTAACTGTAACGTAAACATTTACAAAAGATGGTATTTCTTCATCTGGTGTTCATCAGAAACTTTTGCTCAAGTCTCAAAGCAGCAGCCCGCAAATTTTGCTTCTTCCAGCACAAAAAAACAAAAGGGGCTGTCACCAGGGATGGGAAAAAGAAAACCTTGAAGAGCTGGCTCAGAGTAACTAAATACTTCAAATCCAAATTTTACTCACTTTAACATGTTTGGAAGCGATGCAGGTTGGCCGAGAGCCATCCTCAACCCAACAAGTGTACCTCACCAGCTGGCATGACACAGACAAGAGCCCCCAACACCTCGGGAGGGAGAGTTGGGAACAGATCGGGTGAATTAATGCAATACTCCAGGTTGTGTGCCTGGGCAAAACTGTTTGTTCTTCGGCTCCAGTTTCAAAGTCAGTCAGTATTTAAACTGCTTGTTCTCTAGCTCAGATTTCAAAATCAGTGTTTGTGTTTTATTGTTTTACAGTTCAGCAAGACCAAGCACAATTAGCTTGTAAAATACTATACTGCCTGTCTTCAAGGTTGAGGGAGGGTGAGGAAGCACAATGTCAATAGTGAGTAGTTACACACTTGGGCAGCTCTGGGCACGCTCACTTTTATGCCACAGTGTACTTGGGCAGCTGTTGAACTTGGCGAAACCAAGAAGAATAAAACTGTGCAGTCAACAGCAAAGTAACCCTTGTCTGCATTTGCAAGTGTGGCCCATTGAAATGCCACACTTTTGCTGTCCTGGGAAGAACAACACTGGGAGGACACATGGATGCAGCAGGGATCAGAGCAATTTACTTACTGTAAATGTTGCTGATTTTTTTTTGTTCAAGAAAATGTTTCAAGAATTTGTTTTGGATGCACAGTGAAATTTCTGATCAGAGGAGGCTGAACATACTGAGCCAGGAGTTAGGATTTGAATGAGTGAGAACAGTGTTTCAGGGGTGTCCTCTGCTGGGAACCCATTGGGTTCTGAGGCCCCATGTCATGTGCACAGGATGCAGGGAGGGTCTGGAGGCTCTTGAGAGCTCCACGTGTGAAACCTGCAGCTCCCCTGAGGGAAACATCTATTACAACATTACAGAAATGGCTCAGAATCTACACATTTCAGTTCTGTGGGGTACAAAATCAACCCAACAGAGGGTGAAGAGATGATTTGTGTTTAACTACCTACAAGAAGGACAAGCTCACTAGCAACTGTGCTCTCAAACATGGCAAGCAGAACATAGGACAAAGCTCTGAGAAGCTGGGCACATTTGAAAGCAGCACATTCTAGAGCAAAGAG
This sequence comes from Passer montanus, assembly GCF_014805655.1. Taxonomy (NCBI): domain Eukaryota; kingdom Metazoa; phylum Chordata; class Aves; order Passeriformes; family Passeridae; genus Passer; species Passer montanus. Next base: position 250,140 of record NW_024371038.1, on the reverse strand, counting down.
AAACACTGCTGTCTGGACACAAAAAGCACTTCCTTCTGACTAGTTCTGAGATTTGAAGTCCACCCTGGATACATACTGTGACAAATGCATGCATGATATGGATCCCTGAACTTCGGTATGAAACAAACAATCCAAGTGGTCAGTCCAGGACATGCAAAGGTTAATTCTTGGGGAATGTGTTCCATAGCCTCAGCTCTGTTTTGTTAATTTATCAGATTAAGGATCTTCCAGTGGAATATCAGAGCCCACCCACCCTTCCTAATGATAAAGTTAAAAAAAAAAATTAAAATACAAAAAATAAGAAAGACCATCAGAAATAGATATCTCTAGCCATTTAGCATATTAAGCATTTTGGTTCAGTTTGTAGCTACAGCTACCCCATTCAAATGCTGTAAGTATTTTGAAAGGTACTAATCAGTGGTTCATAAATACTTATTGATACACTCTAGTGGTATTTATTTTTTTAGAAGTGTGTATGGGCATGCCAGCGATTCCTAAAAGAGGGAAAAATATGTATGAGAAAATTGTTATTCTACATTATTTTCCACAAGATATGTGAATTTAGCCAGAGGCTATCAGTCTTGAAAGCACACTACTTTTAGAAAGCTTAGTCACATGTTTTATTTCATTTTTTTATTCTGTTTTTCTCAGTAGAAACGTACTTGTACAAATGTGATTGCCTCAACTCCTGGCTCCAGCCCTACAGGGAAAATCCACAAGTGCGTGCATGCAGTTGTTTTGTAAGATCTCAGTTTATTTTCCAGCAATTACTACTCACTAGTTACAATGATGCATTACCAGATTACCCATTCCAATTGCTTATTAAAGTAGGAACTGGGTATCTCAAGTCTGTTATAGACATAATCCTGGGGGTGCCTCTTCTGGTCTCTGGACAGCAAAACACACATCCCCAAACATCAGCACTCCATTACCCTTTCAGGCACATGAGGTACCTTCTAGCTAATAGCCCAATTAATCATGAGGATGTACTTGAAAAGAAAGTTGAAATCTTGTTTGGATAATGAAGTAGAGATTACAGGATGCCTAAGAGGAAATTGTGCCATACAAGCACAAATTGAACATGTTCATCATAGTGATACAATACACTTATTACAACTTTAAAAAAGTAATTGACAAAATCTTAATTATCATTTTACAAATTAACAGCTACAGGTAAAAATGGATGTGGATAAATGAAGGAGTGTGAGGACTCTAACAGGCTTAAATCATATGCTGTTGAGAATCCATATAAATTATTTTTTATTTATAGTTATTAACTCCACAAGTATGTTAAAAAAATACATCTTTTATACACAGATTGGACTGAAAGGGTTGAAAATGAAGAGGAAAATATCTTTTTCACTGAAGATAGAATACATTTTAATGACCTAAGCCTGTTGAGTCTAAAAATACTTTTCATAGAACTGTCTTCAGTTTCTTTCTACAATTAAGAATATTCGTGTCCATCTGTGTGAGGCATTGGACTCTGATAAAGATGGACAGGAAACAAGTCCACAAGCTCACCCTGGTGTTGTTCTTCTACAGAAGATGTTGGATCCATATTACTTCTAATAAGGTAAGGATTTCACAAATACAGAGTAAAAAATAATATGACAGATTTTGCAGTGTGCATTTACATCCAGACAAGTGGCAATTTGTTGCTTATTCCAACTGCTACCTTTTTAAGTAATTTTTTAAACTGTTCACTGGATTCAAAATAGTCAAACCTCATTATGTAGTTTCTTTGAATTTACTTTCCAATACAAAAGTATCCGTATTCCAGTTACTTCAGTTATTGTAGTTATAATTGTCTGTATTTCAGTATTTCATTTATTCCAGGAAACTTTAACAAAATCATTAAAATAGGATAATATGGATGATTTTTTTTCCTGCTTAGGCAGTGAGCAATCGTAATCATATAAAAATCTCGTTTATTATCATTTTAAATACTCACCCCTCATTAAAACAAATTGCTGGGTTTACACACCTGAATCAAACTTTCAAAATCATAATGAGACTGATGAACACTGGATACCTTTTTCATGTGACCAGATGTAAAAACTACTGTAGCTCTGGCCAAAGATACTGTGCTACTGAGTAATCAAGACAGCAGCTCAATCTTTTTGTGTTGTTATCCAATTCACAAATAAAGAGCATTGAAGGAGATTAGAGGAAAGCCCTAAAGTACCCAGAATTATACCTGTTTATGTTTCTGCTAGCTCTGAACATACAAACAGAGGTGGGAATTAGTGGAGACACTACATGCTTGAAAATAGATATATAAACCTGGAATTGACAGACTCCCAGGAAAACAAAAATTATCTTAATAAGAGCAAGGGAGCACTGAATTCACTGGTAGTGAAGGCATCACAATTAGACTTGTTCTCATTTAATGAGGCTCTGTCCTGAAATCTCTCACCTGCAGGAATAAAACAACTACCATGATGTTTTAATTTTATTATTTTACCTTAATTTAATTTCAGAGGATTTTTTTAAGGAAACAAGACCTTTAAAATCAGATCTTTTAAACTACCTAACAAAAAGGGCATCAGACTATTTAAAGGGCATGAAATTCCGCACTCACATATAGTCTCAAATAGGCTGGTAGGCTCTACTTTCATGGATAAGTACATCCTAAAGAGATTACAACATCTTAGGCAAAAGACTATTGAATTACAGTGTGGATTAAATTACAGAATTTGGTAAGTGTGTATTATCATATATCAGCACATCCACCAGTTTACTTCAGGAGATAAGTTACTAAAACTATGCAAGGAGCTGAATAGCCTCTTATGACAGTTTGATGCATTATTGATTTTTTCCATTTTTATTTCCAAAACAAATTTCATTTAATTTTCATTATTTAATTCTTAACAATTCAGGGAATTCACAGACTCTTTTTGGCTGTTGAATGTCTTTGTGCAGAACACATTAAAGTAACTGAGGAGAAAATTCTGTCATAACAATGCTTTTCCTGCTAATTATGGGCAATTATTCTCCTAGCCCACTGTCAGAATTGCAACCAACTTAATTTTTATATTTGAAGACTGGAGAAACACAGTGAAGACTGGGAACACAGACAGTTATCAGTACTCAAGCATTCCAGGTTACTACTCACCCAAAGCAATAATTATCCCTTGATTCAGCTTACCACACAGTCACCCCTCTGTTTTAACAAAGGTTTCATAATACAAATTTTGCTTTTTCATTTCAGTTGCATAGAGAGGCTACTGAAGTTTGCTCTCTTATGACTAATGGACTAATGCTAAAATAAACTTACCTACATTAGATATGCCAAAAAGTTCATTATTCACACTTTAGGCAAGCAAAGCAAAGAGATTAACTCTTCTAAGCACTCAGTCCTGCTAATTCTTAAAAGCAAAAGTAATATTTCTAGGATATTTGTACACTAGAGGGTAATATGAAGCAAGCCAAACTATAATAATGAAGAACAACCAATTTAAGTATATACAAAATAATGTTTTGGGTTGTTTTTTTTTCTGGAACTGTTCAAACATAACCCAATCAAGAAACAACTATATTCAGCCTCTAGGAACTTTAGCAGGTTGAACAATGATCAGGCCTGATTGTATAATAGCACAGCAGAATTTGGGATCCCAAGATTTCTTTTTACCTGTAATAAACTATTGTTCAGTTCATTCAATAATGGAATATTCTACTTGGGTCAATGATAGCAGCTCAGGCAAACAAAAGAAGTCTTTATGCTCCATCTAGACGTTGCAAGGTACTTATTCAATTTCTTCTGCATCAGGGGCACTGTTCCTTACCTAATATGTATACATTTGCTGAGTGTTATTCAGCCTTTGTTGCTTCTGACCCTCACTTGGCATTTAATTCCCAGTCCACCAGGGTATTCATGCTTGATGGCACTGATGCACACACTGAATGCTTTATTTATTTAATGGCACAGGGAATGAAGCTATAAACTGTATTAGATAATATCCTGTTTAAAGATGCCAGTGGTCGGTGTCGCAGCAGTCCTAACCCACGTCTGCAGCAGTGAATGTGTCACTGGAATTCAGAGGACAGTATATACTGATTGCAGATCAACATTGCAATAAGGAAAACAAGGCTCCAATTCAAAATTCCATTTAACATTTTCCGGGAATATTGCTATATTATTGAAAATGTTATGCATGCGTTTATGTTCTCTATATTTTAAAGATGCCCATTAATCTTCACTGCTAGTGGCAAAGAAATTTTCCTCCAATACTACAGTCCCTATTAAAACTGCTGATACTACAATGAAATTTCAGTTGTGTCCCTGTGTATACTATGCAGAATTATTTTAAAGCACAGTTCTCTGTGCCTAAAGCAGTAGAGTTGATTGCAAACAACTCATGTACAATTTGACAACTAGTGAAAAAAAAATACTGACCTTTATTCAGTTCAACAATTTTGTCATTTATAACAATAGATGTAACTTCACATACTTTGGTAAGGCTCAGTCTCTTAGTTAAGGTAAGATTATCCAAACAGTTACTGAACAGTTCTCTCAAAAGGTTTATTATCTAAACCCAAATAAACAATATTTAACAAAAATAATGTAGAAATGACCAACATAGTTGCAATTTACTGAAACCCCCACATTTAAATATACTGACTAAAGTGAAATATCACACAAATAGGCAACCACAGCAAGAGGTATTTTAGAGGAACTTACAATTATTCAGGAAGCCTGGGACCTAAGATCCATAACAGCCTATATCATCCGTTGTTTTTAATTATGTCTTTTAAAAAAGCTCCCCTGCTGTGTTTCTGAAATACTAAATGGCCTCCACATCTACTTGGCATAACTCATTCTAATTCAAGATTACAAGATGGTATTTTCAGACTATTCCCTCTTTCCCAGCAACTACTTAAATGGGAAAAAAAAAACCCATTTTGTCTTAATTCCTATTTAAGCCATCCATCTGAAGCATAAAATTTGAAATGCAATAAATGTCAAGTCACAGAACATAACATTTATGTTATATTTCTGAAGAATTTCTATCTAAAATAATTTTTTTAATAAGTAAAGCATGATGATTTTAATCTTGACTTTTAGGAAAAAAAATCTCATGGTGGAAGTTTTACTTGTAGGCAGGACAGGGTCAACTGGCTTAAGTTTGGTTCCAATTTTTATTCTGGTGTTCAAGATAAAGAATTTTAAGATTAGAATCACAATGCTAGAAGTAAAATGTTCTGCTCAATACAGTAGACATTTCTTAACTGCACTTCCATGTTCAAATGCTAAAGGTTGATAGGTGTATTTATCCTATAAGCTGTGAACTTTAACTATTGCTGCTAAGAAGGTTATGCCCTTAAGGTTCAAACAAAACACACTGGAAGACACACTTAAAAGGAAAAGATGCAACCACTTTGTGTGACCTGTCCTCTGCAAGATTACTCCCATTACACCGAGAGCTTTCTTCTTTCTTTACCTCTTCTTATTCCTAAAATACTACCGATTCTTTTTCAAACAATCCTGCCTTTAAGAATTGCGGAATTTGCATAGGAGAATTACCATTGTTATCTCCCTGAGAAAAGAAGCTGCCAGGTAATGGAAAGGGAAGGGAGTAACTGAACCTCGGGGTCATAAGGACTAAGCCTTAAACAAAGACAGAATACAGAGTATTCATGAATTTGCAACTAGTCAAAATGTGCCAAGGACTGTGTTTCCTCTCTGTAAGCTCTTTTGTGCTTCGTGTAAGCAAAAGTCAAGCCAACCTCAAAAGAGGCAGTATCTGATTTTCTGGACAGTTTCTCTGATAGGATGTAGCTGGGGCTCTGTTTATCTGAAATAATGCTTGACAGCTGCATCCCCCAAGCACACACTCCAATACAACGTCCCAAGATGGGTGAAGCATGTATAACAAAATGAAACTTAAAGCAAGACAGCCGAGTCAGAGTAAATCCCTGTTTCATTGAGTTCTTTCTTGACTGAAAGACGTAGAGACTGTCTCTTGGTAACTTACAGAGAAACCAGCAGGTCTAGGGGGGAATATAGTGCCATTCTTTGCCTTTTTCTTTTTTTTTTTAAACATTGATTTTGAACAGCACATTAGAAAAAAGGATGACAGAATCAATAGAATTTAAGATGCTCTTGTAATCTGGGTTTAACTTCATAGTAACACCTCTAATCAAAGGCAGGGAACCCTTTGTGGCATTTTGACATCTACATCTATCATGTGGATATGGCTTTTATTGAGCTGAATTAACAACTTTACTCAAATAATTAAAATCTAGCCGCCCAAAATGTCAGAGTAAAAGTAGTTTAACACTTCATCATTCTTGTGAAAGTGTAATTTTAATCTCTGCATTATGCCAGCTGTTTTGTGGGTTTACAATAAAAGTAATCAAGCAGTAGAACAGAAAAAGAAATTGTAAAACAGCAAAAGAAATAACATCACAGTAGCCTGCCACATGTTGAAATTAGCACAATTTTACTCCATGGAAATTAAATCCACCTATAAAACTGATAATACCTCAAAACTGTAAGCAAGGGAATACTTAAAACATCAAATCCAACCTGGGCTCTATTTTTCTCCTTAAATAAAAAGAGTCATAAAAATCTCTTATTTCCTCCCAAAAGTGGAAGTAAAAACATCACGGGTTCTATCCTTCAGTTTTTCTTCTTACATGCTGTTGCTTTGGAAAATATGGTTCTCCAACTACAAATGGAGCTTAAAAAGACTAAGGCCATATTTTCAAATGGCAGAAACAAGTATCACCACAAAAAAAAAAAAAAAAAGGTGAAAAAAAGACTTTGCCTTTCATCTTTGCTGCTCCTCCCTTGTTTAGGCTAGGTGTTTTGTGGTGCGTGCTCACTTTTCTTTTTTTTTTTTTAATGCTAGTGGATCACCCATGCTGCATAACTGATTATGGTTCAGACCACATTTCTGTAGGGAGGGGCAACCTAAAGTAGAAAACAGGTCCCAGGGATGGAGAGAAGGGTAACATGCTTTTTAAGTGGTCACATTGGCTTATTTTCATCGCAAATGAGTATAATCTCAGATTTATTTTTTTTTACAGTCAGTAGTTGAAGGATTGAATAATTTAATTAATTACTGAAATATAGACAAAGCAACACACTGATAATCCTCCATAACAGAGATTCTTTGCCTTTCCTTTCTATTGCTTGTAGTGGGGTACAGGACCATTTACACTAACAGATCTGACCTTTCAAAGCGATGCAGTGAGTGTGAGACAGGGCAGGCAAAGGAGATGAAAGATGATGCCGGTGCCGCAGTCATTTTATGTTAAAGGCTCTGCCTATATGTGTAATTCATACCACTGAAGTCAGAATAATTTGAGAGCTGAGTTTTCAACAGCCTTTATAAATGATGTGTTTTGTTTCAGGAAATGTCGTCTTCACTGAAATGCTGGTAACATGTATATAATTATGTCAAAATAAAAACCACACTTTTAAAAAAACTTCAAAGCCTTAATTTTTAAAATAAGCTACATTTCAGTGACTATTTTTTTACTACCTTGATGCCAATTATTTTGAATTTTACTGATACATATCTTTGTTTCAGCCAGTTTTTTTCCTTACTAACTGCATTGACAGTGTTAACAAGAGAGCCACATTTTCCATGCAGATGAAAAAAACCCAACTTCATAGCCATGTCTTTTTTTTTTTCACTTCTCTTATGTTTTAAAATGCAGACTATGTATTTCATATTATGAGACTTGTACCACAGCAGTAGAGACCCTACAGCAAAACACTTCCAAAGGGCCATGCACTGTCCCCAGTTGCACAGCATGGATTCCTATTTATTTCAGTAGGAGTCTTAGGTAAAAAAGGCAAAAACTAATAAGCACCTAGGGAAGAGATTAAATTTAACCAATAAAAAAAATAAACCCAATCTTAAAGACTTCTCATTTTGGGCAGGTGCTGACACACTTCTCACCTCTGTAAAGTGAAGAGCAATGAGACAACCTAATTTTTCATATTTTGATAATGCTAGCTATGCCTAGCAATTGCAGTTAAAATTTCCAGCAAGAAATTTCCTCTCCTGTGATTTGGATCCAAGTCTGAACAAGTACCTAGGCTGATAGAACTGAGATAACTCACAAATCAAGTTTCTAGGCTAAATTAATACATCCCTCTACTACTCACTTTAGGCTGAGTAAGGTGAACTGAATTTCATTAAGAAAATCTGGAAAGTGCTGTTTGAATTGGCAAGGAAATAGGGTAGGCTGGTGGGAGGCAGAGAGCAGCAGCTGAACACATCTGCAACCTGAACTCCAAACCTTTCTAGAAATCCAGGATCCTACTAGGTGAAAGGGGAAAAACAGATACAAGAATATGCACTAAAGAATGCCTCTTATCTTGACTGGCCACTAAACCAACAATAACTTGAACGTTTTGATGTTTCTGGGAGATTAAGAATTGCCCCAAAGGGAAACACTGCAAAAACAAATATACATGAGTTTTAAAATATATTTTTTAAAAATTATAGACAAGCCAAAAATATAGGAAAAAAAGCTGAAGGGGAAATTAGAGAGAAAATGAAAGTCCTGCAGACAATGAAGAATTGAGAGGGTTCTGATCTTCCACGAGATTATTACAGCTAACAACCCGGTTCAAGAGAGATACAAGATACATGTTACCATTTCTAACCCCTTTAGAGCACCAACAATGTAAAACACACTACAGACATATTTTAATTGTAGAGCTAATTCAGTTGTTTTTACTCTTTGTTTAAAAGTATATCGTGTTCGTATGGCTAAGTGCTTTTGTTTGTTTTCCATCAACCCCACTCAAGCTGCATTGAACGTTGGAGTAGGTGAACAAAGGCTTTTCTTTTTCTCCCTCAGACACCTTTGAAATATTCTAGTCCAAAAATGGACTAGAAAAGCTGTAATATTTGTTTTCCATTATTTTGATGTTCCATGTGAGAAACTGCATGTTACTCATTACAAAAGCCTCTCACACGCAATTACTTGGCCTGAGAGGCTGCAGCTTTTCCTGCACAAGAAGCATTTTCTTCCTCCCGCCCTGCAGGAACATCTTGCCTCATTGAAATCTGCCTCTTGCCAAACAGGGCACCTTGCTGCCTGTGAGGCATCAGCCAGGGGAACATTTTTTTCTGGTCTGACACTCATAATCCCACTTGCCAGGCTGCTGCTGGCAATTGAGCTGGAAATGCATCCCAGTGCTGTCATCCCCTGTCCTGAACATGCCCTGTACAGGTTAGGTAGGTAAACATTTTTAAAAATTGAGAGGTGTGAAAGGGTCACTTCCTTGATAAGAAAACTGTAAAGAATTAAGTAAAATACAAAAGCAAAAAAGTAGAGCTTCTTTCCCAAGCAAGCCTTCCTAGCCCTTGTCTTGGTGTACTCAGGTTTTTGAGCTCCTCCTTTACCCACAGCTGACTTGCTTCAGAGAGTTATTCACAGCCACGTTTCTCTGTTCCTTTGTTAAAGATGGAGTCCCTCCAGGGCTGCTCACAGCACTTGCTTAGGGCTACCTTCCTCTCCCTTCCATCAAAAGTCTCCTATAGGCATCTCTGCCTTTCACAATTTCCAAAACTAGTCATATCAAATACAGCTATGGAAATTTATATTTCCCCCTTCTGCTTTCTGGGGTAAACATTTATTTTTTTTAAAAATCAATTACGTAGGACACTACACTTCTTGAACCAGGGCATCATGTTTCATTCAAATGAGATTCAAGATTTACTATAATGTAGAACTTCAGATTATAAATCTCATATATTTAGAAATATTCAGCACATACATAGCTTTCATATTGCCTAATGCCTCTTTTTTAGTGCTTTGGCTAGCATCCACACTGCCTGTCCATTATTGTTTCGTACCAGTTGGGAAGTCTTTTCACTACAAAATGCAGTTTCCTCCAGCTGAAACTTAAGTGAAAACAGTAAACAAAACAAATCTGTGATTCTGCTACAGTTGTAATAACCAATTCCTTTGTTCAGATTCAGATCCACTAAGATTCAGTAAAAGAAAATATGCCATATTAAATGGCATAAAATGGCATTAAAAGTTTCTTAAAATAGCTGATCTATTGCCTTCTGCATGAATCCAGCCTCTTCTGCAGGGAACAGCACAACCTGAGCACAGAAAGTGTCATCCCTGTGGTACCAATTGTTCACCATTTAAATAATGAAATCATAAGAAAATAGGTAAGAATAGGGACAGCTATATCTTGAAATAGAACTGACTTGCACAGTAATGTGCTTAAGTAGTTTTTGACTGTTGACAGAACAAAGGAGATTACATGTTGACCATAGGAAATACCAGTATGATGAAAACAATGGAAGAGTTTACTTCTGCAGCTCAACCTCTATCTCCTCCTACATATGCTTCAAAATAGTCTTCATGATATAAAGCTGAAGAGCAAAAAGAAAGTATAAAGCCAAAAGAAACACACATTGCAGTGCAAAAATTGAAAAAAAAACCCTATCCTTCAAATAATCATTATGTTGGAGTTATAAGACATAACACAGCATAGTACTAATGGCAAGCAGTAAATTTAAATGAAAGGATATAGAAACTGAATTTGCTTAATATGATTAGAATTTTTTCTTAATTTTAACAACTACTGTTCTTAAAATATGATGTCATGAACATTACTCTTAAAATCACTTAATATTTTTCAAGTGTAAAATATTTCACTATGAAATTAATAAGTAATAGGAATAAATAATAATAATAATTGTAATATATAGTAATAAATACTTCCTATTTATTTAATTTAGAGACATGCTTTTGTATTGCGAGTTTTGGAAAGAAGTGAAAAGATTGCGGTTTTGTCCACTTTTCTCTGAATTCAGTTTGAATTGAGCTCATAAATCTCACACTAAAACTTACAAAACTGCTACAACAAATATCAGAAAGACAAGAAATGAGAAATGGCTGATCTGACTTTCTGCTCAGGCTATTTCAGGATGAGCAGATCAGCTTCCCAGATGTCTATTCATGCCTGGACTGGGAAAGCCATTATAATGCAAATCAGAGTTAAAAGGTCTGGGGCCTTACCTGGCCTGGAGGTATTCTCTGAAAAAACCTGTTTTTCCTGGTCTAGGATCATAGAAAGAACTGACCCCTTGAACAAGGTAAATGAGTTCTTCAGAGGCCTGGAATAAATTCCTAGGCTCAAGATGCTTTTTTGGTCTTTGTTATTTAACCATTTCCTTCAGGTTAATGAACTTCAGCAGAAACAAGAGCTGTAAAACACCACTCTCACAGTCTCATAACTGTTTTAGGCACCTAAAATATAGGTACAATGCCTAATGGTATCCATTAACACACTTTCAGTAACACCTCAGAACCCACAGCGTGCACCTACAGCAGCTGCCTCCATCTCCAAGCATTATCAACATTTTAAAAATCCTTGCTCTTAGGACAGAAAACTGAAGCTCTGTTAAAACTAGAACAGTGACGGGAGATTGAGGAAATAGTTTCAGAGTTAATTTGATCCATCCTAAAGCTGCACTGCATGTCCCCATCAATGCCTAGCCACTCCCAGGGCTTGGAAACAACCCAGGCTGGTGCTGGAAGGGGGCCAAGCCCCAGCTGCTGTCAGCACAGGGCCCCGGGGCTGGGGGATCCAGCAGCCCAGGCTGGGCTGCAGGAGGAAAAACCCAGTTGCAGGGCAGGGCAGAGAGCTCCTGGGACTGAACCCCATGAGAAACTGGGACACTGCAGCCCCAAGCCCGTGAAGCAAACTGACCTCTGCACAGAACGTGCCCTGGCAGCAGTTCAGACACGCAAAGAGAAGAGATCGACTCCATGGCACAAACCCACACCCCCGGTTTTAAGGCAGTTATTGCACACCTGATTTGCGTACAATAACTGCATGCTCAGGTATTTCTGCAGCCTCCTTCCATTTGGGACTACAGGCTGGAGGTTCTCTTTCCCATTGGGCTGGTTTTGGGGAGGGTTTTTTCCCTTGGTTTTGTTTGCTAGGTGCGGGACATTTTTTCTTTAATTAACAAGTTGCTACGTAACACCTTCTGAGTGCTAGTAAATATTAAAAACTAGAGGCAAGAAAAAAACGAGTGTAGAGGTGCAGCTACAAATAAAATTTTCTTGGGCAAATATATACAACTGAGATGCTCAGTTCAGTCAGATTCATGGGCAAACACCATTATTTTAGCCTGTATAGAACACCTAAGAATGAAAACTGCAACTCCTATAAGAAGGGTGGAAAAATGCAAGGAGAAATCATAAACAAACAGATGTTGCACTTAATCATAGTAAAGAATGTTCTGTACACCAATAAAGAAACCTAAAAGGGCAATTGGATGACAGCAACATTTCTGAAGTTTCTTTGGATTCATTTTAATAAATATTGGGGAAAGGGAGGGATAATTTAGCTGTCTGAATTACTGGATTATGAATTAAATTGTTCCTTTTAACATTCTGTACTCAAACCACAGTCCTATTAAGCATAAGACTCTAATGTGAAATTTTAAAGAATGAGAAAATATTATCAGTTCTGCAAGTGATTAAGTCTAGCCCAAAAAGAACATGTAAGGCAAATGCTTTGGAAAGCCTGCCTTTCTGTATAAATGACAGATCAAAGTGTTATTAGTAAAATTATATAATCCTGTTAAACTGGATCCTGGAAAAGGAGTACTGAAAGGCAATTTAGATTCTACCTCTTCCTTAAACCACCAGGTTTTATTTATTTTAACTTGCAGGTCCTTGCAAAACTCTCACTGGCATGTACATTCTTTCCTTTCCACTGGAATCACAAGACAGGACAATCAGGTTTGTTATCATAAACCCCTCAAATGTAACATACACATGCACACATTTTTCTTGGGCTGTGGAATAGCAGTCTTCTGCTTTTCACACAAACTTTATAAGGATAGAAAAATTCTCACAAATTTATCTTCTGTTCCTCACTGAAGACTTAAAAAAAAGAGAGAAAAAAACTCCTCATGCACAGATGGATGGAGATTTCTTACATGTTCTGCACTCTGTACTGTCACCACAGGACCACCTGCAGTCCTGCACTGTCCAGATAGGTGTTCTCAAAAACACCTGGGTAAGCTGTTTGCCCAAGGACTATGTGCTGGAGATAAGAGATAATTAGCAAATGAAACTATTCCTAGCACTCCTCCTTCAACATTAAGTGCAGAGCTGCAGCAGCAAGCTGGCACCTGGTACAGGGAAATGCTAGATGTGATCATTTCAATTTACACATTCAGCACTACATCCCATATGCTTGTCAATGTGAAAGTGTCAGTGATAACAGAGATACCCTAAGAAACTGCTCTGTTGAAATGCTGACATGAAGTTTTTATGTATGAAACAGACCCTCTACTCTGGACCATCTGTAACGTCTTCCTTTTCTCATGGGGCATGTGTTGGCCATAAAATCTTTCAATTAAAAAAACATATAAAAAATTAAGCTTGACTTTAAAGGGAGAATTATAGCCCTTAAACAACTGTAAACCAAATTTATATATAAAAGTATTTTTCATATAAACACACTACTTGCTCAGCAAGAATAAAAAAATTGCTGAGCAGAAAAAGTTTGCTGCAATTAGATATAGCAAAATTTATAGCTGTGCTGCAAAATTAGAGGAAAGTATCTAGCACAATGACTTTTACCAATATATAAAAGTAAACAAACTGGCAAATTATGACTGGCTTGTCTCTTGACTCTTTATTTTTTCCATGCCTGTGTTCTGTACAACTTAAACTCACAGGTGTTTTTTTTCCAAAATGCTTTCCAATGATCTCACAACCAGAAATTTCTTAAGTACAACAAAAGTAGGAAGTTTCTTTTGTGTGAGAAGTGATGAGTTTGCTGAATTAGGTGAGTAACCAAGGCTAAGGAAGACAATGCAGAGAAGCAGTATGATTTCCTCTGCACAGCTGAGGTCTGTGAAGTGGTGTTGATCATCAAAAAAGGATGATGGAGAAGGTGGAGGGAGGGAACAGGATGGCAAAATTTACAAGGCAGCAGTATTTTTTACTATACTCCTTAAATGATCTGAAAATGCATTGAGAAGTGAGAGATGGAGAAATATGCTGTGTGCTAATGTCTTTGAAAAGTAAAGCTGACAAAAGACAAGGAGATTCATGGCCACAGTAATGCACTCCAAAACCCAAACTTAAATACTTCTTTTTTAAATCCTAAGCAATGAGTCAAGAAATATCTCCTGGTACTCAGTGACAGTGGATAATTAAGAAATGTACACTCTAAGCAGGCTATTTTGTGCATTTTAAGTATTTTGGCATCTTTCTCTGAGGCTTTCAGTACTGACTACCAGTGAAAGAAAAAATTCTGAAGGACTGAGATATAACGGGGCAATTTCTCTTCCAGTAAAAGTACATGTACTCTTAAAATCCCTAAAGTAGTCTTGCAAGGGCTAGTTTATCTGGGAAATGAGCCCTTTGGAAAAATCTTGTTCCTCTCTGCAGGACAGAAATCAGATGCAACTCTGGATCTACTCACCACACCCTTATAAAGACACAGAGGCTGTCTTCATATTTGCACTTGTAAACCCTTGCAGACAATTTGGGATACCCTTCACCCTCTTCATAACTAAATCAAGGAGAATGAGGCTCTAGATACTCTGACTTTAAATGACAGAGTCCCACAAAGGAATATTAATCACATAAAGTGTCAAACTGGCACTGTACTCCAACAAAGAATGGCACGTTCTAGACCAGTTTTCCATATGGAAAATGCCCATTCAACTGGCACAATGGTTTCCCAAGCTTCAGTGGATGCACAGATCTCACTGGTTTTTTATCTATGTAAGGGTGAAGCACTCCGACATGACCTACACCTCTCCCAGATGACAAATGTCCGGGTGACATGGGTCAGGGAAGAGGCTGGGGGAAAGTTCTTCCTAAAAGAGAAAGAAAGGCTGTCTCCTGCTGGCCCTGCCTCCTGCATCACAGGGGTGCCAGAGAGACCACAAGGGAGCTGTTGGGGGGACAGAGCAGGAGTCAGCATTTCCTCCCACCATCAGGTGGCAATCCTGCAGCTCAGTGTCCCCAGGCTGACCCCACCTGTGTGTAGGGACCCTCTGTGATGTCAGGAGTGTCCCCCTGTGTCCCCCTGCCCAGCTGCACGGAGGGCACCTGCAGCCTCGCCCTTGACGGGCTTTCCAAGGCACACTGCCTACTGCAAACATCTTCTGATAATTAAATCTTAATGCTTTCACTTTGGAAAGCAAACACCAGACACAGAGAAGCTGTACACATCTCCCCATGCTCCAGAGACTTTCCCAAATAACTTGTCAGCAGTACTAATTGAAAGCGTGTAACATTAATAAGTTAACAGCAGACATATGATCAAAAATACAAATTTTCAACAAAAACCTGGAGTTTGTCAAGAGGGAGGAAACAGATGCATTTATTATTGTCTGATTGTATTGTTTTAAGCATTCATTTGGGATCTAAAGTAGAAATTGCGTTACACATTTTAAGATATGCTTTATAAGTGGGGTTTTTTTTTCTCCCTTTAAACAGCATCAAAGCCTTCCATCAGCCTCATCAGAGGCACTCCAAGTTCTGACCTCCTAAACACAACAAACACAGAAAACAACTGCAGTGCTTCTCCTAAAGTATCTGACTGTAAGGTCTAGGTGTATATTCAAGTGACATGGGCAAAGCTGACAGCTCTAAAAACAGACTTAATAGTTTAGGTTGCAGACATGCTATTGTGTTGTCAGCAGAATAAGCACTCTTGTAACCTTCAATACTTTGGTTGAGGAAACTAAAAAAAGTTGAGCTTGAAAAATGGAGGGAAAGCAAAATTAAGCATTCTAAATCTAGGGAAGTTAGTCTATTATCATCCAAAGGAAACACCTACTTGTGTTGCAGATCTAATTTAAGAGGCATGACTTTATAAATGCTCAAAGAATAAAAAGGAAATTTTAACTGAGCATATATGTTCACACTGTCAAAATATATCTCTCTATATCTGTATCCATATCTCTATCTATCTATGCATAAAACTACCCTGGTTTAAGCTCTAACTATGCACATGATTTACTGAAAAATTAATTCCCAATGAAGGGTATATATGTTTGTGGGCATTAAAACAGGAATTGATTCCAGAGGCTTTTATTCCAATACCTTCTTCTCTTTTAATTCCCCCAGGTTATCTTAAGAATGTAGTGTAATTGAGAACTATTTTCATGGAACAGTAATTCTAAATAAGTGGGATGTTGGAGATATATTGTATGTCTAAAAATGATTTTATGTCTAAAACATTAAGTATCAAGCAATGAAGATAGTAGCTTTTGCCCATTTACATGCTTAACTGGCATAAATAAACACATATTAAAAAGTCCCTCTAAGAACAAAATTTTTAGTTAACAAGCTTCTAGAAATAGCCACCTCATGCAGGCCAAACCAAGGCATCACAAAAATATGCACTGTCTTTTTACTGATAGAGATATTGTAAATACTCCAGTGAATTGCTTGTGAACAGATAACTAACACGGCCCTATCAAGATATAAACATGTTGCCAAAAATTTTCAAGATCTTTAATAATGAGATTTCCTTGTGTTACTTCTTCATAGTGTCACTGGTAACAATTCACTGGCCCTTATCAGACAAGAGTTCCCATTTTCTATCATTCCATTTTTACCTGCCTAATCAGTTGAACAAAAGTACTTTATGTAAAATGATTCCTTTAGTTGCCTTAGCTACAAATCCCTGCAGTATTGTATAATTGAAATCTACTCACGTAAGTTAGGAATAATTAGGCCCCAAAATTAAGTCAAACACAAAGTTAATTCAAATAGTCAGCTGCTGTCATTTAAATGGTTACAGAGTTTTATTGTTGCTTAACATCCTTGAATGCTTCTAAATGCACTTTTTTTCCTCTGTTACAACCTTATCCTTTACTCCAGGTGGAAAGAGGATCAAGAGAATGAATTTCGATTATTTCATAATCATTCATACCTTGACCAAAAAATTTCTTTACTAGTTTTTTCCCAGTTATTGTCACTAGATTTTTTCTATTTTATTTTTAATCAGCCATATAAAAAAGGGAATAAAAAGAATCAAAATAGATGAGTCTCTGAGGTAAATAAAATCAGAATCACTGAGTCTGTTACAAATAACAACATGATAACGACTTTTTAACAGCAAATACTCAGGAAGTCTTTCCTCATACTTCAAAAAACCTTTTGTAAGAAGAAGGCAACATAGAAATACAGTTAAAATGGATCCACGACAAAACTAAGAGCCAGAAAATAATGCATCAGAGAGGTAAGACTAAATATCACATCAGGAATTGTTCTCAGGACTGAGACAGGACTCTGTTGATTTATCAGCGTGAAATTTCAAATAATTTGAACAGCAAAATGATTGTTATATTGTTACATATAAAGCATAAAATAATTGCTACATTATTAGATTACTTTGTAACTGGTAAAGGAAAGACTGCTGGTTAGATGTATTTCTGGCTGTTTTTCTGTCAGCACTCACTTTACGCTGCAGAACAAAACAATGTATCACAAATCCTTCAAGACAGTTTACATATGGATGACTTCCAGCCTTTTTGCATTGTGAATTTTTAAAAGTGTACAGATGCTTTTTATATCTAGGAAGATCTATATACATATATAGATCTTCAGACTAGAATAAAGACAGAGATTACTGAGCAGGATTTGAATTGAAGGCCTAAACCATGCAGTGTATGCATGATATAGTATGCCGATAAGAGGTTTTTTTCCCCAGCTGGTGCATTAATACATGAAGTGATGTTTTGTGGACCCTATCCATCTTTATGGGTAATAATCCACATCACAAACCACCCGTTTGCCCTCTAGTACTTTCCGTGCTTCACTCTTCACGCATGCCAGTTTCATCTGCTGCAAATTAAATGATGCAAAAGCGTAAGCAACAAACTGTTCAGTTTTGTTTACTAAAAGCATATTTATCTTAAGCCAGTAAAAAGCACGATCAGTGCCCAGCTAGAACACAGACTTTTCCAATAGACTTTCAATGGCAAATGTTACAATGTTGCAGAATAAATAGCCACTTAATTCTAGTAACATTGTGCAATTAGAGGCAATTCACAAGCCTGAGCGAAATGAACCAGGGTAGCTCAGTGGGAGAAATACAGTGCAAGGCAGATCTAATCACAGGCACAGGACGAGCAGCAAACAGGAAAATCTGAGTGAAGCTCATTCAAAAGATGGTTAAAACAGAAGCGACATGAAACAGCACTGAAGCCTATAAAAGGCAAACATTTCCCATTGCTTTTCCAACTGTTCAGCACATAGGCGAATCTGGTTTCAGTGTCAGCTTCCTCTCAGGTTTCCTAAATGAATTACCTAATTCAAATTTAACAAGAAAATTGCTCCAACAGCACCTTGCATTAATTGTACTTTCTGCTGGAAGAGAACAAAACTACCCAACTCCTGAGAGAGACATCAAAATCCCTGACAAGGGAGAACACAAAAGCCAGCCTTCCTTCCATCGACAAGATCCCTCATAAAACTCACCGAGTGCTGTATCCAACAACTGAAAGTTATGTGGTCCCCCTGGGTTTCTCACATGTATGGGTTGCTCAGGCAACAGATGAAAAAAAAATTCATTTTGCTTCTCAACTAGTCTCCCCCACACATCTTTTATACACTGAGAAAACATAAGGGATTATGATACTAGGATAAATTGAGAAAACAAAAAGAATTAAACATTCCCAACCACCTGGACTGGTCCAAGCTCAGAAGGAACAAGCAGGGAATCTCCTCTACCACTGGCAACACCCTCAAGTACAACTACCTGGGTTACCCTAATGTCACTGGGACATGGATGAATTGTCTCCCTGACTGAAAGGAGTCATAAACAGAGCTGACATTCATACAGCTCCATTTCTTTATACTTCAAATGAAAGCAAGGAGGTAGAGATTACAGAAACACACAGAGCTTCAGCACAGTTGGGTTTTGAAAGCCAATAGAGTAGTTTGAGACTCTTTCTGGAACAGCAGAAATGTGGAACAGCTCACACAAAAGGATTTTTTCAGCTTCTACTATCAAAAAGAACTGCATATTCAATTTACCATACTATGTCTGTGGATTTCAGGTATGGCTCATCTATAGAGGCACACATACCAAATATACCCTGTGATAAAAATATAAAAAATTTTGTGTTCCTGAAAAAAAATTGGAAAAGCATCCAGTATTCTTGAGTTTAATATAAAGTATCAATGCAAACATAATGAACAAACAAACAAAAAATATCAAAAGGAGCAACTGTAAATATTCTTCTACAAAAACAACACTGATGAATAAAGATGATACCAGTTAATCACTGCTAAATGTCTGACAGTTTTCAAGTGTGTCTTTGCCATTGTTAGGAGCTCCTATACTATTAAATGCCTTTATAATGGGAGTATGGATGGACAAGACAAGAATCTCTCTCTGTGGATAGTTTTATCTCCTCTTCCTCATGTAACACAATCTGGAACGCTAGCCCAAACACGGAAGTGGGCACATACATGAAACATATTTTAGAGCCGTTTGTGTAAGTCCTTTTTCTGTAGTGCCTTCATCCTACATTTGCTTCCTGCTATCAAGACATCCATCCATGCAATATACAATTAGCACAGACTATGACTTTCTGTGCGTTTTGCTCACAGAGGTAAACCACGGGCATCAATGGATCTACTTGCAAATATAAAACCCATTTTGTGCTTGTAGAACTTGGCAACAAATACTAAATCTAAAATCACTATACTTTATGATAATTTTTATAATCTGATCATAAGGACACTAAATTCAATAAGAAAATCAGTGCTGAAGCATCCATTGATATCAGATGCTTTAGGCAGTTATACTCAGGTTTAACACTATGATCTGAAAGTACAGTATAAAACAATGTTAAAACTATATAGAAAAACTTGTTACCAAGAGAAGCAGCATTCTTCCACTCAACAAAAAAACAGAAATTAAAAATAATCAAAGATTTTTAAAATACAACTCAATAAAAAATAAACTATGTTTTCCTATATTTAGTAGTAGACTACTAATAAAGCCCATTTGCTGTTTAAAAGACATGTCCAAAATCTGCTACTGTATTCCTGCAAAGGTCCCTTTATTATAAAGGGATCTAAAACATTCCCAGATTTACATCTAACAAAGAAAAGCACCTTAGGCAACGATGCTGGTGCAGGTCAGCTGAAGGTTAAATAAACCCCCTCATTGCCCTGGACATCAGCACAGCTCACCTCACCTCTGAGGCCCACCAAGGTTACAGCAACCAAAGACAGTAAACTCCAGCAGCAGCTTAGAGGGCTCTAAAAATACAGCATCTGCCCTCAGCACAACACACTGCACTTCTACCATTTTACACATTACAGGGGTTTTTTCTTCTGAACACAGAGCCCAAAAATATGCAAAATCTCCCCTCATAAAGGACAATGTTTTTCAGTAACTGAGAAGACAGAGTATCAAAATAGTAATATTATTACTCATCTCATAGTAATTATGCATTTATACTCTTTTCTTTGCTTAAACTGTAAGACTCCTACGCTAACGCTTCCTAGCAAGTTTTCATTTAAATGTAAGTACAGTATTTAAAATGGTTCTTTATGCATTCTTCTACACAGTTCTTCCACATTTTGAAATAGTGATAGCATTGCTTTGGTTTCAAAAATGTAATGTTACAGCATAGAATCCTGCAGACCTCAGTACTGTGGGAATATATAAAAGGCTATTCACTGCCAGTATGTTAAAACATTTCTGGATTTTCTGGACAGTCTGTCAGTCTCTATTTTTTGGAAATGCAGTTGAAAAGCTTAACAGACGTTCTCCTTTAAGAAGAAGTTTGGTCTTGCTGTTTAGATAAATTTTCTCTTTAGAAGACATGTTGGCCCTCTATCAGAAAAGAAAAGAGATGTCCCAGATATGTATGCACCAGAAAATCCCACTGAAAAATGGCATGATCTTTCAGAACAGAAACAGGACCCAGAGCAGCATTTGCTTTCTTCAGAAAAATTCTGCATAATCTGCATTAACCAATTAAGAAAAAAACCCCATTTGCTAAAGAATCCTAAACAATATCAGGTATACATGATATAAATAAAGATAGCATTAAGCTTATTAAAGTGATCCTCCAAAGAGTGGGCAATACCAGTCTGGCCTTAGCGCGCTCGGTGTGCTTATGGATGCTTTGCAACCTCTGTAAACCAAGTGGTTCCTACTAACTGGGGGCCTGACCGAGCTCTCACTGTGATAAATTCCATGGCCAGAATTAAATCAGTGCTCCTCTTTGCTCTGGTGTGATTTCATAATGGATTTCATTCCTTGCAGGACCTAAATCCACTAATTAACAGAAGTTGATTTCTACTCAAGGGCATGGTACCAGTTTTTTTATCATTTTTATCCTGGGCAAAGTCCTACTAAGACTTCCAGTAAGCATGTAGTAAAGCTGACATGCATTTACTGTTAATTCAGTACCTGTGCCATGCGCCTTAGACACTCCATGTCTGAGTGGCTTCACAGGAAGCTGAAGAGCTGGAGTAATACACTAAAATAGCAAATATCTTTGTAGTGGCCCAAAGTATGTTATCTGTATTTAGCATTTTCTTTAGTAAATGCACTGCCATTGAATATGCACTTAGAACTGCTTCCAACTCAGCATTCAGCTCTTTGGCTGGCATAGCTGGAATTTACAGGAATATATCCTTTTCAGTGTAGCACTCATTAAAACAAACATTCAGAAGCAAAGACAAGCTGGATTTCTTTAAATAACATTAATTCCATTTAGGAAAACAGAATTAAATAGATAATGAAATCATGATGCTTCTTCCTTTGGACAAAGCATAGATAATAATTCATAATAAAATGGATTTAAATTGTATTAAACCTTGGTTAAAATAGAATGTTAGCAAAGAAAATTATTTCAGCACTTCCCAGGCACTTGTGCTTTTCAAGCAGCAGAAAAGAATAAAAACAAACAGCATCAAAAGCTAGTCAAAAAGGTGGACTTTGTAAGCAAGATAAAGCTTAAAATACTGAAACCTGTACAGTCCAAAAACCAATCTACACCAGAATGTTTAGCTCTGACATCTTTTTTTCATATGCATATTAGTGTATCTGTCTTAACTTGCTTGAAGAGAAACCAATAATACATATAATATGCTTTCTACTCTGCTTTGCTATGGAAACAAGACGTGTGTGATCTCACTCTCTGGCTTGCTTTATTTTCTCAGATAATTTTTAACTTGTTAGTGATTTCACCTAATTAGGAAGGGGGGAAAAAAAAAGGGGGGAAAAAAGAGGTGGTGTCAAAAGTAATTAACTTCCTAGAGTTTGTAGGAAATGGGTAAGTAAAGGTGCATAAGACTGAGCAGGAATCCTCTCCTTATGGTGTGGGACAGACAGGGACATGGGACAGACAGGGGCTCTGGCACAGTGCAGAGGAGCTCTGCTTTGCCCTGAGTCCCCAGGCCAGGCCCAAGGCTGAGCCAAACTGCTTCCCAAGGCAGTCCTCTCAGTCTGCCTTTGCAACAGAACCATAGTTTGAAAGACATGCCTATATAAAATGTGCTAGAAGAAGTGTCAGAAAAATAACTTTCAGAAATGAGATTAATAATACTCCAGCTCATGACTTGAGCTTTTCATTCATCTTTCCAGGCTGTTGTCTCTTCCTCATTTAGGGCTGCAATGCTTGCTGTTGATGGCAGTAACAACAAACACAACAGTATTGACTTCTTGTTGATCAGATGTACCAGCAGTGTATAATAACTTAGTGTGGTTTTCCTGTCCAGCTGTCGGCACGTGTCTGTTCCAGGTGCATTTTACCTTAAGGAATGGACTGTTTCAAAAGCTTTCCCATCTGGACTGCATAGCCAGGAAAAAAAAAAAAGCAAAACCAAGACCTTCTTATCTGAGGATACGATTCCTGTTTGGATAGGCAACACTAAAAGAAAATTACAGCCTTTGTATAACTGTGCCTGCTTGCTAATTCCCTGGTGAGGTAAAGTTAAGGCTGTGAGAGTTATAAAGCCTTTTCTTGATTGGAAAATGTTTCATTATATGAATAAATGAATCACTTGTCCACACCCAGAATCATTTCCCCCCCCTTCCTCTCCATTAAACTGTACAGAAACATTAAAATGTAACAGCAGGGAATTCAGCCAGGTTTTATCTCTCCCAGTAACTGCAACAACCTTAATGTACACATCAGATTTCTATAAAAAAAACTACGTTCCAAGCAAGAGAATTAAAGATTTTCTTATTTCTAGCAAAAGTTAGATGCTCTTATTTTAACCTTTGTTCATGTTCGTACTTCCAGGCATGAAGTGCTACTAAAGCATGTTATACTTGGCATCTCTTATTACTGAAGCAGAAGGCAATGTAATTTTGTGAGAAAGTGTAATAATGCAGTATTCATTTTTCTTCTGTGGCTGGAAGCCAACTCTATATTAATATTCATTTCCAGTATACAGAGCCACAGTATTTCATTTATTTTAAGAATTTACAATTAATTTGGTATGATTCTGTTATCTGCTCCCAATTTCCTTCCCTGTTTCTTTTAGCTGAAAAAGCAGCTCTGGTATAGACTTTAAAAAAGTAAATTCACAACTGAAGCATCAAAAGATTGCTACTGGCTACTAAAAGCAAGAAAAACAGGGACTGAACAAAATGAACTTGAAATATTACAGATGACAATGAAAATTAACTTTCTGCAAATGGCAAAAATTCAATCTGCAGAAGTTCTCAGTTGACTTTTCCTTTCCAAACTCAGCAGATAAAACATGTTTTACAACTTGCTGTTTGCAACTGTAACCAAACCACAGAAAGTTGTTCGTCTGCTTTCAAATGTTTTCAACCATCACACAGCAATGAACTGCAAGCACCTGAATGTTTGTAAAATGCATTAAGTAGAGAGATCTGAAACAACTGCAATAATATTTTTTTAAAAAAACCTTAGTGTTTTAAAAGTTCAGAAAAAACCCCATAAATAGATGTCTCAACTTCCTACACCTTAGGTTTCACCTAGTGCAACCACTTTTGCAATGTAAGCGCATTTCTAATTAGCACCAGTTACTACCAAACCAGCCAGTCACAAAGTTTATAACTCCAATCTCCTAATCCACATTTACCTGCGAAGGAGGCTGGAAAGCATTTTCTCTTCCAGCTGTTTGTACTTACTGTCCTGTACAAGTAGGATTACAGCCAAGCCCCCAGCCTGGACAGACACTGTGATGGCAGCGAGTACAGCAGCTCCCAGAGCAGGAGTCCCACCAAGCATGAAAACATCTCAGATCTGCTCAGTTTTCTACTACATCCTGGCAGCATTTGAGAAGGAGGGGAGGGATGGGAAACTGACTGTGGAAGCTATTTCAGTGAAATGAGACTTCCCCAAGTTCAGAAACTGCCAGGAGGACTCCGAGGAGGCGCTCCCTGAGATGTGTGTGTTCACACATGCAGATGAACAGCCCATCTCGGCAAAGCCGTCTGCCAGCACGGCCCGAGCTGGGCAAGGCTGGGAAGAAGGCTTAGGAAATGATGCACTGAGCATGGAAGGCTGCAGAAAATATCTGAATTTTTAGGGATTTTTTATTTCTGTAATAGTTCCTTTTTACTTATATAAATTTACGAAGAAAGAGAGGGGGAGGCAGGGTAGCTTTCCAGAAGTATTTCTGAAAATCTGGCCTTAAAATTCAGGGAATTTTGACAGAGTAACGTGCGTACCTGCTTTAAAAACTGGTGAGATCATGACAAACATGCAGCAAGGAACTCTGCATATTATACATCAATTACTGAATAATGTGAGATGGCATGGAGATGCTATTTTATTACTAAACCAATCTTTTCATCTGCAATCTAGTCAATTAAAATGCTCACACCCAAAACCAGCCTCAAGTTCTATACAAATATTTGCAATTAAAAATTCCTAAGTCATGTTTTCCTTTTCATTCATTTGTGTTCCTCTGTTTATTAAAAGGGCCACAAGAACAGCTGGGGAGATAGACTAACTGGATTTTATGAAAAAAAAAAAAACCAAAAACAACCAGATAAAGAATAGATAATGCAACCTCTTTAAAAAATCTTTTTCCTTCCTCATCACTTTAATTTAACATCTATTTTAAACACATTTGATAGCAGTGAAGTATTTTTCCTTTTTCCAAAAAGAGCAAAAATATTTTCAAGTAGATGCTATTTCTGTATGAACTTTGAGTTTTATTTCCTGAAATTTAACTTGCATAGCACTAATCTTAATGAAGTGTTTGCCATTTCGTTTTCAGTGAGCGAAATTAGAAAAGTAAAATGGGTTTTTCATTTAGTTGTTTTATATCACATTTAACATATCCATACATTTCTTGTGCAATGAGAATGGCAAAGGAAGGATAAAGAGGAAGAATCCAAAAATAAGGCACCTACCAATCAAGTCTATTAATACTTCACTTGCCTGAACATTGCATTTCAATTTCAACGTATGACACTACCAAACCTAAAAAAATCCAATTTCTTCTTTTCTTCATTAAAAAGGACAATTTGAGTCTTATAAATTAAGCCTAGAATATACTACATTTAGTTTGTCATCCTCAAGCTTCAAGTTATCTAACAGAAATTAATTGTACAGTCCATTTAACTCATCTGAAAACCCAAGTAAAAAATAAACTAAAGCTTACCTTCAGTACACTGCAGGAAGCTGATAATGAGCAGAAACCAAAAACTTTGCATTCTGAAGCCAGAAGACACCATTATTGATCCCTGTAAGAATTTTCTTTGTATTCCTTAATGAATCCAGTTATAAAAGCCCAGCATCATCGAAACCAGTGGTCTGCATTATTCATCTTCATACCTGGAGTAGCAGAGGATTTGGAAGAAAAGGAGGAAAAAAAAATCTATCAGTATTACGTGAACACCAATAATTTGGAACACCAAATTTTACTTCACATGGAGACGGAAATATTTAGTAAAAACTGAGAGTGTGCCTGCACTGTAGCTGGGAATTTGGCAGGGTTCTGGGATGTAATCTCTCAAGGTCAATCATCACTAAGCACAATGCCAAATAATGATACGTGTTAAAGTTGAAAGCGTGAGTGTTACTGATGTATTTGCACTAAGACACATGAAAAAAAAAAAAAAAAAACGAACAGGAGAACACTTGCACTGAATATAACAAACTGGACCTGGAGATGAATTGGCTAAGCTTTTCTCACTCCACACATCTGACACAACCTGCATTTCTCTACCTCAAAGAACCACAGAAAAATTAAATCTAGGGCACTATATATTATAACTTACAATATATATAATATGTATTATATATTTGGGGGGTGGGGGGGCAGGATTTGAAACGTGGAGTTGCTGAGAACAAGACAGCAACTCCTCTCAGCAGGAAGGCTGAGCAGGTCTGCTCCCTGCCACGGCTCTGGCGTTCCCTTCATGCTACACAAAGATTGCTCTCCTCGGATGAGAGAGGCAGTAGCAGCTGCTTTGCTGACAAAATACGCCGTTTGGTGAGGCAGCCTCTTCATATCACTGCACAGTTAGCTGTATTTCTACACAATAAACATCTTCAGAGAAAAGGGAATAAACAATGGATGAGACCTTCTTCTGTCCTTAGCCTCAGACAAGATTTGTCTCCTACTGAGAAATAAGAACTGAACTGCTCCTGTAAACGATGTACCAAAGGAAGAATTCTTCAAGCTATCATTTGCATTTGAAAAATATAATTACAGTGATAGAGTGCAGTAGCTGTGGTAGAAGATTTGACAGCAGAGTGCTCCCTTTTGCTAATGACTCTATTCTCTCACCAGCCAGCTGAGTAACTACACACATCCTCTTCCATATCTCACTGTGTGAAGCTAGGTCATGCTTCAGCCCTGACTATTAGAGTTTGGGAAGCTAAAGAAAAATTAATATCCAGAGAAGAACAGTTTATTTGAAAGTAGAAAGCTGGCTCAACATAT
This sequence comes from Passer montanus, assembly GCF_014805655.1. Classification (NCBI taxonomy): domain Eukaryota; kingdom Metazoa; phylum Chordata; class Aves; order Passeriformes; family Passeridae; genus Passer; species Passer montanus. Next base: position 223,248 of record NW_024371038.1, on the reverse strand, counting down.
TACAGACATGTGAAACAACTCTGGAGAACACTGAACACTGCAGCAACCATGGATGCAAAGGGCTGAGCCCAGTGTCACATTGGCTTGGACGAACAAACAGGACTGTGTAGACATATTGCTGAGATATCTGAAATTAATGTTACTTTAAAATCATGTAACAATGACTATGTAAAAATTTAAGTGGCAGAATCCAAGGGCCACTTATGATTCTTATGAGTACTAGAGCATGTTAAGGGCTTTAAAAATACATTTACCCTTTTAGCAAGGAGAAGGGGAAAGGATGAAGAGCACAAAATGCCAGATACAGAAATTCTACGAGATGTTGATAAATTTTACAAATAGAAAATGTGTATTAGTTAATGTTAATCCTAATCAATGATAAAAGTTTGGTTCCTGAGCACACAAACAGCAACAAAATTGACACTCATTTTTTCCCACCAGGACAGAAAGATGGGAATTAACAGAAAACATTATGGAACAATTTCTCTGGCTTTCAAGGAAGTCAGTGTATCTGTGGAGATTATTAAATAGCCAAAGAGGTTTCTTTACTTGGCTCCTCTTTAAGAGAACTGGAGGCATCCCTCTCACAATACAAGTTTGCTTGTGATTCTTCACACAGGGAAACGAAATAAAACTGACAACTGAGACCATATGATTTAATGTTTATTGATATATAAAAATGAACCCTTTTTCCAATTTTCAACAACAGAGAGGTGCTCTTCAGTCACAGGTACTTTTTTCCACACATATTTCAGCAAGAAGCAGGCAACAGCCAACGGAGTGCAGGATGGACACGGCATGGCTCCCCCTGGCACACACCCATGTGCCCTGAGGTACAAGGTGTGACCTGAATTCAGATGGTGACACAGGAGGACCCCGAAGTGGTTATGAGGACACAGTCACACTCCAGCTCTAGGTCTTTTACACTGGCCTGAGACTCTTTTGTAACTAAAAGAAAATAAATCTAAAACTCCACAAAGGATGCACTGCATTCAGCAGAAATTAAAATTGCAAAGGAGCTCCTGCTGAGCTAAGAAGAAAAAATTGCCACCATGATCTCCAAAAAAAAAAAAAGCCCTGGAGATAGTTCAGCTAGAATCTTGGGAAGAGTTTGGATTAATTTTTCACCTGTAGCACCCAAAGGAAAAATCATAAAACTATTCCACACACACTACAGACTAATCAGCGTAATTTCAGTAAGCAATCAGAATAATCCAGGAGAATAGATGATGAATAATAATGGCTAAAAGTGAAATTAAATCAGCCTCCTGATTGCTCCCAGTCTGCCCAGAAGATTTGGACTTCCTGAGACTCAACTTTTATCATTATTTCTATAACATATCACTGTACTCTCAAGTTTTGAGATAGCTTTCTTCAGCTTCAACTGGATAGTGACATCCCTGTCCAGCTTTATCATCCTCAGTCATCACTTCCTTGTGGGCCTTTTTAAATTGGAGCAGGGAGGAAAGAGTTATGTCAAAAATAAAACCAATAATCAAAGCATCACTTGCAGTAAGACCCAGCATCTCCCTAGGAAATAGTAGCAAAATGTATGCCAAACACTTTGCTTTTGTTTTTTTCAATTGAGTAGAGTTCTTGACCTTCTAAACTGACTTAGTCACTTTTATAAGGACCTACAGTCAATATATACAAATATATTGATGCATTTGAAATACCAAAACCAGCACAAACTACTCAAATAAGAAGAAATTGCAAGCGCTATAAAGAACAATTTTAAGTGTTTTGTGAAATATATTGTTCTCTTTAGATTGCTGTAGGCTACAGACATAGAATTTAATTCAGCGTGCTGCTGCAAAAAGAATTCAAAATAAACTAACCAGCCCCTACCAGATTATCAGTAACACATGTCTATCTAAAAGCCCCCCAAAAAATGAAACTGTGTTTGAAAACTGATGCAACTGGATTTGGGGTTGCTTCTTTTATTTTGAATAAGTTAACGTGTTCACAGCAAACAAATTTTAATGGAGCCTCTGTATTTGAGAATCTCTGTGTGGCTCTGAGTAAAAGAACGTGCAGCTCCAACCATTCATCAGCATAACAAAAGCTAAACCTGAGAAAGGCATCCAGACATGAGCTGGAGCCAGAGAGCACTCGGACTAAAGACTGCTGTCAGCCACATCCTTCTGACCATCCATCTATCAGTGATACAGAGACTGTCGGTGGCATCTCACAACAACAACAAATCCCAAACCAAACCAGTAGAAGCAGGAAAAGATGTATTAAGTTACTTCTTTTTAAACAGAAAGAGGAGACCACAGCAAGTGGCTGTCCTGTGCAAATAAGTTATTTCCCCTCAGACCTTAATAAACATTTTCTCTGCATCGCTGACTGCTTCAGCCTGTGGGTGGGGCAAAGAGAAACTCCCTAGAGCAAAATCTTGCTTGAATTTCAGAGTGCAATAAAAGCTGCCCAGAAAATTTCAGTTGTAACTTAAATCCCTACCTCTGGGCCATAGTGCAATCTCCCACAGGAAAAAAACAACAAAAAACAACCCCCTGCTGGAAGCAAGTGCAAACCCCCACAGAAAAAAAAAAAAAAAAAACCAAAAAAAAAACCAACCCCCTGCTGGAAGTAGAGTGGTTCACCTTGTTAAGATTCTTCTCATATCCACTGTCAAAGAAGGCTAGATCAGGAATAGAAATGTTAATGTTCAAACCTGTAACACTGCAAAGGTACTGGGCATCTCTTCATACTGTATTCATAGTCTGTGCTCCAAGTCCCGAATATCTCAGTGCCCCTGCCTCGATTCCTTGTTCTTCTGTGCTTCTGAAACTGCTCACAGACGGAACAGGACCGCTGCAGAATACATGCCACTGCTGGCCATCCCTCTCCCCACAACATTGCTCAAGAGCACCCCAGAGATAAGAGAAAGCTGCTCCAAGCGTGCTCCTTGAAATACTTTTATCTTTGAAGAGAAAGACCTCTAAAGGACTGTCGCGTCCCAACTCTACTCTGTTTAACCTTCCCAAGGTTTTATTTTCAAAGCCAAAAAAGGGTCTTTTAAGAGCTTCCGGACAACTGACACAGCATGCTCAAAAGCTGCCTTTTCCCTCCTGTTCTATCCAGCTTTTCAGGCAATTAAGACAAAGGAGAACACAGAGATCTTTCCAGCTAAGCAAGGATGTTTTTCTTTAGCTAAAAGTCATTCAGACTAATGCTGATGTATTTTAGAGTATAGTGCTTAATTTTCCAAATCATTTTAGAAACACCACAGAGCACTTGCAACCTCAGTGAAGCTTTAACATCCCTATTACAGAAATAAAATTTGTACTAGCTTTACAGATGATGAGGCACACGGAGGTAAGGAACATCAGGCATAGCTGCACAGCTCATACTTGCCAGGGAACTAGCAGGACCAGGCAATCCTTCTCATAAATCCTGTGTGACCTACCTTGCCACACATGCAGCACCCCCACTGCCTTTCATAACCCAGTTTATGAAACTGAGTAATTCTGTAATATATATGAGCCATTCTGCAGAGGAAAGGAGGGGGCAGAGAAGGCAAGGGTGAATAGATATATATTCATACAATATAATAGACTACTTAGTCTCCTGAGAAATCATGTGTCCACGTGCTTTCCCATCATGAGGCTTTCCCAATTTAAAAAAACAAAAAAGTTAAACTTACTATAATCTGCAACACAAGAATTTAATTAGTGAAGTGTGATTAGTAAAACTGTCTAAGCCGCATTAGTAAAATCCTCAAATGAGACTAATACTGTTTATGATCCAAGAGCTACCATTTTCTACATATCTGCAGTGAGATCCAGCTCTAGTTTTCAACATCAAACATGTCTTCAGATGCATTCAACATGAGTTATTCCTAAGTTTTCAATATGCTAATTCAAAAATTGATTTACATTAATAATGGCACATTAGTGCTCCAGTACCAGATTGTAGAAAATCTGGTTATGAGTTTTAGCTGTGAGACCTTACAAAAAAAAACCCTGACAACAATCAAGACTGCTGATCTAGTAAGCCTCCTTCTACTACCTATGACAAACAACCAATGCCTGATCTGCTCCAATGAAATCAGCTGCATACTGCAAGGTGAAAGGAAAGGCTCTGATCCACCTAAAATGGCTAAAAAATACTTCCTTTTCATTAAAGCAATTTAATGCTCAAAAGGTAGCAGGGAGTCTTATCTACTTTTCTGTATTAAACAGTCCCTATTAATTGTCACCTTGAACACTGGATTTCTAACCCAAAACATTTCTTCCCAAGTTACAAGGAAAGAATACAGTATGAGGAAAGGGAATAATACAGTAAGAACAAGACTTGACCAAGGTCATCCAATCTTGCTACAAAAAAAATTACTTCAATACATTCAGCTGCATTGTGCTCTGAAGTTACATGATAATGCCTGATGAATGCCTGAAACAGTGAGCAATAAATGTGTTCCCTAAAATTGACAAAGACCCCAGAAACACTCACCCCACCCCAGCTTGAGTTCCCAGCTCTTCAGTGTAATGGATCATTCAAAATATCCAATCTACCTATGCAAGACATGACACTAAACAATGCACTGACACTATTTTACCAGCGGAACATCACAATTTAGTCCATCAGTCCCCAGCACCTCAGTGGTCTACCACAATCATTCACAGAGAAAATAAATAGGATTTGAAAGGAAAAGACAAAGATTTTCCTTTCTCATCAGCGCTCTAATTCAGCTTGGCCTCAGTCTTGTGTTTTACAGACACGTTACACAGCGGTCCATTCCCAACAAGCCAGCTTTGCCCCTTGTTAACACAGGATAAAGCCTGGACACTCAAGGGAGTTTTCATTCAATAAGCCAGTAAAGTAAACCTTTGCTAGTGCTAATAAGAATGGCTTTTTTTGGCTCCAGGCACTCTCCTTTTGCCAAGCCTGAATTTCTCTTTTTGCCTTTGATAAATGCTCAGAATCAAGGCGGGGGTAGGGGCAGATGGGGTGTGTCACTCAATCCTCATTGCAAATTCCCTGTATTTCACCTGAATCCACCATCCTGCTAAATGAGACCACCTAGAAACAAGCAGTGCAGGTAAAACCTTTCTACCACTTCTACCCTCTGTGTCACTACAGCTTCCTGGGGACTCAAAGATAATTCCCCACCATCCAAAGAAGGGGGGAGGGAAATGGATGCTGTAAGTCAATTACAGCCGTTATCGGCTGTAATATCTCAGTGCCATGCTGAGCATGTTAAATATGCTGATCACTGTGGACACCAGAGGCACAGTCTGAGGCTGTTTGCCATTCTCTTCATTAAACTGCAAAACAAATAGCTCTCATTTTCAAACCTATGTAGGACAGATTTTATGAACATCAAAAATAAACAAGAAAATAATGAGTATTTCTACAAAAACACTGAGAACCATATGACAAACCTAAAGAAGCAATTGTAACAGCTGAAGAAAATTCAAAGGCTTTTCAAACTTCTCAGAGAAGAGAAATCCTCAAAATAATCTATTTATATTAAAGAGCTCATTTCTTTCCCTTGGAAAAAAAATCACTAGACTAACATCAACCAAAGACATAGCAGTCTTGTAAGACAGGAAACTGTTTGTTGACAGCCTTGACAAGGCTTTGCAGAGGCCCATATTTCTCAAAGCTGTTATGCCACTTAGCTGATTTTTTTCCCCCTTCCCCTCCACTGTTTTTCACAGCTGAGAACTTGTTTGAAGTGGAAGTAGACTGAAAAACAAAACAAACAGAACTAAGTCCTAGGACTGTGGTCAGACATGTCGGTACCTGTGAAGCGACATGGTGTTCCTCTAATTGACTGCAAGGATTTCAACACACCTGATCTGCTTTATGGCCGCTAGGCCCTGGGCTTAGGCAGGGAGATGAGCTCTGATACTGAGTACAGAATCCAGCTCTGGGGCCCCCAAGATATGAATTATGTGGACCTTTTGGAGGAGGTCCAGAGGAGGCCACAAAGATGACAAGAAGCACCTTTCCCATGCAGACAGGCTGAGAGAGCTGGAGCTGTTCAGCCTGGAGAAGAGAAGGTTCTGGGCAGACCTTATAGTAGCTTTCTAGTACCTAAAGGGACATATGAGAGCTGTAAAGGGACTTTTTACAAGGGCCTGCAGTGATAGGACAAGGGAGAATGGCTTTAAACTGAAAGAGGGTAAATCTAGAGTAGATGTTTGGAAGCTTCTCTTCACTGTGAGAACGGTGAGGTGCTAGAACAGGGTGGAAGATGCCATATCCATGGAAGGGTTTCAAGACCAGGTTGGGTGGGGCTTTGGGCAACCTGGTCTAGCAGCATGTGTCCCTGGATCTGAAAGGGGGGTTGGAACTAGATGATAACTTAAGATCCCTTCCAACCCAAACTGTACTATGAGTCTGTCTTTCACAGCTGACACTGAAGTAAGACAACTCCGCAGACCAGCACAGAGCCAGCAAAACACCCACGCATTACTACCTTCCAAAATAAAATCAAGTTACAGGCAAGAGCAGACAAGAACACATTTTTATCATGCATGTACAGCACTTTTATCCATGCCATAACCAGGTTAATGGGGGCTGTATAGCCCAAACACACTCGACCTCCTGGGAGATGGCTGTGCTGCAGCCTTGGCATTTGATATTCAAGCGCAAACCTCAGTTTGGTAGCATCAATTCCCTGGAAACTACTGCACTGAAAACTTCTTTCCTGGGCACGTGCCAAGGAATATTATCAAAAAGATTCATGAAGCTGCTGGTTTAACATTCATTTTAAAGCATCCATTTTCTATCAGTTGTACTTATATTAAGTGGTCTGTATTCAATATAAATTATATTGCTCCAGTTGCAGGAACAAGCTTGAGTGTGCAGCAAAATCACTTTTGATTATTTTAAAAAATTCTACCAAAACCTTTTGTTATCAGAAAGATACCAACTCTTTATAAGATACTGAAAAATATTTACCATTTTAAAGTGGGCATACAGATATAGTCACCATGCACTGAGTGTAGTTTGGGCAGATCTTTGCTTGGAGAGCATTAACATCTTTGCTTGGAGACCATGGCCTAATCATTGTGCAGTGAAATATGAATCAAAATCAATGGTGGCACCTAAGATGTAATCTCTGCTGTGTTTGGCTCACTGCACTGAATCTGTGACTCATAAATCATTGTTACTAGCCATTCAGTGAAATCAATATTCAGATTCCCTCTTGGTCTATACATATGACCACTAAATGAAATAATAATGACCAAAATCTGTCATATATTAGGTTATCAATATTACCAAAAGGGTTTTCTTGGGGGCAATGAGATAATCTAGGATAAAATATATCAGATGAGCATGCAAAGAAATGTGAAAAATCTGTGATTATATACAGAGAGCAGGAGAAAGGAAATTTTAAATATTTCTTCTTCCATCATATGCTCAAGTATTACAATTTATCACAGCATGACAACAATGCATTTTATGAAAGACCACTTCAATAATGCATGCTTTTAGTGTTTTAAAACATGTTGTTTTAAAACATGCTGTACCTAAGCATTTTTTTTCTTCTTTCAAATAACCTCTTCTTACATTATTCCTAGCTTTGTTTCTTTTCTCCGAAGCACTATTAATATTATCATGATCAGAGAGTATGTTTTCTTTCCAGCAGCCTTATGGTCAGGACATTTAGAAGACCACATTTTAGTTCCACTAAAAATCACCACCACCAAACAAACTTACAGGAGTAATTCCATAAACCTGGATTTTCCAAACCAGTTACAAACCATTTAGTTATTAAAAGGTTTGTAAATGGCTTATGTCTTGCATAGAAACCTGAGAAGTGCTGTGTGCTACCATCCCATACTTGGCCATGAGCCACAAGAAAATTTTTACTTTTGACAACAGAAGAAGGGAAAAAGCCTTTAACTGCTTTCTAAGCAGTCAAGAGATTCTCCAGGCAAGCATGACTTACAGGTAGAAACTCCACTGAAGCCTTTGGAGGACTTCTGTGGACTTTCTAAGTACAAAAAAAGCAGGCAGTGCCAGCAGACACATCTTTAATGTTCACCCCTTTTACATACCAGTAGAACTTAGAAGGCTGAAAACCCTAAAATCATGAAATAAAAATCAACAGACTCCTTGGTTTTCCCCCCTTGTAACTGGCTTTTCTCATACACACATTCAAGAGAAGAGCTCAAGGGTGAGAGGCCCTGTATGACAGCACTGCACACACCACTCTCTTCCTTGTGCCTACACACAAACATACCACTGAATTACACACCTACGGCTTGCTCATCACTGAGCATGTGAGAAAAGTGTGCAATAAATTTGACAAATAAATCTACAGCAGAAATGGCCTGATTCTGCAATGAAACAAAAGATCCAATGCCCTTACTGGATGATGGGCTCTGCAAGGACAAGTTGCTGAGGTGTATAATAGTGCAAGAGTGCTGTAGTTAAGAGTATTTTCTTGTACAATTTAATAAGCAATGAACATTCAGGTGACTATTCTTAACCATACAAGACAGCTGAATAAGTACCAGTCATTCATCAGAGCTGCAACATTCTTTCAGTTGGGGAAAACTGGGCTTTCTGATTTATTCAAACTATAAGAGAAAAATAGAAATTATTTCAGTTATCTTTCATTCCTTTTGTAGAAAGTCTGAGTCAGGAAACTATAATGATTATATTTGGAGAAGTTACAAGCAAGAAGAACTTTAGATTTCAATTCAGCAGGAAGGCACCTTCTACTTGCATGTACCACTGTTTAAAACTCTTCTCCCTAGCAGCGTACATAACATTTTCTCTTCTGCACAGAAATTTCTGAAGAGAAAAAAAGAAAAACTCCCCATGTATTGTGGAAACAGTGAAGGTCTCTTCCATGCATGGTGAAAAGGGAAGTGTGAAGTGATATCTTTTAAATATTAAACAAAATGGAATATGAGTTATCTCCAGCACTGCCATGCCAGCCACCGCGAGCACTTGAGGACAAAGTATCCTGAAATTGCTTTCATGCAAAGAATTTTTAAAAGAATGAACACTTTTTAAAGTATTCAAGAGAATGAACTCTTTCTGTTGAAGTGACTGAAAACATTATATTTCCTGTACATTTATTTTTTTGAATCATCCACACAGCACAGATGAAATTTAAGATACATTTTTAACACATTTTTTCGCAGCAATGTGACCTCTGATATTCTGTGGTTTCATCAAGCAGACCAAACCACACATTTACAATTTCTTTTAAGTAATATAGCTCTTGATGGCTCAATGTGACAATGACACTGTTACTTTGGAAAATATCCTATTTTTCTTTAATTAGCTTACATTATGATTTTACATGATAATTTATTTAGCCTTTCATGATTATAAATACTTATTGGCTTTTATTTTATATTCTTTTACTAAAAATTAAAGAGAACTATTTTTTATTAAAACCCTGCTCTTCATACGTTCTGCTGCAGTTCATGAACTGTATGTGCAACTAAAAAAAAAAAATTAGACTACATTTGTCTATCAACAGTATTTATAAGTGAGAGAGTGGAAAGATTACAAAATTTTAATAAGAACATTATATTATAGTAGCAATAATCTAGGTGTTTTACTGGGAAGTGAAGTGGATTACCGTAAATGAAATTTTTAAATGTCCTTTCCATTTTATAGATAACACAAAATGACTCTTTTCATGTCTCCTGCGATAAGGATACATGTGCCACACATTTAAATAGTGCCTTCACCCTATCCAACCCTGCTCATGAATTAATAATTCAGTGACATTAATACAAGAAGATAAATGATAAAGAGGTTACAGCAAAAGGGCCAGTGGTACACATATACTTCTTTTAAAACAGCTAATACCTCTCTGCCAATTACAGTTAGAACTTTTTACAGTTTTCAATGGCATTTTTACAATCTAAATAGCAGCTTATGCACACACAATTTCACACAACTCAAGCTTAATAAATCTCCTGCTGCTACCAAACAATCATTCTGGGGGATTAAAGTGCAACATCTGCTAACATTAATAAGCATTTTACATAGCAATATGTATAAAAGCAGTTGCTATCAGTCTTCTGAAAAAGCTTCTAGACTGGTTTGGCATAAATTACACCTTTATCGTTCAACTGCTACCTTCAGCTTACGGCAGCAATAAGGTAGCTATAATGCTACCGAGCTGGAAAACCCAAGGAAATTATATACGGACTGCTATTATCCTTTGTAGTGCAACAATTTTCAAAATACTTGAAAAATAAACAAGAAAATGTATATATGCAAAGAACTTCAGGTAAGAACCTGGTAAAGTCACATAATTTCACTACTTAGAAGAAACCAAAGCTACTAATCTGTTTGCAAGAGAAAATTTCTCTCCTAATAGCAGTTATAACTTTCTAATCCACCTTGGGCTTTTTAAATTTTTATTTGTATTTCTACCAAAGCAGCATCTACTGTGAAAGAATGCCTGCCTTTCCGAGGAGTAAAATAAATATCAGGGGGTTTATTTAATTAGGAATTCCAGCATACATTTTTAGGTAGAATTTGGCAAATGAGCACACTTTGGAGTCGAGAGACGTGTAACATCAGCTTGAGCCAAGAACACAGTTGGCAAAAGCGGCACAAACTTTTACTTGCAGCCCTGCCAAGGCAACTCAAGCCCTGCAGTTCAGCTGTGGACAGCTGAATGCCAGAGCCTGCCAATCACCCTTCTCTGGAGTGAGGGAAATGAACAAAATCATATTCTAGCTTTGAAAAAAAACAGGGAGGTAAAGTATTTCAGGCTCTCACTGCATAAGCTCTACTGTCCTGGTATTTTTTAGAAACTGAAAAGAATCAATAGTCAACATTGCAATAATAGATATGATAACACTTTGAATACCTTTTTATAGCGCCTCAAGATAATTTTGTCATGGGGACACGTGGGCCAGTATCTGCAAGCTCATTTCTTGCCTTCATGAAAGAATAAATTTGTATGAAAAATATGTATTTATAGAAAAGAACAGCAAACCGGATCAAATACATATGTAGAAATTACTTAATACACTAGGTTTAATTATCATTTAATGTCCCCTGATTAATATCAAGATTTGCTTGAACGGGATTGTTTTAACATTATTTTAAGTCAAAACATTGCTTTAAAAATTACTATTATCATATTCTTCTGACATCACCCACATTCTTATTTGACACATTTTAAGAGAGATGAAGAAAATCAAAGCAATAAGGTAATAAAAGATTCCAGCAATGCCAGTGCTTGACAACTAAAACTCAGGGCCTTTTGATGATATCAGACCTTAAAACCCAGAACTAGGGCTAAGAGGGGCTTAGCTGAGAGAAAAGCAGTTATTAAAGGACAGTAAAAAGCTTAAAACAAAAGAGAAGTACATTTAGTCTCTACTTTTCCTCAAACTGATGGTTTCTTTAGGCTGAAGTCTGCACCTGAAATTCCCATCCATATTTCAAAGATCAGAATCACTGCTGTCAGAGGAAGCCAGAGGATTAAGAACCAGGTGCCTCAGTGCCACAAACAGTCTTTCTTAAACCCAGCTTGAATTTTAGGTTGCCGTTTCAAAATAAGTTTTATGAAGTTACTGTGTGCTATCTTTAAAAACACAGCTTTATATTAAAGTGATAATTTCTCCCTTTTTTTATTTTAGAATAAAATTATATTGGCACACGATTTTCTTCTCAGGCTATTCCTACACCCGCACTCTAATTCTCACATCACACATATCCCCGCCATGTGCCAGCCTTACACGTTCTGGAAGATTTACTGCTGCAGTGATAGTCTCATGGCTATTTCAAATCCAGGTCACAACTTTCCACAGTCACTTAGATTAACATTTGCAATTTAATCTATTTTAACACAAGAATTCAACAGCGCTGAGACAAAAATGAGGTGACTTTTTTGCTCAAAGATGACTGAATATTAAATATGAAATTTAACAGGTTGTAATCATAACAGTTTGTAAACACTGTAATATATATGTCTGCCCTAATTTAGTAAGATGGAATTCTCACACAACACTTATCAAACTGAGCATAAAAAAATTGTTCTGGCATTTCACTAAATTAAAATCTTCAGTCCCCACAGCCAGAATGCACAAATTTAGATTTTATTAATACCTTAAATCAAACTCACTTTTATGAAAGGCAATTTACAAGTCATCGTCTCTTCCAACAGCCAAGAACAGAACGGGGTCTTAAGCATATTTTTACAGACACTTTGATGACAGTCTAACCTTTTGCTCTGATTGCTACTTTTAACAAAAATAGCATTTTCTTTGAAATCCAGAAAACTCTTGTTTTCATGAATATAGCTTTAAGCCTTCAGTGACAGAGTGGCTGACAGCTCAACAGATAGAAAGCAAATTTAAGAGAAGCTCCCCCTGTTAAGAAAATGCATGCCATTTTACCAGCTTCTTGTTCAGCAATCTCAAAAACTCCAAACTTAATCTAGATCACCAGATTTCACATCTTGCCCAAAGATATTGTGCCAAACCTTTACACTCACAAAACGATGCCATTTATACACACGTTCAGCAAGCCACGCTGATTTAACTTGTGCTCTACGTACTTTTAATATTTTAAAATCCTAACACTAAATAACAGCAGTCAGCATTACAGGCACCTCTGCAATAGATTGCAAATCAGATGCACAATGAAACCATCATCATCAGGCAGACTCCGTCTGCTGCCAGCTACTCACCAGAAATCAGCGAGAGTCTCACCATGGGGCTGGGGAAAAAAAAAGGAAAGAAAAAAAAAAAAAAGAAAAAGAAAAAAGAGGAGGGAAAAAAATAAAAAAGCAAGCGAGCAGGCAGGGCGGGAAGACGGCATTCCCCGCAGGTGGTTTCGAGTGCAGAGGAAGCGGGAAAGCCCCTGGGTAGGGCAGGGAAGGGCAGCAGATGGGCAGGGAAGGCCCGAGCGCGGAGCCCGGGAGAGCAGGGCTGGCAGCAAGGAACAGCCACAGGGATCAGAGAACACGGCCCCGCACAGAGAGGGGAAAGACCTGCTCACGGGAAACAGCTGAGCGCAATTTGATTTCCTTCCAGCGGGCTGCCAGCCTTTCGGGTCAGCTGCCCAGAACCCATCCTAGAGAACTCGCTCCTCTCCAGGACACAACTGCAAGCTACTTGCTTTTGCATCCACATGAAAAGCCCACCATCTACATCAGTGTCCACAGAATTCTCTGGACAATTAAAGCGTAATGAACATGGACACTCAGTGCTACGAGAGCGGCCAGCACGCACAATGTGCGATGAGATCTACGTCTGCATCTCTTACCTGCAGACAAATATTTTGAAACATTTGCCATGCTGCAAGTAATCATTTTCTATAAATGGCTGATGATTTCACAGTACCACTGCAATATTCTAAAAGTGGCTAATGATTTCAGAGTGGCATAATAATAATATTAATTTTAAAAAAGCTGACCACAATTTCAACACATCCATTGCCCATTCTGGGAATTTTGTTTGTTTGTTTAAAAATCAAATCCAGGAGAGGTTGTGACAATAAGTGTACAGCATACTTACGGATCACTGTTGGGCTGAACTAAGATTTTATTTCTGGAATTAAAAAAGCAAGACAGGAAGATGAATAATACAGATGAAAATGGTCAGGAAAAAAACAAGTCAACCTAAAGATCCATCTTCTCAGATATGCAAGAAGCGACGGACAGAGGCATGACAGAACACTCCACCCGACACTGCTTGGTTATCAACATAGTCTCCAGAAGTTACTCAGTTTTATTTTAATATCTCTTCAGTCAAAAGGCGATTTGACATTTTTGACCTAAAAATAGCAGTTTTATAGGTTTTTTAAAATAAAAATATCTAGTCCAAGACTACCATGGTGTACAAGAGGAGCTTGCAGCAAGCACAGTGGAAGTTTTCAACAGCTAGAGATTTCACCCAAATGATTTCTTGTCTCCAAAATAAAAAACAAATTCACTGTGACAGTATTATTTTACAACGGCAATTTTTAGCTTTTCCATGGTGTTGTTATTTACTAACTAGAACATGTCCAGCTGGCTGATAGCAGACTGAAGGAAAACAGGCTCTTCCTAGCTAGCAGCAACCTTCATCCATGACTCTGGGCACACGTTTCTTCTCCTGATCTCAGAAATTTTATCACAAGATAAACTGGACACATTTATTTTTAAATAAGTAGTATTTTAATAAAGACCCAGACATATGTATACTCAAGTATATAAACATTCATGAGAAGATATTTACTTAGGATTGGTAAAACTTTGTTGTTATTTAATTCACTTTTGAAAATATTTGTAAAACACAGTGTCTAAGAACAGCTTAAGATAGATGAATGTATTTTTAATTTTAGCTAACTATTTCCAAATATTTAAATATTCTACTAAGTTTTGCATTTCTCTCTAGGAACGTATTTATCTTGCAATGGCCACTAACAGTTAGCACCGATTACTTCAACATCCACTGAGCACCAATTTCTGAAAACCTGAACTTACACACAAGTTTCCCACTTCCCATTTTTAGCCCCACTCAATAAGCCATAATTATGATTTTTTTTGTGTGTGTTATAATTCTATTACAGGTACTGGAGTACAACTCATTAAACAGGGGTTGAACAGACTGTGGTGTGGGAGGAAAAGTACCACTGCTCTTCCACTAAGGACCAAAACATCAATAATTCAAGTTGATTGGGAAACACTATTCAAGCAGACAATTAATTTTTAAGAATGTGGTAGAGATGGTAATAAACATTGCAAAACAATTTTAAATTTTACAAGGCTCATCAACAAAGATTACAAATATGAAGCTTTTGAAATAACAAAGATTATCTCTTCTTCCAATTTTAAATTTTACAAGGCTCATCAACAAAGATTACAAATATGAAGCTTTTGAAATAACAAAGATCTACATCTCTTCTTGCTCCAGGTTAAAGGAAAATGGACTCTAGGCAACATTCTGGAATCCAGCCAGCAAAACTACGAGCATCACCTGTGACCCCAGCTGCTGCACAGGGCAATTGTGAAATTCACTAAAAAAGAAATTCACTAAAACTGAAGAACACCTGAGAACCCAACAACTTAAGGAAAGAAAAAAGTAACCAACACTCTACCAGGCAAAATTAAAAATGCAAAATGCACCTATCCACTAAGGTGGCTCCATTTCCAACATGCTCATAAAACCACAGGGACTCCTGAGATGCTCCCGCAAGCTTCCCAGGGTCCCCCCAGCACAGAGAGCCTGGCCACAGCCTCCCCCAGCCCCAGCACGTGTGTGCCCTTTCCAGGGAGGGAGATAAGTAAATCAGTGTTTCCTATGGAGCACAGGATGAACCTTTCTGCTCGTAAGAGCTCTTACTGTTTCCATAGTGAATGTCATTTACATGAAGGGATTATAAAGGTTCCCACATGAAAATGCATCTCTGGCATAGCTACATTCTTTCAAGTTACTTTTCCTCCCACTTGCTATAGTTCCTAGGTGAAAGGAAAATATTGACAAAAACAGGACATGAGGGGGACAAAAGATAACCACAGACTGAAAAACATGAAACTGTCAAGCCATTTACAAGTCTTTTTTTTTTAAACTTTAACTCCTCACGGCAACTGGGCAGCCTGAGATCAACTACACAGGGTAAAACACTTTAATTTATAGCCTAAGGCTTCTTCCATGTTTAAGAGGAAGGAGCATGTAAAGAAATACAATATCTTTCTCAGCCCGTCTGTTCTTTGAAATGTCTTCATTAAAATGGAGATTTTGACTTTTTGACTGTGAATAACAGAAAAAGGACAAACCTGGTTTCCAAGGATCTTCATCTGCAGACAGCACACACAAAGCTCCTCGTTCACTCTCACAGATCACACTCATGTATCACAGACAGGTTTTCAGGGGGAAGGGCAGATGGGACCACCTCCAGCTCATGATGATTAGCTAAATTAGTCCTAATTACACCTTCATTTTATCATGAAGCAACTGAGAGAATAAAGCTGAGAATGTGGACCTGCAGGACAGAAGGATTCATACCTTTCCAGACCCAAGTGGCAGCCATGGCAGAGACAACCACTGCACCCAGGATGTCACAGCCCATGCCACCAGAGAGCTACAAGTCACAAACGTACAGTAACAAAGCTGTTCCTTTTTTTTTTTTTGAGGAGGGTGGGAAGGGGTGGAAATCCCTTGTATACACTGGCATTCAATGTTTCACCAACACTGCAGTAAAACCACAACTTGTTCAATGGTCATATGAGTTTGAGTGAATGTTAGAGGATGATACCGGGGGCTACTCCTTTAGAGCATCTGTGAACCCCAAAAAAATTCCACTGAGCATACCTACCCAGCTAGCATAGCAGCAGCTAATACTTCATATATGCACAAGATCTGAGCAGTTTTCTTCTAGGTAACTTAAATAATGGCTGTAATTAAGTAGTTAAGGATATATTAATCCTATCTCTCAGCTTTGCAGAGGTTGTGAACACAGTTGTGCAAACTGCTTAATCACAGCACTGAAATAGCAGCAAATTTTCTCACTGCCCCATGTATTTTTCATAAACCCTTACCAATTAGTTTTAATAATCTGTTAATGCTGCAGCTTTATTTGGTCCATTGATTATTATCTGTTTAAAATACAAACAGAAAAAAATAATTACTGGACATCTTCCAGCAGACCTACTAAAATTTTTTAATTTATTTGAGTCTGATTCAATT
This sequence comes from Passer montanus, assembly GCF_014805655.1. Classification (NCBI taxonomy): domain Eukaryota; kingdom Metazoa; phylum Chordata; class Aves; order Passeriformes; family Passeridae; genus Passer; species Passer montanus. Next base: position 206,626 of record NW_024371038.1, on the reverse strand, counting down.
AACATTAGGACTTTGGTAACTTTCTTTTTAATATATGCAAAATTGTATTAAACAAAAAGAATTCTTTTAAATAATTGTTTCATATATTGAGTGATTCTTTGTGGAAAACATGCAAGAACTAAGATTTATTGACTATGAAATTTCTAGCTATAAATCATGCTGGGGGGATATGAAACTAAATATAATTAAAATAAACAAAAATTTTCAATTGGCTGTTAATTAGATAGATAACACAAAGATGCTGACTGTTGGTCTCTATATTCTTATATTTGTTTTTTTAAATTCAAATCTCTTCAAGTATTAGTTGCTTATCATGCCACTGACCAAAAAAAACACTGTAATCAAAAATAATGCTATTAGAAGAGAAGATGTAGGAAGGATAGATGAATTACTGTACAGGTGACAGAAGCATAAGGAAGAATTTTATTCACAGGTATACTTGAAAGGTTATATTGGTTTTATGTGCTCTGCTCGGCAGATTTTTCAATCATGAGCCAAGAACTGCTGATTACTTGCATCCCATTTGCCAAATATAAAAGCTTTATTAGTCATAACAGCATGGCTGTTCCAAATAGACAAAGAGATATAAATAATAATAAAAAAGACAGAAGAAAAAGAGTTGCCCCTTCTTCAGGGTTAGTTGTCTGTGGGCAGTTAAGTATGACTTAGTGTGGCTTCATTTCTAATGCATGCTACAAGTAAAATGACTACAGTGTGGATTTGTGCTTTGATTTGTTGTCTTGCAAGCAGAAGAATACTTATTTTAAGAGGCCATTCATTATGGCATTTGTACAAAAAGAAAAATGGTTAATCTATCTCACAGTTACATATACACATTCTGAATATGTTTCAGGAGAGCACATAAGGCTAACAATTTGGTAAGAATATTTCTGCATATATTTTCATCTTTCAAATGTAGAAATTGTATTCTGAAACATTAGACAACTTTTAAAATGATAAATCCATGTAAAACAAATCCCCTGCAATCTATTTTAATACTTTCAAAATTAATTATAAATACTGATAATATTAAAGTGTGGATACTTTACCTCTTACTTAATTTTTATGCATTATTCACTCTTTCATTCTAAGTACTGGCTTCTTCTTAGCTTGGGTATAACAAGCCAAGCACTGCCCTCAACAATGCAGTCACAGTTCACGCTCTTAAATCGGCTGGAGCTCCACTTTCACTGGGGGTAACATTCATCCTTTTGTGTCTTCTTTTTACTCACAGACAAAAGATACGATCACTTTCCACAGTTCAAAATGAATGCAATGTGAAGCTAACCTAAGAACCTACAGGAGTTAGTCTAAAATAGAAAATGTTATTCTTCTTCTGAACACAAAACTACAGACAAAGTTCCAGAATTTTGCACTAGATACAACATGCACGGGCTACTGGTCACAGATGAAGCCATATGCTGCTACCATGACAACAAAAATAATGAAGTTTGGAGTATTAGCTTTAAAGCAGCTTTGAGGTCCCAGTTATTTTCCAGTAAACACAAGAAACCCACATTTAAATCTATGGGCAACTTCTCCTAGCACATTTTCAGAAGTGGAATATATCATGTCAAAAGAAACATGTACATCTTTTCTCTGGTGATCAATAACAATTTAAAACAGATGGGTACAGAATCTTTCTATAGAAACTCTTACACACAGAATTAATCCAAAGCACACAGGAAACGTGTCTTACAAATTTAACCAATACTACCATTGAATGTCTACAATGTATGCAACATGTACTGGAAGTTCCTTATACAATAAGAATTGCCATCTATATATTTTCTTAATTTGGAATTACCTTTTTGTAATTTTGGTACAGGAAATCAGGGAAAGAAAGCTATTTTGTTTGTTTAAATTCAGTATTTACTAAATTATAGCTCAAGATACCATCTTAAAATATGTGGCTGTTTCATCACACTCTGCCATGCAGACTGCTGTGCTACTCAATGCAGTTATTCATAAATGACTATATAACCTAATGCATTTTGTTCAATTAGTCTCCATAAGTGTTTTTTATTGACAAAACATAATTTAGTTTTATTAAATGTGACTGGAACATTGCTTCTGCCAAGTAAGTGAGTATTAATGTCTCACTTTTTTTGTTTTTTTAAAAAACAGATGGAAATTTTAAGAATTAAGGAACAGCTTGAATGTCACTTACATGAAAATTGTACAAGTATGACATTATTGTCACTTTTGTTGCTTGCAGTAATTAAAAAAATTATCTAAGTTACTTATCACCATAAAAACCTGGCACTAGTGAAAGAGAAAACGTGTTATGCTCCAGCTAAAACAAAAAAAATACATGATTTTATTAAAGTAGGCTCTTCCAATGTAGCATGTAAATTACCATTGTTCTACCTTCAAAATACAAGGCTGTTAAAAATATATCTTAATCACAGCTGCATTATCCTCACACCAGAACTAAAGTTACATTCACGTCTCGATTTTCATACTGTACGGCAACCTCCACTGAGTGGAACTTCTGAAACATCCCTACCTCACCAGGAAAGAAAAGGACAGACTGGGTAAAGAAAGATTACGTCCTTGCCTCTCCACAATTCCTCAACAAGATTAAATTAACAAACCTCTCTTTCTCATCGTGACTTACACATCACTGTTTTCCCATGCAAAAAGGATGGTACAACTTTTCAACTCCTAGCACCTACCGAAATCTCCATTAAAGTTAAAATTTATATATTTTCTGTAAATCTTACCATTATAATCCTATTGGGGTGTAATTGCTGTGGCTAATATTCTTACCCTGTTATGAAAATGCTCAACATAAACGTGGCACTGAGTTGTTAAGATAATACATGATCATGCTGTGAGAGGGTAATACCTATACAATAGCCCTTGCCAATACCATAAATCTCTTTATTAGACAACAACCTATTACAGGAGATCTACTTAACTGTTTCCCTACTTAGAGGGCCATTTGGTGTTACAATAACAAGCTGACTTTTCACATTAGAAAGGATTAGCCAGTATAAATAATAAATTGACACAGAGTTACTACTCTTTTAGATATGGTAAATCTTCCCCGATGTTCAAAAAGCAAATCCAAACTAAACCCCTAAAATCCTGTTAGCCTGAATGTATATTAACTTTAAAGTTCTGTTCATTTAAACTAAAAAAATAAAAAAAAATTTAAAAAATAACTCTTTGACCAATATACACCACAGATTTATTACAGGAGAGCATATTACAGAAAGCTGTTTCTGTTTTATGAAATTTGCATATATACTGCTTTATTTCCTAACAATATAATAGCAAATCATCTTTCAGTTTACTGAAATATTTTAAAGTAAAAATGATTGCCACCTTTTTTCCACAGATAAGTACAGAATAAATCTAAGTACCATTTATTATGTTTCTTGCTTAGCAAGTGAAACTGTATTATATATTAATTATTTTCTTCTCTGAAATCTTAACTTTTTTGAAGGATCACACACTTTCATTACCCAGACAACTAAAATACAAATTATAAAGCCTGCAGTACACCAGATGATTTCTTTCATTGTGCTAAATTACAGAAAAATCACTACCTAAAGTACAAATTTCTGATTCTTCAAGCTAGTTTTTAAGTTACAATTTACAAATAAACTTAGATTAAGACATTCCTTGTTCTTTGTTCTCAGCATTTATTAAAGCTTAAGACAGAAATCCTTACAACTGTTTGCCTGCTTTAGCACCCGACTGGCTCAATTCCTCAATTTGGATGAAACTCATTCACCTCTTTATATTTTTAAATAGAGAAAAAGCAAAATTAGGAGTTAGCCTTTCATCCACATATGGATTATGATCCATAACACTGCTTGGGTAAATAGGAAATACTTACCTCCTTAGTGTGCTTTTTGGCTACCACACTACTCTGCACGAGAAGTGTCGAAGACGTGAAAGTACTCTGCTGTCTCTGTGATGCTGACATGACATTTTCAGAATCTGAGAAGACAGTTTATGCAACAAAAATCTGCTTCCTGTCATACAGAATACCAAAACTGTCCTCTTGCACCTCGACCGGCAAGAATTGTTTTCCTCATCTCTTTCTTAAACATCTGATTAATAGGCACTTCTTTGAAATATGAAGTATTTTTTTAAGTTGGCTTGTGCTTATTGATGTTTTAAAATCTTTGCCCACTGTGATTTTCTGTTACTGATGGATAGCCTTTTTAAAAGCTGTCTTGCAGAGCCTTTCTGCTCTGTATAACAGAAAAGGCACAGTGAAATGAAATTGTACTTACTGGAAACAATTCCGCCCTGAATGCCTTGATTACTCTGATTATCTCATATACAAGCTCCCTCTGCAGGTAATAATAAGAATGAGCAAAAATATGTGAAAAATGTGGGCAACAACCAGCATAGGAAACCAAATAATCAGTCATCATTTTAAAGAAACCCCCAGAAATCCTTCTCCGATGTTATCCAGCATAAGGAGGTAACACAGGAAATATTCTCCACTTTTTTCCCAGTTCTGTGTCTCTTCCTGTCTCCTCAGAAAAGTTAAACATTCAGCTTTAGTCTTTCCTATATAAGTCACACAAATTTCTTTTTCCAAAGTCATTTAAATGCTTTCAGTGCAGAAAAAAATAAAAGAGAAAAAAGAGAAGGAAAAAAAAACAATGAAAATTTAAAAATGGCTCTGTTTATCCAGAGCTAAACAAAAATGAAAGACCACCCCAAACAGTAAAACAAGTTCATGCTATCTGATGCATTTGTCTAACTGAAAACCAGCCAAGCAGCAGCATTCCTTCGTTCTATTTACTGCTAGGAGGTAAAACCTAATGTCACTTTTGGATACAATTACACATGCACTCCACCAAAGTTTAAAATGCAATTGAACTGAATGGTAAGTTATCTTGAAAATTAAATTACATATATTAAAAAAAAATCCCTATCAATTTAAATCAAATCATGAAGTAACAATGTAGTTTTCATCCAACTGGAAGCAAACTGCTTTTCTCCCAAAAGAAAACCCTTACCTTAAAATGTCTCAAGTTTGTTTGCCGTAATGGGATGAGCTCTCTAGATAAAAATCCCTTCAATGCAAATGGCACAAAGCTTCAGTGAATGAAGCTATAAATATTAAGTACATTGTAATTAAGCCTTCATCCTATCTAACCTTTAGCACACACCCAAAAAACTGGGAAGCCATCAGGCAACATTAATTTCTCTTCTCACACAGCGAGAACAAATGTATGCCTGTGGTTTTGTTTCTCTTACAGAGCAAAATCTCACTTTCTGCAAGTAGTGCCCTTAAGACTGATGAAGAACATTCATAAAATGAATGTATACGCATTGGGCATAAAGTCACATATGCCCTGTGTAAACTTTGATTTTCACTGGGAAAATAAACTCCAGAATACCACCCTTCAAGCTTTCAATATCAAATTTAAAAAAAAAAAGAAAGAAAAAAAAAGAAAAAAGGGGAGGGGAAAAATACCCCTATTTCAGTAGGATACAGCTATATCAGTACTGATATTTCAGTATGGCTACAGCCATTACATAGGATAAACATAAGACAAATTTTGGGTTTTCAGTTCAAGAGGATGAGACTGCTGCAAATAGAGATCTTCTTTGCTGATGGAATATCTTTAACAGCTGGATCATCAACCAGTTACTATGAGATACTATTACAGACCTGCTCAAATGAGGAAATAAAGAAAACAGGGAGAAAGAAAACTCAACTTTTTGGAGAGATGATGCTCTGTTCAAGCACGGGTAAGATTACTGCCTGAAGGGCAAAAGGATTTCTTCTCAATTTCAGATTATGTCAGCCTGCACCTCCCCTCTCTCTTCACAACTCTCAGCCTACACCCATGTTCCTGGCACAGAAGCTCAATTTCAGATTATGTCAGCCTGCACCTCCCCTCTCTCTTCACAACAACTCTCAGCCTACACCCATATTCCTGGCACAGAAGTTCAGCCAGGAATACACCACTGCTTAGGCACTTTCTCTCCTTTAAGCACTTTATACTGATTTACACAAGAATCACCCTCACCAATTGACAGTCTGCGTTTAAGAAATACTTATTAGACTAAAGCAAATAAAAACTGCTGGAGACACTGCCAACAAAATAGTTATGAATTGGTCTCCTGTAGAACACTCATTTTGTTCAAAATGAAGATTCAATCATTATTCATTCTGGGAAAGCAGGTTTTTCCAAATTGGTCACCTTACATTGAAAAAGTCTAAAAAATAGTGTAATAGTCTAATGAAAGGATGCCTGGATCAGATGAAAAGAATTCTGCCTAGCATCAACACCGGCATCGGGAATTTGCCAGAGAAATGCAGAGTCAACAGCAGAAGTTGTTCTCAGAAATATTTTCTTAAAATGTCACTTTATTTAAAAGCAATGCTGCCTACTGAGAGGGAATTGTTTCTGAACCTGCTCACCCTGGCGTAGACTGCAATGCTGTAAAAAATTACAGAGAATACATAGAAAAGTGAATTAAAGTCTCCGTCTGGCATGTGATCGCTCTCCACCACTGCAGCACTGATTTCACAGTAAGGCTCTCTCTCTTTGCACACCCGAGCCCATCAACAGCAGAGCAAGTCTGATAGTCAGGAACAAGGTCGGTCATCCCCTCCCCAGATGCCAGAAACAACTTTTAGCAGTAATCGGCGTTATTATTCTGTCATCTGGATTCAGAGCAGTAATCGGTGCGAGGTGTCGACTGATGGGAAAATACCAACAGAGGGCACAAAGGAAAGCAGCAGCCCAACCTAAACGAGAGATTGGGGATTTTATCACATCCACAGGCAACTGGATAAACAGAAGTACTCTAATTTTTAAAGCATCATTCTCCAGTGATAAATTGTTTTTGCTGTTACTTCACTGATATTATCTATTTTTCCAACAGTTGCCGACACAAATGTAACCCGCCATGAAGGAGCTGTACCTGTCTAGCACTGTGGTGCACACCCAGTGCTTGGCTGCTGCCACACTGTCCCCACCACAGGAAGCAGCAAAAAAGACAAAGAAATGTGAAAATTCCCTTCTTGACCATAAAATGTATAAATACTCCCATATATCTATGAATCAAGACATCCTTTATTTAAGTATTAAACACAATTTGTATAGTACCAGAACTTGGGATCTTAAATAGTAGTCTTCATTCATGTCATTTCATTCCAGTTTTGTAGCCCATTGCAATAAAGTAACACATCATTAACATATAAACATAGTAAAAAACCACTCATCTGTGTTACATTTTAGAAAACCTCCTCCCCCTTTTCCTCATATTGCCTGTTTTGCAAAAGGAAGTATCTTTCTTGGGTGATAAACACATTGTAAAACAATTGTAAAGAAAAAAGATTTAGAGTTATTTAGAAAACCAAGGAACAAAACAGGCAGACTGAGACTCTACCATATTCGTATGAGGAAATGGCATAAAATAAATCTCTTTAGATAAAAAAAGCCCTGCATTACGTTAAAAGGAAAATATTCCTAAAACTGGATCTACGTAAGAAACACAAGTAGCTTCTTATTAACTAACTAGATTTTCTCCGAAGCTAGCTACTCTCACTACTGAAACACAGACATTGATACTTAAATCTTTTTGTGTAAATGTTAGTGTTTATAATGTGCTCCTAAGAGATTAAGATTAGAAAAAAAAATAACCACACAACCAAGACAGGCCCTTTTTCTCTCAGCCCATGATCACTTGTCAAGCCATGATTAATGCTGTGCTCTGTAGAGGGAGACATTACATCTAGGCTACAACAGACCTAAATTTTACCCTAAGGCAGAAGTCTGATTTAAACATCTCTATTCAAAGTGACATTTGTCCTCTCTTTTCAACCAGTTTCCTCTGAAATTCCAGTAAACTGACTTTGTGACCTACAAATGGTCCATTGATTCTAACTTGTCGTGTTGCCTGTCCTTGTAGCAAAGTTAGTTTTGGTGACTGAATGAAGCAAGATGCTATGCATTCAAGAAAAATACAGGAGCAGAGTCCATTAGGTGGTCTATTAAATGCTCCGTTGGATAACAGCAACTAGAATTCATGGCTATAAGGATTCCAGCTTACACAGAAGAGCTACAGATAAATACTGAGGTCAACATTAGAAATCAGAAAATATTTTTATATTGAGAAGTAACAATGGCCTTCATATTCTGAGGTGATGAGCAAAGATTTTTTTTTTTTGTTACAGACAAGAACATGGGCATCGTCAGAGCCACCCTGAAAAGTAATTACATTTTATCTCTCGCCTTTCACTCTGAAATGTCTGCTAAGGTATTTACATTTGTCTGTTACGAGAACAACAAGTTGTTATCACTTATCTCAAGTAAATACTATTTCTCCAGTGAATGGTATTATTCCATCTATTTTATAAAGTTATTGTTAGATCCTCCGATTTATTTGTAACTGCTATTGTAGGAATAAAAATAAGACATGCTTATACCTTATAAAGAAAGAGACAAATAGCAGAACTGGACATGTAGAATAGTCAATAACCTTCTTACTGAACATGAAAAATGGCAACATTTGATAATATTAAGCAATTTATACAGTGCTGGCAAGTTCCTACTAGCCAAGGTAATCTTATTTCTGGTGCTTTTCAGGGTAAATTGATTTTTTTTCCTTCTCTTAGCTGCTCTGATAATTGAACAAACGTATACAAGTGTGATGGGATTTTACTTAGCAGACAACACATAAAACATTCCCCAAACATGGAATATCTTACTCATAAAAAAGCATTTTTGTTGTAATTAAGCAAACTGTATTTAAGCTTGCTTTGTGCCAGAGTAACAATGAACAGCATTTTGCTAGAGACTGCACTCTACCTACAGGTGTTGAGCACTGTGCTTGCTTCAGTCAGGCTGCAATGCTTTTTACTATCTTGCATTTCTAAATAATTTGGGCAAATGGCAAGCTAGAGCTGGCTGAATCATTAGAGTACCTCATGAAAATCAGAAAGAATGAATTCATGACATATGCATATTACATATTCTTCTAAAACCCATAAAATGCTCCATTTAATATAACAATCCATAACTTGGAGGTGCTACGATTCTGAATTTGAAGACTTTTTTTCCTTCCTCCTTTTGGAATCAATTTCTAGTTAACTATCAGTTTGCATCTAGAGAACGCTGTCAGATCGTAGCACTCACTAAGCAAGTGTATTTCTATAACTAAATTGCTGATATTAAGCGACACAATCTTCCCAGTCCATGCTGTAGAAACACATCTCGTATATTACAGGCTGAAAGAAACATGAACTCCTAGAAAATTACTTACTGAAGAGGGCTTTAAGCCTGTCATCTTTCACCTTTTAAATGAAGAATGTTAAAAGGAATCATATTTGCTAAATAAAGACTAGAAGTATTTTCTACACCAAGTATATATAAATTACCAATATTCCAGAACCACCTGCTACTTTTATTTTAAAAACTGTTGGAAACAAAATGCAGCTACCTTTGAAAACTATTTAAATATTAAACACGATTGTTAACAGTATTGAGAATGGCCTTAAAATAGGTTGTTGTTTTTCCAGTTTTCTTGACATCCAATTACAACCATGATGGTTTAAATTTTTTACCTGTTTCAAACAGAGGGTGTTTTTAGAAATAATAGAGAGCTTTTAAGTTTAAAAGCTGCACATAAATACTTAAGGAGGTGAATTTCTTGCAATTTCAAATCACTTTTGTAAATCATAAACATCAATCCTAAAAAAAGCTTTGAAAGAGTCTGATGACATCTCCAAGTAACAGGACGGACTACAAATTTCACTAGCCTGTGCTCTGAACTGTCTTGGTTCATAAGTGACTGCTTGTCTACCTGTGCATGGATATGACTTCCACTACACACCACACACAGTTTAACTTCTTCACTTGCAGCTGACTAGGTAAAAATCACTATTTGTTACTTCCAGTTCCTGTATAATCAGTCATCCACAGATATTCCTTAGCGGAAATGCATGGGAATCCCAGAGCATTTTTTGATATAAAGTGTTACTGGTAGGTTATTTGTCATTAATATTAGGCATGGCACAATCCCCAGCAGGAGCCATAGTACAAGGCAACAGTATTTTCTTACAGGTACGTCAACATTTTGAGTGGACAGAGGATAAACTTTAAGTCCAAATTTCAGTAAAAAGTTATGATTGTGTTTCTGTGCTCTCTAGATGTCAAACAATGCTTTCTACTGCCTGGTTATTATGAATTATATGAATTAATGACACACTATCTAGAAATGTATTTCAAATAAAACTTTGATAAATATTTTGCCTAACTAGAGATTTCTCTCTCCAAAACCTTCAAGTGAAAATTATGGACTTTAAAAAAAAAAGCTGTAATTCAAAACTGTAGGAAATTTTCTTCATCACAACTATTTTCATTTTAAAAATATCTATTTGTCAAAATGTCATGTCTACATATCACATTTCCAGAATAAAACCAACCATATTATTACATACGATTAACCATAAAGACTACAAACTCCTAAGACTATACTACCTTGCTTATTTAAACTTTAATAAGGTGCTTCCTTACTAGAGACTGGGATTCCTGAGTAACCCCCTTTCCTGACTTTACACATTCAAAGTGGTAAGAGATAAATAAAACATTGAGAAAGCTTCTGAAGTGATCAAATAAGAACTAACTAAGCACACTTTGGTTTTTTTAAAGCTTTCCTCTTGCTCATTTTAAGAAGGGAAACACCCAGAAGCCTGGTGTTAATGTCTCTGCTGATTGTGAAAATTGCAGCAATAAAAACTCCAACTGCTTGTTTTAAATTAAGACTTGCAAGACTACATGTGAGATCTGTATCTTTACATTAGTTTTTATAACATTTGGAAGTTTGGTTGCCTGCTTTGATGTTGGTCTATTAATGAGCAGGGGAGCCAAAAACCAGAAAAAAAAATGTTTACTGGAAATTCTCAAGTCAAAACCTGAAGTAATTGGTTTGTTCTACCCCACATGATTCAACATCCTGATTCCCCCAACTACGAGCTCCCTGAGCTATCTGAACGTCTATGCTTTTTTACTGTTGCCAACACATAGCAACCCACAGTGATTGAAAATGGCAGCTGAAGTGCTGCTGCAGCACATTAATTTTTCTCTAAGTGGTCCAATTTTGTCATCTGAATGTTGAAAATCTTCTTTTTACTACTTTATTACCTTTAGAGATTTGTCGAATTTGGGGTTGCCGTCACATAAGCCGAAGTGCAACATTTTCAAGACAATTTTTAGATTATCCCTAATAGCTGAAAGGATAATGCGCTTTCTTTATAGCCCTCTGCATTCAAAGCAGACTAGTTAACAGCAACTTAAGTGTGATAATGGCAATTACATCAATATGTTCCTTTTACACCACCAAAAGGTACTACTTCAGACAGCTGAAGACATTAGGTAAATAAACTGCTGGAAATTACCTGAAAGTAATTATCTAATTTTAGGACCACTAAATACATCTATTTACAAAATGCCCAAATAGCCGTGTCCGTCTAAGAATAACAGAATACTTGATCAATTGCATTGTTTTTCACCAAGACATACCATATATACTCAGTTCCTTCATTACATGAAAGGAAATTGAAGCCTGAAATTGAATATCCTACTCTAAAGGCACATCACTTTCATAGCAGTAAAAGAAACATCCCCCAAATGGTGAATCAGAAGAAAAAAAAATAAAACAAACAAACCCACCCAAACAACAGACCAAATGCTACATATCAATGACTTAAACCAACTTTTTAAAAACACAACATACCTGTTTTAGTATCTGTATCATTCAAGTCAAAGGTTTGGAAAGAAGAATAGGCAAGGAAAATTTAGGAAGTTCTTTTTTTGCCAGAGATATAAACCAGAATACAGTTCCCAAGAAACATCTGGTCTCTGGAAAAGGTCCCAACTTATTGATGGATAACTGGATTTTGCTTGGCTTTTGGGTTACTGGATTATGAATATTGATTTGCAAAGGTAATAAAAGGGTAGGTCAGGCCACATCCCCTTTCAAACTCAAGAAAATAGTAACAAAAGAATAAAAAACTTTGAATATGTAGTCTCATAAAACAACTTTCAATGCGATAAAGGTTCTACACAGCCACCAAAACAGCACTCCTGCCACAGCTGGTTGAGAATTATTTATTATAGGGCAATACTAACCACAAATTAGGTTATCTTTGTAAACATAGTATCACTGATTAAATGAGATTACAAGAATTACTCATTTTCACTTTTTCTATAATTAAAAGGAAATGGAAGCATATGGCCGGTGGTGATCAAAACTTCTTTTAAAACTCTCCATAAAAATATCTATTATTCCAGCCTACCCACCCATTAAGGAAGGAAGCATATTTGTTTCAAAGGCCTGGAACCAAGAGGTCTTTTATTACAAGATTTCATTTGTTTTCTGAAGTAATTAGAAGGTCTTCCCCATTCATCCCTCCACGCAGTAATGTGTAGGCCATACCAGAGCAAGAGCGCGGGAGAAAGCACTTTCTAAATCCCCCTCCCAGAGAGGAGGAATCAGAAACCACGCCACAGTGCCTGTCATAAAAGGTCACTTTTTTTGCTCGGAACAAACCATTAATCAATAGAGTGTAATTGTCCGAGCGCTTGCAAGGGCTCTGCAGCGGAGGGACCTTGTTTTTCACTCGCATAATTGCAAAACAGCAAAAGTTCAGGAACATAACCCAAATCCACCTCCCCATTTTACCCCTTTACAATTCCCACTGCCCTTTGGGCCTCTTCTTGGAAGCAAATGGAAGACAAGCTGAAGTTTGGCAATTGAGCCGGAGCTAAGAAACCTTTGATATGCTAATACCCTCCTTCAAACGGTAAGAATTCACACTTGCATTAATTCAAACAATTTCTGCAGAATGATGCGAAATGGCACCTCTTTTCGTGGCAAGCAACAAAAGGAGGGAGCCGGGGCGTCTGAGGAAGCCAAACAGCAGAACATTTGTTCCGCAGGATTCCTTCCGTCGCGCACAGGGGCATTTCTGGGCAAAGAAAACACACCTGAGCACCAGCAGAGCTCTTTACTTTCTGACAAACCGCGCTCAAATCCCAGCAGGGCCGGCGCAGACTAACAACAAGATGTTATTTTTAGAGCCAGACACAGCAACGGTGCCTCATGACACACTGTTTTCTGTCTCCAGATGGCCCCAGATTTCTACATGTGAAAATAAATAGAAATAAAAAGGAAAAAAAAAATAAAGAAAAGAAAAAGGAAAAAAAAGTTGTTCTCACCCCACAGCCGACAAAGGGTAATTTATTCCTCTTCCCACAGGCACCCCCCACCCCGCACGGGCTGGGAGCAGGGCGCTCGGCAGAGTTACACAAATAAACCCGCAACAGGTAATTATTTAGCGAACGGGTGCAACTTTGCGCGCTGCGCGGGGCGCGCCGCGGAGCAGCGGGCCTGCTCGGCGGGCGGACCCCGGCCCGCAGCCCCCGCGGCGGG